>NC_085140.1:230818256-233218256 GCF_024139115.2 Armigeres subalbatus | reverse complement strand
CAAAACCATCACAATCCGAGTTATTCTTCAGCGCTCAGAAGATTTCCATCTAACATGCATTCGACCCTGCTGCGACAGAAAGAGCATGACTGTCAACTACGAAACGAAATGAAAACAGAGAGAATTTTCTCTCTTGCAAAGAGAGCGTGACGCTTGTCAGTTTTGTTTTGTTGAATTTCTCCTTGCATTCCAGTTAGAACGAAAGCTCTCTCGTAATAATTGTTCGTAATAAATTCTTCATGACTCTTTTTAGCGGGTATCTTTTGACAGCGCAAAATGTATGGAATATTACGTAAATAATGACATCATAAAGCGTATTTACCCTGAAACACCAATTATTATGTCATTAATGGTGTAATCTGAATAGGCTATAACTCTTGTTCGATAGTTGATTTGTTTGTTTCGCATTTCGAGAACGCTTTACTGGCGTATGCTATTGGCATTTCTATGTTATCTTATTCTTGAGATAATACTGCTCCACAAGCTAATCTAGAAGCATCGGTGCTTAAGATGAATGGTTTAGAAAAATCGGGAAATTTAAGAATTTGAGGCGATAGGAGTTTCATTTTCATGTTTTCAAAGGCGTGTTGACAAGCGTCAGTCCACACGAACTTAACATTTTTCTTCAATAATGCATTAAGTGGACTGGCTAATTCTGCAAAATACGGTATAAACCGTCGGTAGTAATTGCAAAATGCAACGAATCTTCTAACTTCGTCTGCATTTTTAGGAATAGGAAAATTTGAAATTGCACTATACTTTGATTTATCCGGTTGTATGCCTAGTCTGCTAATATGATGCCCTAAATAAGTGACATTAGCGCAGAAAATTGACACTTCGAAGGATTCAATTTCAAGTTGTACTTAGCTAAATGTTCGAAAACATTTTCTAGATTCGTTAGATGATGATTTATTGAACATCCAACTACTATTATATCATCAATGTACAAAAATGCACATTGTGGAGGAAGACCGCTTAGAGCAATGGTCATCATTCTCTGAAAACTGTTTGGTGATATATTCAAACCAAACGGTAACCTTTTAAATTCAAAATGACCTGAAGATGTGGAGAAGGCAGTGAATTTCCTTGAGTCTTCTTCGAGTTCTATTTGATGGAAACCTGAAGCTAGATCCAGGGTTGAAAAATACTTTGCTCTTCCCAGATTATCCAAAATTTCGTCGATTCTTGGGAGAGGAAATTTATCGGCGATAATTTTCTTGTTTAATTGCCTGAAATCGACAACTAAACGCCATTTTTTATCTCCTGATTCCGACTTCTTCGGAACTAGAAGTATTGGGAAATTGTACGGTGATATTGAAGGTTGTATTATACCATCATTTAACATTTTGTTAATTTGAGAATTAATTTCACTTACGTGTACCTCTGGAGTCCTGTAATTTTTTATGTAAACAGGAGCTGGGTCATTTAAATGTATTCGTTGCTTGTAAAAATTATTACATGTTAAAGTATCTGTTTTTAAGGCGAACAAGTTACTGTATTTATCGCAAAGGTTCATCAATCTGTTTTTAGCTTTTGTTTCGATATGAGATAGGTTTAATTCTTCCACAAGTTGTTGTGTTCTATTATTGGTCGGGTTTTCCGAAAAACTGAAAATATTATAATTATCCAGAGGTACACAATGGTTTGAAAAATCTTTGTTTAATTTGACTACTTTATCAGTCGTGTTAATGAATTTTACTACTGAATTCGAAGGATTAACAATGGTGTTTGCCCCGAATATTCCTGGTTGAATTTCAATGGAAGGGAAAAGATAGTCACCTTCGTCTAAGATCAGACCTACTTGCCTAAAAGTTTCGCATCTTGGAGGTAATATAATGTCACCTCCAAGATTATCTTCAATATTTAATTCTACTAATTGACCTTTGTTTAAACACGATAAAGTCCAAGTATCATAATTGATGATACATTGGTACTGTGAGAGAAAATCTCTACCTAAAATTCCGTCGGTAGGGATTGGAAAAGTTCCTCGACTATTTGAAACATATGATTTATTGACGAATTGTCTGGAAGTTGAAAATTGGCAATAGTTGATCCAAGAGTTTGGATTGGGTTATTGTCAATTCCCGTAATCGAACATTTTTCGGTTGTAATTATAATTTCGTTTGGTTTTAATTTTGGAAGTTTTAACAAGGAAATCTCTGCACCTGTATCGATTAATAGGGTACAAGGTGAGCCGCAAGTGTTCAAGTTTAAAGTTACAAAATTTGAAAAATTTGTTTGGATTTTGAAAATTCTTTTTATTGCCTCATTTGGTCTTGTGCCAGGTTTTGGTAAGTAACTGTGGGTTGTTGCTGCATTTGTAGTACATGTTGCAGATGAGATTGGTTGGGCATCTGAGTTGGAAGTTGGCCCCCAACTTGATAATGTTGTTGAGGGCCCAATTGGTTTTCCAATTGAGTGTGATAAACACGTCTCTGATGAATTCTACCTCTAAATTGGTTTCCTCTGCTGTTGAGCATGAGCATGAGCATGAGCATGAGATGATCGTACAATTCGTAGTTGCTACTCCGTGATTGACCAGAACTAGCGGAATTGCACAGGGAACCAACAGATGGGACTTGGGATTAGCTCTCCATCCTCAATGTGCACGTTCCGGAAGCTCAACTTTTAATGGGTCAATAACGGCGCCGGCCACGTCCTTACGATCATCGAGGGAAGGGAAGGAATGTTATTATAACAACCGTTGTTTTAGAGACCGACGAATCGTCTGCATCTCTACGGTTGTTACGGGAAGGAGTATTGTAAATACGGAGAGGAAGTGTCATTACTTAGATCAGGATTCACCTTGGTAAGTGATGTAATCCAAGTAACTAGCATGTTAATGTTGATGCGAGAACAAAGTAAAGATCAGTTACGACGTATTTTGTTGTGACATTGTTCACCCAACGTATAGGGCAGACAATTAATCGCTCCGGTAGAGCTATTGTTAATTTATCTTTAAACTGTCCGCAATAATCAGAAAGTGTGTTTTTTTCATATTCAGCTAACGCGAGGGAAAATAATAAATATAAAACATAGCTTTTTTCACGTACAGATAAAATTGCAAATATTGTTATATCTCTATGTACGTTGGTGTACCAGAAAGCTAACTATGTACTGTATTGGAATGCAAATTGGTTTGTGATAATTTTAACATGATCTGCCCCTGCAAAATGTATGCTGGGTGTTTCTGTAATTGTTATATTAAGTGGTCCCACTCAGGAAATGACGTACCGCACAGGAGAAAACATCACACGACACGTGAAGTTTTGAGCAAATTAATCACTTTCTTGATTTGTTATAAATTATTCAGTATACATCAATTTACGAGAAAGATCAAACATTTTTCATTAACCTAATCTTCAATGAAAGCAACATGCGAAACTGCAGCAAATAGAATATTGAGAGCCTTGAAACTATAGCCTAATTATTGCTTCTATGCATTCCTTCACACCATAAAACTAAACTATCTCGCATTTTGTTTTATAATTTTTTTTGTCGAATTTCGTGTTAGGATGATTATTAACTAATAATTTAAGAGTGCGTTGCTAATTTCCATTTGATTAATAAAACTCAAGCTTTTATAATTCATCCAAAAAAATTTACTAATCAGACGAGTTAAAGAAGAGACAAACAACTAGAATAGATAGAGAAGATATCGATTTGGAGAGACATTTTTCCAAAACATAACAAACTAGAACAAAAACATTATGCCTTATGGACGATTTGAATTCATGTTTTGGCGTTGAACGTTCAAAGAGGAGATGAGAATGAAACAACCTACCGCTATATTCCTGATGCCATCAATATAGATAAAATGTTGAATTTGTTATCTTTATGGGAACGCCCAGTTAAGCTAGCACTATGTGTTAAAAATCATTCTAATAAAGCACAAACAAAAAAACTCAAACATTTGCTGGACTAACAACGTACCACAACGGCAAGCAAAATTGCAAAATTCAGTTTAAAATTCAATTTAAGGATTCATTAGATAACTTACCACACGAATGCAGTCTGCGTCCAGCATTTTTACCTTACCAAAGAACATCCAACAAGGGGGTTGTCGGGAAGGTGTGTGTCAGAACGAAGGCTCCGGCGTTCATGGTGATGATAAGACGCCGGCCGTTGGTGTTTTCCAGCCGTTCCATGACGATGACCTGCAACTCTTCATTACCTTTGAACTTCTCTACTATGGATGGCGCAAAAAGATCGCAACATTTTGATCAGCATTTGTCTGTTCAATCACGCAGTTCCAAGAAATCCACTATAACATAATTTCTATTAATAAAATTTTCGGGAGCAAAAATATGGTGACAGGAAAAACGCGTCAGTTTGCGAGCCTTGACTACTACGATCCTTAAGAAAATTCGTTAGTGATTTTCAGTAGAAAGTATACGACTCTCTAAATTGGTTTCCTCTGCTGTTATTTCCAAAGTTGTGTCCCCCACGACCACGATTTTGACCAAATGTTCTGTTCTGAAAAGAGCTTTGGTATTGTCTTCCACGGTTGTTTCGTTGATAATTTGAAAAATGTTGGCCCCTGGAACGGTTGTTCCTGAAATTTTGATTTGAACTTTCACCACGTTTGACATGGAAAATGTGCGCATTAGGCGTCACGTTCTCCTGTACTTTTTGAATCGCATCTTTGATGTCTGCGAAATTACCAACCTTCAGTATTATCTTAGTTTCTTGACTGATGGTGTTGGTGATAAGTGTATCAACTCCAATTTTAGTGGCCATTTTACCTGCCACGTCATCTGGAATTAGCTGTTCCACGTAAATGTTCTTCAATTTGCTGGTTAAGCTTTCAATCTCTGTGCAAAATGTTTCGATATTATCTTTCATTTTAGCTGACTTAAGCTTAGCTATAACGCTTTCGGCACTAACTTTTTCCTCACATCTATTCTTAATGTTTGCTAATAAATCAGGTATCGAAACGATATTAACAGGTAAGCCAACCCTAGCTTTACCTGTCAGACGTGTTTTAATAAAACTTAGAAGCATAGGATGATGGTTCGCTTCCATTAATTCCAACAAAAAATTTACTCCGTCAGTGAAAGCATTTAGATCTTCTGGCGATCCATCGTATGTCTTTAGTACGCTGGATGCCATTTTTACGTCAAATTGAGCCATGATTGGGACTATAGGATTTTCCTCTGTCATTAAACTAAGTTTATTATTTATTATTGTAATTATTGACAATTTGGCTTCTCTGGAAGATTTGATAAGGAAATTTAATTTTGGTAATGGTATTTTATCTTCGAATTCTAATAAACTTCGTTCGATGTCAGAGAAAAGTTCTGTAGCATAATTTGATTTTGCAATTAACGTTTCTTTTCTATAGTTTGTATTAATTGACTTTTTAAGGTTATTCGAAAGTTTTATTAGTTGTCCTATATCCTCTTCTAATTGCAACATGAGCAAAGTAAAATTTAACTTATGGTCACTTTGTTATTAGATCAATGAGAGCTGATTGTGTAATTCTTCATAATTTATAATAATTTGCATTGTAATGTAATAGTTCACAATTTGTCGTAACCAAATAACTTAGCTTCTGCGGTTAAGTTCGTTTTAACCGGGTCCTTCCTCGGTGTTGCAGTGTTTCGTTTAGTCGTCATTCCTGTGGCTTCGATGTGTACTGTGGCTTCGGGGTGCATTTAGATGTTAAAAAAAAATCTTCCGACAGGGCAGGATTTTACTCCCTGTTACGCGCACTGTTCCCCATTCTATTTTCTTGGTCATGATTGATTTTGAGCACTACTAATATCTCACGCACATTTAGCTCAACACAATAGTTCAGTGTAATCATTGAAATACGTTTGGAGTAATATTTTTAGACGATGTTGGTTAAACTTTCTGCACGACGCGGGCGGGTTTCAATTTCGTGCATTATCACACGCCACACTAAACGCAAGAAAATTGCTATTAGCAGCACAACCATACAAGCTGCTATTATGTGAGTCGGGCCGAATCCGGTCCCAGACGGTGAAGGCTGCTGCTGGCCCTGCTGCTGTTGTTGTTGTTGTATTATTATTTCTTCACTTTTAGATTTTTCGGCACCCATGGTGGTTTTACGGCACTTAGCCGGGGTCACACGTTTGTTCACCAGATGCAAAGTTTTGATGCAATCTAATTGTTTCACTTCACTACTTTAATGGATGCTATTCATCGCTAGTTCATTTTCTTCTATGATCTCTTCGATGTACTTATGAATGACATTGAATAAGAACTTGAGTGCACTCACAACACTGATTAGCACTAGGAAACTTAGTCCATACTTAGCGATTTTTCTCATCGTGAACACTTAACAATTTCAACTTTATACTATTTTGACTCTTTGACTATGTCACGGTCGCCATGTGTTGTTCGGACATTGGCATTGATAAGGTCCGTACCGTTTTAGATTCAAGACAAGAGTGTCGGTTTATTTCATATTCAGTTTACAGCTAGTCTCGTTACAAATGTATCCAAATACTAATACATAATAGTTCCTGAGTGGAGGAGGTGCTAAGCATCGATTTAACCAATCAGCGGCGATCGGTAAATAAGTTGTAATTGCTGTAAAAGATGCAACATCTGCATAAGGCGCAGTTCGATGACAACAGTGGAGGTCTGTAATTTGATCCTCTGTTTGCTCGGTTCTGCTGGGTACAATGTACTCGGCAGGGTGCAATGATTTAATGATTTAATGACCTGCACTTGAGGAGTGCATGGCAAGCATATGATGCGAATGTAATTTGAGGATTGAGTTGAAGAGTGAGAATGGATTTATTGTGCAATGGTTCTACAGTGAGCAATTCACTGTTTGTTTATAGGGCTTCGCTTACAATTGTCTAATTGTCTTATTGCTCGTACATTCACCTCAAGCTTTTGAAAGATCTCGACCTTCGTGAGCGCCATAGTAGGATAGAACAGTCCAATATGCACTCCTTAAACTTTTTGATGTTTTCACCCATTTTTTCCATTATGCCGAACTATTTCAAAGCGCACCCTGCCATCTTGTTCCCGTCGGATCGTTGTTGAGATCCATTTTTATCGGTTTACTGTCTGACATTCTGGCTACGTGCTCGGCGCAACACAGCCTTCTGATTTTCGCAGTGTGACCGATGGATGGTTCTCCCTACAGTTGTTGCAAATTGTGGTTCATTCGCCTCCTCCATTTACCGTCTTCTATCTGCACCCCGCCATAGATAGTACGCAAAACTTTCCTCTTGAAAACTCCAAGTTTTGTTGAACTCCAAGTTGATCCTCCACGAGCATTGTCCAGGTACCTTTCCCGTAGATCTACCGGTATAATAAGCGTTTTGTAGATAGTCCGTTTGTACGGCGGCGAACTCTATACTATCGGAGCGTTTTGCGGAGTCCAAAGAACGTTAGATTTCCTGCCATTCCGTCTTCAAAATTTTCTGCTGGTATCGTTATCGGAGGTCACCAGTGAGCTAAAGTACACGAACTCTTCAACCACCTCGATTTTGCAATCATCTATGCATACTCCTATCATGTACTTCGTCTTCGACGTGTTAATGACTAGTCAAATCCGTTAAGCTTCCCTTTTCAGTCTGATGTAGGGTTCTCCCATCTTTTCAAAGTTAAGTGCCATATTATCAATGACGCCGACGAAACATAATACCTGAACGGACTTCGTGAAAATCGTACCACTTGTGTCAATCGTATTACTCCCTCCAAAGCGATGCTGAATAGCAACCACGAAATACCCTTACCTAGCCGTAACCCTCTGCGAATTTCAAAGGGCCTCGAAAATGTCCCTGAAACTCGAACTACTCACATCACCCGATCCATCGTCACTTTGATCAACCGTATCAGTTTATCCGAAAATCCGTTTTCGTGCATTACCTGCCATAGATGGTTCCGATCGATTGTATCATATGTTAATTCATTTTTCAATTATTTAGTTTACATCTAAACAGATAACACTGAATCAACAATTTGACAACACAATGCACGGTTCGAGGCCGCATCTCTCCATCCTCGAATGAGCCCCACGCTCGCCAAGTCGTTTTGCACTTGATCTGCCCACCTTGCTCGCTGTGCTCCACGCTGTCTCGTACCTGCCGGATTGGAAGCGGACACCATCTTTGCAGGGTTGCTGTCCGGCATTCTTGCAACATGCCCTGCCCATCGTACCCTTCCGGCTTTAGCTACCTTCTGGATATTGGGTTCGCCGTAGAGTTGGGCGAGCTCATGGTTCATTCTTCGCCGCCACACACCGTCTTCTAGCACACCGCCAAAGATGGTCCTAAGCGGAAAAAGGTCCTCAATACCTACATTCAAAACTAGTTCGTTTGAGAAGTCAAAGAGGTATAAAGTTTTTAATGCCGAGATCTAGGACGGCATACTACTCGCGTTCTTTTTTTGTCAGAAGTATTTATAATTGGAACAGTTTACAATCAAGTGTACAAAATCTCGTTTCGATATCAGCATTCAAGAAAGCAGTTTATCAGCTAGTGAATTGATCCTGTTAAGATCAATGTAGAAGTCAATCAAAGAAGTAACTTATTTTCAAATCTTCTAAACGACGCACTTCATGTTATCATCATAAATCTTAAACATAAAAGACATTGTCTTAAGTTAATGGAAAGCAATAAAAATGAAAATAAGCACCCGTCTCTCGAATACTCCGAGTGCTTGCAAGTCCTCCTCGAGCATTGTCCATGTTTCATGTCCGTAGAGGACAACCGGTCTTATAAGCGTCTTGTACATGACACATGTACATGTACATGACACCTTTCTTGTACATGATACGCCTTCGTATTTCACGACTAACATTGTTATCAGCCGTTTACAAGGATCCAAGGTAGACGAATTCCTCAACCACCTCGAAGGTATCCCCGTCTATCGTAACACTGCTACCCAGGCGGACCCTATCATGTTCGGTTCCGCCCACAAGCATGTACTTTGTTTTCGATGCATTCACCACCAGTTCAAATTTTGTTGCTTCACGTTTCAGGCGGGTATACACTGTACAGCTCTGTCAACTTTGCAAATGTTCGGCCGACAATGTCCATGTCATCCGCGAAACAAATAAATTGACTGGATCTGTTGAAAATCGTACCCCGGCTGTTACATCCGGCTCTCCGCATGACACCTTCTAGCGCAATGTTGAACAACAGGCACGAAAGTCTACCACCTTGTCTTAGTCCCCGGCGCGATTCGAACGAACTGGAGTGTTCGCTCGAAATCTTCACACAGTTTTGCACACCATCCACCGTTGCTTTGATCAGTCTGGTAAGCTTCCCAGGGAAACTGTTCTCGTCCATAATCTTCCATAACTGTACGCGGTTTATACTGTCATATGCCGCCTTGAAATCAACGAACAGATGGTGCGTTGGGACCTGGTATTTACGGCTTTTTTGAAGGATTTGCCGTACAGTATAGATCTGGTCCGTTGTCGAGCGGCCGTCAACGAAGCTGGCTTGATAACTTCCCACGAACTCATTCACTTATGGTGACAGACGTCGGAAGAGGATCTGGGATATCACTTTGTAGGCGGCATTAAGGATGGTAATCGCTCGAAAGTTTTCACATTCCAGGTTGTCGCCTTTATTGTAGATGGGGCATATAACCCCTTCCTTCCACCTCTCCGGTAGCTGTTCAGTTTCCCAGATTCTGACTATCAGTTTGTGCAGGCAAGTGGCTAGCTTTTCCGGACCCATCTTGATGAGCTCAGCTCCGATACCATCCTTACCAGCTGCTTTATTGGTCTATAGCTGTTGGATGGCATCCTTAACTTCCCTCAAGGTGGGGGCTGGTTGGCTTCCATCGTCCGCTGAACTCCTCCTTTCCTTGACTTTCACTGCCTGTCATCTCCTCCGCTGCCTTGACTTTCACTGCCTGTACTTTCAGCGCCATTCAAATGTTTCTCGTAGTGCTGCTTCCACCTTTCGATCACCACACGTTCGTCCGTCCAGATGGTCCCATCCTTATCCCTGCACATTTCGGCTCGCGGCACGCAGCCTTTGCGGGACGCGTTGGGCTTCTGATAGAACTTGCGTGTTTCTTGAGAACGGCACAGCTGTTCCATCTCCTCGCACTCCGCACTTCTTCCAGGCGGCGTTTCTTCTCCTGAAAAAGTCGGGTCTGTTGTCTCCGCTTTCGTCTATAACGTTCCACGTTCTGCAGGGTACCTTGCTGCAGTGCGACCGCCCGCGCTGCGTCCTTCTGCTCCACAATCTGTCTGCACTCTTCCAACCGTTCCGAAGCAATCTTTAATGGCTGCTTTGACTGTATTCCAGCAGTCCTCAAGAGGGGCCCCATCGAGCTCACCCTCTTCCGGCAACGCTGCCTCGAGATGCTGCGCGTATGTAGTGGCAACATCAGGTTGCTTCAGTCGCTCTAGGTCATATGTCGCACTCGCGGCATTTCTGCAATGTCTGGCGTGCGGCGGACACCCGGTCCGTGGTAAAGCATCCGCTCATGAATCTCGCCTAGTATTGGCCCACAAACTCTCTTGCAAATGATGTTAGTCGACGGCATAACATTTTGGAGACTACTTGTAGGCGGCGTTCAGCAATGTAATTACACGGTAGTTGCTACAATCCAGCTTGTCGCCCTTTTTCTGGATGGGACAAACAACACCTTCCATCCACCCCATGATGCGGCAAAACCTCCTTCTCCTAAATCTTGGTAATCACAGCGCTCTAGCCAGTGCACCACCATCGTATTTAAATAACTCTCCTGGTAGTTGGTCAACTCCAGAGGCTTTGTCGTTTTTTTAGCCGTCCAATCTTCTCCTGGATTTCCTGGAGATCCGGAGCTGAAAAACGTATGCCTTGCGCTTGTGTTCCCAGGTTCGTTGCCATGCCGCCACATCGTTATTCAGGTGCTCTTCGTAGCGCTGCTGCTGTAAAAAGATTTCCGTTTATGTCCTTACACATATTAGGCTGCAGCACGTTCCTCTTGCGTGAACGGTTCAACTTCTCATTGAACTGTCATGTATTACTAGCGCGGTACAGTTGCTCTGTCTATTCCTGCGCTTTTTTCATCCGGAAATCGAGTTTTGTATGTTCCGCGTCCGTTTGTATCGTGCCTCGTTTGCTCTCCTGCGGTGTTGCAGCAATCTCGCTCATGCTGCTTTCTTCTCCTCCACTAACTGCTCACATTCGCCGTCATACCAGTCCGGAGGCACCATGCCAAGTGCAGCAGCCTCTCCAGACATCTTCAAGAGAAACTGCGCCTAACTGCTCTTCCGTTGGAAGTGCCATTTGCAGCTGCTGCGCGTAGTCTTGGGCTAATCTTGTAGTAGCCTAATGTTCCAACAATTTGGATTGAAAAACGACAAACAATCCTAGATCAATCAAAATTTTATCATTATCCAATTCATATACAAATTTGATCCAAATTCATTTCGTTGAAGTGTTTATCGGCTATGCAGTCTGATGACCAGCTAAAACGCTATATTAATTCTGATCCGACGTTTCGGTACCTTTATTGGTCCTTTTTCAATGGATTCTGTAGATGTATAATTTGCTAGAAATCAGATAAGCTCAACTTAATTTTCTTATCAGGATGTATTTAACTAGCTCTAACTAGCTTAAAAATATGGACTTTTTGGGATAATTGACCTTAAATTAATCAAAACATCGGCTGAGATAATAAGAATATTTTTTTCGTCGGAAAGAGTTAATTTCCTTCAGCGATTAAAAATCTAGAATTTCACTTGGCTATGATCGTTTGTGTGCAAAAAAGAAAACCTTGGAGCGGATAATAGCTGTTTCCAGGCTGGAAACTGTAAGTGAGTGTTGGATGACCTGCTCTTACTTCTCAATGTAGGGGAGATATGTATAAAATGCTCCGGTTGGGTAAAATGCGTTACCACCTTTTCTTGGTTTATATCACAAATTTTGTCTCAAAATCGTAAGCAGCTGGCTTATTCCAATGCAATTTCGGCGTTTCTGTCCAGTTCTGTCCTGTTAGATACAAACAATATTTTCTCCTTATTACCATCAGACTGAGACATTGACTAACTGAAAGGATAGAGTTGACACTAATCTTGTGCAGAAGAGTTTGAAAATCTTGGTGAAATTTTTTGGAATATTTTGATTATCATTTTTGGGAGGCGCATATTGCCCAGCTCGTTCATTTTGGATTTAAATTCTCAATTTTTGGAATTGTTGCAATATTGCTGGCTTTACATTAAAATTTTTGGACCATATAAAGTCTGATATGCTAGATTATTGATTAACACTTCGAAAATACATGCTTTCGGAGGAAGTCCCCATTAAATCAAGTGATTAGCTTAGGGGGCGCTTCTATGATGTGAGTACGCAAGCATCAAGAAACTTTTAGTTAACAACGCGAAAGACATCGATAATGTTGCGCCTTCGGCAGCCTTTCAAGCTTGTTCCTAATACATACATATAAACCGAACATAACTGGTGTCAAAAAACAGTGAACCCGAAGAATACCAAATTGAAATCATAGTGTCAACGTTCACTATCTGACTAACTGAGTTCATTTGCTAAACTGATGCGTCAGGTCCAACGCATCTTTATATAGCGACATCCCATGCCACTCGGTAGGAAGCTCCAGCTGAGCATAGGATGAAAGTTAGAATATGACAATGTACAAAATTGCTAATTACTTTACCGGCCACAAGCTTGCAGCATCAGAGTCAAGTAGTTACAATAATGTCTGCACCGGCAATGGTCAACAGTGCCATTTACATTTGTATTGCAGTATAAATCAACTCCAATCCTTTCTGGCTAGCTCGGTGCTTTCTCCCCGTATGTGCAGGACAACAATCTTAGCCTGATATATGCAAATATTCTCTGCCAAGCATGAATAAACTAATGAACTTGTAGGAGAGTTTAGGAAAAGATTGTCTTTCTCAAAGCAAGAGTATACATGAAGTAATTAACTTTTGTTTATAATTTGCTATATAAATGCACATACAATTATTGAACGTGCCTCCTTAACTAATCTAGTTCATGTGTATTGTTTGCAAATGGATCGAAAATCAGAGAATGTATGCATGCACGTTATACAAAACTGCATTCTGCCCCCAACAAACGAGTCCATGACAATGCCGGCATGTGTAACTGAATAAAGGAGTCACCATATCCCAGTATACGGCAATCAATTTGATTCTTTCTGTCTGTAGCTTCTGAATAAATTATCCCATCAAATCGTTATGTTGTTAGCAACCTCGTCAACATCGCAATGCCGTTTTTGTGCAACGCCGGCGGTCGATTTTTGTAGCTTCCTGCACGTGTAAATCTTGCATAAAACACTAAATACAATATGACGTGACAGGAAGCAATGCGAGAAAGCAACTCCCTTCACCGAAAACAATCACCACCAACGAAATATAAACTGGCGAAGGGTGCTAACATGGTTGTCGAACCGACATGAAACTGTCGATCATCGATTTCACCTTGCAGAGTAAGTGTGCTATTGACGAGCTGCTTCAAAACACTTCACTTTTTTGCCACTCTTGAGACAAATGATCCCATTCGATGGCAATTAATTGACCCGCTATGAGTCGTTTTCCCATTAGCATCGTTAACTAATTGCCTAATGAAGTCATTTGGCATATTAATGGCCTCATCAGCGGCATGCTGCTGCGATTTAACCTAACCGAAAAGGATTTCCGCTACGTAATGACAATTTCCTAGATATGGTAGATTATGAAATACTTTTTTTATTTCTAAGTCCTATCGTAAACAATATCACATGAAAGTTGGATCGTACCCTTTCCTATTAATAAAGTAGTTATACTAAACAGGCTTATTTCACAAGGTATTTTTAGAAGGGGTCTTTTTTATTCTTGACACGTCACTATGTTCCTATTGGAATGTTTTAATGAATTTGTTAAAGGTAGTTCAATAATAGTTATAATGTTTTGTGCTGTATTAATGGCGTTTTCGTTAACAATCTACAGTAATCGTTTGCCTATTAAGGGACGACACTTCAACAAGTGATTGTCATTTGCTTCTTGAGGCGTATTGGCAAATGTTAATTTTGTACATATTCGAATTTAACAAAGAATCTCGAGTTTGTCATAGAAGTTTGGCGCTGCTGGACTGATTTGTAGCTCAAGGGTCAAACAAAAGAAATATCAGTAAGCAACCGTCGTCTGTACCTACTTTTTGCATTTCTCGTATTAATAAAGGCTATAAAATGCTCCAAAACCGAACTTTTGATAGAAGGCTCGTAGGCCCATAGTGTTTTATACCAATCAACTCAGGTCGACGAGTTGAGGTGATGTCTGTATGTGTTTTTTTTTTCTTCCTAAACAATGGAGGGGGAATCTGCTCAACAGACATCCTGGGTTGACCAGGAAGTGCTGGGTTAGGGGCCACCTCCAATGAGGGAGGCAGGACTGCATCCCCGACCAGCTAAACCGTTTCCATTGCCGCCAAGCCCATCGTCCCTTCGGTACAACCAGAAAGTAATGCTTCAAAGGGGGGCCAGTGCATAACGCACCCTCGAGGTTAGCTGCGTGTCCTTGCAGCATCGAACATCGTGACTGGCTTTTTTAGAAGAACACCATGGTATCGTGCCAGCGCATTGCCGGCTTTCCAGGTGGCCTTACCACGCCCTATGTCCTCGGAAGGTGGGCAGGGTCGACTTCGCGCCTGCTTCCCTCTGCACGACTGGTATCAAGAATGATGATGCCACGTGCACCCCAAATTGACCTTTCTGCGATAGGGCCTATTCGCCAGCACACAGAGGGACTTGCCGACGCGGTGCCTACGCCTGCCCCAGCCTTGACGAGGACCCCTTTCCGTCCTCGGGCTCGTAACCCGCCCGGTTGACCGACGCCGCGAAAGCGACGATACCATGTTGTTTTTCACGCGGCCACTTGTTCGATAAAAGGATCGAGTTCGACCACAGGGCACCGGTATGACCCATGAAGCCAACTCCGAACCCTTGGACCACCTCTTATTTGCGCCTGAACTAGCCATCCCTCGAGTCCACGCGCCACCTTCTGTGTAGCTCCGAGACGATTTGGACGATAGCCGATACAACGGCGTTCCAGCCAACTTCATCTTTACACATCCTCCGAACTAGGTTGTCCGGGGTAGTGTCCAGACCACATGTGGCAAGCATGTGGTCACGCATTGTGCGAAAACGCGGGCACACGAACAACACGTGTTCCGCCGTTTCCTCTAAACCAACGCACACCGGACACTCGGGCGAGGCCGAGTGTCCGAACCGGTGTAGGTACTGTCTGAAGCAACCATGGCCTGTAAGGACCTGGGTCAGGTGGAAAGTGATTTCCCCATGGCGCCTCTTGACCCACGTACCTATCTCCGGTATCAACCTATGTGTTCATCTACCCTTAGTGGAACTGTCCCACGCACGCTGCCATTTGACCATTGAGGCCAACCTGACAGTTCTGCGGATGCCTCTCGTGCCGCGCATTTCAAAGCACTCTATGTCTTCACCGATAACGATGTCAATAGGCATCATACCGGTGATGACGCAGAGTGCATCGTGCGACACGGTACGGTACGCGCTCGCAACTCTTAGGCACATGAGCCTATACGTACTTTCTAACTTCGTTCTGTAGCAGTTAATACGCAGGGCCGTGCCCCAAGCTGGCCGCCATACCTCAGTATGGACAGAGCAACGCTAGCCAGAAGCTTGCGCTTGCTGGCATAAACCGCAGAGCTATTGGACATCATCCGGGACAATGCCACTATAGCTGTGGAGGCACGCTTGCAGGCGTAATTGACGTGGCTACCAAAGGTGAGCTTATCGTCGATTATTACCCCCAAGAGTTTGATTGAGCGTTCAGAGGTGATCGTGCAGTTGCCTGCCCTTATCACCGCTTGCTGCTCCGACTTTCGGTTGTTAACAACAACCACCTCAGTCTTGTGGTGAGCCAGTTCTAACTTCCTGGAACTCATCCACCCCTCCACAATTGCGATCGAGTGGGCTGCAGTCAACTCCACCTCTTCGATCGATTCGCCGTAGACCTCCAGCGTAATATCGTCAGCAAAGCCGACGATTACCACGCCCACCGGGAACTTCAACCTCAAGACACCGTCGTACATGACGTTCCATAACACCGGACCCAGTATGGAACCTTGCGGAACCCCTGAGGTTATGTCAACGCACTTCCGACCCGCCTCCGTGTCGTATACCAGTACTCGATTCTGGAAGTAGCTTCCGAGAATCTTGTACAGGTACTCGGGAATTCCAAGACGCAGGAGCGCATCTGCAATAGCTGCCCAACTGGCACTATTGAAAGCATTCCTCACGTCGAGAGTCACTACTGCACAATAGCGAACTCCCCTCCTCTTACGCTGGATAGCTATCTCCGCGGATTTGGTAACCGACAAGATAGCGTCTACGGTCGACTTACCCTTTCGGAAGCCAAATTGGTTACTTGATAGACCATCCGCACCCTTCGTGCGTATCAACAACCTGTTGAGGATGATCTTCTCGAGCACCTTCCCCGCCGTATCAAGCAGGCATATTGGTCTATATGCCGACGGATCCCCCGGTGGTTTTCCCGCCTTTGGCAATAGGACCAAGCTCTGCCTTTTCCATGCTTCAGGGAAGACTCCCTCGTCCAGGCATCTCTGCATGACAGATCTGAACATCTCGGGAGCCTCGGCAATAGCCGCTTTAATGGCCAGGTTCGGAATACCATCCGGTCCTGGCGCCTTACCTACACTAAGGGACTGTGCAATCCCCGCAAGTTCCGCCACAGTTACTCTTCCCTCGTCGGCCACCCTGGCTCCTGGCAGCTCCACGAAGGGAGGCCAGGGGCTTGGGTCGTGACGTGTGAAGAGCCCCGCGATGATCCTCTCCAGCATCTCTGGAGACCGCTCTGTAGGGGCCATCGCCCCACGTGTCTTGGCCATTACGACCCTATAGGCGTCACCCCATGGATTCACGTTGGCACTTTGACACAGGCCCTCGAAGCAGGCTTTTTTGCTTGATCTAATCTCAGTCTTCAGAGCGGCTCTAGCAGCCACGAACGCCACCCGTCGTTCAACACGCTCCTCTTCTGTGCGTGCTCGCTGCATCCGCCTCCTTGCCCGTAGGCAGGCGCGGCGCAGGTTCGCAATTGCTTGAGTCCACCAGTAAGTCGGTGGTCTCCCATTCCTAGGGTGGGTGGTGGCATCGCATGCACGCGAGAGTACTGTTACCAGCTGCTTGCCACTCAGACCGAGAGTATTGTGCTCGCGGCGGAGCGCTTCCTTAAACACCTCGTCGTCGAAGTATGATGTCTTCCACATACGAGGACTAGGCCTCGCCCCTTCTTCCGTCCGCTGAATGCTGGTCGTATAGTCGATACTGTAGCGAACCACCAGGTGGTCGCTGTGAGTGTAGCCATCATCTACCCTCCAGTTCGAACTACTCGTTTGGCCAGGGCTCCAGAACGTAACGTCGATAATCGACTCGGCACCGTTCCAGCTGTAGGTATTTTTGGTACCGACATTAGCCAAGTCCACATCCAACATGGCCAGTGATTCCAGCAGGATCTGCCCCCGTTGATTCGTGGATCGGCTTCCCCATTCCACGGCCTAAGCGTTGAAGTCCCCCGCTATCACCACCGGCCTACGCCCCATCAAGTTAGCCGTCAAACAATCTAGCATTCGACCGAACTGCTCGATCGACCATCGAGGAGGCGCATAGCAGCTGCAGAAGAAGACCCCGTTGATTTTGGCAATGACGAAGCCCTCGTGTGTCGAAGACACCAACTCTTGAACTGGGTATTTCCCCGTTGTCCATATCGCCGCCATTTGAGACCCATCGGTGACCCAATTACCGTTCCTGGCGGGTACCCGGTAAGGATCTGCTATGATGGCGATATCCGTCCCCCATTCAGCAACTGTCTGACACAGCAGTTGCTGGGCTGCATCACAGTGGTTCAGGTTTAGCTGCGTTACCTGCACTGTGATTTTGCAACACGCTTAAACGCCGGGCACTTCGAACCCCCCATGGGGTGCTTGCTGTTCGCAGCTTTGCTGGAACAGATCAAACAGTTGGGAGGGTTCGTGCAGCATTGTGCCTTATGTCCCTCCAATCCGCAGCGTCGACAGAGCTTGCTTCTGTCAGGGCCTTTGCAGTCCCATTGCTTGTGCCCCGGTTCCAGGCACTTGAAGCAAACTTCGGGTTGCTCGTATATGCCCACAGGGCATACCGACCACCCCACCTTGACGCTCCCTAACTTGACTACCTTGGAGGCGTCAGCTGCAGGTAGCCGAACCAATGCTACCTGTGTCCCTGCTGGACCTTTCCGTAGCCGAACGGCTGCGGTGGACGCCTCCACTTCACACTGTCGCCGCAGTGCCGTGACGAGCTCTTCGACTTCGGTGATCTCGTCCAGGTCTTTAACCCTTAGATTCACCTCCGTCGTGAGTGCCCTCACCTTGACCGTCTCGCCTAGGACTTCCTCCGCCAACTTCTTGTAGGCGGCGCCCTTTTGCGAGACGCCCCGCTTTAGCTCGAGGATCATCTCGCCCGTCCGGGTACGTCTTATTCGACGTACGTCGGCGCCGAGTTCACCGAGCTTGACGTCACTCCTCATCGCCTTCAAGACGTCCGAGTACTTAGCCTCGTCCGTTTTGATGATTAGGGCATCGCCCCTGGAGCGATTGGCGCCTACCCTAGACTTTCTGCTACCCTCATTCGCCTGGGCCTTCTTTTCGGCCCTTGACGTCTTCGGTTACCTCTTATTCTTGACCAGGGTCCAGGAGGCGTCATCCCCCTCTATTTCCCTGGTCTGGGGCGGCTGAGAGCTCTCAGCCTGCCGTAACCCCTTACCACCGTCTTTCCTGGGTGGACGGACCTTTCCAGGTCCTTCCTCCCCCGGTTTTGGAGGTACCTGGCCGGGGTTCGGCTTCCCAGCCCCACTATCTGTATGTGTGTGTGTGTGTGTGTGTGTGTTTTTTTTTTTTTTTTTTACAAGGGTTAAAGGCCATCAAAAATCTGCACGACAGACACCTCGAGCATCCACACTATGCTCGAAGGCGAACAGGGATGGGTTCCTCCCGACCTGCTAAAAATGTGCCTCCCGGATAAACCGGGTCCCTTATCCTCCTTGCCTCGATCCCCCCGGGACCACGGGATGCTGCGACTACTTCGGGGGGCTGTGCTCATGCACTTCTTCTAAAATTCCGGCCCTAAGCTTAGGCTAGTTCGCCGACTGGCTGACTAATCCACTGCTCCACTGCAACGTAGTCTCGATCCCTCGACGGCCATGCACCGAACTTCCTGACTCGAATCCTCCTGACTCCCCCCGGCGTCGAGGGTGGTCCACCAGTTCCGGTGAAGGAAACTTCCGCACTGGTGGTGCCCCGACTACCGGCGGCTATCGCAGGGGACACTTTCACGCATTGCCTCGACATCGTCCTCGGGTGCCCTACGTACCCAAATCGCTTTCTTCTTCTTTCTTCTGCAGGTTGACTGTTCGAGTGCCGAGGTCGGTCCGACGATTCCGGTTGGCAGAAAACTTCCGGTTCACCGGCGCCGCGACGACCCGAAGCCAAACACTGCTCACCGCGCTGAATACTCCCCAGAATTGGCACGTATTCGCTGATCTCGCCTCCATCTACGCTGCAGCTCCGACAGTATTTGCGTCACGACTCTGCTTACCGAATTCCACGTGTCTTCCTCGTGACACATTCGCTCTGCGATATTATCCGCGCTTGGGACAGGCATTTCTCTACGAATTTCCGCAAACCGCGGACAGTAGAACACCACATGCTCCGGCGTCTCTTCAACATTCTCACATTCTGGACATAGCGGGGAATTGGTGTGTCCGAACCGATGTAAATACTTCCGAAAGCATCCGTGACCCGACAGGAACTGCGTCAGGTAGAAGTTTACTTCGCCATGCTTTCTGTTCATCCACGTCGACAGATTTGGAATGAGCCGGTGGGTCCACCTTCCTTTATCAGTACTGTCCCACTTCTGCTGCCACATCGCCATCGAACGAATTTTCGCCACCTTTCTCATGTTTCCGGTTTCTCTCCACTGGTAGCACTCGATGTCTTCCGCCAGGGTGATGCAAATGGGTACCATCCCGGCGATAACGCATACTGCCTCCGACGATATCGTTCTATACGCACTAGCAACTCGTATGGCCATCAGCCGGAACACACTTTTCAGCTTTTCCCGGTTCCGCTTGGTTTGCAGTGCTTTGCCCCAGGCAGGAACCCCATACCGCAGTATCGATGACGAGACACTAACTAGCAGACGCCTCGTGCTGCTTCGTGGGCCACCAACGTTTGGCATGATCCTCGCTATTGCGTTCATTGCCTTCGCCGACTTTTCACAGGCGTAGTCAACGTGGCTGTTGAAATTTAGCCGGTCGTCGATCATCACACCCAGGTGCTTCAGTGATCGCTTCGAAGCAATCGCATGTCCTCCGACGACGATTTCCATCCGCTGGATAGCCTTGCAGTTGCTGACTAATAGCACCTCCGTTTTGTGGTGAGCTATTTGTAGCTTAACTCCGTTCATCCAGCTCTCGATCGTGGCTATTGCCTCTGTCACAGACGCCTCCACTTCTTCGAGTGTCTCGCCCATTACTGTTAATGACACGTCGTCCGCAAAACCCACGATTTTCACTTTCCTGGGCAGCCGCAATGTCAGGACTCCATCATACATTCCGTTCCAGAGGGTTGGGCCGAGTATGGAGCCCTGAGGAACACCCGCTGTAACACGCATCGACTTTTCCCTTCGTTCGTGTCGTACACCAGGACTCTGCTCTCAAAGTAGCTCTTCAGGATGCGGCAAAGATATTCAGGAACCCGCATTCTATGCAGCGCAGCGGCAATGGCTTCAAAGCTGGCACTGTTAAACGCGTTCTTTACGTCTATCGTAACCACTGCGCAGTATCGATCTCCTCTTCGCTTCTGTTTAGATGCTTTGTCAGCACTCTCGAGCACAGTGCGAATTGCATCCACTGTCGATACTCCTTTGCGGAATCCAAACTGCATGTTTGACAGTCCACGCTCACCCTCCATACACTTCGTCAGTCTGTTTAGGATGATCCTCTCCAGAAGTTTCCCAACTGTGTCTATCAGGCAAATAGGCCTGTACGAGGCCGTATGTCCCGGCGGCTTTCCTGGTTTTGGCAGCAATACCAGCTTCTGGGTCTTCCACATTTCTGGAAAGTTACCCTCGTCTAGGCACTTCTGGAGTACCGTTCTGAACATATCCGGATATGCCAAAATTGCAGCTTTCAGGGCCACGTTTGGTATTCCATCTGGACCGGGTGCTTTCTTCATTTTCAGGCGCTTCGCAGCATCTGCCAGCTCATCATTGGACACTTGCCGACCCTCGGAAATTGCTTCTTCTTCTCCGTACGGTATCGGTGGCCACGTAGTCGGATTGTGTTTCGGGAAGAGACCCTCCACGATTTCCTTCAGCATGTATGGGCACGTTTCAGCTGGCGTCGGCGGGCCTTTAATCTTCGCCATTACAACGCGGTACGCGTCGCCCCAGGGATTGGCGTCTGCTTCTCGGCATAGCTCTTTGTAGCAATCTGACTTGCTAATCTTGATTGCCCGTTTCAATGCGGTTCTAGCTTCCCGGAACGCCGCCTTGCGCTCCTCTCTCTCTGGTTCCGTCCTCGCTCTCTGTGCCCGCCTCCTGGATCTAAGACAAGCAGCGCGTAGTGCACTGAGCCTCTCGTTCCACCAGTAGGCTGGACGCCGATTGCTCCTAGGCTCCAGTTTTCGCGGCATTGCGGCATCACAAGCCGCTACCATCCTTCTTACCAGTTCAGCCGCATCGTCGTTCTCGAAACTGTTGTCCGGTCGAAGTGCCTCTATAAAGAGGTCCTTGTCGAAGGCTTTCGTCTTCCACTTCTGCTCAGCGGTCACTCTTCTCTGTGTTGTCGCATGGTTTCGTCGCCCAATACAATAGCGAATCGCCTGGTGATCGCTATGGGTGTACTCTTCGCTAACTCTCCAGTTCATGTTCGCCATCAACGAAGGACTGCAGAACGTGACATCGATAATAGACTCCCTCCCGTCTCTCCGAAATGTGCTGCCTTCATTGCACAGTCGTCCATCTAGCTTCGCCAGAGCTTCCAGGAGAATATACCCTCTCGTATTGGTGACTCTGCTGCCCCACTCCACAGCCCAGGCATTGAAATACCCCCCATAATTACCGGCCTTCGTCCGATCAGGTTGTCGGTAAACCGCTCTAGCGTCTGGCTAAACTGCTCCACTGTCCATCTTGGAGGCGCATAGCAACTGCATACGTAAACGCCGCTGATTTTGACGATCACGAATCCCTCACATGAACTCTCTACCACTTCTTGGATAGGAAATCTGCCCATAACTTGTATTGCAGCCATTCCCGTTCTATCAGCCACCCAGTTTCCGTTATCAGGAGGAACTCGATACGGCTCTGCAATTATCGCTACGTCACACCTCGTTTCTGTTATTGACTGCCATAACAGTTGCTGTGCGGTATCGCAGTGATTCAGATTAATCTGAATTATGTCCACTACTGATGACCTGCGATCGCCTTCTGATATACAGGGCATTTGTAGCCACCCGTCTGATGGTCATTTCCGTCCTCTGGTGTGCAAAGCATGCACTTGGGTCTTTGCGTGCAGTCTTTCGCAAAATGACCTGTTTCTCCGCATTTCCAACACTTGTTGGATCTGTCCGGACCTTTGCAAGCTCCTGCCCGGTGTCCATAGCCCAAACATTTGAAGCATCTCTCCATTTGTTTGTTCACTGGCGGGGCGGCTTTCAATGGGCATTTTGACCATCCAACAGTCAGTTTGCCTACCTCCAGAACTTTTTAGCAGCGGTTACTGGCAGACGAATCATCGCTGTTTGTGTGCCTCCGTATGCTTTCCTTATTCGGATAGTCATTTGCACCTCACCCAGATTACACTGTGACTTTAGTGCATCCTTGAGCTCCTCATCCGACGTGATCTCATCTAGATCCCTGCACATTATTACCATCTCTGGAGTCAGGGATTTAACTTCCGCCTCTGCGCCCAGCGATTTTGCAATACGCTCTTGCATAACCGAGCTATCAACCGTAGGGTCCTTCTTTAGCTCGAAGAGCATCTCTCCGGTTTGAGTGCGCCTGGTCCTTACTACGTTCTCGCCTAAGTCCCTCAGCTCCGGATCCTCTCTAACCTTCTTCAGGAGCGCTGCATACGTCGTAGCGTCTTTGGTCTTGACGAGTACGGCTCTTTTCGCTTCAACTGTCTATTTCTATTCTCTTTCTGGCCTTCTGCGGTACTTAACCCTTCTCACTGTTCCTTCGACTGCGTCCTCCCGCGTTTGCCGCTTGAGTCTGCCTGGCCTCCCATCTCCAGGCGAGGTTCTGGCCCTTTTGGGAGTCATGGAGGCTGATGTACTCCCCACTCCAGCCAGTTTCTCTTTCCCTTGCTTTTTGGAGTACAGCGGAACTGTGCCGATATGGCCCTGTTCTGGCGGAGCTAAGACAGCAGGAGCCTTAGTCAGCGCTAATGCGCACTCCGCTTCGTCGGCCCTCAGCGCTGCTGCATCGAATTCAATCGCTGCCGATACTAGCGCCTTCCGGATCTTGTGAACCATGTCCTTAATCTCCTTATGGACGTTGTTCCTCCCATCCACGAAAGTGTGGAGCTCTTCTACCAATTTCTTCGCTGCCACTATTTTCGGCTTTTGTGAGGGCTTGTTTAACTCACTTTGCCCAGGCCGCTGCTGCTGTTGTTGCTGTAGCACTACTGTCGCTGGTGGCGGTGATCTCACCAACCCACTACTGGCGAACGGGTTCGCCGCTCCTGCATCTGCTTCTGTGTTGTTTGTCGAATTACTCATTCTATAGGGTCCCCCCTCCAAACCGTTATCTCCACCCGTCGTACGTAGTCGCTTATGATCCATGGATTGTCTTTTGCAAGCAGTGAGGTCCATGCTAGGGTTGACAAGGGCGCACTTATATGGCCGTGTTCAGAGCCGATCGCGCAATCGGGAGAATCTCAACCGATCCCAGTACTCACCAAAAAAACTGGTGGACGAGTATTGAACGAATTCGGAGGACTGCTAATTTTTTTACCGGGACGGAGGTGACCGTACTGTTAGCACACTCGCTTTTTCAAGCCGGTGTCACCCTTCCTTACTTAGGGGGCAGCACGACCATCAGTCCAATGTCGTCGTTTCCAATCCACTATCCAGATTCTGTCCATCGTCGTGGGCCGTGTCCAGTACATATATCGTAATTAGGACCTTACTGGTATCGATCCTAATGTGCCGGTTGGCACTCCTGTTGGTGGGCTGAAGTGCTTTGGAAGCGGCACGGGTCGCTTGTACAGCGCTGCTTATAGACTTGTGGTTTTTTGTAGAGATTCAACAGAGCCCACTGTCAAACCTCCGCCACGTCCCCTAGGCAGAATCCGCTTGGGCTGGCTGGAAACCAGTGAACTGGTACCAGGCCCAGTCGTCTTCCGAAGGAAACGCCAACTGGTGGTTTTTCATTGGCGCCCAGGAACAAGTCCCGAGCTCCCACCTCTTGTGTGTGTGTGTGTGTGTGTGTGTGTGTGTGTGTGTGTGTGTGTGTGTGTGTGTGTGTGTGTGTGTGTGTGTGTGTGTGTGTGTGTGTGTGTGTGTGTGTGTGTGTGTGTGTGTGTGTGTGTGTGTGTGTGTGTGTGTGTGTGTGTGTGTGTGTGTGTGTGTGTGTGTGTTTTTTTTTTCCTAAACAATGGAGGGAATCTGCTCAACAGACATCCTGGGTTGACCAGGAAGTGCTGGGTTAGGGCCACCTCAATGAGGGAAACAGGACTGCATCCCCGACCAGCTAAACCGTTTCCTTTGCCGCCAAGCCCATAGTCCCTCCGGTACAACCAGAAAGTACTGCTTCAAGAGGGCCAGTGCACAAAGCACCCTCGAGGTTAGCTGCGTGTCCTTGCAGCATCGAACATCGTGACTCGCTTTTTAGAAGAACACCATGGTATCGTGCCAGCGCATTGTCGGCTTTCCAGGTGGCCTTACCACGCCCTATGTCCTCGGAAGGTGGGAAGGGTTGACTTTGCGCCTGCTTCCCTATGCACGACTGGTATCAAGAATGATTATGCCGCGTGCACCCCAAATTGACCTTTCTGCGATAGGGCCTATTCGCCAGCACCCAGAGGGACTTGCCGACGCGGTGCCTACGCTTGCCCCAGCCTTGACAAGGACTCCCTCCGTCCTCGGGCTCGGAACCCGCCCGGTTGATCGACGCCGCGAAAGCGACGATACCATGTTGTTCTTCACGCGGCCACTTGTTCGATAAAAGGATCGAGTTCGACCACAGGGCACCGGTATGACCCATGATGCCGACTCCGAACCCTTGGACCACCTCTTATTTGCGCCTGAACTAGCCATTCCTCGAGTCCACGCGCCACCTTCTGTGTAGTTCCGAGACGATTTGGACGATAGCCGATAAAACGGCGTTCCAGCCAACTTCATCTTTACACATCCTCCGGACTAGGTTGTCCGGGGTAGTGTCCAGACCACATGTGGCAAGCATGTGGTCACGCATTGTGCGAAAACGCGGGCACACGAACAACACGTGTTCCGCCGTTTCCTCTAAACCAACGCACACCGGACACTCGGGCGAGGCCGAGTGTCCGAACCAATGTAGGTACTGTCTGAAGCAACCATGGCCTGTAAGGACCTGGGTCAGGTGGAAAGTGATTTCCCCATGGCGCCTCTTGACCCACGTACCTATCTCCGGTATCAACCTATGTGTCCATCTACCCTTAGTGGAACTGTCCCACGCACGCTGCCATTTGACCATTGAGGCCAACCTGACAGTCCTGCGGATGCCTCTCGTGCCGCGCATTTCAAAGCACTCTATGTCTTCACCGATAACGATGTCAATAGGCATCATACCGGTGATGACGCAGAGTGCATCGTGCGACACGGTACGGTACGCGCTCGCAACTCTTAGGCACATGAGCCTATACGTACTTTCTAACTTCGTTCTGTAGCAGTTAATACGCAGGGCCGTGCCCCAAGCTGGCCCCCATACCTCAGTATGGACAGAGCAACGCTAGCCAGAAGCTTGCGCTTGCTGGCATAAACCGCAGAGCTATTGGACATCATCCGGGACAATGCCACTATAGCTGTGGAGGCACGCTTGCAGGCGTAATTGACGTGGCTACCAAAGGTGAGCTTATCGTCGATTATTACCCCAAGAGTTTGATTGAGCGTTCAGAGGTGATCGTGCAGTTGCCTGCCCTTATCACCGCTTGCTGCTCCGACTTTCGGTTGTTAACAACAACCACCTCAGTCTTGTGGTGAGCCAGTTCTAACTTCCTGGAACTCATCCACTCCTCCACAATTGCGATCGAGTGGGCTGCAGTCAACTCCACCTCTTCGATCGATTCGCCGTAGACCTCCAGCGTAATATCGTCAGCGAAGCCGACGATTACCACGCCCACCGGGAACTTCAACCTCAAGACACCGTCATACATGACGTTCCATAACACCGGACCCAGTATGGAACCTTGCGGAACCCCTGAGGTTATGTCAACGCACTTCCGACCCGCCTCCGTGTCGTATACCAGTACTCGATTCTGGAAGTAGCTTCCGAGAATCTTGTACAGGTACTCAGGAATTCAAGACGCAGGAGCGCATCTGCAATAGCTGCCCAACTGGCACTATTGAAAGCATTCCTCACGTCGAGAGTCACTACTGCACAATAGCGAACTCCCTCCTCTTACGCTGGATAGCTATCTCCGCGGATTTGGTAACCGACAAGATAGCGTCTACGGTCGACTTACCCTTTCGGAAGCCAAACTGGTTACTCGATAGACCATCCGCACCCTCCGTGCGTATCAACAACCTGTTGAGGATGATCTTCTCGAGCACCTTCCCCGCCGTATCAAGCAGGCATATTGGTCTATATGCCGACGGATCCCCCGGTGGTTTTCCCGCCTTTGGCAATAGGACCAAGCTCTGCCTTTTCCATGCTTCAGGGAAGACTCCTTCGTCCAGGCATCTCTGCATGACAGATCTGAACATCTCGGGAGCCTCGGCAATGGCCGCTTTAATGGCCAGGTTCGGAATACCATCCGGTCCTGGCGCCTTACCTACACTAAGGGACTGTGCAATCCCCGCAAGTTCCGCCACAGTTACTCTTCCCTCGTCGGCCACCCTGGCTCCTGGCAGCTCCACGAAGGGAGGCCAGGGGCTTGGGTCGTGACGTGGGAAGAGCCCGCGATGATCATCTCCAGCATCTCTGGAGACCGCTCTGTAGGGGCCATCGCCCCACGTGTCTTGGCCATTACGACCCTATAGGCGTCACCCCATGGATTCACGTTGGCACTTTGACACAGGCCCTCAAAGCAGGCTTCGATCTAATCTCAGTCTTCAGAGCGGCTCTAGCAGCCACGAACGCCACCCGTCGTTCAACACGCTCCTCTTCTGTGCGTGCTCGCTGCATCCGCCTCCTTGCCCGTAGGCAGGCGCGGCGCAGGTTCGCAATTGCTTGAGTCCACCAGTAAGCCGGTGGTCTCCCATTCCTAGGGTGGACTTCCCTAGGCATGGTGGCATCGCATGCACGCGAGAGTACTGTTACCAGCTGCTCGCCACTCAGACCGAGAGTATTGTGCTCGCGGCGGAGCGCTTCCTTAAACACCTCGTCGTCGAAGTATGATGTCTTCCACATACGAGGACTAGGCCTCGCCCTTCTTCCGTCCGCTGAATGCTGGTCGTATAGTCGATACTGTAGCGAACCGCCAGGTGGTCGCTGTGAGTGTAGCCATCATCTACCCTCCAGTTCGAACTACTCGTTTGGCCTGGGTTCCAGAACGTAACGTCGATAATCGACTCGGCACCGTTCCAGCTGTAGGTATTTTGGTACCGACATTAGCCAAGTCCACATCCAACATGGCCAGTGATTCCAGCAGGATCTGCCCCCGTTGATTCGTGGATCGGCTTCCCCATTCCACGGCCCAAGCGTTGAAGTCCCCCGCTATCACCACCGGCCTACGCCCCATCAAGTTAGCCGTCAAACAATCTAGCATTCGACCGAACTGCTCGATCGACCATCGAGGAGGCGCATAGCAGCTGCAGAAGAAGACCCCGTTGATTTTGGCAATGACGAAGCCCTCGTGTGTCGAAGACACCAACTCTTGAACTGGGTATTTCCCCGTTGTCCATATCGCCGCCATTTGAGACCCATCGGTGACCCAATTACCGTTCCTGGCGGGTACCCGGTAAGGATCTGCTATGATGGCGATATCCGTCCCCCATTCAGCAACTGTCTGACACAGCAGTTGCTGGGCTGCATCACAGTGGTTCAGTGTGTGTGTGTGTGTGTGTGTGTGTGTGTGTGTGTGTGTGTGTTAGCATTTACGATTTCCTCGCAACAAGTTGCAATCGACGTGGAATGCAGGCTAGTTGTTTACTATTGAAAATTGTCTCGCCCTCCCCCCTTGGAAAAAAAAATCAAAATCGGAGAAAGATTTTTTTCTGCTGAAATGCATACAAATGACCGCAGATATATATATATATATATATGAATCAATGGAAATAGTGAAATTTATCCGTCTTAAGGGCTGTTTTGACCACTTTTATGTGTTTTCGTCATTTTTTTAATGCGTGAGAAAGGCAGCACCAATTCTAGGTGAATTAATCTGGGTCTTATTGCCTTTCTCGTATACTAAGTATACGTAAAGGCTATATGATCATTCCAAAACAAATCTTTTGATAGAAGGTTCGGAGACCCGTTATGTTTATACCAATCGACTTAGCTCGACGAATTGAGGTGATGTCTGTTTGTGTGTATGTATGTATGTGTACAAAATTTTGTACACACTTTTTGGAACTTAGCATTGCCGAATTACTCGCAACAGGTTCCATTCAATTGAGAATCCTGTCCCATTGTTTGCTATTGAAAATCGGCCAGATTGGACTATGGGATCAGAAGTTATGGCCAAAATACTATTTTCTATGCGCAAAACACGCTAAAAACACTCACTCATATTTTTCAGTATTTTTTTTTTTGCACGGGAAAGGCACCAACACCACTAGGTGGCTGATTCAGTTTTTTTATCTCTTTTATTTTAGTAATATCGTAAATTTCTTCTAAGAAAATAATAATCAATTTCACATACCGCCGACATTCGAAATTTGTCATATTCTGTATTTGATTCTGAACGTTTAAGAAAGTATTTCACGATGGTGTCGTTTCCTACCATCCCAATTCATGAACAATAAACATACTCTCTGGTATGATGAATGCAGAAACACTTAGTACACGTACTAGGTACAGTGCTTCCATATTTTTTCCACACAGATTTGTGTCGTGTGACCGAAAACAAACATTGCTCTTGTGTGGAGCTCACTTTCGCCTCGTCTAACGGCTTGTGCATGCAATCAAAGGACAAAAGGATACCTACAGAGTTTTCCTGGATGAAAATAATTATTGTGCCTGGAGCTGTTGTTGAGTGATTTCAATAGGTTGGTTTTTGAGGTGCAAAAGGAAGATGAATACCTATGCAGGGGGATTCCTGTCGCTCGTGCAGCTGCTGGTGGAGGAAAATTAGCGCCTACGGACTCACTTGGGCCAGCAGGAGCAGAGCATACACTCAGCGTAGCTCGGGTGCCATCGGATGGTAGACATGCCGAACGGAACAATTGCTGTCCTCGCACGGAGCGCTTCACATTTCTCCCTTCCACATGTTTTAAGCTCATCATGCGCACTAATTGAATGGATGAACTTAAAAGTATCGTAACCCAAAGAAAGGTTATACTCACCATTGTTTTGACACGTGCCAAAATCTGATCAGAAGAAGGTCCACAATACAAGTACATTAGTGAGCAAAGTTTTTTCTGCATGACTAAAAGCAGTAGTGAAAAGCATATTTGTCTCATTCTAAATGGAGATTCCCTTTTTCTTTGTTACCAAACTGTATGGAAAGTCTATATGACTACTCCAAAAATAAACTCTCGTAGAAAGCTTCTTATGTGCCATTAACATTACATTAGAAAGACATTATTTAAGGAGTTAGTAAAGTTTTTTTATTGAAAGGACTAAGGAATCCAGTATAGGACATAAACTATTCGTTGTTCAATGTAAATTAATCATAATGAGAGTCTAGCTTTTTAGTGATTGTTATTACTCTACATATGCATACATTTTCTATACATACATATGTATCTTCCAACTTCATTGACCGATTTCAAAAAAATTTTGAACATTTTTCTGTAATTGAGAAAAAAAAGTGAACAGAGGATCAATGGAAAATTAAAGCAAATATTTAGAAATATTTGTATTACTTCTGCGATTTTTCTGTCTTGCCATAAATTTTGTTTTGAAAAAAAAAAATCCACAAAATTATACAAAGTTTCCTCAGAAGGCCATTCCCAAACGACTCATTGTTAAAATTATTGATATTATTTTCAACATCTGTCTTCCAGCATGTCCTGGAGATCCCGATGGGGTTGTGATCCGAACATTGAACATTGCTTGCAGCGACCCAACTAGTTGTCGCCGTCGCGGCGATGAAATCGCTTAGGTCTGGGGGATACTTTATACACCCGATTCTGTTTTTACACGGATTTTTTTTACACGGCCGTGTAAAAAAAATCCCATACAAAATTTTTGCAAAGTTGCTCCATTTTGCATGATTTGTCGAGAAATCAGAAAACTTTTTTTACACGGATTTCCAAATTTTGAACTAAAAACTTTTTTTACACGGAACGCATCCCCCGTGTAAAAAAAGAATCGGGTGTACTCTTTTTGGAGTGTACAAATTATTTTGCTACTTGGATAAGAATGAGCACATAGATTTATTTCGTTTAATCGTTACACAGTGGTACGTTTGAAGAAAATTGTAAACTTTTTTCATCATCACTCTAGGGTATTGTTTTTTTTGGATCAGTGTCTTCGGGAATGAGTCTGTGAGAATTGAGTCTGTGAGAATGAAAATATTATTTGTTTCCGCTATCATCGTTTTTGAAATATGAACTTTTTTTTATAGACATACCTCAAGCATCTAAATTTTCATGATGTGGTTGAAACTAATAGATTCAGGTCAATACAATGATCTACAAAAATGTATACGCAGATACAAATATATACAAATATGATTGCAAATGTATTTTCATGCACATATTTGGAGCAGGCAAATAAACGCAACATTCGATTGATCTTATTGTTCTTTTAAATTGAAATCAATTTAAACTGTGGTTGATTTCTCAATTCAGTCAAATTCAATTGAACATGGAATGTTAATTGAATGTAAATCGTTTGTTACATGATGTTGAATTTTTGAAACTATTTGAGCAAACATGACTTGGTATCGGCGATTTAAGGCCAAAAATAATGCTGTTAGAAGACTTCATATTTGACAGCGTATGTAACCGGTCTTGTTCAGAATTGCAAATTTTGTTTTTCACAATCGGAAAATGAATAAACTAATTGGTCAACAGAATAATTGTGTTTTCTTATTAATACTTCATCATTTGATTAAAAGAAGGTAGATTTCATTTGAAAACATTGACTGATTTTAAGGAAGGGATCAAACCCATAATCGCGTTATTCCGGACAAACGTCTATTTCTAAAGAAGGAAAAACATCCACCGATGCCTTATTCCGGGAAAACGTCTACTTTTAAAGAAGGGATCACATTCACCATCCAGAAGGAAACACATTAAACATTGCTTTTCACTGGGCGCACCATGATTTCGATGAACTAAACAATACCTCATCCGTATATCATGAGGCCAACACGATGATATTTTTTATGCCCAGGAAAATCGAGACAATTTGCAATCCGAAAATTTCCTATACCGAACCGGGAATCGAACCCAGCCACCCTCAGCATGGTCTTACTTTGTAGCCGCACATCTTGCCGCTAGGCTAAGGAGGGTCCCAATTATATAATAAAGATTTTATCACACCGCATACCACGTTGCCAAATGTTAATGACAAAAGAAGTGCAGTGTAAAGCTAGAGCTGTTCTTTTCTTTTTTCTGGAAGAGTTATAGAGTTTCCATCCCGGAACAAAAAAAATCGGGATTTAGGGAATTCCGGGATTTATTGGTTCTCGAGCAACGCTAACGTAGAAAGTAAAACATGTTATATTTTATACCTCGTTTCAGTCATGAAAATGTTGAATGGGGTTCCAATTCATCCATGGTGGGCTACTAACTGATGCTACTCTCAGAAGCTGCAGCATTTTTTTTTTATTTAAAAACTAGTTCTTTACACAATGAGGTGTTGTACATTACCTGATATTCCAACACTCCTCTAAAGTTCTTAGGACTTTGCACGTCTCGCTAATCTCGTCACTCGTCTTATTTCTGAGTCCAATTGTCCTGAGCTCATTGTCTCCAGAAGGTGGCGAAATGACCTTCCATTAGACGTTTGTACAAGAACCTCTCTAGCATATGCGCCTGTACGACTACGATGCTTGCCCGGCTCTGTATATGTTTTGATTCGAAGCTCCTCCTGGACTTCGTCTGACCAACTCCCAAATGTCTAAGTCCAAAGCTCCTTTGGACTCATGCTGACCAGTCAGCAACCTAAAGATCGTTCCAACCTTGAGCTTGAGCTTGATTGACTGCTCGTAGTTGCTACTCCATTATGACCAGATCAGCTGTTATTGCACAGAGAACCAACAGATGTTTGCTTGGGACTAGCACTCATCTTCAATCTACAAGTACTGGTGATCTCATTTGTTAGGTCATACTGGCGCCTGCCACGTCAGAATGCAAGTCAATGTAGGGAAAGGGGAGGGAATGATGATGTAATCACTCGCCCACTGCAAGCCGAATATACCTCTGCACTTGCCACGAGTTTTTACGGTAATTTATTAGAATTTTTGGGTTAGGTTCGAGAGGCAGAGTTTCGTCTTGGTTAACGAACTACCAATGTTATAGATAGAAGAAAGCAACTGATGAAATTTCTAATTGGAAGTAGGAAACGAGCCTTAGTTCATTTCCAATTCTAGCAGCTACTGCTAGAATAGTCAAGTTGAAGGTATAGGATAGAAAATGGAAACGGTATGGAAGCCCATTTCCAGTTCTAGCGATTGCTAGCACATGAGAAATATAGAGAAAGATACATAATAGGAGAATGGAACGGACCTGGGAGTGAACCCACGACCTCCTGCAGAAGGCAGGATAAGGCAGAAGCAGTAGCCATATGACTACCAAGCCCGACTCTTGAAAACTATTCCTAGGGCGAAATAAAACCTGAAATGTTACTTGGTATGTGAGAAGGTTTCCTTATCTTCAATAGGTTATGGGCCCAGTACGCTTTCAATACGCTCATGGGCTTTATGGACGACATCAACCTCAAAGGAATCGATCGCAGGGCAATAGTGGGGGCTTTTTTTCCACTGGGGAGGGAGATGACGAGGATAGGCTCAACCATTCACTCTACCAACAAAAAAAATTGCTCTGTATAAGATTCTGATTCGCGATAAGACGCGCGGCTACAAAGCAAGACCATGCTGAGGGTGGCTAGGTTCGATTCCCGGTGCCGGTCTAGGCAATTTTCGGATTGGAAATTGTCTCGACTTCCCTGGGCATAAAAGTATCATCGTGTTAGCCTCATGATATACAAATGCAAAAATGGTAACTTGGCTTAGAAACCTCGCAGTTAATAACTGTGGAAGCGCTTAATGAACACTAAGCTGCGAGGCGGCTCTGTCCCAGTGTGGGGATGTAATGCCAATAAGAAGAAGAAGAAGAAGAAGATTCTGATTCTATCAGCTACCATTTACGGACATGATGCGTAGATGTTATAAGAGGCGGACCAGAGAACTTTTTTTCGAGCAAAAAGTGCTGTTTGCGATAGTCGGAGGGAAACTAGAAAATAGTGTGTGGCACAGACGCATGATCCATGAGCTGTATCAAATACGGCAGGCTTCAGTAGGCCGGTCACTTAATGCGAATGTCGGACGAAAGAATAGTAAAAATAATATTCAACAGAGAACCGGATCGAGACCGGCGAAGGGGGTCACGCTAACTGCACGCGATGGAATTGCGTCTGGGGACCCTAAACGTTCAGGGAATCTGGAGGAACATCGCCCAATACCATCGATTATGGAGATCTTAAAGCAAAACTAAGCAGAATTAAACAAACAAAACCATTTTGCTGGCACAATGGTCGGACTCCATACAAAGGGACGCCCAAAACTACCAAAACATGATTTCGCAGATTGAAAATTTTTTTGATCTCATTAAAAAGTAAATAAACTATATTTTTATGCACACTGATTCAAAACTAATTTGAAAACGGTCTTCATTTTTGTTAGAGGCGTCAAAGTCGCCCTAGTGAAAAATGTGGAAAAAGTTGGATTCAAAAAATGAGTTAAGAACGCATTTCTACACCGTATGATATGTTCTATTTTATTAACTACATTAAGAGTCATACTAAAACCTTTCCATAGCACATTTTAGATTCATAAAAAATGCATTTGCACTTAATTGAAAATTTCTGAAACGGTTTTGTCAATGAAAAAAAATCTGTTGTCGCCGTATGTCGCCGTTTCAGAGTACCATCAGACCTTCCAAGCGTCGAGAGCGTCTTCACATATTTGCACATTTACAAGTTAGAGATATTTGAAAAAATGTCTGATTCGAGATAGTTTCTTATGAGAACAGCCAAAAAGAGCACTGATAGGTGGATATGTCCCACCATTTACGTTTATTTGCATTCAATGCAACGCCGAGAATCTCATCTCCTCTGGTCTGCTGCAAATATGTGATGTTTTTTTTTTTTTTTTCTTCCTAAACAATGGAGGGGGAATCTGCTCAATAGACATCCTGGGTTGACCAGGAAGTGCGGGGTTAGGGATCACCGAGGGAGGCAGGACTACATCCCCGACCCGCTAAACCGTTTCCATTGCCGCCAAGCCCATAGTCCCTTCGGTACAACCAGAAAGTAATGCTTCAAAGGGGGGCCAGTGCACAACGCACCTTCGAGGTTAGCTGCGTGTCCTTGCAGCACCGAACATCGTAACTCGCTTTTTTAGAAGAACACCATGGTATCGTGCCAGCGCGTTGCCGGCTTTCCAGGTGGCCTTACCACGCCCTATGTCCTCGGAAGGTGGGCAGGGTCGACTTCGCGCCTGCTTCCCTCTGCACGACTGGTATCAAGAATGATGATGCCGCGTGCACCCCAAATTGACCTTTCTGCGATAGGGCATATTCGCCAGCACACAGAGGGACTTGCCGACGCGGTGCCTACGCCTGCCCCAGCCTTGACGAGGACCCCTTTCCGTCCTCGGGCTCGGAACCTGCCCAGTTGACCGACGCCGCGAAAGCGACGATACCATGTTGTTCTTCGCGCGGCCACTTGTTCGATAAAAGGATCGAGTTCGACCACAGAGCATGACCACCGGTATGACCCATGAAGCCAACTCCGATCCCTTGGACCACCTCTTATTTGCGCCTGAACTAGCCATCCTTGAGTCCACGCGCCACCTTCTGTGTAGCTCCGAGACGATTTGGGCGATAGCCGATAAAACGGCGTTCCAGCCAACTTCATCTTTACACATCCTCCGAACTAGGTTGTCCGGGGTAGTGTTCAGACCACATGTGGCAAGCATGTGGTCACGCATTGCGTGAAAACGTGAGCACACGAACAACACGTGTTCCGCCGTTTTCTTTGAACCTGCGCACACCAAACACTCGGGCGAGGCCGAGCAAGCCAGCTGCGTTACCTGCACTTTGATTTTGGGGTGCTTGCTGTTCACAGCTTTGCTGGAACAAATCAAACAATTGGGAGGGTTCGTGCAGCATTGTGCCTTATGTCCCTCCAATCCGCAGCGTCGGCAGAGATTGCTTCTGTCAGGGCCTTTGCAGTCCCATTGCTTGTGCCCCGGTTCCAGGCACTTGAAGCAAACTTTGGGTTGCTCGTATATGCGCACAGGGAATACCGACCATCCCACCTTGACGCTCCCTGACTTGACTACCTTGGAGGCGTCCGCTGCAGATAGCCGAACCAATGCTACCTGCGTCCCTGCCGGACCTTTCCGTAGCCGAACGGCTGCGGTGGGCGTCTTCACTTCACACTGTCGCCGCAGTGCCGTGACGAGCTCTTCGACTTCAGTGATCTCGTCCAGGTCTTTAACCCTTAGATTCACCTCCGCCGTGAGTGCCCTCACCTTGACCGTCTCGCCTAGGACCTCCTGCGCCAACTTCTTGTAGGCGGCGCCCTTTTGCGAGACGCCCCGCTTCAGCTCGAGTATCATCTCGCCCATCCGGGTACGTCTTATTCGACGTACGTCGGCGCCGAGTTCACCGAGCTTGACGTCACTCCTCATCGCCTTCAAAACATCCGAGTACTTAGCCTCGTCCGCCGTGATGACTAGGGCATCGCCTCTGGAGCGATTGGCGCCTACCCTAGACTTGCTACCCTCATTCGCCTGGGCCTTCTTTTCGGCCATTGACGTCTTCGGTTTCCTCTTGTTCTTGACCAGGGTCCAGGAGGCGTCATCCCCCTCTATTTCCCTGGTCTGGTGCGGCTGAGAACTTTCAGCCTGCCGTAACCCCTTACCACCGTCTTTCCTGAGTGGACGGACCTTTCCAGGTCCTTCCTCCCCGGTTTTGGAGGTACCTGACCGGGGTTCAGCTTCCCAGCCCCACTACCCTTGCTCGGGGTAGTAACCCTCCGCGTTTTGGAGCGGCCCCCAGGGAGCTCATCTCCTGGAGACTGTCTCCCCCGTTTTTGTGTCTGCTCCGTTGGAGCAGTCACCCCCGACGTACCCGCAAATACTTGAGCCTCAGTCTGGGTAGACTTTGGCACCACCGTCTTCGCCGGCACGCCTTCGGTCGATTCGACCTTGCCCGAGTCCGCGAATCCTTGGGCCTCAGTCTGGGTAGACCTCGACTCCATCGATTTCACGGGTTTACACTTGGCCGTCCCGACCGCCCTCTCCAGCTTGGCGTTCAGCATCGACTTTCGAAGTTTCTGCAAGCTCCTCTTGAGGTCCTTGCTGATATTATGCTTCGATGACGCAAAGTCGATGATGGCGTCCAGCTGTTCCGTCGCCACCTCGAAGGCCGAAAGCCCATCGCGTTTGCGGTTCATCGCCTCCACAAGCCATGGGCCGTCAATAACCCCTACCGGCGTTTTTCTAGCCGAGAGGAAGGTTGAGTGACTCACGCTGGCGCTGCGCACTGAGCTGCCGACTATTGCCTCTGGCCTCCTAGGCGGAGACCTGAACAACCCATCTCTTGCGAAGGGGTTGTCGCCTACACTACTACCACTAATTGAAGAATCGACTTGGTTTTCCATTTTGGTCCCACGAGTTGCTCGGGAAAAGAGGTCCACCACGCCAGAGCCCAGCATGACGCGGTAAGGGACAATTACTGTGGAGGGTGCCCAGGTACCCCACAGGCTCCGTTAAAGGCCTAGCTTATTATTTCACCTCACTGGCCGTGCATCCCCTCGGCACGGGTCGCTTGACGCCTTGGGATTAGGGGTTAGGGACGATGGTCCCGGTCTAACTCGCAGTGGCCATGGGGAGGGGTCGTCAAGCCCTTGGACAAAGTCCCTGCTGCCCCAACAAATATGTGATGTGCTCAACGCCAATGGTAGACTATTAGATCTGGCATTTGTAAGTAACGTCAATGAAACTGCACTGATTGAAGCGCCACCCACGATGTTAAGACCAGACCGCCATTATAAACCGTTTGTTATACGTTTAGACATACAACGTAATTTGGATCGTTCTCCAAGTATCACCTCTAATCAAGAATTAGATTTCACACGTTGTGACTTTGACGTTGTAAAGTCGTTGGTGGAACCGATGTGAATATGGCTATCTCAGCGTTCTACAGTACTGTTTATGATACGGTCAGAAGGCATAATACTATCCGTAGATGTTCTACGTGTCGGACATTCAAGCAACCTTGGTGGAATGCAGACTTACAACACATGCGTAACGTTCTCCGCAAGGCACGACGACGGTATTTCAAAAACCGGAATTTTGATAATAGAACGTTTCTTCAACGCATCAAAGCAGATTATGGCGAATTTGTTAACACTACTTTCCGTAACTACATTTTTCGTGTCCAAGAGGAAGTTAAGTCGAACCCATCATCGTTTTGGCGGTTCATTAACAGCAGGTTCCTTCGGAAATGTCATTTGGCGACGTTACTACCAGCGGCACCTCTGAAGCAGCTGAGCTTTTTGCCAGGTTCTTCAAATCTGTGTATAACGCCGCGTCTCCTCCAAACTCAGTTGACGCTATAGACTCACTTCAATCGTACTACATCAATTTCCCACGCCCGATATTCTCTTCTGCAGAAATAGTAAGCGCATTGAGCTCTATTGATCCATCAAAGGGCCCTGGTCCGGATAAACTGCCGTCAAGCTTTATTCATGATTGCTCCGATGTGCTGGGACTTCTCGTTTGTCTTCTGTTCAACTTGTCCCTAACGCAGGGCATCTTCCCAGATGCGAGGAAGCTATCCGCAGTTACTACAATACACAAAACGGGTAGCATTCATAATGTTGAAAATTACCGTCCCATATCAATATTATGCTGTCTGGCGAAGACGTTGGAGCTCCTCATCCATGAAAGGCTGTATACAGCTGCCGTCCCTATCATTTTTTGAATATCAGCATGGATTCGTAAAAAAAAAGTTCAACAGTGACGAATCTCATGACATGAAAAACGATGTCAAGTCGACAGTATATACATAGATTTTTCGAAAGCATTCGATAGAGTACCGCACACAGACGAGCTCGGTGGTCTAGTGGCTACCGCTTCTGCCTTATAAGCAGGAGGTCGTGGGTTCAATTCCAGGCTCGTCCCTTTCCTACTTTGTATTTCTATCTTAGTTCTTTCTGTGTTTCACGTTATACCAAAACGATTTCTACTGTTATAACCTTTCACACAATCCCAAAACCTCCCGTGGCACCTATGAGAGGTCGTAGAGTTCTCTGTATCTTTCTTAAGAGCCAGTTCGCGAGAAGCGCGACCCCCTCTTGTATCGATATTCTCCGATTTGGATGAAATTTTCAGGGTTTGTACATATATGTAAGAGAAGGCATTTTGCAAATTTTCAGATTTTTTCATTGAGGGGAAGTGGGGTAAAACGGCCCTTCAAAAATTATTGTTCAAAAATCGCCAAATCCAAAAAAATGCAATAACTTTGGCAATGAGTGACCGATTTTGTTAAAATTTTACACGTTTTTTCTACTCAATTAGTACTTTATACCAAGTGGTTAATAGGGTTATAAAGTTGTTTACTTCAGGAGAAAATTGAATTTTTCGATAAAAAATTGTCGTTTTTCCAAAGGGAATATTTTTCACCAACAGATCTAGGATAAAAAACTAAACCCGTGAGACAATTAAGGAACTAAAGAGCTTTCATCTCATATATAATGTAGAAGCGCCAACTCAAGAATTTCTAAGAAAATCGCAATTTTCTGCAACACTGTTTATTCAAAAGAAAGTTCGCACAAATTTCGACCCTACTTAAGTTGATGTTTTCCGATCTGGGGAAAACTGTCCAAACTTTTTTGTCTAAGTTGAAATTAAAAATCAGAATTTTTCATTAGGGGAGTGTAGGGTAAAATAGTCCTTTAAAAATAAATGTCAAAAAATACATCATTTTTTTATGTGAGTTCTAGCAGAAAATACATAAGTTTAAAAAAACTGTTTCTTCTTCCTTTCAATTCATCTATATTTTTCGTCTCAATAGATACGTATATCCTTCGCTGATCTATATTAGATAGCAAACTATTTGCAGAACAATTTTTAACAGAAGTAAAATAGGACCAAAATAAGTGCCTTAAACATTAGCACGTCTTTCACAAACTGAAACAAAAATGAACGGATTCGACGAAAGTGCTTGTTGATATTTTTTTTGAATCAGCTACAATTACTGTGGGTACCGGTACTGATGTTGCTTTTACAGCTATGCGAAAAAAAAAAACAATTATTCTTAACGGCAAATGAGCAATTTCATAACGTTTGAACATAGCTTGTTGGTGGAGCTACTTCTCAGATTATATTTTTCTTTTGTACCTACTTGCATCAGGTTACCATAGGCTTATTTTTGTAGCTTGTAACGATTGTGTGGTATTCATAACTCTCTTTCATCCTTCATCATTATCAATTCAAACCAAATTCTGCAAGTTTATTGTGCAAAAACGTCAAACCGTGTACCATTCATACATTTTGAATTACTAACCTTCAAACTGCTAGCTAATATTACAGAGATACAATCTAAACAAAATGTTTGACTGAATGGACTATACCAGTTCTAATCGGGTGTATATATTTTCAAGAGTTGGACAATTTTATCTCATAGGTATTGGAATTTCCTCGACTCCATGTTTACACAACTGTGTGAAAAACACTCCAAAGTTTAACAAAGTTGCATTCATTTTGCACAATACGGGAGAAACCTTTTTTTTTTCTACAACGAGCTGATTTTTTACAAGGAGAGCGTAACAATGTAATGTGTATACTATTGAATAGGATAGAGTATCAATTGTCTGACGATTTAAAAACACACCCCTCATGAAAATACTTCAAATTTTAGGATACACGTTTCTACACTCATAGATAAAGTATGTAAATTGTAGATCGCTTAATCAATTAATTAAGAGATTACCAAGCAAAACTGTTTTATTCTCGGCTCAATTTACACCACCTGAAAGTGCTTGAGTATCTCAACAAAACTGTGTAGTTGATTGTAAAAAGGATGCCTTAAATATCAGCCTTTTTCTCTTGAAATCTTTGCTTACCTTATATGAACATATTTCCATCCAACCATAAGGTGTGGTTTGCTAAGAAGTAGTACCCAAAGTAACAGCTTGCAATACTTTTTGAGAAATCTATCTATTGCTTTTTTCACCGAGGAATAGACTACCGTGTTGAAGTACCAGTGTAACAAACAAAGTACCAAAACAAATGTTCTCACTTCCGAATGGATGGAAACTAGCTAAAGCATTGGATTTTGCTTTACGTCGTTCTTGAACCATGCATCGTTCTTGCAATTAAGACGTCACCATGGATGGGCGTCACTGGTGGGAATATATTTTGGTGGAACAATATTTTTGATCGGGAGTTTAAGACAGCGCAAAGTTTACAATACCTCCGCCGGAATATTATAGAAATGTAACGCACACAAGTAACGCACAACTGTCATTTTTATTTTTTTAGCTTTGCTGCGTCGCAGCATGCGTGAAAAAATGAAATTGACAGTTGTGCGTTGATTCCGTATCGAATGGTGTGCCCTTGAAAACGCGTGTGCTTTGAAAATTGGATTCCGTCAGGAGTGACCTTAAGTCGGCGCACTGAAATAAGTTTCAATAAGTTTGATGTATATTCTGCTTGAGCTCACATATAAAAAATTATGAATTTTTGACATTTTATTTTTACAAGGCTATTTTAGCCAATCTACCGAAATTGCTCATTTGTCGTTAAGAATAATTGTTTTTTATTCGCATAGATGTAAAAGCAACATCACTACCGGTACCCAAATTAATTGTAGCTTATTCAAAAAAAATATCAACAAGCACGTTCGCCGAATTCGTTCATTTTTGTTTCAGTTTGCGAAAGACGTGCTAATGTTTAAGGTACTTATTTTGGACATATTTTACTTCTGTTGAAAATTGTTCAGCAAATAGTTTGCTATCTAATATAGATCAGCGAAGACTATACGTATCTATTGAGACGAAAAATATAGATGAATTGAAAGGAAGACGAAACAGTTTTTTTAAACTTATGTATTTTCTGCGAGAACTCACATAAAAAAATGATGTATTTTTTGACATTTATTTTTAAAGGACTATTTTACCCTACACTCCCCTAATAGAAAATTCTGATTTTTAATTTCAACTGAGACAAAAAAGTTTGGACACTTTTCACCAGATCGCAAAACATCAACATAAGTAGGGTTGAAATTTGTGCGAACTTTCTTAAGAATAAACAGTGTTGCAGAAAATTGCGATTTTCTTAGAAATTCTTGAGTTGGCGCTTCTGAATTATATATGAGATGAAAGCTCTTTCCTTAATTGCCTTACGGGTTTAGTTTTTTATCCTAGATCTGTTGGTGAAAAATATTCCCTTTGGAAAAACGACCATTTTTTATCGAAAAATTCAATTTTCTCCTGAAGTAAACAACTTTATAACCCTATTAACCCTATTAAATTTAAACAAAATCGGTCACTCATTGCCAAAGTTATTGCATTTTTTTGGTTTTGGCGATTTTTGAACAATAATTTTTGAAGGGCCGTTTTACCCCACTTCCCCTCAATGAAAAAATCTGAAAATTTGCAAAATGCCTTCTCTTACATATATGAACAAACCCTGAAAATTTCATCCAAATCGGAGAACATCGTTGCAACCTCCCTTGGAAAGGGGGTCGCGCTTCTCGCGAACTGGCTCTTAAGTAGGTGTCCAATAAACCATCCTTCCCCTTCCTCAGCATTCGCAAGGACGTGGCCAGGACAGATCTCGACTATTGGAGAGTACATTGCTTCCATCTAAGAGTTAGTGATTAGTCCCAAATCAGTATCTGTGGTAACGGATGAAAGTAATGCTACTCTCATACAATAGTCTTGGCTTGTACCACCTACGAATTTGTGCGAACTGCTAAATGCTAATGCTAATGCATTCGATAAAGTACCGCACACTTTGTTGCTTAGGAAGCTTGACCGCCTTGGATTTCCTGATTGGATTATCGACTGGCTCTGTTCATACTTGACTGGAAGATCCGCCTTTGTCAAACTAGGTGCTGAAAAGTCAGACACATTCATGACGCCATCCGGAGTACCGCAAGTTAGCCACCTTGGTCCGCTGCTTTTCATAATTTTGGTCAACGATTTGTGCGACCGACTTCGTTCCCACCGCCTGATGTACGCTGACGATCTAATTTTTTTTCGAATAGTATCTTCGCTTGTCGACTGCTCTGCTCTGGTATGTGCTGAATGGCATGGATTTGAATTCCAAAAAGTGCAAAATCATCAGTTTCAACAGATCAAGGACGCAAATCGATTTCAACTACTCATCAGATGGAATTTCACTGGATCGCGTCTCTCCCATCAATGATCTTGGCGTAACAATGGACAAAAAACTCAATTTCAGCGAGCATTTATCTGTGACCACCGCCAAAGCTTTTGCAGTGCTCGGTTTAATTCGTCGCAACGGCGCGGAATTCAACGACGTGTATGCTTTAAAAAGTTTGTACAGCTGTCTTGTTCGCAGCGTACTTGAATATACCGTACCAGTTTGGGCAAGTGCAGTCAGTCCGCATCGAACGAGTTCAACGTAGTTTTGTCCGGTTCGCTCTCACACAGTTGACAGGAAGAGATGCCAACCTTTAAGATGCCGTATGTCAATCTTCGGGTTGATTTCGGAACACCTTTCGATTTTCTGAGGCCAGCTAAGCGACCGAAGAATAGAAATATTTCTTTCGAGTAAGAACCGCCAACGAATTAAGAAGTGCGCGTCGAAATAAAGTTTTAAAAAATTAATTTGTTATAATATAACAGAGTGTGAATAGAAGTAAAAAGGAAAGTGTGCTTTAAGAGTGAGCGGAAATACGATTAGCAAGAAAAGGTCCGAATTAGGGCCTTTTCTTTCGGAAAGCTTTCTGGAGCACCGAAACCTGTTTTCTCGCCCACAGTAAAGCCACCGGAACAGCCAGGACACGGAATCGGCCTCGGGAATCGTTAAGCCACGGGAACAGATAAGCCACGTGTAGCGGTAGGCCAGCTTGGAAGCCATTCCGCCCACCATTTTGTGAAATCGGAGACTGAATAACACCCCACGCCATCGTATACCGATCACGCAAGCTCTAGGAGCGTCGACCACATTCCGTCAGGGCCGGAAAGCAGCACGTATCCCGTTCTCGAAAGCAAATCGAAGCGTTCCGTAGGCTATTCCATCATCCGTCCAGGCCATTCCATCAACCGTCCGGCCATTCCATCAACCGTCCGGCCATTCTATCATCTTTCCGGCCATTCCATCATCCGTACGGCCATTCCATCATCTTTCCGGCCATTCCATCATCTTTCCGGCCATTCCATCATCTTTCCGGCCATTCCATCATCCGTACGGCCGTAGAAAGTACCGCAAAAGTCGCCCAGATTGGCCATCCATCATCCGCCCGGCCGTAGAAAGCTCCGCAAAGCTCCTGCCGATCACCTAGATAGGCCCTTCATCATCCATCCTCCGTCTGGCCGTAGAAAGCTGCACGAAAACCCCAACGAGCGTCCCGCTGGGTCATCCGTCATCCTCGTAACCCCGCCGTAGTCAGCCGAAGCAAGATGCGCCGACAAACACCAGCGCCATCCGGGCGAGAAGTGTACCGAAACATCGCAAGCAACATCGGACGCCCTCCACAGCATTGGTGGTTGATTTCTTAAGACGCAATGCCCTGTTTACTGGTATACACCCTTTGGTTTGTTCGGATTCCGTACCCAAAAGGGGTATTCATACCTATTGTTTTGTTGGTGGTCCGCTTTGTAGTTGGATTTCCACTTTGGTCAAATTAACGGCGGAAAATCGTTTGGCATATTTTGCTTTCAAGGGAGGAACGACAGTGGAATTGAGTTCCCGTTGAAAGGTAAGTGGACTAGGGTGTTCTAGTGGGAGCGACACAGCTATTTCCGTTAAACGACCCCGTGCTCAGCTTAATCCTTACCCCAAGATTATTTCCCGTCGGAGCAGCCGTGAGGCTACAGTTTCAACCTTCTCAATGACTTGTCTGATTTTGATTTTAACGTTAACAGGACTTCCTTTAAAAATAGCATTAGGCGTCTACTAGATGTAAGTTAATTTTAGAAGCAGCAGTCTGTACAGCATAGCTGAAGACGAAGAAATAAATACACCCAGGTTTTTTTACACGGTTGGAATTCATTAATTTCTCGGTAAACCTGAACTTTCACAGCTTTTTAAATACCCTCTGAATTTTCTTTGATTTTTTGTGAATTTTTTCGTGGGGTTAACTCATTGTTTCGTTGACGCTAAAGGTCTTAAACGACTAAAACCAAACCGTGTAAAAAAAACCTTGGTGTAAACAAATAAATGCTGAAATCCCCGTCGTATAAAACTTATTGCGAGCAAATCGGATGAGTATAAGTGCCAAAAATGTGTTTTCCTATACACTTTATGAAATTATAGTATTTTGAACATAATTTTTGAACGCGTTGACCTATTAGGCTCATTTTTTCAAGAGAAACACTGGAAGAAGATCCTCCGCTGAATACATTGCATTGTCTTTTGTGAGCGATTCGATTGAGGCAATTTTTATGCTCATTTGTACATACACACAGGCACATGCGAACAAATCTACGCACATCATACAGACATACATTATCTCAATTTACCGAATAATATTCAGCAGTCAGCTTTCTAGGCCTTCTATAAAAAAAACAGTTTTTGAGTGAACCCCTCGATGTCTCTCCAAAATACTCCAATTACTCCAATACTCCAGTTTTAACACTGTTGTATTTTAAAAACATCCCAAAATAATTCGAAATAATTCTTTTTGTATATCCAAAAAGCATTTTCTTCAAATGTCAAAAAAATTCTAAAATAAAAGAAAACAAAAAAAAATCCTTGAATTTTTTTTGTAGGCAGAGCTCCAATATCCCCTAAAATAGGCTAAATGTTACTTCAAAACATTTCATTCCCTCTATATTGTGCTCAGATAAGAAAATCTAGCAAAACAAGTGTTGAAATCAGTTCTGGCTAAATTTTGCCATTTACCGACCATTGTGGCTGGGCGCTAATTCTTTTCTTGTGCAGATCAGTGCCAAGGTAAACCGACTCTGCATAAAAGACTGTGACGAATCCTCCTAAAGGAATTAAAGTAGTTGGGGTCGTCACACGGGTGAGTAAGTTGTAAAGCAGGATAAGTTCCAGTTGTGGAAGCATTGGGAAAAAAGAAGATTAGTCAACTTGAGACAAGTTTCGCACATAATTCCTTTTGTAATCGTTGCCATTTCTGGATCAATAGCCTCAGCGCTCAGACATATTTCTGCGGCTTCCAAAGTCTGAACGGTATAGAAAATATTTCTGAAATTTCAATAACTCCCATCGTAATTACAATTTAACTTCGAAACCGACTCGTGGTGTGGGGCTAGTTTCGTTTCTTAAAACGAAAAAGTGTTTTTGCCTTGAAAACCAAAAAAACCTAATCAAATATGTTATAAATGGATTGAACATAATATTATGATGACCAAGTTTTCACTCCTCAAAAGGTAGAATGCTTTTTTATTGTGTTTCCTGTCCCTCAGTGCTTCAATAAAATTCGCAACCATTCTACCCTCCTACGGTTCTGAAAATGAACACTTGAATCAAAGATCATAATCGTGTTTGCTTAATTCAAGTGCTATAATAGTGTAGTTAAAATATTTATACAACTCTTCTTGTCATTCTCACTTCTATCACCCCCTCCATCAGGTTTGAAACCCCTTCACAGCTTTAGTAGATACATGTGTGCCGGTGAACTGTGATGCGAGTTAAGAGTAGAACGTGTTCCCTTGGAAAGGCTCTTGGTTAAATGAGAGTGGTCTTGTTTTCGCAGACTCGGGCGTCTCTTGCACGCAGCATTCAAGATGAATATCGTTATGCAAATTTTGTTTGATATGCATCTATGAATATGATACGAGCGATGGTGCTTAATCTTACAAATTGAGTGAAGTTGTTCCGAACGCCTAATCTCGTCAACAAATTTGCCACTGATTTGAAATCATCCTAATTTCAATTAATAAAGATGCTGCATGAGATCACATAATTAAATAATCACATGATATATGATGAAACAGTGTAGAAGTAAACGTTCAATCATTCGTTGAACAATTCTTTGGGGGTAATAGTGATGTAATCGGAGTGTTATTGGAGACAATCATAAATCATAGATGGTGAACACAATTTTTACCAAGTCATAGCCACTTATCTCTTCGTCCTATCTGAGATGCTGACTTATGGTGTGTATGTGAAAGGGAATCAATCCGATACGTCACGTTAGGAATGATGCTCAATCGGTCATATGCAGGTGCTGGATGAAAATTTAATTCCACGATAAATTTGGGCCATATCGAATCAAACAGCGATAGCAAAAGATTATGGCGAACGTTGTTGTAATATTTGAGGATAGCACTACATATTGAAGCCTATCGCCTTTGGGAATACTTTCCAATATAAAAAAATAGTCGAAAATCACTATCCAAAACCACAGAAACAGATTTAATTAGTTTGGGCTATTTTTTTTGGTGAACAAAGTCCTAGAGTGAAATACAATAAAAGCTCGTCTACAGTTAATCACATCGAACAACCGTTTAGTAAACTTATTTATTCGGGAATGCCTCCCTGTGGTGAAGTCGGTCGTTGTCATTTGTCCCATAATCACCTTCCTCCCCACTCAATCAAGCGTGCTGTTTGGGTTGACCATTTTTTCCATGTTTGTTTAGCCGCGTTACCACACCATTATTGTTCGCAGTAAACTTGCTTCTCGTTTCCGTTTGTGCGACGCATACAACTCAGCTCCCAGAAGGGTTACTTTTATGAGATTAACGGCTTTGTTGCCGCAAAAAGTGTTGGCACAGTTGTTTATTTTTATAGTTTTCCTTATCGGTACGCCGATCAAGAACTCATGCAATAATATGCATAGAATTGGTTTGTGGAATTACTTGTAGCATAATTGAAAATCGTTATGTATACAAGAAATATCATTTACGTTTGTTGAATCTTATCCTGAACTTTCCTTTTTTGCTCTTCTACTTTTGTTTCTCTACTTCTTTTTCAATTGGGAACTAATTTCATTTTAGTTCAATTTAATTCTTTTTGCCTTCGTCGTACAACAGAGTTGTACTAAAAGGCTTTCGTTTCACCCCAAAAGTGAACTTTTTATAGGGGGCTCGGATACCAATCGACTCAGCGCAACAAACTTTCTAAAAAGATGTTGTTTTTGAAGCCTAATCGTACACTTGTCTACGAGATTTGTCATAGAGAAATTTTTTTTCAATCTTTTTTCTATTAGACGACTCCTTCTTTGAAAGCACTCATAGTATATGGATTTTGTTAATTTATTGTTTTCATCGATTGTCCTGTTTCCGTTTTATATTCTATGTATGTGTTTATTCAAGGGGAAATGACGGCTTTGGCAGGTTTTGTTCTATTATTGTCAGGGGGATTTTTGTTTACCAAATTTTATGAAATTTGGCCACAATATTCTTTGATATGCAAAGAATGCTTAGGCCCAATTTGAGTATAGTTAGTTATAGAAAACCCCCCTGACAATAATAGAACAAAACCTGCCAAAGCCGTCATTCCCCCTATGTAATGTATTTAATTCTTCAATTTTTAGAACGTAGAATTTATGAAGTATCAATCTCATACTATCTTGCTGAAAATCTATACTTCTTTGTAAACAAGAATGAATGGCCAGCTCCACCTAATCATTCATCACACCAGAAGAAACCAATCGTATTGCTGTGCAGTTTCTCGGGAAAAGTTTTCACCTTCCCTACCGTTTTGGGTAGTAGATGGCAAAGTCTTACATTTTTATACCACCTAATAGAGTTGTAAATGTTTTTCTCACAGTTCCTCTCCAACTGGGAACCATTCATCACTTTGTATTTCTGCTTCATTTTGGAGCTCACTCTAACGGTTCCTGGCTCTGGCTTAGACCACTCTTAGAACAAATGCATCATTTGATTTATTTGACGGTTTAACTGTAACTTATTATCTGGACCCACGTGTGTTTTCTGGTATCCATGTATCAAATCGCCAAATTGCTTGCTGTGAAAATATGATAAATTGAATTACAAGGTGGATCAGCTCGGGAAATTGCGAAAAAAAGATGTACGTATTGTGTTCAAATGCCGGAAGCAATTTAGCCCTGGTCGATGTAGAGAATAGACATTAGCATCGGAAACATGACCATCGAACAAGAAAACACGATGACACTGCAAGTCAAGTGTAACCGTACGGGTTGATTTCTTTCAACACTTTCGAAACTCCCATATCATGTTTCATGTAGGTTGGTAAGAAGTGATTTTCTTTTCCTTTGACTTTCCGCACTCATTCGAATATGACAGGTTTTTCAACACTTGCTTCCACTTGCAGAGTATGCTCCATCGGCTTGTTTGTGGCTGTCTGTGGATTGAACTGCATGAACCGCATCCATGTAGAAAGGTGAAGCTCTACCGAGGTACTTAAAATTATTGAACCGTAATTTACTATGTGTTCCGTATCGATGGATGTAAGCTGAAATGAGGTGAAGAGAACATGTGTCGTGTAATTTGCACCGTACTTGAAAACGCTTGTGAGGAACAGAATCATTAGAGCAAAAGGAAGGTTACGATATGATTCTAACAACCCGTCCAATTTATCGTTTCTAGGCAAAGCGTGTTATTGATCTAAGGTTGGTTTTGTGTAAGAACTTAGATGAATGCAGCGGATTACATTTTCTTACAAATTTCATCTTCAATTATTTCATCGATAGAATTTGTTCCTACTTGCGTGGGAGTAGTTCCATTAGAATGTACCTTAAGTATACTTGTCAGATTATCGTTGAACATAAAAGTTTCATACACGTTCCACATAGTAGGTGGATAGAGTTAAAAAGACTTTATATTCATTTGAAACTTAAAAGCATATTTATTTATTTTTTTTTTTTTTTTGTGTCTTTATTAAGGAGACTTTCAGCCCGAGGCTGGCTCGTCTCCGGCATATTTATTAGTCTAATTCATTTTTATAATATTTTGATCTATGAATTGTTGTCTGACTGTTTACTACTCACTTAAGCTGCGAAGGGTCAACGCCAAATTAAAAAATTTCAAGAAATTCAAAAATTTAACAAGTAACAAGTTGAGTTCGACGGAGAAGCCTAATCGATCAACGCTTGGCTTTAAAAAGTATGTGTACAATAATTGGGCCGATACAAATATTTAGTAGTAGTTTGTGCAACTAGTTGCAAAAAGATGATTTCTCACTTAACTTTTCAAAAGGACCTAAGTAACATTTTTTTCATGAATTAATTTGAGTACTGCAATCAAAAGCTTTCATGTTTTTCTGTTGATTGCTCTTTTCAAGTTAATTCATGAAAAAAATGTTGCTTAGGTCCTTTTGAAAAATTAAGCGAGATTTTTTCAGCACGAGTAGTATGTCTATCCAACGAGGCTTGCTGAAAAAAACGAGTTTTGCAACGAGTTGCACACTCTATTTTTTGCAATGACGAAAAATGGGCCTAAATATGATAAATCTGTACCAAAATGGTACAATTTTATTCATTAACATGACCAATCTTGCCAAAAAATCATGTTGCTGCAGAAAACAAACAGATTCCATTGTGTGCTCGATAGACCATAAGGCGATAGATAAACCTGTCTTTGCAGAATTGGATGTCATGTCTATCAAATTATTTCATTTGCTACGTGACACAGAGGGGTTAGGGGCAAAAGGTCGAAAGACAAAAGGTCGAAAGGACAAATGGTCGAAAGACAAAACGTCGAAAGACAAAAGGTCGAAAGGACAAAAGGTCGAAAAGGACAAAGGGTCGAAAAAGACAAAAGGTCGGAAGGGACAAAAGGTCGAAAGGACAAAACGTCGAACGGGACAAAAGGTCGAAAGAAACTAAAGATCAATAAGATCAAAAGGTCGAAAGGGACAAAACGTCGAAATGGACAAGGAACTGAAACGGAGAGAGTCAATCTAGCACCAGCAGAGTTGCCCTACACAGTTAGCAAAAACTCAGCTCTTTTATTTTTCACAATTTTTAACAATTAAATAAAATTCATTCAGTGAGTACAACTAATAGCTGGATGTTTAGTTTTCTAAATGTCACTTCGATCTGTCAAAATGATGCACGCCGGACATCAAATACATCGGCGTATATTACACGCCGGTGTATTTTCAATGCTTGCGCCTGCGTGGCTGCGGAGTACACTATTTTGATAGATCGAAGTGACATTCAGAAAACCTAGATATTCATCTATTATTTGCACTCATTTAATGAATTTTATTCAGTTGCTAAAAATAGTTTAAAATAAAAGAGTAACTTTTTTGCCAACTATATAGGACAACTCTATCTCGCGCAATACAAGTTTTATTCATTTCCTAAATCAACAATCTTTGTATATCTAACAGAACTATCTAGATATTAATAATATTCTTTCATAGTAATTACTCCTCCTTTGAAAATTGCTCATTCTTCAACTTTGATTGATGTAATGAGTGCTTTATTTCAGCTTGAAGTTAAATGCATTTCATAAATTCTTTTGGAATACACCCAACTTGTTATCAACTTGTTCTTGATCGACCTTTTGTCTCTTTCGACCTTTTGTTCCGTTCGACCTTCTGTGCCTTTCGACCTTTTGTCCTTTAGACCTTCTGTCCCTTTCGACGTTTTGTCTTTTTGACCTTTTGTTCTTTCGACCTTTTGTTTTTTCGGCCTTTTTTTCTTTCGACCTTTTGTCCTTTCGAGCTTTTGTCTTTCGACCTTTTGTCATAGATTCGACACAGAGAATACACTATTTGAACACTCACCCAAGCCAATTTAGCTAAATGTGGTTTGGTCATGTAACTATTGTTCTAATGCTGGTTTTCCATTATAGCACCCAAATGAGTGCTTTAATGGATTTTTTGCAATTCCTGATCATAATACCTGGTTTACAGTTGGCGTTTGAGTGATAAAACGGCCTACTTTTCCATACCAATAACATGGGTGCTTTAATGAACATTATGCAACGCAAATGGGTTGCATAAAATCCATTATAGCACTCATTTGGGTGCTATAATGAAAAACCAGCATTAGAACAATAGTTACATGGCCACATTTAGCTAAATTGGCTTGGGTGAGTGTTCAAATAGTGTATTCCTTGTGCCACGTAATAAATGAAGAAATTTGATGGGCATGACATCCAATTCTCGAAAGGCAGGTTTATCTATTACTTTATGGTATGTCGAGCACACAATAGGGCACGATAACATGGAATCTGTTTGTTTTCTGCAGCAACATGATTTTTTGTTAAGATTGGTCATGTTAAGTAAATAAAATTGTACCATTTTGGTACAGATTTATCATATTTAAGCCTATTTTTCGTCATTGCAAAAAATAGGGTGTGCAACTCGTTGCAAAACTCAATTTTTTCAGCACTCGTAGTGTTTATCTAACTCGGCAAGCCTCGTTGGATAAACGTACAACTCGTGCTGAAAAAATCATCGTTTTGCAACTTGTTGCACAAACTACTATTTTGCAATTCCTGATCATAATACCTGGTTTACAGTACTTCATTAAGTGATAAAACGGCCTACTTTTCCATACCAATCAAATGGGTGCTTTAATGACCATTATGCAACCCAAATGGGTTGCATAAAATCCATTATAGCACTCATTTGGGTGCTATAATGAAAAACCAACATCAGAGCAGTAGTTACATGACTACATTTTGTTGATCAAGATTAGGTAACTGATCAAATAGTGTATTCTCTGCGTCGCGTAATAAATGAAATAGTTTGATGGCTATGACATCATAATTTCCAAAGGCAAGTTCATCTATCGCTTCAAGACTTGTCGACCTATGCAATGTGGCACAATAACATGGAATATGATCGTTCTCTGCAGCAACATGATTTGTTTGGTGAAAATGATCATATGGAGTAAATCCGTTTGTATCGTTTTGCTACAAATTTATCATATTGAAGCCCATTTTTCGTCATTGCAAAAAATAGCGTGTGCAACTCGTTGCAAAACGTACAACTCGTGCTGAAAAAATCATCTTTTTGCAACTTGTTGCACAAACTACTATTATGCAACCCATTTGAGTTGCATAATGTTCATTAAAGCACCCATGTCATCAGAATGGAAAAGTAGGCCGTTTTATCACTCAAACGCCAACTGTAAACCAGGTATTATGATCAAGAATAGCAAAAAAAAACAATTATGTCTCCCCCCTCGGTTTTTTGCACAAAAATAATATTTTGACATTTCGAAGACCAGACATAATTAAAATAAAATATTTGTAACGGCCTTAGACATGCCAAAAAAATAAAAATGTCAATTAAACTCATTATTTCTATCGATTATGTCTAAATATATGAAAACTGCATAAAAACGTCATTAAAAATAAGTTACGGGACAACTACAGCGACATTGATTGATTTGTAAATAAAATGAGGGTGCTCACAACCGAACCAATAAAGGTGCTCACAACGGAATTTTGCAGCCTTTTTGGAATGTTAATAAAAAAATTCGCACTTAAACTTTGATGGCAATCGTTATTGATCGTCAAAATAGATTAAATTTACTGTATAAAAACTGGATGAAATAGCTTTAATAAAACTCATTTTTTCAATTCAATCACTTTAATTTATGACACGTTGAAGATGGTAAAAAAGCAATAGTTACCTACACGAACAAGAACCCGGAGGTAGAATAATGCGCCGGTCTGAAATTCGGCGGCGGCGACGTTTGTCCGAATTTTGGTCGGCGGCGGCGGCATGAATCGGCGTGGCAACTTTAGTCGTCTGAGTACACGCGACCGCATGCGTAGAAAACAATCACACTCATCAAATGCTTTAGCCAAGTAAGCCTTTGGCACAGCAGAGTGTGATCGATTCGCACTCTATACAAATCCACCCAGCCCGTTGGTGGGGGCATAGAGTGTGATGTTTCTCGAATAATAAACAAGGTGGGCTCGCTTGACTGTGGATATACAATGTGAAGTTTTGACAAATCAAGCATCCGAAAGATATTCAATTTGCAGAAAAGAGCTAACCGCGGTGGAGGTTGGTACTCGGATTTTCCGCAAACGTGACTTTTAAGTGATCTTGTTGTGCAGGGGTTATCACGCCTATCTAGAGATTAGGAGGTTGAGGGTTCGAGTCCCTCCAAGACACGTGGATTCTTTTTCGCAAATTTCAAATCAATTTATCCATTTCGAAACATGTGCTGTGCATATGCACAGTCAAGATATTTAACAAAAACCCAGATTAATCCACCTAGCGGTGATGGAGTCTTTCTCCTTTCTTTCGAGTGAGAAATTTCTACGCACTTTTTGCATGAAAAAAAAAGTATTTTGGCCATAACTTCTGAGCCCATAGTCTGATCCGGCCAATTTTCAATAGGAATCAATGAGACATGATTCTGCGTCGAATGCAACTTTGGTTGAGCAAAATCGGTTGAGGATAAGTGCCTGAAAAATGAGCTAGACTTTTAAATGTGTTTTTATTCAAAAAAAAAAAGTATTTTGGCCATAACTCCTAAGCCCATAGTCCGATCGGGTCAATTTTCAATAGGAAACAATGGGACAGGATTCTGTGTCGAATGCGAGCAAATAGGTTGAGAATAAGTGCCTAAAACATGAGCTAAACTTTTTACGCACACACATACAAACACATACATACACACAAACATCACTCCAATTCGTCGAGCTGAATCGATTGATATATAACACTATGGATCTCCGGGCCTCGAATCAAAAGTTTGTTTTTGGAGCTAATATATAGCATTTACTCGTACTAGAAAAGTACGAGAAAGGCAAAAAATGATTTTCGTACGGCCGAGTTGCCGAATAATATGCAATTACTTTTAGCTAACTAAGCTCTTCTTCCTCATAGAAACAGCTGAATAAACATTTACTCGATCACACACAGTCGATCACTCAGAAATTTTTAATCTGAACTTGCAGCTACGATGCAAAACAGAAATAAGAAGCTCACTGAAGATCAATACTTAAGCTCTAAGATACGTATAAGACGAGGGCATCGATCTGTTTCTCCTTAAATAAGTGTCGCATTCGGAATGATAGTTTCGCAATTAGAACGTTTTGGAAAGTTTTGTGAGAAATCGTGGTATTGAGCTAAACGAAAAATTGACTGGTTAAATTTTCTGGAATTTTTTTGGTTGTTAATTTCCAACTCAATGAACCGCCCTTATGGAAAATAAACGGGCCACTTCAGTGAAATATTATATATACTGAATATTGATAATGGTTTACGATTGTATGAGTGATGTTTTAATACTATTATCTTCATTTCATTTATTTAGTTTACATTTACTTTAAACAGATAACACTGAATCAACAATTTGACGCCACAATACACGGTTCGAGGCCGCATCTCTCCATCCTCGAATGCGCCCCACGCTCACCAAGTCGTTTTGCACCTGGTTTGCCCACCTTGTTCGCTGTGCTCCACGCCGTCTCGTACCTACCGGATCGGAAGCGAACGCCATCTTTGCAGAGTTGCTGTCCGGGATTCTTGCATCATGTCCTGCCCATTGTTCCCTTCCGACCTTAGCTACCTTCTGGATACTGGGCTCGCCGTAGAGCTGAGCGAGCTCGTGATTTATTCTTCGCCGCCACACACCGTCTTCTTGCACGCCGCCAAAGATGGCCCTAAGCACCGTCTCTCGAATACTCCGAGTGCTTGCAGGTCCTCCTCGAGCATTCCACTTTTCATGTCCGTAGAGGACAACCGGTCTTATTAGTGTCTTGCACATAACACATTTGGTGCGGTGGCGAATCTTCTTTGACCGCAGTTTCTTCTGGAGCTCGTAGTAGGCCCGACTTCCACAGATGATGCGCCTTCGTATTTCAATACTAGCATTGTTATCAGCCGTTAGCAAGGATCCAAGGTAGACGAATTCCTCGACCACCTCGAAGGTATCCCCGTCTGTCGTAACACTGCTTTCCAGGCGGGCCCTGTCGCGCTCAGTTCCGCCCACAAGCATGTACTTTGTTTTTGAAGCATTCACCACCAGTCCAACTTTTGTTGCTTCACGTTTTAGGCGGGTGTACAGTTCTGCCACTTTTGCAAATGATCGGCCGACAATGTCCATGTCATCCGCGAAACAAATAAATTGACTGGATCTGTTGAAAATCGTACCCCGGCTGTTACACCTGGCTCTTTGCATGACACCTTCTAGCGCAATGTTGAACAACAGGCACGAAAGTCCATCAACTTTGTCTTAGTCCTCGGCGCGATTTGAACGAACTGGCCGAAATCTGCACTCCATTCACCGTTGCTTTGATCAGTCTGGTAAGCTTCCCAGGGAAACTGTTCTCGTCCATAATTTTCCATAGCTCTACGCGGTCTATACTGTCGTATGCCGCCTTGAAATCAATGAACAGATGGTGCGTTGGGACCTGGTATTCACGGCATTTTTGAAGGATTTGCCATACAGTAAAGATCTGGTCCATTGTCGAGCGGCCATCAACGAAGCCGGCTTGATAACTTCCCACGAACTCATTCACTAATGGTGACAGACGTCGGAAGAAGATCTGTAGGCGGTATTGAGCATGGTGATCGCTCGAAAGTTCTTACACTACAGTTTATCGTCTTTCTTGTAGATGGGGCATATTACACCTTTCTTCTACTCCTCCGGTAGCTGTTCAGTTTTCCAGATTCTGACTAACAGTTTGTGCAGGCAAGTGGCTAGCTTTTGCGGGCCCTTTTGATGAGCTCAGCTCCGATACCATCCTCACCAGCTACTTTATTGGTCTTTAGCTGTTGGATGGCATCCTTAACTTCCCTCAAAGTTTGGGCTGGTTGGCTTACATCGTCCGCTAAACTGACGTAGTCATCTCCTCCACTGCCTTGATTTTCACTGCCTGTACTCCCAGCGCCATTCAAATGTTCCTCGTAGTGCTGCTTCCACCTTTCGATCACCAAACGTTCGTCCGTCAAGATGCTCACACCCTTATCCCTGTACATTTCGGCTCGCGGCACAAAGCCTTTGCGGAATGTGTTGAGCTTCTGATAGAACTTGCGTGTTTCTTGAGAACGGCACAGCTGTTTCATCTCCTCGCACTTCGCTTCTTCTCCTGAAAAAGGCGGGTCTGTTGTCTCTGCTTCAGTCTATAACGTTCCACGTTCTGCCGGGTACCTTGCTGCAGCGTGACCGCCCGCGCTGCTTCCTTCTCCTCCTGTCTGTCTGCACTCTTCGTCGAACCAATCGTTCCGTCGACTTCGTCCTATATACCCGACGTCGTTTTCCGCTTCGTCGTTAATAGCGGCTTTGACTGTATTCCAGCAGTCCTTAAGATCACTCCTTACGGAATCCAAGTTTGAAAGTGCTCGCCTTTTCGGGAGCACACCACTCGATACGGAAGCAACGCACAACTGTCATTTTTATTATTTTACGCATGCTGCGACGCAGCAAAGCTAAATCAACAAAAATGACAGTTGTGCGCCGCCTCCGTATCGAGTGGTGTGCACCCGAAAACGGGAGTTTGGACTTGGATTCCGTGAGGAGTGTCCTTAAGAGGGGCCCCATCGAGCTCACCCTCTTCCGGCAACGCTGCCTCGAGATGCTGCGCGTATGCAGTGGCGACAATAGGTTGCTTCAGTAGCTCTAGGTACAGTACAGCGGTGGTCGTCGGTATAGAACAGAGGGAAAGTTTTGGGCGCAGTTTAACCAAGTATTCTCCAGGTGTACCGATACGGGAGGCTATGTTGGAAGTAGGTGCTGCGAATGGCCATATTCTTGGAGGCGTCGAAATCATTTAGTCGCAGGCCGTTTTCGTTCGTCAGCCGGTGTGCGCTGAGCTTTCCAATAGTCGGTCTAAACTCCTCCTCAGGGCCGTGACGTGACGTCGTGGCTTGGGCAGCTGTCGAACTCACGTTCCAGCTGCGCGTAGAATGCGTCCTTATCATCATCAGTGCTTCCGGAGTGTGGGCTATGGACGTTGATTATGCTGAAGTTGAAGAACCGACATTTGATCCTCAACCTGCACATTCTCTCATTGATCGGCCACCACCCGATCACGCGCCTTTGCATATCGCTCATCACTATGGAAGCTGTTCCCAGCTCGTGTGTGTTGCCGCAGCTCTGGTAGATGGTATGATTACCTCTAAACGTTCGCATCATTGATCCCTTCCAACAAACCTCCTGCAGCGCTACGATGCCGAATCCACGGACCTTGAGCACATCGGCGATTATGCGTGTGCTCCCGATGAAGTTGAGAGATTTACAGTTCCACGAACCGAGTTTCCAATCGCTAATGCCTTTTCGTCGCAGTGGTCTTCGGTAGGGATAGGAGTTGCTGGGTAAGAGGCTAAGGACCGCGAGATGGGGTCTAGTTTATTCATTCAGGTACGTGAAGTACCAATGGTACGCTTTAGTCAGAATTTGCCGGGCCATACTATTATCTATTTTTTTTAAATTTTTTTATGCAAAACGGACCACCCTAATACAAAATAAGTGAACCGCATAACATATAATATACCAGCAGTTGCCAACGATGATATAAGACTTGTTTCAGTACTATAATATTTCAGCAATTAAATTCAAATCATCCATTTCAAATTCATTTCACCCAAGTCCCAAAATTTCTAATTTTTTTTTTAATTTGTTTGAGCTTACACCAGATCTCGACGTTTCATGCATGTCTAAGACATTTGGCATAAAAAAATCAAATTCGAATTTGTATCCTGTAACCATCTGAAGAAATTTTCGTGTTTCAAAAAAGTCAAACTTTGACTGCTTTGGTCAAACCATTAATGAAGTCCGATTCCATTGGTACCCTAATATACAATAATCATGGGATCTATCACTATTGAATGAAAAACCTATCGAAATTTAAAAATTCGCGTAAATAAAGATTTTTGAACAATCTATCATTATAAAGAACTTTATTGATCTCTCGTCTATGCTCTCGTCGTCTATACATATTATATTGAATGAGAAAGGCATTACCTAGGTGGGTTAATCTGGGTTTTAGCCTTTCTCGTATACTAAGTATACATAAAGGCTATATGATCGCTCCAAAAACAAACTTTTTATAGAAGATCCGGAGATAAATCTCACTAATATACCGATCGACTCAGTTCGACGAATTGAGGGGATGTCTGTAGGTGTGTGTGTCTGTATGTTACTTGCGACAAGTTGCATTCGACGCAGACTTCTATCCCATTGTTTCCAATTGAAAATTGGCTATATTGGACCATGAGATCGGAAGTTATGGCCAAAATACTTTTTTTCACGGAATAATCGCGTAAAAAAGTGTCACTCATTTTTCGGGCACTTATCCTCAACCGATTTGCTCCCAACAAGTTGCATTCGACGCAATATTCTATTCCATAGTTTCCTATTGAAAATTAGCCGGATTGGGCTATGGGCTCGGAAGTCATGGACATTTTTTTTTATTTGCCCGAGAAAGGCACCATCACCGCAAGGTAGATTAATCAGGGTTTTTAAGAGTTTCGTTTTGTTATTACTTTAAACATTTTAATTCATAAGACTTAAAACTAATAACAATCATGCTGCTTCAATGTCGGATTTTTGAAATATATTTAAATCTAATAATAAGTGGAGATCAAGATTGACCTCTTTCCTTTATGCTTTACAAAAAGCATAGTTTCGTTTTGTTGTGGAAATAATTGAATTTTTCAATACCGCTCAATAACGTAAATTAAACAGAGAAATCTTTGCTTACGTCGGTATATTTAAATTTTTCCTACATTGTTTGCCAAACACCGCCTGATTCTCGCCAAGAAAATCCCCCCTCGAGAATAAACTACCAAATATGTATCAATCTCGTGATGCAATTAAACTGTTGTGATCACAGATCCGAAAAGTGCCGCTCATGTACACGTTCTTGTGCACCTATGGAACGAACCAAATGGACCAACTAGACTGTGCTCTCGTGTGGCTCATCGTAGCTGGAAGACAGGCTGAGTATCAAAAATCTTTATGAGCATGTACGGGTGCTTCTCTATCGGTTTCGTGCTTCTATTTGAATAATTTATCGAACCAAATGAATAGAATCATGAATTTGATTGTTTTGAGTTATGATCACGAGCCAGACCGAAGATGAAGTGCAGTGGAAATTATTGAATGAGGTTGAATAAATTATAGACTCAATTTTCTCCGCACAACCAAGTCATTGAGACATTTCGCTCGCATCGACTGCATAAGCATAGAATAACAATGTTGATTTGCACTGTGTTAACAATAATATGCATAAAAAATAAATAAAATAAACAAACGAATTAATTCAATAAATTGATATGAATTAGCATAGCATGGTGTTGGCCAAAACGGAATTTCTATATGCATCAAATCTATCACAGAGCGTCTTAGTATGGCTGAATTGGTAAGCTAATTTTCGTTCAATTTTATAATCCCAATATGGAAGTGATTTGTTAACTATTTTGTTATTTATGGCTGCTGCTGAATTTCAATAATTCCTTCATTAGAATTCCAAACCGGTTCCGTGCGCCGAAGAAACCAACACAAAAAATAATGCCAAAATCCACCTGGAAATTACGTGACCTAAGGACAACAGAAATACCATTGAATCTACGGAAACTAGCTGGGCAAAGGAACATTAACAATAGTTTATATGCAATTTCATGAATATTTCAGTACTGGCCACCTAATAATCGTAAATCGCGAAAACGGACAATAAACAAGCCCTAATGGAAATCAAATCAAAGCGACGACGAACATTCGCTCGTAAGGCTTAATGATTCCCTTCAGCTCGACAGGAAGAATCGAGACATGGTGAAATTCTCTTGTCGGTCCTTGTTGGCCCGTTGCGCTTCGGTTAATGATTCTCGACTGGGGGATGTCGTTTATGTGCCATATTAATCCTTTCGATTCAATGCAGTGGAAATAATGCCACCTTTTCGATATTTTGCTGCTCGGACATGTTTTTAATATGAATTTGTCTTAGATCTAACATAATGATAACTGTAATATGATTTGGATTTTCAGAAGCACCAGTCTAAACAGAAAAGTATTGGATGACATAGAAGCTTAATTTTCCTTTGTTACATTATTTGGAAAATTTTCCCAACCTTTCAAAACTACTAAACTGTTTTGTGAAATTAACTACAATACGATTCTATCACAAACGCCAGAGCGACATAAACCCGAATTCCATTCGCCAGAATAACAAACGCCAGAATTTGATACATGCCCGAAAAGAGCATTTGCCCGAATGGACCGTTCGCCCGAATTGGTAATACAACCGAACAGATTTTTTAGAAGAATAATTTCCCACTGAAGTTAATCAAAAAATATATGATCGTTTGTTTTCTCCATATTTTGCATTTGCTCGAATTGAGGAAAGTATATGGATCTAGGACATATGGGCGAGAGTACGAAAAAATAATGTACCTTATTATCACCTTGATGAAAATGTTGAATTGACTAAATAACTCTAAAGAACAGCCTACGTTTGAAAGAAGGATAAATTTTATAATGCAAATGTAACACTGAAAATAATGATAAAAAAGTACAAATCGCAAAGAACATCCTATGTTTGAAAGAAGGGAACATTCTAGAAATACATAATTATTAACACAAACCTACACATCAATATGTAAAAGAACAGCCCATAATATAAAGAATGAAAATCTAGAACAAACTTCCAACTTAAAATCATTGGAACTTTTGTCCTAATTATTGTTTTTGTAACTTCTACCTAATACCCTACAAAGCTTAAAAAGAGTATCCAGAGTAAAAGCTACCATTAGGCCAAGGCGTTTTGATCAAAGTAGATCTATTCTCTTTCTAAAACACGAATTAGTCGAGTAAATGACTTCTTCTGCAATATGATGGAAATGGAATGTTTTTGCACATTGAACGGTGCACCGTTGGTTAGGGCATCCCACAGGAATCCTCCTGATACATACCTCCTGTCTATTCGGGCACATGATCCATTCGGGGAAATGATCTTTTCGGGTGTTTGGTCTTTTTGGGCATCTGGTATATTTGGGCGAATTGAATTCGGGTTTATGTCATTTGTGATAGAACCCTAACATACACTTTTCAAAATCAATTGATGCCTGAAATTCATCAGTGATCGACATTTTTAACAATTTTAATAAGACTTTAAAATTATGTTCTTAACATGTTAAGATGTTGGATGTTCTTTTCAATTTATGAGTCTGCGTTATTTGTGCATTATTTATGTGTTACAAGTGTTTTTTTTTTATTAATTTCATAAATTTGAATTAATCTCAAAATCCAACATTGGCCACCTTTTGAGGGTGCTTGGTAGTCTTGGTAGACGGATATAAGACAATCATGGAGATGCAAATGTATACTCGGTTTCTTATAACAAATTCTGGCCAATCACGGAGTAGCAAATATGTACTGTACGGCAGAAATGACGAATAAGTGTTGAAGTACCGAATGTGTTACCCGATAGAAAGCAAATATTCCCAAAGCATTTTATTTTTATTTCTTAACTAATTAGTCTCACCTGTGAATAATGTATGTATAGTTCTTTCCGACACTTTTTTATCAAACGTGAGGCTCTTAACATTAACCACCTTTTCTCCATATGTTATTAATATTCGCTTCTGTTATTAAAGATTGTTTATTCTCTTGAAAAAGAGAATTCCAAGATAGGAAAAGCAGACCTTTTTACTTTTCATTTTATTTCTGATCGGAGCCCATGCACTCTACAATCCACATATTATCAAGACGTGTGAAACATTGTTTTTGGGTTTTTGATAGCCGACTATTCCTGTGCTGTTCGAATGGACGACTTTTTGGGGTTCTCGCAATTCTCCCGGAGAAATTCATCTCAGAATTTTATGTGCTAGGAAATAAGCAAAAGAAAGCAGTATTCGTCGGTTCAATTTCCACTACTGAGCCACCAGAGACTTGTCGCCAGTCCTATGTGCAGCCCTTTCAGTCCATCTTGCTGCTCCTTAACTGTTGTGATCTGCTTCGTGATGTGGCCGTAAGCAACCGACATCTATCCTGTGTTTGTGCGCCGTGCGCACGTGAAGGGAAAGAAGTCTCAACCATTTCATTTCCAAATCTTCACCCTGGGCCTCAACACAGGAAGGATAAAATGACGTGCGAGCTGCTTCCTTTCGCACTGCCATATGGCAGTCGGTGGTTGATACATTTCCATCCGCAGTCCCTCAGTTTTCCGACGTTTTGGATGGGGGAAAATGATGTGGAATGCACTAGTGGAACATTTTAGAACACAAATAGAATAAGTAGAATTGCGGCAAAAATATCATGTCCGCCTTTTCATCATCAGAACTTCCAAAAACAGTCCATCCTAACCGTGTTTTCACTGCTACGGTCCGTTTCGACGACTTTCGCGCACCTTAACGACAGTTTGATGTTATCGAGCCCTATCAAAATACGTGGAACGGCTCCATGGTAACTTTTAACAGGTAGACCGGTCAAATAAAAGTACCGATTAGACAATCCGTCGAACCGTAGTGTCTGCGTAGGAAGATCCAAGTGGCTTACAGTGCTTACGGACGTCAATGGGAAACGTCTACAGTTTTCCGCTCCAGAGATCATCATATTGACCAACCGAGAATTAGCTTCATGTCAGGAACATTCGCTGTCCAGGTCAAGCACAGTGATTGCAGTTCCCCTTCAAGATCAAGCTGATCGGTCAGATTCTTCAGGGTAGGGGTAGACGAAGAACCTTCGTCCAGGAATGCAAAGATATTTTAACACCCTTGCCATACAACACCACTGGAATGATGCGGAATACAGTTGTATTACGGACTCGTCGTATGTTGATAACGGCATTCGATTTTAACCGTCTTACGGAACTCTCCCCAGTTGTTGGCTTGGCAGCAGTTGGTTGCCCCGGATGTAGGGATGGATGATGGATGATGTTGATCTGCAAGGCCATCTTCCATGCGGCACTTAGCAGGTCTCGCACAATTGATGTGTTTCTACTGCTTTCCGACGCTCCCCGAGACTCAAGGATTTAAACTACTCGCAATCCTTAAATCGATGATTCACACTCTGGTACATGTAACAAGGCCTTTCTTGGCTATCTACCTTATTTCCTTGTTGAAGATATTTCCGCGACTCCTCAGCGATATGAGCGTTCACAAAAATCCTGTCTTTCCTTTGCCTCTCGTTACCACGTGCGCGAATTCCATCGCACTCGCTAAAGTGTGCCACGTCATTCGCAGCCGTAATGGCACTCATATAATTACAAAACATTCCTAGGTATACGGGTTCAATATTTTTCTTATTATAGAGCCCATTCCAACCTTATGTGCGGTGATAATTTATCCCCTAGCTCCTGCAGCGGAGTCGGATTCATGAGGTGCGCATGTTGGTTGGCAGCCTCTAGATGGCCAACAAGGTTCTGAACAACGAGGCCAAAGCTGACCAAAGTCACTAATTTTTCAGCTTTGGGAGTTGGAACACTGCGTACCTTGTTGAGCAGCTACTGAACTAATCGCTCTGAGCTCCAGAATAACGTTTGAAGTGTTTCCAAGATTTTCGGGACCGACGAAGGCAGCAAAAGATTAATCATCACAGCTTCTAGCGCTTTGTCCTTAAGGAACCTTTGCAGTCTCATTAAATTTTCAGGTTCAGAATAGCCGCACTTCCTTGATACTTGATGGGCTACAACTCTTCGGTGAACCTACGCCGAATTGAGTATCCTTCTCCACTGGACTCGATCCTGGGCCAATCGCTTCCAGTCGCCCTGAACATTGAGCGCCCTCAGGTCCTCTTCAACTGCAAAAAGCCATCGTGTGTGCGGCCTTCCACGAAGCCTCCGGCCTCTTCCAGGTTCTCTACTAAATATTATCTTCGCTCGACATTCTCCGGTATACGAACAACGTGACCAGCCCACCGTAGTCTGCCGTGTTGAATAAGCTTAATAATATCCAGCCCTTTATACACCTGGTACAACTCGTGATTCATGCTACGCCGCCAGATACCGTTCTCCTGTTTACCGCCGAGTATTGTCCGCAGCACCTTACGCTCAAACGCTCCGATAGCTCTCCGATCAGCCTCCTTTAACGTTCATGTTTCATGGCCGTATAAAGCCACCGGAAGAATCAAAGTAGTATACAGCGCGAGTTTTGTTTTCGTTTGCAGACTACGGAACTTAAGCTGGTTACGAAGTCCGTAATAAGCCTTATTTGCAGCTGCAATACGCCATTTTACCTCGCGGGTAGCATCATTATCGCACGTCATTTATGTTCCAAGATACACAAATTCTTCTACCACTTCAAATTTTTCACCATCCAGCACCATTTCACTACCACGTTGATTGCCAGTGACCATGTACTTCGTTTTGCTGGTGTTGATCGTGAGTTCAATCCTCGCTGTCTCCCTCTTAAAATGCACAAAAGCCTCTTTCACGGCACGGCGATCAATCCCGATAATATCGATTTCGTCCGCAAATCCCAGGAGCGTATGCGATCTTGTGATAATGGTGGCGCTTCTTTGCACATCAGCTCTCCTAATCGCTCTCTTGATTGCTATGTTGAACAGTAGATTCGAGAGTGCATCATCCATCTAAGATAACAAATGACATCGATATTTCATCCGCAACCCTTACACTTCATTTCGATCCGTCCAACGTTATACGAATCAGCCGTATCAGTTTCACCGGAAAACCATGTTCAAGCTTAATTTGCCAAAATTCATTCCGTTTCACTGAATCGTACGCCGCCTTGAAATCAATAAACAGATGATCAATAAACAGCATTTCGTTAATCAGCCGCTGGGTACCAGGCAGACGCCGTTTGAGCCGCACCTCCTGGTGAACAGATGCTCGAGGCATACCTTCTCACTCTAGCTGATGCCAGAAGGACAACAGTGCCCAGGCTGCACTACCAGCTAAGTACACAACCCTTGTGGGGACCAGAGCTCTGTTGGGCGCTCCTTCCTTGATGTCAACCCACCATTTTGCAGCCATAGCCGCACATTGCCGTCAAATTACGATAACTGCTTATAAGTAGTGGCCATTCCTCGGGGTTGCCACTGAATTAGGAAGCTCCTTCAGCACAACCTGTCTGGCGGACAATTGTTGTTGAAAGTGTCCCCATCTCGCCTGCTGATCATGCAACTGCTGAAGCTGGTTGGTGTAAGGATCATGCTGTTGTGGTTATGATACATGCGATGAGCCATCGATGACAATGAAATCTCTGGATGCATACGCTAGTGGCGGGGTATACGATAGTGGTTCATGCAGCACAGATGGTGGCAACGATAGTTCGTCTGGTTGACCACACATTCCTGACCTCGATTGATGCACTGCACATGTGCATATGGCTGATTTAACGACGCTCGTGTATGCAGTAGTCCACTAGACTGATGATGTGGTGAAAAGCTTATACATAGCTCTTGAGACGTCAGGGGTTCTGGCGGAGGCTTCGACGGCGGTTTCATCAAAGTTCTGCTGACTTGCGTTTGTTCCTGTATGGACGTCGATCGAGGTAACTCATGATTGGATACTGCTGATTCTCTTGCGCGGTTGAGTAGGAACAAGTTTTGGTCATGATGGGAATGGTTGTGTTGGTTGCATAAGCGCCGACTGTGTGTACAACGGTTGTGATAACACTGGCTGTATTGAAAGCGACTGTGCTGGTAGCGAACAGGGACCGGTTGGCACTCGATTTTCAATAGCCGATCGTATTGGAGTAGACGCTGTAATGGGGTCAATTCCGTCCATAGAACTCGTTCCCTCATTACTGACTTTATTGGTTACACATTCAACCACCGCTCTTGGAGCAATATTTCGGTTTCTCGTATTCGTGTCGTTATTCGATGGTGGAATTTTTCGAATCGCGCCTGTGTATTTCGTGACCATACCTCTGCTAGGACCAATCATCGCGCTTCCACTTGGAATCGGTGGAAAAATGTCATCGGCTTGTATGGGTTCCGGTCCTCCTACAGCTTCATCCAATTCGTTAATCCACTCCTGCACCTCGTTGTTTCGGCTCACCTGACTACGGCGACTTCTGCGACTACCAGCATCCTCATCCTCAGCAATAAGTAGTGCATACTACTCTCCGATGTATTTTTTGTCAAGTCCAGCTTTCGCTGCCAAGGCTTTCTCCTGACGAACGCGATCCTGCTCCTGTTGGCCTGCTTCAATTGGGCCATTTACTCTTCCTCGAATCGTAGAAGTTGTAACCGCAACGTTCTTCCAGATACTGAAACACCGCTAACTGCCGCCGCCAAGACACAAACGTGCATGCCCAGGCCCACTTACCGTTGAAACTTTCTTCTACCTCCGCGAACGTACGATGATACTATCGATGACATCTACTGCAGGCTATTATTTCCGCTACGTTTCCGGATTATCTGCATTTTTTGCAGATGTTCTGAGGTCTCTCAGCGTTGGCCTTTGCCGCTGCTCGCGTTGTGGTGGGCATCATTCGTCCTCTTGGTGACCTTCGCGATCTTCTAATCCTCAGTGCAACCAGCTGAATTCTTTAAAGAATGTTGGCACGGATTGCAACGTAGAAATAACCAGTCACAGTCTTACGAGCAGTTTGCTTATTTATTTGATAAAAAAGCTTTAAAGCTAAAATAGTAATTCAATAATTTTCTCATTTTAGTAATACTTGTTGACTATACTCACAATTCAGTGACTCGACGTGTAGCTAGTCTACGTCATCAATCGTCCTGTGATCTCTCGGTGGTCTGTTCTAGTCAGCCCTACTTTAAGTAGTATGTTAAAGCCTTAATCATTAGTTCAATTTTAGTTATAAGTCTACTCACAGTTTTGTTTTCAATACAACTATTTTAGAGTATAATTCAGTTCTACGGGACTCAATTCATAAGATAATAGGGCAAATCTAGCATGTGATCTAACCTGGAACAACAATATACAGCATGATTAACACACTACATTGCATCAGCTGTAGCTGTCTCCATCAAATCAACATACAAATTTCTAATTTTAAGATAATCTGTCCACTCAATCAATATGTTTGTTCTGTTCTTCTCAATATCTTTTTTCTTTTCGTTGACCTTTTGCTGTCATCTCCATGCACACCAATGGTGCTGTTCGTAGACAAGAGATCAGACGCCTCCCGCTACACTAATTTAAAAACATTTATCTTCTTTTTTGTTCCACAAGTAAAGGCCATTTTCTTGATGTTAATCTTGGCCACAACAGATTAGATGAGCCCAAGATGGAAGAAAATGGACGGTAGTGTCGAATCAGCTCTATGGCTGATGCTATTCTTGATCCGGCCGATCGGTCATAAATAGGTGATGGGAAATGGCAAAGGAACCTTTCAATTAATAAATGCAATTTATTCCGAATTTTCATGAAAAAAATCTTTCAAGTGTCCAAGTTCTTCCAAATGTCCCTTGGAAATTCTTCTGATTTTCTTCGAATTTCCTGGGGAAAATCTTTCAAATTTCCTCCAAGAAAAATTCTATTGAATTTCTACAAGAAAATTCCTCCGAGTTTATACGGGAAGTTCTTCCGAATTTCAACGTAAAACTCTTCAGAATTTCCACAGAGAATTCTTCCAAATTTCTACAAAAAAAATTGCTGGGGAAACTCTTGAGTATTTGTACTGAAATTTTCATGAGATTTTTTGTTATGAAAGTATTTTTTCATTTTCTTTGGAAGTTCTTTTGAGTCACCACCAACAAATTTATTGGGACTGGGACTTCAAGGATTTTTTCCTAAATCGTATGAAATTCTTTAGGATTTCAATATGCTATTTTTTTATGCAGGAGCTTCAACTTTTCTTTGCTGAGAAATACATGAAAAAATTGCGTTCTATCCATATTCGTGCTACAGTGACTATAATAACAGTGTCGTCAAGTGTCAGAATTGGAACAGAATCGTCTGTCAGTTCCATACAAATGCGCGTTCCAAACGAGCAGGAGACCTGTCAAACGTGGCACATGACGTTACTCTTCTTATAGGACTCTAATTCGTGCAACAGCGAAATTCATTGCTTATGCACCATTGCCATGGATTCAACCTGTGTGCAAATTTAAATCCTTATTTAGAGTAGGGTACATTTTACCCATTTGTCCCCCTGGTGCGTCGTCATTCGTATATTCGTTGTGTGGGCAAATGCTGATGAAACATGTTTCGGCTCAAATTTCCATTTTATGGCGTTTTATTTCACGCTCTTACGGTTGTGTATGCTCGTTTTTTGCTATCCAGAACTAAGGAAGTAAAAAATAAAACATGTTCCCTAGGAAAACTAGTTTTTTTTGTTGTCGTTGTTGTTGCGCTTGCCATCAAATGGCGCACTCGAGGCAAATGAATTTTTGAGACATTAGGTCGTATGCAGGTACTACGACACGGCGATTGATTTCCGGCGTGCATAAATCCTTGGTCAGCCGTAAATTTCCGGTTTGTTACATAAACTTTCTATTGGTTTGTCAGTAAGCTTAACATCAGATCAAATGGTTGCGTGTAAACAGGAGCAATGCACTTGAAAGGAGAAGAATACATACACACAAATATTTTTTCAGGGCAGAATGGATGAACTTACAACATTAGCAATTTGTAAACCAAAAAATTTCTGGGTTGGGAAAACATCCCTCAAGTGTTGGTGGGTACGATATGATCATTGACGTGTGGAAGACGTGCAAATCAACGTGCAACTACGCTACATCGACAATGAGCACATATTATCTGAATATTTGCCATTTATCTATGATGCATAATAAAGCCATTAGGCTGCACTGATTTTTACTTAAACTAAGAAGAAAATCATTTGTCTATATTCCAGCCAACACGTACATCTATGAGACATTTTCCATTAGAAGACGTATAATCCTTAAGTCGGGGCGTCTGAAGACGTGCCGTAATAAAAGTAAGTTTCTAATCAATTTTCCCATCAAAGTGGCACACCAAAAGGAAAATAAGGCGAAAGCAACATTTCGGTTCCCATCCTTTTTTTTGCAACTACAACTCTGTGGATGAAATAAAACAGAATTGATTATTCCCCTGAGGTCATCAGAATGCATGTGCTGGGGAAATCGGAGTTTTGTTTGTGTTTCAAACTTTCCCTCTGGCTCTGGTTCCTGCCAAAGCGTAACAAATGTGTGATCCAATGTGTGTTTGTTTTGTAATTTACACAAAGATCGCCTCTTTTCCACGCGCTCGCGTAATCAATTTATGATAGGAATCGGTGGAATGAAATCACAGTATAAACACGCGGATTTGCTCATGCCCCCGTTTTTGCTAGACATTTGGAAAAATGGTCACGTAGAAGCATAATCGCATCGTAAATGTAACAAGCATCAAAATTCATTGGAAAGGAATTTGTTTCAGCAAATGATAGAATGGGAGCCGAGAAAATGAGATTGGAAAAATGATGTTTTCGTTACCCGGTCGGATGATTGGCTTATCAGTACTGTCTTAAGGACAAGGCTGGAAGAGAATCGAACATGTCCACACCAATGGGCGTCTGCTTTTCAACTCACAGATGCAGTGGTAACTCGTTGAATCCTGACACGCATTGGGGAACTTTTACTTACGCTTTCAATAAACGAATCGTCATATACATGTCTAAAATGCTCTGAGTGCTCTAAACAAAAACAAAAGTACGGAACCAACCACCACCAATTTTGGCAATATTTTCGCTTGACTTGGCTCCAGTTAGACTTATGAGCAACGGCATAGAATTGCCAATCCGATGAAGACGAGTTCGATTCTCGGACCAGTTTACGATGTTTTCGGGTGCGATTGTTTTGGCACATATATACAATACATAGATACATATTCACGCAATTGCGGGCATAGAAAACCTTTCAACTAATAACTGCGAAAATGTGAATTAGAAAACTAAGTTAAAAAGTAAGCCAAGTTTAAGTTGGAATGTAGACCCATTGAAGAGGAAAAATAAATCGTTTGCCTTACAAAGAAACAGAAGACACACGATCTGTGAGTTTTATGATCTGAAGTAATTTAAATTGTACTGAGGAAAATGAATCAGTACTCCATCTGACTATATAAGCTTCATTCTGGAATACTCTCTTCTTTACATAAAAATATATAAAGGAGTTGTTTCATTTGCAAACACATTCATTCATCCCTTAGTGTCACAGACTGAGTGAAACGCGGTCTTGATGTAATGAATTACCTTACACGTTCCAAATGCTACTCGTTGGTGTAAACCATCACTGTAGCGATTATCACGGAATAAGATTATTGCATGTATAGATTGGATCCATCACTTCTTGTTAACACGAGAATATCAAGTACGTTCACTCATTTCAAAGAAACGTATGGAACACTAGGTTGCGAGAGACATCATTTCAGCTATGTGGGAAAACGTGGGTAATACTGAACAAAGACAGAAGACAGAGTTACTAGCATCTTTGTCAAGCTTCATCCTGCTCGTTTGTATTTTACATTTGAGGGGAGTATAATGATTGTGCCATTCTCATACTTTTCCAGTTTTTCCATACCCATACGAACGCGTTGAGTTTTTATCTCATTATAAAGCCTCGGGCAAACAAAAATTCAAGAAAAACATTTCAAAAGTAATTCAAGAAACTGTTTGCTTAGTATTACACTCAACGGGAGAGCAACTGGCTCTTGAAGATGTGTGTAAATTTGATTCAATGTAAAATTGAGTAGGCATCCGAGTTAGTTTTATTAGTTAATTTAGTTAGTTAGTTAATTTAGTAATAATCACATTCAATACCTACAAATAAAAAATGTATTAGCAGAAAATGGGACAAACAAAAATGTTCATAAAGACTTTTCTTTTCGTCAGAAATTTTTGAATACTTGTTGAACCTGGAAGGTCATCTAATAAGCTATGACTTGTATTATTTATTTTTTACTGCACGTAAAAGCTATATATGTGCACTCCAAAAACAAACTTTTTATATGAGGCAATAGACCCAAACAGGTGAAGGAGGGGCAATATGCCCCAGCTAGGCGAATACTGCTTTAATGTCTTAGCTGTAACAATTTTCATGGGTATTTTTACCTCAATGGAGAAGAGGCCTCAAAACGCCCCCCGGGGCAAAACGACTTTCGGGTATTCACTTATATTTACCATGTTTGAGATAGCCTTAATAAAACTAGACGTGATATTATGTAGGTTAGGCAAAAAAAGTGTCAAAATAATAGATAGGAATGTAGGAAAAACTGAAATTTTCTACATTTTGATAAGACATCTAACATTTCGGCGAGGCAAAACGCCCTAGTGCGACTATCCTACAATGTACTCGCGTCTCCATGCACTGTCCATACCAGAATGCTGATGTGCCGGCGCGTGGTACGTTGTTCCCTAAGAGCTGCCGGCTGGAAGGCGTTTTGGCTCATGAAATGTGAATATTATAAATATGATTGAGATTTTTTCTAATTTTAATATGGCATCAGCTAGCTAAATTGTTCAACTGGTTGTTTAGGTTGTGTTGAGTTATTTGCAGTATTAGATCTTACTTGATACGGTGGTAGGTCATATGACATAAAGGTCGTTTGGCATAATGACGGTTTGATATATGGTCATTTGGCATAATTGTTATGTAATCACCGATTTCAGAACATTCCCGAGCAGCACAAGTCAGACACAAATGGTTGCAGCAACTTAATGGTGACTGTATCTAGTCACATATGAGTTACAGTAGCCTATGTGAAACATGTGTGCTGTTGCGGTATGCAAAATATGTTCAATTATTTATAATTTTTATCGCTCATAAGAGAGCTGCTTTGAATTATTTTGTTTTGAATTAAAGATAGTACCAAATCACTGCTCAAAAGAACATTGGTAGACTCCATGAAATTTTTATAATGCATTTGTCTGGCAGAAGTCAAGAGAGGTACGGGTCCATCATCCAATACAGGTATTTGCTTGGTTTAAGGCTATGGAAGATATGATATGATCCCTTCTTGCAGAGGATGCATTTGCCCATCAGAAGGTAAAAGACGATATGGTTCCTTCTTTCAATTTAGACATTTGTTCGGTTTAAAGAAAGGGAAGTAATAATCCCCTTGTTCCGAATGATGCGTTTGCCCAGCAGAAGCCAGAGAGGCTATGACTTCTTTGTTCAAATCAAGCATTAGTTCGGTTCAATGCAATGGGAGATATGATCCCTTCTTTAAAAGGATGCATTTGCTTCTATTACGCCAAGCGACAATATAATCCATTCTTCAAAATAAATCCTTTTCTAAAATCATGCATTTTTCGTCTTTTTGATTCTTAATACAGGAAGCTTCTTTATTCTTAACTAGCTGACCCGTCGAGCTTCGTCTCGCCTAAAATTAATTAGTTAGCACAAACATCTATGTTAAGAAAATTATTTTGAGCTTTTTAGTGGAATGTCTTCACTTGTCATAAGACGAGTTTGTACAATCCCATTGAATTCCACCATTTAATTGTATCTTGACAGATACGTATTTCGACCTCAACAGTAAGGCCGTCTTCAGTGTATCGTACTTGACTCGAGACACTGAAGACGGCCTTACTGTGGAGGTCGAAATACGTATCTGTCAAGATACAATTAAGTGGTGGAATTCAATGGGATTGTACAAACTCGTCTTATGACAAGTGACAAACAGCTATTTTGTATTCAAAATTTAAATTTAATGTTTGCTCTGAGATTCGATTTCGTTTTGCAGAGTAAACGTCAAAACTTCTTTTTTCCACATTCCAAATTGGGTTCAATTTGCTTAATTTTTTTTTTTGAGTTGTTCGTGAGCAGGGAGGGGTCCCAGAATTAGCATTTTTTATTTATTTGGTATAAAAAGTCAATTGATAACTCATAACATTTTTTTTGCGTGAATAACAATCTTTTATCAGCAATTGTCATCTATCTCCTGCATCTTTCCTGTTCTATATCAAATAAAATATATGTGCAATTCTATCTTCTAAATTTTGCACTAGATGACCAGCTCACTGAAGTGCGGTGCATTTTATAAGATTTATAACATTTTTCAAAAATAACATGTTTAAAAAATAAACATATGATACAGCCCGTGACTCATCCGTATGCCGCTTTTTTTTCTGGCTTCTCAGTGAGTATTGTAAGTAACACCTATCAATCGTAACATTCGAAAGCCAAGCTTAGTCCTACAACTATTACGTAAGCCGACGGTAACGTTATTCGTAGTAAAAATGCTTCACATGAAACGTCATAATGGGCCTCTCCAATCATTTGGAAGGTAAACATTCCTTCAACACCATAAAGCACATCCCTTCAAGCATGAACACCGTCTTAGCAGAGCTAATGCATATGCTCCTGGGTTTTGCAGAAGAAATCGAGCTCATTGGAAACGATCGCCAGGCGGGATTTATGGGTGAACGCTCTACCACAGATCAGGTGTTCGCCATACGTCAGGTATTGCAGAAATGCCGCGAATACAACGTGCCCACACATCATCTATTCATCGACTTCAAAGCCGCATATGATACAATCAATCGGGACCAGCTATGGCAGCTAATGCACGAATACGGATTTCCGGATAAACTGATACGGTTGATCAAGGCGACGATGGATCGGGTGATGTGCGTAGTTCGAGTTTCAGGGGCATTCTCGAGTCCCTTCGAAACGCGTAGAGGGTTACGGCAAGGTGATGGTCTTTCGTGTCTGCTATTCAACATCGCTTTGGAGGGAGTAATACGACGGGCAGGGATTGACACGAGTGGTACGATTTTCACGAAGTCCGTCCAGTTATTTGGTTTCGCCGACAACATTGATATCATGACACGTAACTTTGAGAGGATGGAAGAAGCCTACATCTGAAAAGCGAAGCTAAACGGATTGGACTACTCATCAACACGTCGAAGACGAAGTACATGATAGGAAGAGGCTCAAGAGAGGCCAATGTAAGCCACCCACCACGAGTTTCTATCGGTGGTGACGAAATCAAGGTGGTTGAAGAATTCGTGTACTTGGGCTCACTGGTGACCGCCGATAACGATACCAGCAGAGAAATTCGGAGGCGAAATCGTACGTACTTTGGACTCCGTAAGACGCTCCGATCGAATAGAGTTCGCCGCCGTACCAAACTGACTATCTACAAAACGTTTATAAGACCGGTAGTTCTCTACGGACACAAGACCTGGACAATGCTCGTGGAGGACCAACGCGCACTGGGAGTTTTTGAAAGGAAAGTGTTGCGTACCATCTATGGTGGGGTGCAGATGGCAGACGGTACGTGGAGGAGGCGAATGAACCACGAGTTGCATCAGCTGTTGGGAGAACCATCCATCGTTCACACCGCGAAAATCGGAAGACTACGGTGGGCCGGGCACGTAGCCAGAATGTCGGACAGTAATCCGGTGAAAATGGTTCTCGACAACGATCCGACGGGAACAAGAAGGCGAGGTGCACAGCGGGCAAAGTGGATCGATCATGTGGAGGACGATTTGCGGACCCTCCGCAGACTGCGCGGTTGGCGAAGTGCAGCCATGGACCGAGTTGAATGGAGAAGACTTTTATGTGCAGCACAGGCCACTCCGGCCTTAGTCTGATAATAAATAAAAAAAATGGAAACGATCGCAGAGAAATTGTGTATTCTTTTGTCTTCCTGAAGATTGAAACGGTAAGAATAGATATAACCATTCTCTCTACCAATACAAAGTAGATTGTTACGGATAGAAATAGCATGAGAGGATATGTAGCAGATGTGATTGGAGGTGTTTAGGAAATTATTTACTTGAGAATTCTCGTGAAGTGGGACAATGATCCCTAGTAATATCGTTATACTCCTAATGATTTCATAGCACACTTAAAGAGTAAATCGCTATAATTATTACTTAGGATTTTTTCCGTAAAGTTGAAAGACGTATTGCTGCTGCGAAAATGATCTTCTTTAAAACGTAAGTAACCAGTTCACTGCTTATAAAAGCATGAATAACTCCCGCAGATATGGAACGGATCAAACGTGAGACTGTCGAGCGTGTAACAGCAGCTTAGCTTCCGTAATATTCATACAGAAATGAAATTCGCTACATATAAAACTTTAGCTCATCAGGTAGCCATTTTCGAATATGAAGCCTGAAAATTATGAGAAGAAAATTTTGTGGTTTTTAAGCAAAATGTGATGTGTATCACAGAAAGTATGAGATAGTGTATCAAGAGGGAATATTATGAATCCCATAAAATATGGCAGACTGACAATAGGCTGGCTATATAGTACGAATGTTGAAAGAAAACAGATGCAAATATGACATTGAGCTAAGAACTTGATAAAGGCTGGAAATAGGTGTTGTAAAAAGATTGCGATTTATGCAAAAATAAAAAAATAGGGGGAATGACGGCTTTGGCAGGTTTTGTTCTATTATTGGTAGGGGTTTTTTTTATGATGGACTATGCTCAAATTTGGCCTAAACATTCTTTGCATATCAAAGAAAATTGTGGCCAAATTTCATAAAATTTGGTCGACAAAAACCCCCCTGACAATAATAGAACAAAACCTGCCAAAGCCGTCTTTCCCCCTACCTAAAAAATACTTCTAAAACACTTGAAATACAGAAATAAATGATTTTTTAACATTTTTGATACGTTTCAAAATTTGTTTCCTATAAAGAAATGTTAAAAATATTTATATTTTCAATTTTGTGGGCTAATTACCATGATTTATCCATTGCTGAGTTATCAATTGACTTTTTATAACTATACATATTGGAGAAGAAAACGATAAAAATTACTTTTTTTCAAGATATCGCCTATGAAATATTTTAAAACACCCCGTGCCTCATTTCTAATGACCTTGTCTAACTTTTTGTAAAAAAAAATCAGAGATACATGAAACTTCGATAATAATCCATTTGTTTACACCGTGCCCCCACTTCTAGAGCAAGGCAAGGCAATAGCATTTCGGTTGATTTTCTAAATCGTTTGTCAAATCCTCTACAGAAACCTAATCATTTCCAGCTACCACAGATAAGCAGGGTAGTAAAGCCTATTTCACTATTCTGGGATAAGATGCAGTAAATTGAGCTTTCTGAACGATTCACAGGCTTTTTACAAAAAGAACAAAAATGACAGTGTTGCAAATATGCGATCATGGGCAGTTCAATCCTGCTTCCAATTATCATGTATTGTCCATACGGTGGAAACAACGTAGCTGAATGGTTCGACAAATCTTACTTATTATTCACACAGTTCAAATAAGATACCCCGGGGCAAGTGGAAATACGGGGTAAGTGGGTACTATGACTGCAGATGTAACATTGTTCTAGGAAGATGAAGCAGAACTATAAACGAATTCACCTGACACAAAAGTATTTGGAATCAAAATCATTTGAAGCACCATACTAATGTTATTGCTTGATAATGACTTGAAACTACCGGGAAAATCTAATACTTTTATTTTAATTCAATGGATTTCCAACTAAATAGTCATTTCTCAAAAAAATCATTGATGTGTGAAGTAAATATTTTGGACAATTGAATAATTGTGCGACATCGAAATGATTTAAAAATTATAATTAAAGCCAGAGGTAAAATATTTGGTACAAAAGTAAGCTAATGGAAGACAAATAAATAGAAAATCGGCTGTTGGCTTGTTTTCATATCTGCTAACACTTACTTGATACTTGATGGGCTACAGCTCTTCGATGAACCTACGCCGAATGGAGTATCCTTCTCCACTGGACTCGATCCTGGGCCAATCGCTTCCAGTCGCCCTGAACATTGAGCGCCCTCAGGTCCTCTTCAACTGCGAAAAGCCATCGTGTACGCGGCCTTCCACGAAGCCTGCGGTTCTCTACTAAAAATTATCTTCGCTTGACGTTCTTCCGGCATACGAACAACGTGACAAGCCCACCGTAGTCTGCCGTGTTGTATAAGCTTAATAATATCCAGCCCTTTATACACCTGGTACAATTCGTGATTCATGCGACGCCGCCAGATGCCGTTCTCCTGTTTACCGCCGAGTATTGTCCGCAGCACCTTACGCTCAAACACTCCGAGAGCTCTCCGATCAGCCTCCTTTAACGTCCATGTCTCATGGCCGTATAAAGCCACCGGAAGAATCAGAGTAGTGTACAGCGCGAGTTTTGTTTTCGTTTGCAGACTACGGGACTTAAGCTGGTTACGAAGTCCGTAATAAGCCCTATTTGCAGCTGCAATACGCCTTTTCACCTCGCGGGTAACATCATTATCGCACGTCACTAATGTTCCAAGATACACAAATTCTTCTACCACTTCAAATTTTTCACCATCCAGCACTATTTCGCTACCACCACCACTAATGAACCCACGTTGATTGCCAGCGACCATGTACTTCGTTTTGCTGGTATTGATCGTGAGTCCAATCCTCGCTGTCTCCCTCTTAAAAGGCGCAAAAGCCTCTTCCACGGCACGGCGATCAATTCCGATAATATCGATATCGTCCGCAAATCCCAGGAGCATATGCGATTTTGTGATAATGGTACCGCTTCTTTGCACACCAGCTCTCCTAATCGCTCCCTCGAGCGCTATATTGAACAGTAGATTCGAGAGTGCATCACCCTGCTTCAATCCATCTAAGGTAACAAATGACGTCGATATTTCATCCGCAACCCTTACACTTGATTTCGATCCGTCCAACGTTATACGAATCAGCCGTATCAGTTTCGCCGGAAAACCATGTTCAAGCATAATTTGCCATAATTCATTCCGTTTCACTGAATCGTACGCCGCCTTGAAATCAATAAACAGATGATGTGTCTGCAAGTTGTACTCCCGGAATTTATAAAGGATTTGTCTCAGGGTAAACATTTGATCCGTCGTTGATCGGCCCTCACGAAAACCTGCTTGGTATTCGCCGACGAAGGACTCTTCAAGCGGTCTCAATCTGTTGAATAGAATACGGGACATAATTTTGTACGCCGAATTAAGGAGGGTTATTCCTCGGTAATTGGCGCACTCCAGTCTGTGCCCTTTCTTAAAGAGAGGGCAAATGAGACCGTCCAACCAGCTAGCAAGCATTTCCTCGTCTTCCCATATTTTCGACATAATATGGTGCAGAACTTCATAAAGCTGCTCACTGCCATGTTTGAGAAGTCCAGCCGGGAGCTGGTCCTTCCCCGCAGACTTATTGTTTTTCAGCTCTTTGACAGCGTTTTTAACCTCATCTAGTGTAGGTGACTCCACAGCTTGTCCATCGTCGCTAATATTTATTCTGTTCACCGATGCACCGTCACTTCCTCCATTCAACAAAGTCTCGAAGTGTTGCTTTCACCTGGCTGCCACTTCAGTTTTATCTGTCAGCAAATTCCCTTGTTGGTCGTTGCACATGACGGGAGATAGCGCTGTCTTTCTCCGCATGCCATTGACAGACTCATAAAACCTCCGCATATCGTTCTGTTCCATTTTTTCCTGCGCCTCACTAATAACTTGTTCTTCATATTCTTTTTTCTTCCTGCGGTGGGTTCGTTTTTCGGCTGCTCTTGCTTCCTTGTACCGATCTCTATTCGATCGGGTACCTGGCACCAACATCCGGCTTCTGGCAACGTTCTTCTCGTCTGTCACTCTCTGACACTCCACATCGAACCAACCCGTCCTGGGTCGCCTCTGTGCAGTGCCTACCACTTCTCGTGCTGTTGTGCTCACCGCTCCATGGATCGACTCCCATAGATCGTTGATGTTGTCGCTAACGTTGATTGCACTTATCCGTTCGTCGAGCTTCTGGCGGTACTCAGCCGATACTCCTTCCGCCGACAATCGCTGGATATTGTAACGCATCGTTCGCAGTGATTTTTCGTTCGATACAGTTGACAACCGTGATCGAATTTTACTGACAACGAGGTAGTGATCAGAGTCAATGTTCGGACCTCTGAATGTCCGCACATCGATAACATCCGAGAAATGGCGCCCATCCACCAGAACATGGTCTATCTGGTTGCAAGTTTCACCATTTGGGTGACTCCAGGTGTGCTTTCGGATGTTCTTTCGTGCAAAGTAGGTGCTACTGATGGCCATCCCTCTGGCAGCAGCAAAATTTACTAGCCGTAGGCCGTTGTCATTGGTAGCGTAGTGAAGGCTCTCCCTACCGATTATGGGATGGAAAAAGTCCTCTCTACCGACCTGAGCGTTAGCGTCTCCTATAACAATTTTCACGTCATGCTTTGGGCACTCTCCATAGGCTTTATCAAGACATTCATAAAACGTGTCCTTCACGTCGTCGGATTTATCATTTGTCGGTGCGTAAATGTTGATTAGGCTGTAATTGAAGAATTTGCCCCGTATCCTCAACACACAGATTTGTTCGCTAATGGGTTTCCACCGCATCACTCGCTTCATCTGCTTGCCCATCACTACGAAACCAACTCCATGCTCTGCTTTTTCACCGCCGCTGTGATAGATGTTATACTTGAATGCAGTATTGGTCGTGGGGTCCACGGCTCGGAATTCACGTTCTCCGGATCTAGGCCATCGGACTTCTTGAATAGCAGCCACGTTTACTCCAACCTTCTGCAGTTCACGAGCCAGAAGGCTCACTCGTCCAGGTTCATTTAGGGTCCTGACATTCCAGGTACCGAGTTTCCAATCATAGTCCTTATTTCGTTGCCGGGTCGGTTGCCAAAAATAACGTTCTCTTTATCTTCTATCTCCATTTTTCGTGGTATTTGAGAGGCTTCAGTAAGCTACCTTACCGGGGTCGCGTTACCTACATCGCGATGATGGGGCTGCCACCTTAGGTATAGCTGACGCGATACAGCATTTCTTTAATCAGCCGCTGGGTACCAGGCAGACGCTGTTTGAGCCGCACCTCCTGGTGAACAGACGCTCGAGGCGTACCTTCTCACTCTAGCTGATGTCAGAAGGACAACAGTGCCCAGGCTGCACTACCAGCTAAGTACACAACCCTTAGCTGGCGGTCTTTTGTCATCGCACGACCCGTGGAAGCGTGAGATAGGGACTTGTGGGGACCAGAGCTCTGTTGGGCGCTCCTTCCTTGATGTCAACCCACCATTTTGCAGCCCTATGCTAACATTATAATCTATTTCTTGTTGCAAAAATAAAGTCCGCCATGCAACCAATCTCCATCCATGATCTGAAAATACTAATACATACTCAGAAACAATATGAACAGTATATCTACATTTCTCAAATTAGTTTCGTTCGACAGTAGAAAACAGAATAGGTCCCACTTGCCCCGTTTGAAGGGGTAAGTGGGTCCTGAATGTAAATTTATTTCTTGCATTACCAATATTTTTGTAGTTGAAAAAATGGCTTCCAACACCTCTACACTTCAACAATGAAAGCATATAATGATGTATCAGTGGTTATTGTTCTAAAATAACCTGTTTTCTAAGTATGCGTTAATAATTTTGCTAAACTAGTGTTTTTTCTTTCACCTTTCACCTTTCACTTTCACCGAGGTACCTTAACAATTATGACAAAAGACCTTATGCCAAACGGCTATTATGTCAGACGGCCGTTATACCAAACGGCCATTATGCCAAATGACTTTATGTCAAACGGGGTACAATCCTTGATTCACATAACGGTTTGTTGGAACGATCGTTGTAGCTTGAGCGATGCGCATATTAACCGATGATTGAGAAATAACGTTTGGATGGAGATGTGCAGGTGGTGTGATTGTGTCCAGTGATGAATGGTATTTATTTATTTATTTGACGTAGTCATCCGTTGAGGCAGGAAAAACAAGCAGAGCTTGTTAAAAAACTGCATCTTTTAAACAAAAAATACAACAATGTACGTTCAACGAACACTCATCTGATCACTTGATCTTCTCATGATATTCTGTCTGGTGCAAAATATTGATATTGTCGTCTAATCTGTTATTTCATATATGAATCATAATCGTATCTCATTTTGCTTTTTTTTCAAGATTGAGCTATTTTCGTCTGGCTGGGTATTGTGGCAGATCATACATAGCCAAAATGCATCTGGTCAATCACGTACTGATTTATACTCTCTAGTAACATTATGGGTCCCTCCTTAGCCGTGCGGTAAGACGCGTGACTACAAAGCAAGACCATGCTGAAGGTGGCTGGGCTTGATTCCCGGCGCCGGTCTAGACAATTTTCGGTTTGGAAATTGTCTCGACTTCCCTGGGCATAAAAGTATGATAGACGAATGCAAAAATGGTAACTTGGCTTTAGAAACCTCGCATTAATAACTGTGGAATTACTAAGCTGCGAGGCCGCTCTGTCCCTCTGTGGGGATGTAATGCCAATAAGAAGAACATTATGGTTACTGGTTTTATAGCACTCTTGTAGAGTAAATTATGGTAAATAATTCTAGAGCATTATAAAACTTAAAATGTTACATGGGCTGATTCCCTGTCAGGCTGACACATTTCAGTTGAATTTTGCTTATGACACTTCATACATGTAAGAAATAAACTGCCCAATTGTGAGTTTACTTCACCCAACCTCGAACATCCGCACGGGAAGCCAAAATTGAGTAAGTAGGGTCGAAGTAGTTTGCCTTTACTCCCATGTTAAAAAAGTACCCTACGGAAAATTTATTTACCCAAATGTAAGTTTAATTCACTCAATTTCGACCTCAGGTAATAAAATAGGTAATAAAATTGGCTTCCCGTATTGAACTGGCGTCGTTGCATTGTTTGGATCTTTTGTTTTTGACAACAGAAGAAAGAGTGGATGAAAGAGAAGAGAAAAAATAACTCAAAAATAAGTTTAAACAAATGCAACGCTGGGTACTTTGTTTCTTCCGTGTACATTTTATCTTTCCGCATCGCCAAAGCACGGCTCGCCGTCGCATTTCTTCTTCATGGTGTGTGACGTAAACGAACGACAATCTCTCAGTTAGGGGAGAACGGTCCAAAATTCACCCCTTAAGCTTTTTCGATGTTTTCGCCCATATAAACAAACATATCAAACCACTTCAACTTATAGGTGCAAAATTTACAAACCCAGCTACATTCCACAATGATCTGCTAATCAAAAAAATATGGTTTTTATGACTTTCTAACGCATTTAAAAATGTTTTAAAAATAGGCCTGGGGCAAAACGCCCGAATGGTGGTCTAAAATGACTCAATTGCATGTAAAATGATGGTGAACGCATGGTTGTTTGTTTTTTCTTAATGGATTGAACTACAATCTTACGGATGTGGTGGAAGAATAGCAAATCGTTAAATTTGAGTGAATATGAAGGGATTTTGCTATTTTTTTTTCCAATGGAGCTCAATGATGGATAACTAATTATGAATTGTAATGGTAATATTCGTTCATAAATGTACTACAACAGATTATATGGGGTGCATTTTGGACCGTTCTCCCCTACTCGGAATAAACGACAGGCGGCATGATAATAGGCTGAATGAAAGCAATGGCCAAAAGAGAAACGAAAAAAACTCTAAATGTTTCACGATGATAAATTGATTTGTTACCAAGATAAAACTCGCGAATTAATCATAATACTAGAGGCAGGATGATTGGTATCTGGGATAAATAACCGTCGATAGTTTGTCAAAAAAAATCCAGTAGAAATGTGAAAAATCGATACTGTAAAACCTCTTTTTACGGTCCCTCCTTTTACGCTCTCTCTTTTTATGACCTTTTTTTCTCTAAAAATTAGAAAAAAATGCTCGCTTTTTTAAGCTCTAAAAGCGTAAAAAAGCTTCAAGCAAATTTGGATCGGTTTCAGAGGTTTTTGTCGATCTGCGTGCTTCGGATATTCTAGGTACAGATGTTATGTTTATATGCAAGTAGTTTACGAACTCCATAAAGTCAAGATCTGCTGATCATTCTTCATAGCGTAAACAGTTATTGAAGAATTTAAAAGCCGTTTGACTCCATTTTAGTATGCCATCTGCCTATTCATAAGTTATTTATATTTTTCTAAGCAGCGTCTTTTGACTTAATATCCATAAATCTCCTGATATATCTTTCGAAAACGTTGATAACACCTTGCAATCAGCTTATTGCCATATTCCGTTGAGAATATAGCTAAAAAGTTTTGCTCTAAGTAGTTTTTATCAAAAGATCTTATCTAGTTAAGTTTTTACTTATCTAGGTATACCCAGAGCACTAGAGGTTTTGTCCAACGAAAACAGTGGTCTGCCCCAGAGTGCGGTGTGAGCTGATGAGAATACATGAAATAAAAAATCATACCAGATGGACCAGCGTATGCAACATCCAATCGAGAGAAAAAAAATCTGTGATTTAGGAAGTTCGATTCTTCTTCTTTTTTAATAGCTCTACATTCCAAGTGGAGCTTGGTTTGCTTTTCAACTTAGTATTCTATTAGCATTTAATCAATTATCAGTTGAAAGCTTTTCTATGCCTGCCATTGCATGAGTATGTATGTTGTGTAGCAAGTACAATGGATACATTATGCCCAGGGAGCCGAGAATGTTTCCCATCCGAAAACATCCTAGACCGGACCGAGAATCGAACTCGCCATCTTCAGATAGGCAATCCTTTGCTCGCAATGCTACTGGAGAATTCAGCTCGATTCTAGTGCCCCCGTAACAACCTTTTTTTTAATTTTTGGGCCTGAAAAAAAGATAGGTAATTGAAATTTTATTCGGAAGCGATTTTAATGTGGGGTTAAAAAATGACAATAATCAATCACTGAAAAGCAACCCTTATTTCGAATTTGGAATTTAGGAATCATTTAGTGTTAACTAGTTCGCTTCTTTTCCTTTGGCAATATGGGACTGGGAATGATGAATCGGTTTTTAACATCTTTTGAAATATTAGCCTCAAACAAGAGTTGCAATAATTATATGTGCTTAGCTTACTTCCGCGGTACATTCCCAATAACCAGGTGCAGGATTCCCGGAGCATAAATTTCGGTGCAATCGGGATACCTTGGTACTGCGAGGAACGAAACGTAAAGCGACTGCTCGCGTGATTTGTTGTTTTTCTGCTTTATTTATCCTCGGCCACCGGTCGCTTAGTGCAATATAGCGTGCGATGTGCTGCGTATGGTAGTACTTCTGCTAATGTGCCAGAACTTTTTGCAACTCGGATAGTATTTATGTTGGCTCCACACGAATCGGAAAACGAAACGCCGACCGAGTTGGGACGATTAGGAAGCGATGCCCAAACTGGAAGCCCGCCATCCGGAGCACGTTTTTATCGAAGTTTGCGTGGGAATGAGTGCCCCAATGTTTACGTTTTTCGCCGGTTGTGTTTTGATTTTAGGATGCATTTGAGCGCCACCGGGCAAAACTGCGCAGACGCTGGAAAGCGACCAGATTTGAAAACGTGGGCCATCACAAACACGCGACATCAGAATGTTCCGTTGCAAATCTTTGAGCACAGTTGATCGGTGCAGGTGGTCGCGTATGGTAACAAATTTAAATAGACGATACTTATAAGGGCGCGAGTTAGAAAGGACTTTCCGGTTTGCATGAGTAACTATGCTGACAGACTGATTGGTGTGCGAAGAAATATTACAGCCGTGCTGCAGTTATAGTGGCTAGGAATCTATCTTTTTCCGCTTCAATGGGCGGGAAACAGCTGTGTTCTAGATGTTTACCATGGCTGGTTTGAACAAAAAAAAAGTGATTGTAAATGTTGATGATAGTGCATCGTATTGAAATCGACAGCCGTATGTTGAGTGATACAATAGCTTCCAACCTGGTTGCAGAACGAATTTCATTGAAATGTGTTTATTATTCGGAAATAAGAGAGTGTACAACGTTTTCAATACAAGAGTTGTGGCCAAAATTCACTACATTGGACGGCACACAGATGGTATTGCTTCGGTGTTAATCAATTATTTCTTTTAAGTAGGAAAATAACTTGTGCCACGATTTCCAATAACATCCAAAATAGATGCAAGGCCAGGTAGTATGAAAACTGCGCTTTTACAACATTGTGTTGATTAACGGTTGAACATGCTTCACAGGATAAGCAATGTGGACGGAGGTATTTCAAAAATCACTTGCACTCAAAATTGACATCAGAATGATTTATATTGACATGTTTCCGCAAAAGCTTCAAATATTATCTAAATTTGATGAAAAATGTTTATGTCTCTGGTAAATTTTAATAGTTATTAGCAATGATTGCATTAAATTTGAATAAAACTAATCAGACACAAAAAACGAGTCGATTATAATAGCTCAGTGCAGAATTAGTTGAAATTGTTGATAAACATTTCAACCAAACTACATAATTGTGGTAAATATATAAACAAAACAATTATAAAAAAATGTAGAAAACAATGGCCATTCCGGCCAATCCATATGCAACACATTTTATTTTTACTGTCATAAAATCGGTAAATTTTATGTGCCGAAATGTGTGCCTTAAAACATTGAATTATCCTCATAGCAACATTGATATGTGATATGATAGGTCCTTGACTTACATTTGTTTATAGATTGCAGGGACAGAACGACCTCAGTTTGTCGACGTCAATTGGTATACAACAGTTGATCATCTCTGGACCTTCTGCCAATTAAAAATGTTTTGGGATGAGCGTGTAGCTAAAACTAAACAATCTCTAAAAACTAATTTTATTCTTGGTGTATGAAAAGGTAGAAAATGTATGTGACGTGACACGCATATGTATAGGCAGTGTGAAGAAATGGACTTGCCACCAAAATCAACTAAAATAAAAATAAAACAATGAAACAGACTGGTATCAATAAAGTTGTCGGCCATTCTATTGATTTGTAGCGTGATCTTATAGCATTTCAGTACGCTTAATTGGAAAAGGAAGTTGAAAGGATATCATAGAAGTAAAAGTTCAAAATAATTCTCCAACATTGTGCAAAATAGAATTCCAATATCGCAACTTTTTATACTATTCCTTGGACGCAATAATGTGCAGGTGTTTATGATAATTGAATTTGCCATAGTCATAGTTAGTCGCGACGCCGACGGTGCTTAGAACGTAAATTTTAAAAGTTGAATGCATTACATATTCATAAGAAAGGCGATCATAAAATTGGTCTCAACAAAAAGCAAATCAATTGCAAAGTTCGACAGAATCAGTAGAAACATACATCGCAGTATCCAAAAGCAAACGTCATACTTTCTGGCACATTTTTAGAATAATGATATGATTATACCCAGATAACTAATGGGCATTAAAGTAAGCACTATAGCAGCATTATACTTGTATTGCATATGCTCCATGCTGTTTATAAGCGTTTTCAAAACCTAACTGTGCTATATTAGCATTCTCAAAGCAATCATGAGATGCACAGTCTTTAGGCAAAACTCTACATTCTGGAGAGCTTCCAGCTTCATAATCATTAATTACTCTTCAAAGTGCGTATTCATATGTAGTTTCTCAAACAAAATAAAATAAAAAAAAAGGTATTTTTAGACGAGGATTCAGAATATATAAAAATCTCATTTTGGGCAAATATGTTACATATGCAGTATCTCAAACAAGCGGTTTAAATGCACAGTATTGTTTTTCGTGAAGTGCAATAAAACAGCTACATAAGTGCCACTTTTTTAGTGATCATACGTCGAACGTTTTCTAATTTGAACCATATAAAAGTGAATATTCTTTGCACCTAATTTAGGGTCTTCTTCTTTTTCTTCTTCAATGGCTCAAAGGGTATCGACAGGTATTTCCGGTAGAGGTCTTTTTCACGACACAGTCTGCGCCAACAATATCTCAAGAGTTTACGATGCAGCTAGTTGAAATATAATAATGCCATGATGTAGCCGGATTAAATGTGTGTACATAAAGCGGGGACTATTTGTCCAATATACTTACAGTTAAGAACAAAAATCGGTAGTTTTTTTTTCTTTTTGCCTTTCGCGTATACTAAGTATACGTAAAGGCTATAGGATCACTCAAAAACCGAACTTTTGATAGAAGGCTCGGAGACCTATAGTGTTATATACCAATCGACTCAGCTCGACGAATTGAGGTGATATCTGTATGTGTGTGTGTACAAAAAAGGTGAGACACACTTTTTTGTACTTAGCCTAATCCGATTTGCTTGGTTGCATTTTGCATTCGACGCGGAATCCTTCCTAATTTCTAATCGCTATTGAAAATTGGCCCAATCGGCCATTGCGTTCCGGAGTCATTCAAAAAACATTGTTTGATTTCCCATTTTTCCCAAGGGTCCCCCCTTGGAAATTTTTTTTCGACATTGATTTTTTTTTCTCAAAAGCTACTGCAATGCATTCAAATGAAGGCAAATGAATGTGAATTGGTAAAAAAAACTGAATCTATCTCCCTAATGTGCAGTTTTGACCTCTCTTATGTGCTTTCCTTGCTATATCTTAAAATACACGAGAAAGGCACCATCACCGCTAGATGGATTCTATTACATGCATTCCTCTCTTAGACTAGGTGTTCCGTTTTTTATTAATCCTATCATCCTTCTTTGCTATAATATATTTTTGGTTGTTATTAATACATTTCAACTGCCTTTGGCAGTTAAGGGTTTCCTCTGGTTGAATTGAAACATGTAGGAGTTACAATGTTTTAAACTTATACTAAATTTAACTTAATTAAAACTAAGGGTACAGTGAGCTAATCGTTGCAATAGAACCATCACCGCAGTGTTCATTCAGAACTTCCACAGTTATCACCTGCGAGGATTCTAAGGAAAGTTACCATTTTTGCATTCGTATATCATGATACTAAATCGATGAGATGATACTTTTATGCCCAAGGAAGACAAGAAAATTTTCAACTCGAAAATTATCTAGACCAGACCGGGAATCGCTTCCGCATGCTTTGTAGTCGCGCATCTTACCGCAAGGCTGAGGAAGGGCAAAAAGCGATACTTAGGCAATTTTTTACTGGTCCCATCGGCTTCACTTTTTGATATTTTTTGCCTTCCTTGTAAACTAAGTGTACCGAAAGGCTTTATGATTGCTTCAAAAACAAACTTCTATAGCAATCCCGGAGACATACTTTTATATACTCCCGGTCAAAAGTTTGGGTTTACCCCAATGATGTTCTTGGTCCTTTAAATCGGGTGAAGCGAGCCGAGTCCTCTCTGGAGTGGCCTCAGCCATCTCCAGCTCCTAGGGAATGTGATATGGTCGGCGGAGAGAAGAACAAGCTCTACCTTAACTCTAATTTATTAATTCTAATTACGTGCTATATATACATTGTCAGGTAACTATCGAGAGGTAAATATTCATAATTATTTACCCGTCGATGAGCTGCCTGTTTTTATCATCCTAAACTACCTCGACGGGTAGTTGGTAAAGGACAATGTAGTGGTAGATCACCACATTACTCATCCCCTATGAGAAAATAAATGATTTACTATTTAAATCATTTATTTTTTCGGATTAGCTGCTTCTTCAGCTAGGAATTAATGACTAGGTGAATAATGGTAAAACAAATTTGCAGATTGGTTATTTTACAGATCCTGCACTAAAAAGGCACCTCTCAAGGCACGGCAGTGAACAAAGGGTTGTAATAACGACTTCGTCTCGAGAAGGATCATTACACCCTGCAAAACACCTAGAGTAAATACAAAAAAAAAACAATTAATTCAATTAAAGGCACCTCGCCAAGTTAATCCGTCGCTGATAATTGGATGCGCTGCTGCTGGACGATGTGATGAATCTTTCCTGTCCTCAAACGTCCTGCGAACTGCTCAACGCATCCCACCGCTGCCACCAATGAAGCGAGCCGAGTCCTCTCTGGAGTGGCCTCAGCCATCTCCAGCTCCTAGGGAATGTGATATGGTCGGTGGAGAGAAGAACAAGCTCTTCCTTAACTCTAATTTATTAATTCTAATTACGTGCTATACATACATTGTCAGGTAACTATCGAGAGGTAAATATTCATAATTATTTACCCGTCGATGAGCTGCCTGTTTTTATCATCCTGAACTACCTCGTCGGGTAGTTGGTAAAGGACAATGTAGTGGTAGATCACCACACGGGCCTGTTAGAAAATCGAAAGCAAAACCACCCATCAGGTCACAAAGGCCATGCGTATGATTTATGATTTAGATATGTCCAAACCGAATGTTGAATGCATTGCTTCTGAGGGTCTTTATGGTCATGATGAGTTGCTGTCAATTTTCTATCGAGTCTAGTTGACCTGGTAGAAAAATTAGTTCGAAGTCCAGTACGACGTGATGGGTTACTATCAATTCTGTACTAAGTGTAATTGAACTGACAGACAAAGGATTTGAATTCTGGAATGATTTGGAGAATTTAGAACAGCTTCGAGAATATTGGCTGCGTCATGTTTTTGTTACATGTTATATAGTTTTAACACGTTTGCGAGAATAAAATAGAAATATGATTGTTGCGCGGTTATTATGTAATTTTTGTCTACAAAAAAGTGGCAAACTGCCGATCCATTTAATGAAGATAACAGAATGTAGGTGTGACCAACCATCAATCTTTTTTTGGGTATTTGGCTGATAAATGCCTGGAATATTCCCAAGTCATATGCCCGGGTCGATATGCCCAAAGTCCAAAGTGTATAAAGGTTAATCTAGGAAGTAAACATTTCTAGACCAACATTTGAAAAGGGCGTAACAGCCAAAATTGATTCCTTCTGATTCTTCGTCTACATATATAGCTATACATGTGGACAAAGAATCAGAAGGAATCAATTTTGGCTGTTACGCCCTTTTCAAATGTTGGTCTAGATTTCTAGTTCATGCAAAAACATATCGAAGAAAACAAAACGTCGAAAACTGTAGGGGGAGATCCCCCAGTGCCGGACACATAAGCCATTTATCAAAAAAACTCCCTAATTATCCGGATTATGTTCAGTTTTATACCATATACACAAAATATGATCTTTGATGATTCATACAAATTACGTTTGATAATTTGGTGACAAATTTCAAGGTTCCAAAAAGTGTCCCCTAGTACCGGACACTATTGCATCATGTTCTAATATGAATAAGTCCCTTTTACATACCTAAGTGAAGACATCGTTTACAATAGCTATATTTTTCACTTTGTCTAAGTTGTAGATATTGAATTGTGTTAGCAGAGCTTATTTGACTCTCCAAATACATTTTATTACATCCTACTCCAAATTCCCACTTTTTTCAATGTCATCTTAAATTTATGTTTCTACTCATTTCTGTGGCTTTCTCATACCTTAGCAAGAAGAAAAAAATGAATCGAAGTAAGTTTCACAAAACAGGTGAAAAGAATGGTCACCTAAAAATTTCACTGTCCGGACTGGATGATCAGAATGCATTGGATTGATTTTAATATTGTTGATTCAAACCTTTTATAGTAAGGCGAAACATCAAAATTTTGAGCATTTTCGTCCAATTTCAAATTTTGACAAAGTTCACAACATGAGTATGTGATAAAACAATCAGGTAAAAGACTTTTCAATATCTTGCTTTTGAACTTCATTAAGATGGTGGAGGGACCTCTGTAGTGAACAGGCGCGGTAAAGTGGGTAACAGTTTGTTTATCCCCTGTTTATGGATTTCTGACAGAGAAATGGAGATAAACTAGCTCAAATTTCAACCTTTATCGGTTCGGTTGACAATGGGATCACCAATCACGGGGTGTAAAAAGGGGGATCTGGTCATTTACGCCCCATACACACATTTTCGCACAATTTCGACAATCCTGAGCGAATATTTCCATACCACACACCTCGTTCATGGAAACATCCATATCTCACACACTTAGTTCAGCTCGGCATTTTTTGATTCTTTTACCGAGATCCGCACAGCCGAGCGCACGGCTCGTGATTTTTTGCCGATATCTCAACTGAAAAAGCTATTTGTTTACTGCGGCACTCAAAGGAGCCGCCGTAATCAGACGTCTATTCAGTCGATATTTCAGCTAACGAACTTTAACTGAGATTTGCACAGCCGAAATCGGTGGAAAATTTAAAGTGTGCAGATGTTTGTCATCCGATCTGTGATATCCATATATCAATCAACTCAGTAAAAGCTCTAGTTTCTGTAAAATAGTATAACAAGGGCCAACATTTCATCCATTTTAATAATATAGGCGAACAAAATCTAGTATTTTTGACATGCCCTCAAATAATCCGGAATTTCTCCTGAGGCCAGAGCATGATTTTTAACCCGTTTTTCAAAACTAGATGAATTTCCTGCCGAACCATGCCAAAATCAAAGGAATATGAGCAATGGTCAATTGAAAATTGAAAAAAATCCCGCACTATCATTTTGACCAAGCCCGGTACGTCTGCATGTCAGTGATAAAACGAAGGGTTTATACCTGTCAGGTATCATTTTTAATATTATTAAGAATATGTATTTGGTTTAAAATATTTTGGTCAACTTATTTGCGTTATTTACAATATTGTTCACTTTACCTTATTTTTTCAAATTGTTGATATTGGCAATTCGGTGGCCATTTAGGAGTGGCGCGAAGTCAATTTATGTTTATATGGAAAGCTGTATGGGAAAAACTTAAAATTTATTTAAATCCCCCTACAACTCTTAAATCGTGATGAATTCGAATAAACATCCCCAACCTCCATTTTTGGAATCTATTTGAGCTCAACCAGTGGGTAACTCTTTAATTTTGATTTATATTTCCACTGTTACGTTGAGGCTAATAACACCATTTTAGCCATTTATCTCACATTCACACTGTCAATAGAACCGTTCTATCCACTCATAACTAATATGTTATCCGGAGGTCTCATTTATATAGATTCCAGAAAGGGAGGTTGGGATGTTTATTTGAATTCATCACGATTTGACAGTTGTAGGGAGACTTGAAACAAATTAAAGTATTCCCATACAAATTTCCACATAAACATAAATTGACTTCGCGCCACCCCTAAATAGCCACCGAATTGCTTGAAATTTTGCCAGGGCTCCTATATTATCAAAATGATGCTAATAGACATATGGGAGTTGGAATTTTCGAACATTTTTGAAATTTGAACTGCCCTAATAAACATATGTGAAAAAATATAGTTTGTGCAACAGGTTTGCAAAAGGATGATCGAGGCTTGCCGAGTTGGATAAATACTACGAGTGCTGAAAAAATCGAGTTTTGCAACTTGTTGCACACGCTATTTTTTGCAATGACGAAAAATGGACTTTAATGTGATAAATCTGTTCCAAAATTGAATCATTTGTTTGAGAAACTGCATAAGTCCATTTTACACTATTTCTAGAAAACAACAAAAAACTGTTTTTTAGCAAATTTCCACCGAATCTTTCTATTTCTTCGATACAGATCAATAGTTTTTGGCAAAACTCAATACCCTGGGGCACTTGCAGTGCAAAAAATGTAAGCAGTACTCCACAATTGCTCTTCAAAGTACGTGTACATATGTAGTTTCTCAAACAAACGAAATTTTTTTCATACATTCCTGAACAAAATGCAAATTCGAATTCCGGATTCAGAGCTTCATTTCAATATAGTTTTTGGTCATATGTACTATTCTAAAAGTGGAACAAACTGTAAAAAGTAGACGTACTTAACAAAATATTTTTAAGGATATTATAGAGCTTCCAAACCTTCCTTGAGTTTTGATCGAGATGTTGTATATGAGCAACAGAGTATTTTGTGAGGTCTAGGTGATAAATTGGAGTTGGAGCAGCTCCTTCAGACAGAACAACATGATAATATACAATTGTTTGTATTCCCAGACCATCAACGTTCAATCAATACCCAAACTATACTTGAGTTTTTCTTTCTTGGTCATTTGTATGTTCTGAAGCTCTTCTAAATTTGTAAGATTCACTCATATTGAAGTAGGTGAATCGAAATTTTCTACATTCTGAATGACAGTTTCTGTGTTTCAGTCGATCCTGTAAACCAAAAAAAATGCATCCTTATGGAACAGAACAAACTATCAAACTACAGGAAACTATATGAGGTGGATAAGATAACCGTGAAAAAATTGTGAGAATCGCTCAGACGACGCCTGCTGTTTGAAATCATGATTCTCATGATTTTTCGATTGCAGTATTCAGCATATTAGGGGAAAAGACGGCTTTGGCAGGTTTTGTTCTATTATTGGCAGGGGGATTTTGGTCGACTGAATTTTATTAAATTAGGCCACAATATTCTTTGATATGCAAAGAATGTTTAGGCCAAATTTGAGCATAATCAGTCATAAAAAACCCCCCTGACAATAATAAAACAAAACCTGCCAAAGCCGTCATTCCCCCTATCTTAAAACACGTAGGGACACGGCAGGTATTTTCGTCTGTTCGTCATAGTCTCGAAAACCAATACGTACGTACGTAGCTGGAAGGTCTACAAAAAATGTTATTTCGTTTTGAAAATTGATTGTTTAAACCATATGCAAGAAATCAATGGTTCTGCCAGCACTACCGGACGACCTATGGTTATCGAAGGGCAAAACCCATTTTCCTTCTTGTCGGATTTTTTTTCTTTGTGAAATGATTCCGGAAAGCTCCCATTAGCTCCAAAGCCCTATAAGATCAATTATTTTGAAATAACACACAGTTAAATTATTATTCTACGTAGTTCGGCAGTGCTGGCAGAATAAACGATTTTTTGCATATGGTTTGAACACTCAATCTTCGAGGCGTTATAACTTTTTTCGTGGACGTTCCAGCAACGTGCCTTCTTCAGCAAAGTTTTTCGGCATCCTTTGGGTTATACTTTAACGCAATGTGACACTTGGTTGGCAATGAACTGAAACCTCTAGTAGTAAAAATGCAAAAAAATACGTTCTGCCATACTAATTTCCATACAAACTTCAAACGCGATGCGGAAAGCGAGTTAGCAACCAATCGGTCCCAAATTCTGCACAGTTGTTCAGGACCCAGAATGGCTTCGGAAAACCATTGATTTGAAAAAATGACCATGACGCCCCACTCTATTATACATATACATGCTAGTAGTAGTAAAATTCTATTAATTTCGACATTTTTTTACGTTTACTACATTTAAGTATTTGACTGTATTGGTCCTTCATCTTTATGTTTTCATGTTTTTCTTTATTCCTTTATGTTCCAGTTTTAATTTTATATTCTGTTTACAGTAATATGAAATTGTAAAAAATTACAGCTTTGCATTTTTCTAAGACTAATAATTTGATAACGCTTTGTGTTATATATTGTGTCTCAGGTGGATGGGGGGTTTATGGATCGCTACACAACAAAATAATCAAATTAAAAAAAAAAGTTTGACTCGCAATTTTTAATAATACAATGAGGATAAAAAATAGACAATAAAAAACAATAACGGTTTTTTGAAATGGTTTTATAACAATTGGACAATAGGGAGAGGGGTTGTCTCAATGATCGTTACGTAATGAAAGGGGGAGTCTGATCACGCGTTACTTGTTGTTACATGAGGGGGTTCAAAATTCAGATTTTTTGCGTTACGTTATTTGTGCACAAAGCCTAACCTAGTCACTACTTACACTACGAAATATGATTACAAAAATTGGAACTAGCGCCCAGATCGTTATCTGACCAAAAAGGCGAATGACAACCGTTACTTCGTCACCGTTTGTCAAGCTGTTGTCTAAAAATAAGCTTGCTGTCGAGGGTGTCGGCCTTATTAGTCCATTTCAATGTTATGCCAATTAGGATGGTTTTACAGACTTCAAGCGGAAGATGTTTGGAGGATTTTCGATAGGGGAAGATTATGACCTGGGTCTTCGCCGCGTTGCTGAGGTACTCTGTCAGGGCATCCAGCCCTCGTTGGAGTTTTGCCACTAGCGCTCTGATCGCTCTACCTTTGTAGACTAAAGAGGTGTCTTCAGCGAACAGAGAAAGGTTGCCGCCTTCTAGAGGTTCTGGAGGTGAACAGGTTGAAAAGCAGGGACCCGAGGATACTGCCCTGGGGACACTTGCGATGATGTCGGGTGCTGATTGAGACCCGGGTTGTCCTTGCCTCCTTGCCGACAGGTAATTGTTGATGATTCTCACCTGATAGCTGGGAAGAAGGTAGCGTTGCCGCTTGTATACCATGTTTTAGAGAATGATTTGTTCCGTCTGAGGACGGGTTAGTCGGTGCACGGTGTTCCTCGATGTTGTGATTTCGACAGACTCAAGTAGCCTGTGGTGAATTCCCTTTTCGAATAGCTTGGATAATCCTGAGAGAAGGCAGATGGACGATTTTTTGTTAAAGAAAGCATTTTTTTTTCAGGATTCCAGATGGGGTTAACTTTCCCTCATTGCCAGGACGATGGGAAGACGGAGACTTTGATGAGCTTTCATGTTTTTCGATGATTTGATATAGGTCATCAATTTGCAGGCTGAGATTCCAACTGCTTCGAAAAGTCATTGGGAATCAAATTGATGTTGCTCGTTGACGGCTGCTTCGTGTGGATTGACGATGTTCTGTCCAAGATTGTGCGAGCTGACGAAGTGTAGACCTATTTCGGTTACCTTCTTTGCAGGAGTTATCAAGCGATCCTTAAAGCCATTGTTGTCTAATGGGATCAAAGGTGGAATGAGCTAAGGCTTGGATTTCAGAATTTTGGTTAATTTTCAAAAACAGCTTAGCACCGCCAGGCAGAGCGCGAATCATATTGGAGAAATCACTTTTTCTGAGGACCACCATTCTGGTCTGGATGATTTTTGTCAAGCGATTGCAACGTGTCTTAAGACTAGGCAGCCCAGTACGCTGGTACTACCTTCAAGTGATTTTTCGTAAACGGATGAAATCTTTGGTAAGTAGGTATATCAATGATTAGGCTGTCACGTCGTTGGCACTTATTGACCATGTGCTTGGGACAGCGCTTCTTGGATGGCATGGAGCTGCTCGTCGATTTCCTCAGATGTGGCAGGATGTCGGTGGTAGTCGATGTTGTCGTCCACGCACCGTTGGATGATAGTTTCGCTGGGATAGTCGATACCGATTAACCGAGAAGTTCACTTCCGCTACCACCGGATAGTGATTCGAGCTGAGCTCTTGGTTGACGACCGGCAACGAGATGTGGTCGATCATATTTACATTCAGCCGAGTGGTGGAATCCGGGCTCAGGATCATCTAGTGCCTTTCTCCATATCTTCTATTGCAGGATTTAAAGCTTGGCATTGAGGTCTCCCGTAATGATGAACTAATCTTGCCTTAGCGTTAACTTGTCAATGTCCCTCCAAAGGTCGGCCGGCTTTAGCTTGAGTTGGGCAGTACGCCGCGATCAGCGTAACGCCGTTGAAGGGATGAACCCTCTCCTACTTTGTGATTAAATAATATTGGAATTTTACTAATCGTAAATTTCTTTTTAATGCTCAAGGTGCTTTTGCTTAGGTTCTTTCGTAAATATTATGGTACAATCAAAATGACAAACGAATTATACAAATTATATTTTTGATCTTAGAGAATGTATATACGACATTAATGCCTATAATCATAAAACACCAAAATAAATCGACACTTGAATTCGTAGAGAATCGATCCGTTTTCTTTTTTCTCGGCACTCTAAGCATTTGGATGAGACAGAATATAAAGCGTTGATATTGTCTATGAGACAAAAAATGGTGCTTGTCAATATAAGACAAATATTCGTTTTACGAATCTCATGCTTGCCATTAGTTAATGTTATGAGACTCAAAAACTTAACTGAAATGCGGGACGTTTTTCAGCGCGGAACAAAAGTTAAAAATCCGGGACGTCTGGTCGCATAAGTTGCAGTACGACGAACTAAGGAATGATAATGTGAATAACTACAGTCTAAGTACTATATCATGGGCGAAAGATAAACAGCATGTTATCATTTCGGTAGAACTGACTCTGTTGAAGGTTTAAAGTCACAACACTAATCATAGGGTTCGAAACACAACTGACTGCTTCGTAATCCGTCCCGAACTTTCTCCAATGCCAGTAAACTACCCTACTATTACGTTCCAGCCAACCAGCCGTGCGAGATTTCTGTCGATGAAAAATCATGTTTCCAACTTTCTATGCTTCCTGGAAAGCGTATAAATTTTATATGATTGACAACCAGTAGCAGGTGGAAATCCTTACGGCGGCGTTTGTTTCTACGTGTGCACCGATGCATCGAATAATCTGCCATGCGTTACTTTCGATCTGGCTAGTTACGAATGCCCAATGGCGTCATTAGGTATTTTTTACTTCGTACACACTTCGTTTTCATTTCCGCATAGCTGTGTGCCCAGCAAAATGAAAAACTGATATCCCGGCAAAAATGGAGTTTGTTAGCTGATTTGCGACAAATTATTTGCTGATTTTCAGCAACTTTGACAGAAATCTCAGCAAAAACATACTTGCTGGGGTTCGGCTGTGCGAATCTCGATAAAAGTTGTACAAATAGCAAGATTCATAGGAGATTTCAATTTATCGAAATAGATGTAAGGTTATACATAGAATATTGAAACTGAATATTGAGAAACTTGAATATGTACCACCCAGCGTTTGTCAGATTCCCCTACAATTTCGGAAAATCTATATAATAACTACACTAATGAAAATCTATAAAAGGGATAACTTTAATAATACAAATGTGGTATATGATATTACTATTTTTTTAAATGTTCTCTCACAATCGCTGTATTAGCACACAATTCTTTGAGTAGGAATCGATCAATTTTGTGATTTCATATACAGAATTGGAAGAATAACATCCGCTAGCTATTTTCAGATTTGTATTTCAATCAAGTGTCTCAGCTGATTAATTACTGCAATTATTTATGAAACATTTAATTTTGTAGCTGAATTTCTACGACTATGAATAGTATTGTGTGCCAAAAAGTATAAAAACGAACCTAACTTACACAGTTGCACTTGCTACCTCCCAGCACGCGTAGGGGTTATTCAATTTAACATTGCATCAAGTTCGATTGACGCAGCGAATGCCGATCCAGAAACAGAAACCCGCTCGGAGGCAACCCAATGTGTAGTTAATTTCAATTTATAAATTTTCCTGCACTTGAGCATCGAGACGTTGCAACTAACCTCCCCTGCACTCCGCTGATAGGCAGCCTGTCTGGGAAATAAGCGATGCTTACCCTTTTCGCGGTGCATGTTTAGCTGCTGAAACTCGGTATTCCGACTTTAAAGGCTCGCACAGCTGACTGTTCATGTTTCGACAGTTACCGCCTATGCATACCATCTTCTAATCCATCAATAGGCGGTATTACGGTGCCAGCTTCTGTAAGCCTGTCGGGGATTTTGGGGGTGGGCAACTTGTAAATTGATTATTTATTCATACAACAACATTCGGTGGTGAACCACGTGCAACTGACATTGATGATTTAAACGGATTTTGAATACGTGCAAAAGCGCGAAATCACAAGTGTGGAATGCTGTTGTGCTTTTGTTTTCCTCTTGCCCTTTTAGGTGAGCTGAAAGTGTGTTTTGAATGTGCAGTGTAAGTAGTACAGTATATAGCAATATTGATTGCTCTTTCGAGTCTGATTATCAAATGCTGTATGTCTATGAATTGTGGATATCTTTAATTATCACTCTTAGGTTATATAGCCCTGTAATTTCGGGCTATTACCTGGTTTTTGCAAAGTCAATAAATTTTAAAGGCTCAATGCCATTTTTATGCTGCTGCGAAGGGAGGTGCATGAAAATATTTTTTTTTCGAGTGATACATAAGATCTTAGCTTAGAATCAGTAAAACCAATTCTCAACAAGGTCATGATAATAGTCCTTTCTCTTACAAGCATTCATAGTTGTAGATTTGATGACTACACTCAGGCAAATGAACATACGAAACGCATAAGGCAAAAATTATAAATTCACATGATTATTGAAAGGCGTTGAAAATAATAATTCCCTCACTCACTTCAAATGAAGAACTTCGAGAATTTTTGGTTCAAATCTGATTTGACAAAAACCGTATAGTTTCTTTTGAAAGATATCATGCTCATTTTTAAGTTAACCTAATCGGAAGGTGCGCGTTTCAGTCGAAGGAATAATGTTCTCATATGGATCTCCGGTTAGCCTTGCAAGCAAAAGCGTACACAGTATTAATTTTTATGTAAATTTACGTTTATTTTCATGCACATATTTGGAGCATGAAAATAAACGCAAAAATGAGTCGGGTATTAAATTTACACGAATTGAAAAAGTAATCGTGCAAAATTACATGACTTGTAGTTTTGATTGAATATCCTTAAGCATTTAATTTTACACGATCGTTTAATTTTAAACGATGGTGTAATTCTACAATTCGTTCATAGTGTTTTTTTTGTATATTTTGTATTTTTTGTATATTGGACTCAAATGTACGATATTGGACAATATTCGAAGAAGGAGTTAAAGTCTGCAATCTTTAGAGATGAAAATATTCCTGGGTTAGGAAACAACTGAAAATATACCGTAATGCAATCAGATTCCAAATCAATTGAATGGTAACTATAAAGCATTGTGACAGTATGTTATTTAAATAAAATAGTGTGGAGTCGAGTTTTGTAAATTCATTTATTTGTTTCATTAAACAATACATGTCTTAATGCCTTCTATTTCAAAGAAATAATGATACAATGAACGGAACATTCCAGTGGATCCAAACGTGGTATCAAAAGCGTCAATGATATACGCAACTTCCATTCCATTCCATACACATTCCAAATCAGTCAAAGCGATTTCCTGGGGGTTCCCGAGGCTGTTCCTATTTTCAGATCGTGTGCTAGCATCATACAATAATTAGTTATTATTTCGCTTTTTTTCACATCGACGTGCCAAGGACGCAGATGTTTTTTAAAGGATTCACATGATTTGCACCGTAATCCCTACTCCGGAATCGCACATTCATTACATTTCTCGAACATGTAAACTTACGAATGGCAGATAAGCTTTTCCATGTATTTAAAACCAGATGCACTAAACTTACACTTAATCATGTCGGAGCAAACTAAAATACCACCAACTCACAGAGTGAAAAAAAACTGGAGCAGGCTTGAGCATCCGCCATTTGTGTTTTGTCATGTGGTGCTGTATATTTACACGTTGATTGAAAATTAAAGCAATATTGATTTAAAATTCAACGAATGCCATTTATTTTTAAAGTACTTGTTGGAAAAAAATTGTGCTGTAAAATTGAGTGTAATGAAATGTAAAGTTACATGTTTTTCGATGCTCTAATTATGTGCATTAAAATTCACTCAATTTTCAATCGAATTTTTGTTTCAATCACTTTATTATTACAGAAGTTAAAAAATCAACCTAATTTTCAATCAAATTTCTGATTCAATCAATTTATTTTTAAATCATTCCTTATTTACACGTCATGTAAATATCATTATTTTTTGCTGTGTATGATTGTCAATCCGGAGATAGCGAGTTCGTCTCGATCCGTCTCGGTCTAGGATGTTGTCGGTGGGATTCGATAATTGCTGGGCATAGTGTATCCATTGTTCTTAACACACAAAATAAATATCCATACAATAGGCGGTTATAGAAAAAATTTCAACTAGTAACTGTGGAAATACTTATAGAACACTATGTTGATAAGTAGGCAAAGTTCCAGTTGAAGAATGTTGTGTTTGATGTTTGATTTGATGAAGATGTTCTCACATGTTGTAAAACTTTTCAAGTCGTTTGGTTGAATTTTACTATTAGGGGCCAGAAGCAAAGATTAAGTTGAAGTGTCAAGTATCAAAATATCCAACGGCAAAATAATAATTCAACAGTATTTCACTTCCATCAACCATTTTCAGAGGACTTGAGGCTTCTCGATATGTCATTCAGAATGGCTGCATTCCGACTCAGGAACACACTCTTACAATCACCGCCCTCTTCATGCCGATAAGCATCAAATTTAATTCATACATTCACGTCTTAGGGTAACGGTAGCAACAGTTGAAGTGTTGTTTTTTTAAATCGATAATTAAGCAAAATTTAGATCTTTGATACCTAAGACAATAGATGAACTAATAAATTTGCCAACAATAATGAGATTGTTACTATTTAAAATGAACAACTACCAATATTTTCACTTAGTGGTGATAAAAAATAACGTTGGCTCTGTGGTGCGATCATGAGACTCGCCACTATTGGTAAAGTTGCTTCACTTTAGGTACAAAGGAGTAAACTTTGTATTGTTTTCAATAGTTTCTCAAGTGAAATCTAAGGATAAGTTGGATTTAACATCATATTTATAACGCGACGCATCAATTGAAATCATCGTAAAATTAATAATTACGAAAATCTCATTAAAACTCCACTACCTCCACTATTGATGCTACCTCCATTAAGGTTGAGGTTACCCTACGTTATTATTCTCTCACTAAGAAGTAAATCTGGACTTTTTCCAAAATTAAATCTACGCGAAGATATGATAATATAAACAGATAGAACTAATTCGGGAAGGATAGAGTAGATGTAACTATATTTCACCACCTTGGTAATGCTCTACGGTAGTTTTTATAACGCTCTAGTGCAATAGTTTACCTTACTATATTAAACAATCATACAGCTATAGTAAACATGCATACGTTAAATGCAAATTTTGTTATTATAAATCTACGATGACTGATGAAAAATGCATCTAAAAATTGTTCTCTCGATACCATGGCAATTTTTGTCCGTTTGAAGAACAGGCCAACTAAACAAATGCCGGAAAACTGATCAAACTTTCAGAATTATGATCAATAAAAAACGAGCAAGGGTAATGTTTTCAACATAACCGCGAGTAGACGTAGAACTTGTATGAACGTAGCGTAAATGTAAAAACTTCTAACTTTTGGATCTATGGAGTTTGATTATAGTATTGATATTGGAAACGACAACTTCCATGCTGTGTAGAATTATTAGTTTTGTTGCTTGAATTGCTTTGTTTCTAACTATTAAGCCCTTATTTACTCAAGCAAATGTAGGGTATTTATAGATTTCTTATTGATGATAGTATTTGAAGTTTGAAAATTCTATTTATAAAATTTTCAAACTTGAGCAAAATGTGCTATTTTAGGGGAACTGCCCCGTTTTCCTAACAAAGAAATACAGCACCAATTTCGTTGCATCTTTTTGCCAACATGCGTGCTTATTGCTGAGAAAAATCACAACAATAAGAAATAAGTCAAGGAGCAGTAACCCAACTAAAATAGAGAAGGTACTGCTAATACATCAACGAAAAATAATTTAATGTTTTGATTCCAAACTCCGAGTCTACGTCAAGTTTAATAATACAATTTCTCAGAAAATGAAAAACAAAGAATAAGATAAAGTTTATTTAAATATTCTTCTGGAATTTTTTGCGGACTTTTTTAAAACATTTACATGTAATACAGTGAAATTTTCTTATCTTAAATGTATATTAACACTATTGCTGATTGTGCATCTTTAATTGCTAATGCCTTCTGCAGATAAATGAAAGTAATTATTTTGATCAAATTTTTATTTTCATCAGTGTAGTTGTTTTTTTTTTGCTGGGGGATCAGAACTGTTATAGTATGACCATGTTTTAATGTAAGTGTCTTTAGTACCAAGCACAACTTAACATATGGTCAGTCATATGACATGACTTGTACCCATCCCGAGATCATGTGGATTATGAAACCAATCACCTGAATGAGTAGACCAAATCTCTCTAATTTTATTCTCTTCATCCATCAGCGCTGCCGTCGCTGCCTCAGCCATCATCGGCCTCTAGCCGTGAACTCCGAGCGATGCAATGGGCGATTGCATCCATCGCAACTGATACCACTGCATCCAACCATCATCATGCACAGAATGATGAAAAAATGCGCCCACTTCTTTCATGCATATTCGCAGACCCACCGGCAGTTCTACCGCTGGTGTGGCGACTGCATGCTGTCGCTGTGTAGGTAAACAGCGAACAAACGAACGAAACAAAAAATCCGCGAGCAAAAAGCACGTCAGTGCGCGTTGCTGTTACAAATTGCAATGACTCGCACACGGCAGGCACTGCTTCTTTTATACACAAATAAAATCTTCCGGTAGACCCGAAGGCCCGTGACATACCGCATTCTGATGATTCCGTGTTAGGAATGCACGGGATTGGTTACATATGGAGTTTTTACTGGCTTTGACAAGAATTGAAATTTTCAATAGCTTGTCGTTAATAATCTTAAGTTTCAATGAAATAGGCAAAATGGTAGAGAGTGTCCGAGTCGATTGATATACATGTAAATCTTAAAAATCCATCGAAAGATAAAGGCGCTAGTAACGTTCAAAATCTTCCCTTCCAGCGTAACGCTCTCGATTTCCAAAAATCTGAATGACACCCAGTATAGTAAAGAAAGACGTAAGTCCTACGTCAAAACACAATCATAAGAACTGTTAATAAAATGTGATCACTGACGGTTTGTTATAAAAAAGTTCATGTTTTTGTCTTTGGTCGATCCTAGACCATTGCAGGAACTGGCGGATCCTTCGGATGAAGGTAGCCTCGATGAAGTGATAGCTCAACCTCGGAAGAAAATTATTTCTTTAACTCTGGTCTTGAAAAAGACCTTTGGATTTCGGCTCGCTTGAAGAAGAAAAAAAACACGATTTTAAATCCGCGATGTTTATTGCACAAAAGTGTGGACTGTAATGACAATTTCTGCTTAGGGCATCTATATTTATAGCTGAATTCCTTCTCTTCCGGTTTTCATCTGGACGGTGATTGGTTGCCGCTCTAGGATTGGCGCGAACCAATCAGCGCACTGCTGTCAGCGACGCCGTCACAATGCTGTGTTGCCGTTGTTGTGGAGGAAAACTTCGCCTAGACCATTGCCGGCCGGCGAACGCAGCTGCCATACACCACACACACACATTTGCACTTTGGATTTGATGTTCACAAAGAGGTTTGGGAAAATGGGCTTTGATGGATGATAAAAAAAAAATATTTTCGCAATGCTGGTTGCGAACAGTCTTAATTTAGGTAAATAAAAGGTGGCGAAATTTAGCACATCAAATTTGGTAATTTCAATTATCGCCTCTCGGAGACGAGCCAGCCTCGGACTGAAAGTCTCCATAATAAAGACATAAAAAAAAATTATCGCCACTGGCGAAATTCCTTTCACACTTCTGAAATTTCAACCTTAATTAATTTTTGCCATCATCAACAACATCGGCTGTGTTTTTCTTATATTTACTTGAATTCGATAGATTTTCTGAACGCTAGCATTGCCATACGTGTTGCCTAAGATCAGGGAGTTAGTGAATTGAATATTCGTTCAAAACACCATTCCAAGAGGACGAGAAAGAGGTGCCGAAAACTAGAGCATGGGGGTGGCGAAAATTGAATCAGAATACTTGATAATTGAACGGTATATGACGGCCTGGAAGAAAAAGCTAAACACAATCCGTCCTCGTTTTGGTCGTTCATACGCAATCGTAGGCAATCAAATGCCATTCCTACCAACTTGACGTTCAAAGATCGTTCAGCTGATACACCGGATGATTCTGCAAACCTTTTCGCCGATTTTTTTGATGGAGTGCATAGTTCTTCTTCGCTGAATTTTGCTCCCGAAACTCTACGAAACGTTCTTCCTTTCGATGTTAACCTACCACCTTTAGTCGTTTCACAAAACGATGTCCTCGCAATATTGAAGAAATTAGACATTTCAAAAGGACCTGGTACGGATAGGCTATCGCCGATGTTCATCAAGGAGTGCGCTGTGTCATTGCAGGCACCGTTGGCAGTGATCTTCAATAAGTCACTGCATGAGGGATCATTCCCTGAACTATGGAAAACGGCCGCCATCACTCCGATATTTAAATCGGGTGATAAACACGAAGTCGAAAACTACCGAGGTATATCTATTTTATGCTGCTTGGGAAAAGTCTTCGAAGAGCTTGTCCATAACGTATTGTACGCCGCATCCCAGCCACTGCTATCCGATTTTCAACACGGTTTTGTGAAGAAGCGATAGACCACATCGAACCTAATGTCGTATGTGAATTATATCTCGAAAGAGATCGAGGCTCGACATCAAGTAGATGCAATATATTTCGACTTCTCTAAGGCCTTCGACAAAGTTCCCCACGAGCTCACTATCCAGAAATTCAAATATCTGGGTTTTCCCGACTGGATAACGCAATGGCTGCACTCATATTTAAGTGGAAGAAAGGCCTTCATCAGATTGAATAGCTCTCGTTCACGCGTGTTTACCATTACGTCCGGTGTCCCGCAAGGAAGTGTACTTGGACCTTTAATCTTTGTACTGTTTATAAACGACCTATGTAGTCGGCTAAAATCGGGCCATTGACTGTATGCTGACGACCTTAAAATATTTAAAGTAATCTCATCGCATCTCGATTGTTGTGCGCTTCAAGCCGATATAGACGAACTCCAACTGTGGTGTTCGGAAAATGGAATGGCTCTCAACATAAGCAAATGCAAAGCTATATCGTTTTCTCGCCGAAATACACGTATCGAAAATGGGTATACGATAGGTTCCACTCAAATAGAACGTGTAGATTTGATCCGCGATTTGGGGGTGACCATTGATACCAAGCTTCGTTTTAATGAGCACATCAGCATGACTACCGCGAAAGCATTTGCTGCATTGGGTTTCATTCGTCGAAATACAAAGGACTTCACGGACATCTATGCACTCAAAGCACTATACTGTTCAACGGTGCGAAGTATCTTGGAGTATGCAGTATGTGTGTGGTCCCCATACCACGTGACACAATCTATCAGGATTGAAAAGGTTCAACGATGTTTCATCAGATACGCCGTCCGTCGGCTTCCCTGGAATGATCCTATAAACCTCCCGGACTATTCCAGCCGCTGCAAACTTATAGGGCTGGAGACACTTGCGCTTCGTCGGACTAATCTGCAAAGGCTGTTTGTTTTTGATATTTTAAAAAATGTCGTGCAGTGTCCATATTTATTGCAAAACGTTACGTTTTACGCTCCTTCTCGGCATCTGCGTGAACGCGATCTTATTATGATTCAGCGTCACAGGACGTCATATGGTTTTGACAACCCTCTGGAAAACTGTTTTCGGTCGTTTAATAGTGCAAGTGCTGTTTTTGATTTTAATGTGTCTAAACTAGTTTTTAAGAATAGAATAAGAAATATTAGATAAGAAGCAGTCTGAGGAGTTTTATAATTCAAGACGAAGAAATAAATAAATAAGTATATTAATATGAATTAACAATAATTTATCGTCATTATTAAATCAGATTTGCTTGAGCTTGAGCTTGAGCTTGATGACCGCACAATTCGTAGTTGCTACTCCGTGATTGATCAGAACAATCAAAATTGCACAGGGAACCAATAGTTGGGGCTTGGGATTAGCTATCCAACCTCAATGTGCACAGATTGAGAGTTCAAGACATTATATGATCAATAACGGCGCCGGCCACGTCCTTACGGTCATCTGGGAAAGGAAGGATTATTGGTGTGCCAGCTGTTGCTACTAGAGACCGAGAACACCTCTGCATCTCCACAGTTGTCACAGGAGGGATTTTCATAAGAGGGACGAGGTAAATAATTACATGGCTCTGGATTCACCTTGGTAAGTGATGCGATCCATCTGATATTTAATCCTTAATAATCGCCGTCACCATAAATGACGAACTGTTCAATGGTTTTAAATGCGAAATGTTTAAAAAATGAGTAGATTTTGATTCATTGTTAGTATTAGTATCTTTACTGTAGGTTTTGATACTTGTTTTGAAAGTTTGTTGTAAAAACTGTATATCGATACTTATTGTGGCGAACTGTCAATTTATGATAATTATATATTATTATCACAGAGAAACAGACGTAACAGGTAAAACATTTTCCTTCAAAATCCATCGAACAATTACTCTACTACCTTTTTGTGTTCATATGCTGCACATAATAAAGTTTAACACAACAATGTCAAAAGAAAGCGCTAGTGTGAAATGTCAAAGAAATTATGGAATGAATTTCAAACGATAAATTCATCACAGTTGCGTATGTTTGCCTTTGTTATTGTCATTAGCCTTTTCACGCAATACTACGAGGGCTGGACACTAGCGACACCAAAATTTCATGTTATCTATGATTAAAATCTAAGACAAAAACGGTCAGAAAATGATAATAAAGAAAATCCTAACTCTACACCACACTTTATTTGGGTATGTCCATCATCCCCTTAACCTCATGTGAGAAAGAATTGTTTATGTTGGATGCGGAACACACCACTCCGTCCCTGACGCCAAATGCCCGGATGAGCTGTTGTAATTCCCTAATCCCAAATCCTAAGCCCCATCCATCAAAGAAATAAAAAATGTTAGTCTAACCTCGAGTCAGCACGAGTCGCTTCTATTCCTCTCTTACTAAATTAATAATGAGATGATATTGATTGTACATATCACAAAGAAACGTGGCTCCGTAAAGTGTTATAAACGCCTGAGCCTACCAAATAAACGAACTTGAAAAAAAGGCATGGCGGAAATAATGTTAATACATTTGCACATAAAGCACTCTTTTGGCAGGCTTGTGAATAACCGATACGATATGCCACAGTTTTCGAAAATCTACTGTTGATTATTTAGAATGAATTGAACACTGTACTACTAATTATAATGAAAAATCAGTTTAGGAAATGAGTATGAGTATTCGCGTTGCCCATACCTCGAAAGACAAAAAGTTGAATGATCGAAATTCATACCACTTTTTTTAGATCGGGCAATACATCAACGTTTGCTATTCGGTCAACTGTAACTTGCTAATGAAATGGTTGAACTTAATTAAGTTCAAAAGTGGTCAACCGAGAACTGTTTCTCGTAGAATGCAACTTTTCATTAAACAAATTCTAGTTTTCCAAATGCGAATATCTTCCGAGTTTCTAACTGCGGGGAACCAAAGGTATCACCTATTCCCCGTGCAAACACCTTGAGCCGCGTCGCCAAAAAAACATTTTCGAAGTGAAACAGTTATTTGTTATGGGAGAGGCAAACAGCAAATTTTATAACAATTAAGAGGAAAAAATTATAAATTATGCCACGCTATTACAGATAAAAACTAGAGGTTCAATACAATTCACATGCTTCCAGAGCATTATACAAATTAAAGCACTAATATAAAGTAAAACAAACTACATTTGTATTTCAAAAAAATACTTCCGCGAATAAGGGTGTTCACTTATTCTCCATGATCATTCGTTCACAAACACCACACTTCCAATGAAACACTATTGAATTCATAATAAATCTTCTTCTGGTTTACTTTAGCTACCATCTATAAGCCAAAAGTATACAAATGGCTGATATGGTTGCAATGCGAAAAAAATGACTTAGAAAAACTCAAAGGTCCAGCCCAATCGGGTTGTACGCAAAGGTGACGTTGGACTACGTAGCTATACGAAATGGAGGGTATTTTTCATCATAATTTGTGTAAATTTATTAGCATTGTGCAAACTGCTCGGAGGTCAACCGAATCAAGAAACTGAAAGTAGCTCCCAGTTGGATGAACCAGCCGTAGAAAAGGAACGACTCATCGGCCGCATCGCCACTGAAGCGTTCGACTTCCGCCCGCAATGGAAGCGTACATGCATAGTTTTCTATAGCGCTGGTGGCAAAGTGAGCGGTACTTCAAGAATAAATTACAAACAGTCCTTTCCAGGACTTAAACTATTTAACCAAGAAGAGGTTTTGACCGTTGGGAAAATTGTTTACCCAGACAAACAGACTGTTCGGCTGTTTAAACGACAATGACGATTTTGGAAAGATTTATTGTTTTTAATAATGCGCCATTTGAAAAACTAAGGCAGCTAAACGACATTTTTTACTAAAGTGGCGTCTTCATCGATTTGGCCGTCGTCGACGGAAAGTGAAATTTTCTGGCAAGATTCTTTGGTTTTGTTTCGTTAGTCATTAGAAATGATCGATTTTTTCCGGGTTACCATCGTTTAGCGACGACAGAAAGTTACCCTTTGGTAGCACAACCACAAGCGCGCGTCGGATGGAGATGATGCAATGAGTTTGTTCAAATGGATGGCGTCAGTAGCAGTCAAATGGAATTTCCACACAAGATTTTGATTTGTTGTTGAGGTTGAATGACGACCACCGACCGACCAAAATCTTGTTCAACCGCTCTTGTGATCTGATATGGGTGTAAATGTAATGTACACTCATAACGATTAATGAAGGGGCGGGGCTAATGGATTTACTTCATTAGATATAAGAAAGGTGCTTTCCGGCGCGCGCGAGCCATTTCGATCGGGATTCTGCAGACAACGTTCGGAGGATGACAAATTATAAGAATCCTATGAAATTTTCTCGCAAGATTCTGAATTTGGTTATGAGATGTTGTTTATCTAAGATGCGTATTGTTGCGAGGAATAACAACAGAAATTTGACTCAAGACGAAGTTTCTTCATATTACAAAACATTATCTTTCGGCATCTAAATGTCCGAGTGACGTTCGCCGATGGGTGGTTGCTGTAGATAGTTTCCACTGAGGTGGCGTCTTCATCGATTTTATACAAAAGCCACCATTTTATACAAAAGAAGGTTGATCCGACTATCCGAAATAAACTTTCTTCAAAGTGCAAAACTCAATCGTAACTAGCGAATTTGATAGCGCGTCGGAGGGAGATGATGCAATAAATTTGAATGGATGGAATCACTAACAGCAACCAAGCTACCACGCCAAACCCGATGCCACCAAAACAGTCCATTTTCGCAATTAACTCTTCTTTTCATAAAATGTTGGTCCTGAGAAGAACCAATTTTTCTTTTCCCAATGCTCCTTTCCAACTAGCTGACAATTTGTAATAAATTTTCAGCATCGGCACTGGCGGTGCGAGATCGCTACAGTGCTATTTTTATGGTCAACCCAACAACTTTCTTCATATGAAATGCTGGTTCGTTGAGGTTGAATGATCTGCAGCAACACATCGAACACCACCACCAATGCGATGGATTTCCTTTGAAAATGTTATTAGCAGCGCCTCCGTGATGCTGTATCCGCTCCGCAGCGATCGCTTTGATGCGTCTGCTCTGCGTAAAACCTTGTTCAAACTGAGGATTAGATCCAAACCCGCAAGTGATTGATTTTCAATGTCTGTGCTAGTGATTCATGTACGTGATTGGTTGGTTGACCTATTTCTAAACTTTTTATCAATTATCGATAATAAATAGTTGAAAATCAGTATTTTCAAATAAATACGAAGAAGCGTTGACTCATCCTTGATCGAATGGTCCAGAAAAATCCATCGAGAAACGTCTTAGATATTAAAGTTTAAAGTCTATCATATTTTCGTGACGGTCCCCGATTTTCGCAATCGTAAAGTGTACCCTAATATAGAAAACACAGACGTAGTCCTACGTCAAAAAGACGTCTATCTTCGCGCACAGCACACTACGATCTTCATTATTAAATCAGATTTGCTAGAGAAAAACTAGTTTTACATAACAATACCGAAACCTCCCCAATAATTAGAATTGTTTGCCTTTTGCGTCAATTTTAGAGATAAACGTACGTTTGGTGGCGAAATGTAGTGCTTCTAGCCTACAAAAACATAGAAACGTAGTGAAAATTGCACCCCATCCCCTCTCTTGCTTACGCATCATTCCAGCGACGACGCTGGATGCAACACTCTGCACGACGTCAGCATCGTCGTTTGCAAGCAACCGTTCTTCATCATTTATCGCAGCAGATAGTGATGTCAATATGTCAAAATGTTAAAACATGACTAAAACATGTAAAATGTTGATCAAATTATTGAATCTTCTTTTAACGTATAATGTGTTGATGTCATAATAACATCTTTATTATTCTATTTAGATATTTTTATAACAATATTTTTTGCGATTAAGCAGTTTTCATCAACGCTGCAAGACATAAACAGATGACATCATGGCATCATAATACATGAAGTTAATTTAAGAAATACTTTTCCAGACGATTTAGCAACGCTGTTACTTTCATAAACAAACGCTGCCAGCACTTACCGCTGCACAAAATGTTGGAGCTCGAACATGACTTTGCGTATGATGGCACCTTTCGATTTTGTTATCTAACGTCCAACAATGCATTATCACTAGAATAAAAGTGCAATACAAATGAACATAATACCATTCATAAACTAGACTACTTCTACTTGCCATTGTAAAACAAATTGTTTATTCGACAAAACTTGTCGTACAATCTTTTTCATTACAATCGCAATACCTCTCAATGCGCAACGAAAACAATGTTCATTTGGCTCAGATTCTGACATCTCTCAATACTCGATTGGCTCAAGATGGCCGCTTTCGCATATCTCTGAATGTAAGATTCCTAATGAAATTCAACCTAAACCAAAGTTGAATTGTTACTTTTTCGACACATTTCATCAATTATTACCATACTTGGTCGGGGTTCAGCCAAACCGCACCAAGCGGCTTTTTGACTGACTTGTGATATTTTGTTCGAACAAGGACAACGGAAATAGTTTCATATCAATTTAAGCATACATTTGCAGTAGGATATCCTCATTTGTGAGGTTGAGGGATATTCGATGCGATTTGCGATCAATTAAATCTGCTAAACGAAAGTTTAAGCAGAAAAATCGGTAATTTTTTGATGGCGCTTGGTGTGATTTGGCTGAACCCCGACCACTTGTTTTACATACTTCAATGTTTACGTTAATCAGATGTTAACCAAAAAATTGTCAATTGTGTTTGCTTTCTAGATTGACATTTAACGCTTTCAAAACTACTAATCCAGGGTTGATGATTTTTATGGCCCAACTCAATTGCTATACTATCGACAGTTGATCTACTACTACCACACTGCTATACATTGACAAATCGTTAACCAAGGCGTACCTATGCCCTCGTACCTAGGCCAATAACAATTCCAATAAATTCCGCATGAATTCGTGCCAAGTGCTGAGGTACTGGTATGAGGGGCAAGATGGTCACCCGAAGTGTGTGGTGTGGATCTTCCGAATATGGTATATTGCCACCTAATCAAGCATTTCCGGGTTCTCTCTATTATGTTCGAATTATAAACATTAATAACTAATAATTAGGTATCGATTTTAGCGATTACACTGATTGTTTTGCAGCTCAATGTTTGCTACATGGGGCAAGATGGCCCCCCTCTCTGGGGCAAGTTGGCTATAGGTAATAGATTGTTATAATAAGGTCCTAGATGAGCCCAATTTATGTTTTGTCCATTCTCGATAATCTTGATATACTTAATGTCTACATATTTATCCTGATAAAATATTTCTAATTTTATTCGATATTATATATTCTTCAATCAAATTTCTTCTAAGGAAACAACAAAGTTCTATTTAGTCGATAAAACATATCTGAGCCAATCAAAAGCATTGCTAGCATTCGTAGCCAAATCTTAAAAGCAAATTTCAAAGATACCACCATCGGGGTTGAGAATGGGTTATCGATCTTACTTTAGTCTTCTTGCCCTGAAATGAATTCAATCTATTCCATAAGAATTCTAAGCAGTTGAAACATTGACCCATTCTCACCCCCAATTGACCCATTGTCACCCTCGATGTGGGTAGATTTTTCTTAAATTATGTGGCCATCATGTCCTTACTATTACTAGTGACCGTCTTTCCATACTATTTACGTTCCATACCATACTATTTCAATGTTTTGATTATTTTTTTCCATTTTACCAAATAAAAGCATTTAAATGTAGTCCAAGCAAGTGATAGATAGTTGGCTACATGCATTGTCGGAAGTGAAAAGACTGATTTGATAACGTCCATTTTAATTTGAGACCTTGAAATAATTGACCCGATAGTTATAAGATAGGGTGGGTGTACCAATTGTCTCCATACATAAGAACAGCTATTTTTCAAAAAAATAAGTGAAAGGCATGTGGGTGGACTTTATATATCAAGCAAAAGGTTTTATCTCCTGCTCCTTGAAACAGTTGTGAAAACCACAAAAAAATTGTTATAATCCTCAAACTTGGTTAATCCATAATAGGAACGCATGCACCAGTTGTGGCACTATTCTTAATTTTGGTTCCTTATTTGGCAAATCCCATTGTTTTCTTATGGGACTGGCCAAATTGGGACCACTAGTGCGACAACTGGTGCAAAGGACGTCAAGAATTAAGCAAAATCAATTTTTACAATTATGTTTTGCTTGTTTTGGAGGAGGTCAAAGGTGTTATCGTGCCATAGGAATATGCTTTATCGATATATATATATTCATATGAACATGGTTTGCGGTGATTTAGCACATTTAGCACTAGTGCGATAACTGGTGCTATAGCCACAACTGGTATATCTAGCCTACATCGGGTTTCAAGTAAATAAACTTTCATCCCACTCCTGCGCAAACGGCTACACAAAAACACTTGAAATTACGTCGGTACATAAGCGGCCAAAATCAGTATAGTTGTCACCATTGTGCCCAAAAGCCTTTTCACATAAGCCACTCGGCCAACCTGCCCCTTCGGTCAACTAGCCGCGCTCTCCCGCTAAAAAGTTGAAAACCTCTGTTAGAATAATAATTTACGTAAACATAAGTTGTCCAATGAAATGACCACACGTTGGCCCTTACTCGCAACTTGACATTGCATGTCGCATTTGAAATAGTATTATTCCAATGGCGCCAAATTCGTACCTCAATTGCAATCAAGTTACAAGGAAACCGATTTCTGAAAACACAGTCTTAAAAATTCATCACCTTCCAAGAAACGCTTTGCCAACAACCGACCGCAGGACTCACTGCGGCAGGAAACAACGTCAGCTGCAGCGTTGGTAACAACAGTCGTCAATTTTAACCACCCTTCCTTCGGTGTCGCGACGGACTGTCGTCGTCGTCGTTGGCGGCGGCGCGAGTTCTTCCATGTAACTCGCCGCGTGTTTGATCTTTTACCTCGTCATATTTGTGTGGTTGGAATTGCAACTGCTGTCCAGCCGCCTTAGGCTATGTATCAATTACAAAACTGCAGAATGGAAGCATTTGAATCAAATTGCATTCGAAGGTTCCACATCGGATGGTTGTTTTGATTTATGTGTTATTATGCCGCTAGATATTCATGAATATTAATTATTCGTAGTAAGTTGCCACTATCGATGTCCCCATCATCAAAAATTCATATGTATTGAGCTTACACTTTGTGCGTTGAACATACGACATCAATTGACAGCATTGTGATATAAATAATCATGTACCTACACCAAAATATCAAACAGTTATAGTAAAACCAATTATAAAGCGTGAAACGACTCTAAGATACCATCAAACGTTATGGAACGTTTTATTGAGTTGATTTTATTTGATAAAGCGCTTTAGAACGTATCTTTTCCGAAGGCGTATTCAACGACCTTTCTAGGCTCCAACTAAAAATACTGGAAATATATAAACATCGTGTCTTTATTGATTGGAGTCTTCTAACAATAATAGATAATAATAATTGAGTAGGGGAAGTGTACCGATTTTGACCACCTTAGTGCCTAATTTGGCCAACCCTGAAAAATGCATATTTTCAAAAAAAAAAAAATATATCGATCAGTTTCAACAGCGAAGATAGATGAGGGATGTATCACCTGTTAGAGCCTGGGATGGTAAAAATCTAATTTAAAAAAAAAATTGAGGGTGATCAAAACTCACCAGCGATTTTACTTTTAAATTATCAAGTGATAAAAACTCTCCAGCGATTAAAAATCATGTGAAAATCGTATCTTGATTTAAAGCATTTACCATTACATTTTGAACTCTTTTTCCTTACTGCCATGAAACCATAACGTCAAATTTAATCAATCAATTAGCTAATATTAGTAAAGATTAATGAAAATTCTGTGTTTATTATCGTTTAAGTACAAACTTTGAGAAGTTATCGCCGGCGACAACACGCCTTCTGTTTTCACGTGAAACGTTTTCACATGAAAATTGCAATCGTCAGATAATTAGTCAGCACAACACTGGTTAGAGCTAATAAAACCCTCGAAAAATTGCTTTACTTCTGGAGTTAGGAGAGAAACTGGCCCAATTAGGAACATGAGCAAAACTGGTACAGTTACCCTACCAATCACATAGAGACAAACCTTTCCTAACTCATTTTGTTAACAAAGCGACTATATATCTCAATAGTCTTGCACAAAAGTGCTTTAATCATAAAGTATTTTTCCTAATTTAACCGGAATGTAATTTATAAAATAAATCGTTGAAATTTAGATCTAAATCAAGCTTTAACCTTAGAGCAAATTCTGACACCAATTAAATAATCTGAAGAAAAAAGATTCGATTGAAAAATGGTAAAAAGGAACCGAGACAAATTTTCTACAATTGTGGGTGACCTATCATAAAACCTATATACGATATGATAAAAAAAATCAAGGTTATTCCGCATATTGAGCTACAAAGAGGGCAATTTCTTCAACTTTACGGTCTACATTTGTTTAATCCTAATCTTCTATCCCTGTGGTGGGGTTTGACAGTGGGCTCTGTTAAACCTCTATAAAAAGTTGCATGTATCCATTCTAATCGAGGGTAAATTCTTCTCCGACATCAGGAACGTACGCACTTACGAATACGCGTACGCGAATATTGAATCTGACCACAACCTCGTTGCAGTATGTCTGCTCTCAAAACACTCGACGGTGTACAACACTCGTCGGAGTCGTCTGCCGCGGCTAAACATTGGGCGACTACAAGACGGTAGACTAGCCCAAGACTACGCGCAGCTGCTGAAAGTGGCACTCCCAACAGAAGATATTCGATCCGCCATTGAAGCACCGCAACCACTGCACTAGGTGCCTTCGGATCAAAGAAACGACTGGCATGACGGCGAATGTGAGCAGTTAGTTGAGGAGAAGAATGCAGCATGGACGAGATTGCTGCAATACCACACGAGGGCGAACGAGGCACGATACAAACAGGCGCGGAAGAGACATAACTCGATTTTTCGGAGGTAAAAGTGCCAACAGGAAGATCGAGACCGTGAAGAGACGGAGCAACTGTACCGCGCTAATAAGACACGAAAGTTCTATGAGAAGTTGAACCTTTCACGTAAGGGCCACGTGCCACAGCCCGATATGTGTAAGGACATAAACGGGAACCTTCTTACGAACGAACGTGAGGTGATCCAAAGGTGGCGGCAGCACTACGAAGAGCACCTGAATGGCAATGCGGCAGACAACGGCGGCGGTATGGTAATGAACCGACTCCGAATCTCCATGAAATCCAGGAGAAGATCGGCCGGCTGAAAAACAATAAAGACCCTGGAGTTGACCAACTACCAGGAGAGCTGTTTAAACACGGTGGTGAGGCACTGGCTAGAGCGCTGCACTAGGTAAATACCAAGCTCCCATCTACAAAAAGGGCGATAAGCTGGATTGTAGTAACTACAACTACAAGCAAATTGCTGAACGCCGCCTACAAGGTACTCTCCCAAATTTTATGTCGCCGACTAACATCAATCGCAAGAGAGTTCGTGGGGCAGTACCAGGCGGGATTTATGGGTGAACGCTCTACCACAGATCAGGTGTTGGCCGTACGTCAGGTATTGCAGAAATGTCGCGAATACAACGTGCCCACACATCATCTATTTATCGACTTCAAAGCCACATGTAATACAATCGATCGGGACCAGCTAAAGCAGCTAATGCACGAAAACGGATTTCCGGATAAACTGATAAGATTGATCGAGGCAACGATGGATCGGGTGATGTGCGTAGTTCGAGTTTCAGGGGCATTCTCGAGTCCCTTCGAAACGCGCAGAGGGTTACGGCATGGTGATGGTTTTTCGTGTCTGCTATTCAACATCACTCTGGAGGGAATAATACGAAGGGCAGGGATTGACAAGGTATTGGTACGATTTTCACGAAGTCCGTCCAGTTATTTGGTTTCACCGACGACATTGATATTATGGCACGTAACTTTGAGAGGATGGAGGAAGCCTACATCAGACTGAAAAGCGAAGCTAAACGGATTGGACTAGTCATCAACACGTCGAAGACGAATTACATGATAGTAAGAGGCTCGAGAGAGGACAACGTAAGCCACCCACCTCGAGTTTGTATTGGTGATGACAAAATCGAGGTGGTAGAAGAATTTGCGTACTTGGGCTCACTGGTGACTGCCAAAAATGATACCAGCAGTCGGAGACGTATAGTGGCTGGAAATCGTACATACTTTGGACTCCGCAAGACGCTCCGATCGAATAGAGTTCGCCGCCGTACCAAACTGACAATCTACAAAACGCTCATTAGACCGGTGGTCCTCTATGGACACGAGACCTGGACGATGCTCGGACGGTACGTGGAGGAGGCGAATGAACCACGAGTTGCATCAGCTGTCGGGAGAACCATCCATCATGCACACCGTGAAAATCGGAAGACTGCGGTGGGCCGGGTACGTAGCCAGAATGCCGGACAGTAATCAGGTGAAAATGGTTCTCGACAATGATCCGACGGGAACAGAAAGGCGAGGTGCACAGCGAGCAAGGCGAATCGATCAGGTGGAGGACGATTTGCGGACCCTCCGCAGACTGCGTGGTTGGCGACGTGCAGCCATGAACCGAGCTGAATAGAGAAGACTTTGATGTACTGCACTGCGGCCTTAGTTCGGTAATAAATAAAAAAAATAAGGTGGTCTCGATCGATTGTATTATATACGGCTTTGAGTCAATGAATAAATGATGTATGGGCACGTTATGTTCTAGGTATTTCTGGAATGCCTGGCGTACGGCGAACATCCGTAGTGGAATTTACCCACGAATCTTGTTTGGTACTGCTCACATACTTTTTTGGTGCAATTGATGCTAGTCAAAAACATAATATTTGAGAGAGTTCCTTGTAGGCGATGTTCAGCAATGAGGGTTTTCATATTTTTTGTAGATGGTACACACGACACAGCAGAACCTTTTCCTCATAAATCGGGTAAATATTTAGTGCAGCGCTCAAGCCAATGCCTCATCACCGTGTTTAAATCATAAATAGCTTTCCAGTTGGTCAACAACAGAGACTTTGTTGTTTTCAGTCGGACAATCTCCTTCGTAGTGCTGTCGCCACCTCACGCTCAGTCCCGTTTATGTCCTTACACATGTCAGCTGCGGAACGTGGACCTTACGTGAACAGTTTGTTTCCTTGTAGAACTTTTGTGCGTTATTAGCGCTGTACAGACGCTCCGTCATTTCAACGGCCTCGATTTTCTTGATGTTGATACCGTTTCAGGTACGGCCTCTTGCCCTCGAGGAACCGTCGACAGGTCCTAGAAGAGGAGCCGTTCTAAGCCCCAGACTACGGGTCTATAACCAACGGTAGTCAACGGGGTGGGCACGCAAGGCCTCTTTTAGTCCTCGAGTCCCAGGTTCGATGGAGGTAATTGGGAGGGTTTCGGACTTGGTTAACAAAGAAATTCGAGGGTTAGTTTTAGAATGTATATTCACTTACGATATGGACCTATAGTTGAACAGTCGGTCGATCCCGCTGGACGGCGGAGGGAGAATGAGGAACAGCAGCAGTCGCGCAGTCTGTTGGTTGGGGCCGAACGGGTAGGGTGGCACATCAGGTACGTCGGGTGGCACGATACGACAGACCGGTGGAAGTGGGTCGCTGCGACAGTAACGACGATGAATAGGTGGCAGGCAGGCTGCGGCAGTAACACTCAATCGCGTCTTGTAGGGAGGGATGATCATTCACCGATGAATAGCCTAAAGTGGAAGCTGTTCATACAGAATGGCGATAAGCTGGTCAAATGGTTTCCGGCACCCGGCGTCTTTCAACGAGCCGTTTCCGAAATTACATAGTGGCCGCTCGAAACGGAAACTCAAAACTGGTTGCCGGGATTTAATGGCCGCTTACGGAACGTCGCGTCTCTGAACGAGTAGCTGGTTTGTTCTTGCAATGGCCGCTCGAGAACGAAGGATGGAGTAGGCTGCACGGTTGTTTGGTAGGGCGATGACTGATCGGGTACAATCGTAATAACGGCGACGGCGACCGACGGTAGCCGACTTGGTCCAGAGACTAGAGCTGGAGTCTTCCTCATATTAACAACTGCTGCATTACCTCGGTACTATCACGTTATCGGTCCAGTATCGTATGGCTGTTAGCTTATTCGCTTGACTCAATCACTCGATTTTTTCCAGGAACACTTTTTACGATCCGCTAGGGCGTACAGTCTATGATCGAAGACCTCTTTTCCCTCGTTTTTCGAGCGAACCCTCCAGTTCGATCCGTTTTCCTCCACGTTCCTTCCGCCATCCATCGCACCCGTGATTTGTCATCCCGTCGGCTAATAACGGACACACGCGAATAGGTTTCTAAAACCAAAACTGTAACCAAGCAGTGAAAATCGCAAGTAAAATATTTTCTCTTTTACAATGTATAACTTGTAACTTTTATTGTTACACTGGAAATCGAGTTTTCATCTATCATCCTTGTCCAACCAACGTTAAGCCGTGGAATTCACTGAAACTCGCTTTGTACACCGTTGAAAGCTTTGAGTGCAGGCATACTGTAACGAGGTGGTGGTCGGATTCTATACCCGCACAACGGTATGCCAGAACGTTATACGTATTGTCGTATTGTCGGAATTTCAGGTCGATTAGAACGGAGTTGATTTAGTTTTCATTTTTTTTTTGTTAGGTGAGCTTTATAATGCTTTGTGGATATTCTTGCAGGCGATAAAAGTGCTCCAAACTGCCGTCGGGTATCAAAATTGTACACTTAAACACCTTAGTATATGAAAAATTCACTAGAAAATAGGAATCGAATGCGACTTCAAACTCGTTTTACATGGAGAAATGCAAAAAATCTAATAAATTAATAAAACCTGCAATCTTTCTGGAAATTTGGCACAATATTTTGTATCTGCATACATTGCTGTGGAATTATTAAATGAACCATAATTATATTTATTTTTTGTGAAAAAGTGTACCAAAATCTGGAATGTGACTGTTATGCGAATAAATAGCAAGATGGGACAACACAAGTGGGTTTTGATTTTCAAATTTCTAGAACAAAGCCGATTATTTTATTAGTTCTTCTTAAAGAAGAGGTCATTTTTAGCTTATTTCTGAAAGAAAATAAATATCGTCGAAAATCGACATAGGACTCTTACGCGAATCGTGACAGTTTAGTACTCACTCACTCACTCATGCATCCTGAGCATCCACAGGGGTACATAGGGCCAACGTAAAATCTACATCCTGGGCAGCAGCTCGCTTTAGGCTTGAACTGGGCCCAGGTCAGATTCCTATCGACTTCCCTTATTTCCAGATACGTTTTTCGACCTCAACTGTATGCTGTCTTCAGTGTCTCGTACTTGACCAATTAGAGTTAAGTGTGAGACACTGGAGACGGCCTTACAATTGCGTTCGAAATACGTATCTGTGAAGCTTACAACGTGGTGGAATGAAATGGAATGGTGCTAAACTCGTTTCATGACAGGAGATCAATGTTAGATTGTGTACCTCCAAATATCTTTCATATCGAATCGAGTCGAATCAAACTTGCCCGCCAATAACATGTTTTACGGTGCACAGGTCTACACTCTTTGCCATTTGATTTGTTGCTGGATTGAGACATTGGTTCGATCAAGAATGCGCCGTCACGTCGCAAATTGTTTCATGCATTTCAAATGTAAGCATGTGGACTTGCTCATAAAGAATTTTATGCGTGAGTTCATATCGGATAGAGGTAACTGTCCTTAGCAAAGCATCTATGCTTGATCAAAGATTTAGAATCAAAACTGTTATCATGAAAATTTTCAAAATGGGAAAATTCAAACTAACGTACAACTTTAAATCGACTCGATGGACGGGTTCTTTTCCCTGAAGTTTCAACACAGAGACATCTCAAATGATGTATGTATCTCCGGATCAATCAAACGCTAATAATGGATAGCACGCTGCACTTGATCTGCTTGTCTATGGACTGATTGAAATTGCCGCAGGGTACATCTGTGCTGATAGAAGCGTCGGTGCTATCAGGTGCGTCACGAGTGCGAAGATAAACATTTCTATAGGCACGGTATCTATACTACTGACTGCCCTTTGAAATGCGGATGCAAATTATGCGTCTGGCACTATTGAAGGTGTTCTGTTCCAGGTATGGCGTTAGATCATGCACTATAATGAAGGTTGGAAATCGATAGGAGTTTTTGTTCAATTTCCACCTCTAATTTGGCCTGATGTAAAGAATTCAATTGTTTTTGTTAGTGTCAAAAGTAGTCCAATTTAGTCTTTGAACAAAATACGATCAGGTATGTAATTCATAACTATAAATAAAAAATGGCATTGTTAAGTGCTTGTAATGAATATAGAATCGTTGTCTTAAACCATGATTTCCATATTAGTGGGTAATTTTGATATATAGTTCCGTAGAAGAATGATTTTTTATGAGAAGACACTTGAACGTTTAATGCTTTATGTGAGCAATTTCGCGCTTTGAAAAAAGCACCACAATAAACATTTGGCACTGCCGAAAGCTTTTCCTGACGTTCCTTACTTTACCTCGCAGCACAATGCGATTTAATGCTTATCGACAATAACAAAGTCATATGTGTGGATAACGTGAAAGCTATATATTTTTTTATGGGTTGATAATTTGGATAATGTCAAAAATGTGTACAAGGCAGAGAATGAATTTACTAAATGTAACCAATTGTACGCAAGAAAACCTCCAATTATGAAAACTTTTATCAGTTTTCCACACAAATGGATTTACCCATCAATTATGATTATGAACAGATAGCAATACTCTTTCCAACTCAACAGAAGAATTTAGTAAACCTGTGAAGCACCGTATGCATCCTTGTAAAAGCAACCAGCACTCCCCTTAATAAGCATTGTATCACAAAACATACTTAGCAAGTGTTAACTAACCAGCGATGCAAACTCTTGGGAGTAAAAGTGCCACAACGAAAAGTTGAACACATGTAAATTAGGAGGATGGAACTATTTAATTTTATTCTTTACACAGCGTTAAGGCGCATAATACGGTCGGACGGGTGCCGCCGCGTGCGAGTTTATCTGAAGTGGTTAACTGAATCGACTAAACGCTGCTGTATGCTCGTGGCAAGTGTGGAGTGCTACGTGAAGGGTACCACCGACCAGGATTTCAAAAGCCACGGAATGTTGCAAACTCGGAGAAGCAGACGGACGAACAGTGAGGAAGTAATGAACAGGACCACATTAAGATCAGTGTTATTAGCACTTTTGTTTTGCTTTCATGTGGTGCCGCTCGCAATATCATCAGAAGTTACAGGTAATGTATTTGCTTCACTAATTTTCAATGCTGTTGGTCTACCTTTTCCTGTCAAAATAATACATTTAAATCGGAGCACAGTAAAATCAAATAAGTCAAGTTCAAATAGAATTTTTATTCTAATTTCTATAAAATTTATGAATGACACTAAAACTACAACAAAACTGTGATAAAATCTTTAATGGTGTGCCAAAATATCATGCGGAATGAACATGCTTGAAGCGGCGTGAAATCTTCTTGTCATAATGGCTATTAGTATCGTGAAGCTACTCATTAGTTGCTGATTGGCTTCTACGGTTGGCAACCGGTCATCCATATTCAAATAGGATTCCATTAATCTTATATTCGTAATAATCCATTTCACATAACTCTTAGTCGTGCAGCTGCACGTTCAACCGATAAACGAATTAATTTGCCTGGACGGCTCCTAATGGCATATGACCACAAAAGATTTGCAGTCAAACATTACGTAAATCATGTTGCAAAACGTTTCCAAGATGCTCAACATAATCGGTGTGTAATAAATCACCCAACGTGGAAGGCTGACCATTCACGTGGGTTTCGCATTTGTAAGTAACTCAAATGCGTTGACAGGCTGATGGTAGGGGACACTGGAATGAAACGCGTTTAATGTTGGAGTTGCTGTCTTTGGAATGAAAACTGGGAACTTATGGAAAGAAAAGTGGGAACATATATATATATATCGACGAATTTGTGCATGTATGTGCATGAATGTGCATGTCACGATCAGAAGTTTTAGAGTATATTTAAATAGAAATGAAAAAAAGCAGTTCGATTATGTCGAAATTTTACAAGGTAAGGTTCAGGTCAGAGAAATATTGTGAAATAATTTAGGAAAAAGTAAATCTAATGTGAGTCACGTTTTACTCCCGCTTCTCCCATTTGTCCCGCACTGCATTTGAAAGCCAAAGTTACGACCTCTTACCGGCTTGTATCGGTGTGTTGTGGTTTTCTATGCAATGTTGTTGATAATCCATTATTCATCGTAAGCATTTTGCAGCAGCAGTCGTCACACCACCGGAGAAATTGGAAATTAGGACTATAATCGGTGTTCTAAAGGATGTTTTCAACCAAGATATTCAACTTGGAATAAATTTCAGATAGTTTATGTAGAACTCAAAAACGGCAATAATTGCACATTCGAACTAAGATGGCAAATTCCAAAACATATAATCATTGTATGGAAATTAAACTGTATGGAACTCGTTTAGTTGGGGAAACAAAACAGTTCGGTACCAACATTTAAAAAGGGCGCAACTGCTTTTGTAAGCAAAAGCTTCTCCCGTCGCAGGTCGACTACGCAGGTGCCCAACTACGCAATTCAGCTCCATTCAATTAAAAAAAAAAGAATTCGCTGCTTCCATCAGTGGGGTTGGATTGCGTGGTAGAGACGGGTTCGGGTCGTGTTCGAGTCTGGAAAATAATGGCAATGTCGGGTTCGGGTCGGGTACGGGTTTGTGATATGATAAAATGTTGGGTCTGGGTCGGGTACGAGTTTAAGAAATAAAGTGGGCATTTACCCTTTTGAGTGTAAAGAGAAATATAAAATATCTAATTTGAGGACTAAAGGCTGAAAGGGACAAAGAAACAGGCAAAATGTAACCGTTCGCGAATTGTTTCCAGGTGATTTTAAAACACGGTGGCTTAAGCGCCACTCTAGAAGAGAGACCACCGGTCGTGTTCTCTATTTGCCCGACTTTTACAGACCCTTTACCTCTGGGGACTCTCGAACGGTCACTGGCTCCAAAATTACTTACGCCTAATATTTACTTCCCCACTGCCCACCTACCTGTACTCGTTCAACCCGCTGTACTGTAAACGACAAACAATCTACGAAGTGAACTCAAGAAACTGTAGCCACGGCTAACGCAGTGAGAGTGAATTTTCCCAACCCCCCGAAACGCAATACAAATTATAAACTCAAGCTAACTTCGAAATACTACACAACATTTATTAGACCATTCAGGTTGGACTACTTTTATCGGTACGGAATAGAAAATAGAGCTAAATCATGGCCATGAAACAACAAGCTCACATACTTACGCAGGTTTTTGCTTCTCGATGCACTGAGGCGTTGAAAGTACTCCGCCGAGAAGATGGCGACGATGTCCTCCGACCAGGTTGTGGCTCTGCCGCAGATGCTGCAGATTGGCGTGCAGCGATGGAGGTCGAGCTCGAGCGATATGGCCGAGACTAAAGATGCAGAGGAAGTGGCGGCTGGACGGAAAGCTTACGATTTCGGAATCGAGAGTGGAATAACCTTTCCCTCAAGCTAGTGGCTTCCTTTCCTTAACGACCCGGCTTCGCGTACCTTTCCGGTTCACCGAGCGAGGACTAAAAGGAAAACTACTAACCGTCGGTTCGGATTCGGTCCAGCATACGATTATTGACGACGTACGGGGACCGCACTCTCGGGAATGATCCACGGGAATTGGCTTTGGGATCTTACCTTCGACGGTTGATTGGCGACCGCCGAGTTTTCGCTTTTTGACGAGCGACTTCACTCCTCCTCCGTTTAATTACCTTTACAGGCGGGCCTTAACGCACGCTCGAGCTCTCAATGTCCGTTGGACGAAATGGCGGGCCCTGTAGACGCCACACGTATTCCCGTACCCGACTCCGGTCGAATACACAAAATCCAGCCCGTACCAAAAAGCGCAGTGCGCTGGAAAAGGCCAACGCGAATTCGTTTCATTAACAAAAACTTTACATTAAACATTAAAATTTTACCTTTTTGTACGTTTCACTAACTAATACGGTGTTCGTGGAATTCAAAAAAAAAACACGTCCTAATGACGTCTGCTACGTTAACTGTCAATTTAGAAATTTGATTAAAATAGACACAGAACGGCGACAAAGAGTACGCGCCTTCGGTGAGTCGATAAAATCGAGTATATGAGAACGCTACACGGCACGGCAAATGCTGGGTAAAGCGTACCATTGGTACTTCGCGTACCTGAAGGAATAAAATAGACCCCATCTCGCGGTCCTTAGTCTCTTACCCAGCAACTCCTATCCCTACCTCCCCGCGGTGCTGGCCGGGATACGAGCAACCTTAGGGAAGATCCGGTAACCAACCCCGGTGGGAACTATGGTCGTATGCTGACAGGGAAGGGGGGGTTTGCTCCTCTCCGGAGGTGCAAATCTTATTGAGCGTCTGTTCTCCATGTCAGGATCGGCTCACAACAGCGTCTGTTCTCCATGTTAGGGCCGGCTGATCATCGTCCGAGTGCCAGCGAGGGACTCTAAGTGAAACTGTGCACCATGGTCCACCGGAAATAAGGAGGAATGGTCCTCCGGAAATTTAGGGGGTTTGGTGTCAGGCCCTGCAAGCCAGCCAAAAAAAACTCACGCAACGAACAATCAACAAGAGAGTACGGACCGGAACCATCGGCGAAGACCGAACAACGAAAAAGGACTAGCGATTGGAAACTCGGTTCGTGGAACTGCAAATCTCTCAACTTCATCGGGAGTACACGCATACTCGCCGATGTGCTCAAGGACCGTGGATTCGGCATCGTAGCGCTGCAGGAGGTTTGTTGGAAGGGATCAATGGTGCGAACGTTTAGAGGTAATCATACCATCTACCAGAGCTGCGGCAACACACACACGAGCTGGGAACAGCTTTCATAGTGATGGGCGATATGCAAAGGCGCGTGATCGGGTGGTGGCCGATCAATGAAAGAATGTGCAGGTTGAGGATCAAAGGCCGGTTCTTCAACTTCAGCATAATCAACGTCCATAGCCCACACTCCGGAAGCACTGATGATGATAAGGTTGCATTCTACGCGCAGCTGGAACGTGAGTACGACAGCTGTCCAAGCCACGACGTCAAAATCATCATAGGAGATTTGAACGCTCAGGTTGGCCAAGAGGAGGAGTTTAGACCGACTATTGGAAAGTTCAGCGCTCACCGGCTGACGAACGAAAACGGCCTACGACTAATTGATTTCGCCGCCTCCAAGAATATGGCCATTCGCAGCACCTACTTCCAACACAGCCTCCCGTATCGGTACACCTGGAGATCACCACTGCAGACAGAATCACAAATCGACCACGTTCTGATTGATGGACGGCACTTCTCCGACATTATCGACGTCAGGACATATCGTGGCGCTAACATCGACTCTGACCACTATCTGGGGATGGTTAAACTGCGCCCAAAACTATCCGTCATCAACAATGTTCGGTACCGACGACCGCCGCGGTACGACCTAGAGCGACTGAAGCAACCTGATGTCGCCACTGCATACGCGCAGCATCTCGAGGCAGCGTTGCCGGAAGAGGGTGAGCTCGATGGGGCCCCTCTTGAGGACTGCTGGAATACAGTCAAAGCAGCCATTAACGACGCAGCGGAGAACAACGTCGGGTATATGGGTCGAAGTCGACGGAACGATTGGTTCGACGAAGAGTGCAGACAGATTCTGGAGGAGAAGGACGCAGCGCGGGCGGTCGCGCTGCAGCAAGGTACCCGGCAGAACGTGGAACGTTATAGACGGAAGCGGAGACAGCAGACCCGCCTTTTTCAGGAGAAGAAACGCCGCCTGGAAGAAGCGGAGTGCGAGGAGATGGAACAGCTGTGCCATTCTCAAGATACACGCAAGTTCTACCAGAAGCTCAACGCATCCCGCAAAGGCTTCGTGCCGCGAGCCGAAATGTGCCGGGATAAGGATGGGAGCATCTTGACGGACGAACGTGTGGTGATCGAAAGGTGGAAGCAGCACTACGAGGAACATCTGAATGGCGCAGAGAGTACAGGCAGTGAAAGTCAAGGCAGCGGAGGAGATGACTACGTCAGTTCAGCGGACGATGGAAGCCAACCAGCCCCCACTTTGAGGGAAGTTAAGGATGCCATTCAACAGCTAAAGACCAATAAAGCAGCTGGTAAGGATGGTATCAGAGCTGAGCTCATCAAGATGGGCCCGGAAAAGCAGGCCACTTGCCTGCACAAACTGATAGTCAGAATCTGGGAAACCGAACAGCTACCGGAGGAGTGGAAGGAAGGGGTTATATGCCCCATCTACAAGAAAGGCGACAAACTGGAGTGTGAGAACTTTCGAGCGATCACCATCCTTAATGCCGCCTACAAAGTGATATCCCAGATCATCTTCCGTCGTCTGTCACCATTAGTGAACGAGTTCGTGGGAAGTTATCAAGCCGGCTTCGTTGACGGCCGCTCGACAACGGACCAGATCTTTACTGTACGGCAAATCCTTCAAAAATGCCGTGAATACCAGGTCCCAACGCACCATCTGTTCGTTGATTTCAAGGCGGCATACGACAGTATAGACCGCGTAGAGCTATGGAAAATTATGGACGAGAACGGCTTCCCTGGGAAGCTTACCAGACTGATCAAAGCAACGGTGGATGGTGTGCAAAACTGTGTGAAGATTTCGGGCGAACACTCCAGTTCGTTCGAATCGCGCCGGGGACTAAGACAAGGTGATGGACTTTCGTGCCTGTTGTTCAACATTGCGCTAGAAGGTGTCATGCGGAGAGTCGGGTGTAACAGCCGGGGTACGATTTTCAACAGATCCAGTCAATTTATTTGCTTCGCGGATGACATGGACATTGTCGGCCGAACATTTGCAAAGGTGGCAGAACTGTACACCCGCCTGAAACGTGAAGCAACAAAAGTTGGACTGGTGGTGAATGCGTCAAAGACAAAGTACATGCTTGTGGGCGGAACCGAGCGCGACAGGGCCCGCCTGGGAAGCAGTGTTACGATAGACGGGGATACCTTCGAGGTGGTCGAGGAATTCGTCTACCTCGGATCCTTGCTAACGGCTGACAACAACGTTAGTCGTGAAATACGAAGGCGCATCATCTGTGGAAGTCGGGCCTACTACGGGCTCCAGAAGAAACTGCGGTCGAAAAGATTCGCCACCGCACCAAATGTGTCATGTACAAGACGTTAATAAGACCGGTTGTCCTCTACGGACATGAAACATGGACAATGCTCGAGGAGGACTTGCAAGCACTCGGAGTATTCGAGAGACGGGTGCTTAGGACCATCTTTGGCGGTGTGCAAGAAGACGGTGTGTGGCGGCGAAGAATGAACCATGAGCTCGCCCAACTCTACGGCGAACCCAGTATCCAGAAGGTAGCTAAAGCCGGAAGGGTACGATGGGCAGGACATGTTGCAAGAATGCCGGACAGCAACCCTGCAAAGATGGTGTTCGCTTCCGATCCGGCAGGTACGAGACGGCGTGGAGCGCAGCGAGCGAGATGGGCAGACCAGGTGCAGAACGACTTGGCGAGCGTGTGGCGTATCCGAGGATGGAGAGATGCGGCCTCGAACCGTGTATTGTGGCGTCAAATTGTTGATTCAGTGTTATCTGTTTAGATGTTAACTAAATAAATGAAATGAATGAATGAATGAGAACACTACAACAGTACATGGTCAATTTCAATTTGAATAATAATTTAGTCAAGACACACACACCTCGTAATCGACATACAAATTAAAATTTCTTTTCGTCCGATTATTTACGTAATGTAATATTTCATTATTTTATTCATTCCAAATATTTTTTATTTATGATTTTTTTTAGAAAAAAACCTCATAAATTCTTATTTTGAATTAATCAAAATTGAACGCAAAAACGTAAAACGTTACAAAAAGAAAAAGGTTATTAAAAGTTATACAAAAAGAAAAAGGTTATTAGAAGAGCAACAAAAAAGAAGGAAGAACGAAGAAAGAAGAAGGATGCAGAAAAAGGGAAGAAGGAAGAAAGAAGGAAAAATAAAACGAATGGAGAAATAATAATAAAAAAGAAGAAGAAAGAATGAAGAACAAGAAATAAAGAAAAATGAGGAAAGAAGGGGAAATAAAGAAGAAGGAAGAAGAAAGGAATAGGAAGAGAAAAACAAATGGAAGAACGAAGAAGAAAGAGACAATAAGGAAGAAGGATGAAGGAGAAAGGAAGAAAGCAGAAGTAAAAAGAAAAGACGAAAAAAGGGGAAGAAGGGAGAAGAACGAGGAAGCAGGAAAAGGAAGAAAGAATAAGATAGAAGGGAGAAAGGGGAGGACGAAGAAAAAAAAGTAGTAGGAAAAAGGAATAAAAAAGAACGAATTGAAAAGAATTAATATTGAAAAAGAAAGAAGGAAGAAAGAAGAAGGAAGAAAAAAGAAGGAATAAAGAAGAAGGAAGAAAAAAAGAAGGAAGAAGAAAAAAGACGAATGAAGAAGGAAAGAGGATGGAGGCAGGAAGACGAAGGACTAAGGCAGAAAGAAGAAGGTAGGAAGAAAAGGGAAAAGGGAGAGGGAAGAATGAAGATGGAAAACGAAAGAAGGAAGAAGAAAGAAGGAACATGGAAGAAGGAAGGACGAAGGAAAAGGAAAAAGGCAGAAGGTAGAAGTAAGAAGGAAGACGGAATAAGGAAGAAAAAGAAGGGAGAAGGAAGACGACAAACAGAAGAAGGGAGTAGGCAGAAAGAAGAAGGAAGTATGGAGCAGAAGGAAGAATGGAGAAGAAGACGAAAGAAGGAAGAAAGAAGAAGGAAAGGGGTAGCAGAAGGAAGAAGGGAGAAGAAGACGGAAGAAGGAAGGAGGAAGCAAAAGGAAGTCCTTTTCGACCTTTTGTCCCGTTCGATGTTTGTCCTTTCGACCTTTTGTCTTTCTCGATTATTTGTTCTTTTGACCTTTTGCAGGGTTTGTATAAATCGCTCTCAATAGATAACGAACAGCGATAAAAAAGAGGCAAAAATGGTTCCGAATCATAACAAGCCATGATAACAAATTTATCAAATTTGTATACAAGTGCGAAAAACAGAATCGGATAGGGAGCCCCTATGATGATTCTCGCTTTTGGAGCTTTTTAAAAAAAATTGATCATGAGGTATAGCCTCCCGAATCAGTTCTTTATCATGACAGCTTGCGAAAAAGTCTCTTTGACCTTTTGTCTTTCGTCCTTTTGTTCCTAATCCACAACATATACCGTTAGTGTTCTCATTTGATCGCTAAATGTTCCTAGTGTTATGTCTGTTTGTCTATGATTTTCCCGATGCAATAGATAAAATAGTATATTTATTTATTTAATTTTGACATTTACGTGCCGAATGAATTTTAAATTTTTTTTTGCAATGTCGAAAAATGAACTTTGTTGTGATAAATCTGTACCAAAATAGCTAAGACCGTTTTACTCCACATAGTAATTCTTGCCAATAAATAATGTTGCTGCGGAGAACAATCAGATTATATGTTATCGTGTCACATCGCAAAGCTCTACAACCCTTGAAGCGATAGATGAACTCGTTTTTGAAAAATTATGATTGTATGTCCATCAAACTATTTCATTTATTACGCAACGCAGAGAATACACCATCTGAACACTATCCCAAGCTAATTCAGCAAAATGTAGTCATGCAACTACTGTCCCGATGTTGGTTTTTCATTATAGCACCCAAATGAGTGCTATAATGGATATTATACAACCCATTTGAGTTGCATAATGTTCATTAAAGCACCCATTTTGTTGGTATGGAGAAGTAGGCCGTTTTATCACTCAAAGACGAACTGTAAACCAGGTATTATGATCAGGAATTGCAAAAAACACATTTTGTTAATATCAAATATGTCTGTCACGTCGTCTTTTAACGTTCAAGGTAATCAATGCACAGTACCGGATCAGACTAATATCTGACGATCTGGTGTTTGATAGTATGCGTCGGCTGTCCTCCAGCTTGCCAGTCATCATTATGTACGATTCAATAACTTCGCGAATTGATTTTGCGTAAGTACCTGGAAAATCCTCAACTCTTCCATCGAAAAACAATTCGGAATGCCACCGTTTGGGCTGCACTTTCGGCGACTGGGGGCTGGAAACCGAAACCAACGACCGTCCGCGTATACGGCGAGCGTGTAGCCAACTACTTTACGGGACTCCCTACCGGTCTACTACTATTAAGTTGTTTCATAACATAATAGTCACAATAGTCTCATCTTACTTCATGAAATATATGGCAAAACTTGAAACTTCAGCCTATTCCTGAATCACTTTTGGCGGTATGAGCATAAATTGATCCATTTCATGAGCCATAATAATTTATTATAAACCTTCTCTCAACTTGTATAACCATTCAGATTTCGCCGGTGTTGTTTCAATGATATTCATAGAATCGTTATCCGGACCATGTAATTTATGTCCCATCGATTTGTGGGGAATTGATATAGGGACACGGCAGGTATTTCCGTCCATCGTCATAGGGGCTAAAACCAACGAAAGCAACGTACATTTGCTAGAACTCCACTATAGCAGAACGTTTCTCCTGAGCTTACGATTTGGTACGTAAGAGTTTTACAAAAAAGCGTCTCTTTTATTGGTTTTCGAGACTATGACGAACAGACGAAAATACCTGCCGTGTCCCTAGGCAAATTTTCACCATATTACGCGAAATTGAGGCATCGATACTCACTTGCATGCATACTTACTTTTGACGATACCCAGGAGCTCGTATCAATTACGGAGAACAGCGTCTTCTAGTGGTTATTAAAAGGGGAGAAAGTACTTTATGGTGGCTTCGGCAATGACAAACGACTAAATGTTGCTGGCACCAATATCCGGTAAATAGTACTTACACCTCATCGAAAGCGAGTATGCAGTTTCATTTTGGGTCGATATCATTGAATACCATCAGGCGGGGTTCGTTTTGACTCCGGTGGATATTTTGGCGTTTTGATTAAAAAAAACTAATTTGTTATTCAGGCGTTCACGTTTTTGCCTTTCTCGTACAACAAAGTTGTACCGAAAGGCTATCATTTCACTCCGAAAACGAACTTTTTATATAAGTCTCGGAGACCCATAGTACCCTCTGTCAGATAAGAGAATTAATTATGGGAAAACGTAAAGTACGCCAAAATAATCCCGAAATAACGAATTCAAAATACTGTTGCCATAACAAGACACACCAATAGTGATAGTAAAGTGCAATTATGATACATCTCATTAAAACCCCTTTACCTCCACTTTTGGTGCTACCTCTACTAAGGGTACGGTTACCCTACCTATAAACATTATTTTCAATAAAGCCCATTTTTTGTTCGTATCAAAATCTTCACAGAACAAAAAAATATCCTGTCAGTTTTGCAAAGTGATTTGAAACATGGAGCTAATAACTTCGAGTAAACCAACTTTAATTAGTTTCTCTATAATCGATAACTCTGAAGGATGTCAACTAAGAGCATGCATACTCAATCAAACTATAGTGTTCAGTTTGACGGTCCACATCAATACTCGTATTCATTCGAGCAACAGCCCTTTCCCATTCAACTGAATCCTTTACACGCCACAAATCCTCTATTCACTGCGTGTGTGCCACCTTGCACGATGGAACTGTACAGTGGTCAAAGTTTAGTGCTTCTGCATCGACTGCTCCTGAGGCTTGCGTGTTCGCGAATAAACAATTGAAGCTCAACGGATGGCTGAATCGCAAGCTGGTTAGTCAATGATAGCTTATAGAATTGCGTCGCTCCGAATTGTCCTCTTACCGAGATCGGATGACAAAAGAACGTTCTGTCCGTATGAATGACGCTTTGCGGGACCTTTGACGAGGTTTTGAATTATAGGTCAGTCAGCGATGGTTGTGGTGGCCAACGTCAGCAACCGACGCCTGAGGTGACGTTAATTTACGAGCATCAATTTTGTGCGTCGCCTTTCATTATTTCGCAGGAGGAGATTTTAAATTGACGCCGATGCAAGCCACTACCAGTTCGTATTTTAAAAATGTGGGATATGTATAAATGCAATTTTGATAAATTCAGTCTTGCTGAAACTCGTTAACTAAACACTTGTATTTTTAAAATACATTTTTCAACAAATCGATTATTCTAAAATAATGATTTCTTTATTCTCTACTAGCAGACCCTACTAGTAGAACTTCGTTTCACCTAAAATTGATTCATTCTCTGATTAATTCCCGAATATGAAAAAAATGATGTTTCATTTGTATGGGAGCCCCCTTTCAAAAGAGGGGTCTCGTACTATCTTAAGAACCTTCCCCGGCTCCGAAAACTTCTGCATACAAATTTTCACGCTGATCGGTTTTAGTAGCTTTCAAGTCTATAAGGGTCAGACAGACAGAAATTCATTTTTATGTATATAGATATAGATTAAATTCTCTATTAAAGTGAAACTTGGCAGGAAGCCATTCTTCCACTGGATTATTCTAAAAAAGTGAAAGAAAAAGAATATCAGGCACAATGATTGACATTCATTTTCATTTATGCAGCTTACATCTGAACAGATAGCACTGAATCAACAATTTGACGCCACAATACACGGTTCAAGGTCACATCCCTTCATTCTCGTTTGCGCCCACGTTCGCCAAGTCGTTCTATACCTAGTCAGCCAACCTCGCTCGCTGTGCTCCACGCCTTCTTGTACCTGGCGGATCGGAAGCAAACATCATATTTGCAGGATTGCTGTCTGGAATTCTTGCAACATACTCTGCCCATTGTATCCTTCCACCTTTAGCTACCTTCTGGATAGTGGGTCCACTGTAGAGCTAGGCGAGCTTGTGATTCATCCTTTGCCGCCACACAACGCTTATTGTACACAGCCAAAGATGGTACTAAGCACATGTCTCTAGAGTACTCCGAGTGCTTGCAAATGCTTCTCGAGAATTGTCCAAGTTTTATGTCCGTTGACGAATACCGGTCTTATGTACATGGCACACATGGTGCGGGTGTGAATCTTTTATGAGTCCGTAGTAGACACAGTTAATGCGCCTTCGTATTTCACGACTAACATTGTTATCAGCTGTTAGCAAAGCTCCAAGGACGATGAATTCATCGGCCACCTCGAAAGTATCCCCGTCTATCGCAACTCTGCTTCCCAGGGGGGCCTTGTCACGCTCGATTTCATCCACAAGCATGTACTCTGTCCAGTCCAACCTTTATTGCTTTATGTTTCGGGCGGGTATACAGTTCTGCCGTCTTTGCAATTTTTCATTTTTTCAGATATTATATACAATTTTATTAGCTTATAAAGTGTGCATGCTCAACTAAGCAACTCCTATCCCTACCTCCTCGCGGTGCTGGCCGGGATACGAGTAACCTTAGGGAAGATCGGGTAACCAACCCCGGTGGGAACTATTGTCGAATGCTGACAGGAAAGGGGGGGGGGTTTGCTCCTCTCCGGAGGTGCAAATCTTATTGAGCGTCTGTTCTCCATGTCAGGATCGGCTCACAACAGCGTCTGTTCTCCATGTTAGGGGCGGCTGATCATCGTCCGAGTGCCAGCGAGGGACTCTAAGTGAAACTGTGCACCATGATCCTCCGGAAATTTAGGTGGTTTGGTGTCAGGCTCTGCAAGCCAGCCAAAAAAAAACTCACGCATCGAACAATCAACAAGAGAGTACGGACCGGAACCATCGGCGAAGACCACTGCGGCAACACACACGAGCTGGAAACAACTTTCATAGTGATGGGCGACATGCAAAGGCGCGTGATCGGGTGGTGGCCGATCAACGAGAGAATGTGCAGGTTGAGGATCAAAGGCCGCATTCTACGCGCAGCTGGAACGTGAGTACGATAGCTGTCCAAGCCACGACGTCAAAATCATCATAGGAGATTTGAACGCTCAGGTTGGCCAAGAGGAGAAGTTTAGACTGACTATTGGGAAGTTCAGCGCACACCGGCTGACGGGCAGCGGAGGAGATGACTACGTCAGTTCAGCGGACGATGGAAGCCAACCAGCCCCCACCTTGAGGGAAGTTAAGGATACCATCCAACAGCTAAAGACCAATAAAGCAGCTGGTAAGGATGGTATCGGAGCTGAGCTCATTAAGATGGGCCCGGAAAACCTAGCCACATGCCTGCACAAATTGATAGTCAGAATCTGGGAAACTGAACAGCTACCGGAGGAGTGGAAGGAAGGGGTTATATGCCCCATTTACAAGAAAGGCGACAAGCTGGAGTGTGAGAACTTTCGAGCGATCACCATCCTTAATGCCGCCTACAAAGTGATATCCCAGATCATTTTCCGTCGTCTGTCACCATTAGTGAATGAGTTCGTGGGAAGTTATCAAGCCGGCTTCGTTTACGGCCGCTCGACAACGGACCAGATCTTTACTGTACGGCAAGTCCTTCAAAAACGCCGTGAATACCAGGTCCCAACGTTTGATTTCAAGGCGGCATACGACAGTATAGACCGCTTAGAGCTATGGAAAATTATGGACGAGAACAGCTTCCCTGGGAAGATTACCAGACTGATCAAAGCAACGGTGGATGGTGTGCAAAACTGTGTGAAGATTTCGGGTGAACACTCCAGTTCGTTCGAATCGCGCCGGGGACTAAGACAAAGTGATGGACTTTCGTGCCTGTTGTTCAACATTGCGCTAGAAGGTGTCATGCGGAGAGCCGGGTGTAACAGCCGGGGTACGATTTTCAACAGATCCAGTCAATTTATTTGTTTCGCGGATGACATGGACATTGTCGGCCGAACATTTGCAAAGGTGGCAGAACTGTACACCCGCCTGAAACGTGAAGCAACAAAAGTTGGACTGGTGGTGAATGCGTCAAAGACAAAGTACATGCTTGTGGGCGGAACAGAGCACGACAGGGCCCGCCTGGGAAGCAGTGTTACGATAGACGGGGATACCTTAGAGGTGGTCGAGGAATTCGTCTACCTCGGATCCTTGCTAACGGCTGATAACAATGTCAGTCGTGAAATACGAAGGCGCACCATCTGTGGAAGTCGGGCCTACTACGGGCTCCAGAAGAAACTGCGGTCAAAAAAGATTCGCCACCGCACCAAATGTGTCATGTACAAGACGCTAATAAGACCGGTTGTCCTCTACGGACATGAAACATCCCGAGCAGCACACATGTGGCATAGAGGTTTCTGCAACCTATATATATAACTGAATTTGGTTACATTTGAGCTGCAGCATCCAAATTAGTTCGACTTGTGCTGCTAGGGATGGACAATGCTCGAGCAGGAATTGCAAGCACTCGGCCTATTCGAGAGACGGGTGCTTATGACCATCTTTGGCAGTGTGCAAGAAGACGGTGTGCGGCGGCGAAGAATGAACCATGAGCTCGCCCAGCTCTACGGCGAACCCAGTATCCAGAAGGTAGCTAAAGCCGGAAGGGTACGATGGGCAGGGCATGTTGCAAGAATGTCGGACAACAACCCTGCAAATATGGTGTTCGCTTCCGATCCGGCAGGTACGAGACGACGTGGAGCGCAGCGAGCGAGATGGGCAGACCAGGTGCAGAACGACTTGGCGAGCGTGGGGCGTATTCGAGGATGGAGAGATGTGGCCTCGAACCGTGTATTGTGGCGTCAAATTGTTGATTCAGTGTTATATGTTTAGATGTAGACTAAATAAATGAAAATGAATGAATGTGTGCATGCTAAATGTTTTTCTATTTGCTTTGTTTTAACAATATTTTATGAACCTCACACAATACGAATGCAAAAATGGTAACCTGGCTTAGAAACCTCGCAGTTAATAACTGTGGAAGTGGACATGACTGGTCGATTTCGGATAGCTATCGAGCGCAGTTGACTTGGTAGACCAATTGATCCAAACTCCAGAACAGTTTGGAGAACCTAGAACATTCGGTTTAGGCAAAACTAATTGTAATATCGTTCATATGGCCTCTACGAACTAGCATGGACATGACGGGTTTCCATAGGCACGGGTTATCGTAGTTTTCTTCGGCAAAATTTGCATATCATCTTTCATCAACTATAGAAGTCGTATTTGATATTTCATTAGGATTTCTTAATTATAAAAAGGTATTATGGCAAGAAGTTATTTAACACACCACCCATCCAACACGTTATGACACATAATGTCAAAATTGTAAATTTTGAACAACTTCCCTTCTCACTGCGTAACGCTTTTTATATGATAGATGCTTTTTTTTAATTATGCGCAACGTTAAGGCATAACCCTCCCCCTTAAAATGTTGTGTAAATTGTGTTCGTCACCAAATTCAATTAAAGTGGCATTATTGAGAAACTCAGATTAAAATTAAAAAATAAGAAGTTTACCAAAACACCTGATTAATCCCCCTAGCGGTAATGCTGTCTTTCTCGTACATTTTAAGAAAATGTATTTTGGCCATAACTTTTGAGCTCATAGTCCGATCCAGCCCATTTTCTATAGAGAACAATGGACCAACGTTCTCTGACGAATGAAACTTGTTGCGAGTAAATCGGTACTGTGTAAGTGCTTAAAAAAGAATTAAGAGCATTTTCGCTCACACACATACAGGCATTCACACACACGTACAAACAGACATCACCTCAACTCATCGAACTGAGTCGATCGGTATGCAACACAATGAGTGTTTGGGCTTCTTTTAAATGCTTTTAGAGCGATCATATAGCTTCTACGTATACTTAGTACACGAGAAAAGCAAAATTGGGCAATTTTTCAAATTCATGTATCGTACAAAATGGTGGATTTGGGCAGAATTTTATTCATGGTCCTCAAAGCTTAAGAGTTCAATGGTGTAGCGCATGATGTTCTACTGCGGGGTACCAAACTGTTTTGTTCGTTAAATATTGCGTAAAATATGCTTTTACAAAGCTACTAAAACTGAATTCTGGACGGAGCTATTATTACATTATCAAGCCTATTGCATAGATCTGTTTAAGAGCTTTGTAACGATATATAAATATGTTACTTTTGAGACAAAAACATAGCAAAGCTGTCCGTTTTCCCAAAAAACGTTGAAATATCATTTCTAGGAGAGGTTAGTTTGAACGCCTCCCACCCCTCCCCAAAAAATCTAAAAAATAAAAACCGTCCTGATTATAGAAATATAGGTTATAAGCTGGCCATTCATCACATTTTACTCGCCCAATTCGAAAATTGGCCTTTTGGTAGTTTTGGCCACACCTTTATATGGGGCTGTCCTATTGTGCAGTGTGGGGATGTAATGCTAATAATAATAAGAAGAAGAATTACTATTCATCTAGTATTAGAACGACATAATAAATTTTCCATCTATATTTTTGATTCGGCAACTTACTAGAGGATATCATGTGTGAACGGTAACATTCCGACAAATCTTTTTCTTATTGGCATTACATCCCTCACCGGGACATTGCCGCCTCGCGGCTTGGTGTTCATTCAGCACTTCCACAGTTATCAACTGCAAGGCTTCTAAGCCAAGGTACCATTTTTGCATTATTATATCATGAGGCTAACACGATAATATTTTTATGCCCAGGGAAATCGAGACAATTTCCAATCCGAAAATTGCGTAGACCGGCACCGAGAATCAAATCCAGCCGTGCATTCTCAGCATGGTCTCGCTTTGTAGCCACGCATCTTACCGCTAATTAATTCCAATCAAACGCCTTATAGAAATTCGTCACAAGGAATCGTGTGCAGCTGCAAGACAATATACTCACACTCACTCTAATACTAATGACATATGTATCTATGGTATTTGTACCATGGTACTTATATCACCAGTGTGTTATTAGTATAATGTGAATGTGTACTACATATATGTGCAAGCGTTGGTTTCGGGAATGGATTGTGAATGCTTCGACTATGCGTCCGATTTGGGAATCTCGGGCTAAGTTGTGATGACCGACGGAGTTCATTCCTAGATTAGTTGGTTAGAAGTACCAGTCTAGCGTATTGAGGGTCATGGGTTCAAGTCCCATCGAAGGAAAGTAGTTACTTCAATACGTTTTTCAAATGAAAATCTTCCACACAATTTACATATTCACATCGGAGTTTTTCAGAACATTCTAAAAGAAAATGTTTGTTTCTGTCGAATTGAAGGTGACTCATTCAATTTGGCTAAATATTAAGGTTGTTCAAGCAAAGACAAACCATTTAAGAATAGTTTGGTGTAGGGTTTTGTGCAATGCTCATTCTGCACGATTTGTCCCAGATAAACGGGAGATATTGATCAAGATAATTAAATATTAGATCTTCGTTAGGTAAATTGTCCGTGAATCAGTAAGCTTCCAATTCAATTTCTATTTTGAAATGAGGAAAAATGAGCGTAATTATTAAAAATTATAAAAGAGTTGAATAATATCAAGGGTTATCGCAACGAAGCACAGTCGTTCGATAAAATACCTATGTGAAGAGGTAAATCATACATTGGGGTAACCTTCTACGCGTTTTTGTTTTAGGTTGGTCACTTTCACTCGGATTTTTCGGTGAAATAGTATACAACCAATTGAGAGTGTTGAAATTGGTGCCACGCAACGTCGAATCAGCCGAATAGATCATCAAACGTAATCGTTCAGAAGAACATCCTGCTGCCAACAAATGCCAATCATACATACCATTTTGAGCAATCTATTTTGTTCCGACAATCGTTTGAGTAAATTAAAAATAGTTTACAAAATCGTGTCGTTTGCTACATATTGGTTGCAATTAGTCAAAGGAATGTCTCGTATCTGCAAACTACAACTTTTTAAGGCATATTCACCTTAAAATTTTCATCGATTAATTATGGCGTATTTTGTGCCTTTTTAACAGTTGAATAAATTCATATTAATTCATTTAATAATAATAAACTGAAGCATGCACATTGTATATACGTTAGCAATGTTAAATACACAAAACAATAGCTTGAATGTGGTTATATTTTATTTTAAAAATGAAATAAAATTATTATCGAGGCTTTCAACCGCTTGTATCCATAACAATTGCTAACTTCCTTTATTGCTTGATGAGGTTTCAAAGCTAGGCGAAGGATAATTTACTTTGAAAGCTATCTTGTGTCTGGAGACATGATTATAAGAAAATTGAAATCGTACGGATAACATCAACACAAATTAAAACTGCTTCAGACTGTTCCAATTTATCAGCGCACCGGAAAACGTGAAGGGAAAACAAATTAAGAAAGAAAAATAGTAAATCAAAAATTCAAGGGAAAACAGCCAACGTTCAAAATTTCGGATCCATGCTGCGGGAAGACATTTGTACGGCTGTACATGCAAGGACGAATCGCTAGAGACAGCTTTGCTCCACAGAGGCATGAAGGCGAAAACTGGTAGTCGATACTATATGTAGCGCGTTTTCCTCGTAGGGCCAGGGACAGATCTGGATGGTAGACATTAAATCTAATTTGGTACATGCATTTCTCGGGGACAGTTTTAGTTTCACTCGTTCGGTATCCAATGGAAATTGTCCATAATGAATTGTGGTTCGGCTGATGCTGATCGAAACCGAATGAAATTGTGCTATACCGAGATGTCAGAAACCTAGAATGCAATTGTATCAAGCTTCATTAACATGTTCGACTCCTCCCTGCTCATGTCGGTGAATTTGATTCTTTTGAAAATGCTACCAATGGTCATTGTTTCGAGTTAGATTTGGAAACCGTCGGCAGTGAATAGTAGAGATGTACAACAGACTAGAAGAGGATAAAGCAATAAAATGCTTTTATTTTTTGTTTAAAAAAAACGTCAATAATTTTGTCCTTGAGTTTTTGATAACTACTGTTTGTGTAAAATAAACTCGCAAGTCAGATAAATGAGGGCTATGGCAAACGTTACAAAATTTCTAGTTTTATGATTTTGTATAGGGTGTAGTTTATTGCGTTGACTGAGTTGAACTGCTGTGATATAGACCCAGGTTTTTGTTTAATACCGCTGTACAAATGAAGATTCAGTATGGAATGAAAACACTTTGATGATTTTTTTTAGATACATCATACATGTAGCAATGATGGGTTTTGGTACTGAACATCGATTTCCGTGTTCTACTTATACAGCCCGTTCCAAAAATACCGATATTGCATGGGTTCTCAGTCACTTCAACAAACCGGAAGTCGACCATGTTTGAGCATGATGACCGTGCGTTTCGTAGTTGCTACTCCTTGATTGACCAGAACAATCGCAATCGCACAGGGAACCAATAGATTTGGGATTTGCTCTCCAACCTCAATCTAGCAATTGCTAGAACATGGAAAATATATGGAAAGATACAAAGTAGGAAGGAATGGAACGGGTCTGGCATCGAACCCACAACTTTCTACGTATGAGGCAGAAGTGGTAGCCATATGACCACCAAGCCCGTGCAAAACCAGAAGTCGATCATGTTCAATTCAAAAATGGCGCGATGTCGATGTTTTGGATTCAGGCAGTTTTCAGATGAAAAACTTCTGTCCAAATTATTCATTCCTTAAAAAAATGGCGTTAATTGAAAAATCCGCTTAGATCTAAACCAGCGTAAATTCAGAATATCTATTTTTTTCTTTTCAACAATTTTCACGTGAGATAAAACAATTAAACCATTGAAAACTAATTACCATCGTGTTTTAAAAAAGATCGAAATATGTGAACAGATCCTAAGGCATTAGATTGACTTTCGCCTACGTATCATATTGTGTGGTATGCAATTGATCATGCAACCACGCTCAAACGTGGCCAGCCACGTCGGGTATGTTGGTTTAGTAATTTTGTAATAAAAATTATTCGCAAAGTACGCCTTCCTCGCCAAATGAGATAGTCTATAATTTTCATTCACCGAGCAAAATGCAGTGCTCAACGAGTGATTGCAGTGCGGTAGAAGATATTGTTTTAATTGAAGCTGGCTTTGTTTTATTAAGCAGACCGTTCAATCAGCTAATAAGCTTGATTTTCCAGATTCAGAGCTGAGAGCTGCCGATTTTCAATTACATTTATTCGTCCATGTGTGTGATGTGATTTTCCAGCTTGATGGACACCTGAAACGGCGAGATGATGGGTCAACGCCAAACAGTAACAGCGTATTCATGTGTTGCGCTAATTTCGCTACGGACGCCACATGGCACTGGTTTTTAATGCACTAGGACCGAGCAGAGCGTGATATTAAAATCGATAAAACTTTAAAGTAATGAAACATGTGTCAACATTATTAGAATATTGTTTATTTAATATGTGTGATCATTTTTGTCTTTCTCGTATACTTAGTGTACGTAAAGGCTGTATGTTCGCTTTATAAATAAATCTTGTTATTGAAATCTCGGAGACCCAATCGACTCAGCTCGTTGAATTAAGATGTACGGTTGTGCGTGTGTAAATATATGAGTGTGAAGAAAAAAGCTCATTCTTCAGACACTTATCATTTACCAATATGCCCACAACAATGACAACAATTCGATGGATAATGAGATTTTTTTACTAATGAAAATTGGCTCGATCAGATTAGTGGCTCAGAAGCTGTGCTCAAACTAATGTTTTTTATAATGCACGAGAAATGCACCATTATTAATCTTGTATTTTTTCACCTTTTATAAGGTGACTTTTAGTATATTGACTACCTTCCTACCTGATTTCGATCATCAACATGAAAGCAAAAAGTCGTTTCAAGAAAACAAATAATTCGCTACTTTTCGGAATGTTTGATAGGCTTTCTTGGACGATTGTAACAAAAGAGTTTTCCTTTGAAGTCTGGCTCGTCAGGATTTGGTCCGATTTGTGAATTAAAATCGAAATAAACCTAAAAGTGACAGTTTGAAAATTTTTAAATAACACTGCTCGTAGAGCAAGATTACTTTTGACAGATATTGAATCATTTTTGATAGATGCTTTGTTGGTCTTGCTGGATTGCTCCAGCCATTCTTATGAGCGGGGATTTCATAATTTCCGAATTGTCACTTTTGAGTTTAATTTTATTTTAATTCGCGAATCGGACCAGAGCCTTAGAAGATCTCTATGCGTAATGCCACCCCTGATTCCTGCTCCACTATCTTTAGATTTCAGTAGATCCACAATTCTTCATAAAGCTGTGTCGTTGCAGTTTTTTCGCTGTAAGTATAGTTTTCCTTTCGGATTCGAAATTGTCTCGACTTCCCTGGGCATAAAAATATCATCGTGTTAGCCTCATGATATACGAATGCAAAAATGGTAACCTGGCTTAGAAACTTCGCAGTTAATAACTGTAGAAGTGTTTAATGAACACTTAGCTGCGAAGCGACCCTGTCCCAGTGTGGAGATGTAATGCCGAGAAGAAGATGAAGAAGAAGTTTCTTATACGGCTTTGAAACCTTCCATTTCTTTATATTTATGCTGTAGGAAATATGTAAAAAGCAATTTCGTAAATGCCCAGTTCTTGTACAGGTTTTGGTAGATTCTTATACAAAATTATTAGAAAATCTAACAACCGCCGATTGAAATTTCAATTTATTATCTTATGTAAGGTACCCCGGGGCAAGTGAAACCTAAAAAATGCTATTTCAGCAAAATTGTTATCACATACTTAAAAAACAGAGTATTTCAGAACATTAATGACAGAACGTCATTATATGCTACCGCGGCTGTTGAAGTGGAACAAAAAAAAAATTACATGTAGGACCCACTTAGTTCTTCAAAGGGACAAGTGGGAGCCCTTATCATATATATAATAGCCCTGTTTGTCTGTCCGGTGACTAGCCAACGAGACGCAGCACGTGGGGAAATTATCACAAAAAAATAAAATATTTGCAACTTCAATTCTTTTTCACTATCAGATGCAGAAAACAAAACCAGTGACAACCTTAGACAACCAGACACAGCATTTGATGAAAAAAAATCACAGACAACAGACGTTGAAAATTTTGATTTTTTGAAAAAAAAAACACTTGCCATGGGCGCTACTGCGTCCACAAATAAACTAGTGTTTTATACTGTCCAACGAAACTAATTTGAGGAATGTAGATATAATGTTCGTATTGTTTCTAAGGCGTAGTATTTTCCGATCATGGATGGAGGTTGGAAGTTTGTTGGACTTTTGTTTTTGCAACAAGAGAAGGATTATCATTATAATGTTAGCATATATGAAAATAAGTCATTAGACGCATTCCACGCAGAATGACACATAAATAACGAAATTTTAACATGATTGTCTTTAATTGGGATAAAATTTTGCACATATCTTCGGCACAGCAGACTGATCAGTTTTCACTAATTTGAAAAAAAAATCGACCCTCGAGTAATTTATAAAAAGGTTGAATGTGTTTTTGCACAAATTATTATAAAAATATTGTAGCTTGGAGATAGGAGACTAAAAGGGCTTTATGGAGAAAATATTATACTGGTCAAAAAATGATTTTACACTGAAAAAAATCGTTAATTATTGAAAAAATGAAAATATCTTAAACCCCCATTTTTATTTTTTTACCAAATTTTTACCACAAAAACTTGACTTCAAAACAAACATTTTAATGACATCAGTTTGTTGGAAAATTTTTTTAGCGGAAGCAATTTTTGGTTCATTTTTGAAACATTGACTATTTCCAAGACAACACATATATTTGACGCTGAATTGTGATTCCTTGGTTTTCCGTTTTCGGAATATTTCAAATTTAATTTTTAAAACTGAAAAAAAATATATACCGTCCTTCTCAAAACTTACTCGTGATTCTTCATTATCAACACTAGTACATGAAATTCCAAAATTTGTACATAAACATCAAAACAATCTGTTTGAGAGTTAGGATTCAATGAATTATTGTTATTATTGTCGAAATGGACCCCAATGCACTAGGAAAGTTAAAAGGTACATATTAAAATGATAAGAAAATTATGTTGAGCTTTTTAGTGGAATGTTTTCACCTGTCATAAGACGAGTTTAAACAATCCCATTGAATTCCACCACTTAATTGTATCTTGACAGATACGTATTTCGACCTCAACAGTAAGGCCGTCTTCAGTGTCTCGTACTTGACTCGAAGTCGAGTCAAGTACGAGACACTAAAGACGGCCTTACTGTTGAGATCGAAATACGTATCTGTCAAGATACAATTAAGTGGTGGAATTCAATGGGATTGTTTAAACTCGTCTTATGACATATTAAAATGTTTATTATCATAATGTATACCCGAATTACAATCATGTCGGAGGTAAAAGCATCAGCAGGGGGTATATATTGAAAGTATATAGTCAATACTGGCTCTATCAGGGTGCCTGACAGATGCAGCCATGGACAGAAGAAGGAAGAGGAGGAGTTCTAATATCCTTAAATTTTACAGAACCGATCATTCCCAAATCATTTGTGAGACAGGATACTTAAAACATGGCTTCGAAATTTGAAGGATGTTTTAAACTATAGATAGTAGAATCTATATATGAGCGAAAGCATAGTTGGGTTCGTTTTTTGACCGTGTACCAGGCGCATATGACATCACACCCCTTAATATTTTCATTAAAATCGTGACGTCATGCTCGTTTGGAGACACGTTTGACAGTTTGTTTGGAGACAGAGGATTTATCTTCGCTCATCTATATATTCCACTATATATATTGTAAACCATTTCCCAGTACACGATGCTCAAAAAATGTCCGTATAGTGACTGAAAAAGTTATTGATAAATTGAAATCAATGGGATGTAATATTACACATCTTTGATCATTTGCGATTCGCGTAGACTGCTAAAACAAGTGACTGTAAATATTTATGGTGATGTGGAGGTGACATCACAGTGGAGGAACATCAACCACCATTATCCGAATCACACCCACCAGTAGCTGAACCAAACCCACCAGTAACTGAGCCACAACCATCTGGATCAAATAACTGTCTTGAAGAAGTACCGTCAGCAACATCATTATCATTGTTGGTCGGTAGGAAAAGAATCTCACAGCAGCTTCATACTTTCCTTCCACAAACTTTGTAGTGCTTTCTAATATTTCACGGGCTCGTTTTTCGTCGGCGGACTCGAGAGTTGGCGTTCGGCTGGTAATAGCTTCTTCTAGAATAAACTGCTGCCGAACCAAGTCGTTTAGTTGACGATCAGCGTCGCGTCTTCAAATTCGTGGACGTTCACAAATCCATTCTTCGATATTGCACTTCCATCGGGACCATATACGGACCAACCTAACAGCGATTTCACGGCGATCGGATCTCCTGGTTTGCCAACACAACAATATCCAGTAGAGCGAAGACTTAGATTTTTCAATCCCAAAAGAATCTTTGGAACGGCTCCGGAATACGATGAGGCAGGAAGATTACCTACGCAGATGTGAGAATCGCTCGGTCAACTCGTCCATAGCCAAAATCTGGGGTGGCATTGCGCACCTCGACTCGAAACGAGCAAACCATGCAAACTGTCATACGAAAAAGCTGTCGAAAGGAGATGCGTAACGAGCCCCCTGGTTTGGCAAATTCAACTCCTCAACCGTGTGGGCGTTTTTGAATATAAAACGCCGTGTTAATTCTTTGCCGGCGTTTTCAAGATTCACTCGTTTCGAATTGTGCTCGTCATTACACTTGAGGTCCATCGCAAGTTTCGCAACTCTAATGGTTCTGGAACACCTGACGCGCCAAGTTGATGTGCAAGTCTTGCTTCGATGATGGTCAGGGAAGAACCTTTGTCTAAAAAGGCGAATATTTAACATTTTTGGTTTCCCTTATACAATGTAACGGGAGTTATCCAAAAAAGGACGGGCCTTTGCGATCGCTCGTGAGTGTTGCACTCTGATGATCATAATTGATGCTGACGTTGTTCTTGACGATGAAGCAGTGGGTGGTGACGAACACGACAGTTTCCAACGTTGCACCGGATTCTCGAGCGACATCTCCATTGTCCATGATCGAACAAACAAACTTGGCACAAATTCCATTGCTCATCGGCCTTGAGGCGAGCCTCCTACCCTAATTGTTGGAATCGTTCGCCATTCCGCACTAGGTGGTCTGTTTTTTTGCATGTCGGACAAGGCTGTCGTTCGCTGTGGCTTTACTCTTCAACAACTTGTTCATGTATGTAGAGATGTCCCTTTTTCTTTGACTTATCCCTGTCAGCTCCAGAATTGACTGACTTCTGTTGAATGGGTGACGTGACTTCACTAGCGTTGTCGACGAGTTCCTCCATGAAGATTCCGAAGTGTTTCAATGTTTGAATCTGAATCCACAGCGTTGCGCCTATCATTTGCCTCTCGATCAAACCGGGCCAAACATTTTCCCGCTTGCTCAGCTTGCGCTGGGTTTTTAACCATTCCTCTGTCCTACTTTTTTGGCTTGAAATGCTTGATTTGTGGCTACCAGCTTCTTCCACCAATTGATCCTGCAGCTCAAACTTTTCTCGTAGATACTTCTCCTACATCGCCAGTTCTTTTGATTCTATTGCATGTTCTTGATCCTTGAGTTGCGAGATTCTTTTCCTACCGACCAACAACCATGATTACTGGTGCTCAAAAATACCACTCATTCGTTCCAATTTCAGATAATAGAATTGCAGCTGAGCTGTTCTAAACGACGATACCTCAATCATTCATAATGTATATACAAATAAATTTAATAAGCAGCAAAATAATGTGATGTTGTCAACAATTAAGGACTGAATTGGTTGATATCTTTTTATATTTGAAGGACAAAATAGGTTTGGAGAAATACTATACAATCATAGAAAATTATTATTCTGGATTGCTTTGAGAATAGGTTGTAATGTGCAGAAGAGAATCGGGAAACTTAGTATTGGTGATGGTCGAATCGGAAAACTTAGTGTTGGTGATGGAGAATCGCGAGTAAGTTTTGAAAAGCACGGAGTACAAACTTTTTTCCAGTTTTCGAAATAAAAATTAAAAACGGTAATACTTAGGAAGAAAATAAACAGCTTTTTTGTTCAAAATTGACCCAGGAATCATAATTCTGCGTCAAATACATGTGTTTTCTTGTAAATAGTCAATGTTTCAAAAATGAGCCAAAAATAGCTTTTTTTACACTTTTCCGGTGAGACGCGTACCCCTAAACGCTACCGTTTGGGCTGCACCTCCGGCGACTGGCAAGGATTTGGTGAAGGGGCTGGGAATCGAACCCATGACCGTCCGCTTATAAGGCGAACGTGTAGCCAACTATGCTACGGGACTCCCATCCAAATATGGGTTTTTGAGATATTTCAGCCCTATTAGTCCCCTACAGTTCTTTCTCAGACAATTTTTTCGAACAATGAAATTTTTAAAATAAAATAACACATTCGACCTTTTCATAAATTACTCGAGGGTCGAATTTTTTTAAAAATTAGTTCAAAATAGTCTAACTCCATGATGATGATGATGATGATGATACTACCATCTATTGTAGCAAGGCACCTGCCGATAGCACTGGCCATATCTGATAAACGATTTGATCATGATTATACTATTGTTTGTATTTCATCAAACTCCTGTATGAAGGGCCAAAAATGGGTGGGGTGGTTCCATAAGCAGAGACACTTATGCGAATCCACGGGATGAATAGAGAATCTCCTTCCAGAAGAAAGTTCGTACATACAATAATATAATCTAGCCCTCGTTTCCCAGATTGACCCAATAGATGAGGAGAAGAGCCATTTATCCACGAGATGTTAACAATAGAAAGTTGGCGATTCCACTCTTCCTATCCAAATCACTTCAATCGGGTGAGTTCAAAATAGTCTAATTCCAATACCGAAAATATGTGACAAGTTTCAATCGAATCACCTATTATCAAGTTTGGTCGGTGTGTCATTCTACGTGGAATCCGTTATTAGCCGTTATTAGTTTTTTTGTTTAACCGGCTGTTGTTTGGTTTCATTAGATTATGTTTGTACCAAATGTTTGCCGTGGTAAGGATAAGCAAATCTTCATTCACTTTTTGTATGAATATTTATCAGTTTAGAATATAAATTATTACAAACATCAATACTGCGAAGTTTGAAAATAACAAAACACAAGACAAAACCTGTTGACTTATTGTAGAATAAATAGATTATTGGCAATGTACACAGAAAAATATCACAAAGTTTTAACCATAAATTTAACCATTTGTTAATAAACTGTACAACGAAACCAACGATATAAAACTGCATCTGACTAAGTTCCAAATGATATATGAGTGTCGAAGTTATTTTGAACTAGTCAACAATTTAGTAGGTTGAGAGTTCGATTGTTTATGTTAATCTATTTGCGAGGTCTCCGTTTTTCAGTCTAGATATTTTTAGATCAACTGTTTGAGATCTGTCCCAACGTTTCGGCAAGTTTTTGTTGCCTTCATCAGGGGATCATTCATGATTTTTCCCCTGATGAAGGCAACAAAAACTTGCCGAAAATATCTAGACTGAAAATCCGAAACCTCACAAATACTAGACAACAATCTAAAAATAGTTAAAATAACTCTAGCGAAAATATTGTTCAGATATAGCCCACTTGCTCCATGCGAAAGCAAGTGAAAATTGAGTTTGGGTTTAATTGACACTTTTAGATTTTTTTTTCCGTTTTTTTAAATTATTTAGGGGGAATGACGGCTTTGGCAGGTTTTGTTCTATTATAGGCAGGGTTTTTTTATGACTGACTAGGCTCAAATTTGGCCTAAACATTCTTTGCATATCAAAGAATTTTGGTGCCAAATTTCATAAAATTTGGTCGACAAAAACCTACCTGCCAATAATAGGACAAAAGCTGCCAAAGCCGTCTTTCCCCCTATATCCTCAAAATATTCACTTTGAACATCAATGATAAATTTAGAAACGACTATTTTATTGGAAATCCATTGAATTGAAATAAAAGTAATAGCTTTCCTACTTAGACTAACTCTGACGCTAGATCGCCACCATCAAATAATATTATTTCCATTCTACATATTATGATTGACAGCAAATAACAACGATTCAGGATCAAAATAGATTCGTGTGTAATTGCGTCCAATTGTCGGGATATGTATGAAGTCCATTTGTATGTTTGATGTTATTGTTTCAAATACTGATTACGATGATGCACTTCAGACTAACGATGGAGTTTCTGTTCGGCACACATTGATAAACTGGATAGCATTGCTCGCAAGTTATAATCGAGTTCCAACTATATCTATAGATATGCCGAAATCAAACAAACTTCATGCCACCGAGTGATTCTCTGATGGCAACTGCGACTGGATTCTGTATCGTTGTGTATCAAATAGCATACACGTTATGAAGCCCCCGCTTTTTCCTGTTTGCCATGTTGCATTTGGTCTAGACTTATATTTTCAATGCATGTCTATCCAACGTTTAATTATGTCACACTTCTGTCGATTTTCATTAGCGGATTCATAATAGCTGTGTTGAGTGGGTCTGCCGATGTTTGTGTATGAACTAACAATAACCCTAAAGAGGTCGATAATGCGGGAATATTTATTTCATTCATTTAATGATACTTGTCTGGATTGTACTTCATTGTAGCTGTGGCGAAAACATGTGCTAGATTGGGATGTGCGGCTACAAAGTAAGACCATGCTAAAGGTGACTGGGTACGATTCCAGGTCCGATCTATGAAATTTTAGGATTAACTTGCCTGGAAAAAAGAGTGTCATCGCGTCAGCCTCATAGTATAATGACAAAATGATAACTTGGCTTAGAAACTTGGCCAGAAACCACAACATTGAAGATGCTGCCATGTCCCAATAATGAAAAAAGAAGGACGATAATTTGACTGTATAATTGCTTAATATATCACTTCTCTTCCGTGCATAAAACTTGATAAACATCCAATACAGGCTAGGAATACTATGAACGTTGGAATTTGTAGTTTAACATTTTTTCCAGTAATTTGTTCTATTTGAATAACATAGATTTCCTTTCTCGTGTTTTTTTCAGCCCCGCTGACAGACCCAAAGTTCAGTGCTCCGATAATAAACGTAACGGCTGCTGTTGGGCGGGAAGCAACGCTAACGTGTGTGGTTCATGATCTAGGTGCATATAAGGTTTGCTATTTCGTCATAGTTTGTTGAATATGAGTTCATAATTTGGATAGAGTTTAAGGGTAAAAATCGTAGAATTTTAACTTCTGTAACTCAATGAATCATGTTTGTAGGTAAAAAGTGTAAAAAATAAATTTTTAGAAGGTTGGTCTATTTCTCTCCCTGTTTCGCGAAGCTTCAATTTTTGGCGAATATTTTAACTTTGTACAAAGCTGTTAGATTAATCATAACACACGTTCGAAAATGTTATTCTTGTCCCATATAAATATACCTGAAAATTCGTTAAAAAGTGCAAAAAATTATTTTATACAATTAATTGTTACCATCAATAACCTAGAGTCAATGTGACTTTTGGGTTTGGTATATCTTGGAGTTTGGTCACATAGACCACCTAGATAAAAATATGTTGCGATTTTAACCTTTGCATCCCCAACCTCTTTTGTGCATCAAAATTTTGGTGATGTTTTTGCTCTAGTTCATTCAACTTTTGACCGATTTGTTTGAAATTTTCAGACATGAACTAGAAATTATCATAGATTCAGAGGATCGATCGATTGGACATGTCGGTTCACCGGTTCCGGATTTATACGGAATCCCAGTGGGGTCTGTCGGGTGGCCATTTAGGACATTTTTGACTTTTATGGTTGTTATTCGTACCAATATCGTCTTTTTATACCCGTATCATGAAGACAACTTATTTGCGATGCTTCTGAACAAATTTGGATGCATGATGGCCACACTGGAACCGGTTCCGGGACTCTAACTGGGGACATATATCAGAATACTTCGAAGTATATCATGAGGCATATCAATCATCGGTATTTTTTGGCGAAAGATATTTTGAAACTAATTTTAGATTTCTACTATCAATTTTGATCCTTTTGATCCAGTTGATCCAAACATCCCGGGACACCTGGAACCATTTCCGGGGACCCTGTGGAAGACTTGAATCCGGTTTTTGAAAAAAACATAGCATGCGACATATCAAACTTCATGATTCACCATGAAAAAAAATTAGGATAACATTTTTTAGATCTTGATTCTACTTCTGGCTACTTCCGGGAAAATCCGGAAGTCGAAGGAAGCGGTTTTGAAGTTTGTTTCATAAGTTGAAGTTCGTTACCAAAGCTGTTAGTTGTACGCACATTTCAACTTTTCGAAATCAGATCAAGAAAAAACAATCATAGAAATGCCTCTAATATAATTTTGAACCTTATTGGTCATGTTTCAGGCACCCGGAACCGGTTCCGGGATAGACCTGTGCGTCGATTGCAATTTTAATTGGCGGCGGCGTGATAAATAATTTTGAGTTAGCGGTGGCGGCGTGCCGACGTCCCACCATTGGTGATCGGAGGAAGCGGTGCGGAATTTACTGCATCATTTCGATCGAAAATTCCTTTAAGAATTAATTCCTCTGCAAGTTCCTTCAGCATTTCCTCTGCTATTAATTCCAGTAATTCCTCTGCAAGTTCCTTCAGCATTTCTTCCAGAAGTTCCTTCAACAACTCCTGCGGATGTTCCTCAAGGAATTCCTCCGGTAAATCCTTCAGTAATTTCTCTGGATTTCCTTCGGGAATTCCTCCGGAAGTTCCAGGATTTCGTCCAGAAGTTCCTTCTGGAATTCCTTCGGAACTTCCTTCAGGAATACCTCCAAAAATTCCTCCAGCAATTGCTCCAAAAATACCTTCAAGAACTCCTTCGGAAGTTCCTTCAGTATTTCTTTCGAAAGTTTTTTTCAGGAAGACCTCCGACAGTTTCATCTAAATACCACCGGAAGTTCCTCCAGGAATTCATCCGAAAATTCCACCAGCAGTTCCTCCAGCTACTTACCCGGAAGTTCTGGCAGCATACAAAGATATCTCCGGAAGTTCCTTCAAGAATACCTCCGGACGGTCCTTCAGGAATACTTTCGGAATTTCCTTCAGGAATTCTTCCGGAAGTTCCTTCAGGTATTCCTCCGGATGTTCTACCAGAAATTCTAATGAAACTTCCTTCAGAAATTCCTCTAGAAGCTAATTTAGGAATTCCTCTGGAAGTTCCTTCAAGAATTTCTCCCGGACGTTACTTCAGAAATTTCTCTGGAAGTTTCTTCAGAAAATCATCCGTGAGTTCATGCAGAAAATCCTCCGGAAGGTCCTTAAGCAATATTTACGGAAGTTCCTACACACTTAAAATATTTTACAGTGTACGGTAATTTTTTACCGAACTTTCAACAGCTGAACGTTCGGTAATCTATTCGGTAAACGAAACATTTACAGTTCGATCGGTAATTTTAAATTTTGTGATGATCTGTCGTAATTTACCGTACAGTTCGGTAATTCGAAAAAAGGAACTACCGAGCGCTTCGGTACTTTTTCAGTTTTGAAAAAAAAAATGAAGGGATATTTATTTATTGTACATGGTCTTCAACTTGCAAATTGCACAGACTGATTGTTTGACTTAATCCTATTTTTAAAAACTAATTTGGTAACATTAAAGTCGAAAAAACAACACACTTCGTTGAATAGTCTGCAGCATAAGTCCAATGGATTATTTTGACCGTAGTGTGTGCGGTGACCACGGATCCATAACAGTTGACGATTCCTGAGTTGACGAGACGGTACATGAAATCGAACGTTCTCCAGGATGTAACGGCAGTCGATGTTGCACGTTATGACGTCGAAAATAAACATCCTCTGAAGCATCACTCGACGGTCTGCCATTGGTTGTAAGTCAATCAAAGCACAACGATTTCGGTATGGAGGCAGGTTTGATGGATCGTTCCAAGGTAAGCGGCGCAAGGCGTAGTTGATGAAGCTTTTTTGTATTCTCTCGATGCGTTCAATGTGAACGGAATGATACGGAGCCCAGATTTGCACTCCGTACTCTAGTATGCTCCGAATTAATGCACAATATAATGATTTGAGAGCATGGACATCATCGAACTGTGCTGTATTCCGCCGTAAGAATCCAAGCATAGCATTGGCCTTAGCAATGGTAACTGATAAATGTTCCGTAAAACGAAGCTTACTGTCGAGAACGATTCCAAGGTCGTTGATCGATGTAACCCTCTGAAGCGCTGTGTGATTCAGACAATAGTCATAGGTTATAGAAGATCGGCAACGAGTGAATGTTATGGCTTTGCATTTAGTCGGGTTCATCTGCATACCATTGATTTTGCACCAGTTTGCAACATTCACAATATCAGTTTGTAAAGCACAGCAGTCTACGAGCGATTTTATGACACGGTATATTTTCAAATCGTCTGCATAAAGCTGTTTTCCAGAGCTCAGGTTGCTACATAGATCATTGACGAAAAGAATAAAGATGAGCGGACCTAGAATACTGCCCTGCGGTACTCCAGAGGGAATGTCATAGGCATCAGACTAGGCGCCAAGTACTTTGACGAAAGCCTTGCGAGAGGATAAGTACGATTTTAACCACCGAATGATCCAAGTAGGTAAGCCAAGTCGGTCAAGTTTTTCTATCGCTAGTGCATGTGGCACCTTGTCAAACGCCTTTGAAAAGTCAAAATAAATAGCGTCGACCTGGCTACGGTTCTCCAATTCGTCTAGCACTGTATGAGTGAATACCATTAGGTTGGATGTCGTCGAGCGCTTTTTCATGAACCCATGTTGATACTCGGAGATGACAGACTGTACTGCTGGGTATAATACTTCGTGCAAAAGACTCTCAAAAATTTGGCGAAACAGTTAAGGATTGATATCGGACGGTAGTTCTCTACACTATGTATGTTACCGGATTTGTACACGGGAACGATCGAAGCAAGCTTCCAAGCTTCCGGGAAAACACTATCGCTTATAGATCGATTGAAAATTGAAGCAATGGGCATTGCCAGCGATGAAGCACATTGTTTGATGAAGGTGGGCTGTAGGTGATCGGGTCCCGGACCTTTTGATGTGTCAAGCGAGCTGAGAGCTTCAAAAATATCCGCATTGCTAAAAGTGACTTGAGGAAGCCGGACGGAATACGACGGAAGACTTTCGATGTAGCTTTGATCCAATGGAGGAGGATTGTCGTCATGTACTGAGCGGAAGAAGCTGGCAAACAAATTTGCTGTTGCGTCAGCTGATCGGGAGGAAAGCGTACGATAAGTGACGTCAACAGATATAAATGTTTGGTGATTTCAGTAATAGTTATAAAATGAAATACAACTTCGGTATAATAACATGACTTTTCTTTATTTATCTTGTTTACAATTGACCTCATTTTATAATGAAAAACCGCCATGAAAATCTGATCTGGCACATTTTCCGTACATGAAACATACCAGCACAAACAAATATCAGCAAAGAAAAATCTGAAAAGAGTGTTGCTACATTAAAAACGATATACTTTTGTAAACAATGTAAAATACCTGTTATTATTTCTCCGGTCTATGTCTGAATATATTTTTACAACGATCATTTTTTTTTAAATTGATCGTTTCGCAAAAAATAGTCTTGATCCAACCGCAAGCTGCACATTTTTTCTGTAAAGAAGTATGACTTTTACTGTATGACAGCCCTGATGACAGCTCAACCCAGTTTACCGAAAAACTGTAAAGCAGAATTTGTTTTGCAGTTTGTTCGGTATTTATTTTACCGTATACGGCAACAACTTTGTTTACCGTACGAACTGTTGGTTTCAATACCGAGTTCTGTCAAATAATTCGGGACCGCTTTGCGATTTGGGCGTAACTTATTTTGTAAACAAACATTGGAAGGCGAATTTCTGCTAAAATAAGCATTTCATGAGGAAACCACGGCATGGATCCGACAGATTAAGCTTTCCTCTACCAGATAAGGGAATTAGTTTAGTATGAAAACGCTTGCATTCTCCGGAATCCACGAAGCAATGTTTGTTTAGAAAATAAGTTACGCCCAAATCGCAAATCAGTCCCGAATTTTTAAATTGCAGTTTTATCGGTAAAATTTTACCAAAATACGGTAGAATAATTTATTTTTACCGAACATACGGTAAGTTTTAATGTTTACCGAAGTTTTTCGTCAAAAACTTTACCGAACAGCGAAATCTATTTTAAGTGTGTACAGCAGTTACTCCGGTAGTTCCTCCGGAAGTTTCTTCAGGGATTGCTGAAGAAACTTCAGGAGCAATTTCTTGAAGGAATTTCCGGAGGAATTCCTGAAGGAACTGCCAGAAAACTCCTGAAGGAACTTCCAGCGAAATTCTGGAAAGAACCTCCAGAAAAAATCTTGGAAGAACTTCCGAAGAAATTTCTGAAAGAACTTCAGGAGGAACTGCTCGGGGATTTTCCGGAGGAATTCCTGAAGGATCTTATGAGGTATTCCTGAAAGAACTTCCAGAAGAATTTCAGAAGGATCTTCCGAAAAAAAAACTTCCGGAGGAATTCCTGGAGGAACTTCCGGAGGAATTCCTGGAGGAACTTCGGAAAGAATTCCTGGAGGAACTTCGGAAAGAATTCCTGGAGGAACTTCCGGAGGAATTCCTGGAGGAACTTCCAGAGGAATTCCCGGAGGAACTCCGGAGGAATTCCTGGAGGATTTTTCGGAGCAATTCTTGGATGAGCTTCCGGAGGAACTTTCGGAGGCATTCATGGATGAACTTCCGAAGGAATTTCTGGAGTAAATTCCGGAGGAATTCCTGGAGAAAATTCCAGAGGAATTCCTGAAGAAAATTCCGGAGCAATTCCTGGAGGAACTTCCAGAAGAATCCCTGGAGGATCTTTCAGCGAAATTCCTGGAGAAACTTCCAGAGAAATTCCTGCAGGAACTTTCGGAGGAATTTCTGGAGAAACTTTCGAAGGAATTCCTGGATGAACTTTCGGAGGAATTTCTGGATGGACTAGGAGGGAGGAATTTCTAGAGGAACTTCAAGAGGAATTCCTGAAGGAACTTCCAGAGGAATTCCTGGAGGAACTTCTAAAGGAATTTCTGGAAGAACTTCCAGAGAAAATCCTGAAGGAACCTCCAGAGGAATTCCTGGAGGAACTTCCGGAGGAATTCCTGGAGGAATTTCGGAGCAATTCCTGGAGGAACTTCGGAGGAATTCCTGGAGGAACTTCCGGTGGTATTTCTGGAGGAACTTTCGAAGGAATTCTTGAAGGAACCTCCGGAGGAATTCCTGGAAGAACTTTCGGAAAAATTCCTTGAGTAACTTCAGAAGGAATTTCTGGAGGAACTTCTGGAGGAATTCCTGAACGAACTTTCGGATGAATTCCTGGACGACTTACCTGAGAAATTCCTGGAGAAACTTCCGGAGGAGTTCCTGGAGGAACTTCTGGAGGAATTCCTGGAGAAACTTCCGGAGGAATTCCTGGAGGAACTTCGGGAGGAACTTCCGGAGATATTCCTGGAGAAACTTTAGGAGCAACTCCTGGAGGAACTTCCGGAGGAATTTCTGGAGGAACTTCCGGAGGAATTTCTGGAGGAACTTCTGGAGGAATTCCTGGAGGAACTTCCGGAGGAATTCCTGGAGGAACTTCCGGAGGAATTCCTGGAGGAACTTCCGGAGGAATTCCTGGAGGAACTTCCGGAGGAATTCCTGGAGGAACTTCCGGAGGAATTCCTGGAGGAACTTCCGGAGGAATTCCTGGAGGAACTTCGGAGGAATTTCTGGAGGAACTTCGGAGGAATTCCTGGAGGAACTTCGGAGGAATTCCTGGAGGAACTTCCGGAGGAATTCCTGGAGGAACTTCCGGAGGAATTCCTGGAGGAACTTCGGAGGAATTCCTGGAGGAACTTCCGGAGGAATTCCTGGAGGAACTTCGGAGGAATTCCTGGAGGAACTTCGGAGGAATTCCTGGAGGAACTTCCGGAGGAATTCCTGGAGGAACTTCCGGAGGAATTCCTGGAGGAACTTCGGAGGAATTCCTGGAGGAACTTCGGAGGAATTCGTGGAGGAACTACCGGAGGAATTCCTGGAGGAACTTCCGGAGGAATTCCTGGAGGAACTTCGGGGGAATTCCTGGAGGAACTTCCGGAGGAATTCCTGGAGGAACTTCCGGAGGAATTCCTGGAGGAACTTCCGGAGGAATTCCTGGAGGAACTTCCGGAGGAATTCCTGGAGGAACTTCCGGAGGAATGCCTGCAGGAACTTCGGAAGGAATTCCTGGAGGAACTTCCGGAGGAATTCCTGGAGGAACTTCCGGAGGAATTCCTGGAGGAACTTCCGGAGGAATTCCTGGAGGAACTACCGGAGGAATTCCTGGAGGAACTTCCGGAGGAATTCCTGGAGGAACTTCCGGAGGAATTCCTGGAGGAACTTTGGAAGAATTCCTGGCGGAACTTCCGGAGGAATTCCTGGAGGAACTTCCGGAGGAACTCCTGGAGGAACTTCCGGAGGAATTCCTGGAGGAACTTCCGGACGAATTCCTGGAGGAACTTCCGGAGGAATTCCTGGAGGAACTTCCGGAGGAATTCCTGGAGGAACTTCCGGAGGAATTCCTGGAGGAACTTCCGGAGGAATTCCTGGAGGAACTTCCGGAGGAATTCCTGGAGGAACTTCCGGAGGAATTCCTGGAGGAACTTCCGGAGGAATTCCTTGAGGAACTTCCGGAGGAATTCCTGGAGAAACTTCCGGAGGAATTCCTGGAGAAACTTCCGGAGGAATTCCTGGAGAAACTTCCGGGGGAATTCCTGGAGGAACTCCGAAGGAATTCCTGGAGGAACTTCCGAAGGAATTCCCGGAGAAAGTTCCGGAGGAATTCCTGGAGAAACTTCCGGAGGAGTTCCTGGAGGAACTTCCGAAGGCATTCCTGAACTAACTTCCGAAGGAATTTTTGAAGGAACTTCCGAAGGTATTTCTGAAGGAACTTCCGGAGGTATTCCTGAAGGAACTTCCGGAGAAAGTTCCTTCGACAACTCCCCCAAAAGATCATTCAGAAATACCTCTGGAAGTTCAGGAATTCTTCCGGAAGTTCCTTCCGCAATTCTTCCGGAAGTAACTCCAGAAATTGTTCCGGAAGTTATTTAAGGAATTTCTTCGGAAGTTCCTCCAAGAATTCCTTCGGAAGTTCCTTCAGGAGTTCCTCACGGAATTCCTTAGGAAGTTTCTTCAGGAATTCCTTAGGAAGTTCCTTCAAGAACTTTTTCGCAACTTCCTTCAAAAATTCTTTCGGAATTTTCTTCAGGATTATCTTCGGAAGATCCTTCTGAAATTCTCCCAGAAGTTCTCTCAGGAACTCCTCCGGAAGTTCTTTTAGGAATACCTCAGGAAGTTCTTTCAGGAATTCCTCCAGAAGTTCCTTCAGGAATTCCTCCAGAAAATCCACGAGCAATTCCTCCTGAAGTTCCTTCAGCAATTTTATCGGAAGATCCTTCAAGAGCTTTTCCGGAGGTTCTTGCCAGAATTTCTCCAGAAGTTCCTTCAGGAGTTCTTCTGGCAGTTCCTTCAGGATTTCCTCTGGAAGTTTCTTCAAGAAATTGCTCCTCAAGTTTCTTCAGGAATCCCTGAAGTAACTTCCGGAGGAACTACCGGAGTAAATGCTTTAGAAATTTCCGTAAAGAATGCTTAAGGAGCTTCCGAAGGATTTGCTGAATGAACTTTCGGATGATTTTCTGAAGGAACTTTCAGAGAAATTTCTGAAGTAACGTCAGGAGAAATTTCTGAAGAAGTTTACGTAGGTATTTTTGAAGGAACTTCCAGTGGAATTCGTAAGGGAACTTCTGGAGGAATTCCTGAGGGAACTTCAGGAGGAATTCCTAAATTAACTTCTAGAGGAATTTCTGAAGGAAGTTCCAAAAGAATTCCTGAAAGAACATCCGGAGGAATTCCTGAAGGAAATTCCGGAGGTATTCCTGAAGGAACGTCCGGAGGTATTCTTGAAAAAACTTCCGGAAATAATCTTGAAGGAACTTCCGGAAGAATTCCTGAAGGATCTTCCAGAGGAATTGCAAAAGGAACTTTCCAAAGAATTCCTGGAGGAATTTCCGGAGGAGTTGCTGAAATAACTTCTGTTGGAATTGCTGAAGGAACTTGCAGAGGAATTGCTGAAGGAATTTCTGGAGCAATTGCTGAAGGATCTTCCGGAGGAATTCCTGAAGGTCAGGAGAAATTTCTGAAGGAGTTTACGTAGGTATTCTTGAAGGAACTTCCAGAGGAATTCCTGAGGGAACTTCCGGAGGAATTCCTAAATTAACTTCTAGAGGAATTTCTGAAGGAAGTTCCAAAAGAATTCCTGAAAGAACATCCGGAGGAATTCCTGAAGGAAATTCCGGAGGTATTCTTGAAGGAACGTCCAGAGGTATTCTTGAAAAAACTTCCGGAGATAATCTGGAAGGAACTTCCGGAAGAATTCATGAAGGATCTTCCAGAGAAATCGCCAAAGGAACTTTCCAAAGAATTCCTGGAGGAACTTCCGGAGGAGTTGCTGAAATAACTTCTGTTGGAATTGCTGAAGGAACTTGCAGAGGAATTGCTGAAGGAATTTCTGGAGCAATTGCTGAAGGATCTTCCGGAGGAATTCCTGAAGGTCAGGAGAAATTTCTGAAGGAGTTTACGTAGGTATTTTTGAAGGAACTTCCAGAGGAATTCCTGAGGGAACTTCCGGAGGAATTCCTGAGGGAACTTCCGGGGGGATTCCTAAATTGACTTCTAGAGGAATTTCTGAAGAAAGTTCCAAAAGAATTCCTGAAAGAACATCCGGAGGAATTCCTGAAGGAAATTCCGGAGGTATTCCTGAAGGAACGTCCGGAGGTATTCTTGAAAAAACTTCCTGAGATAATCTTGAAGGAACTTCCGGAAGAATTCCTGAAGGATCTTCCAGAAGAATCGCCAAAGGAACTTTCCAAAGAATTCCTGGAGGAATTTCCGGAGGAGTTGCTGATATAACTTCTGTTGGAATTGCTGAAGGAACTTGCAGAGGAATTGCTGAATGAATTTCTGGAGCAATTGCTGAAGGATCTTTCGGATGAATTCCTGAAGGAGCTTCAGGAGGAATTTTTGATGGAACTTCCGGAGAAATTCATGAAAGAACTTTCGGAGGAATTTCTGAAAGAACTACATAAAAGAATTTCGGGTGGAATTCTTGAAGGAACTTCCGAATGAAATGATGCAGTAAATTCCGCACCGCTTCCTCCGATCACCAATGGTGGGTCGTCGGCACGCCGCCACCGGTTACTCAAAATTATTTATCACGCCGCCGCCAATTAAATTGTAATCGGCGCACAGGTCTATCCCGGAACCGGTTCCGGGTGCCTGAAACATGGCCAATAAGGTTCAAAATTATATTACAGGCATTTCTATTTTTGTTTTTGTTTTTGATTGCTTTTTTCTTGATCTGATTTCGAAAAGTTGAAATGTGCGTACAACTAACAGCTTTGGTAACGAACTTCAACTTATGAAACAAACTTCAAAACCGCTTCCTTCGACTTCCGGATTTTCCCGGAAGTGGCCAGAAGTAGAATCAAGATCTAAAAAATGTTATCCTACATTTTTTTCATGGTGAATCATGAAGTTTGATATGTCGCATGCTATGTTTTCTTCAAAAACCGGATTCAAGTCTTCCACAGGGTCCGGGATGCTTCATTTAGTATGAATGATGAACCTGCTAGAAGTTTATGATTATGAAGAAATAAATGTGACTTACATATGGTCCGTGCGTATTCGATGGCCTGCTTGTGCAGATATTCAAATTTAAATGAGTTGCGGCGCATGCTTATATCGACTCACAGGGCGCGTATAGTCGATAAAATAGATGATACATGATTAAGTATCACACTTGCCCCACACTTCCAAAAAAGAAACATGCTAAACAAAGTTTTTTTTGTTTTGTGAAATTCCTTAATTTTTTGTGTGTGGTTTTACGGGTCCGGTTGGGTTTTGGATTCTGTGGATAACATTTGTATTTTGTTTATGTTGATTCTGTACTTTTTCTGTGGGCTGAGAGCTATCAAAATAACGAAAACCACGTCGGTTTTAAGGCACATATTTCAATACTTCAATAGTTTAATCGTATCACACAGATTTTAAGGCTAAAAATGAATTTCCGGGAAGCAGCTCTAAATTTCGGTATATTGATGTTTCGGTAGTATTTCTGTGTTGTCGGATTCTTCATCTGATCTCCAATGAGATACTTTCTTTGTTTGTGATATATGCCGTTTCATCTCATGGCCATCCTGGTCGTTGAGTGTTAGGTGCCTGCCAGAGTAGACACGTCTACGCGACGTCGCGCAAAAATTTCACGCAAAGGAATAACAATCAATAATAAGGAGCTGTCAAATCGTATGGACGCTTCGCTTCGCTTCGCACTTCGCGTCTACTCTGGCCGCACCCTTAGACTACCGTTTTTGTTCTTAACTACAGTAAACTTTGTTAAAGAAAATCTCGTTCTGCTTTATCTCGTGTGGGTCGCTCGAATATAATCATATCACCGGGTTTCACCTTACTCGGACGGGCACCACGTCTTCTATCTTCACGATATTTCCCGGCGAGTTTAGCATTTCGATCTCTCTCTGACAATAGTTCCTCATCAATTGATACCTTTCCATAATCCAGCATTGGAAGTCCGCGTTTAGTTTTTCGGCCAGTCATAATCTCTTCAGGAGGTAGTTGGGTTACGCTATGAGTGCGTTATGAGCATGAACAGCTTCTCTTAGTTCATCAATGTAGTTAGTTTTATTCAATGAAGCACTCGTCATAGCTTTATTGATAAGCTTCATGTAACTCTCTACTAATCCATTTTGTTGGGGAAACAAAGGAGTAGAGAATATTGGGGTTATTCCTTGTTCAATGCAGTATTGTTTATATTCAATCCCGTTGAATGGGGGCCTTTTGTCAAATTTAATGTACTTCGGGTTGCCTTCTCGCTCGACAACCTCTTCCAATACTTTTCTGGTTTGCTCAAAGTTCGTGGAATTTAATTAAGTACGCAATTAAGTACTTCGAACGGTATTCGGTAATGACGAGGATGCTAATCCCACCAAACATTACATATGGACCGTTGAAATCCAGTGCGATTGTCTCCCAAACTGCACTAAAAACTCTCATTTGCACGTTCTATATAAACGACTACGTAATGTTGTCACCAGTATGATCACAAAAGCAAAACAGATTTATTACAGATCTCGAATCGATAAGAGTATGCCCTCAAAACAGCTTTGGAGCAGACTAAAAGATATTGGAGTGATTAAAGTATCTGATGGAATACCTATACATTTTAGTTCAGAAGACATTAATTCAAAGTTTATGGATAGCTATACTAGCTCAGATCATAACGCTACAAATAACTCGAGGCCACATGTATGGGGCTTGTTCCGTTTCCATGTTACAAATGATTTTGAAGTAATTAACGCCATCCATGAAATAAAATCTAATGCAATTGGACTAGATAATATTCCACTTAAATTTTTGAAAATAATCTTACCACTATTGATTAGTCCCATTAAATTTTTATTTGATAAAATAATAGCTACCAGTAGTTACCCATCTGCCTGGAAATATTCAAAAATAGTGCCACTTCGTAAAAAAGCAGCTGTAAGCTCCTTAGACAACTTGCGGCCAATAAGCATTTTATGTGTTCTTTCCAAAGCTTTTGAGAGAATTTAAAAAAATCAGATTTGCACCTACATTAACAACAATAATTTCCTTTCTGTCTTTCAGTCCGGTTACAGACCGAAGCACAGTACAAAAACAACAATGTTAAAAGTAGTGGATGACATCGGAATTATGGTTGACTGCGATAAGCCTGTTGCTTTAATATTATTAGATTTCTCGAAAGCATTTGATACGGTTTCGCATGAAATTTTATGCCAAAAATTGATTAGCAAATTTGGGTTTTCAGGTGACGCAGAACAATTAATCAGATCATATCTTAATAACCGTTTCCAGGCGGTCCATAATAACAATGAACTTTCTAGTTTTACTATGGTATCATCAGGCGTACCACAGGGTTCAATCCTTGGACCAATCTTGTTCACGCTGTACATTAATGATCTACCCAATGTCCTTAAATACTGTAGAGTTCAAATTTACGCAGATGATGTTCAATTAATTTTTGATTGCTCTGATCTTTCGATTGAAGAAATATCTATGTATATCAATGAAGATTTAAATAGCATATATGTTTGGTCGCAACATCATTATTTAACTTTAAATGTGATCAAAACATTTGCTTTGATAGTAAATTGGAATAATCAATTTGGTAAACCAATTCTGAAGATTAATAATGATGAAATTCAATTTGTTAATGATGTCAAAAGCTTGGGTTACAAAATAAATTCAAAATTTGAATGGGATCATTATTTCAGTTCCCAATGTGGCAAAATATATGGAGCACTCAGGAAATTACAGTTAGGGGCAAATTTATTGAGTACTGATATTAAACTAAAACTTTTTAAAACACTGATATTTCCACACTTTATTGAGTGCGATTTCTTACTTCTTCAGGCATCTGCCCGCTCGCAGAATAAATTACGAGTTGCCCTTAATGCGTGTGTAAGATTTGTTTTTAATTTAAATCGTTTTGTGTCGGTTTCACATTTGCAATTTCATCTAATTGGTTGTCCTTTTCGAGGATTTTCTTAAATTAAGAAGTTGTTTGTTTATTTTTAAGCTAATCGAGAATAACATACCAGGCTATTTGTTTGAAAACTAGAAACGTTGTAGGAACACGCATTCGAGAAAGTTTCTTTTTCCTCGTCATCGAACTTGTAAATATGGAAACTCGTTTTTCGTGAGAGGTGTTGCTATATGGAATTCCTTGCCTAATGTACTTACCTTAGAAAGATCTGCAGCGGTTTTTAGAAGATGTTGCATTGAGCACTTTAGCATGGTTTGATATAAATTTCATTTGTAGGTATAATTTAATTTTTCTTATCTAATGCTTTTCATTACCACTTTATCTTAAGAATACATTGTAACATATAAAAAGACATTGTCTTAAGTTACTGATTAATAAACATAAACATAAACATAAACATAAACATAAACTGCTTTTGGGACAAGAACCCAAGAGCATCCGAGTAGGTTTTTCTGGTTTTCCGTTAACTGCACATGTAGAACAAGAATCAACCCATTATTGAGTATCACTCACCATTTCAGGCCACCAAACGCGTTGCCTCAGAATGCTTTTATGTTTAGCAGCTGAAGGATGTCCTAGGTGAGATACTTCTAATGTTCGTTTCCGCAGAACTTCGGGGATAACTACGCATCCTATTTTCACCAGCAGTCCGTCTCGAACGACTAAATCGTTTTCCAGTAACTAATACCTTCGCAAGTGAACAGGCCAATATCCTGAATCAAGCGCATTTATTACCGCTTGTAAAGTTTCATCGTTCGATGTTGCTGACTTTGTTTCCTTGGTCGTTATAAAACCAACTGCGTTTGCTTCAAGCATCGCAATCTCCCACGGACTCGAGTCTTCATCAAATGGTTTATCAGGTTCGTTAAACAAGCGCGACGAAGGATCAGCGATATTATCTGACCCACGGACGTATTCGACAGTGTAATTGAATGGGCAGTATAATCTCAAGGCCCATCCATCGGCTCTCGTCAACGCTCTTTAAAGTCCTCACGCGAACGTTTGAGGATGAAGGATACTCCTTGTGCATCTGTTCTCAACGTGAATTTTCTCCCAAGAAGGAAGTAGGAAAAGTGTTTCACCGCCCACACTGCGACGAGCGCTTCGCGCTGGTTCTGGTCAGTAGCGGTGAGTGATTTGGAAGCAAAACTTATGATCCTACTCAAGTAACACCGAAAACATATTTTTTGCGGAGGTTTAAGATACTTGTTGTATGATGGTTAGAAAGATGAAATATAAAACATAACATGTTCGATGTAAGTTGTGAGAAGGTTTTTGTTAAACATACAGCTTATTGATCATAGAAGATGTTTTTATTACATTCTCACGACTTGCTGATAATATGTCATTTTTTGACATTTGTTTGGGTTTTCAAGATGTTTTGTTTTACACTCTCAAGTTATAAAACATGTCGCCAGCATGATTTCATGAACTTACAATCAACATGTTTATTTATTGACATTTGTTTAGTTCGAAAATATATATTTATGATGCGGTCTTAGCTGAAATCAGTGTTTCGAATTTTATTTCAACATCTTTTTAGATCTAAGCAATGGATATTTTTCATCGACTCTCGCCAATTATTTTTAAAATTAAAATTAGTTTTTAAACTTATTCTATCAAAATGGAATCCACAGCTAAATTTATGCATGCATTTTGACGTAGGACTTACGTCTTTCTTTACTATACTGGGTGTCATTTAGATTTTTGGAAATCGAGAGCGTTACGCTGGAAGGGAAGATTTTGAGCGTTTCTAGCGCCTTTATCTTTCGATGGATTTTTAAGAATTATATATCAATCGACTTGGACACTCTCCACCATTTTGCCTATTTTATTGAAACTTAAGATTATTAACGATTAGCTACTGAGAATTTCAATTCTTGTCAAAGCCAGTCAAAATTTCATATGTAACCAATCCCGTGCATTACTAACACGGACATCAGAATGCGGTATGTCACGGTATGTTCGGGTCTACCAGAAGATTTTCTTTGGGTATAAAAGAAGCAGTGCCTGCCGTGTGCGAGTCGCACCAGGAACTGCCGCATGAAGCCGCGCTGCAACAAGTGTGGCGAACCCCATCTGACTGATGAGTGCGACAAAATGGAGGTGGCCGATCCCAAGTGCGCCAACTGTGGCGACAAACATCGGGCCACCACAAAGGGCTGCCCAAAGCGAGCCGAGTTCCTGGAAATCCGGAAGAAGGCTTCCACCAGGACCATTCCGAAGAAGAACCGTGTTCCTGTAATCAACGAGGTGAACTTTCCAGCCATCCCGGCTCCCCGTCGTGTGATTCCAATACTCCCACCGCTACAGCCGCACAAGCGACTGGCAGCGGCAGCTGCATCGGTCCAAGCTCCAGCATAGTCGGCACCATCCACTAACGAATGGCCCCCGCTCCCTCCTCCTGGGCTCCGTTGGCAGTCGGAGAACGAAGCCGTCCCATCGGAAGAATCTGCTCCGCTGTACACTCCGGAGCAACTGATGCCGATCTTCGCGCAGCTCGCCTGCAAAACCCGCTTCGACCAGGTTTTTACTCTTGGCATGTTCATCATTGAAAATGGCTGCTAGGATGGGCCTGGTCAACTGGAACGCTTGCTCGCTCAAGAGCAAAATAATTGAGCTGAAGGATTTCTTTGAGGAGAAGGAAATAGACGTGGCGTTCATCACCGAAACGCACCTAAAATCAGAGGTGAACGTCAACATCCCGGACTTCCGCATCGTGCGACTCGACCGGCCGACCAGGGGAGGCGGTGTGGCCATCGCTCTTCGCTACAACATCAACTGTCGTCTGCTTCCAAGCTTCCAGCTCAGTGTCATCGAGGCCATCGGTGTCGAAATCACCACTTCGGTCGGCACAATCGAGCTCATCGCGGCGTACTGTCCAACGCAAGCCAAAGCCGGCGATGGATCATCGGCTGCCCTTCGGAGGGACATCGTCAAGCTGACGCTGAGGCAAGGCCAGTATATCATTGCCGGCGACTTGAATGCCAAACATCAAGCCTGGGGCAACAGTCGCGGCAATCGAAACGGCACCATCTGGAGCAACGATATGGAGGAAGGCCACTACACGATCTTGAGCACGGATTCCCCCACTCGGCTGAGTCGGTCCGGTGTCCACGCAACCCTCGACCTCTACATAACAAACTGGAGTGACCACGTCTCGCAGCCGGTTGTCTACCAGGAGCTCAGTTCGGATCACTATCCGGTGGTGGCGGAACTGGGCTCCTCGGTCAATCGGCACCAGCAGTTACGGCGGAACTACCACCGAGTGAACTGGCAGCGGTTCCAGCAGTGCCTCGATAACACCGTCGATTACGAGGTGCGTCCGGAGACGCCGGAAAGTATCGACCGCCAGTTGTGCGCCATCGAAGAGGCAATCTCGGTGGCCAGAGAGCAGCATGTCCCGACGGCTCGGCAGGTAAGCAACTCCTTAAACATCGATACACTCACCAAAGATTTGATTCGATTGCGGAATGTCACTCGCAGGCAGTTTCAGCGTACTGGACTGCCTGAGCTTTAGGCACGCTGCAATCGAATCACAAGAAATATCAAGGCTAGATGTGTGGACCTCAAAAATAACGACTTCTCGAATAAGATCCGCACTCTCTCAGATTTGGGTGTTATTTACCAACATCGGATAAAAGTAAGAGATTATAGCTGCGATATGGTAAAAGATGATAGCATCGGATAATAGCTGCGATGTCCCGCTGGATTCCAGTCTAATGCTGGTTTACAGATTTCGTTTTCATCACTACCTAAGGTGTGGCCGACCCAGATCACTTTCGATCCCGAATTTTTGTTGCTATCGGCCTCTGGTGACAACGAAGATTGAGTTTGTCCAGATGTGAGGCCACCAGGCCGAATTATATATCGCAGGAATCTGTTGATGAATACCTGCAGCCGTTGAGTGTTCTCCACTGATACACACCATGTTTCGCTAGCGTATAACATAACATCGCATATTTCACATTAGAGTTGAAAATTCGTATTTTGGTGCGTTCACTTATTTGCCTGTTTTGACGTAGGACTTACATCTTTCTTTACTATACTGGGTGTCATTTAAATTTTTGGAAATCGAGAGCGTTACGCTGAAAGGGAAGATTTCGAACGTTACTAGCGCCTTTATCTTTGGATGGATTTCGAAGATTTATAAATCAATCGACACGGACACTCTCCAGAAATTTGCAATTTTTATTGAAACTTAAAATTATTTACGCTAAGGTATTGAAAATTTCAATTCTTGTCAAAGCCAGTAAAAATTTAAAATCAATTCCGTTCGTGAATTCCTAACACGGACATCAGAAGGATGTAAGTCACGGGCCTTCGGGTCCACTGCAAGATTTTCTATGCGTATAAAAGAAGTAGTGCTTGAAGTGTGTGAGTCATTGCAGTTTGTAACAGCAGCGCGTACTGGCGCTTTTTCCAATTCTAGTAATAATAGGTATCTAAATGTCGCATGTCCAAATGAGATACTCTACTTTATTATGCTTTCTTGCACTAATATCGAAGCTAGTTTTGAATTTATTACAATATTTCTACCTCAGCATGCTAGATAAAGCTGTTTTTTCAGATCTCTGTGAAAAAAATCCGATGTAAAAGTTAGTATGGCTTCGTAATAATCGAAAGAGAAAATAAACAAAGAGAGCCTCTCTTTTGGACTTACGACGTTTTCAAAAATCACACGAGAATTGTCTTTTCTCGTTCGTTCGCTGTGTTTACGTAAACGGTTCGAGGAAGCATCACTCCATCCTCGAATGCGCCCCACGCTAGCCAAGTCGTTTTGTACCTGTTCAACCCACCTCGCTCGCTGCGCTACACACCGTCTCGTAACTGCCGGATTAGAAGCGAACACCATCTTTGCAGGTTTGCTGCAAAAGCGCGATTCGAACGAACTGGAGTGTTCGTCCGAAATCTTCACGCAGTTTTGCACACCATCTACCGTAAGCTTCCCAGGAAAGCTGTTCTCGTCCATAATTTTTCATAGCTCTACGCGGTCTATACTGTCGTATGCCGCTTTGAAATCAATGAACAGATGGGGCGTTGGGATCTGGTATTCACGGCATTTTTGGTCCGTTGGCGAGCGGTCGTCAACGAAGCCGGCTTGATAACTTCCCCGAACTCATTCACTAATGGTAACAGACGACGGAAGATGATCTGGGATATCACTTTGTAGGTGGCATTAACGATGTTCTCACACTCCAGCTTGTCGGCTTCCTTGTAAATGGGGCATATAACCCCTTCCTTCCACTCCTCCGGTAGCTGTTCAGTTTTTCAGATTCTGACTATCAGTTTGTGCAGGCAAGTGGCCAGCTTTTCCGGGCCCATTTTGATGATCTCAGCTCCCATACGACCCTTACTAGCTGCTTTATTGGTCGTTAGCTGGTGGATGGCATCCTTAACTTCCCGCAAGGTGGGGACTGGGGATTCTCCTCCAGAACCTGTCTGCACTCTTCGTCGAAACAATCGTCCCGTCGACTTCGTCCGTTGTTCTCCACTGCGTCCTCAAGAGGGGCCCCATAGAGTTTACCCTCTTCCGGCAACGCTGCCTCGAGATGCTGCGCGTATGTAGTAGCGATATCAGGTTGCTTTAGTTTCTCTAGGTCACGGCGGTCGTCGGTACCAAACATTGTTGATGACGGATAGTTTTGGGCGCAGTTTAACCATCACCAGATAGTGGTCAGAGTCGATGTAAGCGCCACGATATGTCTTGACGTCGATAATGTAGGAGAAGTGCCGTCCATCAATCAGAACGTAGTCGATTGGTGATTCTGTCTGCAGTGGTAATCTCCAGGTGTACCGATACGAAATGCTGTGTTGAGAATAGGTGCTGCGAATGGCCATATACTTGAAGGCGGCGAAATCAATTTGTCGTAAGCCGTTTTCGTTCGTCAGCCGGAGAGCGCTGAACTTTCCAATAGACGGTCTACACTCCTCCTCTTGGTCAACCTAAGCGTTTAAATCTCCTATGATGATTTTGATGGCGTGGCTTGGGCAGCAGTCGTACTCACGCTCCAGCTGTGCGTAGAATGCGTCCTAATCATCATCAGTGCTTCCGGAGTGTGGGCTATGGACGTTGATTATGCTGAAGTTGAAGAACCGGCCCTTGATCCTCAACCTGCACATTCTCTCATTGATCGGCGACCACCCGACCACGCGCCTTTGGATATCGCCCATCACTAAGAAAGCTGTTTCAAACTCGTGTGTGTTGCCGCAGCTCTGGTAGGTGGTATGATTACCTCTATCGCACCATTGATACCTTCCAACAAGCCTCCTGCAGCGCTACGAGCATATCGGCGAGTATACGTGTGCTCCCGATGAAGTTGAGAGATTTTCAGTTCCATTTGCGAACCGAGTTTCCAATCGCTAGTCCTTTTTTGTCGCAGTGGTCTTCGCCGATGGTTCCGGTTCGTACTCTCTTGTTGATTATTCGTTGCGTAAGTTTTTTTTAAAAGCTGGCTTGCAAATCCTGACACCAAACCCCCTAAATTTCCGGAGGATCATGGTGCACAGTTTTACTTAGAATCCCCCGCTTGGATTCGGACGATGATCAGTCGCCCCTAACATGGAGAACAGACGCTGTTGTGAGCCGCTCCTAACAAGAAGAACAGACGCTCAGTAAGATTTGCACCTCCGGTGAGGAGCAACTCCCCCCTTCTCTGTTAGCATACGACCATAGTTCCCACCGGGGTTGGCTACTCGATCTTACCTAAGGTTGCTCGTATCCCGGCCAGCGCCACGAGGAGGTAGGGCTAGGAGTAAGGTAAGGTAAGCTAGGTAAGAGGCTAAGGATCGCGAGATAGGGTCTATTTTATTCCTTCAGGTACGTGAAGTACCAGTGGTACGCTGTACCCAGCATTTGCCGTGCCATAGTTGTCGTATCTAACATCAACAACTATAATCAAACCCCAGAAATTCAAAAATCAAATGTAAATACGTTACGTTCATACAAGTCCTACTTCTGCTCGCGGTTATTTTTAAAACCTTAACGTTTGCTCTATTTCCAAATAATTCTTAAACTCGCAAAGGCAGCCCTTGCTTTTTTGATCCGTGCACCTATGTCGATCTTGGTACCGCCGTCTAACGCCATTTGGATAGAGCCAAAATATTGGAAGCTTTCAACATTCTCCACTGATTGCCCGGCTGGCTACTATGAAACTAAGGGTAGCCATGTTTACAACCAACTATTTAGTTTTGTTCACGGAGGTGACTAAACCTGCCGAAGAGGAGCTCGGCAAGGTCGTTGAGCTTACTCTGAACATTAGAGCGCCGTTAAGCGAGGAGTGCAACGTCATAAGCCAATTCGAAGTCGTTAGGGTGATCTATGGTTAGAGGCAGGGTGCCATAGCAGCCCGCGGTTTAGTTCATGGTCAATCGCACCTACAAGAATCTCGTCGATTACGATAAGGAACAGTAAGGTTAAAGAATACATCCTTGCTTTACACTAGCTACGACCCGGATAGGGTCGGACAAAACCCCATTGTGCAGCACTCTACACGAGAAGGCCTCGAACTGTTTTTTTGAAAATTGCTCATTCTTCAACTTTTATTGATAAGATGAGTATATTACTTCTTTTGTCTTTTGTGTTTTTCGACCTTTTGTCATTGTTATGTACCATCTATCAGATTAAAAAGATAGAATAACCGACCTCGACCAGAAGTCGCACAGACTAAATACTAAACAACCAGCATTAGACAATGGACAGGACACCCAGTAGAGAATATTCCGCTTTACGGAAAGTTTTCCCCTTATCAGGGCGGAAGAACTGAACACTCCACGGCTCGCAAATATGTTTAGACGACTGACTCCGGTTAACGCATGGCCACGAACATTGAAACAACGCCGCGTTATGCGCTGTGTGTTGTTCTTTCTAATCACCCGCGATAATTCCGTTCAAACAAGTAAGGTTTACAAACAACCATTCGTTCACCGTTTATTTCCAATGCAGCTCTTCTGATGTGTTTTACCTCAGCCCTAGTTGCTAATTATAAGATCTGTAGGAGTAAGGGGCAATAGAATGTGTACATTATTTTTATTACTTAGTTTTTCTCGATAAAACAAATTATTAGGTATCTATTTGTTGATATTCTCAATTTCTATTGTTCCAGGTAGCGTGGCTGCGAGTAGATACACAAACAATTTTGACAATTCAGAATCACGTCATCACCAAGAACAAGCGGATTGGAATCACATACACCGAAAAGAAGACGTGGCAGCTGCGGATACGAGACATTCGCGAGAGTGATAAAGGCTGGTACATGTGTCAAATCAACACCGATCCGATGAAGAGCCAAATGGGATATTTGGATGTTGTAGGTAGATATGAGCAGTATTCGTGTGGTTGTATTGTTTTATCCTTGTAAATTATATCAAAAGCAAATCAAAGTCACTTATCATCATACCTTCGTTGGCAGCGGTGATACTTTGAGCAACATACTTTCGGTCAATTATAAAGTCATGCATAACTGTTGATTATCATGTAATTACGTTCTCTCATCGTTGTTGCTTGATACTACCTCCTGATTCACCTCATTTGCAATAATTTAGGTTATATTTCTCGTGACAGCGTAAAAGTTTTCCCTTTGATGAATGCTTTGGCGCCCTCAAACCACAAATAAATGAAAGAATTTAGCCATGTCTGGCATTCAAATTGATTTTTCTTTTTCGTCAAATTCGAAAGCAAAATGAAACTGTCTAGAAGCGAAAAGTCGTACGGTGGAACCGTAGAAGTAAACTGTAGCGCAGCGAATAGAGAAACTGTTTATTTATACGCGAGGCATTACTGCCTGCTGTCACGAGATATTTAAATTGGTCACCTGGATAAAGGCGTCTTTGCGCTAATGCACACGCCGAGGACTGAGCATACAATCAAATAAATATTTCTTAATACTTCCTTGCCGGGGCTTTATACCAATACAAGCCAAAATTATGTATTTTCATTCATCAGTTTCCGCGAGGTGAAAGTGGATGCTTGCAAATTTTACCCCCTTCAGCTTTCTCGTCCAGTTAGTAGCGAAGGACGTTGAAACACGTTAATACGATTACGATTGTTCTGGTCCTCTTGTCAAATTAAAATTCGCTTTGGGTTCGTTCTTTTCGGTTACAACAAGGTAGCTTCATATGTGGTTTAAAAGCCATTTTTATAGATATTGTATATGCTATAGCAACTTTATTGAAACGAAATTTTAATTCATGAAATAGAATACAAGGAACACCTAATAAATTGATTGATAAATGGACTAATTCACGTAATTGGCCTTAAGCGAACATAAGATTACACTCACTTCCGGGACGCATAAGAAGGCCTTCAAGATACGGAAAACTTTTGTTGCTTTGACACATAGGTTAGATTTAAAACTAGAAAGTATGATGCACTTATATGACTGCAGTGATGAGAAATATCCACAAGAAATTTTAAAGAACAATATTTATCAAATATGATGAATTTGTTGATAAGCAGACAATGATTCTCATTCGTCTGGTAATTATTTCAATCTGCAATGTTTTATTCTACTTAGACCTCTTTTACATAATACATCTAACTTTAGTAATTGATATTTTATTACAATCACAGTTCCTCCCGATATCTTGGATTATCCCACCAGTACCGACATGGTTGTGCGAGAAGGAAGCAACGTGACATTGCGATGCGCGGCTACTGGTTCGCCGGAGCCTATGATTTTATGGCGACGAGAGAATGGCGAAAACATATCATTACAGGATGGGCAAAACGGTAAGTTTAATTACGACAATCATCTGATGGAAACCAATCTACCGCAGATTTCTCGTCCTTACAAAATCTATTTCTATCCGTTAAATGTACTCTTGAGCAAACATTTTTCTTATTGCTAAAGATAGTGAAAGTTCTTCTGTGCCAATATGTACAAGACTGTCTGTTAGTCCATTTTGAGTTGTTTTTATGGGTGCGCGACGTTAGGCGTAAGGGTCTGTTCACAAATTACGTAACGCAAAAATCCGAGTTTTTGACCCCCTCCCTCCCCCTCGTAACAAAAAGTAACATTTTTCGCACCCCCTCCCTCCCCCATATAACGCGTAACTGAGAAAATTTTAAATCCATTTTTTTTCTTTCTCTGAAGCAGGTGAGTTTTGGTATTTATTGAAAACTGTTAGAACAGGAACGGAACATGATTAAACCAAGGATATCAAATGCAGCTAGTAAAAACTAAAATAGAATTTGCGACCATGGCCATTCCAATTTTAGTTTAGCGGGACTGTTCTTTCGAGAAATACTTATATAATATTCGCTTTGTTCTTTTACGCATAATGGTCCCGCTATGTGCTTGATTTCTGTAATGACTAAAACGATAACGATAGACAAAATTTTGATTAAATTTGATTTAATCATTTTTAAATTGGACTGTTTATGTGGTTGAAGTGAAGCTAAAATGCAATTGCTTAGAATGAAAATGCCTCGAAATTTAGCAACAAAACTCGCTGTCTTTTAGGAATCCCATAAAACATCAAAATAGCCTTCACCGATAAAAAGTAAAAAACTACAAAGACGACTAGCATGGGACAATTATGCGTAGTATGGTATTCAAGAGGAATGGTTGGTACGTATTTATCGTCGTGATTAAGACATATCAGCAAATACTTCAATAAGTGATTAGAAAAACCTTTCGCGTTATGCGTAACATTGGCTAGTACAAACCCCCTCCCCCACCTTTTAGTGTAACAAAGTATAACGCAGGTTAGACCTCCCCCATCCCCCCAAAAGCGTTACGTAATTTGTGAACAGACCCTAAGTACATTAAATATAAATACGCTAGGCATGATGTGTGACAAGCATAATGGACGTTAAGCACAACTTAAATTTCCAATTCTTCATGTCGTATGATGTTTTTGGGATTGTAGAATTCCTTGGAAATAACAATCCCTCGAATGACATTTCCCCGAAAACAGCATTTGCCAGAAGTTAACATTTGGCTAAAAAAAAAGTAACAGTTGCCCGAAATATATTTACTATATTGATTTTTAAATTATGTATTTACTATCTTTAATTGGCAAATTTTTGTTATAAAGATTCGCACGTGTTTGCCTGGGGCAGTACTGGAATATCTCACTATAGATGTCACGCGATGTTTACAAATTTGCTTCTTTCACTCTCTAAAGCAACGCCGAGGATGAAAGGCAATCTACAATAATCTCAACAATTTTTATTTCACAATAGGGCATGAAAGTTTGCAACATCTGCTTTATTATAGTTTTCATTACCACTTTGATATTTTCGTTTGGTTGCCTGAAATAGAAAAGAGGGCTTTGTTCGCTGTCTCGTGACGATCACGACCTTTTCCAATACTGGTCTAGGGTATAAGTTTTGTGGCTCGGCAATACCTCCCGAAGTCGAGTCAAGTACGAGACACTGAAGACGGCCTTACTGTTGAGCTCGAAATACGTATCTGTCAAGATACAATAAAGTGGTGGAATTCAATGGGATTGTATTAACTCGTCTTATGACAACTGTATACTGATAAATTTCGTTCCATCAATGAACAAAAGGTTGTATCATACGTTCCCGTGTTTTAGCATAAATACCAAAGGAACGAATCGACGGTGTTGACCTTCGCTTACAGTTCCGTGAATTGTGAACACTTGAGCAAATTGTTGTGGTGCAGTTGAGAATGTTCCGTCAATTATCCAAATCTTGGCTTGTGCTTACAACACTGAATGATGTGTTGAAGGAAATAGAAAGATCGTCCCGTCATTACCATGGATAGTCGATCGCAAGAGAGGTTCTGCGTCCAATGTTGTTAATGTTGTATAGCATCTGTTGATATGCACATATATATCGTCACATACTGATGGTTATAAGAGTTCATCACGTCGTCACCGGCGTTACATTATACGACGTGGCTCGTTTTTGCTTATCTTTGAAACGAATTTTGCTTGAACCTTTACTTAGGGAAAAATATCATGTCTTCAATACATTTAGAAAGAACAATTTATGAAGAAAAGAAGGGTGAATTCCTATTGGCGCCTCTTATTTTTGATGATTGGTTTAAATAAATATCCTTGCAACGTTATTTTTCGCTACAGCTCTAATTATTCCGTCAGGTTTTGATTTATTTCAGGATGTTTGTGGACCGATATAAGTGACCGACCAGCATATATAAAACATATTTCAATATCTGATTCTCTCAACAATGCTGAGCAATTAAAACTGACTTTTTTTGCCTTTCTCGTTGAAACTCCCCCTTTTTCTAATCGACAACTAGCAATAGCCAGGCCAGACCAGGACACAAGAGACTCTCCGGCAATCCCAGGGTCGGCTAACTATTGGGTAATCAAGGGTTTTTCGCGGTAAACAAAAACTAACAACAGAGAACTTTCACTTTTCTTGTATATAATTTATTGATTCCTAATTGTGGTGTGTGCGTGTTGTTCTGTGTAATAAATTTGTGTTAATTTGTTTAGTGTGACCTAGTTTTAACGATGGTACCGGTACATACCGCTGCTGCTTCGGTTGTTGAGGCCGGAATAGCCGGCACAGCGACTCCTGTCCAGCTGTGCGGCCAGAAATCTCGCCTGAATAGCGAGGCGAGCGGCTATGCGGACAATCGTCGTCCGACGGGACCAGCGGGCGTTGCTGGAAGATGGCGGGCAGGCGTCTTCCCTCGTAGGCGCGATCGGCCGGCCGTGGCTTAGCCACCTTGGACGGCCGAGAGGGGAATTCCTCCAAAATTCGTGGAAACGTCCGGTGAAGGACGTTAAAATCCTTGACGGTTTAGGCGCGGAAGCCAAATGACTTCGCGGGCCGAACCGTGTGCTGGACGAATTGGCAGTTCGAAAAAGACGTAGAAAAAGAGGTCCTAAAGGACACCAAGGAATTAATTACAAGTTCCATAGTACAGGATTGGTAATTACCTGAACACTTTTTCCCCGGAGCTCACACTAGCTCCCACTAGAAAGGGGGGGGGGGGTTCACTTGGAATACTGCACTTTACTTTCACTTCACAGCACACGGACGCCTGATTTACTAAGAGGCCGAGTTTGGGCAATGGCTACTAAATTCCTTCCATATTTTTCCGCAAATTTTTATTGCATTTTTCATGCAACATGACATTTGCGGAATCATGATGCCATGTTGGATATTTGATAGCATCCTCATGTCTTTATAGCGGTACCAAACCCTAACGCTTCTGTGGTAGTTCTGCTGGTATTACACGAGAAACGTGAAGGCTCCGACAAAACAACATAAATACAAAACAAAAATCAACCAAAAAAAACCAAGCGGTTACATCGTATACAAAGTATACGTAAAGGCTATATGTTCGCTCCAAAAATGAACTTTTTATAGGAGGCCCGGAGACCCATAGTGTTATATACCAATCGACTCAGTTCGACGAATTGAGGTGATGTCTGTGTGTGTGTATGTGTGTGTGTCTGTGCGCACCTACCCAAAAAAATATCACTCATTTTTCAGGTACTTATCCTTAACCGATTTACTCGCAACAAGTTGCATTTGACGCAGGATGCTCTACCATTGTTTCCTATTGAAAATTGGTCAGATCAGACTATGGGCTCGGATGTTATGGCCAAAATACCACTTTTTTCATCGAAAAAATGAGTAAAAAAATGTCACTCATTTTTCAGGCACTTATCCTTAACCGATTTACTCGCAACAAGTTGCATTCGACGCAGGATACTTTACCATTGTTTCCTATTAAAAATTGGTCAGATCGGACTATGGACTCGGAGATTATGGCCAAAATACAACTTTTTTATAGAAAAATTGGTTAAAAAAATGTCACTCATTTTTCAGGTACTTATCCTCAACCGATTTACTCGCAACAAGTTGCATTCGACGCAGAATACTCTCCCATTGTTTTCTATTGAAAATTGGCCAGATCGAACTATGGGCTGAAGAGTAATGGCCAAAATACTATTTTTTTAATGCACGAGAAAGGCACCATCACCGCTAGGTGGATTAATCAGGGTTTTTTTTTCTATGTGAATGGATTGCAAGACAGTGATAAGTAGATTTTATTTATAATCAATGTTAAATGGGGCTTTACACCTCGAGAAAGTTTTCCGCCGGATTTTGGTCCCTGTGCCCTGGGGAAAAAATCTGCGGACCAAATTCCCGAGGTGTGAAGCTACCGTAAATAACTTTATGCATACGTATACAAAGAAATCAAGCCATTATTTTTCTTACTATTTCACACATAGACGAAACGAATACATATTTAGATACATGTGAGAGACGTGTACAACAATATATGAGATAAGTAGGAAATCAAATATACAATTTCTTTGTATTAGTAACAAAACATCTTTTCATCAAGTAAGGTAAAGAGTTTATTCGGGCATATAGTCTATTCGGGCGAATGATTCATTCGGGCGAATGGTATTTTCGGGCGAATGGTCCATTCGGACAAATGGTCTTTTCGGGCGTTTGGTCTTTTCGGGCGTTTGGTCTATTCGGGCGTTTGGTCTATTCGGGCGTTTGTCATTCGGGCGAGTGTTATTCGGGCGTTTGTGATAGAACCTGGGCTCGCCCCCTGTGTACACCAGTAGTTTTGCTTGCGATCTCCAACAGCAGGCAGACCGCTTTTAATCTGCAGAGGATATATCGCCCGGTGAGCAATCGACGTTGTCTGCTTGTGCTCTGCAGGCGAAGCCTAATCATTTTCAATGCGACAAGGATGGGACGGAGAGGTACACGCAAAAAAAAGCGTTCCCGAATTCGTGAACCAGCAAAAATACACCGTGATTTAGTTCATGGATACGGGAACACCAGTCACGTTTTCCAGAACGTTCCAGAAAACATGACTGTATTCCCGAATCCGTGAATGTTGTTCACGAAAAAATACACCGTGAACTCGTTAGTTCACGAATACATGAACGCTTTTTTTTTTGCGTGTAAACAATGCTTTATGCTGTTGGACGATCGTTCTGCTGTGCCTTCTTTGTATGACGATAGCAGATGATTAGCCGACGGGTGCCCAGAGATGCCGTAGTGGACAACAGAGAAACCGACGGAGATAAGCTGTCACTGTCGGACTATGCTCAGAACGATGACGTCACTGATATCTTCATCAGAGAACGGAGGAAGGTTGGATTGCTCTGATGAAGATACCAGTGACCAGTACACACTATAAACTAAAACGGTTTGGTCGGTTATTTTGGATACCGTATTTTATTGAAGTTTTTTTTGTAGCAGTTAAGCAGCTAGTGTTTTAATGAGAAGCGGACGGTGTTCAAAGTAATTTTACTAAGAAAGAACTGTGCCCAAGGATACGGGTGATTTAAGGAGTGAACGGTGGTTTAAAGAAGTGTTCTTCACTGATATTGCCCGGGTGGGATTATTGTTCGCGGCTAGTGATTGTTCGACCCAGCGGTGGGATTTTTGGGTTTCGTTCGGGCGGCAAATTTATTGTGCGCTTACGGGACCTAGGCTGGACTATGCCGGAATTTCCTAGCCAGAATCGGAGGTAGGTTCCGGAGTGGACAACCGTCATACCAGTTGTTTCTCTGATTCGAGGACACCGTGCCTAGTGCAGCGGTTGCGGTTTTTTCAATCGAGGCGGGAGGCTACAATGTTGATGTATCATTGACCATTGACATTCGATACGGTATGAAGACTACCCGGTATGACTATGGTATGAAGACTCTCGGTCTAAACAGTTTTTCCTTTTTTGCTTTAGCGTTCATGGCGCCGATTAATATTTGGCTGTCCTGCAGTCCATCGTATGTCTGTTACAGCTGTGCTGTAAATCGCTTCTTGCTCGTCGTCGGGTCACCCTTCGTGTGGACCGTCGAACGTAACAGACGGAAGCGGTGACAACCTCTTTCAGGGGAAGAAACGCCGCCTGTAAGAAGCGGAGTGCGAGGATATGGAACAGCCGTGCAAGCCGTTCGCAAGTTCTATCAGAAGCTCAACGCATCCCGCTAAGGCTTCAAGCCGTATCTTAACGGAAGAAACGTCTTCTTCTTCTTCTTCTTATTGGCATTACATCCCCAGTGGGATGTCCCCACACTGGGACAGAGTCGCCTCGCAGCTTAGTGTTCATTCAGCACTTCCACAGTTATTAACTGCGAGGTTTCTAAGCCAGGTTACCATTTTTGCATTCGTATACCATGAGGCTAGCACGATGATACTTTTATGCCCAGGGAAGTCAACACAATTTCCAACCCGAAAATTGCCTAGACCGGCACCGGGAATCGAACCCAGCCACCCTCAGCATGGTCTTGCTTTGTAGCCGCGCGTCTTACCGCACGGCTAAGGAGGGCCCGTGGAAGAAACGTGTGGTGATCGAAAAGTGGAAGCGGCACTACGAGGAACACTTAAGGCAATCACGATAGAGTCCTCGACTTTTGGGCGACACAAATGTCAATTCATTTTCAAAAATTTTCAAAATATTAAGTCTGCAGGATATCTAATAACAAGTTCTGCATCTCCTCTTCACGATACAGCAATTTAAAGTCTGACTGATTTCGCCCTATGGTAGACCCCCTGGGGGTCCATAATAGGAAATTGCTTCCCTATAGTCGACACTTCGTTTGATTTTCATGTTCCATTTCATGACGTTCTTCTTCCCTATTATGGACCTCCCAAAATATTCCTATAATGGACACTCTCGTGTTTATTTTTTATAGAATTGTAAAAAATCATCTAATTTTACCTTCCATAGCATTTCCAATGCATGTAATCAAATCATAGGACTGTTATGTAGGTTCTCCCGATGGAATTTCATAGCAAAATGTTTACATTGTGCTGTAATAATGCAAAAATGGCTGGAGGGTCCCCTATTGGTTGGGGGTCCACTATTGGGCACTTTACCCTATTATGCTTATTCAGCATTGAATAATTACTGGTCAAGTCCGTTTTGCCTTTCTCGTATATACTTACGTATACGTAAGGCCTATAGGATAACTGGTCGGGGTTCAGCCAAACCGCACCAAGCGGCTTTTTGACTGACTTGTTTTATTTTGTTCGCAAAAGGAAAACGGAAAGTATTTCTTGTTAATTCATGCGTACATTCGTTGTAGGAGATCCTCAGTTATGGCGTTGAATGATGTCCGATGCGATTTATGATTAAGTGAATCTGTTACACGAAAAGTTTGGTAAAAAATTGAAAATTTTTCATTGGCGCTTGGTGTGATTTGGCTGAACCCCGACCAACTCTAAAACCGAACTTCTGATAGAAGGTTCGGAGATTAAATACGGTGTTATTGCAATTGAACTGTTACATAAGTAAATAAAAATAATATAATTCAATATACGTATCCAGTATTTTGCGCTCGATAATGGCGGCATAGTCAGCTTCTTTTTTGACATCCAAGAGGTAGAAAATATTTACATGTTTTAATTAATGTAGCCGCCTCGATTTGTTGAAAAACATTGGCACTCATCCGACTGTTCCAAACGAACAAACGTCAAACATTTTAGTTTTGATCAATTTACCTGTTCATTTTGATATGGTCCAATTGAGGTCTCCAAGCAGATTTTACCAACACTATCACAGAGTGATTTTTTTTCGCTGCACACTGAATCAAAATGAAAATTTTCATTTTCACCTGATGTCTAGTTAAAATTTGCGATATTTTTCTTAGTGTATCAACGGATTGTTTGTTGTTTTCTAACACTAAACAAGAAAAATATGACAGTTCTAACAGCAAACAAAGGAAAATTTTGTAAACACGGCACCAACACTGATGGGGATGGAGAGGGCTATGCACCGAATGAACACAATGACGTTTGAGTCGGGCTCTGTTTACTAAAAATGGACACTTGCATGAACTCGATGAATGAAAAAGTATTCATTCTTAGTAAACAGCGCACCGCTCAAACGTCAATGATGAACTCGGTGCATTGGACCATAGTACTTCAATTGCCGGACACTGTTTACCAAGCGACTCAGCTTGTCAAAATCGGGTGATATCTGTATATTTGTACTTCACATAATTCTATTTGCAATAAGTTGCATTTGATAGAGAATACTGTTTCATTGTTTCCTATTTAAAATTAGCCAGATTGGGCTATGGGCTACACAGTTATAGAAAAAATACGCACGAGAGAGGCACCAACGCAGCTAGGTGGATTGATCAGGGTTTAACATTTCAAGATTCGATAGAAGTTTTGGGGCACTCCTTATCCTAGCGGTGAGATGCGCGGCTATAAAGCAATCAAGACAATGCTGATGGTGTCTGGGTTCGATTCCCGGTGCCGGTCTAGACTATTTTCGGTTTGGAAATTGTGTCGACTTCCCTGGGCATCAAAGTATCATCACAGACAAACAGATATAACACATTGAACATTCACTCATCAAATTCATCGTCGTACAAACACTAACGACATCTGTTGGTTTCACTTTATTGGGCAAATCACAAACCAGATGGCGTTAGTGAGCAAACGTCAAACTCGAGCAAATGCGATGTGCACGCCACTTGTGACCGATTGACCAACTAATGATTATTTAAAATGACCGGTAAATCAGTGAACGATGAGAATTTCATGAGTGTTATGTCTGTTTGTCTGTGGTATCATCGTGTTAGCCTATTATGAATGAAAAAATGGTAACTTAGCTAGGAAACCTCGCGGCTAATAACTGTGGAAGTGCTGAATGAAAACTAAGCAGCGAAGCAGCAATGGCCCAGTGGGGGATTAATGCCAATAAGAAGAAGAACAGAAGTTTGTATAAAATTAGTTCTTTTCTTATTTAAAAGCAATTTTGAGCAAACCTCAATAAAGACGTTTAGCGTCAAAATATGTGAACGCAAGTGCACCCAAACATGATAGACAGTAGGCTTCAAAAATCATCCTCGCCTAACTTCCACTTGAAAAATGTTTCCAGTGATATACAGATGATAAAGAGATTAAAATCGGCAATACTGCTTACCCTAGCTCTGTGGACGACTGAACTTGTTCGGCAGCATGAATATGATATGCAATCGAACTAAGTGAAATATCGGCCAATACGAGCCACGAGCGGAAAGTACTGCGAATTTTATGGGCGCTGCGAATCACACGAGCCAAAAGCATGTTTTATTATTTATCTATATTTGAGGATATACAGCATGTGTGGTGAGTGCGATGCTGCTGGAGCTGATTCATCAAATACCATCGTTAGTCTTCCGAATGGGCTCATTTCAATAATTGAGATCTACCCCATCGGGAGTCAACGTTTTAATTTTGTCTTCTTTTCAGTTGTGGATCGTTGAATACGTTTTAGGTCCGAATAAGAACCAAAACATTGGCAATCACAGGGGACTGTTTGTCAGATTTAGATTCAATTTGACATCGAGTAGAAATGGAATCAAATGATAATTGTGGCTAGGATTTTGCATGAAAGTCAAATGTACTGATTAGATATTTGTAATCTTTCCTTTTCTTGAAATCAGTATGTAGCTAGTATGTATATAACCGAAAAGTTTGTAATAAGCTGCATTCGTCTAGGTATTTTAGTTTGCACATTTCTTCCTTGCTACAACTTATTTCTGTAAAATGTAAATTTTGAAAGAAAAAGAAATTTGAAGTTTCTAAACAACCTTTACGACTGTGATTTAATTTTAAACAATAAGTTTTTTAAGCACTGATAAAATTGATGAAATATTTTGATGAATATTTTGCTGGGTACCTTCCGGTTATGGGCATAATAATATGCTTGTATTGATGTTTTCTGTTCACTTCAATGAAATATGCAAGACATAAAAATGAAGTTGTTCAATCATAGAGCTAGCAAAAAGCTTCCCATAATGGTAACCTTGTCATGTACCCTATTGTGTCCATAGTAAATTTTATAACCTGATGAAGAAATTATTTAATAAAAATAAAAAGAACAGGCGAAACCAAATATAACTTATTCAAATTTAGAATAAGGATAGTTACATGACGAACAAATAGTATAAGTCTGTTCAATATGCACTACAATTTTGAATTATGTTTATTAGTATATATGCAAAAACAGCCATACAACCCAATCAAACAAACTTTCATCATTAATGCAACTAAAAGGATTTCACACGCGGTAACAGTCAATGATTCAAGCTGTCGTTGGAAATCAATCAAATTTAATATACACTACAAGAGAGCTTACGCTTACATGCTAACTGCGCTTGAGTGGGTAATGCATCCGGCTAGGAATAAATTGATGCTGTCAATCTACCAGAATTGCCGGCGGGAATCGAACTGAATCATGCAGGCTCACATAAGTGAAAATAAATTATTTGCTCAACAAATATGATAAACGCTTGTGCGAATCGATATCAAAACAAACCCGCAAATGGAATAATTGAATCAATACTGATAGGCTCAATTGGTGAATAATTCCCTGATATTATTGTGAGGGGGGGTGTTGGGACACGCCAACATGTACAGAAACGATAGCGGCTTCGGTTGAACTTTGTTGGCCCACTGCCAACGATAACGGCTTTCATCGGTTCCTTGTTAGCCCACTGCCAACAATGGAGGATGACGATGAGTGGCTCACTGCCAAAACTCGGGTAGACGGATGAATCGATCCTCGAACGAACCAAAATGGCGCAGTTCTGCTGTGGAATGTGCTAGTCGGTGTCGCTGACTCGAGAAACGAAGCTCTGAAAAGAACTCTTATTTTAATTAACTCCAAAGTGAGCAGCGACACTCGGCAGCGGGCGAGGCAATCAGCAGAATGCGAACGATGGGAACTGGTTGTCACAGGATTGGACACAACCAGCGATCCAACTCTAGGCTCAAAGCAATCCGGGGGTTTCTTTGTTGAAAAATGAACTGGTCACGAATTCACTTGTTTTGTGTTTATTCCGGTAAAATTGGAAACAGACTGAGAGACGAGTACAATAATGCTTTTCTTTTATAGTTTACCGGCAAGCAAAAAACCCTATCGCTACAATGGTGTTGGTGAGATTATTTATTTAGCAAATTCTAGAAACATGTACAAGGTACTTCAAAGCTGCTATTTCATTGGGTGTTACATTTTATTCATCGATTTGCCGGTATGGGTTTATAGAAACTCTTATGCTAGTGTTAGTAATTGGAAGCCGTTACCGCGGCTAGCTCGGGTTAGTAGGTAGAAAATAACAAACATAAGGATGGGAAAGGGAAAGGGGAATATCATCGTTGTAGAGTGCTCTGCCTCATCGGCCATGGAACGATCGTCTGTTGTGTAGGGGTTCCCAAATTATTCGCCGTTGCGAACATCCTCCCCGGCGGGCTTCCGAGGATCACTAGAAGACTCCTCGCTAGTGATACGTGGCCTGTTATTCTCTATGGGCAATACAGAAATTTTCGTTATTGAGCGTCGATACAATGAATTTCCCACCTTAACTTCAACGACCCTTACCAGGCCATCTTCCCCTGGATATGAGCGAACAATTCTTCCCAGCTTCCACTGCTGTGGTGGCATATTCTTTTCTTCTAGCAGAACTACCGTTCCAGGAACAACATTGGGAAGACGAATCCAATTTTTGGCTCTCGGTTGTAAGCTGACAAGATAATCATGAGACCATGACCTCCAGAAATGTTCTCTCATTTGCTGGAGATGCTGCCATCTGGACAAACGGTTTTTACTCAAACCTTCATATGAAGGCTCTGGAACAGCAGTCATCGGTCTCCCGATTAAAAAATGAGCAGGGGTAATAACTTCACCTTCAGTTGGATCATCCGAGGGCATAAATAAGGGCCTAGAGTTAAGAATTGCTTCTATTTGAGTAAGAAGCGTGTAAAACTCCTCAAAGGTTAATTTTTCTTCCTTAAGCATACGTTTCAGGTGGTACTTAGTGCTTTTGACGGAGGCTTCCCATAAGCCTCCAAACTCTGGAGACTCTGGTGGAATAAAATTCCAAACGATTTCTTTGGCTTGGCAGAAAGCCTCAATATCATGGACAGCGACGTAGTCTTGGAATAGTACAAAGAGCTCATGAAGCTCAGTGTTAGCTCCTTTAAAATTGCTACCATTATCAGAATGGAGTTCTCTTACCAATCCCCTTCGACTAACGAATCTCTGTAAGGCAGCGATAAAGGCAGCGGTAGTCATATCGGAAACAAGTTCCAGATGAATGGATTTTGTAACCATGCATACAAAAACAGCAATGTATGCCTTAACAAAATTGGGTTTGCGTGTGCCTTGTTTGATAACGAATGGTCCTGCATAATCGACCCCTGATACTTCGAACGGAGCCGCAGGCGATACACGACTCATTGGCAAATTACCCATGTATTGAGAAACTCCCTTGGGTTTTACACGAAAGCAACGTACACATGCTCGAATGATTTTACGTATAGCAGATCGGGATCCGAGTAACCAAAAACGTTGACGGAGGGCAGACAGCAGACCAGATGGTCCAATGTGGAGGTTTTCCTCATGGTACGAGCGAATCAGGAGATCAGTCAGAAAATGATTTGGTAAAATGTATTGATGTTTTGTACATTGGGCAACACGGGAATTTTGGATTCGTCCCCCGACACGTAACACCCCATCTTGGAGGAATGGTCCAAGCATACCAATTTTCCGACAAGGCTCATTTCTTTCGATTCTGTTAATTTCATCCATCAGCACCTCTTGTTGGATGACCTGTACAATCGTATGAAGAGATGATCTCATTTCTTCGATTGTAGGCAGACGGGTCTGAACACGACATTCGACCGTTTGGATGCGGCAGTTGTTAATAAACCTACGTACATAGGCAAGTACTCGTTGTAACTTACGGAAAGAGCTAAACCTTTTGAACAAAGGGAGATCGTCGGAATTCAATACAGGCATCAATACAACTGGCACAGATCTGATTTCTGGAAGTAGGTCATCGGGAACATCTTCAACATCGGGCTGATTGAATGAATGTAATCGCAAAAAATCAGGTCCTTCCCACCACATAGTGTTTGATTTCAGGGCCCCTGGCAGCTGTCCCCGCGAAATCACATCAGCTGGATTTTCCCGAGATCGAACATAATTCCATTGCTTGTGCCCATTTTCGATAGTGATTTCATTCACGCGATTGCTGACAAATGACTGCAGCATTGAGGGTGGTTTGCGGAGCCACGCGAGGACGATCTGACTGTCTGACCATAGAAACAGTGATGAAAACTGCATCTGCATAGCAGGAATGGTCTTTTGTACCAATCTCGAGAGTAACAGAGCCGCGCAAAGCTCTTTACGAGGAATAGTTAGCACTTGAAGAGGAGCTATTTTTGATTTACTGCGAAGTAGTTTCACGGATATAGAACCGTTTGCGTGAATAGCACGAACATAGAGACATGCTCCGTATGCTATGCCGGAAGCATCGGAAAATCCATGCAATTCCACCAATACGCATTGTGGAGCCATTACATATCTGGGAATGCGAATGTCTGTTACTTCATTTAAGGCGAGGCGAAATTGCAACCAAGAATTGAGGATTTCTCCATCGAGAGGGGTATCCCAGCCAACCTTAAGTTCCCATGTTTTTGCATTAAGTGTTTGGCAATGACGATCACAGGGGACAGAAGACCCAACGGGTCGAAAAGCTTTGCGATTTCTGAGAACATTACTCGCTTAGTGACCGAAGATGAATCCAAAGTCTGTGGATTGATAGCGAAGAAAAACTCATCGCTGGTGGGACTCCACAGTAGACCAAGTGTTTTTATAACTTCATTCGCCGCAATTTCATTCAGTTGTACAAGTGTTTCGCGTTCCGATTCTGGAATCCCTTCCAAAATCCTTTGATTGTTGGCACACCACTTGTGCACCGGAAATCCACCTTTCTGCAACAGTTTCTTAATTTGTTGGCGACATTCGATTGCTGTTTCGATACTGTCTGCTCCAGACAGTATATCGTCAACATAGCAGTCATCTCGAATTACAATTGCAGCCAATGGAAATTGGCTACCTTCATCCTCACATAGCTGCAGCAAGGCTCTGGTAGCCAGAAAAGGTGCCGCGGAAGTTCCGTAAGTTACGGTTTGCAACTCCATCACTTTGATAGATTCGGTAGGACTCGGACGCCAGAAAATACGCAAGAAGGACGTCTGTGATGGATCTACATAAACCTGCCTGTACATTTTAGCAATGTCAGCAGTGAATACATACGAATGTTTTCGAAAACGCAAGATGATCGACTCAAGGTCACTTTGGATGACCGCACCGACTTGCAACACATCGTTTAGAGAGGTTTTGGAAGGGAGCTTTGCCGATGCGTCGAACACCACTCTCAATTTTGTGCTGGAGCTTGACGGGCGAAGAATGGCGTGGTGGGGCATATAATATTTCAGTTTGCCGGGAGGATCATCTGACTCACAAATCGGTTTACAATGGCCAAGCGCCATGTATTCTTCGATGAAGCAAGTGTATTGAGCGTGAAGCTCTGGGTCACGAAGCAGACGCCGTTCCAGAAAGTAGAAGCGACGGAGCGCCAAGGAACGGTTATCACTGAGTTGAGCAAGGTTTTCTCTGAACGGTAGCCTCACGATATATCTACCAGATGAGTCACGACGGTGGGTAGTTCGGAAAGTGTCTTCGCACTTCTCTTCTTCAACCGTACGTTGCGAAATACTATTTATCTCTTCGATTTCCCAGAATCGTTTAATCAAATCGTTGAGAGATTCGATAGTGACTGAATTCACTTGATGTGAATTTTGAAATGCAACAGATTCATCGTGGATCTCCCCAGCAACTACCCAACCCAATTCGGTTTCACGGAGCTCTGGGAGACCCTCGCCAAGAACGAAATGTCCGGTCCGTAATAGACTAAAGAAATGGCCAATACCGATGAGCAAATCTACGTCGGCAGGAATGTGGAAACGAGGATCGGCCAACTGTATTCCTAACGGGATGTTCCACCGAGAGGGATCTACTGGTCTAGTAGGGAGAGCATTCGTAATTCTCGGTGTGACCAGACATTGGAGAGTTGCACGATAGTTACTGTAGAGAGATTCGAGATTCACGTTTACCGAGCAACTAGACCTTGTTCGAGAGTTGCTAACACCGACAATATTGATAGCAATAGGAATTCCTTCTAGTCCAAGCCTTTCATACATTGCAGTAGAAATCAGATTCGTTTGTGCACCACAGTCTAGAAAAGCGCGACACAGAACTGGTTGACCCCATCTATCCCTCAAATATACCACTGCAGTTAGAAGCAATACATTCGGAAAGGATACACTAAGCGATACTACGGAAGATTCAGTAGCGAACGTATTGGAACCCGATTTGATTGGGTCATTAGCGGACACTTGTGACGCAACGGAAAGAGACGAGCATTCGCCTTCAGCTTTGTTAGAGATGGATTGTTTGCTGGAATTGTTATAATTATCTGCTGTGTTTCCACCTTCATGTAGCAAGGAATGGTGACGCTTATTACACTTGCTGCAATTTCTCTTGGAGGAACAATCAATGGACCTATGTCCTCTACGCAAACAGTTAAAGCACAGATGGGACTCTCTAACCTTCAAGACTCTATTCGAGACCGACAGTTTTCGGAAATCAGGGCAGAGATAGTTGAAATGGTTTTTACCGCAGAACTGACAAGTTTCTCCACCAGTTTCGGATGTCGCAGTATGAACTTTCACACTAGCAGACTTAACAGTTGATTGGGACAATTTCGCAGGATGAATTTTAACGGTTGTAGGGTGATCGGATTCACAACATTCAAGGACTCGACATTGATCCTTCAAGAATGTCAGCGTCTTATCGAGATCTGGTAGCTGACCATGAGTGAGAGATTGTTCCCAATGTTTACGAGTGGAAGGGTCAAGACAGGAAGTTAAAATTTTATTGATAATTAAACCCGTTGTCCCCCCAACCGGTTGTTTCATTACCTTGAGGCCTTCAACATGCCTTGTGCATGTATTTACTAACTCTCGCAGTTCCTTATGGGATTCCCTCGGCATTTTTTTCATAGCTAGAAGCCCATCGATATGAGTGTCAATAATTATTCTCGGATTTTCAAAACGATCGATCAATATGTCCCAGGCATGACTGTAATTATTGTCAGAAAGTGTTTTTGCATCTAGAATGCCAGAAGCAGCACCGACTAGTGCCTTCTCAAGGTGATGCAATTTAACTGCATCGGAATCAGAACATCTTCCGATAATGTCCTGGAACATAGATTTGAAACGTGGCCAGTTTTCATAGCGCCCATCAAACGTGGGGATGGGTGCTTTGAGCGGCTGTTGTACAATTACTTGTGTGGCACTAGTCGGAGCAGATGGAGTTGCTTGGGAAAACGTGGAAGGTTTGTTCAAATTTTCCTTAAATTCCTCCAACCGAATCAAACAATTGGTATGGAGGTTGTCAAATTCATTGAGCTTTTCATCTTGCTCGTCAATTTTGTTGGGAGGGATGGAGCCGAGAATCTCCTTATGAAATTTACAATATTCTGTGTAATGCGCTTCTAGCTTTTCTCAAACACTTTTAAGAGGGGAAGACTCACCTGTGATGCATCATGTTCAGCATTCTCCAGAGAGTTGGCAATCGCAGTTACTTTACCTTTTACCTGCCCACGCTGGTGGATAAGAGATTTGACGTCATCCATGGTTGGCTTCTGTTTCATCGGCGTATGGTCGACAGGCATCGATACGGAGAAATGTTGCTACTGGTAGAGCAACGGACAATGAATTTCCATGGACGGAACACTGCACCGGATAGCTTCACGTTCAGTATTTCTTTTCATTTAGTGTTCACTGTTCGGATGTGATTGTTTTGTTCGGTTTCTTGTTCACTTGCACTTTATACGGCTGAACCAAAACCGGTAGAATTGTTCAACTTTTTGCACACGTGCACTTTCTGTTCGGTGTGGCAAACTACCACTGCACTTTCGGACTGTATCACGAAAACTTTTCGACGATCCGGAAGAAGAAGGACCACTATGTTGGGACACGCCAACATGTACAGAAACGATAGCGGCTTCGGTTGAACTTTGTTGGCCCACTGCCAACGATAACGGCTTTCATCGGTTCCTTGTTAGCCCACTGCCAACAATGGAGGATGACGATGAGTGGCTCACTGCCAAAACTCGGGTAGACGGATGAATCGATCCTCGAACGAACCAAAATGGCGCAGTTCTGCTGTGGAATGTGCTAGTCGGTGTCGCTGACTCGAGAAACGAAGCTCTGAAAAGAACTCTTATTTTAATTAACTCCAAAGTGAGCAGCGACACTCGGCAGCGGGCGAGGCAATCAGCAGAATGCGAACGATGGGAACTGGTTGTCACAGGATTGGACACAACCAGCGATCCAACTCTAGGCTCAAAGCAATCCGGGGGTTTCTTTGTTGAAAAATGAACTGGTCACGAATTCACTTGTTTTGTGTTTATTCCGGTAAAATTGGAAACAGACTGAGAGACGAGTACAATAATGCTTTTTCTTTTATAGTTTACCGGCAAGCAAAAAACCCTATCGCTACAATGGTGTTGGTGAGATTATTTATTTAGCAAATTCTAGAAACATGTACAAGGTACTTCAAAGCTGCTATTTCATTGGGTGTTACATTTTATTCATCGATTTGCCGGTATGGGTTTATAGAAACTCTTATGCTAGTGTTAGTAATTGGAAGCCGTTACCGCGGCTAGCTCGGGTTAGTAGGTAGAAAATAACAAACATAAGGATGGGAAAGGGAAAGGGGAATATCATCGTTGTAGAGTGCTCTGCCTCATCGGCCATGGAACGATCGTCTGTTGTGTAGGGGTTCCCAAATTATTCGCCGTTGCGAACAGGGGGTGGTGGACTTCCGACAACATTGAGTTTACTCCTTGTCGTTTTTGTTTCTTTCGGAAGTAGATAGCATGCCGCCTTAGGCGTTGGGATTTGTCTGAACTGGAAAGCCGTTTTACGCCTGGGTGGCTTTTCGTACTCCACTGCAAGAGATGGAGCATGGTGATAAGAACGTTTATTGTTTGTGTTGAGTGCGAGAGGAATCGTCGATTGTTTAGGTTTGATGGCTTATAACACATTTTATTGGAACAAGCATCACCTAACCGAAGTGCAAATACTTCATAAATAAACGATGAACATACAATTAAAATCTATCTTTTAGTAGCATTACAACACACACTTTACCGACTTGTTCTTATATAGTTCAAATGGTTTTATTCGAAGTTATCAAAGTTTTATTTACTGATTATGGATCGACTGTACGTTTTAATTATATTTATTGAACGGCAACTCATTTTTACAGTTTTTACAACGAGTTTATTATTCACCCGACGTTTCGACTCGGGGATTGTTTATTTTGAAGGAGAAAATATTTTTGTTGTTTGTCATCGTCTGTTTGTCTAATTGTCCGTACATGACTTTAGAAGCAATGTTATAAATATTCATTTTTCCTAGCCTACAACGCAAAATTTCTTTGTTCTACTTTGAGCAGTAACAATGAAAATTTCTGGTTGCTAGTGATTGGCCGAGAAATAACAAATATGCACAGCTCACCAAATGAATACAGTGTGAACCCGATTTTGTCACTCCCCGATTTTGTCTACCCCCGATTTTATCACCTTTTCGACCCGATTTTATCACGTTTTCGACCCGATTTCGCCACCCCGAAATTTTTGAAAATTTTAGTCGTTCTTTTTATTTCCGCAAATAAATACCGCAATCAACATTGATTTTCATGAAATAACTTTCACCGCCTGTAGTTTATAATACATGACTTCTGGGTACCTATGAAGAATTCGGTAAGCATTTTCGACAATAAATAACGGGTACCACTCACGCATTTTGCTTTTCCAAGGCATAAAATGATTCAAATTTGTGAAATGAATTAAAAAATTGAAAATATTTTTTTTCCGATTTTGTCACATGCCCTGTTTTATCACCCCAAAATTCACCATGGGGGTGATAAAATTTGGATATTACTGTAGTTTTCTAGGGAATAAAAAGTTATTCTTACTGTACATGCTTTGGAGTTTCGTAAATTCAAGACCAATCACGGCCACGTTCTCACAGTCAGTTAGGATAAGGGGAGGAAAATTCGTTCGACACTCATTCCTATAAAAGACCGAGGCATCCTCTGCATCTACATGAGCGTACTGGAAGGGAATAATATTTTACTTGGGAAGGAATTCTGATGAAACTGGCCTTGGTGAGCGACAAATTATTCTGAACGGCGGCAGGCGCATCGTATTCCACCGGAGAAGCAAAAATACGAGGTATATTTTTTGTTTTCAAGACGTGTCGAAACGTCTGGTAAATAATAAACTCGTTGCAAGAATTTGAAAGACTGAATAGCCGTTCAATAAATATACTTCTTTTTATTTTTCTTCTTCAATGGCTCTACGTTCTATCTGGAACCTGCCTGTTTTCATATTAGTTGTTTATTAGCATTCTCCATTGCATACACCATTGCACATTGCTTCCCATCCAAGCACATCATTGACACCACCGAGAATCGAGCTTTCCGTCTCTGGATTGGCAATCATAAGCCTTTTTCTCGCTATCACGGCTGAAAAAAAGTGTTGTATTGGTTACGTGCTTTGTCCGGCGTAAGCGAACAGCCATCGTCTGATTGTCCGACTGTTTTCATTCAATCGTCGCGTCGTTGGTATGGGTCACGCTGTGCCTGAAGGGAGAGAAATAAAAAAATCGTGTTGATAAGTTTCAAGTATTTTTTGAAAATTCGAAAATTTCAAATGTATTCGATCTTCATCCTTTTCACCTTTGATTCGTTTTTTTTTGGTAGAGAGCGGGTGTTCGTTCCTATTAGTGAGGCGAACGTAAGCCAACATGGCGGCCGCTAGTAGTTGCAATCCAGGAGGGTCCGTAAAACGCTAACTAGTACCTAACCAAATCGCTAACAAACTCGCTTTTATCGGAAAGTCTTTTATAACAAACTCGTGTTGGTGCAAATGAAAATGACAAAACCGAAGTGAAAGAGTTATCCGGGACGTCTTACCTCAACTCGTTGATGGCGAATTTGTCTCCATAGCCGACGGAAGCGTTGACCACATCACGACACTGAGAACTTGTGATGGACGGCAGGGGTAGGGTTACAAAACCAAGCGTAGGTGTAGGTGTTAGATGCTTCATGAAGGGTTGTTTGAATAAAATGAACTCGAGTAGCGATCTCTCTTCGCTTATGTGGTAGGGTTGGGATCTGACGACCAACTGGCACAACATCACACAACCCTATTTCATCGAACGCAGTTGCTTATGTAGCAAGTGTGTAGGAGCCGGACAATACTAAATACTCATCATTCTTGGTTGGCATTGTACAAACAATACATTAGAGAGAGTAAGTTCTGATTGATTAGTTAGATAGATTGCTAGAGTTCGGCTATGTACCTGGTACTGGAAATTTGATTTCAACAGTACCTGCTAAGGCTGTAGAGGACGACGCAGGTCCTTCGTAGCTTAGTAGGGAAGGCACCTGTCTAGTGTACTGGTGGGATCAAACCCCAACGGAGGAGGTGGTTACCCTACAATACATTTTCCGAACTAAATCTGTCACATATTGTGCATATGCATAAATCGAGTTTCGGACATAGGCTGACATGACGTGACGTTGTTTTTTGGTGAAATATTAAATTGTCGCACCTAACAATTTTCTTATTTTGAGTTACACCAGGTTTATCCGAAACCAGTGAAATCAAATGAATTATTTAGGGGAGCTGCTCCGTTTTCCATCTCACTGAACATATATTTATTCCATCGCAAAACAAAGAAATACGACACCAATTCTGCCGCTTAAACACAAAAATAAGAAACAAATCAAATACCTCTTCATTGGTTTGTATTTCGTGGGATGGATATCGGAGCTATGAGATGAAGTCCAGGAGCAGTAACCCTATTATTTTATTTATTTGGAATAATCATTGAACAAGAACCAAGAACTATATTAAAAATTAGTATTGCCGAACATTTCGTAGTCTATCTTTAAAAATATCTATGGAACACGTAAAGTCAAACATAAAATACATCACACTTAGAACGGATTGGTTCATATTGTACTGAGAGTTTGAAACAGTGCTTTACTTACTTACTTAAGGATCCTGTACACCTCCGGTGGTGCAAAGGGCCGACTTGAAAGATCTCCATCCTGAGCGATGCCCGGCTATCGCTTTAACCTGTTGCCAGGTTAGATTTCGGTCGACTTCTTTTATTTCTTTATTGAGGCTTCGCCGCCATGAGCCTCTGGGTCTGCCTCTGCTGCGATGTCCCGCTGGGTTCCAGTCTAATGCTTGCTTACAGATTTCGTTTCCGCCCCTACGTAGAGTGTGGCCGACCCAGCCCCACTTCCGATCCCGAATTTCTGTTGCTATCGGCCTCTGGTGACAACGACGATGGAGCTCGTTGTTTGAGATCCAGTTGTGAGGCCACCAGGCCCGAATTATATACCGCAGGCATCTGTTAATGAACACCTGCAGCCGTTGAGTGTTCTCCACTGATACACACCATGTTTCGCTGGCGTATAACAGCACAGATTTCACGTTAGAGTTGAAAATTCGTATTTTGGTGCGTTCACTTATCTGCCTGTTTTTCCAGATATTTCTTAAACTCGCAAAAGCAGCCCTTGCTTTCTTGATCCGTGCGCCTATGTCGATCTTGGTACCGCCGTCTGACGCCATTTGGCTACCAAGATATTGGAAGCTTTCAACATTCTCCACTGGTTGCCCGGCTACTGTGAAACTGGAAGGAGTCACCGTGTTTACATCCAACGATTTGGTTTTGTTGACGTTGATGACTAAACCTGCCGAGGAGGAGCGATCGGTAAGGTCGTTGAGCTTACTCTGCATATCAGAGCGCCGTTGCGCGAGTAGTGCAACGTCATCCGCCAATTCGAAGTCGTTTAAGTGCTCCATGGTTATAGGCTGCCATAACAGCCCGCGGTTTGGTTCACGGTCAATCGCATCTACCAGAATCTCATCGATTACGATGAGGAACAGTAACGGTGATAGAATACATCCTTGCCTCACACCAGCTACGACCCGGATAGGGTCGGACAGGACCCCATTGTGCAGCACTCTACACGAAAAGGCCTCGTACTGTGCCTCGATGAGGCCGATGATTTTCTCAGGAACCCCCTTGCGTCTCAGGGCGCCCCACATATTCTCGTGATTGAGACGGTCGAAAGCTTTTTCGTAGTCAATGAATACCAAGTAAAGGGACTCTTGGAATTCGTTGACTTGCTCCAAAATGATGCGGAGCGTGACAATATGGTCCACACAGGATCTTCCGGCACGGAATCCGGCTTGCTGCCGCCGGAGAGTCGCATCGATCTTCTCCTGAATCCGGGCTAGGATAATTTTGCACAGAACTTTGAGAACGGTACACAGCAACATAATGCCTCGCCAGTTATCGCATACAGTCAGGTCACCCTTTTGAGCACCTTCACTAAGATACCTTGCATCCAGTCGACCGGGAAAGTTGCGGTGTCCCAGATATTACGAAATAAACGATGCAGTAGTTGTGCGGATGTCATGGGGTCAGCTTTGAGCATCTCGGCTGATATGCGGTCGACCCCTGGGGCTTTATTCGATTTCATGCTTTGGATGGCTGTTTGAATCTCTAGCAGTGATGGAGCTTCGGTATTGACACGTGTTATACGTCGGATCCTAGGCAGATCATGCCGAGGTGGTGATGGCCTGGTTGGCACTTGAAAAAGTTGTTCGAAGTGCTCGAACCAGCGTTTCAGCTGGTCAGTTGGGTCGGTCAATAACTGATCATTCGCGTCTTTCACAGGCATCGTTGCATTCGTCTTCGCCCGCTTAAGCGTCGTGAGATATCGTAGAGGAGGCGAATGTCCCCGGTTGCTGCGGCTCTCTCTCCTTCGTCGGCCAGAGAGTCTGCCCACGCTCGCTTGTCCCGTCGACATAAGCGTTTTACTTCCTTCTCAAGAGCCGTGTATCGTTGACGGGCTAAGACTTTGGCTCCTCTCGTTTTCGATCGCTCTATCGCGGCTTTGGCTTCTCTTCGCTCCTCTATCTTCCTCCAGGTCTCATCGGTGATCCATTGTTTTCTCTGGGTGCGTAGTTCACCCAGATTGTTCTCGCTGGTGTCGATGAAGGCATTCTTGATGGCGGTCCATTGGTCTTCCACGCTGCCACCTTCCGGAATATCTGCAGCACGCGTCTCCAGTTCTTCAACGAAGGACCGTTTCACCGTGGCATCTTCCAGTCGGCGTGTGTTGAATCGTCGTCCAACTCTTTCCTCCTGCCGACGAATCCGCGCAATGCGCAGGCGTATTTCGCCGATGAGGAGGTGATGATCAGACGCGATATCGGCACTACGTTTATTCCGTACATCAAGAAGGCTCCGTTTCCATTTTCGGCTGATGCAGATGTGGTCGATTTGATTTTCTGTAAAGCCGTCACGGGAGACCCACGTGACCTTGTGAACCGGTCGATGAGGGAAGAGCGATCCCCGATCACCATGTCGTTATTACCACAAAATTCTGCGAACAGCTCTCCGTTTTCACTCATTTCTCCGAGACCATGGCGTCCCATAATGCGCTCATGGTTCGAGTTGTCGGATCCGATCTTCGCATTGAAGTCGCCCAAACAGATCTTGATATCACCCTTCGGAATTCTATCTACGACGGCATTGAGTTGACTGTAGAAGTTCTCTTTGTCTTGCAGATCGGCAGCATCGGTTGGCGCATAACATTGGATTATAGTAAGGTTTCGGACCCGTGTTCTAAATCTGGCAACGATTATCCTTTCACTTATAGGTTCCCACTTCATAAGCGCAGAGTGTGCCTGAGCGCTTAGTAGGAAGCCAACTCCGCGATGCCGGGGAGCGTGTTCACCTCGTAAACCAGAGTATAGCAGAACTTGTCCCGACGGCGTTCTGTGTTCTCCAAAGTTTGGCCAACGGACTTCACTCAGTCCCAGGATCTCAAGCTTCATGCGGCGTGCCTCATTGGCAAGTTGTGCCAATTTACCCTGCTGGGCTAGGGTTAAAACGTTCCATGTTCCTATTCGTGTCCGTTGTTTCGCGCTAAGAGTCGTCGCCGTAAAATCAGTCCGTATTCTTTCATTATCGGATTCTCGAACAAATTGATGTTTCGGGAACAGTAGGTTGTTGGCCCAAGGTTCCCTATCCACCGGGATGGGGCTGCCATCTTAGGTATAGCTTCCGGGAATAGCATTTCATACTCAGCCGCTGGATGCCAGAACAGACGCTGTTGGAGCCGCACCTCCTTGGTGGACAGACGCTCGATCAGTCGGGTCAAATTTGTTTAAAGTCCCACCCAACACCAGGACTAGGCTAGTGCGCTTTGAGCGGCACACGGTCGCTTTGATAGGGCCTGCTTGGGGACACATGCAGCTTTTATAGAAGTTCAACAGAGCCCACTGTCGAACCCCACCACATCCTAGGCAGACCCCACAGGACGCACCCTCTCACTCTAGCTGATGTCAGAAGGACAACAGTGCCCAGGCTGCACTACCAGCTAAGTACGCAACCCTTAGCTGGCGGTCAATTGTCATCGGAAGACCCGTGGAAGCGTGAGTATTGGAACTTGTGAGGACCAGAGCTATGTTAGGCGCCCCTTCCCGGATGTCAACTCACCATTTCGCAGCCCTTTGAAACAGTGCGATTGCACATTTTCCAGCATAAGTGACGGAATGCCGTCTGGTCCAGGTACAGATGAAGATTTCATTTCGCAAATTTCATTGTAGATATCGCTTGCAGAAAATTCCACAAGACCCATTGAAATAATATTTTCAGGGGCGTCTCGTAGGACCGCTTCAATTAACTAATCTGATGCGGTGCTAATATTGAGCACACTCGGAAAATGATCAGAAAAAAGGTTGCATTTCGTTTCAGTGGAGTCAGTGCTACTTTCACCAAGAGACATACAGGCTGGGAGACTCTGCTCATTCTGTTTTTCATTGACGAACTTATTACTACAATTCCTGGTTGGAAGCATAGGCTATATAGAACATTTCGTTTTGATTTATAATTACTAGCTTACTTTTGATTTATAATTACTGGCTATTCAATTCTTATAAGCACATGACGTAAATGATTATGTCAACGAATATTGCGTTTCGATTTATTTTCAACAATATGTGGGGAATTATTCCAATGGACGAGAATGATGAGGAAAACATTGTGCCGGTTTTCCTGAGACAGCTTGTTTGTATTTCCCGAGTTTATTTTCATTTTTCGCCTACGTTTTTGTCATCCTTCCCCAACCGAGTCAACTCAACGTATCAATACCTATGTGGGAAATGAAAAATAATTTTGTTTTATGACAACTTTATTGTTGCGATCCAATTTTCGACTCGATTGAAAATTTATCGCCACTTGTACAACCGTGTGGTTTGGAGACGTGTCGTTTTGGCGTGGATCAGAATCAATTGGGATTGGTTTACCCACTGTGTGTGTTTTTATCAATTGTTGATGACGTCTTCACTGTTGATTGCATATATTATTAAGTCAGATACCACTTCGAAAAGGTTTTTCTTTTGCTTGGTATTATTTTTGTCATGCAAAATGATCACAGAGGTATCACAGGGAAACAATTTTATTCAGGGATGCAAGGTATTCTTTTCCAAATTTCGATGCGAAAAAAATAAATGAATATTCATTCAGTATTCCAATGCATTTTTTTTTCATTTCATTTAGGTATTAGCACTAAAAAAACTGTACTGCTATGTAAGACAACCTTAGTGGAACTTAGCGTAGAGATGGAATTCGTGTTTTTATTTCCTTCTAAAAGTACTTTTCGAAGCAAAATAATGTTTTAAAACAGTGAAACAATAAATTTCGAATCTAAAAAATTGTAACAGAATATTTGATTAAAGCTGACGAATACTATGAACCAGTTAGAAACAATGACTAATACGTGTTTTAATTTATTTGTCTTGTATTTTTTGTATTGTATTTTTGATATTCTTGACGGTTTTTTTAGGGTTTAAACCAATAATGTTGGGCATATCAAAGGTCATTCTGTTGCACACATTGGCGTGAATAAGTGAGGGCCTGGCCCATCCCAGACTAATGTGTGGCCCCCTTCTGGAAAATTCAAAATGAGAAATTTCGATATATAAAGTAGCTCTTATAGATTTTAAGAAATCCATGTATACATGTATCAATTGAGACGAAATTCCACATCAAAAGAGTTTAAAAACTGCTAAGCTGATATCGCACTCAAACCAAATTCGATTAAGGACAATCGCGACAGAGTCCAAAAATGGCACCCGCAATGACCGTCCTAGCCCTCAACTCGCTTTTTTTTCCATTGCATAAAATTATCAATAAAGGAAGTTGAATCGTACTGGACACATTGCAATGCCTTTTTTATGTGCAGGCTGACACAGAGCAAGGAAGAACAACTCGACATTGTTGTTCCATAAGGGCGAAAGTCGCAAACGTAAACATTGACTTTTTCTGCCGATTTCAGGAAGATTAGAGACTTCCTACGTTATTTTCCGCTTCCGTTCGGTAGAAGGCGCTCCACCTGTTCCAAGTGGTTGTTAGCTGGGAGCGATCCTAGTTATTGAGGAATTTGCAGGAGAAGGCCTTGTTTACGTTTGCAACTTTCGCCCTTATGAAACAATAGTGTCGAATAAGGGTATGCGATAACACATTTTTTCCTGACGAAACGAAACGAAACGAAATTTGAAATGCTATTGTTGGTTCGGAACGAAACGAAACGAAATTCAGATTTATTTCCGATACATCGAAACGAAACGAAATTGAGGTCCATTTGATTTTTCGAAACGAAACGAAATTTAAAAAAAATTCCGCGAATTTTTTATCAAACAGTTTTTTTTGCATTATATACATAATGCAAAAAACTAAAAAAAAAGAATACGAATTAAAATTAATTTTGTTTAATATTGTTAAAGAAAAATATTGTTACCCAAATTCCAAAGGTAGAATCTAGCTTAATTTTACAAAAGGACATAAGTATCAGATCAGTTTTGTACCTGTTTACCATTTTCAAAAGTATTCCTCTTTACCATAAACAACGTAAAAATATTCATCGCTTAATATTTCCAACAGGCCTCAGTAAAAATAAATTAAAGTAGATTTTTCAACAGATTTCATATTTATTGGATCTGTTCATCATTTTGAAAAGTATTACAGATTCAAAGTGCCACCCTTCCATTTCAATCGACATCTTGAATAAAGTCTCCACCTCCAGGCAAATTTCCAACCAAATTCATGAAGATTTATTGAATCTGTGAGACTTTCCAAACAGCTGTTGGTTGCAGTAGTACACACTTAATTTTTTTACCGGGATGTCAGAAAAATGGTCAACTTTTACCGAGATTCACACAGCCGTGCCCCAGCAAACATGTTTTTTGCCGAGATTTCTGTCAAAATTGCTGGAAATCAGCAAATAATTTGCCGAATTGCCGAATCATTTTTGCCGGAATATCAGTTATTTATTTTGCTGGCGCACGGCTATGCGGATTTTTACCGAGCTGCAGAAATAAAAACTAAGTGTGTAAACTCGACTTTTCTAAATTTTTACTGAGGTCTGATGGAAATATTAAGCGAGCATTTTTTTTTGGTTATAGTGAGTGGCATTTTTCATCCATCATTTTTTCTCGGCCTTTGAAGATAAACGAAAACCGTGACTGCTAGACGAAAACCTTTTTCGTTTAATCACTTCACCTCTCACTCACTTTTTGTGAGAACGATTAGAAAAATTCTATGGTGCACTGGTGGGAGTCGGACCTTAACAATAATAGCTGTCAGATGCTCTTACTCTAGCAACACCATTACGCTATCTGCATGTTACATTAGGTTACAAACGTCCCGGATTATGCGGGACAGTTCCGGGTTCAGCCTACTTGCCTCACATTGCCTGGCGCCCCGGAAAACGTTCTCCATTCCATGATGAATCTGTAAAGCCTGGAAATTCAAACCATTGGAAATAGAATGTAAAAAAACTATAACAGATCTGAATAATTAAGAGAATATAGGGAACTTGAACCTACTGAAGTTGAGGGTCTTGAGGGTCTACTGAAGTTATAGGATGAAGGTAATTTTGAGTATCCAAACAATTTTCGCAATATTAAAAATACACAATCAGTTTTTATTTCTGCAGCTCAGCATAAGAAAGAACAGACTTCCGTACAAAATACGGTTATTTGCTGATTTCCAATAAACTATTTGCTGTGTTTTAGCAATAAAAAAAGGCATAGGTACGTGTTTGCTGAAAGCTAGGACATGATGTGACAATCCAATCGTGTCTGCCTTGTTACTATTCAGTCGGTAGCTCTGATACACGCTAAAAATGAACTACTCAAAATTGAGTCGAATCCGACTCATTTTCATTAAAAACGGGACAACTCAAAATTTGAGTAAAAGATACTACTTCAATAAAATGATGATTGCACTTAAACTAGGAGTCTGTTTGTCGTAAAATGCACTTAGATAGATAGATAAACTTGATTCGCATCTGTCGTATTTAAAATTGATGGAAGGCCAAGCTTAACTTTCGCGAAATCATCATTTTATTGATGTAGTATCTTTTACTCAAATTTTGAGTTGTCCCGTTTTTAATGAAAATGAGTCGGATTCGACTCAATTTTGAGTAGTTCATTTTTAGCGTGTAAGGTCGCCAGTGTAACCAAATTAATTTGGTACAGAACCTTCCATACAATATGTTTCAAAAATCGATGTTTATCTTCCTCGATAGAAACTATCTAAACTCGATAGAAATATTCATTATTTATGTAAGAGAACCGAAAGTTACAAGCACAAAAGATTTCACTTTGAAAAAATTTAACTGCTAGATGAAAAAAATGAATATAATGCTTAAAATCAACAGTTATAAATCTTTTCAGCCCTTGAGAACAATGTATAAGCCTTTAGCTTCTTCTTCTTCTTCTTCTTCTTATTGGCATTACATCCCCACACACTGGGACAGAGCCGCCTCGCAGCTTGGTGTTCATTAAGCACTTCCACAGTTATTAACTGCGAGGTTTCTAAGCCAAGTTACCATTTTCGCATTTGTATATCATGAGGCTAAACACGATGATACTTTTATGCCCAGGGAAGACGAGACAATTTCCAATCCGAAAACTGCCTAGACCGGCACCGGGAATCGAACCCAGCCACCCCTCACCATGGTCTTGCTTTGTAGCCGCGCGTCTTACCGCACGGCTAAGGAGGCCGTGCGGCAAGATAGCCTTTAGCTATTAAATGTAAACTAATTTTATGCCATCAAACTAGAACGCAGACATTTACGTTTATTGCTAAATATTGGGGAGAGTGCTAGTAATGGACCCCGTGCGTATAATGGACCCCCTGAACAAAAACCAAAAGTTAACGCTAGAATCAACGATTTCCTGCAAATTTCCATTGGATAAAGTTGCTTCACATATCATGGTAGTTGTTTTTGGCGTGCCAATGAAATAAGTCTCAAAATGGTGTTTGTAAGAGTTTTTTTTTTCATCAAATTTTCACGGTAGGTAATCATCCAATCTATATACATAAAAATGAATTTCTGTCTGTCTGAACCTTATAGATTTCGAAACTACTGAACGGATCGGCGTTAAAATTTGTATGCAGAGGTTTTTGGGGCCAGGGAAGGTTCCTAAGATGGTTCGAGATCCCTCCCTCCTTTAGAAAGGGGGGCTCCCATACAAATGAAACATCAATTTCTTCATAACTCAAGAATTATTCAGAAAATAAATCAATTTTAGGCGAAACGAAGTTCGTCGGGTCTGCTAGTGTTGAATAAGCATAATGATTATAAAAAATCGATGAAAGACCCGGTAAATTTTCGTATTTTTGTCGCTTGAAATTGCTCCGCATTTTCAACCCATCGGGGCAAATAGAAATTCGTGGTGCGGGGCAAGTTGATACAACGGTTCAAAACGTCACCCTCGCAACTTAAAATGAATTTTTTTTCCAGAATTCACGTTGGTCCGTAAATACATTCGGATAATATAAATTAATAAGAAGGTCCAAGCTTCTGAAAAAAAATTAATAAATATTCGCCCATCCCGTCATGAATGCAACCCACCTGCAATTTCCACTCAAGAATAGAATTAAAAGGGGTCATGTTCAAACTGCATGGTCTTGTTTTGGGATTCTTAATCTACTTTTCCTCGTAGTGAGCACTGGCTTTCAAAAAAAATAAAACAGAGCATGTAACCATTTTGTTAACTCCACCTTTCACGTCCCTAGTCCCCTATTTCTTCAATCGAGCGGTTTGTGAGAGATATGCTGCCGGAGAAGAGCCAGCCAAAAAAAAGAGGTATGCTGGTTAAGTAAAACACAAAACAAATTGATCAAGCGCAAAATTCAAGTGAACCAAATAATTAATTATCTTGAAAAGTAATGCGAGTAAATATCAAGATGGACAATACAAGAAAGATTTGATTTTCAAAATTCTGGAACAAAGACTACTATTTTATCACTTTTCCTTAACAGGAGACAATTTTGAGCTAACGTCTGAAAGATATTCAAAATCATCAGAAGTTTACATCAACATTCACATGGGACTCTAATGAGTGTCCTGGCAGTACAGTCACCATACCAACCTTGTGCATCTTGAGTTTCACTGAGTACTATATTTTGTTTTTGATACGGCAAAATTGGCTAATGTCTGTATATAGCGTAGTGTTTCAACTTGCCCCGATACGTGGGGAAGTTGAAACAATGCATATAAAAATATAATTTTAGTATACTAACTATTTATAAGAAAGTTTGGTAAGGTTGCTAATTTTTTATGTATAATCTTTGCCCCGAACTAGCAAATGCCGCAAACGAACTCAAAATTTATCAAAGAATGATTTTTTTATAGCACTACAAAGTTCAACTTTGATAAAACCTTTTCAACTTGCCCCAACTTGCGATGTACCTTATAAAATTTTAAATAGAGTTTGAATGGCTTTATTCAGCGGCGCATTTTTTTACGATAGGAAAATTTGAAATATTAAAAATTCATTTCGAAATTCCGCGAAATTCCGTTTAATTTCGTTAAAAGCATGATTTTTCCGTCGAAGTTTTTGAAATTAATCGATACCAAACGAAATCAGAAAATCAGATTTCGCCATATTAAAATTCCGCGAAATTCCGCGGAATCTCGTTTCGAATGCCCTAAAACGAAATTTTTCGAAACACCGCATATGCTTAGTGTCGAACTGTTTTCTGCTGTTGTTTGTCGTCTGTTTTTTTAGGTTTGTGCTCCTGAAAGTGCCATTTTGTTTTTAAATGGTATTCTAACGCTATTCACCTTCAAAGACAATGCAATTAAAAATTCAGTATAGATTACACATTCACACCGGCGGAGTCACTATTTACTCGTTTTTGAACCAATTGACCAAAAAGTGTTTAATTTTTTTGTTTCGTGTTTCTCGATTTTCTTGACAGTACAATCTATCGAGGGTCCAACGTTGAGCATACCAAAGGTCAATCGGTTGCACATGGGAGCGTACCTCTGCATAGCTTCGAATGGAGTGCCGCCGTCTGTCAGTAAACGAGTTATGCTGATTGTGCACTGTAAGAAAGATTGATTTGTATACAAAATTCGACAAATAACAAATTATCTCGTTCGTTGGCAGTTGCTCCGATGATATCGGTTCCAAATCAGCTCGTTGGTGCAGTAGAAGGACAGCGGATGACCCTTGAGTGTCATTCCGAAGCGTATCCTAAGTCCATCAACTACTGGACGCGCGAAAAAGGAGACATTGTTCCACAAGGTATGTATTTACGCTTGGAAATGATCATCGAAATCATGAGTTTACCATTCACTATTACTATTTCCTATTTCCTTATTTATTGACGTTGAATTGACAGTAGGTGAAACTGTGGTATTTTCGGCAATTTTTCCAGAGTTTTCACCACAGCGCAAGTACTTTGGATGGCAAACTATCAATCCAACAGTAAATCGATTTAAAATACTGCTAAAACTTCAAAAGGTCGTTTTGCCCCGGGAGTGCATATCACCCCAGGTTTACGCTACCCCATTTTGGAACGTACACACGGTCAAGCAGTTTGACCAACATTGAGTCCACCTCTCGTTTGTTCAATCATGCATCAAGTTTTACCAACAGCGGCACGAATAATCAATTTATTCGACCAACAATATCACACACGAACGACCGAAGCGCCAACTTGATCACCAACCATCAAACAGTATATGGGAGTTTGTGCAATTTCACTACAAATGCTCAAACATGTTCGGCGAACCTTGACTCCGCCCCCGCCAATTCAAACCAAAATCAAACCGTTTTAATTTTTTCCAACAGAGCCGCCAAATGTCAAATTGTTCGAACAACTTCACACACGTTTAAACAAAGCAGCAACCGAAGCATTTTCTTGGGGGCAGAGTCAATGTTCGTCAAACTGCTTGACTGGTGCATTATGGAACGTACACACGGTCAAGCAGTTTGACCAACATTGACTCCACCTCTCGTTTATTCCAACATCCATCAAGTTTCACCAACAGCGGCACGAACAATCAATTTATTCGACCAACTATATCACACACGTACGACCGAAGCACCAACTTGAGCACCAACCATTAAAAAATATATGGGGGTTTGTGCAACTTCACTACAAATGCTCAAACATGTTCAGCGAACCTTGACTCCACCCCCGTCAACTCAAACCAAAATCAAACCGTTTCAATTTTTTCCAACCGAGCCGCCAACTGTGCGTAGATCGCGCCCTTTTAAAATCATATGGGAACAAAATAAATGGACAAGATTCCCGATGTGTGAGGCTACTTTTAGTGTTATTTAAATTCATTTCGATCAAAAAGTATGGGGAATTGATTAGATTTTACATTTAAGCACATGCGCCAACCATATTCATGGAAACAATTAATGTTTACATTTTATTAATGTAATAATATTACATTATATTAATGTTCTTTTCTTGCTGAGATTCTTGTTATTCTTAAATATTCCTAGATTTTCCCTCACTTATATTCATGAAAAAGGGTTTTAGCACGAAAAATCTATAATCCTACCCTATTAGCATCTCGAGGAAGTTATAGATGGAAGTTATAGATGGAAGCGGAGACAGCAGACCCGCCTTTTTCAGGAGAAGAAACGCCGCCTGGAAGAAGCGGAGTGCGAGGAGATGGAACAGCTGTGCCGTTCTCAAGATACACGCAAGTTCTATCAAAAGCTCAACGCATCCCGCAAAGGCTTCGTGCCGTGTACATTAATTTACCGAACAGTTCAGCAGTTGAGATTTCGGCAAAATTTACCGAATACTTTAAAATGAGCTAAGTGTGTAGAAGGTTATGGTGCTGAATGATTCACTCTAAAAATTGTCTCTAACTTTTTACACGGTAAATGATAACTAAGACCATAAATTTTGAAATTTCCATAGCTCTTGAGTTTTCTCACAAGGTTTTTTGACATGTCCCGTTTTGCAAGTGCGTTTGTCCCGTTTTGTCACTAAAATGATCTGGTCAGCCTACCCAGTGGACCGGTGAAGAATTTTTCGATCACGAAAAGTTTTCTTCTTACCGAGACGGGAATCGAACCCACGCTCCATAATCCATGCGTCTAGACAATTGACGTCGCTAACCGCACGGCCACGAACCCCACAGTTAGGTTAGAAGGTTATTTTTTTTAACCTACCATGATGAAAGGCATATAAAAAGCTTTCATAATATAGAACATCAACCTAGTGAAGTTCTCAATCTGAAGTTCAATCAATATACTCAAAAAGTCCAAGCATTAGTTCAAAAAAATAACCCAACTTTAAGTTCTTTAAATTTAATTTAGGTTTTCACAATATTAACTAAAAGCAAAACATATATTAGAATAGCGGCGGAGGCCTTCCACATTCAACTAATCGAGGACGTCATGACAGTCAACATGCATTGCAAATGTGGGGGTGTCGATTCTGAATAAACACATAAACAACACGGAGTCAAGACGGATGACATCACAAGCTCTTTAAGAGAAATCGATTTGAATGTAGCAAATAGGAAGTTTATATACAAAACACACTGTAGTAGTGAATGATTGATCGCGTACATGTACTTTAATAGAATTTAATGTGTTTTTATAATAAACTTAATTTGAATAATAAAGCTTTAAAAAAACTTAATTTGACATTTTTGTAAATAACAGATCTGATAATGAGTGAAAGGCAGTAGGCAGTAATGACATGTTGGTAATAGAAACTCCGTTCTCACCGAAAAATATCAACCAATCTTCTAAATTATAAACATAAAATGTTTTGTGTTCCTATCCGCATAACTCTAAACGGCTTGTTGGATTTTATTCATTCCTCAAGCAGTGTTATAATATTTCCGGGGTTTATTTTTCTATTTTTTTTATTCCTTTATTTATTAGTTAGGCACTCTGTGTTACTTGACCGCTACTGTGCCGAGATCTACTGTGGTATTCTGCTCTACAGAATCCACACAGAATCTATTTTTAGATTTCCATTACCATTATTATTACCGTTGCCAGTCCATCTCATCGTGAGTCCATTGTGTCCGTTTGTCCATGTCGTGTATTCAATGATCGTTGCATTGTTCGGTTGCCATTAATCTGGGTAACGTTGGAGGAATGCCTCCGAGAAGAACAAGTTGTCAGTCGTCGTAAGAAAATCGTAAGAAACTAATATTACGGTTCGTATAGAAATTTCGCATGGGCAGATCACAGCGCGCATTTTTACCTGAGGGATTTCCAAGACATTACCTCTGCACACTTAACCACCCTTTGCGTTTGAGCTGGTAAAAAGTTGAGACAGTTCTGAATTATCAAAAAATTGTGGAAACAATATGAGGTCAGGTCTTAACAATAGTATGCATAAAATGTATCACCCGCAATCCGCTTGTCCGTTAACCTCATATCAGAGCCACCTAAATTTCCTTTGATTTCTTCTTGTTAATTTTGACGTAGGAATACGTCCTTCGAGAAGAGAAGGGGTCATTCTGCTGATTCAAATTATTTGAGTCCGTTACGAAAAATGGTCAGATCTTCCAACTGAATTCGGAGTTGTTGATGTCGCTCGTTCGATGAACTCTTTAACATTTTGCTCAACTATTAAAACAATAAATCAAAAACGCTTGACTATTGTAAAATGAAACTTCGCCAAGCACTGTACAAAATTGGTATACCAACCAATTCCGTATGAGCCTCGCAAGCACGGGCATCAAAATCGTGCAACTTACGGGCTGGGCTCTAACACTCAGTTCAAGTTATTAGAAAGGCGAATTGTGAAAAGAAAATCGATCCTTTCTGGACCAATATTTTATGAGAAGAAAGGGTTGATTGCAAAATTGACAAAAGCGGCGATACTGAAAATGTATTCTAAATGGTGGCGTCTTAACAAAAAATCAAAAAATCATCGGACAGCAGCAATAGTCAAGAGAAATTTTTACGCCAGGTTTGGATGAACACTTGGTTCCTGTTAGTGATTTGATAGGTTCATTATGCATTGTAAATCTGTTATTTTCAGAACCACCATTTTACACAAGAGAAGGTACACTCCGAAAAATATTTATATAAGATAAATGTGTCGCCGTTATAAATTTTTGCAATTTCTCCACCCTAATATAATCGATATAGAACCACACATAAATTAAATAATTGCTAATTCGATACCACACATAAAGTTTATTTGGATATATATTTTATTAGTAGTTAGCGTGGAGAATGATTATGTGTCCGCTGATATACATAATAAGTTAAATCTATGGATTTTTGCCAATAAATATTTGTGGATTTTTAGTAGTGTAGAACTAAAACAAATGTCTTTGTAACTCTTTAGATGGCATAGCTTTTTTTCCTCCGTGGCTTCCGCTTCGGTCACCCTTGACAATGTTTTTCGGAGCTGCTTTTCCACCGTCGGCTTTCAGTACCATGATGTTTTTTCTGTGTTGAACTTAATCCTGGAAAACACATAAACAAAGTTAAAAAAAAATACCATGATGTTTGGTTATTCGGTGCTTTATTTCGGTCGCTATGCCGATCGGTTGCGAAAACCGAACCTCGGCTTGTCAGTTTCCTTTTGCAACAGAGACCGAGGTCCCGCCCCTTCTGCGGTCGGTGCCATTGGCGTCCGCTGGCTCCCCTTTTTATTCGTACGATGCCGATGCTCTAGGGCAAACTCAAGTGAAACTATCTCACAATATTCTAACTTTGATTTTGCTTCTGTTAGTAGTTGGGAATGCGGATTATTGAAAAAGCGGTCTTCTTATGACCACCCTCAAAATTAAAAAAGTAAGAAGAAAGAGAATTTATGACGTCTAGTCAAAAAAAAACACAATTTCATTATCTAATTATAATTCATACAGAAAAGCCCCATTTAAACCTTTGTTGAGTGCAGTTCAATCGCAATGGTAGCATCGATAGCGTTCACAGCAGCTTAGGATCAGCGTCAGTAAAACATATTCACAATTTAAAAAAATGATTAATTTACACTTTACGTAATCCTACGTCCAATTGGCAGTCGTATATCGGATACAACCTTCAACAACCTTGTTGAAAGTTTTGTAATTGTTTATTGCTAATATTGATTTATTTATGGAAATTTTACAATGAATCATTTCATTATAAAAAAATCTTCTTTTGTAATTTCAATTTTTTTTTTGTTTTGTGGAAAATTCTTTACTGTTTTTGAAAATTTTGTCTTATTAATGGAAATTTTATATTTATTTGTCTACGAGATGAACCGGTCTAGGACCAAAAGCCTCGTAAATAAAGATAATTCAATTATTTATTTGTTGCTTGTATCCTGATTTCTTTATTGGCAATTTCTTAACTTTTTATGGAAAATCTTCAATTCTTTATGGAAGTTTTATTTTGCTTACTTTCTGCAACCCATACTCTCTACGATTATTGTGCTTCAGTCTAGTACGGTCAGTTTTGGAAACAATTGCCGCGGTATGGGGTCCTTGCCGCCGAGTTTGGATCGCCAGGATCCTTACATTCTATCCAAATTTATAAGATACGTTCCATACGAGTCCATCAGAGCCATGTGCAGGATTTTGCACGCCGGGAAATAAGGAGGTGAACATTATTTTCAACTAGAAAATGGTATTTTAGCAACAAAGTGTCTTCAGAAAAGTCATAGCATTGTATAAGCTTTATTTCGATGTTTGTTGCAATAGAGTGGTCCCACTACATTTTGAGATACAATTTTTAACTTCTGTATTTTAAATTTTAGCATTATACGATGATCTAGAAAGATGTCTCTTCTTAATTTTGATGAACTTTGCCGAAGAAATCATTGTTATATGCAGTCAGTATCATTTGTTATGATAATTTCAAATAATAATGTTAGGATGATCCTAAAAATCAAATTTCTGATTATAACTTTTTAGTTTTAATTCTTATCAAAAATATTCCAAATGCCTATATTTTTGAATGGGACTTCTCCTTGGGTTATATAGTGGAAGGTCAAGGATTGCTCTGCGTATGTTGGTACTGTGGGATTTGAGGTAAGAAGCAATTGGCCAAAACTAAATTTATTTGAAAAAAAAAATTGTTCTTCAAAGTTGATCGTAATAGTAAGGCCATCATCATTGTGCTATCAAAGAATACACTGGCCCAACATATAACTTTCTTTTTCTATTTTTTAGGTTACTGACATGCAATGCCCTACAAAGATGTAGTGCAGCTTATTCAAATAAATTTTGCTTAAAAAACTTTTTTTGTAGCTTTTAAGTTGGCTGATTTAGGCAATTTTACCCACTTGAAGGTGACATTCGTGAAAAAACGAAAATACAATGAGCAGATCAAAATTATTGTTTTCTGAGGGACACCATAGTAAGTAGAATTGCTCTAAATCAGTGAACTTAGGAGCTACTGAAAAAGTTGATATAGTAAAGTTGTTTGGAATAATAAATAAAATAAACAATAATATTTTTCTTCACATTTTTATAAAATGGGTCTCCCTATTTTTCGATAACTCTATAACAAGGGCTCAAGCAGAGGCGCCGTCACGTTCCGAGACGTGGGTAGGACAAAAAAATGTATTATCAAATATATAGAATACTTTTATAGAGTTTTAGGGATTTTCCGGAGATCCTCTAGGATTTCAAGAGATTTTACGGACATCCTCAGATAAGTTATAAAACTCCCTATGGCTATTAAAACAATCATTGCATTTCCAGAGTTCAAAGAACATTTACAAGATGTATGTCTTACGAATTTCCAGAATTGATCATAGTTTTCTGTAAATTTAAAAAAAATATAAATTATAAGAAAAAAATTTAAGAAAAATTATAAGAAATTATAAACTTCTAGGAATTCGAACCTCTAGAAATCTTTAGAAACATCGCTTCGATCTACCAGTAACGCTTATGATCGACAAAGAATCTGTCAGGGTGTTCAGTACTAGTAGTTGAACACTACAGTACAGTAGGACTAAGGGGTTTTCAGAAATTTCTAGAATAATGTTACTCCGTATTTTAGACTTCTTTCTTTCTAGCTTCTAAGATTTCATGCAAACGTAGGAATATTTGTGATTCCTACAAATTCAAATATACTAAGAAGCTTTTGCAGTTCTTTTTCTAATTGGTTTGCTACCACACATCCGGATGTGCTACAGTCATCATAAACTACTTCATTTTGGCATATTTCTTGTTCTCTCATATCCTTGTTTAGTTTCTAAATTATTCTCAACTACAGCATCTGGCTTATAGACATGAGGTCTGACAAATAGTACATCACATAAATATTACATCACTTTTTAAGTAAATCCTCGATGAAAGTGTGAATTTATAATTTATCTACCCTACATAATTGACGGAATGTCCTTTGCAGACGTCTTCTCGATTCCTACAATAACTACACCAGGGAATCATTTTTTTTGGAATGCGCATGCGAAACAAGTGACAAAAGAGAACCAAGCACAAAGCTTTGTTTTTGTCGGAGATAATAATGACAAAGATTCTAAAATTTTTGTTAGCAACAAAAAAGAAAACAACCTTGTTTTGCCTTTCTCGTATACTAAGTATACGTAAAGGCTATATGTTCACTCCAAAAACAAACTTTTTATAGAAGGCTCGGAGACCCATAGTGTTATATACCAATCGACTCAGCTCGACGAATTGAGGTGATGTCTGTGTGTGTGTGCGTGTGTGTGTGTGTGTATGTGTGTGTGTATGTGCGCACCAAAAGAGCAAAAAGTTTAGCTCACTTTTTTTGCACTTACCCTCAACCAATTTACTCGCAACAGGTTGCATTCGACGCAGTATACTGCCCCATTGTTTCCTATTGAAAATTGGCCGATTCGGACTATGGGCTTAGAAGTTATGGCCAAAATACTTTTCCTCATAAAAAAGCGCGTAAAAAAGCAGGCTGCGTTCGACGCAGTATCTTGCTCCATTGTTTCCTATTGAAAATTGGACGGATCGGACAATGGGCTTGGTAGTTATGGCCAAAATACTTTTCTCTTAAAAAAGCGCGTGAAAAAGTCTAGCTCATTTTTAATGCACTTACCCTAAACGGATTCCCTCACAACAGGCTGCATTCGACGCAGTATACTGCCCCATTGTTTCCTATTGAAAATTGGACGGATCGGACAATGGGCTTGGTAGTTATGGCCAAAATACCTTTTCTCAGAAAAAAGCGCGTAAAAAAATCTAGCTCACTTTTAATGCACTTACCCTGAACCGATTTCCTCGCAACAAGTTGCATTCGACGCAGAATCTTGTCTCATTATTTCCTATTGAAAATTGGCACAAACGGACGATGGGCTTAGAAATAATGCCCAAAATACTATTTTTTTACCGCACGAGAAAGGCATCATCACCGCTAGGTGGATTAATCTGGGTTTTATCCCGTTATTTTGCATTTTTTTAGAGCAAATTTCGGTTTTATGCTATCATAGTTTCTGCTTTTATGGAAATATTCGAGAATCGATCAATGATTACAAAATTAGCATCGTATTTTGAGAAATATCAGAGCATGCAAGGCAAATGATTCTTGTCATATTGTGTTCGGGTTCTGATAAAGGTTTGTCGCTAGGTGCGTTTGTCAGTAACAAACTCTGCTGATGACAAAGAGTATACCCAACAAACAATTAAAGTTGAATAAGCTAGTTTTTTAGCTGAACAAGCGAAATTGTGGCGAAATAAGTTCTTTATCAGCCTCCAATGCTTGTTGGGTATTGTTTAGCGTTGCTCGAATATTGATTCCCTGAACTACACACTAACATCCATCTCCTTGCCTGACTGAGTCTATATTTGAGTACTGCTGAAACGTGTACATCCAGAATAAGTGGTAAATCCCAACCTTTATTCAGTATGATCGTAGCGCAATTTACAGCAATTCTGATCAGTCAACCATTGACAAGTACGGTCAGGCTAAGCAATATCCTTGTTTAGATGTTCAACGTTTGTCCAATTCGCCTATCGGTCTGTCTATTCTTAGTAATTAGAAATCTCTGAGCCTCCCTGAACTAGCAGAAATAATAACGTAGTTCCACCAAATTTTCTACAATTTTATGGAAGAGTAAAAACTATTAGAAACTTCAAGACATACATCATTGACCACTTTTTGGAATAGAAAAAATCAGAATAGATTTCTCTTTACAATCCCGAAAACCTCCACGATTATCAGTTAACCCTCTGATAAATTTTCAAACTCTGATTAACTTTGAAACGTCTAAACGATATATTTTTTTTTATCTAGAAATTGAAACAGTATTAGATTTTTCAATTATCCATATTGTATGTTCTTACAATAATCATGGGTAGGACAATGCTTCGACTGTCCTACCCAGGCATTTTCATGCGTAGGACACATGTCCTACTTGTCCCACCCACTCCCGGCGCCACTGGGCTCAAGTATCCAGAACAACTTTGTACAGCATTTTTTTTTCTAAAAAGTATAGTTGTGACCAGTGGTGCAATTTATCAACAATGCCTGCTGAGTGTGATTCTTTTGTTTTGTATTTTTCTCTGCTCCTCTTCGCCTGTGATGGTGTCTTTCAGTCAGTAAGACAAAGCAGGAGTAGATTAGCTTACTCGGTTTGCCTACAGCGGGCTGAAGCTGGTGATCACTTGGCACAAATTTCCTGTCATTGTCTTTCAAGTGATAGTATTCACCCATGCATTTATATAGGGCCGTCGCATTCACGCAGCAGCGAGTGAACTGAATGGACTGTCACTGCGGGCTGCGTGTGCAATGAGAAGAGAGGTCTTTTGTTTACTCTTTCTTTGATTGTTGCTGCTAACCATTTTCAGTTTTCACTGTTAGGAAGTGAGTGTGAAGAGGATATGGTATCAATTTCAACAAATTTCAGTCACTGAGATTGAGAATTCGCACCACTGGTTGTGACAGAAAATGCATCTTTCTCGTATTTATTTTTTATTTTTATTTTTTATGGATGTCACCTTCTGAACACTTTTGGGGCTTTTCAAGACGTGTGCTTTTCCATAGGAATATCGTCTGTATCTTTTTCCGTTGTCGAGTTATATCAATTTATTTGAATATGACATTAGTAAATTGGTAAAACATATCTTTGACAGAGAAGCAATTATAACTTTTGATCGGTAGAAGACCTTGAGCATATTTACATATCATAAGTTGCATTTTGTTGAGATCTAAAAATCATCCAGAGACAACTTTTCAGAAAAATCGAAAATAAAAAAAGAAGAACAAAAATACTGTTTTTTTCAGGAACACCCTAATTGAAGTAGGTAAAATTGCTTTAAATCATCTATCTTAAGGGCCACAAAAAATTTTTTTTTAGCAAAATCTATTGGAATAAGCTGCGCTACATACAACTTTGTAGAGCATTTAACATGTATTCCGCAAAATTAAATTAAAAAACACCCTATTCTTTGATAGTATGTACTATGATGATGACCTTACTATTCCGTTGATTTGTAGATTTTTTTTTCTAAAAAATATAGTTTTGGCGTAAAATGCATCTTTTCGCGTAATACTGTATCCAGGACCAATGATTTTTTCAACACAGTGCCTCAAAATTAATTAAGGAACAACTTTCTAGATAATACAATGCTAAAATTGAAAAAATAGAAGCTAAAAGTTGTATTGTGGCCACGCTATTGTAACAAACGACAAAATAAAGCTTACACCCAGTTCTTTTTTGACACGGTGGGTTTTAGTCGATTAATACTTTCAGCGTTAATGAAACTATGAGTAAATCCCACGAAAAAAAAGCTTGCTGGTGCATGAGCTTTTGTTTTTCTCTGGAATCGACGGAATGCATGGCAGACAAAAATGTCTATCATTTCCATTTCTGGTCTGCAATCCTCAATAGTAACAGTTAATCAGGAATCGAAGCGATCCGTTTGCTAGCAAAGCTTGAACTAAGACCCACCCGTCCCGAATAATCCTCAAGAACGTAAGTTTTCCACGTCAGCCATGAGCATCGGCTGGGTACTCGTATTTAAAAGCAGCAGACTTTCCCCGAGAAAACACACATCATCGCTATGATTATAGCTTTAACTCGATAACTGGTAATTCCCAGATGAACTGGAGAAACAAGCCGCATTTTATATAGTCGAAAAAAGGATTGTCTCTCGATGTTATAACAAATATCGCTTTACCGTACTCGTGAAACATCTATTGAATTTTGTTTATGCTGAACCATTACGGAAATGCTTTCATCTGCTCAGGTGGTATGCTGATTTTAAAACTTTTACACGTCTTCCTGTTGGAAATCATCTCCAATTTGCATTATCAAATAAATGGAGGTAAGGGAATCTTCTTTTCACAACCCTATATCTAGCCAATGTAAGCAATCTCATTTGTTCCGTTCGCTTTCTGGCGTCTCCGAGGAAAACACAGTAACATCATAATTTTCTCATATCACGTTTTGCTGATTAGATCGGCGTTACGTGACACCGAAGGAAAATAGGAAGTGAGGAGCTTGACAAAATGATTCGGAATGAAAGCAAACAAACACCTCATCCATACAAACCCGAACACATTCAGTCACCTCAACACCCAGCCAAGGGGACTTTCACTTTTGGGATTCCTCCGAAATCTAAATGAATCGGAATTGAGCCAACATGGGACCATCGGGATGGAGGGAAAAGTAGTATAATAGGGTTGGACTGATTTCAAAAGTTCAAGTTCAGATGTTAAGTATTCGTTTCCACCTTGCGAAAGATCGCTTCCAAGATTGTTGGATACAGCAAAGTGTGACCCGTGTGTTAAGGATTGTTCGCGACAAAATCTGAACGCACGGTGTATGAAATTGTAGCGCTGATAATGGTGAAAACTGTAGTTGCTAAGTATGGCATGAATGTGAACTTAAAACTCCTATAAAAAAACACACACACACATGAATAAAATTTTTCTATGGATCACGAATGGTCTTCTTCTTCTTCGATGGAACTGGAACTTGGCCTGCTTTTTAACTTTTTAACATTGCACGAGTATGTATCTTGTGTAGCAAGTACAATGGATACACTATGCCCAGGGTGTCGAGAATGTTTCCAACCCGAAAACATCCTAGACCGAACCAAGAGTCGAACTCGCCATCTCCGGATTGGCAATCCTACGCCTTTGCTTGCAAGGGTACTGGAAACCCCCTCAAGAATGGTCGATTGGATTTAATCAAACACTTTTATTCTGCAAATTTTAATGAATCTAGCATTTTAATCTGCTACAAATAATATTCGAAATTAAAGAACAATTTTTGGTTTGCTAGTGAGCAAAAATGAAATCATTTCGCACTTAAAATTCAACCACTATCTTGAATTGCAAACGATTCTGCTAAGCTTTTATACGAGGACACTATTATTGAAATTTGATAATATGCGCAACAGTATTCTATGCAGATTTTGTCTCTAACAAGCATCACGATAATATAAGAGAGGGTTATCATCTTTCTCACCCTTTTTCTCCAGCAAACACATGTATCAACATGGCACCAATGAGGGGAGAAAACGTGTTACATTGGCTGTTTTGTGCAATGTTTTCCCTCAAATATGATAGCACCTTCAGGAAGGCGGGGGTTCGTTGAACAAAAAGTTGACGAAGAAGGTGTAAAGGCCATATCGTAAGATGAAAACTGCATGCTCATGACAAACTTTAGGGATTTGTTATAGTTTTACAACTTTGTATTTGAGAGCTTTGAAATTTGTACCACTAAGGTATCGGGATTTAAACACGATTTTTTTTTCGCTAGAGATGAGCTCATATTTATTGTTTGATGGAAAATTAAACAGCGCGTACATAAAACACTGTGTTTTATTAAGCTAAATTCACATATAGTAGGACATGCCACTGTGTATTTGTAAACTTTTAACTCGACATTTTGCCAAAACTGCCCATGGTTTCATAGTTCACGTATCAATCAATTATTCAGAATTTCAGCACTACGCATTAACCGGGGGAATTCAACCGCTGTAACATCGATAAGTTGCATGATGCAAACCACATTTTATTATTTACGGGTTGAATTTTTTTTTTTAATTATTTATTAAAGTGTTTTTTTAATTTTAAAATTAAGTTCAACACTTGCTGAAAGGGAACTTGAGGAGTTCCCTCTGCGGGCCAACCTGGGGTCCCGCCGATGGTAGTATAGCAGAGCTATGTTGAAAGGAGGGCCGACCAAGGGCATCGCCAGTTGGTGTAATGATTTTTCTAAACTAATTCTAACACTTTAAAAATCAACTTAAAAATACAGTAGGAAATACAAAAACACAGTTAAGAACAATTAAGAATTAAAATGGTGACACACTACATAATAACAAGTTAAAAACGGGTGTTCCGATGTGCCTGAGTCTTAGGTGTAGGCCAGATCTGTGAAAGTTGGCGTTTGCTCTGCATTCCTACGAGTCCTGTAGTCCAGGGATTTCTGCTGGGGGATCCTGTTGAAGTTTAGCAGTCTCAAGATGTCCTGCTGTGGTTTTGCAATGCGCTGTTCTCCGGTGGTGATTTTGCTTCCTAGGGACTGAAGTAATGGTGAGGCCCTAATCCAATAACCTCCTCGTCTAAGTTGCCAATTTTAAACAGAAAACCTTTTAATTTTTCGACCTTTCTTACGTTTAAAGGTTCAGAACGCCACCTAGTGGTTGCGGCGATATTCGGAATCCGAAAAATTCGGAGGGAGCCTGAAAAAATGCTCGATGATTTTTTATCAAGATCCTTCGGTGAAGGAAGAGAAAAATTCGATTGCGGATTGGCATATGGTTTGACGAGGTATGGTTGTGGAAGTGGTAGGTCGATGCCCCCTCAGCCGAGTCGGAGTGGTGATCGCTGGGGGGGTGGGACTTACATTTAGGAAATGCCCGTTCGCCTGATGTGGAGGGCCTCATTCCCGACGCATGACGCTATGAAGCTGTCAGGGTCCTAAACTTCGTAAAAAAGTCCGGCGTCCTTCAGGAAGCAGAAGATGGCCGCCATGGCAGCTTCATCATCCGCCAGTGCGTCCCTGATACTCCCCGGTATGCCGTATAGACTTCGGGGGTAGTCATATTTGGGACACCGACAGATAAAGTGCTCCACACTATTTTCGGTGTCGCAGAGATCACAACGGGACCGGAAAGGGCCCCCACCACCAAAATTGTGGGAGATCCTTGTGTGACCGGTCCGGAGCCTTGAGATAACCTGCTGCTCTTTCTGGGTGGCTGGGTCTTTCCAGGAGTTGGTGTTTCCCTTGATTTTTCTGAGAAAGAGCCCCGTGTTGTTGGTCCATATCCGAACCCAGTCCTGGCCGACGACGCTCTTGGTCCATTTCTTAACGTCGGCCAGTGGGACGGAACGGGTATATTGTGGACCTCGTGGATGCTCGCCAGGGCGTCGGCCTCAGTATTCCCCCTAATGCCACAATGGCCGGGGATCCAGGCAAAGGTGGTGCCGGGGATCATTCCAGCTAGTGTTCCCTGGATCCAGGGATGCTTGGGAGTTTCGCTTTGAAGGGCAGAAACCACGCTCGCAGAGTCCGTAAGGACCACAATCGGTTTGTCCGCTGGGTAAGTAGCCGCAACGAAGACGGCGACAGCTTCAGCGGAAAAGATGTTGCATGGCCGTGGCAGACTTTCCGACATGGTTAGGTTGGGTCCATGGACTCCGAAGCCGACTCCTCGGCTAGATACGGAACCGTCGGTGTAGCGGATCTCACAGTTCCGGAAGCGTGTTGAGATCAGTTCTAAAACTGCGGGTTGAAATGTTTTAAATGTGTGGTGTTTGTCTACCGTAAGCCATCCAAATACATCGGAAAGTGTAATGGTTGAAACGTCAACTATGAAATCATGGGCAGGACAGCCCTGCATTACAGCAAGATCCGAATATTGTGGCAAGCATAGAATCGAACCCAAAAAAAGTCTATCGATCAAGGATAAATATCGATTTTGATAAATCAACAGAAGGGACTTTGTCGGACCTAAACACTTCCATAAATTTACTATCGTCAATTGTGCCGTCTAACCGTAAATCATCGTTTTAGATGTTTCCATATGAACTTCCAACGAGTTCAGCACCGCACAAGCAGCGTTGTAAATTTTGCTTAAATTTTGTCCAGAGCATCAGGGCATCAAACAGAACCGAATGAGAGGGCGGCCCATCAAAAATTTTGAAAAAAGTTTTTCTTGAGCCACCCTAATTATTGCAAAATTATTATATTTCAAACAAAAGAGGTCACAAAACATCCTCATATTCAAGGTGTATACTGCCTAGTGCTGACATTTAATTACCTGCTTAAAAATCTCTAACATTTGCACAAAGGCTTTCTATAGTGGAAATCAAGGTGTATACTGCCTAGTGCTGACATTTAATTACCTGCTTAAAAATCTCTAACATTTGCACAAAGGCTTTCTATAGTGGAAATCTTTGAGCCAAGACATCTACATAATTTGTTATTTGAGAGCAAATTATTTGTGATATTTGCGGAATATTTGCGAAAGAATTTTCCTGTGTTACGTTACTGTTATGCGATCACCATGTCCTTACGGCCTATCGAGGATGGGGAAGAAATAATGGCACAGTCACTCGCTCAATGCAAGTAAATAAAGAAAACAAATTTGATTGATTTGTCTTTATTTGAGAGATTTTCAGATTGGGCTCATCTCTAAAGAACAAATCTGCATTAACCACAAGTTCATGCAGCATTTTATTACAATTTGAGGGTTAGGCTCTACGGCAGAGGTCCGTCTTGGTTATTATTATTCATTTCGCATACTAAGGCCGGAGTGGCCTGTGCAGTAAATAAAAGTCTTCTCCATTCAACTGGGTATATGACTGCACATCTTCCATCTGACCGATCCTCCTTGTTCACTGCGCACCTCACCTTCTTGTACCCATCGGATCGTTGTCGAGAACTATTTTCACCGGGTTATTGTCCGGCATTCTGGCTACGTACCCGGCCCACCGCAGTCTTCCGATTTTCGCGGTGTGAACAATGGATGGTTTTTCCAACAGCTGTTGCAACTCGTGGTTCATTCGCCTCCACAATGTACCGTCTTCCGTCTTCACCCTGCCATAGATAGTACGCAATCCAACCCAGCTCTGCAACTGGTTGTTTCTGGTATGAAACAGATTGAATTCAGAATCATCCATCAGATGTTTGCAGATTGCGACGTCACTGAATAATGAAACAATGTGTGTGATGTATTTTCAGTATCGTCAATACTCTCCACGAGCATTAACCAGGTCTCGTGTCCGTAGAGGACTACCGGTCTAATGAGCGTTTTGTGGATAGTCAGTTTATGATGGCGGCGAGCTCTTTTCGATCGTAGTGTAGTTTTGCGGAGTTCAAAGTACGTACGATTTCCTGTCATGATGCGTCTCCGAATTCGTATCGTTATCGGAGTCACCCGAATTCTTCAACCACCTCGATTTCCTATCGATACAAACTCGTGGCGCCTTACATTGTACTCTATCGAGCCTTTTCCTATCATGTACTTCTTCGACGTGTTGATGACTAGTCCAATCCGTTTAGCTTCCCATTTTAATCTAATGTAGGCTTCCTCTATCTTCTCAAAGTTACGCGCCATAATATAATCGTTCGACTTCGTGATAAGCGTAGCACTCGTGTCAATCTCTGCCCTTCGTATTACTCCCTCCAAAGCGATGTTGAATAGCAGGTACGAAAGATCTCGTTCGATTGTATGATATAATACTTTGAAGTCGATGAATAGATGATCTGTGGGCTCATTGTATTCGCGGCATTTCTGCTATATCTGGCGTACGGCGAACACCTGGTCTGTGGTAGAGCGTCCGCCCATAAATTCCGCCTGGTACATTTTGGGAGAGTACCTTTAACAGAATGATTGCATGAAAATTTCTACAATCCAGCTTATCGCCTTTTTTTGTAAACAGGACACAGGACACTCTTCATCAACTCCTGCGGCCAAGCCTCCTCCTTCAAAATCTAGTGCATCACCACCGTATTCAAATAGCTCTCCTGATAGATAGTCAACCCCAGGGGCTTTATTGTTTTTGAACCAGCCAATCTCGTTTTGGATTTTTTTGAGATCTGAAGCTGGACAATGTTTGTCTTGCGCGCGTATTCCCAGGTTCGTCACTGCGTTTCCTGCCACAATGCTCTTCATAGTGAAGATTTCTGTTTATGTCCTTACACATGTCAGGCTGCGGTACACGGCCCTTACGTGAACGGTTCAGCTTCTCATGGAACCTTCGTGTGTTATTAGCAGCTGCTCCGTATTTCCAGTGTCTCTATCTCCCTGCTGGTGTTTTTTCCTTCGGAAATTCTAAGTTTTGTATATTCCGTACCCGTTTGTATCGTGCCTCGTTAGCTCTCGTGCGGTGTTCATGCTGCATTCTTTCCTCACATTCACCGTCATACCAGTCATTTCTTTGAACCGGAGGCACCGGATTGGTCCTGCTCGTCTCGGTTAACGAGTTACGAATAGGCAGCTCTCACTTTGTGTCATCAAGTGTATAAAACGGGGACAGGCCGTTTGGCCGAAACCCATTCGGCCGAAAGCCATTTGGCCGAATGCCACTAGGCCGAAAGTTGTTTGGCCGAATTTACCATTTGACCGAACAAACCATTAGGCCGAGAGCCATTTGGCCGAATTGGTTATTTGGCCGAATGGGTCATTTGGCTGAATGGGTCATTCGGCCGAATGGGTCATTTGGCTGAATGGGTCATTCGGCCGAAAGGGTCGTTTGGCCGAAAGGGTCATTAAACCGAACAGATCGTTTGGTCGAAAGGGTCATTTGGTTGAAAGGGTCGTTTGACCGAAATGGTCATTTGACCGAAAGGGTCATTTGGCCGAATAGGTTATTTGGCCGAATATGTCATTTGAAAAGTGAGAAATTAGAAGTAAGAAGAGAGACGTCTCAATTCTCATTCCTTATTTCTCATTTCTTACTGTAAAAAATGAGGAGCGCGAACTGAGTAGTGAAACGTCTCATTACTCACTTTTTACAGCGAGAAGTGATAAATGAGGAGTGGGAAGTGAGACGTCTCAAAAATTAAAAAAAAAACAGTTTTAAGGTTAAAAGGTTAACAAGTTTTAAGGCAGAAAATATTACCTTAAATGGTAAAAAAAAGTCAAATTTTCACCGATGAAATATTCCAATCGGAGCAGATCCTTAAACTAGAGGTTAAAAACTATGATATAACGGGTTAACATCCGAGGTACATTCACTTTGCATAATAGTGAAAATGAAATCAGTAATAGGGTTACTTCTCCTGGACTTCATCTCATAGCTCCGATATTCATCCCACGAAAAACAAAGCAATGAAAATGTATTTGATTTGTTTCTCATTTTTGTGATTGTTTTCAGCAGTGAGAACGCATCTTAGCAAAAAGAAGCGACGGAATTGATTTCGTATTTCTGTGTTCTAATATATGTTCAGTGAGATGGAAAACGGAGCAGTTCCCCTATATTGAATAAGACTTCACTGTTCAAATTTTAGTATTAGTATATGTCCTTCTTTGAAAATAATCATAAATTACATAACGTTGTAGGGGTCAAGTGTCACGGTTCATACAAATAAATTGAACCATTCATACAAGAAATGTTTGGAGAGATCAGGAGGGAGTCTAGAATTGACCAATTTTGAGTTACGTAATTTGTGAACCACCCCGTTTTAACCCATCCGTAAAATCGTGTTGGGAAAAACTTCAAATCTCAAAACTCGTGATGATTTAAATGAAGCGTGAGTTGAAACACATCCAAAAAATCATTCATGAGCGGTCTCGTGCATTTGAATCTTTGCAGTATTTTTTAAATCGAAGTTTTTCGCATATCATAGTGGATATTCTTGCTCATGTAAGCGTAAAGTGGCAGCTCGAATAGTTTGAAATGCTTTTAGGACCAATTAATGTTTCGGTGAATGAGTGAAACGATACGGGTTTGCATGGAAAGCTCAAGCGCATTGTTTTACTTTTGAACCGCAAAGGAGTTTGCTCGCTCGAGAGAGCTCGATGGTTGAAATTTTAAAATGATTTTACCAACACTGCGTAGAACCAATTGTCCTCCTTTTTTGATCTGGCAAGCCTATTTGCGCTGAGCTACTAGTACTATAAAAGTTCCTGCTCGCCGCTCTCGCCTTTTTTGGGCCTCATTACTCAAAAATGCATAGAATTCGACTCATTTTCTTAGAAAATCGGACAACTTAAAAACACGCCAAGGGTTTTTATCAAATCTGCCCATCAGATCTATCGCGAACCAAAAGGAACGGAGCGTTTCCATGATTTCATGACTCGTACATATTAAATTCACGCAGAACCTTCAAATCTGTTCATTGTTTTTTTACTCATCGGTTTTGGTTTTCTCATCGACTTCGGATTGGCTACCGTATTGATAAGCCTAATTTATGTATCTTTCGATTCCACTAAACAGGGGTAGAAGCAGAAAGCGGAACAAAAATAGTGGTGGCTTGGCAACATACCAGGTGAAAATCGAAGAAAATATAATATCTTAATTGACCCTAAATTAGGTTAATTCAATTATTCGTTGCCACTTTGTGCCAAGGTTGTGCACATATTCGACCATCAAATCTGCGAACAGGCTTATACGTGCCACGTGAGCTGATGGTAGCAGCAGAAAAACTCGAATGGCAGTAGTGTGGAACTGCAAATCACATCCAATAATGAGGCTATTTGCCGGATCAGCAGGGAAAAGAGTTTTGTAGAGCAAATCACTGACAAAGTGTGGCGTTGCTTCCACTTTCTCCGGAATGATCCAATTTAAATTCTTCTGGCGTCATGGAAGCGTGCTCTCTATTTTAAGAAGATCATCATCAATTTGCATACAGTTTCATTTTACAGGCTTTTATTTCCTTTTGTATGATTGTCGCATCGGCGTTATCTTGCGGAGTTGGTGTAGTGTAAGAAATGTAAGAACTACTGCCGTTGTTGAAGCAGCTACTTAAAGTAAGAAAAAACTGATACTCGGAGTTCCCAAATTGTATTATCGTTCTATTATTTCCTCACATTACACCAGGAAAAATGTTTTCATATCTGAGTAACAAATTACGCAGGATAGCAATACGATTGCGTATATTTTTCTCAAATTGCTCACTGCTTCACTATAAATTATTTTCACGCTCAAATGGCGTCTCGCTGCTCTTTCATTAGCATGACAATAACCGAATGGGGAATACGGCAGCGGAAAACAACGACTGGAGCTGACCAAACTGTGTGCCATTTTCATGTGATTTTCCGCCGAGTATGAAAATCACACCGCTACAATTATGCAAATTTAACAAGTTCTCCCTTTTCCCTCATCCCTGCCTTCCACATGTGCCGTGGTTAGTGTCAAGTATCATTCTCAAACCGTTTTTCGCTGTTTTTCTTTCATTCTGCATGCCAACTACGGACTGCTGCCTCGGAACCTGGCTGGCCATACCGATCGTTGGTTTTTCCTGCTGCTGCTACTGCTGTTGTGGGCCATCAAACGGATTTGGTCCCTTTGGGTTCGTGTTGCAGGCGGCAAATACGAGCCGGTGCTGATAGACAACGCATACAAAGTGGTGATGAAACTGAGCATCAAGGTTGTGAGCCAGGCCGACTTCGGATCGTACAGGTGTATCGCCAAAAATTCCCTCGGGGAAACCGATGGTGCCATCAAACTCTACAGTAAGATATGCTTGGAAAATGGCCAGCCTTCTTTCTATATGGGAGTTCTTTTCTTGGAAAAGTGTAAACGGGGCTTTACAAATAATATATTCATGTTATTCAAATATCATGAAAAACAAAACTAAAAAGTACATTGTTTTGATTATACTTACCTACCTTTTTGTTTGTATATAAGTTCAACATTATTATTTTTTGGAAAATACTTATGGAATATAAATGGTAGGGTAGCCGTACCCTTAGTAGAGGTAGCACCAATAGTGGAGGTACTGGGGTTTTAATGAGATTTATCATATTTATAGACTTTACGATGGTTTCAGTTGATGCGTCGTGCTTTAAATATCTTGTTTAATGCAACTTACCTTAAGAATTCGCTTGAAAAACTATTGAAAACAATGATTTTCCTTAACAATATTGACTCCCTTGCACCTATAGTGGTGCGACTGTACCAATAGTGGCGAGTCTCATAAGAAACCAATGGATAGCACCACTATAGGAACCAAAATTAATTTTTACCGCCACTAAAGGAACAGTGTACCCATAGTGGTGCAAGCAATATTTGGTAATTGTTGATGTTAAATGACATCTATCTCATTTATGTTAGCAAATTTATTAGTATATCTATTGAATAAGATAATAAAGCAATAAATTTCCCATAATTATCAATTTTTAAAAAATATTTTCTTTTGTGGATCTACTAATACCTCCACTATTGGTACCGTTACCCTAATGAAATTCATTATCACATGTTGATTTCACATTTTTGTACAACAAATTTCTTTTTCAAAACATGCACATTTTTTTAGCAAATTTCCCAAAATACCGTTTATAATGATAATTATTACCGAAATCAACATTATTGTGATGACTTTTATTTGCTTTAGAAGAAGATTAGACTTTGATTGACTAATTGTTACATTTTACAATACTTATACACGACTAAAATATATTTTCAAAAATACTTAAATTGAATCGTGAATCGTGAAATTAACCGAATTTTCGTTAGAAAAAGGCTTGAATTGAACAGGACAAGAATTCGTTTAGCCGGCAGCAGGGACTATGTCCAAGGGCTTGACGACTCTTCCCCAGGCCACTGCGACATGTGGGTCTTGCCTAGAATGTGGCGGGGATTGACAGTGGACTCTGTTAAAGTTCTATAAGAAGCTGCAAGAAGTTTGTAGGGCACTAAACAGACCTGACACGACGACGAGCCGCCTATGAAATCAATCTTTACAAACGACATACAAAATTATACGACTCTAAACAATCGGAAACGCCGTAGGCGACGATTGCAGTGTCGCGATTGGAACATGGAACTGCAAGCCGCTAGGTTTTGCAGGTTGCGAAAAGATAATCTACGATGAACTACATTCTCGCAACTTCGACGGCGGGGCGTTACCAGGAAATTTGCTGGACAGGACAGAAAGTGTTTCAAAGCTAGTATTGAGGGGATACCTTCTAGCAAAGGTGTGGCACCAACAACGAGTTGGGATCAGACTTCATAGTGCTGTTCAAGGTGCGCCCACGCGTGATTGGGTGGCAGTTAATTAGCGCAAGGATTTACATGCTGAGGATTAATGAGGATGTGCACTGCCCACACGAAGGGCGACCCAAGGACGAGAAAGAAGCACAGTCGGAGGAGATATACCAAGAATGCTCACTACGGGACGTCAAAATCGTCATCGACGAAATAAATGTTAGGAAAGGAAGGAATGTACAGAACGGTAATCGAATCGGACAGTATGCAGCCTGCATTAAATGTCAACGATCAACTATGCATAAACGCAATATGGTAGTCCAAAGCACTAGCCGCTTAAATCCAAGTACTGAGTGAAGCCCATTGGCCAAATTTTGGAGAAAATAGAATGCCATCGGGACAAATTCTGCTATGCTCTGGTTTATGAGATGAACACGCTCCCTGGCATCGTGGAGTTGCCCTCCTACTAAGATCGCAAGCACACTCTGCGCTTGTGAAGAGGAAACCTCTCAATGCAATAAATAAAAAAAAATAGAACACGGGTCAAAACTTTACTATAATTCAATGTTATGCGCCGATGCTGCCTATTTGCAAGAAAAGGAGAACTTCTATAGCCAATTTAATGCGGCCGTAGATAGAATTCCTGAGGGTGATGTGAAAATCTGCATGGACGACTTCAATGCGATGATCGGATCCGACAACTCGATCCATGAGTACATCATGGGACGCCATGGTCTCGGAGAAATAAGCAAAAACGGAGAGCTGTTCAGAGAATTCTGTAGTAACAGCGACATGATAATCGGGGAATCGCTCTCCCCCCCCATCGACCAGTTGACATGGTCACTCGTATTTCGTTATTTCGTAATATCTGGGACACCGCATCTTTCCCGGTCGACTGGATACAAGGTATCTTAGTGAAGGTGCCCAAAAGGGTGACCTGACTGTATGCGATTACTGGTGGGGAATTATGATGCTGTGTACCGTTCTCAAAGTCCTATGCAAAGTTATCCAAGCCCGGATTGAGGAGAAGATCAATGGGACTCTCCGCCGGAGAGTCTCCGGTGGTCGGACTCCGAGCCGGAAGATCCTGTTTGGACCATATTGCCATGTTCCGCATCATTCTGGAGCAGGTCACCGAATTCCAAGAGTCCCTTTACTTGGTATTCAGCTTTCGACCGTCTTAATAATGAGAATATGTGTGTAGCCCTGAGGCGCAAGATGGTTCCTGAGAAAATCATCGAGGCACAGGACGAGACCTTCTCGCGCAGAGATCTCTACAATTGGATATTGTCCGACCCCATAAGGATCATAGCTGGCATAGCAGGCAAAATTGTATTCTCTCACCGCTACTGTTCCTTGTCATAATCAACGATGTTCTGGTAGGTGCGATTGACCGTGAACCAGACCGCGGGCTGCTATGGCAGCATATAACAATGGAGTACCTAAATGACTTCGAATTGGCGGATGACGTTGCACTCCTCGCTCAACGGTGCTCTGATATGCAGAGTAAGCTTAACGACCTTGACGAACGCTGTTCTTTGGCAGATTTAGTCATCAACGTCAACAAAACCAAATCGTTGGATGTAAACACGGCGATCCCTTCCATCTTCATAGTAGTCTTGCAGACATACTTTTAAGCTAAATGGCGTCGGAAAAGCAGTACCATGATCGATAAAAGCGAGTTTAACAAATATGTGGAAAAACTGGCAAATAAGTGAACGCACCAAAATCCGAATTTTTAACACACCAAAACCGAAGACTGGAAAAGTCGATGTGGGTCATGAACCTTGGGCCTGAAAATCATGTAATAGCTCGTTCACTTACTCGGCACTTTGTGAATACAGTCGAAGAATATGAGCTTTAAACAAGAAATTTCAAATAAGAATACTAACGAGATCAAAACCAATCGAATGATCAATTGGTCAATATAATCTGCGGATTATGAAATAGATAGATTCAAGGTTTCGTTACGCACGCTCTTCAAAATTCCTTGCTACAACTTCATAATACGAATCCACATGTGAACACCAGATCATTATATCCACTTTTGACAGATGTTTGACAGGTTTTCCGATCTCTACCGAATCCACGCACACTGATAAGGCACTGATAACGATATCGTTAATGAAGTACTAGAATGCAAGTCCGACAATTCGGAAAATATATTTCATGTATTATTTGCATAACTTCATCGTTATGAATATGTACATAAGCTCCGGTTAATTATTTTATTTGTTTCATAAGTAGTTAAAATAACGCATGTTTTAATCAATTTTATCATAATTTTATTTTAAATGTCTTTTTGAACAATCGGTGAAATAGAACGCTTATTATATCGAGGATACCAGGACAACAATCCTAGATATTTTATCGCTTGAGACGATGGTTGATGGTCAGTACTGACTTCAAGTCATCAAATTGAGAGGAGTCGATTGAATTCGATGATCAAAACTTATGACCCCGATACTCGATTACAATAATAACCAATTTCACATGTTTGGTGGCCCATCTTAAGCTAGTACGTTACTGGTGAAATGTTTTGCGAACTACCGTCAATGAATGTGAAATTGTCCTGGTGTTAATTACTTATGAAGTGCAGGTTCAGAGGTACGTGTGATCAGTGATGCAAGTGTGAATTGTAGATGAAAAATAATTACACTGTAAATATTTTTACCCGAGCTGGGGGGAAGTATGAGTGTTCGGTTTTGTTAATCGTGAGTATTACTGAGATTTTTTGCGTAAAAATATATGATAGGTAGTTTTTGCATAAGAAGCGAAGGTGTCCCCCCCCCCGTATGCCCACTTGGCATATAAGTAGATAGCCAAACACCTTAACTGCTACCAACCATCCACCAAGCTTCTTCAACCCACCACCAGGAGTCGCAGGATATGGAGTTGGGAGCGGCCATGATGGGTTGCACAAATGGGTGGTACGAAACAGGGATAAAGACTAGAAAAGTCGATGACCAAAGATGGGGGTTATGAACCTTGGGCCTGAAAATCGTGTAATAGCTCGTTCACTTACCCGGTCTAAAGAGACAATTTAAGTAGAGTGATTGATTGACCGTGATTGTGATGTGTGATTTCTTTTCAAATGTCATAGGACCCCGTTATTCTACCATTCTATTCTTCTATCTATTCTTCCATTGTTGTTTTCCCGTGAATTTCAACGCCGTTCTTGTGCCCTGTTTCCCGTGAAGCCCTGTGCCGTCCTAGAGCCCCCTCGCCGAGTAGATTCCGGCACCGTTATTGGCCGAAGACCGATCCGTCAACACATCGGTAGCCTAGGACGCGCAACTTGATCATCAGCAATCCGCCGACGATCCCTCGGCTCAACCTAAGGCGCGGAACATAGCCAGACGTGCCTGAAGATTGCGGTCAGAGACGCATCAGACGAGGAAGGACGCAGCGAAGAGGAGAGCGGTGGTTGGGAAAGAAGAAGGGGCCCCATCAGTTAAGGTTAGCTAGTTAAATAAAGTGGGAGGAAAGTGCAGAGAGGAAGGAGTGAAGCCTTATGAAATTGTACAAATTGACAAAGCTAAATAGGTTTTCCTTAATTTCGAGTGCGAAGATTCCCTGTTCCGCGGTAAACTTACGAGATTGTGCCGACCCGGAAGTGCTCCCGGTTGGGTAGACCGGCAATTACAGTTATTAGAGGAGTAGAATGCAGCATGGGTGAAATTGCTGTAACTCTGCACGAGATTGGAAGAGGCACGATACCAACGGATGCATAACAGACAGAACTCAATTTTTCGGAGGAACAAAGCACAAGCAAGATGGTTGAGACCGGGAAAGACCGAGAAACTGTACCGCGCTGATAACACACGAAAGTTCTATGGAAAGTTGAGGGTCACGTACCACAGCCTTACGAACAAGCGTAAGGTGATCGAAATGAAGCGACAGCACTACGAAGAGCACCTGAATGAAAATGTGACAGACAATGAAAATGGTTTGCTGATGAACTTGGGAATACGCACGCAGGATATTTGTATTCCAGCTCAGGATCTCCAGGAAATCCTGGAGGAGATTGGCGGAATAAAATTGCTGAATTACTATCACAAGTATATCACAACGCTGCTCACCAATTGCAAGAGAGTTCGTGGGGCAGTACCAGGCATGATTCATGGGCGAGTACTGGGTGTTTGCTGTTCGCCAGATATTGTGAAATGTTGGGAATACAATGTGCCCACATATCTATTCATCGACTTCAATACCGCATATGATACAATCGATCGAGACCAGTTATGGCAGCTAATGCACGAAAACGGATTTCCATATACACTGATACGTTTGGTCAAGGCGACGATGGATCGAGTGATGTGCGTAGTTCGAGTTTCAGGGGCATTCTCGAATCCCTTAGTAATCCGCAGTAATCCGTAACCCTGGCAAGGTGATGATTTTTGGTTATTGCTTTTTCTATTTTTAAACATTGCCTTTGAGGGGTTATATGAAGGACCAGAATTGACACGAGTGATACGATTTTAACGCAGTCCATTCAGCTATTTGGTTTTGCCGACGACATTGATTTTATGGCACGTAACACTGAGAAGATGGAAGAAGGCAACATCAGACTGAAGAGGGAAGCAACGCGGATCGGAGTAGTCATCAACGCGTCGAAGACGAAGTACATCATCTGAAATCTGAGAGATATATAAAAATCCACTAGAAAGGCTTAAAAGGCTAATAAAGCAATTATATTTGCCAATCGATTGTACGAATCTTTTCTTATTTTGAAGTGTTAGTAGTGGGTGCCTCAAATCAAAATCCGTATTTTTTATGTGTATGGCATTATTATTATAAATAATTTGAAATAATGAATATAGAACGGGGTTTGGAATAAAATTAAAAAAACCCATATGATATTATCATTTATTTGAGTTTTTAGATCCAAAGATTTGATGTTTCTCTTCTTCATTGATGCTTTACCAAACTGTATTATTTTTTCCTCTTTCTATCGAAAATGAAGACTCCTGCTTGGGTTTAATTCTGCTCCCACGAGTGCTCCGACGACCGGAAAATAAGCGGAAGCGGAAGCACCTGTGTGACGGCAGCTGTTCCACACGTTTACCTGGTGTTATGTTTTGTCTGTTCGATTTTATGGTAATCGCTGATTTTTCCTATTTCAGAGCTTCCTAAAAGTGCAATCAGCTCGGTGGAACTGTACGAAGGCCGTAGGAAAAGTAAGTATTGGTGACGATCGATTTTAGTTTAATTCGTGGTGGTCTCTTGTGTGCCATATGATTGTATAGTTTTGGTCTGCTATATACAATAATTGGGTTGTAATCATAATAATTCCATAGAATCAGTGTCAACCTTGAATGATATCTTCATTTCCTAATACTGGATGGGAAATTGTCACATTCCTCAAAATTTCAGTGGAACGGTTCACCATTCAAGTTAATGATACTGTTCCTTACGTATCGCATTATTGTTGGCTCTTCGTCATCTGTGCTGCTGCCCATAGGAAGTAAAATTTAACGACGTGGCTAGGGAAAGAATAGTTGACATCGTGATTACAGGCTGCTTCTGACTTAATTACGAGGTTCAGGAAATACTGATGATATTAACTTTTATTGAGATTGATGGAAGCTAAGAAGCTCTTCATGTGACATGCTTCGGCTTCTTCAGTTTGCACTATTTTTGGAAACGACAATGTTTCTGTAATGTTTGAATACAATTTATGATTACATGCCAGGCCAGACACGGGCCTTCACGTTTTGGAGAAACTATCAATCAGTTTGTTGATAACACCTCGTATTAACAGCACTTTTGTATTTTGACGTGAAAGATTCGATTATTTGAAAACATTGGTGTTTTCACCATATGGATTTTGATTAAAAATAGGACGTCATATAGGTCTATTTATTTTTGTTTTATTTGTACATATTTCTTCATATGAATATTTGGCGTTACTAGCTGGGCTGGATCAATATACAATTGGACAAAGTTGCAGAGAAAACATTCAGCTTTTGTAATGGGCTGTTTGCAAATGTGTCAAACTTGTACTAAATGATGGTACTATGCGTACGGTACTATTTTATCGATTATAGTTCTAGTTAATTTTTTTCAACGAAATCACACGCGGTTTTCCAGAGCCTTCTAGTTATAATGTAAAGATTGCTCTTGTAACTAATGATCAACATTCAACAATTTCAAAACCAACTCGACTTATAAAATGAACATTTTCGCATATATTCAGTTGATTTTTTCCATACAAGATAGTTGAGCACCGACTTAGACTTGACCGATCGTGCTCATTTTTTACAGTAGCTTCTGCGTGTCATAATCTTAGATTTCAGCAATCCAAAAAAAGAAATATTTCGAACTCGTCCTGCTCTAAAATAATTATATTGTGAACCCCTTGGAAACACTAACAAAAGCTATCAACGGCGCATTAAGTATTATTTGAGCTAATCAATTTACCGTAAAGGTTTCATTCAAATAATTGTACATTATTTCAATTAGCTCATGTATTTCGATCATAATCGCATGTTCAACTTCCAAGACGGAAATCAGCGAAACCGAAAGATTACATCAAACATCAATTTTCCAGCTTAGTTTGTGAAAAATAAACTTCAACTTCTTATCAAACGCAAAGGCAAATCTCATTAGGAAATTCCTCCACAGACGGGTTTCCTACAGCTCTTTTTTTATGTTTGCATCAAATTCCAGTTGCGTGTTTTGCAATCAAAGCGTCATTATTGTTTTCCCTCATTTGGGCTCATATTCATACATACAGCCTTCATCAGCAGAACAATCAACTGAAAGGGTTATGGCACCACCATCAGCCGCTCGAATTACTGTCCAGAACTTCGAACGACACGTAAATCATTCCTTGATCTCTAACGGCTTTCCTGGCGTCAGAAATAATTTGGTGATTTGTGTTTATTTTAAATTGCCCGGCACTTGCACACAGCGGGAACTGAAACGGCATAACGATACCGAAACGGGCAGCCCTCAGGGCTCTGGTTAGCCAAACCTCGGGGCGGCGGCAGTGTCTCGGGTGAATTGGACTCCTGTCGTCCACTTTGACTTTATCTTTCACATCTTTCCTTTGCATTCATGCTGCTATACCAATAAAACGTTTATCCACCCGCAAGGAGGTAGGCCTCACAATGTCGACAGCTCAGTCACCCAGCGAATTGTGGCTTTAGCAGTGGGCAGCTTTACGATTCTATAGCAGTAACAGCAACATTAACGTACAGTTTCTTTTACCGTCTTGGATAATAATAGTAAAGGAGTTTTAAGGACCTATTATATTCAAATATGGGTTGAACTTCAATTTGAATATTGTTAAATTTGAAAATTTCCATTTAGCAGAAGCTGTTTTACCAGTTATAGTAAGAAACACGATTCTTTACAAATTTCCAAGCAATCTGGTTTATTAGGGTAATGGGAGATAATGTTAGCCTAGGATATAACGTAAGCTCATCTTGCAAATTGACCAATAATTTAATGATAATACATCGTTTCATAGAGAGATATTTGTTTTACTCTTTTTTAAAAGCTTTATTTATGTGTAAATTATTTGTTTTACGATTTTGTTTATTTCTAAGACTCAGTCGTGTTTAAGGTGAAGGTGGGTTGAGTACCAAAACAAAGCTTTGAAAGTATTGGTACAATAAAAACTTACATATACTGTAGTAGTATTGGTATCGTATTTATAAAAAACAAAGAATATTAGTAGGGTGGCTCAAAAAACGACCCAGCATTACCACGGTCACTCGATTCCGTCCCATGCTCCGTGTGTCCTCCAAAAACCGATTTGAACAAAAACTGATTGAGCGCAAGCCGGTTCAAGTTTGTATGAAAACTAGTATGGGAAACTAAACCTTTTATTACACTGGCTACAATGCCTCTCCTCCAAACGCTGGCGAAAAGAGAACCCACATAGCTGAAAGCAACATTCCTGAGACTTCACTGAACGAAAACCGCACCGCAGGAAAGATCCATTGATTACGTAACGCAAAAATAGCATTATATACCCCACTCACTCCCACGTCACACTTTTTGTATGAACCATTTACCCCTTGCGCGAATGTGTAGACTAGACCAGAAGTATCTGCCCCTGGTGCGATAGATATCACAGACAAATTCTGGGTATTTTGTTGAAGTGCACGTTTCACTGATGCCTTCTAAGAAGCCTAATGATCATGCTAAAGATTCGCAACCTCGCTTAAAATCGACTCCCATCTATTGGAACGACCATTCTATATGGATTGTCTATGGAGCTGAAGCTCTTGAATATTTTATCCAGTTATATGGTCTCCCCCCTCGCCATCGCTATGACGGAGTGCCAGAATCCAGAATAATGTTAAATTCAACCTCGCCATATCAACTGTCATACAAACCTGAAACGACCTGTACACGGTAAGCCTCTAATCAAACCAGCCCAAACCATCGGATAACACCCAAATTATAAATCATAATCGACTGAGCGTGGCGGAGCAAAATTATTTTTTGAACCACCCTGTTTATTAGTTTGCTGCTGCCGGTGCCGTTGTTTACATTCGCTCCTCAATCAGTTTTTAATCTTTTTTTTCGCGTAAAAAATAGCAGTTTATAATAAGTTTTCGGTTTAAACAAGTGACTGATTTCGAAAATTGATGTTTAATTTGCATTCCATCAACATTTCGGGGTGTTCATATGCGGAGAAGTGATTAAAAACTTGATATTTTCAGTGACCTTTGTGAAGAAGTGAAGTGCAGTGATAAACCCACCAAATCGCGAACGGCTAATAAATTGGCACGAAACTGCTGATTTATGATATTATTCGAGCCGAAATACATAGGACTCTTTGGATAAACATGTTCATTATCACGGGAAGTGAAAAAATATTCTGTGAACAGGTTAGTAATTTAAATATTAAACTTTTTTTCGATGCTGTTCGAAGCATTCGAATGCTGGTGGGAGAGGGGTGCGGGAGGTGTGGGGTTGACCCGTGGAAGGTCCGGTGCCATCCGGTGCCATCGTGGTACTCTTCCAACTATGTCCTTAACACCTAACTGAGCCACCAAGCAGTAATGTACATCAATATAAAAATTACGTTTTACGGGGCAAGTTGAAACGGTTTTTTTCAAAGTTGAACTTTAAAGTGCTGTAAAAAAATCACCCTTTGCTAAATTTTGAATTCGTTTGTGGTTTTTGCTAGTTCCGGCCAAAGATGCATAAAAAATAAACAAGCTTACCAAACATTTTTATAAATATTTTGTATATTGAAATTGCGGGCAGCAGTGACTATGTCCAAGGGCTTGACGATCCCTCCCCAGGTCATCTGCGAGTTGTGGCGCCTGCCCAGGATGTGGGTTTGTCCATGAGGTTTGTCAGTGGGCCTTGTTAAACCTCTATAAAAAGCTGCATGTATTCGCAAGTAGGCCCCACCAAAGCGACCGTGTGCCGCTCAAAGCGCACAAGCCAAAGTCCTGGTGTTAGGTGGGACGATAAACAGCCCTAACATGATGGCGCTCCGACGAGACAGGAGGTTTGCGCAGGCCCAATAAGCCGCCTGGAAAACCAATAATTACGAACAATATAAGAGATAATGCGACTCGATACAATCGGCAACGACCTAGGCGACGAATAAAGGATCACGATAGGAAGCTTGGAACATGGAACTGCAAGTCGCTAGGTTGCGACAGGATGATACGATACGATGAATTACATTCCCGCAACTTCGACGTCGTGGCGCTGCAGGAGATTTGCTGGACAGGACTGAAAGTGTGGAAAAGCGGGCATCGAGCGGCTACCTTCTACCAAAGCTGTGGCACCACCAACGAGCTGGGAACCGGCTTCATAGTGCTGGGTAAGATGCGTCAACGCGTGATTGGGAGGCAGCCAATCAACACAAGGATGTGCAAGCTGAGGAATCAAGGCCGTTTCTTCAACTATAGCATCACCAACGTGCACTGCTCACACGAAGGAAGACCAGACGACGAGAAAGAAGCGTTCTATGCACAGTTGGAGCATACATACAATGGATGCCCACTACGAGACGTCAAAATCGTCATCGGTGACATGAACGCACAGGTAGGAAGGGAGGAAATGTATAAACCGGTCATCGGACCGGATAGTCTGCACACCGTATCGAATGACAACGGCCAACGATGCATAAACTTCGCTGCCTCCCGCGGAATGGTAGTCCGAAGCACTTTCTTCCCCGCAAAAATATCCACAAGGTCACATGGTGATCACCTAACCAAGAAACGGAAAATCAAATCGACCACGTTCTAATCGACGGTAAATTCTTCTCTGACATCACGAACGTCCGCACCTACCGCAGTGCGAAGATAAGGGGAGAGATAATCGATCCGCCATTGGTAGCACCGCAACCGCTGCTCTTGGCACGGTGCCCCCGGATCAGAGAAACGACTGGTATGACGGCGAATGTGAGCAGTTATTAGAAGAGAAGAATGCAGCATGGGCGAGATTGCTGCAACACCGCACGAGGGAGAACGAGGCACGATATAAACGGACGCGGAACAGACAGAACTCGATTTTCCGGAGGAAAAAGCGTCAGCAGGAAGATCGAGACCGTGAAGAGAGGGAGCAACTGTACCGCGCTAATAACACACGGAAGTTCTATGAGAAGTTGAACCGTTCACGTAAGGGTCACGTGCCACAGTCTGATAGTGTAAGGACATAAACGGGAACCTTCTTACGAACGAGCGTGAGGTGACGGTGACGGCAGCACTACGAGGAGCACCTGAATGGCGATGTGGCAGACGAAGATGGCGGTATGGTGATGGATCTGGGAGCACGCGTGCAGAACATAACTTTACCGGCTCTGGATCTCCAGGAAATCCAGGAAGAGATTGGCCGGTTGAAGAACAACAAAGCCCCTGGGGTTGACCAACTACCGGGAGAGCTATTTAAACACGGTGGTGAGGCACTGGCTAGAGCGCTGCACTGGGTCATTACCAAAATTTGGGAGGAGGAAGTTTGCCGCAGGAGTGGATGGAAAGTGTCGTGTGTCCCATCTACAAAAAGGGCGATAAGCTGGATTGTAGCAACTACCGCGCAATCACATTGCCAGCTATGGCAGCTAATGCACGAACACGGATTTCCGGATAAACTGACACGGTTGATCAAAGCGACGATGGATCGGGTGATGGGCGTAGTTCTAGTTTCAGGGGCATTCTCGAGTCCCTTCGAAATCCGCAGAGGGTTACGGCAAGGTGATGGTCTTTCGTGTCTGCTATTCAACATCGCTTTGGAAGGGGTAATACGAAGAGCAGGGACCAACACGAGTAGTACAATTTTCAATAAGTCCGTCCAGCTATTTGGCTTCGCCGACGACATAGATATTATGGCACGTAACTTTGAGAAGATGGAGGAAGTCTACATCAGACTGAAGAGGGAAGCCAAGCGGATCGGACTAGTCATCAACACGTCGAAGACGAAGTACATGATAGGAAGATGTTCAATAGAAGACAATGTGAGCTACCCACCGCGAGTTTGCATCGGTGGTGACGAAATCGAGGTGGTAGAAGCATTTGTGTACTTGGGCTCACTGGTGACTGCCGAAAATGATACCAGCAGAGAAATTCGGAGACGCATAGTGGCTGGAAATCGTACGTACTTTGAACTCCGCAAGACTTTGGACTTCGATCGAATAGAGTTCGCCGCCGTACCAAACTGACTATCTACAAAACGCTCATTAGACCGGTAGTCCTCTACGGACACGAGACCTGGACGATGCTCCTGGAGGACCAGATGGCGGACGGTACGTGGAGGAGGCGAATGAACCACGAGTTGCATGAGCTACTGGAAGAACCATCCATCGTTCACACCGCGAAAATCGGACGACTGCGGTGGGCCGGGCACGTAGTCAGAATATCGGACAGTAACCCGGTGAAAATGGTTCTCGACAACGTTCCGACAGGCACAAGAAGGCGAGGTGCGCAGTGGGCAAGGTGGATCGATCAGTTGGAAGATGACCTGTGGACCCTGGACTGCGTGGCTGCCAGCCATGGACAGAGCCGAATGGAGAAGACTCTTCTATATCGCACAGGCCACTTCGGTCTGTAACAATCACGAAGTGAGTTGTGAGAATAAATAATTAACAAGGAAGTAGGAATAAAAAAGACAACAAGGAAGAAGAAGAAGGAAGATGAAAAAAATAAAAAGGAAGAAAAAAATGAAGAGGGAAAAAGCAATAAGGATGAAGGAAGGTACCAGAGATAATAAAGCAAGAAGAAGGAAAAAAATAAGAAGAAAGATGGATAAAGGAAGAAGGAAAATGAAAGATTAAAAAAGAGGAACTATGGAATGGAGAAGATGGAACATGAAGTAGGAAGGAATAACGAAGAAGAAAGAGCGATGTAGGATGAGAAAGAAATAATCAAAATGGTTAAAAATAAAGAAAGAAGGAATAATGAATAATTTCTCACTTTTCAATACTCATTTTTTATTTCTTGCTTCTCTGATTTCACATCCTACTTTTCAGTCCACTACATTTTACTTTACAGCTATTATTTCTCGCTTCTTGGATCTCACTTTTCATTTGTTGCTTCTCACTTCTTATTTCTCATTTCTCATTTATAACAGCTAAAATTCCACGTAAAGATTTTTACGTAGACGATCTTCACTTTCAGCTTTCAGCTAGCAACGTCGACGAAGCAACTATCTTCCGGCGACTTGATGCACTTCTTTCCGGGGGTAGATTTCCACTTCAAACTTGGACATCAAACAAGGAATCAAAAGTATTAGACGGTTACCCTGGGGAATCGTGCCCATCAAACGTGACCATGTCTAATCCATAAATTCACTGGATCTGATCTGGGAACCTGACCTATGTAGACCAGCTCAAATACAAAACAACATACCACATGAATTGCCTCATGGTACATTGGTACACACACGAAACGATTCGCTCTTTCACAAATTTCTTGACTTTATCTGTTTGTATTTACGTCAACATCTGCTTCCGTCTAATATCATTTTTGCTGCTACATTCGAACAGTTGACACCTATGGTGCAATTAAGGTCAGATGAATGACTGCTAAATTCAGAGCGGTTTCACTAATCAACAAAGTATCCTCTGACTCGAGGAACATATGTGGAGCCTTGCTTGCGTCCGTTTTATGTCAAAAGGTAACAGTCAAGGCTTCGGCGAATGAAGCAATGAATACAAGGACCGATGCTTCAGCACCAGATATACTCCCGAGGAAAGTAGCTTCACGAAGAATTTCAAGGTGCTGAGTTAAGAATGATACTTCGCTCCATAGGGCACTGTTGTACGAAACAGTTGGAGAGTGAAATCAAGCACCCGCTAGCGCAGAGAATATTTAATTCTCTTGCATCTTGATACTTAGTGAAACTTTGTGGAAACCGGTTAAGAACCCCTGTAATGGTATCACCATAGGAGCAGTGGTCCTCAACACGGTTTCTCTTCAGGGTCGTTTTTCACTTCGATTCTCCCGGATATTCTTCCCTTATATTTGGTGGCAAGGCGGACATACAGCAACAAAATGGCGGAATACAAGATTTTCTTTAAAACAATAAAATGAACACAACAAAGTTAGGATTTAGCAGGCCATACACATTTAATTAAACTAATTTTTTTTTAAGTGCACTAATTTGGGCTATTATTTGGCCTTTATTTTTAGATTGAGCTCACCGTTGCGGCCGATGCAGGAACCGTTGGCATGCTTGATGGTCGTCTCAGTCGTCACAGGAACGTCTCCTCTTTTCTCTTCTTCTTCTTCTTCTTCTTCTTCTTTATCTCAATTCCTTTTCTTTGCTTCAGTCACATTCCCATAATTGACGAGGGAATCACTACACTGACGGTTTGGCTTTTATTTAGCGTCAGCCACAGTTCCGAGTCCGGGGAGTGGTACAGATTTCGCGCGCACTATCAGTGGTCAGTCTCAAGCGAGCTAGCACCTTTAGAGACGAACAATCACAGATTTTTCGCAATACCACTAGTATTGTTCGCTCAACCACTTTTCATTGTCACTTGCACTGCAGTTCAAAATGTTCACCACTGCTCGCTTGAGTTTGATGGTACGTTGTATGGCCAACCGAAAAAAAACGCGACTAGGATTAACTTGAAAAATTGGTGCACATTCCTAGTCGTTTGTGGTGATATCCGTAATTGACCCGTACTAATTAGCTTATTTAGGTGTTTTAAATTTAGTGGTACTATAACTGTAATGTCACCTTTTAGTTCGTAAGTTTTAAAACGTTTTAACTTTTAGCTTTTAAGTTTTCAAAACTGTTCGCTAACTTACGCGGAACTACTACGGTTAGTATTACAGGCGAACTATACCGCGAACCGTCACACCGTTCTTCACTCCTCCGGACTATATTCAAAAGAGCCCTCACCCTATTCGGGGAATGGTATTTATAGTTTTTCCCACGGCATATGACTCGACAAAATTGAGCAATGACAATGACGAAACACAGCAATAGAAGACTACGACGCATACGATAATCTGATGATGGACGAACGACGATAACACAGGCACAAATCTTATATCTACGCTCACGTATTGAGCTGGCTGATGTCCCATACTACTTTAAATATTCACTCCGACACTGGCTGCATGCTAAGCCTTAACAATTAAAAAGTCCCTAACACTTGTTTCCGCTTATCAATTTAAATAAACTTTTTAATAAATAAATAAATAAGAAATAAATAAACTTTTTATTAAATAAATAAATAAGAAATAAATAAATAAATAAATGAATAAATAAACTAATATATAAATAAATAAACTTTTTAATAAATAAATAAATAAATAAGAAATAAATAAACTTTTTAATAAATAAATAAATAAGAAATAAATAAATAAATAAATGAATAAATAAATAAATAAATAAACTAAAGTTGCAGTGAACGAAACAAACAAAATAAATAATAAATCTGGAGACATCAACCAAAAGTTACTGAACACAAAATAAATATCACTCAAACACTACAAAAAGTGGAGACAGACATTTATTTAATATTCAGACATTTATGACAACACAAAACATTTATAACAATTTTTTTTCGAGCTAAACCACTAACTGGCCTTCCCACCAAATATTTAACTGTGACCCGAAAATGAACGGTCACAATCTCTTACCGCCATCGGGGGTGACAATGGGTCTGGGGGTGAGAATGGGTCATCGTTCTCACCGGCAGTCTGGAGCAAGATTTTTTTATGTATACAGGTTATCCGACTTGTCAATATCCCCAACTCAGCCATCTTGGATTTTTGTATGGAATTTATGCTCGTTTGTTTACGTTTTGCACTGAAAATGTATGTTTCCCCCCCGCGCTGGTTATTCCCATCTACTGACGAAGTCCGATAACCTGTACATAAAAAAATCTTGGTCTGGAGGTCGTAGAGCAAAATCGTTCAAAAAGGTCTCTTATATTTTAGTCTTCTTGTCCTCAGATGCATTCAATATATTCTACAAGCATTCTAAGTAGTTGAAACAGTGACCCATTCTCACCCCCATTTGACCCATTGTCACCCCCGACGACGGTATACTTAGTTGTTTATTTCTGTTGGAATGAATGTGTAAAAGAGAGATATACAATTTAGAATCTCTCTTTCTCGCGTCGTAGGAGGTCGGAGTTGCTCTTGTGGTATTTTACCAGCTGCCACCAGATGTCGCTTCAGGACTTGCACAAATAACATGATGTTTTAAAGCAGACGCAGGTCGGTGGCATGACGCCATGTTTTTGTAGCCAACATCTCAGTATAAAATTCATGATAGTATGTTTTGTTTACAATCATCACATTTAATTTCCATTAGGATACAGAACTGTCAGTGGGATACAGTCACGTAATGTTGGCTGCAAAACAAACCTATTGTGTGAGATAGGGATACATACTCCAGACAGTGACATTCGTCGAGTTCAAGTCTGGCGAACTCGCCAGCTCGAAATGAACCCTGAAAGACCCTTAGTTGGGTTTTCTTCACTTTTTGAGACTGTAATCTAAATCTTGTCGTAAAACCCAACCGTGACCACGCCAACAACTGTCAACAATAGAGCCAACTATTAAAATACTGGGCAAAAATCGATTTAAAAACTTAGGATCCCAAGTGGACCCTGAGACTAGCATCCCGTTTATTCTATCCAGACTGAACGATTGGAGTTGTGAAGGCCTCACATATGCCGGAACGTCCCCAACCGAAAGCAGCCAGGGATCCGGCATCCTCTGGGAGCGATATGCGATATGCGAACCCATATCGGAAACCGATTGCTGAATAAAGGAAATTACGAATATCCAAGAAAGCAATTTCGTACTAAATATAGGAATATGAAACCCACTAAGTTCTCTTAGGGCAATCATCATTCTTCCTACCGACTCTGCCGGGAACTTCCCTTACAATAACTTAAATAATAAGATCAGAATGTTTTTCTGCCTCGTAAAAGCCCCCGTCGCTCGATCCCATCGACTGCCACAGCCCATTATTGCTAATTGATTAAGGCCCCGCCCAAAGCCCCAACAAACTAATAGATCGACTACTCTCCTCCCCCCGTTGGACCGATGCGACTACAACTGTAGGCGATCTGCGTCGCAGCACCGGAGAGAACTTGGGCATTGCTGGTCTACGCTAACTATGGTTCAGTATCCTCGAAGAGAGCTGAACTTAAGCAATGGAGCAACCCTATTATAGTTAGAAGTTGAGTATGAACAACCTGAAAATATTTTCTGGAAATTAACTGGAAAACAAGTTATCCAGTGTATGTCTAGAGAGTAAGTAACACGTAAATAGTAGAGTGGTGGGTTTAATTATTTATATGGTGTGTGGGTTCGAATCCCGCCCTGGTAAGGAGAAAACTTTTCGTAAAACGGAAAATTATCCACTGGTCCACTGAATGTTGTGTGAATGTCTTGTCCGTTACCTAATGCTAGGTAACGACGTGCGACGTCTATTCGACGACAGTGATCATGTCTTTAAAAAAATGGGTATTCATTACTAAAAGGAAGGATTTATTTATTTATTTATTTATTTATTTATGTAGGGGAACGGTTCCGCACTTCATCTCATAGCTCCCATTTCCATACCATCAAAAACAAAGCAATGGAAAGAAATTTGATTTGTTTTTTTTTTTGTTTTTGAGATTTTTTGCAGCAGTGAGCACGCATGTTAGCAAAAAGAAGCGACAAGCGATTGGTGCTGTATTTCTCTGTTTTGCGAGATGAATATATGTTCAATGAGATGGAAAATGGAACAGTTCTTCTATTTATTTAGAAACTAGTCGACCCGGCAGACGTTGTCCTGCATAGTAGGCGAAAATGCGCGTTGTGAACTACCCATGCGAAATTTCCATACGATTCTTAATTTTAGTTTTTCATGATTTGCTCAACCCTATTAATGATTTTCGCATGAGGAAATATCATATAAACCCGTCGGAAACGATAACGAACATAAGTATTTGCTGAAGGAATGAAGAAAATCCATCCAGCCGTTTTCGAGTTATGCGGATACGAACACAGACCATTTCGTTTTTATATATATAGATTATTGTATGAAAAAGTGTAATCATATGCTTTTCTGAGCACTGCTCTTTTATATACCTTCTAGGCCTTATAATGATATTATAAAGCAATTGCCACGTATAGTTATCGGTGATATATTTTTTCAACTGAATCAGCAACTACCAGACATTAGGCGAGGTGGCATATAGTTAGATAAAACCGGATTGATTTGAAAAAGTGTACATCTACCAGGATTTAAGTTTCTACACCCAGCTCACATTAGTGCCTCGACGGTAGCGGAGGTGCCAACCGGAAACAAGTCTGAGTCAACAATTGGATTTCTGGGTTTCAGCAGCATTTAACGGCACGCACCACAACAAAGCTTGTTACCTACATATTTGCCAACAATCCGTCGTCATTTGTCTCATTACCGACCAAGACCTTTGGCACCCACCAAAGCAGCACAGAGCGTAGCTCACCAGGTTGCAGTCGCCGGGGCGGTAGGCTGCGATTTTGTTCGGCGGGGTCGAAAATTGGGCAGCAGAAAGGAAACCAACTCGACCCCGGGGAGTTGTTTACGAAAGCAAGCAAAACAAACCGGAAAACCAAGAAGGAAAACACGGACGTATGGATTATTACGGCAGGTGGAAAGGCAGTCAAATCAAAAGACATTCTTTACGTGCCGGTCCTACTTTGCTCCCGCCATGGCATGTACTGTGTGTGACTATGGAACGAGAGAAGAAGCAACACGACCGATTGTATGCATGAAGTGTCGGTGCGCAGTAAAAGGAACCTTTGTGACCTGTGAAGTCGTAAAAAATGTGTAAAGCTACACATAATGAGTATTACTGCACAAAATATTGTTTTCCATGACAAATGTCAAGTAGTGACGTGTTTGCGAGTAATGCATATACCTACAACGTGACTGCTTCTGTAATCTAGGTATGCTATTTTGCCGGATGATCGGTTTAATGGGTACATGATAAGTTAAAACATCCTGGGACTTTTTTAGCCGTTCTTTTGAAATGAACGATTGGATATTACGAAAAGTAGTACATACAGTACATTTGTCATATTCATTCGTTTAAAATATATGGAAAGATAAAAGCCAGGTTTTAAAAAACTATAATAAATTGTGATTGTGATTTTTTGTTCTTTTGGATAAAAGTTGAAAATCTAATAAACATATTTAAAAGCATGAAAAGCACTTTTTTTGTTTTTTTTTTTAAACGAATTACGTCTTTTCGGAAGAGATAGTAAGTATCTATAATAAAGACATTAAAAACATTGATTCGGGATCTTAGAATTTCTGTGTTCGTTATAATCCATCTACAGGAATTAGACAAAAAGGTTGAGCTGGGCAAAATTTTGTCGAACTTCAAATCAGCATAACTTTGTTTAGAATGATCCGATTTTGATTAAACCGGGACCATCGGGCCATCGGGAGATGGGCATAACGGATCACTCTGATGGTCGGATCAGATCTGGTTTATTCATTCTTATGATCCGGATCTTTCAACCGGAACGGATCCTTAGAACAAAACGCAAGAAGAATTAAAAAATAGTGAAACTCTTTTGAACCGCATGCTTAAAATCAATAACACAGAGATATGTTTGCTTCATACAAAACGGACCTAATGCAGAACAGCACCTAGATGAGCGACAGTTACACAGCCACAAAAATAGCTCGTGTGGTTTTATTGAAGCTTGGATTTCAATATTTTCAACAGTATTTGGTTCCTCATGAAACAAGGAATATGTACAAACGTTTACATGTTGAAAAGGACCGTTATCACGACCGTACGAGGCATTTTTGTGCCTGTGTAACTGTCGCTCATCTAGGTGATGTTCTGCATTAGGTCCGTTTTGTGTGAAAAAAAACACATCTCTGTGTTATTGATTTTAAGCGTGCGTATTGACAATAAATTTACTCTATAAATTTACTTCTTTCACAAGCATATGAAGTATAAATAATAAATTTTTCATTTTATCATTTCCTTAGAAATGGTCAAATAATTTGCTGATCTGGTGAACCGGATCTTCTAAAAAATGATCCACGAATCATTCATTCACTTCAAAGATCCGAATCATTTTAAGGTCTGAGGGAAGCTCTCTCGCGGTAGAGCGGTATTTTCATACTAAAATGTCAATAACTCGGAATTGGGAACGAATTTCGCTTATCACAACTGACAATCTCTTTGGAATTTATCAAGGAATGTTCCTAGAAAATTTTGTGGACCAACTATTTCCCAAATTTGAATTAAGCTCTAAATACTAAACTATTGTACAACTAAAATTTTCGCCTCTCAGTACCTCTCTCCGATGATTTGACGCATAAAGGAACCGAATTTCGCAAAACCCAACTGACAAAAGTTTTGAAACTTTTCGACGATCATTTTGATGTAATAAAAATTATATGTGACCGCAATATATTTTGTAGGAAGCTCTTTTTACTTCAACTAAGTTTTCCAAATTCCATACATAAATTACCATTTTGGGAGAGTAGTCAACACCATATTTTCTTGTGGCGCACGGCAGGAAAGGAGCGATAAGAGCGATAGAAACAGGGCTGTCAGATGATTTTTTCGTAAATCTGTATTGGCGACGATAAAAATCTGTATTGTCTGTATTTGTAAGGAAAACCGTATGTTTATAAATTATGCCAAAAAATTAGTCTAACAATTGACTCCTCCAAAGCCAAAATCAACAACACTAATGTCACTGTGTAGGATGTGTAAAACAAAAGTGGATGGTAATCCAGTTGTAGCAAAATTATCACAAACACTTTGAGAGGAATACTGCGGAATCACGCACACTTTTATTCACTTGGAGAAGTCAATTATAATATTATGTGATTTTTTTCCTTTCAGATCGTATAATAAGTAATGTGATTTTCCATGAGGTTTCAAAACAGCAAAGGAAAAAAATAGGAATCCCAGATGCTTCTTAGAATGATTAGAATATTGTTTAAGTTTCAGATCATGTTAATTTTCCTCAGCGGGAATCGGGCATCGAGTGGCTACCTTCTACCAAAGCTGTGGCACCACCAACGAGCTGGGAACCGGCTTCATAGTGCTGAGTTAGATGCGCCATCGTGTGATTGGATGGCAGCCAATCAACGCAAGGATGTGTAAGCTGAGGATTAAAGGCCGTTTCTTCAGCTATAGCATCATCAACGTGCACTGCCCACACGAAGGGTCGACTGGTATGATGGCGAATGTGAGCAGTTAGTAGAAGAGAAGAATGCAGCATGGGCGAGATTGCTGCAACACCGCACGAGGGCGAACGAGGCACGATATAAACGAGCGTGGAACAGACAAAACTCGATTTTCCAGAGGAAAAAGCGCCAGCAGGAAGATCGAGACCGTGAAGAGGCGGAGCAACTGTACTGCGCTAATAACACACGAAAGTTCTATGAGAAGTTAAACCGTTCACGTAAGGGCCACGTACCACAACCTGATATGTGTAAGGACATAAACGGAAACCTTCTTACGAACGAGCGTGAGGTGATCCAAAGGTGGCGGCAGCACTACGAATAACACCTGAATGGCGATGTGGCAGACGAAGATGGCGGTATGGTGATGTACCTGGGAGGAAATCCAGGAGGAGATTGGGCGGCTGAAGAACAACAAAGCCCCTGGGGTTAACCAACTACCAGGAGAGCTATTTAAACACCGTAGTGACGCACTGGGTCTTTACCAAGATTTGGGAGGAGGAAGTTTTGCCGCAGGAGTGGATGGAAGGTGTCGTGTGTCCCATCTACAAAAAGGGTGATGAGCTGGATTGTAGCAACTACCGCGCAATCACATTGCTGAACGCCGCCTACAAGGTACTCTCCCAAACTTTATGCCGTCGACTAGCACCAATTGCAAGGGAGTTCGTGGGGCAGTACCAGGCGGGTTTTATGGGCGAACGCTCCACCACGGACCAGGTGTTCGCCATTCGCCAAGTACTGCAGAAATGCCGCGAATAAAACGTGCCCACACATCATCTATTCATCGACTTCGAAGCCGCATATGATACAATCGATCGGGACCAGCTATGGCAGCTAATGCACGAAAACGGATTTCCGGATAAACTGATACGGTTGATCAAGGCGACGATGGATCGGGTGATGTGCGTAGTTCTAGTTTCAGGGGCATTCTCGAGTCCCTTCGAAACGCGTAGAGGGTTACGGCAAGGTGATGGTCTTTCGTGCCTGCTATTCAACATCGCTTTGGAGGGAGTAATACGAAGGGCAGGGATTGACACGAGTGGTACGAATTTCACGAAGTCCGTCCAGTTATTTGGTTTCGCCAAAGACATTGATAACATGGCACGTAACTTTGAGAGGATGGAGGACACCTACATCAGACTGGAAAGCGAAGCTAAACGGTTTGGACTAGTCGAAGTACATGATAGGAGCAGGCTCAAGAGAGATCAATGTAAGCCACCCGCCACGAGTTTCTATTGGTGGTGACGAAATCGTGGTAGTTGAAGAATTCGTGTACTTGGGCTCACTGGTGACCGCCGATAACGCTACCAGAAGATAAATTCGGAGACGCATAGTGGCTGGAAATCGTACGTACTTTGGCCTCCGCAAGACGCTCCGATCGAATAGAGTTCGCCGCCGTACCAAACTGACTATCTACAAAATACCGGTAGTTCTGTATGGACACGAGACCTGCACACTTAAAATAAATCGCCGAATTCGGTAAAATTTTACCGAAATCTCAACAGCAGAACTGTTAGGTAAATATTTTTACTGATTTTCGGTGATTTTGACAGTTTTGCAATGGAAAAAATTACAAAAAATCTGTAAAAAAAATTACCGAACAGTTCTGCTGTTGAGATTTCGGTAAAATTTACCGAATACTGTAAAATGAGTTAAGTGTGTGGACGATGCTCGTGTAGGACCTTGTTGCACAGGCCACTCCGGCCTTAGTCTGGTAAAAAATAAAAAATCTGGATAACGAATATCTTTTATTGAATTGTGTTATTAATACTTGCTATTTTAATATTTAGGGCATTTTGCGGAGTGTTTATATTACAATCCCACTAGATTTTAAAAAATATTTGTGTTATATCCGAACTGTTAACTTTTCCTATTTTTATAAACATTATTACATCCGTATATTGGTTCTGGAGACCAATTATCAACTGCGAATATTTCATTCCAAAAAACTTATGGAAATATTTACGACAATCGAAGCGAGCGAATTTCCAACCAAACATTTTTGTAAACTGTAGGCACAGGGAGTCGAAACCAGGCGTTTTCAGCATGACCTCGTTCTTCACATTAGCTGATATAAGGAATTGGTCAACCCTATTTTTTCTAATTGGCTTTATATTTACTCTTTACAGATAAATCTCGTAAGGGCCACACATATTACGAAACCAACGACGTTATAGAGGATGGCACGGAGAGTACGAGTAAACGGAAAGGTTTGTAGGGACGAACAAAAGGAGTTCAAATCTAATGAGATCCTTTTATCGCAAACTCGCGATACAAACTGCAGGTCGTGTAATTACTGCTGTTTTTTACTTTTATTTTAGATCTGATTGTCGGGGGAATGAATGATGAAAGCTATGGAATATCAAACTCGGTCGCGTCCCGTCTGCGGTTGCCCTCTCTGTTCAAAACAATGTTCTTCGTGCCGTTTATGCTGTTTTGCGCCGCTTTGCTGCCGACAGTATGACGCTCGTAATGAATAGGCTGCATTCGAGGCCAGGAATAGGGTCACTTGCCCATAAGTAGTTGTTTCTTGTAATCGAGAATGTTGAATGAAAGAGAATGCCTGTACGTTTAGCTAAATTATATACAATAGACATAATACAAGCAAAACCTGTTGTGTACATTCACACAAAACTGCAAGTGGGTAAGTTCACTTGGGAAACAAAAGCAAAAATGAAACATATCGTTAGGTAAAGTTATAACACAAAATTTAGGATATCATTATTCCATATGCTGATGTTTTATTATACCATGGAATTGATAAGAAGGCAGATATATGAAGAAGCAAATTTATCATGCTATCAAAGACTTATGGAGGCTATAATACTCGTAACTGTTAAGGCTTAGATCAAGTACGGCAGGGAGATATTATCCCGTACACCGCAAAAAGATGAACGGCTTGTCAATGTACATGTAATTAATATCCCAACAAGATGATAAAATGAGAACTGCAAAAAACAATAAATGTGTGTAGTTTCATTTACGCCCAACTCCAGAATGAATCAATGTTTTAAGATAGTATATCCCTATAGTAGCACAGTTCTGACTGATTAGATGGCAGCAGCTCAAATGTAACTAGGTTTAGTTGTATGTAAGTCATAAAAACTTGTTTATCACTAATAAAGTGTGCTGCTCGAGAAACTAAATACAACGAATCGCTCAGATGATTTACCAGAGAGATATGTAATCAAATAAGAAAAATGTATTCAAAAAGCGTGCATAGCATAACCGAAAACTAATTAAGCGTCGAACCATACGAACGTGATAATTCTGAATTTCGTTACATTCATCGCTGTATCATTTCTTTCATACCATGTCCAAAAAGCTATTAACATCTATTAGCAAGCCACAAACATTGTTGTGTTAGTATTCAACACTCAGCAAGAAGGACGAGATCAGTACTATATCCACGAATAATATTTTTTTAAATTTGTTTTGATGAACGCAGCGTAATAATAAAAAAACTTGCTTGCATTAGTTAACTATTTCATTTATTTTTACAGATAGAGGTGATGAAAGGGCAAAGCTCGCCGTCTCCCTCTTCAGTGGAGCAAAAGCCTCCACTTGCTCTGCGATCGATTTCAATAAGGTCGTTGTCGTTCGTAAAGCTCTGGACCATATGCGACCGTGAGATGATAGTGCCGTCACTCTGCACACCTCATCTCCTAATCGCGCTCTTGAGCAGTAAATTTAAAAGCACATCACTCTAATTCAATCCATTTAAGGTCATAAACGAGGTTATTACTTCGTCTTCAATCCTTGATTTTGAGTCAGCAAGCGTTGCACGTATTAGCCTAAACAGTAGGGGAAACTGGACACACATGATCCCCATTTTTTATTTCGGATGTTTCTCGATGTAAAATGCTTAAATCTATACGATTTAAGATGGACTTGATGAACAATTTAATTAGTTATTCAAAAACATCATTGGAAGAAATTATTTTTTTATGAAAGTTATCAAAAAATCGATTTTTCTAAAAGATAGAAAATTTGACAATTTCAAAACTTGCGGGAGACTTGATCCCTATATCGGGGGGAATTGATCCCTTCATGAGCTGAACATATTAAGTTTCTTTCAAGTCTGATGAAAGGCCAAATTGGTTTATTTTCAAATCCTAACAATTTTTTATAGTCTAACGTACAAACAGTCGTGCATAAATTAAAATTATTGTTGGTATTAAGTAAAGCAAGTATTTTGGTTCTCGAATAGAGTAACAGTGACAATTATCAACAAAGTTGACATGCTGATGATTATTAATGCAATCAATCCACTCCACTGAAAGGCAGAGGTCATATTACGACAACCATGATGTTTCCAAGAGGATCTATCTGTGTGACTGTTACAGTTATGATACCAAAACTGGATGATCTATACATAAATATTAAATATATCTTTGTTGTTTTTAAATCTAATTATCCTGTTTCTAATTTTGAAAATTAGCTGCACTTTAAAACCCATGGCTAGTGGTAAATATCCCAGAGTGCCTATTTCGGAACCAACAAAAAAGGTCTGTGATGAATCGCGGTCGCCAGAGTACTACGAATACCATGACCGTGGTCATAACAGGCTGGTGATTCCATACATCAATGTGGTACTGTAACACATGTTTGAAACATTATATTTATGTGTATATTATTAGTACATAAATGCGATTTTTTTTTAAAATACTGAATAGAAGCGGTAGGATTAGCCTATTGTTAGACGTTCTTTAGAAAGACAGACAGGAAGACCTGCAATAAAGTACGATGAAAATAGTGATTCCAAATAAACTTACCCCATTTAACCCTTAAATGCGCAATGTTGTTTTAAAACAACAAACCGAAAATGCGTTCAGTGTTAATGATTTTAATGGTTGTTTACGTTAAAAATATTTTTGACGATTTCTAAAAAAAATGCCTTGCGCCTTTAAGGGTTAAAAGAAAAGTACAATTGAATAGCAGATCTAACAGTACTGATTTTACACCCAGTGATTTCTTGAGTATTTTAAAAACTACATTTAATCCTAGATTGAACATTATGTTAATTGAACTACTCCCATTTAATTAAACTCATCAAAGTTAGGTATGTTCAACTACCCTTTGTTCTAGGTAATGATATAAGGCTATTGGCAAATTCAAAATATGCCTGTGCTTGAATGATAAAATTGAAAGAAGTAAATAAATCTAATTTTTAAACCAGAAAAGAATTATAACATATCAATAAGTTGCATGTAATACAATAATGCAATGGAATACAACAAACGCCTAAATATATGCAATATCGGGATCAAGTGTGTCCAAACTGTGGGGGATCAAGTGTGTCCATGTTGAGTATTTATCTTGGTTTATTTCTCCATTCAATGTAAAATGAGCTATTATCAATTCAATGAGCTTATTCGATTCTACAATAGTAAAACTACGTTCAGTAAAAATTTCACACGTTTTGGTTGGATATATTCATAGTTATTAAACTTTTTACCTTTGCAGTGAAAAAGAATTGAGAACGCCAAAATAATAAGACCTTTCTAAAACCCATATACATAAAGGAACTAACATCAAATGTTACTCAGATTCAATTATCTGTCTAACGGATCTGTTTACACATATCAGTGGTATAAAAATGTTATTAGGTTTCGAGAAAACAGGGGGGATCATGTGTCCCCGGGGATCACGTGTGTCCAGTTTCCCCTATCGCCGAAAAACCATTCAGACATTATCCACCACAGATCATTTCTTTTCACTAAATCATTCCTCTGAAACTTTTCAGAATATAGTATTGAAACATTTCGTTCTATTATTTCGTGACCCTGAATAGTCGCTTCCATTTTTTTGAAACTACAGTGTAGTGATCTAAAAGAATTTTCGAGCCTCCTCTTTGTATAACGTCTGAATAATGTCGTCCGTCGATTAGCACATGGTCAATCTGTGAACAAGTGTTACCACTCGGATGTTGTAACAGGAGAATCCCGGGTCAGGGCCGAAACAAAACGAATGTTGTAACAGGAGAATCCCGGGTCAGGGCCGAAACAAAACGATACGATACGCTACCAATGTTGCCAAGATAGACCGGGGTAACCTGTTACCAGATCCACCTGACTTTTGTAGTGCGCCTTCACTCCACACAGTTACCAACGGAATCGGGACGGAACCGTAAGCGCGAACTCTTTCCGTTGCGACCAAACCTCAAACCTCTAAAACAAATCCCGCTTATGCGCCAACACACCGAAAGGGAGTGATGCGGGACCGCAATTATGTAGGCCTGCCCGGCTGACTCTTAAAAAACTCTCGGAACTAATTCAAAATCGTAGTTTGAATAAAATAACGTAAAATATGATTTCGAAAATATACATTCGACATCAGGGAGGCTTGCTATTTTGTCCTCCAATGATGAAAGAGTTGTTGACAGCCTGAGAATGTTTCTTCAGTTTGAAAAGCCTTAACTCCTTCTACATAACGTTCGCCATGTCATAAGTATCAGCATCTGCGCTGGCTCAAGAGTAAGATCTGCAGTGTCCTGATGAGCTCCACTATGTGCTACTTTTCCATATTTTTTCGAAAACTTTTTCAAGTTTTATCCGCTTTTTATTTCAGTTTTTGGACAACGACGGCTTCGAGAGATTCTTTTCTATTATTGCCAAAATATTCCTAACATGAACTATTCTTATACTCGACGACTTTTTTTTAGTTCATAGAATCTTCTGGTCAGCTTTGAAGGATAAACTAGCAACCCTATAACCAGAGACCAGCGGAGTGAAAAACTGTCGAAATGGCAACGTATGAAAATGCATGATATCGTGAAAATAATAGTGGCAGCACTTGAACTTTTTGCTTGCTTCTTATTGATGCAAAAAGTAAACAAGTCGAAATGCAACCGCTTTTGACGGTTCGATTGGAAACAAGATGGCGTCTTCGCCGATCTCTTATTCTAGTATTTCTAGGATAAACCATTTTTATTCATGTACGTTAGACTGGCCCAGATTACTATGGGGAGAAAAAAATGTTGTCGAATTCCACGGGGCACCCCCCAGAATTGTGTCTTTGGGTGAGAAAATCAATCTCTGAAAATTTCAGCTCAATCGCTTGTTGCATAAGCTGGCGCATTTGATTTGAAGTTTGTATGGGGATTTCAGCCAAAATGTATAGGAAAATACACCTCCGTCACTCATTCGAACTGGAAATTGGTTCTGATTGCTCAATTGACCTCAGAATTGCAAAAACGGCAGTTGGTATGCTACAGAACAATTTCACAGAACATTGCATGATGATTAAATGAACTTTTATATAATTTTCGGCTGAATTATTAGGAGCTGATTTGTGTATTTTTGGGTTTTTTGATCGAATCGCATCAGCCGAAACCCATATAAAAGTTCATTCAATCATCATACAATGTTCTGTGAAATTGTTCTGTAGCATACCAACTGCCGTTTTTGCAATTCTGAGGTCAATTGAGCAATCAGAACCAATTTCCAGTTCGAATGAGTGACGGAGGTGTATTTTCCTATACATTTTGGCTGAAATCCCCATACAAACTTCAAATCAAATGCGCCAGCTTATGCAACAAGCGATTGAGCTGAAATTTTCAGAGATTGATTTTCTCACCCAAAGACACAATCCTGGGGGGTGCCCCGTGGAATTAGACAACTTTTTGTTTCCTGGGCCAGTCTAATGTACGTCCACTTGAACGCATTTTATATTCAAAGCAGATGAATGAAATATTTAAAATCAGAATTCTTCCATTCGAAATAAAAAAGAGCTTTCAGGCGAGTGCTTGATTGTCGTACTTTAATGATCCTGACTGTAACATTTTTTTTCAGTCAAACTTTGCTTGAAATTCCGAACAGCACCTAAAACGCATATAATTGCAGAAGTTTTGGGACTATTTGTTGTAAGACAGTTATAATGATCGCATACTAAAGACCTAAAATCTGTTTTCCATCAAAATCTGTTAGCCAACCAATATTATAAAATATTCGAATGAAATATTTCACAAATATCGCAAAATACAAACGAGTCTTCGGAATGTGAGTCTGTTTGGGAATTGAATCAAAAAGGATTGGAGGTTAAAAAACCTTTGACAATAATAGGACAAACCTGCCAAAGCGGTCACTGCTATTGCCTGAATATCTGCGAACATTGAAAGCTCTGCTGTTTCACCACAGACACTAAATTTTTAATTCGACTTCACAACGCTTACCGACGGTTTGAACCTACTGAATAAACGAAAGATAGATACAAACAGGTTCTTTGTCTCGCCTCTCTTCAACGCGTGTTGGAATGCACCGTATGATTCTGTAACATTTTCAGTTGGTCGGGGTTCTGCCAGATCACACCAAGCGCCATTAAAAAATTACCCATTTTTCAGCCCAAGCTTTCGTTTAGATTAAATTGATCACAAATCGTTTCAGATATCCCTTAATTCCATAACGGAGGATGCCCTACAACAAATGTATGTATGAATTAATGTGAAATGATTTCCGTTTTGCTTTTACCACCAAAATGTCATAAGTCAATAGAAAAACCCCTTGGTTTGGTAGAACCTCGACCAGTTATAACTTGAATTATCAGACTTCAAAAGTGAAATAAATAGTGAGATGATGCTAGTAAAAAAATGTAATTGATACCCCAAAATCCGTTATCATCGTATTTAAAAAAATAAGACAATTATTACAAAAAAAAATTAGTATGTTCATTTCCCGGGAAATTCGGGAAACTGATACATAAATCCCGGGAATCGGGAATCCCGGGAAATATGATTTCCCGGGAAATCGTTTCCGGGAATGGAAGCCCTAATAGGCAGAAAGGAATTTAAAACGAATTAGAATAAAAAAAACCAAACCTTAGACTTTGGAACTCGGTTATAATCAATTAAAGTTGGAGCATCATGTTCATTAACGATTCTCTATTGTTCCCCATACAATCTTATTACTCTCCTATCAACTTGCGCAAGTTACTATCATCTAATCTAACCTGTTTGTAGCTTGGCTACCTCGATGCTCGGTCGCAGGCGACGATGGTGGCTGGGTGGTGGCTCAGGAACGACGGTGCGGCTCGGGGTCCGATCAAGCCAAGGGACTGGCGATGGACAACAGGCCGGATGTGGGAAGGCCGGAAGGCGGTAGAGCTTGACGACGATACGCCGAACAACGATGGGCCGGATGACGATAGGCCGGACGAAGGTATGCCGGGCGACGATGGGCCGGATGACAGTAGGCCGAACGAAAATATGCCAGACGACGACGGGCCGGATGGTGTTTGCTTGGCAGGACTGCGGCAGCGTGGTCAATCGATGCAGGTCGAAAACGTGCTCGACGGCGTGGAGGTCGATAAAGTGCTTGCCTTGCGAAGAATGGTATGGGATTCGTGGCTTCCGGGTCCCAACGTGGCAAGCGTTTCCCGTACTGGTTCGCCACCGACGTTTGGAGGCTCCTTAATTCTCACGTTTTCCTTGCCAATGGGCGATTGCGAGTTTGGTGCTTAATGCACACACCAGCACACTACACGAGCGTAGGAGCGACACCACAGCGCACTTGAAGAACGACGGCTCCGGGACCTGCGTAGACCGCACAAAAAAAACCTTCACTTGAAGGTTTAGCCTTCAAGCGAGACACTTCTATCAGTTACTGAGCCACTAAACATTAAACTGACTATTACCTTGTTAATTTTCGTTCGATAATACTTGTTCGTTTATACTTCTTTGAGATCACTAGATTTACTTCTTCAACTGCCGATCACTTTAAGTAAGAGGCTTTGAGTCTTTATTCTTGTCTATTTATAATCTACGGCATGAATACCGTAGACAACAAAGGGAAGCATTGGCCAACTGATGAGGCTTATCAGATCATTATTAATTTGTTTATGTAAATTGATATGCACAAAACTGTTATACGCGGCACGAGTAGGGTTGGTGTCTCAACTAGAAAGGGTACGCTAGTGAGCAACTACCGTAAAGGTAGTGTTCATAGCCGCCGATTAATAGCATCAGTATCTGTGCTTTGATGGGAACACAGGTTACCAAATCAAACTGTTACAATGTTGCCAGGTGTTTTTGCCGATATTCTTGAGTGTGAAATAAGCTCTACTGATTGCCGTCCCTGAGCAAAAAAGCAGTAGCAAAAGTTACAAGTCGCGAACCATTATTATTGGTTATATTCTTTTCCGATTTACGCGTTTGCGTCTCCGATCACAGTTCATCCCTGGGCTTGCTGTAATCGCTTTCATTAGATAACGAGAAACGATGAAAGCGATGAAAATTTTTATTGGTAACAATCTTTAAGTTTATCTGATGATGCTTATAAAATCATACATAACAACTCTCCATGAAATATTTGATCAAGTGAATTTTATGTCCAAGCGCCAACAAAAAAATTCTCATGTTCAGCCCAAGCGTTCGATTAACAGATTGAATTCACCAAAAATCGTATCGGATATCCCTCAATTTCAAAACTTAGGATACCCTACAACAAATGTACCTATGAATTGATATGAAATGATTTCCGAAATGAGCCTATGTCGAACTTGGTGGTGACGTCTGACGCCATGGCTATCAAGATATTGTACACTTTCAGCATTTCCCGCTACCTGCATTGAAGCTCTAAGGGGTCGCCGATTTGGATGCGTTGGCGTTGATGACTAAACCTGCTGAGGACGCGCACTCGACAAGCTCGTTGAGGTTACTCTGTATATCAGTGCACCGTTGAGCTGAGGAGTGAGGCGTCATCAGTCAATTCGAAGTCGTTTAGGTGCTCCATGGTTATAGAGTGCCAAGCAGCCCGCGATTTGGCTCACGGCCAGCCACACCCACCAGAATCTCATCTATCATAATAAGGAACAATATCGGAGGAATACATAGATTACATCGCTGCCTCAGACCCGCTACAACCCGGATGAAATCGCATAAGACTCAGTTATACAGCACTCTGCACGACAAGGACTCCTACTGTGCCTCAATAAGTCCGATGATTTTCTCAGCAGCTCCCTTGCGTTTTAGGTCTCTCCTAACTGTTAGATCGGTCGTTTTAGAATGACCCGTAGCATGCAAATATGAGAATAATATTTCATGTTTCTGCAAAACAACAATTATTACTATTGATACACTTTAAAGACCGTAAAACTCACTATTTTGAAAGCGTATGAAACAGTTTCATACGAGGTTTTTGTCTTTCTCGTAAACTAGGCAAACGTTAAGGTTATATGTTAGCTCTGAAAACAATCTTTTTATGTTAGAGGTGAGCCAGCCTAGGGCTGCAAGCCTCTTTAATAAAGAAATAAAAAAAACTTTTTATAATAGTATGGAAATGCTAATTGGCTGCAGTGGGCCTTGCGAACAAAGGCGTAGGGTTGCCAATCCGGAGATCGCAAGTTCGATGCTCGGTCCGGCCTAGGATGTTTTCGGGTGGGAATCATTACTGACTCCCTGAGCATAGTGCATCCATTGTATTTGTCACACAAAATGCATACATACTTATGCTTTCAATTAAATTTAGAAAAGCTTTCAATTAAAAACTGAGGGAATGCGATTAGAATATCAAGTTAAAAAGCATGCCAAGTTTCAGTTTGAATGTAGAGCTACAAAAGAATAAGTAGATTGAAATGCTAAAATCATCTTCCAAACTTGGGCGTACACATTCATTTATTTAGTCTACATCTAAACAGATAACACTGAATCAACAATTTTACGCTACAATTCACAGTTCGAGGCCGCATCTCTCCATCCTCGAATACGCCCCACGCTCGCCAAGTCGTTTTGCACCTGGCTGCCCATCTCGCTCGCTGCGCTCCACGCCGTCTCGTATCTGCCGGATCGGAAGCGAACACCATCTTTGCAGGGTTGCTGTCCGGCATTCTTGCAACATGCCCTGCCCATCGTACCCTTCCGGTTTTAGCTACCTTCTGGATACTGGGTTCGCCGTAGAGCTGGGCGAGCTCATGGTTCATTCTTCGCCGCCACACACCGTCTTCTTGCACACCGCCAAAGATGGTCCTAAGCACCCGTCTCTCGAATACTCCTTGTGCTTGCAAGTCCCCCTTAGCATTGTCCATGTTTCATGTCCGTAGAGGACAACCGGTCTTATTAGCGTCTTGTACATAACATATTTGGTGCGGTGGCGAATCTTTTTTGACCGCAGTTTCTCCTGGAGCCCGTAGTAGGCCCGACTTCCACAGATGATGCGTTGGGACCTGGTATTCACGGCATTTTTGAAAAATTTACGGTAAAGATCTGGTCCGTTGTCGAGCGGCCGTCAACGAAGCCGGCTTGATAATTTCCCACGAACTCATTCACTAATGGTGACAGGCGACGGAAGATGATCTGGGATATCACTTTGTAGGCGGCATTAAGGATGGTGATCGCTCGAAAGTTCTCACACTTCAGCTTGTCGCCTTTCTTCCCAGACAACCACACATCGCATAAGAATGCACGATCAAAATCGTTTACCGATCCAAATTTCATCAAAATCGCATTGTTGTGCGAAGCTCATCAGTTAATTAATAAATTTACCCGCACAGTAGGCTATTTTACGAGTTAATTCCAGCTTCATTTGTTGACATCGCATATTCCTGCAATCAAACTAAAATGAAATCGGATTATCTGTCAAACAGAGTTTGTTATCACAAACTACATCGCAATGTATAACGAACAAATTCGCATAAAAATCGTGCACATCGCATACACTAGCGTGCAACGTCTGATAAGAAATACACATATATCGCCTCCACTTTTGTACGTAAAAAGCATTTTCGCGACTGGTAAGCGATGAAATTTGTGCGCATAGGCATCGCATATGAGAAAATCAATTCTATTATGCATGCATTCTGGTTGTCTGGGTTGTAGATGGGGCATATAGTCATCACCTCCGCTGCCTTGACTTTCACTGCCTGTACTCTCAGCGCCATTCAAATGTTCCTCGTAGTGCAGCTTCCACCTTTCGATCACCACACGTTCGTCCGTCAAGCTGCTCCCATCCTTATCCCGGCACATTTCGGTTCGTGGCACGAAGCCTTTGCGGGATGCGATGAGATTCTGGTAGAACTTGCGTGTTTCTTGAGAACGGCACAGCTGTTCCATCTTCTCGCACTCCGCTTCTTCCAGAGGGCGTTTCTTCTCCTGAAAAAGGCGGGTCTGCTGTCTCCTCTTCCGTCTATAACGTTCCACGTTCTGCCGGGTACCTTGCTGCAGCGCGACCGCCCGCGCTGCGTCCTTCTCCTCCAGAATCTGTCTGCACTCTTCGTCGAACCAATCGTTCCGTCGACTTCGACCCATATACCCGACGTTGTTCTCCGCTGCGTCGTTAATGGCTGCTTTGACTGTATTCCAGCAGTCCTCAAGAGGGGCCCCATCGAGCTCACCCTCTTCCGGCAACGCTGCCTCGAGATGCTGCGCGTATGCAGTGGCGACATCAGGTTGCTTCAGTCGCTCTAGGTCGTACCGCGGCGGTCGTCGGTACCGAACATTGTTGATGACGGATAGTTTTGGGCGCAGTTTAACCATCACCAGATAGTGGTCAGAGTCGATGTTAGCGCCACGATATGTCCTGACGTCGATAATGTCGGAGAAGTGCCGTCCATCAATCAGAACGTGGTCGATTTGTGATTCTGTCTGCAGTGGTGATCTCCAAGTGTAACGATACGGAAGGCTGTGTTGGAAGTAGGTGCTGCGAATGGCTATATTCTTGGAGGCAGCGAAATCAATTAGTCGTAGGCCGTTTTCGTTCGTCAGCCGGTGTGCGCTGAACTTCCCAACAGTCGGTCTGAACTCCTCCTCTTGGCCAACCTGAGCGTTCAAATCTCCTATGATGATTTTGAGGTCGTGGCTTGGGCAGCAGTCGTTCTCACGTTCTAGCTGCGCGTAGAATGCGTCCTTATCTCATCAGTACTTTCGGAGTGTGGGCTATGTACGTTGATTATGCTGAAGTTGAAGAACCGGCCTTTGATCCTCAACCTGCACATTCTCTCGTTGATCGGCCACCACCCGATCACGCGCCTTTGCATGTCGCCCATCACTATGAAAGCTGTTCCCAGCTCGTGTGTGTTGCCGCATCTCTGATAGATGGTATGATTATCTCTAAATGTTCGCACCATTGATCCCTTCCAACAAACCTCCTGCAGCGCTACAATGCTGAATACACGGTCCTTGAGCACATCGGCGAGTATGCGTGTGCTCCTGATGAAGTTGAGAGATTTGCAGTTCCACGAACCGAGTTTCCAATCGCTAGTTCCTTTTCGTCGCAGTGGTCTTCGCCGATGGTTCCGGTCCGTTCTCTCTTGTTGATTGTTCGTTGCGTGAGTTTTTTTTGGCTGGCTTGCAGGCACTGACACCAAACCCCCTAAATTTCCGGAGGACCATTCCTCCTTATTTCCGGTGGACCATGGTGCACAGTTTCATTTAGAGTCCCTCGCTGGCACTCGGACGATGATCAGCCGCCCCTAACATGGAGAACAGACGTTCAATAAGATTTGCACCTCCGGAGAGGAGCAAACCTCCCTTCCCTAAGAAAATTATTTTGAGCTTTTTAGTGGAATGTTTTCACCTGTCATAAGACGAGTTTGAACAATCCCATTGAATTCCACCACTTAATTGTATCCTGACAGATACGTATTTCGACCTCAACAGTAAGGCCGTCTTCAGTGTCTTGTACTTGACTCGACTTAGTCGAGTCAAGTACAAGACACTGGCTGTCGAAATACGTATTGATCTGTCAGGATACAATTAAGTGGTGGAATTCAATGGGATTGTTCAAACTCGTCTTATGACAGGCTCCCTTCCCTGTCAGCATACGACCATAGTTCCCACCGGGGTTGGTTACCCGATCTTCCCTAAGGTTGCTCGTATCCCGGCCAGCACCGCGGGGAGGTAGGGATGGCAGCCCTTACTTTGCACCGTTCAATGTGCAAAAACGATCCATGAAAAAATGAAAAACGATCCATAAATAACATCTGAATATTCCATAAAACGCTACCATAAATCCATAAAATAGTTCGGGAGATTCCATAAAGAATATTTTTATGACCCATAAACCTTTGAAAAATGATCCATAAAAACTTTATTTTGATCCATCAAACTTCAAAATTGCGCAATTCTTATTCTGATGATGATCCATAATTTCAGTAATCAGTAATAGGATCCATAATTTTGATAATGTGATCCATAATGCTTGGAAAGAAGGCCAATGAAACTATATTAATTGATTCACACATTTGATAAAATCCATGGAACATTTATCTAAATTTATGGATCATATCACCAAAACTATGGATCATTTGAACAAAGTTATGGATCAAATGGCCAGAATTATGGATCATATGACTAAAATTATGGATCATATTACTGAAATTATGGATCATCATCATCATGTTTTATGGATCAAAATATAGTTTTTTTATGGAACATTTTCCAAAGATTTATGGATCATTTGTTTATTTGTATACATTCATCTGACACTTTGGTGGTCTTAATGAACAATTGGCTTAATATACTAACTAACTAAAACATACAACATATTAAAACGCCTTAAGAAATAAAAATTATGCTTAGAAAATAGTTATCATCTTAATGAGAGTCGTTCTTGAAAGGTCCGCGTGGTTAAGTTGAAATCAAATAGTTCAAAAACGTCATTGAAAATACTACACATAAATCTAATGGGATCATGCTGATCATACTCAACGTTTCGCGTTTCAAGGTGGAGGAAATTCCGCTGGCGTAGAATTCTTGGCGTAAATATTGATCTCAGTTAGAACAGATGGGGCGTCAATTTCTCCTTTTAAAATTTTTGCCACAAATACAGTTTGAGCGATGGATCGTCGTCGTTCTAGTGTTTGTAGTGCAAGAAGTTGGCAACGTTCTTCATATGGAGGCATGTTTGTGGCATCATTCCACGGGAGGAAGCGCAGAGCATATCGTAAGATTTTTTTCTGAACTGATTCGATCCTAGCAATCCAGTTGGCGTGGTATGGACACCAGAAAACCACACTTGACTCCAAAATGGATCGTACCAGCGAGCAATACAGTGATCGCAGGCAGAATGGATCATGGAATTCTGAAGAAATTTTGAATATAAGTCCTATTTGCTTTAGAAATTACATCAGAGTAGTGGACTCGAAATGTGAGGCCACTATCCAGCATAACGCCCAAATCTCGTACTTGCGTTACTCTTTGCAACGGCTGGTCTGCGAACGTTTCAGACTGTTCAGTTCCTATTTTGACACACAGTCAGTGTGCGATTAGACAGGTACGATCTTAACAATGAGACAAATGCGGGGGAAACGCCAATTTTCTCCAATCTAGCTAGTAATATTCCATGGTCAACACGATCAAAGGCTGCTTTGAGGTCCGTACCGTGCGGGACCGAAATCCGTCCACCTCATGAGATATCAATAAATTAAGAGAGGTTAAAGGTAATTAATGTAGGAATAATTAATCTTATTCTGTTCAGATACTTGACAGTACGCTTTTAGGGTATAGAATTGGAAAGAAGGCTTTGAAATTAAAACCACAAAAATCAAAAACAAATCTCCACCCACCAAACGCGGAGTTTGTGCCGCCATCTTGTTTTCGGGTAGAGCATAATTGCACCCAAAGTAACTGTGTTTTAATTGATATTTGCAAATCATTACATAAAATAAGCGGAATACAAATCGACGGGATCGCTTCTCAAGGTGCATATCGAACTATTTACAGTGGTCGTTTAGTCAATTAGGTTGTTTCAATTTAGATATTTAGTTAAGAAATAGCTGTACGGATTTTGATCCTTTGATTCGAAATCCGTCCACGGTGGACGGATTTCGAGTCAGGAGTAGCTGATTTAATTCATTATTTTATCATGTTTTTCGTAGTTTTTAATGAGTAAATGTGAAACACTTCAAAAGTAGAAGCCTTCATGCGCCTGTGTCATTGACAAGCGTTTCATTTACATTCTATTCCTATTTTCTAATGACTTTTTCATATACGAAGGTGCTTAAGTGTACGGATTTCGATGCCCCACGGTATAGACAGCATCAACCTGAGCACCAGAATCCATGCTACGTAGGCACGTGGAAAGGAATTGAACTAAGTTCGTTGAAACAGATCTCTTTGGAAAGAATCCGTGTTGATCAGAGGAAATGTAACGCCGGCAACTAGCAAACAAAGCATCATTTACAATAATCTCGAACACCTTCGAGCTAGCACACAGCGAAGTAATGCCACGATAGTTTTGAATGTCTGCCTTGTCACCTTTCTTATCGACAGGGAACATAACCGATGATTTACAACAAGTAGGGAATTTACGTTGCGCCAAGGAATTATTGAATATAACAGTGAGTGGATATACAAAAGCATCAGCGTATTTTTTTAATACGCAGGCAGGAATTCCGTCAGGACCAATAGAGCTGGACTGTTTCAATTTATCGATTGCTGCTTTAACAAGATGCGTAGAGATTTCGAAGCAACTTAACTCAACCGTATTCCTAGGAGTGTCATGAAGTGCTGCGATTATTTGCGATTGCGATGCTACAGAACCGTTGAATGCAGTCTTGAAATGTTTCACGAACAGGTTGCATTTACCTTGTAGCGTACTGGCGGACTTGTCCTTAAGGTGCATTTCCACCGGCAATCCATTTCCTTTCCTTTTGGAATTAACGAAAGACCAAAACTGCTTCGGGTTCCTACGGAGGTTGGACTGTGTACGGATCACGTATCGCTTGTAGAGAAAACGGTTGTACAGACGATAACTGTTACTCGCCTGAGTGAAAACCCGCTTCAAGAATGGACAACGAGATCGACAGTAACTACGTAAAGCTTTGGACCTCGCTCGTTTCAACTGACACAATCGGGAATTCGACCATGTTGGTTTAGGGACAGGTCGACGGAGAGGAACGCAGTCAAAGATGGCTGGATTCACCTGCTCGTTGAAGTAATCCACTGCGTCATCAACGCAAGTTGCCGTACCAAGAGCTCGCCAGTCAATGGCAGAGATTATCGCACACAAAGTAGTGTAATCGGCGCGATGATAATCCAGGCTATGTACATCCGCGACATCTTCGTATACCGTTGGGAGTTTCAGTTGAATTGTGATCTCAAGGGCCGGATGGTTCAGATCGAGGTCGATCAAAGGCTCCGTAGCATTAAAAACAGAAGATTCACTTTTGATGTTGTCATTGACTAGAACCAAGTCAAGTATACGAGAATTGTGATTAGCAATCGGGTTGATTTTCGTAAGGCCGTTTAAACTGAATCCGTCTAACAAAATTGAGGTAGAGGGCGGGAAGTACGATTGCTGCACATCCAAGACCGGGAACGTATTCTGCGCAGTAGACCAAACCAGATTGGATTGATTGTAATCTCCAACCTGAATTGCGACGTCCAATTCATCCAAATCTGAATGAATTGACCGAATAGATTCGACATGATTGTTAATATCAGTGACATTTGTTCGCCAGTCTGGCGGTAGGTAAAGAACTCCGATGCTAGCAGTACCAGTGGGCATTTTAATCCTGATCCATAGTTGTTCGAGGGAGTCACAGACCGGTGTAGGATCTATGCAACAACTTGAACGCGTCGATACGGCAATTAGGACGCCGCCGCCTCTTGATTTAGTTGCGATCATTTCGAAAAACTGTATACGAGGTATCAAACAGTTGCGTAGACAAAATGCGGTCATCAAGCCATGTCTCTGTAAGGACTATGACATCGTAGAATGCATCCGAAGCAGTTAAGAAGAAGTCATCAATCTTAGTGCGTAAGCCTCTAACGTTCTGATAGTATATTTTAAGTTGGCCTTCGACTGAATCCGTACTATTACTGACAGGAAACCGGTGGACATCAAAGTTGACGGCGTTGGATGTTGTACTGCTACAATGTAAGGGTGCATCAGGCAGAGAGAATGAAGGACAGCTTGGGTACTTGCCTGCGAGGAGATTTCGGAAGACCCCTTCCCTATCCACGAGAACAGGGCCGGGGTGACTCTGATGACATGAATCAGTGGCGTCATGAAAATGGCTGCTGATGTTGGATGGCGCGACTGTTTCGGGAGGGTTGGGGACTTCCTTACGGCTATCGCAGGTGCACCCCGGTTGGTGTAAATCGCAAATAGGGCTTCCGTTTTCGCTGGTGCTGGAACATACTGCTATACTGCTATCTTCAAAATGTGGTCGTTCTTGGGCAGGGACGAAAGCCGTTGCTTTCACATTTGAACAGGTTGGATAAGTGACGGAGTAGATGGCGTTGAAGTTGGTGTTGCTGCAATCCAAAAGTGCATCAGACAGATAATCAGAAGAACAGCTAGGGTACTTGCCTGCGAGGAGATTTCGGAAGACCCCTTCCCTATCCATGAGTCATATGTTCATGGCAAAATAGTAAGAATTGTATTGTTTTTCTTGACCATGTTAATGGAACATATTTCCCTATTAATTGCTAAATTTCAGCTTAGTTATGGATCGAAAAATTATTCTTTATGGAATCTCCTGAACTATTTTATGTATTTATGGCAGTACTTATAGGAACATTCAGATGTTATTTATGGATCGTTTTCCATTTTTTTATGGATCCGTCTTTATTGTTTATATGCAAAAGTATGTTTTGCCGGTAGGGATAGGAGTTGCTGGGTAAGAGGCTAAGGACCGCAAGATGGGGTCTATTTTATTCCTTCAGGTACGCGAAGTACCAATGGTACGCTTTACCCAGCATTTGCCGTGCCTTGGGCGTACACGTTCATGATAAAATTAGAGGCGAAAATACATATTTGATAGTTCTGTTAGGATACGGCAGGCATGAAGAATTTTATATATAGAAGTGGATTTGAAAGCGGATGACAAATTTTTGTGACGATTTAAATCTCACTACTTCCCTTCTGCCAAACTTTTTATGGAAGGCTCGAAGATAAATAGTGTTGCATACCGATCGACTCAGTTCGACGAATTGAGTGATGTCTGTGTGTGTGCGTGTGTGAGTATGTGTGTGTGCGCACCAATATGTAACAAAAGTCTAGCACTTATCCTCAACCGATTTACTGGAAACTGGTTGTTTTTAACGGATAATCCTGTCTCATTGTTTCCTATTAAAAATTGGAAGAATCGGACTATGGCCAAGAAGTTAGGGCCAAAATACATTTTTGCCTTTCTTTTACACCATGGTGTACCGAAAGGCTATATGTTTACTTCATTTACCAATTGACGCAGCTCGACTAATTGAGGTGATGTAGAACTGTGCGTTGGTGTTTGTATGTGTTTGTCATCAATTCACAAGTATTGTATTTATGTGCATTTGTGTATGAATATGGGCTCATTGACTCACCTTTTAGGCACTTTTTCTTAACATTTTGCTTGCAACAAGTTGAATTCGGCGGAAAATCTCTTGTCTCATGATTTCCTTTTGCAAATTGGCCAGGTCGGATTATGGGCTCAGAAGTTATGGTGAGACAAAGAAATCCCGAAGAATTTTCTAAGGGAATTCTGATGAATTAGAAGAGAAAATTACAAAGAAGGAGGAGAATAAAAAATCCAACTCCAAAAAAATCCAACGAAAGTTCGAAAAATTTGCCGTACAAATTTGGGTTAAAACTGCCGGGGAAATTCTGAAAAGTGTCCCAACAAGCTACCAGAATGAGATAGACACGTAGTGTCTTCCGCAAAGTTGTAGTAAATGTTAATACGAGCAACTTTGCTGAACATCCCGAGTTTCTATCTCTTATATATAACAAACTTAAATCGTTTTATGTAAAAACATATCAACTTAACATGGTTTTTGAGGAAATCCCCTCAAAATCATTCTTTTAACTTAAACTAACTCTAATGATTTTTCACATTTTCTGTCTCTTCTACAAAGTTGTCAAACCAGCAAAATTACATGTTTTTGCTGAACATTGTAACTTTCTACTTTCTCTTTCTTTACAAGTTTTTAACAAAGCATTCGAGAAGACTCTTGTCGACAAAAGTTTTCAATGTCAGTATAAAAATTAAATAAGCGATTTTCAGCATGTCGTGAAGAAATTTGCGACTTTTTGCAATTAAAGGAGTAATCACAGGTGGAAATATTTCTAAAAATATGTATAATTTAAAGATAACTTTTGTTATATGTGAGATGGAATGTTACAATGTTCAGCAAAAACATGTAATTTTGCTTGTTTAACAACTTTGTAAAAGAGACGGAAATTGAGGTAGAGGGCGGGAAGTACGATTGCTGCACATCCAAGATGGGAAAAATCATTGGAAAGAGATAGAATGAAAAATAAGATTTTAATAGGGTTTTTGCATAAAACGACTTAAGTTTGTTATATATAAGAGATAGAAACTCGGGATGTTCAGCAAAGTTGCTCATATTAACATTTACTACAACTTTGCGGAAGACACTACGTCTCTATCTCATTCTGGTGGAAAAATAATTTTCTCAACTCACTTTTAGGAGGATTAATCATCAAACTGTTTTTATCGAAAGATGCGCTCCTAAATATCTTGAAACTTCTGTGAACAAACCCTATATCCAAAATCAACACTTTTCAAGTTTTTGAATTTTGATCGTGAAAATGACGAAATAAAACACTGTGGACTGAAACTTTCGTGTGCATCCAAATTGACTCAAAAATACATCTCAATTCATATTACGTCTTGCGTTATTGTGTCAGTTTTTCCCATTGCGTCACCCGTAACATTAATAATGTTTTGGTGTGTACAAAATGGTAATTTTTACCATTGATTTTTGCCTTTCTCGTATACTAAGTATACGTAAAGGCTATATGTTCGCTCCAAAAATGAACTTTTTATAGGAGGCCCGGAGACCCATAGTGTTATATACCAATCAACTCAGCTCGACGAATTGAGGTGATGTCTGTGTGTGTGTGTGCACCAAAAGAGCAAAAAGTTTAGCTCACTTTTTTTTGCACTTACCCTCAACCAATTTACTCGCAACAGATTGCATTCGACGCAGTATACTGCCTCATTGTTTCCTATTGAAAATTGGCCGGATCGGACTATGGGCTTGTAAATTATGGCCAAAATACTTTTTCTCATAAATAAAGCGCGTGAAAAAGTCTAGCTCACGTTTAATGCACTTACCCTGAACGGATACCCTCACAATAGGCTGCATTCGATGCAGTATCCTGCCCCATTGTTTCCTATTGAAAATTGGACGGATCGGACAATGGGCTTGGTAGTTATAGCCAAAACACTCTTTCTCATAAAAAAGCGCGTAAAAAAGTCTAGCTCACTTTTAATGCACTTACCCTAAACGGATACCCTCGCAACAAGTTGCATCGACGCAGAATCTTGTCTCATTTTTTCATATTGAAAATTGGCCCGATCGGACGATGGGCTCAGAAGTAAAGCTCAAAATCTCGCCCGAAATACTATTTTTTTACCGCACGAGAAAGGCATCATCACCGCTAGGTGGATTAATCTGGGCTTTTTCTGTGTAGGTACTTCGAACGATCTGGTATCGTTGTGCTTTGTGCGGTCGAGAAGTAAATCAATTGGTATTCATTTGATCGTGTTCTTGTTCTGTTGGCAGGTATGTAGTTTGCTAGTTCTGCTTTGTGCGGCCGAGTCATAGTAAGAAGATATCAGTGGTCCCCAAAGTGCGGCCCTCCAAACCTCTTCCTGCGGCCCGCGAAGGTTTTCTGAGAATACACTACATGTGGCCCATTGATATGCACTATATTATAGGAAAAGTTTTCCATCATTCCCAATATCTCGGTGTACTCGGGAGTCTGTTAAGTTTCATATCACTATGATGTTGAAGCATGTTTTATATAATGTGAATAGTGTTATCATTATCTTTATCTATATACATAAAAATGAATTTCTGTCTGTCTGAACCTTATAGACTCGGAAACTACTGAACCGATTAGCGTGAAAATTTGTATGCAGAGGTTTTTGGGGCCGGGGAAGGTTTTTAAAATGGTTCGAGATTCCTCCCTGCTTTGGAAAGGGGGGCTCCCATACGAATGAAAAATCAATTTCTTCATAACTCGAGAATTAATCAGAAAATAAATCAATTTTTGGGCGAAACGAAGTTCGTCGGGTCTGCTAGTTATTCATAAAATTTAATTAAATAAATTTAATGTGAGCCGACAGCAAATATACTTCGATTATACTGCCCCGGGTTACGATGATAGCAAATTTATAATTGATCGCAGCTCCGTAATAAGAATACTTTTATTTTTTTCAAAATAAGTAAGGTCTTGCCGAAATTAAATTGAAATTATGCTGGATTACTAGGTACTTCCAGAAAATACGTTGACCATCAACAATAGGTTTTGTTCAGAATATCACTCGAATTCTTTTCAGAAACACAAACAGTTTCTGTTCAGAACCTTCAAACGGATTCATTTCGAATCTCAAACAGAATCGAACTCTATTCGACATTTCAAGGGAATTCCGAAAGGATTCTGTTGCGAGTATCCACCGAGATGCTGTTCAGAATCACAATCGGATACTGTTTAAAATTCTGATCGGATTCTGTTCAGAGTCCCTAACGGATTCATTTCAGAATCTTGAACGGCTTGTGATTAGAATCCCAAACAAATTCTGTTCACAATTCCAGACGGATTCTGTTTAAAATCTCAAACGAATTTTGCTCAGAATCTCGAGCGGATGCTGCTTAGAATACCAATAAAGTTTTCTCAGAACCGCTTTCGTTATTTGCTACGACAAGTCATGGTGAACCTAAATATTGCTTACAATATTTTCTGCCAAATTTGCCGAAAAAATGCCATAGCGAAAAAACAATTTCTCGTATCAAATCAAGTGGGTACTATAGCCTAAAAGTAAATTACGGCGATAAAACTGTAGAATGAAATGTCCTATTTCCTATTTTAATGCGATTTCACAGATTCTGGTCAATCACGAAGTAGCAACCATAGATATGTGTAGCCAGTCAAAGCTAAGCTAAGCTAAGGAAGTTCTAGTGGAAGTTCCAAAGATTTTACCAAGGAACATTTGAGGAATTTCACGAGATGCTTCGGAGTTTCGGAGAATTTATATATAAAATATTAAAAACTTTCTCTCAAAAAATTTAGGATATTTATCGTATCTAAACAAAAAAAAACTCTGTAAAAATCTTATAATATTTTATACTATTATAAAAAAATATTGCCACGCCAATTCACGCCATTTCAACGTGTAGAAAAATTTAACAAAATTTATTTCCACAAAATTTTCCATTTCAACAAAATTTACAAAACTAGCTACATTTCACAACGATCACCTATTCAGAACCGCAAGGTTTTTATGACTTTCTGACGCATTTAAAATAAGTTTTTAAAATGTGCCTGGGGCAAAACGCCCGAATGGTTGTGTCAAGTAGCAGCAAAATAAAATATCCATGAAGAATTACAAAATTTCCATAATAAAAATAGAAAATTGCTAATAAACAAATCAGGATATGAGCATTAAATAAATATAAAATTTTACAGTTAAGATTTTTCCACAAAATAAAAATAAATTAGCACTTTAAAAAGCAAAAATTGCAAGAAAATTTTCAATGAAGAGATCCTTAGGGGTGTTTTTATTTAGGTCTATGTCAAATGACTTATTTGCATGTAAAGTAATGGTGAATGCATGGTTGTTTGTTGTGTCTGAGTGGATTGAATGACAATCTAAATTTAAGTAAAAATGATAGAATTCTCCTCATTTTCGCAATTGTAGCTTAATCATGAATAACTAATATTGAAATGTAATGGTAAAATTTGTTAACAAATGTCCTACAAAAGATTTTATGAGTGATTTTATGGGCGAGATCAAGGGCGAGATCATTCTGTTTCGTTGGAGCGTTATACACTGTTCTCTCCAACTACCTAAATATCGGAGGCATCATCAGCTCGATAGCGAATTTAAAGTTGGTTGTTTGCAATGCTTCCTACGATGTCTATGCTTTTTCTCAAAAATAGCTGAACGAAAATACTTCTTCCAGTCAGCTTTTCGAAAACACTTCCGACTGTGTATCGCCAAGATCTCTTATCTTTAATCTTAATTCTTTATTTAGTATTTTCTTTTTTCGGACTGAACAATCTTAGTGAAGTCTGATGGAGAAAGCCATTCGTTAAAGCTAATTAGCATAATTCTAATTGGGTCAAGTAATCCATATTCAGTGTTCCTGGCACCACTCGTTGTCGAAGGATCCGCTACGGAGCATATAGGCCCAGCTGGCACAAGATGGTCGGTGATTCGATCTCTTCTAACGGTATTTTAACAAAGAATACATATTGTGAGCATTTCCTTCTTTGCTCAAGGGTTTCGATTCCCAGAAGTCTATAGTGGAAGCCATGGAAGACCATGTAAAGCAAATCTGAACATTTTTTGTTGAATTGCTTCGATCCTCGCGATATGGGCACCATACAACGGCATTTGATTCGAGTATTGACCTCACTAAGGCACAGTACAGAGATCGAAGACATAGCGGGTCACGACGCTCTTTAGTCATTTTAAAAATAAATCAGAGCTGCCGGTTGGCAGAGATCATGTCGTTATAGTTCATACGAAATTTGAATTCCGAATCAAGTGTAACACACAAATCATGAACTAACGAAACGCTAGTTTCGTTGTTAAGGGAAGATCCATTAATTACGTAATGCTAAAAATGACAATTTCCAACTATCATATACTTCAAGTCATCAGCATACATCAAAATATTCGGCATCCATCTGGAAGTACTGTGGAGAGTTCGTTGATGAAGAGCAGAAATAAAAGCGGGCCAAGGTTGCTGCCTTGGGGCACGCCAGATGGGTTAGTGAAAATGTTGGATGTTTCCGTACCTATCTCCACCACAAGCTGTCGGTTTTTTTTTTTTTTTTCTTCCTAAACAATGGAGGGGGAATCTGCTCAACAGACATCCTGGGTTGACCAGGAAGTGCTGGGTTAGGGGCCACCTCCAATGAGGGAGGCAGGACTGCATCCCCGACCAGCTAAACCGTTTCCATTGCCGCCAAGCCCATCGTCCCTTCGGTACAACCAGAAAGTAATGCTTCAAAGGGGGGCCAGTGCATAACGCACCCTCGAGGTTAGCTGCGTGTCCTTGCAGCATCGAACATCGTGACTCGCTTTTTTAGAAGAACACCATGGTATCGTGCCAGCGCATTGCCGACTTTCCAGGAGGCCTTACCACGCCCTATGTCCTCGGGAGGTGGGCAGGGTCGACTTCGCGCCTGCTTCCCTCTGCACGACTGGTATCAAGAATGATGATGCCGCGTGCACCCCAAATTGACCTTTCTGCGATAGGGCCTATTCGCCAGCACACAGAGGGACTTGCCGACACGGTGCCTACGCCTGCCCCAGCCTTGACGAGAACCCCTTTCCGTCCTCGGGCTCGGAACCCGCCCGGTTGACCGACGCCGCGGAAGCGACGATACCATGTTGTTTTTCACGCGGCCACTTGTTCGATAAAAGGATCGAGTTCGACCACAGGGCACCGGTATGACCCATGAAGCCGACTCCGAACCCCTGGACCACCTCTTATTTGCGCCTGAACAAGCCATCCCTCGAGTCCACGCGCCACCTTCTGTGTAGCTCCGAGACGATTTGGACGATAGCCGATAAAACGGCGTTCCAGCCAACTTCATCTTTACACATCCTCCGAACTAGGTTGTCCGGGGTAGTGTCCAGACCACATGTGGCAAGCATGTGGTCACGCATTGTGCGAAAACGCGGGCACACGAACAACACGTGTTCCGCCGTTTCCTCTAAACCAACGCACACCGGACACTCGGGCGAGGCCGAGTGTCCGAACCGGTGTAGGTACTGTCTGAAGCAACCATGGCCTGTAAGGACCTGGGTCAGGTGGAAAGTGATTTCCCCATGGCGCCTCTTGACCCACGTACCTATCTCTGGTATCAACCTATGTGTCCATCTACCCTTAGTGGAACTGTCCCACGCACGCTGCCATTTGACCATTGAGGCCAACCTGACAGTCCTGCGGATGCCTCTCGTGCCGCGCATTTCAAAGCACTCTATGTCTTCACCGATAACGATGTCAATAGGCATCATACCGGTGATGACGCAGAGTGCATCGTGCGACACGGTACGGTACGCACTCGCAACTCTTAGGCACATGAGCCTACACGTACTTCTTATCTTCGTTCTGTAGCAGTTAATACGCAGGGCCGTGCCCCAAGCTGGCCCCCCATACCTCAGTATGGACAGAGCAACGCTAGCCAGAAGCTTGCGCTTGCTGGCATAAACCGCAGAGCTATTGGACATCATCCGGGACAATGCCACTATAGCTGTGGAGGCACGCTTGCAGGCGTAATTGACGTGGCTACCAAAGGTGAGCTTATCGTCGATTATTACCCCCAAGAGTTTGATTGAGCATTCAGAGGTGATCGTGCAGTTGCCTGCCCTTATCACCGCTTGCTGCTCCGACTTTCGGTTGTTAACAACAACCACCTCAGTCTTGTGGTGAGCCAGTTCTAACTTCCTGGAACTCATCCACTCCTCCACAATTGCGATCGAGTGGGCTGCAGTCAACTCCACCTCTTCGATAGATTCGCCGTAGACCTCCAGCGTAATATCGTCAGCGAAGCCGACGATTACCACGCCCACCGGGAACTTCAACCTCAAGACACCGTCGTACATGACGTTCCATAACACCGGACCCAGTATGGAACCTTGCGGAACCCCTGAGGTTATGTCAACGCACTTCCGACCCGCCTCCGTGTCGTATACCAGTACTCGATTCTGGAAGTAGCTTCCGAGAATCTTGTACAGGTACTCGCGAATTCAAGACGCAGGAGCGCATCTGCAATAGCTGCCCAACTGGCACTATTGAAAGCATTCCTCACGTCGAGAGTCACTACTGCACAATAGCGAACTCCCCTCCTCTTACGCTGGATAGCTATCTCCGCGGATTTGGTAACCGACAAGATAGCGTCTACGGTCGACTTACCCTTTCGGAAGCCAAACTGGTTACTCGATAGACCATCAGCACCCTCCGTGCGTATCGACAACCTGTTGAGGATGATCTTCTCGAGCACCTTCCCCGCCGTATCAAGCAGGCATATTGGTCTATATGCCGACGGATCCCTGGTGGTTTTCCGCCTTTGGCAATAGGACCAAGCTCTGCCTTTTCCATGCTTCAGGAAGACTCCTCGTCCAGGCATCTCTGCATGACAGATCTGAACATCTCAGGAGCCTCGGCAATGGCCGCTTTAATGGCCAGGTTCGGAATACCATCCGGTCCTGGCGCCTTACCTACCCTAAGGGACTGTGCAATCCCCGCAAGTTCCGCCACAGTTACTCTTTCCTCGTCGGCCACCCTGGCTCCTGGCAGCTCCACGAAGGGAGGCCAGGGGCTTGGGTCGTGACGTGGGAAGAGCCCCGCGATGATCCTCTCCAGCATCTCTGGAGACCGCTCTGTAGGGGCCATCGCCCCACGTGTCTTGGCCATTACGACCCTATAGGCGTCACCCCATGGATTCGCGTTGGCACTTTGACACAGGCCCTCGAAGCAGGCTATTTTGCTTGATCTAATCTCAGTCTTCAGAGCGGCTCTAGCAGCCACGAACGCCACCCGTTGTTCAACACGCTCCTCTTCTGTGCGTGCTCGCTGCATCCGCCTCCTTGCCCGTAGGCAGGCGCGGCGCAGGTTCGCAATTGCTTGAGTCCACCAGTAAGCCGGTGGTCTCCCATTCCTAGAGTGGCCTTTCCTAGGCATGGTGGCATCGCATGCACGCGAGAGTACTGTTACCAGCTGCTCGCCACTCAGACCGAGAGTATTGTGCTCGCGGCGGAGCGCTTCCTTAAACACCTCGTCGTCGAAGTATGATGTCTTCCACATACGAGGACTAGGCCTCGCCCCTTCTTCCGTCCGCTGAATGCTGGTCGTATAGTCGATACTGTAGCGAACCGCCAGGTGGTCGCTGTGAGTGTAGCCATCATCTACCCTCCAGTTCGAACTACTCGTTTGGCCAGGGCTCCAGAACGTAACGTCGATAATCGACTCGGCACCGTTCCAGCTGTAGGTATTTTTGGTACCGACATTAGCCAAGTCCACATCCAACATGGCCAGTGATTCCAGCAGGATCTGCCCCGTTGATTCGTGGATCGGCTTCCCCATTCCACGGCCCAAGCGTTGAAGTCCCCCGCTATCACCACCGGCCTACGCCCCATCAAGTTAGCCGTCAAACAATCTAGCATTCGACCGAACTGCTCGATCGACTATCGAGGAGGCGCATAGCAGCTGCAGAAGAAGACCCCGTTGATTTTGGCAATGACGAAGCCCTCGTGTGTCGAAGACACCAACTCTTGAACTGGGTATTTCCCCGTTGTCCATATCGCCGCCATTTGAGACCCATCGGTGACCCAATTACCGTTTCTGGCGGGTACCCGGTAAGGATCTGCTATGATGGCGATATCCGTCCCCCATTCAGCAACTGTCTGACACAGCAGTTGCTGGGCTGCATCACAGTGGTTCAGGTTTAGCTGCGTTACCTGCACTGTGATTTTGCAACACGCTTAAACGCCGGGCACTTCGAACCCCCAATGGGGTGGTTGCTGTTCGCAGCTTTGCTGGAACAAATCAAACAGTTGGGAGGGTTCGTGCAGCATTGTGCCTTATGTCCCTCCAATCCGCAGCGTCGACAGAGCTTGCTTCTGTCAGGGCCTTTGCAGTCCCATTGCTTGTGCCCCGGTTCCAGGCACTTGAAGCAAACTTCGGGTTGCTCGTATATGCCCACAGGGCATACCGACCACCCCACCTTGACGCTCCCTAACTTGACTACCTTGGAGGCGTCAGCTGCAGGTAGCCGAACCAATGCTACCTGTGTCCCTGCTGGACCTTTCCGTAGCCGAACGGCTGCGGTGGACGCCTCCACTTCACACTGTCGCCGCAGTGCCGTGACGAGCTCTTCGACTTCGGTGATCTCGTCCAGGTCTTTAACCCTTAGATTCACCTCCGTCGTGAGTGCCCTCACCTTGACCGTCTCGCCTAGGACTTCCTCCGCCAACTTCTTGTAGGCGGCGCCCTTTTGCGAGACGCCCCGCTTTAGCTCGAGGATCATCTCGCCCGTCCGGGTACGTCTTATTCGACGTACATCGGCGCCGAGTTCACCGAGCTTGACGTCACTCCTCATCGCCTTCAAGACGTCCGAGTACTTAGCCTCGTCCGTCTTGATGACTAGGGCATCGCCCCTGGAGCGATTGGCGCCTACCCTAGACTTTCTGCTACCCTCATTCGCCTGGGCCTTCTTTTCGGCCCTTGACGTCTTCGGTTTCCTCTTATTCTTGACCAGGGTCCAGGAGGCGTCATCCCCCTCTATTTCCCTGGTCTGGGGCGGCTGAGAGCTCTCAGCCTGCCGTAACCCCTTACCGCCGTCTTTCCTGGGTGGACGGACCTTTCCAGGTCCTTCCTCCCCCGGTTTTGGAGGTACCTGGCCGGGGTTCGGCTTCCCAGCCCCACTACCCTTGTTCGGGGTAGTAACCCTCCGCGTTTTGGGGCGGCCCCCAGGGAGCTCATCCCCTGGAGACTGTCTCCCCCGTTTTTGTGTCTGCTCCGTTGGGTTGCATCAGCTGTTGGGAGAACCATCCATCGTTCACACCGCGAAAATCGGACGACTGCGGTGGGCCGGGCACGTAGCCAGAATGTCGGACAGTAACCCGGTGAAAATGGTTCTCGACAACGATCCGACGGGCACAAGAAGGCGAGGTGCGCAGCGGGCAAGGTGGATCGACCAGGTGGAAGATGACTTGCGGACCCTCAGTAGACTGCGTGGTTGGCGACGTGTAGCCATGAACCGAGCCGAATGGAGAAGAGTCTTACATACAGCAGAGGCCACTTCGACCTTAGTCTGAATAAATGAAATGAATATCGTGGCAAAGGCATCCTCGCAACTAGGTTTTATTTCTAGTTATATACTGTTATACTGTTTGAAAGCTTAGTATTGTTCAATAGTGCGATCCTTGTTTCATATTGTAGTCTCCGTACTATCAAAATGATATTCAGCGTTGCTCAGCTACGAGAACCGATACTTAGACCTTCTTGCTTCGATATCGCAAAAGCATGTTTTGTAGGTGACTTGCTGCAGGGTTATGTTGATTGTTCTGAGATGGTTGAAAAAAAAAGCAGTTGACACTCGTAACCACCGTTTTCGATCACAATCATTTTTGAATTCTTGCATTTCAAGAACCAACTAAGAGCCACCCAAACGTATCCAGTGTGCGGGGCTCTTTACGGTTTAAGGTCACTCCTGACGGAATCCAAGTTTAAAAGTGCTCGCGTTTTCGGGGGCACACCACTCGATACGGAAGCAACGCACAACTGTCATTTTTATTATTTCACGCATGCTGCGACGCAGCAAAGCTAAATCAACAAAAATGACAGTTGTGCGCCGCCTCTGAATCGAGTGATGTGCTCCCGAAAACGCGAGGACTTTGGAACTTGGATTTCGTCAGGAGTGACTTTAAAAAAAAACTCGTTAATTGTGACATAATTACTATTCTTGCGAATTTTGGTGGGAACGAATGACGTTTGATTGGAAAATTAATTTGCGCTGAATTCGAAAAATTCGTGGAAGGCCTGAGCAAGGAACACTACTTGAAAAGCCTCTATAACGTAGAGCAGAATAGTTCAATATGCAGTCCTTAAATTTTTTCCTTGTTTTCATCAATATAAAAAAGAATACCGAACGATTTTGTGTTTTTGATGAACCGAAGTTTTTGTGACTTTCTACCACATTTAAAACATGACTCAAGTCCAGGGATTGAATCCTAAAGAGAACGAACAAGTCTCTCACTTATCATTTCTGTATACATATACGATATGTAGCATACCGCGAGAGACTTTCTTCGCAAGCTGTCATGATAGAGAACTGATTCGGGAGTTAAATATCTTGGCTGTGCATATGCACAGCACATGTTTCGAAATGAAGAAATTGATATGAAATTTGCGAAAAAGAATCCACGTGTCTTGGAGGGACTCGAACCCTCAACCTCCTACTCTCTAGATAGGCTTGATAACCCCTACACAACAAGACCACTTAAAGGTCACGTTCTCGGAAAAGCCATCAGAATCCGAGTACCACGGTTAGTCTCTTTTTTTGCAAATTGAATATCTTTCGGATGCTTGATTTGTCCAATCTCCACATGTGCTTTAATGTTATATATCCACAGTCAAGCGAGTGCACATTGTTTATTGAACGAGAGGATCGCACTCCATGCCCCCCAACAACGGGTTGGGGAACAAAAGCGCAAAAAATTTTTTCACCTATAATGCGTTTTCCGACTAGGACTCTTTACCAAAAATATAACGTGCCTTTGATTTGACTGGTTCTACGTAAAACCTAATTTTAAAAAATCTTTTATTTATTTTTGTTGTTGCCTGTTTTCCCGCTTGCCGGGCAGTGGCAACTATATTGCCACCAATATTGTCCCGCTTGACGGACAGTGGCAACTAAATTGCCACCAATTTTTCAATGTTATTGAACTGTTTAATGTATAACAAACATACATTTGAGTTTAATACCATGTCAACATTGTGTCTTATTGTTGTTTTTGTTAATTTATTGTTTGATTGAACGAAAATGTTACGGGTGAGGTAAAAGTACGGCAAAGCGTTAAATTTTTGTGAAAATGAAGTGACTTCGCACATTATTTTCATTGCACCTCGATAATGAACAACTAACAATGAATTGTAATGGTGATGTTCGTTAGGAAATGTCATGAAAAAAAAAATTATGTGAGTAATTTTGCCCCCGGGTGTGTTTTGCTTTGTTCTCCCTCTAAGGTATCTCTTGATAATAAAGCATAAACCTGTACAGAAACAATTTCTAATATACTTTTATTTATTTATCATCAGACTAAGGCCGGAGTGGCCTGTGCTGCACATAAAAGACTTCTCCATTCAGCTCGGTTCATGGCTGCACTTCGCCAACCACGCAGTCTGCGGAGGGTCCGCAAGTCGTCCTCCACCTGATCGATCCCGTCGGATCGTTGTCGAGAATCATTTTCACCGGATTACTGTCCGACATTCTAGCTACGTGCCCGGCCCACCGCAGTCTTCCGATTTTCGCGGTGTGAACGATGGATGGTTCTCCCAACAGCTGATGCAACTCGTGGTTCATTCGCCTCCTCCACGTACCATCCGCCATCTGCAACCCACCATAGATGGTACGCAACACTTTCCTTTCGAAAACTCCAAGTGCGCGTTGGTCCTCCACGAGCATCGTCCAGGTCTCGTGTCCGTAGAGAACTACCGGTATTATAAGCGTTTTGTAGATAGTCAGTTTGGTACGGCGGCGAACTCTATTCGATCGAAGCGTCTTGCGGAGTCCAAAGTACGTACGATTTCCAGCCACTATGCGTCTCCGAATTTCTCTGCTGGAATCGTTATCGGCGGTCACCAGTGAGCCCAAGTACACGAATTCTTCAACCACCTCGATTTCGTCACCACCGATAGAAACTCGTGGTGGGTGGCTCACATTGACCTCTCTTGAGCCTCTTCCTATCATGTACTTCGTCTTCGACGTGTTGATGACTAGTCCAATCCGTTTAGCTTCGCTTTTCAGTCTGATGTAGGCTTCCTCCATCCTCTCAAAGTTACGTGCCATGATATCAATGTCGTCGGCGAAACCAAATAACTGGACGGACTTCGTGAAAATCGTACCACTCGTGTCAATCCCTGCCCTTCGTATTACTCCCTCCAAAGCGATGTTGAATAGCAGACACGAAAGACCATCACCTTGCCGTAACCCTCTACGGGTTTCGAAGGGACTCGAGAATACCCCTGAAACTCGAACTACGCACATCGTCGCCTTGATCAACCGTTTCAGTTTATCCGGAAATCCGCTTTCGTGCATTAGCTACCATAGCTGGTCCCGATCGATTGTATCATATGCGGATTTGAAGTCGATAAATAGATGATGTGTGGGCACGTTGTATTCGCGGCATTTCTGCAATACCTGACGTATGGCGAACACCTGGTCTGTGGTAGAGCGTTCACCCTAAAATCCCGCCTGGTACTGCCCCACGAACTCTCTTGCAATTGGTGTTAGTCGACGGCATAAAATTTGGGAGAGTACCTTGTAAGCGGCGTTCAGCAATGTGATTGCGCGGTAGTTGCTACAATTCAGCTTATCGCCCTTTTTGTAGATGGGACACACGACACCTTCCATCCACTCCTGCGGCAGAACCTCATCCTCCCAAACCTTATTTATTTATTTATTCAGACTAAGGCCGAAGTGGCCTGTGCGGTATGTAAGAGTCTTCTCCATTCGGCTCGGTCCATGGCTACACGTCGCCAACCACGCAGTCTACGGAGGGTCCGCAAGTCATCTTCCACCTGATCGATCCACCTTGCCCGCTGCGCACCTCGCCTTCTTGTGCCCGTCGGATCGTTGTCGAGAACCATTTTCACCGGGTTACTGTCCGACATTCTGGCTACGTGCCCGGCCCATCGCAGTCGTCCGATTTTCGCGGTGTGAACGATGGATGGTTCTCCCAACAGCTGATGCAATTCGTGGTTCATTCGCCTCCTCCACGTACCGTCCGCCATCTGCACCCCACCATAGATGGTACGCAGCACTTTCCTTTCGAAAACTCCAAGTGCGCGTTGGTCCTCCACGAGCATCGTCCAGGTCTCGTGTCCGTAGAGGACTACCGGTCTAATTAGCGTTTTGTAGATTGTCAGTTTGGTACGGCGGCGAACTCTATTCGATCGGAGCGTCTTGCGGAGTCCAAAGTACGCACGCTCCCTTCGTGTGGGCAGTGCACGTTGATGATGCTATAGTTGAAGAAACGGCCTTTAATCCTCAGCTTGCACATCCTTGCGTTGATTGGCTGCCACCCAATCACGCGTTGGCGCATCTTACCCAGCACTATGAAGCCGGTTCCCAGCTCGTTGGTGGTGCCACAGCTTTGGTAGAAGGTAGCCGCTCAATGCCCGCTTTTCCACACTTTCTGTCCTGTCCAGCAAATCTCCTGCAGCGCCACGACGTCGAAGTTGCGGGGATGTAATTCATCGTAGATCATCCTGTCGCAACCTGCGAAACCTAGCGACTTGCAATTCCATGTTCCAAGCTTCCAATCGTGATCCTGTATTCGTCGCCTAGGTCTTTGCCGATTATATCGAGTCGCATTATCTCTTATATTGTTCGTAATGATTGGTTTTCTAGGCGGCTTATTGGGCCTGCGCAAACCTCCTGTCTCGTCGGAGGGCCGTCGTGTCAGGGCTGTTTAGCGTCCCACCTAACACCAGGACTTGGGCTTGTGCGCTTTGAGCGGCACACGGTCGCTTTGGTGGGGCCTACTTGCGGATACATGCAGCTTTTTATAGAGGTTTAACAGGGCCCACTGTCAAACCCCACCACATCCTAGGCAAGCCCCACAACTCGCAGATGGCCTGGGGAGGGGTCGTCAAGCCCTTGGACATAGTCCCTGCTGCCTCCCAAACCTTGGTAATCACCCAATGCAGCGCTCTAGCCAGTGCTTCACCACCGTGTTTAAACAGCTCTCCTGGTAGTTGGTCAACTCCAGGGGCTTTGTTGTTTTTCAGCCGGCCGATCTCCTCCTGGATTTTCTGGAGATTCGGAGCCGGAAGTCGCATGTCCTGCGCGCGTGCTCCTAGGTTCATAACCATACCGCCACCGTTGTCTTCCATATCGCCATTCAGGTGCTCTTCGTAGTGCTGCCGCCACCTTTGGATCACCTCACGCTCGTTCGTAAGAAGGTTCCCGTTTATGTCCTTACACATATCGGGCTGTGGCACGTGGCCCTTACGTGAACGGTTCAACTTCTCATAGAACTTTCGTGCGTTATTAGCGCGGTACAGTTCCTCCGTCTCTTCACGGTCTCGATCTTCCTGCTGGCGCTTTTTCCTCCGGAAAATCGAGTTTTGTCTGTTTCGCGCCCGTTTGTATCGTGCCTCGTTCGGCCTCGTGCGGTGTTGCAGCAATCTCGCCCATGCTGCATTCTTCTCCTCAACTAACTGCTCACATTCGCCATCATACCAGTCGTTTCTCTGATCCGGAGCCGCCGTGCCTAGTGCAGCAGTTGCGGTGCTTCCAATGGCGGATCGAATATCTCTCCAGCCATCTTCAAGAGATGCTGCGCCTAGCTGCTCTTCCGTTGGGAGTGCCACTTCCAGCTGCTGCACGTAGTCTTGGGCTAGTCTACCGTCTTGTAGCCGCCCAATGTTAAGCCGCGGCGGACGACTCCGACACGTGTTGTACTCCGTCGAGAGTTTTGAGCGCAGACATACTGCGACGAGGTAGTGGTCGGATTCAATATTCGCACTGCGGTAAGTGCGTACGTTCGTGATGTCGGAGAAGAATTTACCGTCGATTAGAACGTGGTCGATTTGGTTTTCCGTTACTTGATTAGGTGATTTCCATGTGGCCTTGTGGATATTCTTACGGGGGAAGAAAGTGCTTTGGACTACCATTCCGCGGGTGGCTGCAAAGTTTATGCATCGTTGGCCGTTGTCGTTCGATACGGTATGCAGACTATCCGGTCCGATGACCAGTCTATACATTTCCTCCCTTCCTACCTGAGCGTTCATGTCACCGATGACGATTTTGACGTCCTGCAGTGGGCATCCATCGTATGTCTGCTCCAGCTGCGCATAGAACGCTTCTTTCTCGTCGTCGGATCTCCCTTCGTGTGGGCAGTGCACGTTGATGATGCTATAGTTGAAGAAACGGCCTTTTATCCTCAGCTTGTACATCCTTGCGTTGATTGGCTGCCACCCAATCACGCGTTGGCGCATCTTTCCCAGCACTATGAAGCCGGTTCCCAGCTCGTTGGTGGTGCCACAGCTTTGGTAGAAGGTAGCCGCTCGATTCCCGCTTTTCCACACTTTCTGTTCTGTCCAGCAGATTTCCTGCAGCGCTACGACATCGAAGTTGCGGGGATGTAATTCATCGTAGATTATCCTATCGCAACCTGCGAAGCATAGCGACTTGCAGTTCCATGTTCCAGCTTCCAATCGTGATCCTTTATTCGTCGCCTAGGTCGTTGCCGATTGTATCGAGTCGTATTATCTTCTATGTCGTTCGTAATAGTTGTTTTTAAAGGCGGCTTATTGGGCCTGCGCAAACCTCCTGTCTCGTCGGAGGGCCGTCGTGTCAGGGCTGTTTAGCGTCCCACCTAACACCAGGACTTGGGCTTGTGCGCTTTGAGCGGCACACGGTCGCTTTGGCGGAGCCTACTTGCGGATACATCCAGCTTTTTATAGAGGTTTAACAGGGCCCACTGTCAAACCCCACCACATCCTAGGCAGGCGCCACAACTCGCAGATGGCCTGGGGAGGGATCGTTAAGCCCTTGGACATAGTCCCTGCTGCCCCCTTTCTAATATACGTTCTTCGTAAATTAGGTTAAACGTCATTTCCTCTTCCATCTTATGAAGCACGTTGCATGCTGTAAGCTGTAAGTAAACATACACACATTGAAAGAGCGTCTAGAATTTGCAACGGTCTTATTTGCTAACGATATAGTTTCTCAACGTGTTGACACTACTGAAATTTTGCCCGTTTGTAAATGTATGTAATTACATACCTCCTCGGCTAGTTCGACATAAAACATTATTCTTAACTAACCACCACTGAACAAATTATGCCAAATTTGGGCCTCTTAACAGAATGATGGCTGTTTAAATCAACAACTTGAAAACGTAAGTACTTTTAAATTTGGATTCCGTGAGTATTGTCCTTAAACAATATTTTCAAGGAACAAACATAGCAAATTCAGCAATCTGAATTCCCTCCTTAGCCGTGAGGTAAGATGCGCAGCTACAAAGCAAGATGCTGAGGGTGGCTGGGTTCGATTCCCGATGCCGGTCTAGACAATTTTCGGATTGGAAATTGTCTCGACTCCCATGGGCATAAAAGTCTCATCGTGTGAGCCTCATGATATACGAATGCAGAAATGGTAACTTAGTTTAGAAACTTCACAGGTAATAACTGTGCAATGTCCCAGTGGGAGATGTAATGCCAATGAAAAAGAAATTCAAAATTATTATTATTACAGCTTTATTAAAGAGGTTTTCGGCTGGAGACTGGTTCGCCTCTAAAATTCAAAATTATATACAACTTCAGTAAAACAATTTTTTAAATGTTTTCTATTGTATTTCATAATCGTACTATAGCATTACAGTATACATTTTTTTCTGACGACAAGAATATGAAAAAGAGGTTTGGTGGTGATTTAGGGTTTGCTTTGTATAAATCTCCCTCCATGTTTGACGCATAGATTTTTAGAAAACGATGTTATCAGTATAGGTAGTTTATTTTAGAAAGTTGTTGAAAACAATAAATTAAAAACACGTTTGTCTGAAAGTTCTTTGATTTATCTCAACCTCTGTCAAAGTTGTTGAGGAAAAAATAGGCTATTAAAAATATGAAGCAACAAGCCATACATCGACCGTCTGAAAGATATCGACCAAACCAACTAGGCCAGTTGACTGATTGAAAAATATAAAGATTACACTCAAATTTGAATATAATTCAAAAAGCCTTTACCAAAATTAAAACAATTTCAAATAATTTTCGACACATCAAACAATAATATTCGGGCACTAAGCTGCACTTATCAACACTGAATTATTCAAACACATGCATCCAGTTGTCCATTGAAGCGATGCATGCTGATGCATTTTTATTTCGTCATTTTTCCCTGATTTTCGTCCAGCATCGTCGCCTTGTATCCATGGCATTCCATTGCATGTATAAATCAATGAACGGTAGTTGCTTTTAATGAATCATCACTTGAACCAGTGTGCTGCATTCCGTTGCATATGGGCTGAGTTTTGGTTTGGGTTTGTTTTCGTTCATTTTAAATAAATAAAGAGATTATAAAACAAACATAAATAGTGAATTATTTTTCATATTGAATTCTGCCACCTCAGTCGGGAGGATATGCACGTGATGCGGCGGGAACACGTCCGAGCATCATTCGTAGTTTCCACTGCAGCCGAAACATTCGCGTGACTGCTCTTTCTCCCGAAGCTGGTCGTCCTTTTTCAGTTTACAGCATCCAATGTGGTACGATCTGTTCATTTGAATGCACATCGCCGATTCTGTCCAACATTTCGTTTGAGGGTATCCTGAAAATATGGTGAGATGTACTTGAGTGAAATCAATTTGGTGAAAAGGTATTCAATTAACACTCATTTATTTTCGCACGTGGATACTTGGACTTTCATGGAATCGTTAACCACATTGCAGAATCTGTAAAGTAAAGAATATGACGGAATGCATTAAACTTCGTTCATAATCAATTAGTCGAATACACATGATGGGTTGATAAAACCAAATAATAAATTTATTACAAGTCTGGAAGTCTTGGGATAAAAACACACCCCAATAGCACAGAGCCATCTCACTTTAAAGTATTGGAATTAATTTGGAAAATTTCGTTTTCACATAAACTGAATGAAACAAATTCCATGTTGAATGCTATTTGACACTTTGAAATCGTTTATAAGAAAGTTACAACGTGATGGCACTACGCAGCTCAATTTGCCTATCTCGCTATACGCCAGGCATAGCGTAGCCAATCATATTTACACCCCAGTGCTCATAATGGCATATTTGTAATCAATGGAAATCATACACTGCACATTGGGAAAATTTAATGTCAAAGGTGGAAAAAATATAGCTTTCTTCACGAACAACTCACAGAATTAATAAAAGGCTCATTAAAAAAAAAGATACTTCTTTATGTAGTTATTGAGCTCGTTTTGCCCCAATGTCTCATACAATACGATTTTTTTTATATTTTTTTAAAGTATATTGTTTCCTTAATGTTTTGTTTTGATATTTATTGGGTAAAATAATACTTTTTATCAGCTTCTGAATAGAGCCGGCGCCAAAAATTTCCATGCCATAACCGATGGCATAACTGGACAAGATTAGTCATATTATTTAAGTGTCGATGCGGTATTAGATAGGAGATGATGGGAAGTACACACAAACACAACGCATACATTACACATTAATTCATAAAACAATTTTTGTTTACAAAATAAGTTACGCCCAAATTGCAATCGCTCTCATGTTTAGTTGTTTCTTTTTGCTAACATGCATGCGCAATGCTTAAAATATCACAAAAATAAGATACAAATCTAATTCCTTATCATTGCTTTGTTTTTGATGGGATGAACATAAGAGATATAAAATTAAGTTCAGAACCAGAAACTTTAAATCACATAAATTTTATTAGTACTTGTTCTAGTAGTTAGATATTTGTTTATAATAACATAAATCATAAAAATCCTAGATTTTAGTCCATCGTAGTATTATTGATAATATCTTTTCCTGTTTGTTCACTGCATCATTGATACAAGGCGACAACAATGTAGAATGTCAGTCACTCGAAAGATTATTGCTCTTCATGGTCTGCAATTATGCCCCAGTAGGCAAATTACCTCGTTTACTCTTTTCTCTTCCAAGTTCCAACAAGTAGGTATCTACCGCATTGCCTCATTTGGCTCACACGCGAAGTCTTTATTAAAAGAATCTAATTTCCGGTTCGGCGCAGGTTATTTATTTTACAACTTCTTGCGTGGGAAAAATTGCCCGAAGCGATTCCGCTGCCAGTATCAGAAACCGATTAAATTAACTCTCTTCCTTCGTTACGAATTTTTGCACCTATTCATTTCAAACAAAGAGGGTGCTCTGAGTATTTGACGAAGGCTGGGAAAATTGATAACTTAACAGACAGTTAACTCAAAAATTGAACATGGACTATAATAGATAAGATATACATGAAAAAGTAATAAAATGAATGAATTTCATAATCCTTCCGTCTATTGTATGTGAAACAACAACACAGTTTCCTTACATTCATTTTATCTAAATGCATCCAAAATTACCTTATTTTTAAATTGAATAATATATTACGCATAAGAAAAGCAAAAGATTTGTGAAACACTCAGAACTTTCCAAACGAATTACCTCTTGGCAATGTATCAAATATACTCACTCACCCACTTACAGAAGCCCAACATAAGGGCTAATCGCTTCCAGTCGCCCTGAGTGTTTAGCGCCCTCAGGTCCACTTCTACTGCAAAAAGCCGTCGTGTACGCAGCCTTCCACGAAGCCTACGGTTTCTTCCGGGTTTTATGCTGAATATTAGCTTCGCTTGGCGCTCTTCCAACATACAAACAACGTGTCCAGACCACCGTAGTCAGTCCGTATTGTATAAGCTTAATATTAATATCCAGACCTTTATAAACGTGATATAACTCGTACTTCATGCGACGCAACCAGATGCCATTCTCTTGTTTATCGCCGAGTATTATCCGATGCGCCATATGCTCGAATACTTTGAAAGCTCTCCGATCAGCCCCCTTTAACGTCCATGTTTAATGGCCGTATAAAGCCACCGGAAGAATCAGAGTTGTATACAACGTAAATTTCGTTCTTGTTCGCAGACTATGGGACTTGAGCTGGTTAAGAAGTCCGTAATAAGCCCCCTTCGCAGCTGAAATACGCCTTTTCATCTAGCGGGTAACATCATTATCGTACATCATTAGAGTTCAAATCTATATATATAAAAACCAATCTATGTATGTATGTTCGCTAACTACTTCTGAACCACTTGGCCGATTTCAACCAAATTTGGTACAGACATTCTCTATCCTCAGAGGAAGTTAACAAAGGGGTGGGATGGTCATGTAGAAAAGGGGGAGGGGTGGTGGGAGGGGTTTTGTTCAGAAAACGAACAATTCTGTGTAACTTTCAACTCCCAGGACCGATTTCAACCAAATTTGGTACAGACATTCTCTATCCTCAGAGGAAGTTAACAAAGGGTGGGATGGTCATGTAGAAAAGGGGAGGGTGGTGGGAGGGGTTTTTGTTCAGAAAACGAACAATTCTGTGTAACTTTCAACTCCCAGGACCGATTTCAACCAAATTGTTTACACAGATTCACTACTAGGAGGTAATCAGATGGGAGGGATTTGGGAAAGGGGAGGGGTCTGGAGGAGGGGTTTTGTTTAGAAAACGGGCAATTCAAAGTAAATCATGAACCCCTGTACCGATTTCAACCAAATTTGGTACACACATTCTACATCATAAGGAAAAGATAACAAAGGGATGGGATGGTCATTGGAAAAAGGGGAGGGTATAGGGGAGGTGTTGTCTTTGGAAAACGAGCAACTCAGTGTAACTCCCAACCCCAGGACCGATTTCAATCAAATTTTGTACACATATTCACTATGAGGAGCCGATCGTACGGGAGGGAAATTTGGATAAGGGGGTAGGGGTCTGAAGGAGGGGTATTGTTCAGAAAACGGGCAATTTAGTGTAACTTCTGAACCCTGTACCGATTTCAACCAAATTTGGTACACATTTTCTATCCCTAGGAGAAGATAACAAAGGGGTGAAATGGCCGTTGAGAAAAGAGGAAGGGTAAAGGGAAAGCGGTTGTCTTTAGAAAACGGGCAATTCAGTGTAACTCCTGACCCCCAGGACCAATTCTAAGCAGATTAAATGATTAAATCATTCAACTCTATGATTAAAGATTATGATTAATGAATTATAATTTTTGAAAATGATGACTGATAATGATTAATGATTAAATTCATTTTGACAATAATTAACGATTATGAATAATAGATGAAAAAAACCGTTGGATTATGATTAACGATTACCGATCGTGATTAAATGTTGACACACTATGTGTATGGTTAATGATTAACGATCGATATGATTAATGATTGATGATTATGAATGATCAAATTGCATAGTGATCCATAATCGAGTAACCTTTATTCCAAATTTTAAAAGGTATGATAATTATATGATAATGATTCAAGATTAATAAATAAAAGCAAGGTATGCAATGATCCAATGTTCCAGCATAACTTCTGTACCCCTTGCCCGATTTCAACCAAATTTGGAACAAACATTCTTTTTCTTAAGAAGGCGAAGATGACAGGGATCGATCAACTCAACACTTCATCGAAATCATGGTTTGCCCAGAGAAAAGCAATGATTAAAGTGTTTCCTTCTGGACGGTAAATGTGATCATTTCTTTAAAAATAGACGTTTTTCCGGAATAAGGCATCGGTGTATGTTTTTCCTTCTTTAGAAATAGACGTTTGCCCGGAATAAAGCGATTTTGGGTTTGATCCCATTTTCAAAATCAGTCAATGTTTTCAAATGTAATCTACCTTCTTTTAATCAAATGATGAAATATCAATAAGAAAACACAATTATCCTTTTGACCTATTCCAATTCCGATGGTGAAAAAAACTGCGAATTAAACTGGCAACTCCGAGCAAGGCCGGGTACATAAAGCTAGTACTTCTATAATTTCAAATTTTTAGATTCCTATAAACTTCCTTCATTTCTTTGTTAAGGCTTTGTCACCACATCTTCAAGATAAGTGGTCCAGCTTAAACCTTCGTAGGGATATGTCGTGGAACCATCGTCATCATCAGACCCTACATCTGCAGCAATGTTCTGCCTGATTCCAATCCAGCGCATGCTTACATATTTAGTCTCCGCTCGTCCGCAGCGTGTAGCCAACACCTTCATATATTTTTATTTATATCCACTTCGAACCGAAGACTGTCAATTTATAAACACCTGTAATTTCTCTGTACTTTCTGCTCAACTAAACAATGTTTTGCTGTTGCATGTCAACACATATTTCACAGAAAAAAAAATCGGTTTCTGGTGCGTTGATTATTCTGATTGGATCTTCAGATATTTTGTTCGACGCTAACTGGCTGCCAAGATATTGAAGCGGCTGTTCATGTTGACATTCAACATTTTATCCTTGTAGCCGTTGATGGTAAGAGCCGCCGTAAAAAAGCATTAGGTCAGGTCTTTCGGCTTACTCTGCACATTAGAGCGCCATTGCACTAACAGGACAACATTTTCAACTCAATGAATCACCCACTTTGAGCATACTTGCAGCGGCACACTAGGAGTTAAGATCCGTCATCTCTCCGGTGTTTTTCGAGAGTTTTAGTGATATTTGTGAAAATGAAGAATTTTAATTATAAACCCTGGTGATGTAAGGCAGCTTATTTGGAGTTTTGAAGAAAATCAGAAAGTGTGTGAAGTGATACTTCAGCAGTATGAGGCGATACTTCAGCCTAGAAAGAAGGCTACGAAAGAAAGTGATACCTAGGAAGAAAGTTACGATGGTGCAAGAAGTGGAACGTTCTATTTGGTTAATTAAGGCTTACACGTACCTAAATGTTAACAGGAGCTATGTGAGATCAAACCAACTTGATATTTTATAATTAAAGAAGAAATCCGAACTCGCACATACATCTACCTATTTTTATGAACTGAATTTGGAAAATCAGTATTCTGTCTGTTTTGCGAGACATGTCAGCGATGCATTCTAGCTCTTTAATATTTTTATTAATACTTCTGGTGACCGCCAGAGCAGTGAGAAGGACTACGGTTTAGAATTACATGGGGCAAGCGGACTTGGGAAGGCAATAAAGCTGTAAGTTGTAGTATCTATGTAATACGATACAAAAGTTAGAGAGAACATAAAGTACACACATTTTATGAAAAACGAATTAAATTCAAACATTCGGGCTCACGCTTATGGCAAAATTATATTTTAATTGGATTAATTTCAATTGGAAACAATAAGGGGGAAGGGGACATTTAATATACATATTTTACTTTTCTTGTTTCAGAGAGCGAACTATGCGCTTAAACCTGGGCTAATTGGCCAGGGCAAGTTTAATAGCTTCGCCTCATCCCAGGAAAATCATCAATGGAGTGACATAAACATTTTAGCATGGTTACTCCCAACATCTATTCAAAATTATCATATCATTTGCTTATGATGATACTCCTAAAGCATATCCCCTACCAACTATCCATCTCCTAGACATCTATGGGTGTGTCGGTGAGTCGCTGGCCTCTCTTTAAATAGATGTCGTATCAACATTTCCCTCCCTACCCTAGTAACGGAGAAGATGGGCGTGGCCGGCAATGGTAGCTTCCATGCTTTATCATTTTGGACCTGCAATTGGGTTGCTATTAATTCCCAAATAGTAACCATAAGCAATTGGGGTAAGAAAGGTAAAGAATATACATGACAGCTATCATTGTGCAATCTACGAAATACAACGCAACGCTTGCAGCGGCACACTAGGAGTTAACTTTCTGAAATCAGTATGGTCAAAGGCATTTAAGGCTTAATTTCTCGAAATTAAACACCCTAATTAAAAAAGTATTTGGTACGCGTAGTAGTGGACGCCTTCCTATATGACTGGTACCAAATATTTTTTCATGAAAAGTTCCTGCTTTTGAGAAAACCCGCGTTAGATGTCTTTCGCCATACAAATTTCTGGCGGTTAACTAATGCTGGCTATTTTTGCATATACGTTAGCGCCTGGATGCTGGCAGTGGACCTGTAGCCCGCCTGACGGCGAACTAACCCTCTACTAGTGCGCTAGTACTTGTTTTAACAAATGGCTTAAGAACCACCTCTTCCGAGGACCACTTGTCGTTTTGTTGCCCGGCTAAATTCCGCTTCAGGGCGGGTTCAATTTTCAATCAACTACCCGAACGTGCTAGTAGAGGCTCTAGCTCTCGAAATACTCGGTTCGCAACCCCTAACAGTTTCAGAAAGTAATCCAAAATACGTTTTTTTCTACCAGACAATGCACATGAGCGACAGTTTATCATCACTGGCCAAGTTCTTCCCGTAACCCTATCCGAAAACTTTAGAGACAAAGTGGAGGACTGAGTTTCCCAAGCAGCCCCAACTCGGAATACAACATCAACCAAACTACAACAAACGAAACGAACGAAACGTGAGAATAACCTTTAGATCAGTGCAATCATTGGAAGGAAGTTCTAGTCTACATACATCATCAAACACTTATAACAGACTATTAACATTTATTCCTTACAGCGAGTCATTTCTTTCAATCGGGTACCCTTCTGCCTCACTTCCTTTCCATTAGTTTAAAGTCTCAGCATAACTACCTAACTGTGCGGATTTATACATGCTTTTACCTATGCTATTCCAATAAGAAAACTCTTCCCAACTTCGCTATCTCGTAAACGCTTTCTTCACAAAACTACATTTGTAGGTCTCCCATCACAAGCTTGCTCACGTGCTTCTACAAAAGATATTTTAGTTACTAGATAAAGATTGTCGCTTCGGTTCCCTTTGTTCTGCTGTCCGCAACATGTTGGGTACCAAGCTGTCAAATCGTATGGATTTTCCTTCTTCGACATTTAGCTCCCCTATCCTCGCCAGCAAAAGATGTTCCGGACAGCGACGACAGCGATAATCTTTATCTAGTAACTAAAATATCTTTTGCTTCTACTTTACCGAAGTCTTCCTCCTACGTCGCGTCGCAACGACGGGCTCTGTTTCACCCAGTGAACAAAGCGTGTTAAGTGAATACCACCTAAATGGTTGGTGGGCCAATCTCGACGTCGTCGTCGAGAATAATCTTCAGGTGCAAATTTATGCTCTTCCGGAGTGCTCCAACTCCGGCCGGACCTTGGGGAACTTTATAGCTGGCGCGTGGGGTCAACAGTGTGGAAATAACGTGTTGTTAAAGGGGGTGGTGTGCCGAGCAGGAGGGGAACGGTGGTCCAAAAATAACTGGGAACAAAAAGCCGTTGGACGGCTGCACACATGGATGAGCTAAGGATCGAGACTCAAAGCGGTTATCTTTTCGTTTTACCTTTTTGTTTGCTTATCTCTAATCACGCACAGTACCGCATTTGCTAATTTAATAACGTTTAGCACTGCCTATGGAAAGGAAATCTAATAATTAATTACACTGGTTATAAAGACACTTTCATGTTACACAAACCTTTTTTTTAATTCTTTATTTTGGTGTTTTTTAAAATTCTAGATTAAGTTCCACACCGCGTTACACAAACCTCCTAAACACACCGCAAATATAAAAATAAGATTCTTCACACTGCTGCCTCTTCCATGGGTCAGAATAAAGCGGACGAGTCAGAACTTGAAATGCCTCAGATAGGTTGCGATTGGGGTTTTTGAATTCGTTCCGGAAATCGTGGGCCGATCTTATTAAAAGATGATTTCGGATTACCTTTTGATCCCATTATTAGTTTTGTCCCTTTCCTTCTTGAATCATTCGCCTCTATCTAGCCTGTTCAGAACCTTTCCATCGATTGCTTATTCTTAACCCATAGAACAACAAGGGTTCCAAATGTGAGGTATTTGTCCCTCCCGTTTGATCCAGAGCATGTTTTGCTGGATGAGTGAACGAGCGCGCCAAGTGAGTGAACGATAATATTTTTGATAGTGAAGTTTCATGCAGTAAGTGACATGGATTCATTTATTGTATGCAAGCGAGTGATCTTATACTGCTGTTCGTTAAACTTTTACTGAATTCCGGTATCTAAAATTAGGTACAATACAACGCAAACATAATTAAGTAATCTAGAATACCGCTACAGACCACTTGTCGTTTTCTGCGATGCCCGGCTAGATACTGACCGAAAGTCAGCTACTAAATTCTCGGAGATGAACGAGAACAAGCAAGCATTCTAATTCCGACCCGAATGACCAGGAAACACCCACAATCGACACCTATCTAGCATAGCTCACAAATTCCACCAAATAACCGAATTACCTCAACACGACCTAAGTCGGGGGGTCCCGTAGGGTAGTTGGCTACACGTTCGCCTTACAAGCGAGGCATTCTTCTCGGAGGCATTCCTTCAACGTTAGCCGGAGACATGGCAACCGAACAATGCAACGATTTTTGGATAACACGACATGGACAAAACGAACACAATGGATTCACGACGAGATGGACCAGCAACGACAACAACAATGAATTATGAAAAAATCTAAAAATAGATTCTGTGTGGATTCTGGCTGCAGCATACCATAGTAGATCTCGGCACAGTAGCGGTTAAGTAACACAGAGTGCCTATCAAATAAAGAAAGGAATAAAAAACGACCTAAGTTCGTTATCATCACTGGCAGAAATTCCCCAACCTCTTCACCCTCATTCCACTTTGGAAGCCGGATAGACCAGACATTATGCGGACAAACTGAAACTAATCGAACGTGAACTGTGCTAACGTGCTTGCATGCAAGGCTTTCTACTCACGGTCTTTCAGGGCTTACGCTTTCAAGCTCCCTTTTGCGCTTCCTACGACGACGACGATCTGCAACCGAGTTTCACGTTCACGCACGAGGTTTTGGTGGCTTCTCGTGACGCGAACTTACTGGCTGGGCGAACGACGATCAGAACAGTCGCCTAGAGTGCGTTGAGGGCGTTCGCGACTTCCTTCCGGACTCAAAACGCCGGAAAACTTTGCTTCCAGAACGTAGACTGGATGCGCGACGGAGGGTGATGCGGCGGCTAGCTTTATCGTCTGCGCTTTGTGCGGTATTTTTGGGCTGGCTCTGAATGAAATAGCCGTAGCTTGCGCTTGGCTAGACGACACAATTAACACATATGATGAGACACAATTAAAGTCATTTATCTTTGATCTCTGACACTACAGTTCAACAGACACAACTTTTACCGCACAAACTTCGATATCTAGCTAGGGCCTTTACGGGGAAACATTTGGAAATAATTACTACTAACTTAAGAACACTTCACGTTTTAATAAACTTACAACAATTACACCACGGAAACTACACAACTTCGCGATCCTTCTTCTACCACGGTTTGGGACAAAGTGGACGAGACTGTTTCTGAGATCCCTCAGATTAAACTGTCATGGTTTTAGGAAACGGAAACCAAACGATCTCCGCTTACTATGTTCGAGAGATATCAATTGTAGCTATCTCCTTTTGCTTTCGAATCGAAATTAGTTTACTCATCTCATTCCGTTATCGTGTTGAAGAATTCAATAGTTGCCTTCCAGTGTTCTCTATCCAGAAAACAAGAGCACGTATAGTGATTCTCGAATCGCATCGCGCATCAACCTTGCGTAGCGGGAGACCTATTTACACTTCGAAAGTTGTATGCAATTTCCAATTATTGTGCGTTGTGTGGTAATTTAGTTTGTTTAATTGTGTTTCGCGTTTCTATGTTCATGTAATTTACTACTTTTAAGATTTTCTATATAATATTTACATTTATTTAGAATGATTAATCAAAACAATAACAACAAGAAAACAAATAACTAGTGAATGAATAAATAACAAAAACGGCTACTATGATACTGTATTTGTTCATGTTGTGTCGATTATGCATGAGATTGGTTGGTAATGAATCCCACGTCACACCATCGCAGCTAATTTAATTAAAGGTCTTTCCATCACGGTTTGAACCATGAAACATTAACACCAGAAAACCCAGAAACACATTCCTTTGGATGTAGAACATAGAAGGGCTAGGAAAATAAATCTCACCCTCCTCGGTAGTTCATCCATAAAAAACAGTTTCCCCTTTTCTTCAAAGCAATCGGAACACTTTTCTATGGACTAATTAATTAATTCATCTTTCATAACCATCTCAGCGGGTAGGTGACCGGTAGTTTGCACTCTGTTAGCTCTCTTCACACTTTTAGTTTGTGCTTATCGAAAAACGAAATCTGAGCTTGACAGCCATTCAGCCGACCACCACCGCAGCAGTTCCACACCTACGAGAAAGACATGTGTGATATTGCTTATACGGAGTAACGCCTCACAGTTCATTAAAGATAAACGTACAAAAAAGCTGGTCGGTCACCGTCAGGGCTATTCACTGCAAACCATGTTCCTGTTGCAAACCATGCTGCTGGTAGCATCCAGCGGTTCAGATTCGGATTCCCAGTGCGGAGACTCTGCCGAACTGCAGGAAGGGCTGAATTTCTCGTATTTTTTCAACGTCAGGGCCATTCCGTTTTCCCTCTCCCATGGGTCCCGATTTGCGACGTCTTGTAGAGGTGCACTGGATGTGGCTAAATTTCATTTGGTATTTTTACTCTTTACCTTTTCGGTCGGTGCTTTTTATTTGTCCGCCATCTAACTGCCAACCTTCCCAACTATGTGTACTCTGCTCGACAAACGGCTGGATTTTTATAACTCTTTTAAAAATAAAACGGAGAAACTGGTTGTGGAAAAGAATTTGCGGTGGCTACGTATCGTTTATAACCGCCTGTGGGAGACGACCAAAAAGTTCGACATGGCGCTCGATTTGAAAGGTGCAGCATTTTTTTTATCACGTTGAACTGCACATCCGTGGGTTGTCGGTAATGGACAGACATTAAAATTTAAAAGTTTTCAAAAACGATCGTTAGGCATTTAGAGAGAAATCAATAGATGGGCCTTATCTTTGTGTAAATAACTTTTGGTGAAGCAGCATGTTGCATTCACACATGTGATATGAATAGAAAATTATTTGTAGCTTTGGGATTGTCTCAACTTCACATAAGACGAGTTAGTACCCATTTAGCTCCACTACATGACTGTAACTTTACAGATAAATATTTCGACCTCAACTAACTGAAAGGCTGTCATCAATAGCTTGACTAACCTTGTATACTAACGTATTACGTATGTGTAAGGCTACAAGTGGTGGAACTAAATGGGATGACAAAGGCTTCGATTGAGTTGATCATCACATTCTACTCCAAAAGATGATTAAAACCATAATTGGCATACATATTACTACGGGCTGAATGTCACTAGGCCGATCAAACCATTAGGCCGAAACCCATCTGGCCGAAAGTCATTTGGCCGAATAGGCCATTTGACCGAATAGGTTATTTGGCCGGATATGTCATTTTGCGGAACAGGTCATTTAGCCGAAAATGTTATTTGGCCGAATAAGTCATTTGACCGAATTGTTCATTTGGCCGAATAGGTTATTTGGTCTAATAGGTCATTTGGTGGCCGAATAGGGCTGCAAAATGGTGGATTGACATCAGAGAAGGAGCGCCCTACAGAGCACTGGTCCCCACAAGTTCCTATCTCACGCTTCCACGTGTCGTCCGATGACAAAAGACCGCCAGCTAAGTGTTGTGTACTTAGCTGGTAGTGCAACCTGGGCACTGTTGTCTTTCTGACATCAGCTAGAGTGAGAAGGTAGGCCTCGAGCGTCTGTTCACCAGGAGGTGCGATTCAAACAGCGTCTGCCTGGTACCCATCGGCTGATCAACGAAATGCTGTATCGCGTCAGCTATACCTAAGGTGGTAGCCCCACCAGCGCGATGTAGGTAACGCGACCCCGGTAAGGTAGCTTACTGAAGCCTCTCAAATACCACGAAAAATGGAGGTAGAAGAAAAAGAGAACGTTATTTTTGGCAACCGACCCGGCAACGAAATAAGGACTATGAAACTCGGTACCTGGAATGTCAGGACCCCAAATGAACCTGGACGAGTGTGCCTTCTGGCTCGCGAACTGCAGAAAGTTGGAGTGAAGTGGCCGCTATTCAAGAAGTCCGAGCCTTCACTCCGCTACCAATGACAACGGCCTACGGCTAGTAAATTTCGCTGCTGCCAGAGGGATGGCCATTAGTAGGACCTTCTTTGCACGAAAGAATATCCGAAAGCACACCTGGAGACACCCAAATGGTGAAAGTTGCAACCGGATAGACCATGTTTTGGTGGATGTGCGCCATTTCTCCGATGTTATCGATGTGCGGACATTCAGAGGTCCGAACATTGACTCTGATCACTACCTCGTTGTCAGTGAAATTCGATCACGGTTGTCAACTGTATTGAACGAAAGATCACAGCGAACGATGCGTACAATATCCAGCGCTTGTCGGCGGAAGGAGTATGTAGGAGTATGTAAGGAGTACCACCAGAAGCTCGACGAACGGTTAAGTGCAATCAACATTAGCGACAACATCAATGATCTATGGGAGTCGATGTATGGAGCGGTGAGCACAACAGTACGAGAAGTGGTAGGCACTGCACAGAGACGACCCAGGACGGGTTGGTTCGATGTGGAGTGTCAGAGAGTGACAGACGAGAAGAACGTTGCCAGAAGCCGGATGTTGGTGTCGGGTACCCGGTCGAATAGAGATCGAAACAAGGAAGCAAAAGCAGCCGAAAAACGAACCCACCGCAGGAAGAAGAAAGAAAGAACACTTCGAGACTTTGTTGACTAGTGGAAGTGACGGTGCATCGGCGAACAGAATAAATATTAGCGACGATGGACAAGCTGTGGAGCCGCCTACACTCAGGGATTGAACTTATCATTCCATTATCATTTAGTATTCAGCCAATAACTCATTCCAGAGGCGGAATTCCGAAAAAAGTAACCAGTAATTTAACGGATCGTTTTTCATGTTTTGTGATTGAGGTATGAATATACAAATAACCATTGACCACTCTGATCGCTTTCGGGAGATACAGATTTCCCCTGAGGGACGTATAGAAGGGGAGATTTCAGTTTCAGCAACATTCGACAGACATTTGACGGCTTCTTTTTCATGGTTTTTATGAGAAAGTGGAGTATACTTAACTTAAGTGGTCTACGTCGATTGGTATATAACACGGGGTCTCCAAGCCTTCTACGAAAAGTTTGTTTTCGGCGTGAAATGATAGCCTTTCGGTACAACTTTGCTGTACGAGAAAGACAATGAATGACAGGTAACGGAGACATCTAAAGTGGATTGTAACAGGAAACCGCAAAATGAGCGCTGCAAAGGCAACAGCGGAGTTGAATTACTGTCGTTCGGGGTGACATTGGGCCTAGGGGGTAAGATTGGGCCAAAAACGAAAAATGTTTCCACTCCTAATATCTCAGAAACTGTTACAAATTTTGATGAAAACTTCAAACGGATCGAAATTATATTAAAATTTACATCTAGGAAATCACAAAACAAATTCCAAGAACTAATTGTGCTCGTACCATAATGCTTGGAACTTGAATGTAAAACTATTGATCGAATGAACCCGTATTAAAATAGTGTCAGTAATGCCCCACAAATCTATTACATAACTTGTGTTTAGATCGTTGGGTACCTGGTTATCATCTGTTGTTGTTTTATCGAATTTTATGGATATTTTATATGGTGGTTCTGGTTTTTCGTAGCAACGAGCAATGTTCGCTAAAAAGGGGTGAGATTGGGCCAAGCCTGGGTTGATTTGCCTTACATAGTTGGTAAGAGCCGTAATGTAGGCAATTATTTTCAATGAACGATTGAATCGTGGCATCGTCACCGCTGAACATAATTCTATTTGGCCCAATGTTACCCCCTGTGAAGGTTGAGAATGGGCCAATTTTGAATAACATATAACTTTGAAGAATTTTTCTCATTTCACACAGTGGTAAATTTATTATTCAAGCTTGTACCAAACTAATTAGAACTTGATTCCAATGTTAGCTACTAGAGCTTTGTAACATTTACTTGGAACAAACCACATTTTGGCCCAATGACACCCCCGTTGGCGGTATAGTGCCGAAGAACTTGTTTCTATTACTACAATCCGAAGAGAATTCCCTGATCAACAACTCTACGCCAGAGCAGCCATTTCAAAACCTTTGAATTCAAAACTTAACGCTTCGAAATATAGAATTGTCTGCGCCAGTGTAGAGAACGCGCATCCAGGACTGCACAATAATGGAAACAAGTTGTGTGGCCGGATGAATCATGTTCTACGCTGTGCCCTACTACAGGGTGGGGTTATGTTTGGAGAAAACCATCAGAAGCGTGGAGGATGTCCTGTAATGGTATGGGGTGCCATATCATGATATTCAGCCGGTCCAGTAAATGATTGCCTCGAAAGGAAAAATTACATCCAATGATTACGTACTAGCAAGTATTTATGTTAACATTTTGTTTCTTGTGTAGAAATAGTTATTACATCATTTTTAGGTTTTACTGATAAAGCAAACCTTATTTTCGGAAGGTAATGGCATTTTTCAGGACGATAATGCACCAATCCACACAGCAGGGAAAAGAAAATCGTGGTATGAGGAATATGATGCGGAATTGACGCACTTATGTACCATAACCAACACAGTCTCTCGATTTAAATATCATTGAACCAGTTTGGTCGAAGATGACGAGCTCGGTGGTCTAGTGGCTACCGCTTCTGCCTTATAAGCAGGAGATTCCAGGCTCGTCCCTTTCCTACTTTGTATTTCTATCTTAATTCTTTCTGTGTTTCACGTTCAACCAGAACGATTCCTACTGTTAAACCTTCAACACTAACAATCCAAAAACCTCCCGTGGCACCTATGAGAGGTCGTAGAGTTCTCTGCATCTTTCTTAAGTAGGTATCCAACTAACCATCCTTTCCCTTCCTCAGCATTCGCAAGGACGTGGCCAGGACAGATCTCGACTATTGGAGAGTGCATTGCTTCCATCTAAGAGATAGCGATTAGTCCCAAATCAATATCTGTGGTACCGGATGAAAGTGTTGCTACTCTCATACAATAGTCTTGGCTTGTACCACCTACGAATTTGTGCGAAATGCTCAATGCTAATGCTAATGCTAATTGAACCAGTTTGGTCGAAGATGGAAGTACGTGTCCGAAGCGTTTTTCCTCCTCCATCATCGTTAAAACAACTTGAATAACAACTATGAATAACAGAAGAGTGGTACAAAATTTTACTAGATACAATACAAAAATTGTACAATTCAATTCCTTGCCGATTTTCGAGCTATCAATATCATTGAAACATAGGGTGTTCCAATACCGTACTAGGTGTTGATAGATAAACCTATAAAAATTGTTTAAAATAAAAATTCATTTGTTCCCTTCTACATGTTCCCCGGAGGCACCATACCCAATAAAAAATGAAAGCTAATAGAGCACTAATTCAACCAAAATTAGACTTCTTCAGCTAGAAAACAAGCTTACTTGGCGATGAAGTAAAACTGTCAACGCTATTACCCGTGACTGAAAGCTAATCCAAAAATTAAGTTACTCAGCTAAAATGGTTTGTTAATTAGTGCCATCCGTAGTGACTAATGTAGATCATGTGTTCTATGCTAGTTAACGCTTAAGCTGAAATGTCCCCTTCTACAGGCACCCTAACGGCTTCAGGATCCGTCTATTAGATTTTCATTCTTTACACATGAGAAGCCTTCTGGAAGAAAATCGTAATGGAAGATCTGCTAAAAAGCTTTATTCAAATGATGTTGTGGCCTTGAGATTGTCGGGTTTCACATTTTCCAAACCCGAACGCGACCCGAACCCGACTTGTACCCGAGAATTTTTGCATTCGTAAGCCCGTACCCGACCCGAACCCGACATTATATAATTATTTAAACTTAAGTTGTACCCGAACTAAAGTTTTGCCCGGAAAATTTAACCAGATATTTTCTGGTTCTCTTAAAAATGAAAATGATGCAAGTCCAAGCAACTAACTTGCCTCACAATTAACAAAACTGAATAAAATAATATTCAGTATTTTGAACCCGTACCCGACCCGTATTGTCGATCGGATCCGATTATAAAGAAATGGCCATATCTCACTTATTTCTGATCCGATTTCAAATTCCAATATATGGTTCTAATCAGCAGGAGCATTACTTTATTTGTGATTACCATAATCCAGGAAAACTTTGATCGCCGCCCGAGCAGCACACATCAATCACAGTAACTTATATATGACCGGATTCATCCTCAGTGTAGGAATTCCAACTATAATTGCCTACCTTAAGGCGTTTACAGATGCTTGCTTTATACATAAATGATTGAAACATTGAAATTTAAAGCTGAAAAATTAAAAAAAAAACTCGTCAAAAAAAATTTTTAAAACAAGTTTAAAATTATCAAATAATCAAGAACAACAGCCTTATACGTTCTACATGTAGTAGTATTCGTTTTAAAAATATGAAAAATGTTAAAAACAATTTAAAAAATGATCAATGATTATTCCATTTTTAGCCACAACTTATTTTAATATCCACCACAAATTTCGCCAATTGAGGTAGGGGGAATGACGGCTTTGGCAGGTTTTGTTCTATTATTGGCAGGGGGGTTTTTTATGACTGACTTGGCTCAAATTTGGCCTAAACATTCTTTACATATCAAAGAATATTGTGGACAAATTTCATTAAATTCGGTCGACAAAAACCCCCCTGCCAATAATAGAACAAAACCTGCCAAAGCCGTCTTTCCCCCTATCTGTTGCTGAGTTTTCTGTCTTTTGTAATGAAATATTGAGTAACCTTTGGGGAATAAAGATTTCATTTCAGATTGCCAGACAATCTGGAATATACATTCAAACATACAAATAATTGAGGTTTTGACACTAAGAATGCATGCGCGATTGACACAATGAACGCTTGTTAAGAACTACTACATGTCGTGACTAATATTGTAATAAGTTATAATGAATGCCAAAGGGTTGTTTAAATTTACATATTTGAAATGCTTCAAATTAATGACAATGTTAAACTTTCAACACATGAATGAAAATAGATGATAGTCACTTTTATTTTTTTTTTTTTTTTTCTTCTTTATTAAAGAGGCTTTCAGCTCTTGACTGGTTCACCTCTGAGTCACTTTTATCATAACCGCTGTCTAGCAATCTGCAGACGTTCTCCGTATAACTGGGAAGACTTTCAATATTTCAGTATACGTCCCATCGCCGCATCAAAGCAAAATTAAGCACTGAAAGACATGTGCCTGGCTCAATTTCGCTTGAATTCCCCTCAAAGGAGATGAACGCTCAATTACATCGGAATCGAAGCGGCGCTAAGTTCTAATTAAGCTTGAGGAATCAACAAACTTCTGGATTGAATTTATTATTTATAGAAATTTTACCCTCTACTGAAGAGTTGTTTAAACAAATTTTCTTTGTTCTGCCGTACGATGTTAACACATCAAGAGAAACAGCGTTCTTTATTGGACAGTGTAGTGAGCATCCACTGTAACTGGTCTGATGTGGCAACTACATCAGACAAAGAAGCAAAACATTATCGGCTGATATGGAGAGTTATATCCATTACGGACTAGCTTTTCTACCTTGCGTGTTGCATCATTAGCAACATAATAATGAAAATTTTCTATCCTACAGTGATGACCCGATTGTATCACGTCCCGATTTAGTCTTCCCCCGATTTTAATGTGTTCTGAACACGTTTTGGACACGATCCTCCGATTTTAATACGTTTTGAACACGTCTCAATTTTTCACATTTTATGATCAGATTTTTAAATAACCACAAAAGACGAAATTACAGTAGAGAGCAATAAATTGCATGTACAGCAAATACTTTTGCAAATTGATCGACGTATAAAATTGCAGCTAATCCCAACAATTTAAAACAATAATATTAGTATTCGATATTGAGTTAAATATGACTGAATAATACAAGCAGGCATAGTTCAAATTTATTTCTATTTAAGAGAACGGTATGATCGATTAAATGTTGCGTTTATTTGCATATGGTTTAAATATGTGCATGAAAATTAATTCAAATGGTAACATGGTAATGTTTTGTCAGACATTGAAGAACTTGCTTGAAGTAATCGTCACGCTTAGTAGTAAGGAGAATGAGTAACCTTACTGTTGTGTATTTCACTGATTATAGTAATCATAGTGATTTATCCAAACTCCACTTGGGCGTCACGTCATAAGATATAAGAGAGGAGGTAGATATCACCGGTTTTCTGCGTAAGCGGCTCACTCATATTGTTGTCGCTTGCTAGTTCCGATAAAAGCATTTTTTTGCTGTTCTTCCTCTTCGCTGACACTTTCAAGAACATCCTCCACACGATTTTCAAGCTCTTCAATGAACGATACCTTCATAGGATCTTCTAGTAGTCGTGTATTGAATCGCCGTTGGAACTTCTCTTTGCGTCGCTAAATCAAAGCAATATACAGTCGGATCTCGCCAATAGGAAGGTGTGGATCAGACTTGCATTGAGAGATGGGGAAGAGTTACTCACCATATCGTTCGTTGTTGCCACAAAATTGGAGTCACACAATTAGATAAGTAAAACATAAAACAAATTTATCTCAATTATATTGTTTCCTGGCCAGTTTATGAAAAAAATACACGTAAAGAAAATCAGACAGGACAAAAAATCTGTCTAAAAACAGAATCGGGTGCACTATAACATTTTCGTATCAATAAAAAAAAATTTCATTTGCCCAATGTTCTGTATATCTTGTCGCAAACCTCAGCAAGTGTTTCTGTAGAACCGAGTATACAGACAGGTTATCATCTATATTTAAATGCACATTTACTGTACTGAACCACGAGCGCTAATAATAATTGATTGATGGAGTGATTTGTGCCAGCAACAAAGACTAACACACAGGTGCTATGACCCCAACGCCACAGCAAATGTTAATCACCCTCTTAAGGAAAGCGTGGAAAATTATATCATGATTGCTGCTAGGTGAAGGAGATAACATCAATCCTACTCAGAACCGCTTGGTGCCTATGTAAATCTCAATGATTTATGCTAATTTAATTCATGGCCTCGATGTGCAAATTGAATAATTGTAATGTCTAATTGATGTACTAATTTTTCCAGACAGGTACAACAATGAACCTGATTTTCCGAGTGAAGTTAAAATTTTATGACCAATGGATTGGCCATACTTGAAGCTGAGCTGTTTAGCTTGGAATATGATGTTTGGATTATGATTCTGGGATAGTATGTGACAAATTAATTATGACGGCTTTGTTGTTTCTTTTTTGGTCGGTTACACTAGTGAAGTGGCAGCCAGTGCTATTTAAATAATTTGGTGTTATACATAGACATGGTGTTATAGATATAAATTATTGTGAAATGATATAGAAATACTAATATCATCTTCCTAGATGAACATTTTCATGAGGGAATTGATGCCGAAAGTATAAATTTGACTGTTTGTTTCTTTAGTATTTCGGTAATAAATGGCCACTCAGTCTTCAATTTAGTGAAACAAGTATGTCATTTACCCGACATTTCGACATTTCGGAATTGTCTCTTTCTCAGAGAGAAAATACTGCCGTTGCTAAAAGTAGGATCACTGTCTTGGACTATTGATTACACTGACTGAATTATTAACGTCAGGCATTAAACAACGGACAGGGCATTTACACAATAGTGGAGAGTTTTCCGATTTGCGAAAACTTTTCTCCTTACTATGGAGGGAATTGAACCCACGTTCCACAGTACGCAAATGCGCCCAGCCGACTGACGCCACTATCCACACGGTCATGAATCCCACGTTGTTTATTGTTTGCTCTTCCTTTACCTGCTACGGTTATTTTTTTAGACTTGGAAATTCCCTTAGGAATAGTAAAATTTTTGCGTTACTTAATGAATCGGCAGTGCGGATCTTCCCTAAATTAAAAGTTGAGCTGATGTCAGCACAGCAAGTTAGATTCATCCCACTGCGATTTCCAACATTTGAAAAAGCGTGAAAGACCAAATTGATTCTTTCCGGTTCTTTGTCTATATGTATAGCTTATGTCAAGCCATTTGGCCGAATGCCGTTTGGTCGAAAGTTAAAATAATTTACCTTACATTACGAATAGTGAAGAGTGATAAATGAGAAGTGAGCAGTGATAATCGCGAAGTGAAAATGAGGAAGTGTGAAATCGGACTTCTTATGAAAACTACCTTCTTCTTTCTTCTACCTTTTTCTTCTTCCTTCTTCCTCCATACTTCTTCCTCCTTTCTTCTTCCATTTTCCATTATCACCTCAAGCTTTGTGTTTATTAGTACTCGCTTCTGATTTATCACTTTTCACCAATCACTTTACACTACTCATTTTTAACTTATCACTTCTTACATCTCAATTAGGGATGTGCGCCGCCGCGCCACGCCGCCAACAATTCTTGGCACTAAAATTTTGCATCGGCGCGCCGCTGTTTAAAATTTGTCACGTCGCTGATTCATGATTTTCCATGCCGATTCAAATTCTAAGAAGTCCGCTGAATTTCCCGATAGATATCCCCAACTCATCACGTTGAAACTCCACTGCATTTTTCGTGAAAATACCTTGAAGTTTCTTTGAAAAAAAAAAATATATAAGAAGAACTTCGAGTGCAAAGTCTGAAGTTTCAATCGTTTCTTTTTATTTTTCACCGTATTTTAAAATTTCCATTTAAATCCAAATTTTTCGTTGAAATAGAATTTTTGCATGGAGAAGAGTTGTTTTACAGAAAGCCATTTGGCCGAAAGCCAAAATGTTGTTTGGCTAAATATTTGACCGAACAAATCCTTTAGCCAAAGCCCATCTAGCCTAAAGTTATTCCGCCGAAAATGTCATTTGATCGAAAGGTACATGCGGTCGAAAATGTACATCGGTCGAAAAGTTCCTTCGGCTGAAAAAATCCGTTGGCTGAATTGACCGAAATGATCGTTTGACAGAAAGTACTTTCTTCACGCTTGTAGGGGGGAGGAGGGGTTAAGAGCAGCGTGACGATCTATACAAAAAATAGAGGTTTGTTACAAAAAAATAACGAAGGGGGGAGGGGGTTTGAAAATCGCCAATTTTTATGTGACGAACTTCATGGATTTTGCATCATCGATCAAACGACCATTTCCCATTATTTAGTAATTTCCCGTAGATTTTTCGAAAAATTTCCTTTAAGCAAAATAAAAAAAAATCCTGTAGAAAACCAAAGAAATTCGTTCAAAATGCCGGAAAACCAAACCTTTTTCCGTAAAAAAATAATTGAATGTTTAAATTCCAAATAGTTTTAGTGGAAATTCCGGAAAATTCTTCGTGGAAGTTTCGAAAAGTTTTTCATACACGCAGAAGAATCTTGTATAATTGAAACAATAATTTCGTTTTTGCATCAAACAACGACTGCAATTTTCCGTGAAAACTCCTTAAAGTTTCTCGCGCATATTTCGCAGAATTTTCTGTGTTTATTCCGAAAATTATTATTTTGAAATACTTTCCATGGATATTCTGTATAATATGTATATCTTTTTGTCAAAATTTGGATCAATTTCTCGTACAAATTCTGAATATTTGTTTACTAATAATTTTCCTTGCGAGTTCTAAAGAGCTTCCCTTGAAAAATCCAAAGAATTCTTGAAACTTCAATGTAGTTCCCGTGAAAAATTCAGGCTTTCCCCGTGAAATTTTTAAGACTTTCCCGTTAATGTCTAGAAAATATCCCAGAAAAATGCAGAAAAAAAACTTTAAAAAATTAATGTAATAAAAATTGCCACGTCGAAAATAGCTTTCGGCGTGACGCCGCCGACGATTTTCGGACCGGCGCACACCGCTTATCTCAAGACTCACTACTTATTTAGAATATCTAATTTCACACTTCTCACTACTCACTTCGAACTTAATTTATCACTTCTCGCTACTCATTTGGGCCGTTACAAATATTTAATCAAAATTATGTCCTACTGGTCTCCGAAAGGTCAAGGGTGGGGGGATAACAAAAAATAAATATAAAACTGAAAAAAATCAAAAAAAAAAAATCCTCGGATTTGTAAAATTTTTTTTAGAAAATCCTCAAAATTACCCGAATTTTATTTTGTTGCCCCCTCAAAGTATTATTTTTGGTTTGAGAAATCCGAGGGGGGGACATAATTGTTTTTTAAATATTTGTATCGGTCCACATAAGGTAACATATTTCAACTATTCGGCCAAATGACCTCTTCTTCTTCTTCTTCTTCTTCTTATTGTCATTACATTCCCACTGGGACATTGCCGCATCGCAGATTGTTCATTCAGTGGTCATTCAGCACTTCCACAGCAGGGACGGGAATGGTTGACATTTCTTTTTACCATTCATTCTTCCATGCAATAATAGAAAAACAAAACGACGTCAGCCTCAGCCACGCCAAGCAGACGACAGTCAGCTCATGTTTTTTTCTATTTTCTCTCCCCACAATTAATGTTTTCGTACAATAATTTCACAACCTATAGTCGTTTTTGGTGGGAAATATTCATTTCATTACTCCTTGCTTATTTTAGAGGTAAGAACGAATATATAAGTACCATGTAATTAAACTCGATTCTGTGCTGCTTGCGCTGCGCACGAACCGAAACAAAAAATCTCAAGCAAATGCTGACCGCACGACGGCACGGCTCTAACGTAGCAGCAAACAAACAGTTTGTCTCATCGGCAAAAAAAATGTCACGATGTCGCGTAGATTTTTTTTAGAAAACTGTTTCGGCTTGTTTGGTGCATGAAATTTGACTGGATAAAATGTAAATATTCGCATAATCAGAGTATTTTAATGTACATTTCTCATCACTGCTTCCACAGTTATTAACTGCGAGGTTTCTAAGCTAAGGTACCATTTTTGCATTCATATATCATGAGGCTAACACGATGATACTTTTATGTTAAGCTAATGTATTTATACAAGGAACCGAGAAAATTTTCATTGATAGTCCTCCTTGTGAACTGCAAACCAAGCATAAACAAGTAACTTCCTCAAATTATAGTAGGGTAAACGTAACGATTTTGGCAACTTACCCCCTCCCCCCAGCTATTTCCTTCGTTATTTTACGCGCGATTGTTGCTAGAGTAAGACAAAAGGCTCAAGCCGTGTCGTCACCCTATGAAGGAACCGATCACAGTGTTAGATTCACATCAAACTAGAGAGCACATCAAACACATCAAAATAAATATCTATCTATGTGAGTGCGGAAATGCAATCAACTTTGAATTGGAAAAACAACTTTCCAATCGCAAGCAAGGCCGGATGCATACATCATACACCTTGTTTCCTTAAAACAATCAGACAATATTTTCTTTTTTTGCCCTTCTCGTGCCAAAATGGTTGTTGTCTTAACTGTTTGCGAGAAAGGCAGTCTCGCTGCTAGGATTAATTTATTTTTCAATTTGTTTCCCAAATTACTATTAAAAACTGAGAAAAGGGACATACAGCGTTTAGGAAAAACAATGAAGTACATCCATGATGAGGTAGCTAACACAAACATTAAAGCTTTAGATTTTACTAATTCATTGCGTTAGAATCAAATGATCAAGCAATGCATTATTGAAAACTGAAAAAAAAATCTGTCCATATCACATTGTTAAGGAGGTTCAGAAATCGCCACAACAGATTTTTATTCCCACACCAACCAGAAGATAGGTAAATCCTTCCCAAGGTCCATTCATTGGCAAACCGGATTTGGTTCCTACTCACGGCAACTCAACCGCCCGGTGTCCATCGGAACAAGATACATTATGCATATGCTGTAGAATGGACTTCCTAGCAGACCAATCTTTGTCTAGCCTACGAAAAAAGAGAAACATGTAAAACACTGTCACACTTCCGAAACATAACACTCCGGTGTCTCGAGCTTTATTTTGTGTAGTTTTTGTTACCTCCTAACGGTGCCCATCGGTATTTTCCCACCCATTCCATTGACAACACCAGAACAGGACGACGCGTCCCTTGCTCCGGTGTTTCCATAAATTCCAATTCCACCGTATCTACCGGCGATAGTTCAAGTTCCATTACGCCATTTGTTTTTGCTTCTTGTGGAGATTAGATCGGATCTAACACGGACAATGGTCAGCCCAAAATCCAGAGCACAGTGAACATTCGGGCTGATTTGCTGCGCTGTATACAAACATGCATCCAGCTGGTAGCGACAATTTTTCGCCTATCCTGTGCGAGCAAAAGGATTAGCCACGGTGGGAATTTGATAAAGCGAAATACGATTCGTTCGGCTATGTTTTGTTTCCTGGCGCACGGAATTGGAGATATTTTCCCAGATGGTGGAGTCTAACACTAAGTGATTGTAATTCTATAAGCATGACAATGCTCATAGAATTGGTTAGGAATATCAGATTTTTAAACACAAGCACTACGGTTGGGGAAGTAACACATATTTTTTTGCACTAATGATTAATTAATAAGTTTTAATTGCTTCTAACAGTTTGGATTTTCCACTGGTTGAATTGAACCATGTAGGAATTCCAATGTTATCAACTTTAACTAAGCTTACCCTAATTAATACTAATGAAACAAGTAGCTAATCGTTGCAATAGAATATGGCGACGACTTTTGTCAAAAATTGGAAATTATTTTATTGAACATTTGTTACAGTGGCTAAATATTGATAATTTATATGAAGTTAGTTGGTATTATACCAGAGAGGCAACTTCCGAGTCTTAAAAAATATTTTGAATCCTCTGAAGTGCATTCGTTCTGGTTTTGTAGCAACTAGTCCATACTTGCACAGCATACCATATGGCTAAGCTTAAACATTTGATCTTAAGATGAAATTTGTTTTTTTTTTAATTTATATGGATATAGTCACGTAATATTTTATTACATTTGACTTGAAAGCCTTTAATGTGATTTTTTGAAAGATAATTTTTGATCTTGTATCCCTCCTTAGCCGTGCGGTAAGATGCGCGGCTACAAAGGTGGTAGCTGGGTTCGATTCCCGGTGCCGGTCTATACAATTTTCGGATTGGAAATTGTCTTGACTTCCCTGGGCTTAAAAGTATCATCGTGTTAGCCTCATGATATACAAATGCAGAAATGGTAACTTGGCTTAGAAACCTCGCAGTTAATAACTGTGGAAGTGCTTAATGAACAAAGCTGCGAGGCGGCAATGTCCCAGTGGGGGATGTAATGCCAATGAAGAGAGGATCCAATCCCTATTCATAGTCTAGTCACAATTTGTCAACTATACGGTTTTAGATTAAAAGGTGTAGGTTTATCTGGGAAAATTATTAGCTGTGTTTTAAAAGCAGTCAGCAGACTAGTCAGACTCGAAATTGACTACCTTCGATACTATATTTTACAAGCAATTCAAATAGTTTCGCAGGAGGAAATTGTAAACTTTTTCACAGCACTCGAAAAAAAAACTACTAAACCGCGACTTGACAGCAGCCGTGGAATCTTTCGCACTAAAATGATGTTCATGGAATCGATGAATTATCATAACGCTGCGTTACCTCGGTCAAGACTCATGTAAATTTACGTTTTACTAAACAGAGTTTTACAGCTTTGTGAGTTTCATTGAAAAGTATGATGTGAATATCATACTCTGACGTAAATTTCTGATTTATTTAAAGTAATGAAATTGATTTGCATTGTACATCTCAAATAGAACGTAATATTTGAGAGAGAAGGCTACTTTCGCCCTGTCATTGTTACGGAAAGCATTCATTCCGCTATCAACGATCAGGTTCTGCGACCTGTAACCTTTGCTGCTGGTAGAGGGATGGCAATAATCGCAAGAACATCCGTAAACATAACTGGCAACGCTCGAGTGGCGACACTTGCCAGTAGTCAGTAGTTGGATGATAGTAGCTGGTATCCGATACAATAGAGAACGGTACAGTGCAGCAAAGGTAAAAGAAAAGGCAAAGATTTGGAGGATTATTGTTGATCGATGAAAATAAAGAGGTATCAAGAAGTAGGATGGACATAGTTGCCGACGGTTAAGCTGAAGAACCACCAATTCTGGGAGTTAAGAAGGTTCTACGCGTACTGTAAAACAGTAAAACTGCTGGAAAAAATGAGGTCCGGTCGACCTTCTCAAACTTGGAAGTGAGCAGCAGCATCAATCGATTCTCCACATTATTTAGACAATATGGGAGGATGAAGAACTGCTTACCGGCTGATTGGATGGCATCATATGCTTTAAAGAAAGGGCACAGATTCGAGTGTGCCAATTCACTTGTCTGAACTCGGTGTACACAATTCTGTTGTCTGAATATGTTGTTTCACAATTTTAGACCACTTCAGGAATCCTTCGTCGGCGAATACCTGTAAGGTTTTCACGAGGGCCGATAAACGATCTGTCGATGATAATTGATAAATGGTTTTCCGGCAAAAATGATTGGGCTCAAACGTGTCTCAAGTATTCGGATTGCAGACAAAGTGTAAAATTCGTTTATAATATTAGATGAATTGTTCCAGGGTGATGCGCTTTCAAATTTGTTGATCAAATCCTCTTTTTTCACATTTGGGGTAAATTTACATTCGGGTAAAAGTCATTTTCGGGTAAATCGGGTTATTCGATTACTTGATTATTCGGGTACAGCCCCATTAGAATTTGGTAACACGTTCGGTTGAAAAAAATTAAACAAAAAAATAAAAATAGGGTAGAGAACCATTTGAACAGCACCTCCTATTCCTGTCAGCAACGTTCATTACTCGAGCGCATTAAAACCGAATTACTTGTTTTTTAGTACATGGTTAATTTCTGTCGATATCTAGTGATGTACAAACAGTCAAGCCATTTGGTTGGAACGCGGTTGATTGCCGACAGGAATGCTGCCCAAATGGACCCGCTCCCTATTCTGTTGCCAAAACGAATGGTTTTCTTGCCAAAATCAAATGTTGTCGAACGTTAAAGGCCTATTCTCATTGCGGACGGGCCGGACCGGGGCCGGGTGAGAAAGCTTTCGAATTTATGCTGGGATATTTTCCAGTACACATTGCGCCGGGTTATCCCGGCCGGGTTAATTGTATACACGCACACTAATAATATTCGAATAGAAAACGAACGTCAAATTAAATTAACGAAAACAAAACAACTTTATCGATCCACATAAAGGCGGTGGTGCCTTTCTCGAAAATTATAAAATGTAATGAGAAAAGAAGTTTAGTGGGATCGAAATCGTGCTTTAGAGAGACAGATTTATTTGTTTCACCAATTCGCATTTATTTGAATTCAATTTAATGCAATGAAATGTTCTGATATCCACATTAAAGTGAATTCAATTATTCCACAAAGAACACATCTGTATTAAAAGACTCCTCTCTGATAATTCTTCTTGAGAAAATTTCGCTGGAAATTCTTTCATAAATTCCTTTTTTGAGTATTCCGATAATTTCTCTGGTAGATATTCCGAAAATTCATATAGAAATTCTTCCTAAATTTCTCTGGCATCTGCTCCAGAAATTCCTTCGAGCATTCTTGAAATGTCTCCTTAAATTCCTGTACTTCTCCGAGAACTCCATTGGGCAAGGATGTTATCGATCATTTAGTAATCTGCCTTTGATCTTTTAGTAGTTTGTCAATAACTCATTCTAGAGTGATTAATTATTAATGATTAATTATTTTAGAGCGTCTTAGGGGAAATGCTACAATGCTCTACTTTTTTCACAATATCTGTCAAGGGATTTTTGTAAACCCATATTTGAAAATTTGCCTCGACTTAAAATTTCCAACCCAACTTTGCCTAGAATTAGAGGACAACCAAAAATTCACAAACCCGGAAACGAAATCAGAGAAATAATATCTGCGGAAGGATCTCCAACTCACAAAATAGCAAAATGGTTAGTCAAAGAATTCCAAACACTCTACACACATACACAAACAGACACTAGACAAGTACAAAACACAAAACAGTTTATTGAAAAATTGCAAAACTCAGGAAATATAGAAGAAGACGAGATAATGGTTTCATTTGATGTGGCTGCACTGTTCCCAAGTGTACCCGTAAAAGAAGCTATTGTCTTGTTGGAAGATTGGTTACTTAGACAAAAATCAGACGCAGCTTGGAAGACAAAAGTACGCACATATTTAAAATTAACAAGACTTTGCATAGAAGAGAGCTATTTTACATTCAGAGGAGACTACTACAAGCAGACAAAAGGAACATCAATGGGTAATCCTCTGTCCCCTTTCTTATGTGAACTGTTCATGGCTAATCTTGAAAAGGATTTGAAGGAAAAAGGGGCCATTCCTGAGCGATGGTGGAGATATGTAGATGATATCTTCAGCATCATTAGGAAAGACGCACTTCCATCAATCCTAGAAGCCATTAATAGTGCACATAGGGATATCAAGTTCACTTGTGAACAAGAGAAAGACGGAAAATTGCCCTTTTTGGATATTTTAATAGTTAGAGAATCAAACAAGATGAATTTTGAAATTTACAGAAAACCCACACACACACAAAGAGTTATACCCAACACTTCAAACCATTCACACCAACACAAAGCAGCCGCATTCCAACACATGATACATAGACTCGAGACTTTTCCACTTAGCGTCACAGAAAGAATTAAATTACATTTTTGAAACAGCTAGACTAAACGGATACTCAACTAGAACTATTCAAGCTATTATAGACAAACATAGAAAAACCCAGTACAGAAAATCATTAACTACATTATCACCAATAACAAATGAATTGCGACGAGTATCCGTTAATTTTGACCATAATATAACCAGACCATTACGCTCTAAATTTAGAAAAATTGGTATCGAATTAGTTTTCAGTAGCAGGAACAACCAACTGAAGACACTACTTGGAAGCACAAAAGACCCCGTTGACGCATTAGGAAAATCTGGAGTTTATAAAATATCATGCCCACACTGTGACAAAATCTACATAGGACAGACAAAACGAACACTAGACACGAGGTTCAAAGAACATTTGGCAGAAGTAACTAAAGCAAACAAAGACACTGAAAAAGGTATACATTATCATTTCAAATCTAAAGTAGCCGAACATATATTTAACGAAGATCATCAATTAACCAAAGACAACATATCACTTCTCAGACAAATACAAAATCCTTGGAAACTTGACGTAGCGGAAAGCTTAGAAATTTACAAACAAAAACAAATAAACTTACTTAACAAAGATCAAGGAAACGGATATACCTGGCTGTTTAGATTACTACCCACGGGACGACGACGAATCGGTACAAGCGACATGCCCTAATTTTTACCTACAGTTCTACCTACACACCATATTTAAAGTTAATGAGCAATGTTTTTCTTCAGTCGATAACAAACACTGAAGAAGTTTCCAAGTAGGAAACGAAATGCGTATCTGATTGTTGATACATAAAAAAGTTAATAGTGGAAGTAAATGGAAGAATAATAGTCTTTTAACCTTGTCATTCTAGAGGCTAAATTTCAAAATGTATTGTATGGTGGACTTTTAGTGCGAAGGTCTCGAAAGGCTCTCCTTAACATGTCGATGTTCGAATTCCACTGCTAAAGGAGTTACGGTGCTAGTTGCTATATTTATACTAAATGATAACAAAATATGCAATCATTTAGTCTAAGTAACTGCTACTAGCGCTATAGCTCCGTTATTAGTTAAATTCAAACAATGAACTGTTAGGCAAAGTTGTAGATAAACCTTTGCACTAGAAGTCCATCATACAACATATTTTAAATTTAAGCCTCTGGAATGAGTTATTGAAAAACTACTAAATGATCGAAGGCAGATTACTAAATGATCGATAACATCCTTGACTGGGATTCCCCTGGTAGTCCTTCCAGAATTAACAAAGGAATTCCCGCAATAATTCCCAGATTTTCGAAGGAATTCCCAAGAGAATTCTCAGAGTAACTTGGATAAAATTTCCGGAGCAAATACAATTTGAGAGGAATTCCTGAAAGATTTCGCCTGAAAACCACCCCCACCATTTTCTCTACGAATTCTTTCTAAGTTTTTCTGGCATTTGCTCCCAGAATATCTTTCAAAATTCCTATGAAAATTTATCAAAGAAATTATTCAAGAACTGGAAGGAAGATTTCTTCTTCTTCTAGAATATCTCTAGAATAATTCTTAAAGGAATTCCCGGACAAATTTGCGAATTCCTATAATTTCCAAGGGAACTTTAAGAATTTCCGAAGGAATCCTCAGAAGAATTTATCTTCGCAGATGAATTTAGTAGGAATTTTCTGAGCAAATGAATTTTCCCAAAGGAATTCCCGAAAGAATTTCCAGAGAAATTTCCAAAGGAATTCCTAGAGAAATTTGCAAAGGAATTCCCAGAGCATTTCCCGAACTTATTCCCAGAGAAACTCCCGGAGGAATTCCCAGAGAAATTCCCAAAAGAATTCCCAGAGAAGTTCCCAAAGAAATTCTCAAAGGAATTCCCAGAAGAATTCCCTAAGGAATTCTCAGAGAAATTCCCAAAGGAATTCCCAGAGGAATTTTGAAAAATAATTCCTAGAGGAATTCCAAAAGGAATAAGAGGAATTCCCAATAGAAATCCCAGAAGAATTCCCAGAGGAATTCTTAGAAGAATTCCCAAAGCAATACGCATAGGAATTCCCAAAGGCATTTCAGAGAAATTTCCAAAGGAATTCTCAGAGGAATTGCCAGAGAAATTTCCAGAGGAATTCCCAAAGGAATTCCCAGTGGAATTCCCAAAGGAAATTCCAAAGGAATTCTTAAAGGAATTCCCAAAGAAAATCCCAAAAGAATTCCCGTAAGAAATCCCCGAGAAATTCATGGTGGAATTTCCGGAGGAATTCTTGGTGGATTTTCCGGAGGAATTCCTGGTGAAATTTCCGGAGGAATTCCTGGTGAAGTTTTCGGAAGAATTCCTGGTGGAAATTCCGGAAGAATTCCTGGTGGAAATTCCGGAGGAATTCCTGGTGAAATTTCCGGAGTAATTCCTGGTGGAATTTCCGGAGGAATTCCTGGTGGAATTTCCGGAGGAATTCCTGGTGGAATTTCCGGAGGAATTCCTGGAGGAATTTCCGGAGGAATTCCTGGAGGAATTTCCGGAGGAATTCCTGGAGGAATTTCTGAAGGAACTCCTAGAGGAATTTCCGGAATTTCTGGAGGAACTTCCGGAGGATTTTCTGGAGGAATTTCCGGAGGAATTCCTGGAGGAATTCATGGAGTCATTTCCGGAGGAATTTCTAGAGGAATTCCTCGAGGAATTTCCGGAGGAATTCCAGGAGTAATTTCCAGAGGAATTCCTGGAGGAATTTCCTGAGGAATTCCTGGAGAAATTTCTGGAGGAATTTCCGGATGAATTTCTTGAGGAATTTCCGGAGGAACTCCTGGACGAATTTCTGGAGGAATTTCCGGAGGAATTCCTGGAGGAATTTCCGGAGGAATTCCTGGAGGAATTTACTGAGGAATTCCTGGAGGAATTTCTGGAGAAACTTCCGGGTGAATTCCTGGAGGAATCCCCGAAGGAATTCCTGAAGGAATCCCCAGAGGAATTCCTGGAGGAATCTCCGGAGGAATTCCTGGAAGAATCCCCGGAGGAATTCCTGGGGGAATCCCCGGAGGAATTTCCAAAGGAATTCCTGGAAGAATTTCCGGAGAAATTTCTGGAGGATTTTACGGAGGAATTTCTGAAGGAATTTCTTGAGGAATTCCTGGAGGAATTTACGAAGGCTTTCCCGGAGGAATTTCAGGCAGAATTTCTGGAGGACTTACTGGAGGAATTCCTGGAGAAATTTCCGGAGGAATTCCTGGAGAAATTTCCGCAGGCTTTCCTGGAGGAATAGCCGGAGGGATTACGGTGGAATCCCTATGGAAAAATGGTGGAGGTATTTCTGGAAAAATTAGCGGAAGAAGTCTTGGAGGAATATCCGAGGAAACTCCTGGACGAATTTCCTAAGGAATTCTCAGAAGAATTTTTAGAAGATTTTCTGAAAGGATTCCTGAAGGAATTCCTGTAGGCCTTTCCAAAGGAATTCGACGGTTCATTTTCGGAAGAAATCCTGGAGAAATTTCCAGAAGAATCAATAAAAGAATGCCTGAGAAAACTATCGAAGGAATTTCTAAGAGACCTTCTAGAAAAACTCTTAATGGAGCTCCCGGAAGACTTTCTGGTGGATACTCTCGAGGAATTCCTGGAAAGATTATAGGAGGAATTCCCAGAGGCATTCGCGGGAAAATTCTTGGAGGTGTTTTCGGAGGAATTGTTGGAATAATTGCAGGAATTTCGTTTAAGGGAACTCCTGGAAAAATTCCAGCAGCAAATCTCAGAGGATTTTCTGGAGATATTTTTGGCGAATTTATGGACAAAAAATCTTGAGAGAGCTCGTGGAAGTCTTTCTGGTGGAATTCCAGAAGGGATGCCAAGAGAAATTCCAGGATAAATTCCCGGAGGCACTTACGGAAAAATTCTTGTTGGTGTATTGGGGGAGTTGTCGGGGAAATTGTAGAAAGAGTTCCTGGAGGAATATTTGATGAAAGACCCGGAAGAATTCCAAGAGAAATTGCTGTGTGTTCGTAGGAAAATTCATAGAAGTATTTCCGGAGACTCGTTGAAGTAATTCTCGGCGGGATTTTTGAAGTGATTGTCGAAGAACTTGCTTTAGAAACTGCGGTTTATGGGAATCCCGTCACGAAATCCTGCGTAAATATTACTTCATGAATAGTGATGAACATCCTAATTTTCGAAAAATTCACTATAACAAAGATTTAAAAACAAATTCTTCAGGAAGTTCTCCTCCTCCTCCTCCTTCAGGCTTTGCTCCCGGAATTTCTCCAGCAATTCCTCTGGTAACACTTTCGGAGGAATCCATGCCCGAACTAAAAAGGAACGCAGCAATTCTATCCCATCATGGCTCCTGTGGACTCTCCAGCTACATCTGTAGTCGCTCGGTCAGCAAGAAACGCCAGTTTCCCTCCCAGGTAAAAGAAATTGGTATACGTCTGGCCGAAGCCAAAGATACTGCTCCCGTTTTCAAAATATTGAATGGTTTCAGCACAATACGCCTTTGGCAACCTATCCCATCATGGCTCCTGTGGACTCTCCAGCTACATCTGTAGTCGCTCGGTCCATTGTCCATCATCGATACTACCAGTTTCTGCATTAAGAGAGCTCCAGTTTTTGCTGCAGATTCACAATAACATGCATAACATGGAAGCACATCATAATCAGGTTTTGGAGTATGCTTCCCATAGATATTCGCTTCGAAATGCTGCTGTTCTAGTAACGTTACGCACCAATACAGAGATGGCTAAGAGAAGTGTATCCTATTACAGCAAAAAATGCTTCAATGATCTGCCGATAACATTGAAACATGAGCGTAATGTTAAAACATTCAAACAAGCTGTAAAAACATTAATACGATCGCAAACTCAACGCTACGTCAACTAGCAGCTCATACTTACCTCGACCTACATCAAATTCGAGCTCAACTCGCTGTAAAACAAACTTCGGCTCTCCCAGCTCGTGTCAGCGGTAGACACCTGTTTCTGTCCCAGACGCACGGTCAGCAAGAAACGCCAGTTTCCATCTTAGCACAACATGCTTTTGGTAGCCTCTTCTGTCATGTCTACTGTGGTATCTCCAGCTCCAGTTGCTAGGTCAGCAAGAAACGCCAGTTTCCCTTCCAGGTAAAAGAAATTGGTATACGTCTGGCCGAAGCCAAAGATACTGCTCCCGTTTTCAAAATATTGAATGGTTCCAGTACAATACGCCTTTGGCAGCCTATCCCATCATGGCTCCTGTGGACTCTCCAGCTACATCTGTAGTCGCTCGGTCAGCAAGAAATGGTAGTTTCCCTCCCAGCACAACATGGTTTTAGCAGCCTCTCCCGTCATGGCTCATGTGATCTATTCAGCTCCATCTGTAATAGCTCAGTTTCACTAGTCTATTTGCCTATTGCCAAAATATCGCCATCTCATCATCAGTTGTTAATGTTAATGTTTCATTGATTATGTTTATATGTATAGTGAACAATTCTGATTCTCTAAATTTGTTAGTAGTATAGTTTATATGTTCTTAGTAATTATTATGTGAATTGTAAATGAACTATTGTACTTCCTTAAAAGAGAATATTTCTCACTGGAAGTGCACCAAAATTGTACAAAAAAACAAAAAGAAGAGGAGGTTTTATGCCTTTGGGAGAAGTGCTTCAGTATGAATTCCACTCCCAGGGGCTTTTCCCTGCTCCAAAATAAAAATAAAGTAAATAAATAAATAAATAAGATAGATAGATAATTCCAAAAAAAAAAATTATAAAAATTTTATATTAGTTTACCACGATGAGCTCCGTTAAAACAAAAAACAAGTATTGAAAGTGAAAAATAATATCTATCAACTTTGCTGATTGCTTCCAAAATGAAAACAGAAACAAACTGTCAAATGCGAGAAGCTTTCGTTGCTCACGCATACAATCACAAACAAAAAGTATGCTGCCCACCGAGCTGCAACCGGGGAGACAAAATATCGTCGGCAAGAAATTTTTATGACAGCCCGGCCCAGGCACGGTACGCCGGTTCGATGTGAACGATTGCATTGACATTACATGCAACCAATTTGAAACATAACCCCGACCGGGATCTGGCCCCGACCCGGCACGGCGCAATGAGAATAGCGCTTAAAACATAAAACATAAAACATAAAACATAAAACATAAAACATAAAACATAAAACATAAAACATAAAACATAAAACATAAAACATAAAACATAAAACATAAAACATAAAACATAAAACATAAAACATAAAACATAAAACATAAAACATAAAACATAAAACATAAAACATAAAACATAAAACATAAAACATAAAACATAAAACATAAAACATAAAACATAAAACATAAAACATAAAACATAAAACATAAAACATAAAACATAAAACATAAAACATAAAACATAAAACATAAAACGATCTGGCGTGCGATCCAAGATGCATTTATTGGGGGGTGTTCTGACTTGTCAATTTCTCCAACCCAGCCATCTTGGATTTTTGTATGGCTCGTTTGTATACGTTTTGCATTGAAAATTAATGTCCCCCCCCCCCGCGCTGGTTATTCCCATCTACTGACGAAGTCGTTTAACCTATGGCGCGCCCCTTCAGCCTTCAGCCTAGGACTGGGTACCGCGGTTTTTTAACTAATTGCTTAAAAAGTCGTTTCCGCTGCATACAGTTTAGCCTTAAATAAGAGAAATTCGAGTCTTTCAACGGTCTGCAAGTTAATTATGTTTTATTGCTGAGACTGCTGTTGGCAGTTGGACTAAATACGATGAATGCTTAATTACCACAGCTTATTGCCCTAGCTAGAAAAATGGAGCTAGGGCTCTGTTTGGTAGATCTTACACCGTAACACACTACGTCAAAGTGATCTACCGCGTTACGGGAAGCGATCCATCCTTACACGACCGCATATGCCCCAGTCCAGTCAACACAAAATCGTATATGATGCAACACATTAAGATGTTAGAGTAGAGGCTATATAAGTACATATTGTATGGAGAAGTGCCTATATTGCCTCACTTTAGCATCTTATGTGGCATCATATAGGATCTTGTGTTGACTCGGAGGGCTTTGTGGGCAGTAGTAGAGGCTTTTGTCCCATTAATTGTCTAAAACATAGTACATGGTTGCGGGTAGAGGTAGACCTTGTGGTGTTGGTGCTGAGGTAGCGCTTGAAGGAAATGTGTTTGAAGTTGTTGAAATGAAAATCATCCATGAACATCAGTTTATCATCTAATTCCTGGTCATAAGCCACGTAGTGAGCTAAAATAAAATTGTTTGAAATTAGCATTAGCATTGACATCGTGCAATTTACACAAAATTCGTAGGTGGTACAAGCTTGAACTATTGTATGAGTGTGGCATTACTTTCATTCGTTATCACAGATGTTGGGACTAATGACTATCTCTAAGATGGAATCAATGCACTTTCCAATAGTCGAGATCTGTATTGGCCACGTCCTTGCGAGTGCTGAAGAAGGGACAGGATGGTTAGTTGGACACCTACTCAAGTAAGGTGCAGAGATCTCTACGACCTCTCATAGGCGCCACGGGAGGTTCATCAGTTAATAGCTCATGCCTTATAGGCCTTCAAATATCATTATTTTGTGCATTTGGACGAAAGTTTTTTTTTGTCTTTATTAACGAGACTTTCAGCCCAATGCTGGCTCGTCTCGTATACGAAAGTTATGATCTTTATTTCTTTATTAGGAGCAGGAAAGCAGGAAATCAAAAATAAAGGGGTGCAGACAACCGACCACCTTCTCTTATATCCATTGTACTTGTCAATGTATAGGTTTAGAAATAGTTTTCAATTATTTTTTGCGGAAAAGCTTAATCGAACACGATGGTGAAAAAGTAGTCCATGCCATTCAAATTCTGAACACCACCTTAAATGTACTAAAAAGCAACATTTCAACGTTATCTCATTGTTGGACATTTCTTATGTCCTGTACGCTTGCCGAAAAAAAAGTCATTGATTTATGCAAAAATAACGAAATATTTCAGATAATTCTTCATGTATTGAGTGTTCGCAATATGAGTCTGTTCGGTATTTGAAAATGGATCATGAATCGCATCTGCTATTAGAACAAACATGCATTCAAAGAGATCTCTTTGATTCATCGTACATACCACAAAAAATTGACGCCTGTGGTGGGCCGGGCATGTAGCCAAAATATCGGACAATAACTTTGCACAAGCGTAGGTCTAGGATGTTTGTAGATGGGAAACTCCCTGGGCATAATGTATCCATTGTACTTGCCACACAAGGTACATACTTATGCAATGGCAGGCATAGGGCATAGAGAAGCTTTCAATTAATTACTGAGAAAATGCTAATAGAAAACTCAGTTGAAAAGCAGACCAAGTTCCAGTTAAAATGTAGAGCTATAGAAGAAGAACCTTGTAATAATTGATCTCAACAGTGATCTCCAGAGGTCCAGGTGGAAGTTGCAGCTCCTTCGTCGGACGGACGACTGGCACAGAGCAGAGTAGAGATGAATTTTACATTCTGCACAGGCTTAAGTAATAGTTCATAGTACATTTTCCATAAACAGTTGATTTATGCACCTTGCGATAGTTCTGCCTTTCCGGTTGTAAGCTTGGACACCAGGTTAAACCAATACAATGTATCGGTAATAAGTTAAGAATACATGAACCGATCCTGAACAGTTTCATTTGGCTTGCGATTTGAAATTGAGTGCAACTTGTTGCGCGAAAATAAGTTGAGACAAACTTCATTAAAACAGTATGAGATCGCAATGTGCCAGTACAGAGATACACACATGCACAATTGAACATTCAGAGAAATTTATATTAGATTAAGCTTAACTCAAACTTTAGGTCAATTAGGAAAAGCATTTAGTTGAGTTTGATTTGATTTGCATAAATGTTCCTTCGTAAGAAAGAAGATTTATCATAAGCAACTTGTAAAACATTTACCCCCACACTTAGCATACCTAACATCTGAACATAAAAATCTCCACAAGGTGAAACAACAGTGTGCTGGCCGCAAGGATAAACCAGGTGGATCAACGATTATTTGCTCTTCCATGACCGGCACCTAAGGCAGGACTAATGATGATATCAATTACAGCGTAATATTTTATTCAAACACTTTCCTCCCCTAGTCTGGGCCTTTCCAACGAGCTAACCAGCAACGACGATGGTCTTGCATAAAAAAAACGAGATTCCTTAGCATGTCATTCTTTTTCTACTTACGTTCCTGCAGTGCTTATCCGGTTGCTCCAAGAGGTTTCCATATATCTTCTTTTACTGCGCGGTAACTGGATTTTGGTCGCTCTTCCGCCTTTTTTCTTCCTGCTTCTGTGTTCTGCAAACTCCGTATGTTTGTTATCCCTTCGCATTATTAGATATACTAGGCCAGATAACATGTGATTACGTTTCACTCCGCTACCGAAAAACGGCAGCGTGCGGTTTGCGACTGAATAAATATCACTTATGGAGACTGATACAAAAAGTGGGTTGCCTCTCAGCGCCTGTTGTTTCCACCTAGCCTCAATCCGAAGACACGTAAACGAATCTCGGTGGGCACACTTCTGGCTAAATTCTGTCCTGTTGGTCACTTATGTGAGATGTTCTTTCTCGACCTGCTGCATGGCACTGAACAAAAAAGCTCTAAACAATAAGATTTTGTTGCTACGATGAAAAGCCGGGAGGATTTCGGTTGTAGCAACAACGACTACCACGAGGGAACAGTTACGAACCAGGTTCATCTTCCCCTCCACGAAGGCATTTTTCTGTTGAGCCTGCGCGTACCGACCGACAGTGGGTTCATTCTTTGGCACGAAGCATAGGAAACGGACTCCGGCTTTCTACTTCGAAAACGCAGGAGACACCTAATGCAATACAAGAATAAAAAAAACTGTATCCTAGGAAGTGCGTTGTTAGGAGTGATTTGTTTGTACTGACATCTATTTTAGGTCGTATTCAACGGTTTACCAATGTTGGATGTTGGATGCCAGAAAATAAATCATTCAATAATTTGATTATTTTTTATTAGTCCGCTTATTAGTTAACAGCGACCAGTGTTAGATAGTAATTTAGAACTGTTTAGCTGAAAATCGGCTGAATGATAAGATCTTCAAAACTCTAGTAAGAATTAGCTTTTTGTTAATTGCAACTTCTTGGTAAACATTGGAATGGATTCAGATTTGAAAGTGAGTGAAGACAATATAGTATTTTATGATAATTCACACTTAATGAAGAGCATAGTCGAACAGAAATCAATCTAGAGTTGTGTGTGATATATGATCCACAACATTTATCTCCAATTCTGAGTAAAGTCAGATGTTTCGGCTGGTTAGAAAAGATCTCATTCAAAAACTATTCTCATCAAAAACTGAATGATTCTATATGAAATGAAGAAAAAAGTTTTGCTTTTGTAGCCAGCAAACTCTGTGAAATACACATACATAAGTACTTTGCAAGCTCTTTAGAATAACATATTATCAATTCAGTAGAAAACCGAATTAGCCGCCAGCGGAGTTGGATTTTTTTCACAATCCATAAATCTAATTACGGAAGTGGTGCACTGTATACTGCCGCTAACCGCAAGTCGAGCACATCTGTATATAAGCCTCCATATACAGATGTGCTCGACTTGCGGTTAGCGGCAGTATAGCACATCACCAAATGAAAACAGCGCACAACTTCCGAAGTTAGGTTTAGCGTACAGATTGTGAGAAAAATTCGCTAATTGCTCATTTCGGTTTTCTACTAAATTGATAATACATCATGTATTTACTAGAAATGTGTATAAAATGCGCCGGTTGCCTAAAATGCGCCACTGCGTTTTCTTGGTTATTAAACCGATAAATATTTGCACACGGTTACACGAACATATTTATTCAAAAACTCTGCATTTAATTTTTGCCTTTCTCGTACAACAAAGTTGTACTGAAAGGCTATCATTTCACAACGAAAACGAACTTTTTATATAAGCCTCGGAGACCCATAGTGTTATATACCAATCGACTCTCGCAACAAGTTGCATAAGGCCTTGTAGATCACTATTGAATTTTGTGACGATCGGCAGTTGCGTTGAAAAGTTATTAAGAAAATGGTTCATTGAACCCTTGATTGAACCATATAAGGTTGGTGTCTTGACTTAATGCGAGAAAGGCAGTATCACTTTTCGGTGATTTAAGTTGTGTTTTTTTTAATCAAATTCTATTTTGGATCTTTCCGATGCAATTCCGGCGTTTACTTCAGCAATGGTTTTTTCTTTAAATAGAAAAAAACATTTCTATTTATTATTATTAGTATAATACATTGACTACCTTAAAGTATAAGATTGACACCAATTTCATGCAAAAGAGTGTGACTGTTTCAGTGAAAAATATTGGAATATGTTGATTATCATTTTTGCGTGCCGCATATTGCCCAGCATCGAACGATTAATGAAAATACAATTTTGGTATAAAACGGTTTTCTTGTAATGTTGTTGGTTTTTCTTGAAAATTCATCTCCATATAATGACTGATATGTTAGATTATTGATAAACACTTCGGAAATACATTGTTTCGGATGAAATTGAAATTCAAAGATTTGATGAAAAATGAAATTCGTAGATTTGCCCCTACATGGAATCTCGTACAACTAACCAGCGGATGTTAGATTTTCTTTCAATTCTGCAAAGTTGATAGATACACAAAGTGATAGCTTCTTTTGCCGGTTTTGTAAGGAAAGCATAGTCTCATAAAATATTTGTATAAGAATCTTTCAAGTTCGTTCTTATATGGGACTGTAAGAAAATCTGACATTGATATTACATTGAATGTGTGATAGTCAACACAAATAATGATCAATCGGAAGACTTTAGGTGGAATAGACGATCATGTGGCGATAACAACGAACTTGTTACCGACGCGACAATCACAACAGAAATCTGATAAAAAAAACCAGATTAATCCACCTAGCGGTGATGATGCCTTTCTCGTGCGGTCAAAAAAATAGTATTTTGGGCATTACGTCTGAGCCCATCGTCCGATCCTGCCAATTTTCAATAGGAAATAATGAGATGAGATTCTGTGTCGAATGCAACCTGCAACCTGAGGAAATCGGTTTAGGGTAAGCGCATTAAAAGTGAGCTATGAGCTAGACTTTTTCTCGCGTTATTTTATGGCAAAAAGTATTTTGGGCATTACTTCTGAGCCCATAGTCCGATCCGGCCAAATTTCAATAGGAAGCAATTCTTCGAGCTGAGTTGATTGGTATATAACACTATGGGACTCCGAGCCTTCTATAAAAAGTTTGTTTTTGGAGCGAACATATAGCCTTTACGCAGGGCCGGATTTATGGGGGGGGGCTGAGGCGTGGCCCCTGGCCCCCACAAATCTTATGTACCAAAACCAAAACCTTTTTTGTACAGTTTTGGGCCCCCACATACCGTCGGCCCCGGGGGGCCCCGGCTAAATTCGGCCCTGCCTTTACGTATACTTTGTAAGTAAGGAAGGACCAATCTCCATTTCTGCAGCATAGACATTCTGAGCAAAGTATACTAGCGGGAAGCTTAGGAAGTATTTCGGACATACGAAATACGCATGGGCGTACTGCCCCACAACGACCTCAGAAGTTTGCGGGCCCATAAAATAAGACCACAATTTCGTGTGGAGCATAAAGAATACGAGTAAGCAGCATTGGTCATGGCTTAATTTTTAATGTATCAATGTATAACAGTTATATAAAAGATGCGAAAATCGTTTTACGAGTTTTTCATGTATAATTAGAGTAAAATCATGAATTGTATATATCCAATAGCAATATTTTCCGTTGCTTTATCGTATATACTATTGAAAATAATCACAATGGGGATATTTAACCTTATTCAAGGGTGGCGCGTTTTGACCCCTATGGGTGTGCTACCCGCACTTCCCCTAGATGAAACTATCTTCCTGATTCCATCGCATAGGCTTTCATGGCAAGGCAACTAGCAAGGATCGAGAATCCTGAGTGAAATCTATTAGAGTTGGTCCACTTTGGCACATGCCTTTACTAGTACCCCGTTTCGCGTGGAGGAAAGTCTTGTTTAGTCTGAACCTTCGCACAAGGAGGTAATTCACGCGCGTAACAAAACTAGTGCCGATTGTTTATTTATTTGCACCGTCTTCAGCTTAAGCTGCATAGACTGATATGATATTCTTATATCTATTGTAATTGCCTTATGCTATTTTTCAAACGGTCTCTACTGATATTGAAATCAAACGTGGGTACATCGTTGAGCATAATAAAACATTTTTCCAACGGGTGATTTTGTCCAAACACAGGGCGATGCTGATTTGTATAAAATAGGGGACGTTGGCGGGAACGACGTGCTGGAACATATAAGTTTGCCTGGCGTAGAAGATCTGGGCAGTCTATCCGGTTGTCAATTATATCGAAGGCGAACATCCTTTGAAGGTGTAATCGACGTTGGCATAAGGACTCAAGCTTTATTAACTGATATCGGTTTTCGTAGAAGGGAAGCGGATCGTCCCATGGTATTCTACGTAACGCGAAACGTACTTGGACGGCGTATTCAAGAAGTCTGCGGGTAAGCGAACAGTACAGTATTTTCAACGCATATACAGCGGAACTCCAGTGCATTACAACGGATAAAACCCAGTACTGCGAAAGTTTTCGTTGTAATCCTGGTTACATGGTCATTGAAGCGCAGATCGTTGATAGTATTTACGCGTTCCAAAGAAGCACCGTTTGCCGCATAGGAAAAGTTCAACGGTGTCCGGCTCTTGCTGAAACTGATGACTTTGCATTTCAGAGCGTTAACCTCCATACCGTTTGATGTACACCAACTTGTGACGGCGTCAATATCTTGCTGTAACGCCGCGCAGTCGACCAGTGAATTTATTATGCTTAGTTTTATTATTATTAGTTTAATGTTGCTACCCACCATATATGGGAAGCTGAAAAGCGCTTATTCAACTAAGGCTATTGTCTTCTTCAGCTAAAAATCTAGCTTCTTCAGCTCAAATTGTTTGTTAGGTGTAAAGCACAGCTTAGCATTTAAATAAATTGCTAAATTCAATCAATTCAAAACTGTGTGGAAATTGGAGCATCTGCTTTTGTGACCACACAGACAGCCAGAGCTCGTTTCAAGTATGTGATGAGTTATTGTTTGCGTCGACTGATTTTGAAAGTGTGGTACCGCTCGTCAATTTTGAGCTTAACCCACTAGCACTCGAAGTAGCAGCACGATTTTTTTAGACGATACCTTAACATTTGATGTTCGAAAGGACAATGAGCATGCCGTTCCGGCTTCAGTAGCCAACTTGGTCCGGAGACTAGTGCCGGAGCCTTTCTCGTACAAAAACTGCTGCACTATCTCAGTACTACCACATTATCGGTCCAGTATCGTATGGCTGTTAGCTTATTCGCTTGACTCAATCACTCGATTTTTCAGAAACAATTTTTACGATCCGCTCGGGCGTACAGTCTACAATCGAAGACCTCTTTTCCCTCGTTTTTCGCGCGAACCATCCAGATCGATCCGTTTTTCTCCACGTTCCTTCCGCCATCCATCGCACCCGTGATTTGTCATCCCGTCGGCTACCAAAATCCATCCACCGGAGGATTTATTTTACTGCCCAGCTAGGTAGCAACGGCACACGCTGAAAAGGTTCTAAAACCTAGCCATCTTTCCGAATGTAACTAAGCAGTGAAAATCGCAAGTTAAATATTTTCTCTTTTTATAATGCACTAGCTGACCCGGTAGAATGAATCCGTTCGGGACTCTGAACATAATCCGTTCAGAATTTTAAGCAGAATCCATTTGTGATTCTGAACAGAATTTCGATCTAGATTCGCATCAGAATTCATTCGGAATTCGTTTGAAATTTCGTAAAGTCCGTTTAGAAATATGTTTGAGTTTCTGGGCAGAATCCGTTTGAAGGTTCTGAGCAGAAACTGTTTGCGTTTCTGAAAAGAATTCGAATGGTATTTTGAACAACACCCAATCAGGAGAGAATAACAAATTTATATCATATTGTGTTACTGAGTTCAACAGTTTTTCTAACATAAGCTGTTATAAACTTGGTTCAGTATGTTGTTAAACTAACTAAATTTTCTAACAAAGCAATGAAACATAACTAATTCTGTTATAATTTTGTTAAGAAAAAATATGATAATTTATCATAACTCAATTATATCAACGGTTGTTATAAATAACTGATGTTGTTACAATCATGTTATAATCTTGTTTTGCCTTCCTAGTCGGGCACCTATTGTGATGGTCAACGTATTTTGTGGTGGTAGTAATCAAGAAAATTTCAGTTCAATTTCCCCAAAACCTAACTTATTTTGAAAAATAAAAGTATTCTTATTACGAAGCTGGGATTAAAAACAAATTTGCTATTATCATAACCCGGGTGATAACATCGAAGTATAGTTGCTGTCTGCTTCATAACTTCTATGAATGAAGTTATGAATTTCAGGAATCATAATGATGGCACTATTCACGATATACAAATCGTGCTTCAACATCATAGTAATATGAACTTGACAGACTCTAAAGTATACGAGATACATTATCAATGACCACATGTAGCGTATTCTTAGAAAACCTTCGCGGGCCGCAGGAAAAGGCTGTGAGGGCCGCATGCATGCATGTCTATTCAGTTCTGTATAATTTTTCTGTATTAGTATTAGGTACATTCACTGACCATGGTGTTTTCAATGCATTCTGCTTATATTGCAACATGAATCAGCATTGATGATACACTCGCGTTTTCGCTTATACTGCCGTGAGTCGCATATTTTGTTTTATATTAGTAGTGTGAAAACCCAAATACCAGTGGAGTGGAAAGGAATCACTCCGGACAAACACTGTTGATGCGTGTCCTGTTCAGTGCTGGTAATTTTCGTGACTGTCATGTGAAAGCGAAAACAGTTGCATTTTCATTTTCAAGAGACCAAATGAAAATACACCCAGGTTTTTTTTTACATGGTTGGAATTCATTAATTTCTCGGGTAACCTTAATTTTCACAGCTTTTCAAATACACTCTGAATTTTCTTTGATTTTTTGTGAAATTTTTCGTGGGGTTAACTCATTGTTTCATTGATGCTGAAGATCTTAAACGACTAAAGCCAAACTGTGTAAAAAAAAACCTGGGTGTATAGCCGTCTCCCGGTCACCTGTCACATTACAAGCAGTCATGATGGGAATGTTGCTTTGTTTTGAAATCTTAATTTCTAAATAGTTTCAATAGATCTGTGCAAATAACGATGACTAGTCGATAAAATGATTGTATTGCCTGATTTTCTCAAAATTGCACGCGGCGAACCCTTCATGAAAGGTACCGCCGCGCTTTCTGCACCCCGTTTACTTGATTCTTATGGGTGAATAGCATTGCGGTGTATCGTTTGGCGCGGCCGTACCTTTCGACAGTCATTCGCCGCGTGAAGTTTTGTGCAAGTACCCATTTGGGAACATTACAAACGCCGCGCAGTGTATCATATCCAGAAAATCTGACAATATTGTTTTTGATTTTCGAGTAAGAGGTAACATTATTGAAGAAGAAACAGCTTGTTTACAATAGTTTGATGCGTTTTCATGAAATAAAAATCTGTGAAAATTTAGCAGAATTCCTTTCATTGTTTTTGTTTTCTACGAAAGCGGGAGAGAATAAAATGTAAATATCGCGTGACCTCTCTCAATGAAAATGAAAATCTCAGTACTGGTCCTGTTTACTTGACGTTTGGGAAACTGAATGAGACAAGGTACAACATCGACTACTTCGATGCACAGAATCGACTACTTCGGTATACAGAATCAAGGTAGGCTCGTAAAGCAAATGACAGTTCAAAAGTGTCGTGATTGCTATCGCAGTATGAACGAGTGCAAAAGAAGGCCAAACCCAATCGTAGAGCGTTGGCTTGCTTCGTCCCTAGCAGCGATAGCAGTGACGTCAATTGTTTACAGTGAAAATTGATGTTTATGTACGTGTCGATAGTTTTGTTTTATATGTACACTGAAAATAATCTACACGCTCGATCAGAGGCGCCGTCACGTTCTGAGACGTGGGTAGGACAAACTGGATTATCAAATCTATTGAATACTTTTAGAGACTTTCCGAAGATCCCCTAGACATTTCTAGAAATTTTTTCGGACATCCTCAGATAAGCTATAGATTCCCTGTTAAGACAGTCTTTAAATTTTATTAAAAAAATTATGGTATCAAGCAATTATCACTAACTTCTAAGAACTCGAACCCTTAGAAATATTCGGAAACAGCTACGATCTATCAGTGAAGCTTATGATCATCCAAAAATATCTAAGAAAGTTCAGTACTATTTACAGTTTTCCAGTTTTCTTTCTAACTTCTAAGATTTTATGCAAACGTGGATATATTTGTGATTCCTGCAGATTCCAATAAACTCTTGGAAGCTTTCAAAATTTTTCTCTCTCATAGGCTTACTACCAGACATCCGCATGGGCTACACTCATTATAAAATGCTTCATATTCGCATATTTCTGCGATTGTTTTCTCATATCTTTGCTTCTTTTCTCAACTTTTGGAGACGAGCTCGGCAGTCTATTGACTACCGCTTCCTCCTTATAGACAGGAGGTTTGGCGAAGACTAAACAACTACTTCACATAATGTTAAATAGGCTACATATTTTTTTAAGTGAATCCTCGGTCCATACTTTTGGTCATCTTTGGTCATCTTGATTCTGAGGTTTTCTCGGTCTCTAGTAGCAACAATAACCACACTAACATTTCTCTCCTTTCCCAACTGACTGGACCCGTATGTAGTGAATACCAACCTTTATTCACTTGGATCGTAGCACAATTTACACAAGTTATGACCAGTCACGGAGAAGCAACCATTGAAAAGTACAGTCAGTCTCAGCTAAGTTAAGCTAAGCTATATTCTTGTTTAGATATTCATCTTTTGATTACTTCACCTGTCAGTCTGTCAATTCTTATAAAATTTCAGAAATTCTCTGAGCCTCCCTGAACTAGCATAAATAATTACGTACTTCCAGAAAATGTTCAACAAATATATGGAACAACAGAAACTATTAGAAACTTGAAGACTTCTTGCTTGGAAAATCTCAATACATCATTAAGAACTTTTTAAAATGGAAAGAATTCTTCATAGACTCTAAGAAGTTTTTCGGAATAGATTTCTCTTTTACAATCCCGAAAACTTCCACGACTCACAATGGCGGGGACCCGAACAAAACCTCAAAAAAATTTCGTTCGTTTCGCGAAACTCGTATTTTTTTAATTTCACACATATATTAAATGAACTGATTCCCAAATTAGATGATTGTAGCTTGTAAAATAATTTTTTGGTGGCTTGTTGAAGTTAATGCTGTAAATCATACCCAGAACAAATTTGTATGGAAAAAGAAAAATTTGGTTAAATTTTAACGATTCGGAACGATCTGGTCTCATGTATTGAAACCTATTTTTGGTCTACTTTAAGGTGGTTAGTGTGGTGATTTGCTCCTAGCTGCTACAAAGCTGGAAATTGACAGCTTCAATGTTAGAATGAGGACGCTGTTAATGCTTCAGACCCCATGGCTTGCGCCTCCAGAAGTACTCGAGTAGCATAGTATATGTTGGACACCAATTCTAACCTCAAAATGAATTTAGCGTTGCAAAATTACTCTTTGGTGATAAATTTGAGCAACATCAAAGGTTTTGTCCGGCATTTGTATGGAAGCCCGCCACTGTGCGACTGTCAGTTTTACCACTGATTAACTGTGAAATGTTCAATGATATTTTTTAGATCTAGAAATTAAAACAATATCGATAGTATTAGATCTTTTAGTCATCCTTATTGTATTTTCTTACCATAATCATGGGTAGGACAATGCTTCGACTGTCCTACCCAGGTATTTTCATGCGTAGGACATGTCCTACTTGTCGCACCCACTCCCGGCGCCACTGCGCTCGATTAATGTTCTTTCAAACGTGAATCTAACATGTTTTACCACTGTACATTTTCACTAGCGATACACGTTATTTATTTAGTAGTAATTGTCATCTGACATCTGATGTCTCAATGACTACAAGGGTAAAACTTATCACTGAATCTAACAAGCATACACATAATACATAATCATAATACACAAGAATTAATCACTACAGTAAAACAGAACTTAACAAACTACGTTTGTGTCAAACGGTGTCTCGAAAGTGTGTTGTGAAAACTCGCTGTAGATTTGCTGGCGATAGATTAAAATCAAAGAGGTGGAACACTGCGTTGAAATTGGATGACATATATCGAACTGGATCATGCTGACCATATCGACTGTTTCGAGCACCAAGCTGAATGAAGTCCCTTCACTTCAGCGGACGCATAGGAGCGTAAAAATTCATCTTACTAAGTATTGCTGGAGAGTCAAAAGCACCATTGAGGATTTTCGCTACGAACATGGCCTGTGCCACACGGCGTCGAACATTTAAAGTATCCAGCCCAAGCAGCCGACAGCGGTTTTCATATGGAGTGAAATGTTGGCCATCACGCCAAGGAAGATTGCGCAAAGCAAAGCGCACGAACTTTTTGCACAGATTCGATCCTCGAGATCCAGGTGGCTTGATAAGGGCACCACACAGTGACAGCAAACTCCAGTGTTGATCGTACAAGCGCACAATAGAGCGATCGCAGGCAGTATGGGTCACGAAATCCTTTGGCGATTTTCATTATGAAGCCAAGTTGTCGGTTTGCCTTAGAAATCACGTAATCGTAGTGGAAACGGAAGGTTAGTGCGTCGTCAAGTATAACTCCAGATCCCTGATTTGTTGCACTCGCTCAAGAGCTGTCCCAGCCAGCATGTAATTGTAAATAATAGGTTTTCGTTTTCTGCTGAACGTTATTGTCTGACATTTATGGATACTGAGTGACAAATGGTTTCGCTCGCACCACCCCTCTAAACGGGTTAAAAGCATTTGTAGTTTAATGCAGTCCTCAAGACTATTGACGACAATGTATATCTTTGCATCGTCAGCATAGAGTAGCCTCACTCCAGGTGGTAGCACCAGTGTCACATCGTTGACAAATATTGAAAACAATAATGGTCCCAGATTACTCCCTTGTGGTACCCCAGATGGAGTAACGAAAGGATCCGATAAGATGATCCGACTTTCACACGCAATTTTCTATCCGTCAGGTAGGATCTAAACCAATCCACGCACGCAGAGGAAACGCCCAACTTCTCCAGTTTACTAAGTAGAATACCATGATCAACACGGTCAAAAGCAGCTTTGAGATCTATATATACAGCATCCACTTGCCGCCCGTTATCAAGAGCCTCAATGCAAGTTGTTGTGAATTCTGTCAAGTTGGTCGCGACCGATCTCTTAGGGAAAAATCCATGCTGGTCCGTTGAGATGTACTGCTTGCAGCAAGCGAAGAGCGTGTCGTTCACTATGATTTCGAAAACTTTCGAACAAGCGGAGAGAGTGGTTATTCCACGATAGTTGCTCACATCGCATTTGTTCCCTTTCTTGTGTACTGGGAAAAGGTATGACGATTTCCAGCGCATGGGAAACTTTCTGGTTCGAAGCGAGAGATTGAAGATTTTTGCTAACGGTTTGATAAAAGCACTTGAACACCGGCGCAGCAAAGCAGCGGGTATCCCGTCCGGCCCAGCACGGAAAGAAAATTTCAGTTTCCGAATCGCCCGGCACACATTTTCATCACTGATGGGAAAGATGTCTAAATCCAGTACATCACGAGGAGCGTCGCGAGAAGCCTCAACGGCATGAGAAAGCGGAGCTGCGAAATCGTTGAAGGAGGTCTTGAACTGTGTAGCAAAGAGCTCGCATTTGTCAGCGGGAGTGTCAGCAGAGACACCATTCAGTTGCATTGACGTAGGAAGACCATCTTCGTTCCGTTTGGACCTAACAAATTTCCAGAATTGCTTGGGATTTAGACGCAGATTTCGTTGTGTGCGGCTGATGTATCGGGAATACAAAACTGATTATAACTTCTGTATACACTGCTGGCACTATTGAACTGCTGCTTGTTGTACGTGGAACGATAATTGCAGTATCTACGAAGTGCAGAAGAACGGCGACGTTTAAGTATTCGTAATCTGTGGTTGGACCACGCAGGCTTCCGTGCAGGTCCTACAATCGGAACATGAATAGCAAATGCACGAACGATACTGTCGGTGAAAAAGTCCACGGCATCGTCGACGTTATCGAAAGAATTGATGCAATCCCAATCAACTGCAAGTAGCATTTCATTCAGTGCAGAGTAATCTGCTTTTCGGAAGTTATAACTGCTCGAATCATGTCCAGACTCAAAGGTAATGGGCGGCACGTACGACACCTCCAAGGTAAGCGGAGGATGGTTGACATCTACAGGTGTCAGCGGCTCAACAGCAGGGTGTATTGTGCAACTTGGCAACACTGCATCATTAACCAGTACCAGATCAAGTACACGACCATTTGAGTTAACAATGGGATTGATCTGGGTCAATCCATGAAAGTTGAATCCGTCCAACAATACGCAACTGGATTCTGATAGACGAGAGCGTATCAAGTCTACTGATGGGTCGAAATTTTCACCCGAACACCACCGAATAGCAGATTGATTGTAGTCACCGAGAAGCAAGACCTTGTCGCTAGCTCTGAGAGTAGAAGTAACCGTTTCGATAGAATCTAGATGGCGTTGAATATCATCAAGATTGTTCATACGATCAGGTGGCAAGTACACAACCCCAATGCTGATAATGAAACCGGTCATATTGACACGAACCCACAACTGTTCAAGGGTATCACTGACGACAGCAGATTCACGAACACAATTGAACTTTGCCAAAACTGCAATGAGTACACCACCACCACGGGTTTTACGGCTATTCCGAGGATTGCGATCAGTTCTGAACACCGAGTAGTGGTTTCCAAAAAGCTGTGCTGAATGTATGACGTCATCCAGCCAAGTTTCGGTTAATACAACGACATCGTAATCTTCTTCGCATACCGCCAAAAAGAAGTCATCGATTTTGGTACGAAGCCCGCGAACATTCTGATAGTAGATACGCAGACCACTGTTTTCGTTGCTTGATGCTCGTTGTTGGTAGGTCCCTTCACCTGCCAGACCTTCCACAAGGTTGGGGCAAATGTGCGTACCGGTGTACGATCGAGAGGATATTCTGGTGAGTGAGGCGTTGCTGCGCGTGGGCTGGAAGCAGGACTCTTTTGGAGGATGGACCGAACGTATTGAGAGCGTACTTGCCTGATAATCGCTGTTGGAAGGTCCCATCACCTGCCTCAAACACAGGGCCGGGACGGCTGAAGATCGCAGGCTGGATGGACTCGACTGTAATCAGCGGATAGGGACCTTCCACAAGGCTGGGGGCAAGTGTGCGTCCCGGTGTCCGGTCGAGAGGATATTCCGATGAGAGAGACGTCGCTGCGCGTGGGCTGGAAACAGGAGGCTTTTTGGAGGATGGACCGAACGTATTGAGAGCGTACTTGCCTGATAATCGCTGTTGGAAGGTCCCCTCACCTGCCTCAAACACAGGGCCGGGACGGCTGATGATCGTAGGCTGGATGGGCTCGACTGTGATGAGCGGATAGGGACCTTCCACAAGGCTGGGGGCAAGTGTGCGTCCCGGTGTCCGATCGAGAGGATTTTTAGATGAATGATGCACTGCTGCTTGATGGCCGGAATAAAGAGACTCCCTACTGTCAGCATACTCTCCTAATTGCTAGGTAGAAAAATCTATGCGTTGTCGAGCCGATTTAAGTCGCTTGGCGAAAATGGGACAGTCAGTACTCCAAGAGGCATGGTTTACGTCGAGTAGTTGGTCGTAAGGCGAACTCCGTTTCGAATTCAATACATGGCAGTTATTACACTTCAAATAATCGGCAAGGCACTCATTCACCTGATGATCACCAGCACACCTCAGGCAGCATGAAGGATTTTGCAGGAAGCAGCTTTGTGACCATATTCCGAGCAATAGAAGCAACGCAGCACATCCGTAGCCTCCACGACTCTGCACCTTTCCCATCCGATGTTTACTCTCTGCCGTTTGATTAAATCATCGAACCCACGAGCATCTGTTTCCAGTATGGCCAACATATGATTGCTTTTTTGCGACTCGTTTTTGTGTATTCGGATTAATTTCAGATCGAGAGCATTCGTTCCGGGGTTCTGCTTTCTCAACTTAGGAATCAATTCCTCTTCGTCAATATCTTTGGAAATACCAATTATACTTCTAAGAAATGAAGTTAAATCCACACCACTAGTTATCTGCGCGACATTTATGGCCCGTTTACATATGAGCTAGTTCTAGAGGACAATGCACTATCCGACAATACTAGCGCGATATTAGCACAATGTAAACAGGAATTGTCCTCGCTAATAAGCGTTTACATTATGCTAATTTCGTGCTAGTATAGTCGGATAGCGCATTGTCCGCTAGAACTAGCTCATATGTAAACGGGCCATTAACGTATTTTGAGCATCGTTCTAGTTGACGATCGATTTAAAAAATTACCATTAGGGCGCCTGATGAAGTATTCCGTATTCGACTTCCTAGTTTATATAAAATGTTATTTAATATGTTGCATTTCAATAAAGGAATAAAGCTTATTTTAAGGTAAGTTTAAGGACTCAAGCTTCCGTTCGTAATTTAAAAAAATGTGTTAAAGAATTGTCTTCTTTACAGGTCCGCATCCATTCAAAAACATATCGGACTTATTTGGAACCCCTGTGACAATCGATTCAACGTTGAATTACTCGGTAATTCACGAACGGCTACGAATATGTGTGTTTGATGAGCTAGCCCACAATTTCCATCAAATTCTTGCCGCTTCCGCCATTCCGTTGCATTACATTGCATAATCGAGATTACTATTTTAAGTTAAAACTATGAGTAGTGTGTATAAAAATAAGATTTTTTATTGCTGAACATTATGTGTCCAATAAATTCTCGCGTGATTTTTGAAAACATCGTAAGAAAAGAGAGGCTCTCTTCGTTTACTTTTTCTTTCTATTATTACGAAACCCTACTAACATTTACATCGGATTTTTAAACAGAGATCTGAAGAAAATTGCTTCGTCTAGTGTGCTGAGGTGGAAATATTGCAATAAATGCAAAACTAGCTTAGATATTAGTGAAAGAGAGCGTAATGAAAGAGAGTCTCTCATTTGGACATACGACGTTTTCAAAAATCACGTGAGAATTACAATATATTACATAAATGTGTTTTCTTTATGTTTATTTACCACTAGTTTATTTGTGGACGCAGTAGCGCCCGTGGCAAGTGTTTTTTTTTTTCAATATAAACGGTTCATTAATTCATGCTTTTCAAAAAATCAAAATTTTCAACGTCTGTTGTCTGTGATTTTTTTCATCAAATGCTGTGTCTGGTTGTCTAAGGTTGTCACTGGTTTTGTTTTCTGCGTTTTCTGCATCTGATAGTAAAATTGAAATGTCAAATATTTTATTTTTTGTGAGAATTCCCCGCGAGCTGTATCTGGTTGGCTAGTCACCGGACAGACAAACAGGGCTATTATATATAGCATTTTTTTTTGAATATACGCTTACTGTCATTTTATCAACGAGAACAATCCATAGAAATTTAACGTGTTTCGCATTTGATTTAATATTGTTTTCCAATGATATCATACGTTTCATTTTTTGACATATGCGACTGGAAATACACGTTACATCTACATTGTGTGAAACCAGTAGTATGATCGTGTATATTATTTTCAGTGATTTTGATAACTATTTTTAAATGATTTTTGGTGAAATAATCTTTCAAAACTACTATTTACAATGTGAGTGCCACTAGCCAGGCAGGCAGCCTAAACAAGGTGTTATTTTTTCAATTCCTTTTCTTTGAAAGGAGCTCGTACAACGTACAATGAAAAATATTTAACAAATTAAGGCGTAATTCCTTCTATACAATAGAGAATAAACAGATTTCCCAACAATGTATGAGAAAATCTAATTGATTATTGTTCCAGTTATGGAAGAAGGAAGTAGGAAGAATAAAGAAGAAATAATGAATAAGGAGAAAAGGAGAAGTGAGAAGGAAGAAGAAAGAAGGAAGAAGGAAGGAGGAAGATGCAAGAACTAGAAAAGGGATGAAGGAAGAAGGAAGATGGAAGAAAGAAGAAGCAAGAATGAGGAGGAAGAAGGAAGAAGAAGAAGAGAGGATGCAGGACAAAAGAAGAGGATGCAGGAGAAAGAAGAAAGAAGGAAGAGGAATAAGGGAGAGAGCATGAGGGAGAAAGAAGAAAGAAGGAAGATAAATAAGGGAGAAAGCACGAAGGAGAAAGAAGAAGAATAAAGGAAAAAGAAAGAAAGAAAGAAACAGAAATTAGGAAGAAGAGATAAGGGAGAAGGAATAAGGGAGAAGGAATAAGGAAGAAGTAAGAAGGAAATACGAAGAAAAAAGAAGTAAGAACGAAGGAAGAATTGAGAAACAAGGAGAAAAAGGAAGAGGCAAGAAGAAATAAAGATGAAGAAAGAAGGATAAAAGAATAATGAAGAGGGAAGAAGGAAGGAAGAAGAAGAGATAAAGAAGAAGAAAGAAAGAAGAAAAAAATAGAAGAAGGAAAGAGAAGGAAGGAAGAAAAAAGGCAGAAGGAAAATAAAGACGAAAGAAAGAAGAGTGAAGGAGGAAAAAAGAAGACAGAGGAAGAAAGAAAAAAGAAAGGAGAGAGAAGAAGGAAGAAAGAAGAAGAAATAAGAAGAAAGAAAAAAAAGGAGATAGAAGATAGAAGACAGCAGAAAGAAGAAAGAAAAAAGAAGAATGAAGAAAGAAGAAAGAAGACATAAGAAAGAAGGGAGAAGGAATAATGGAGAAGGAATAAGGAAGAAGGAAGAAGTAAGAAGGAAATACGAAGAAAAAAGAAGTAAGAACGAAGGAAGAATTGAGAAGAAAGGAGAAAAAAGGAAGAGGCAAGAAGAAAGAAAGATGAAGAAAGAAGGATAAAAGAAGAATGAAGAGGGAAGAAGGAAGGAAGAAGAAGAGAAAGAAGAAGGAAGAAAGAAGAAAAAAGAGATAGAAGAAGGAAAGAGAAGGAAGGAAGAAAAAAGGCAGAAGGAAAATAAAGACGAAAGAAAGAGGAGAGAAGGAGAAAGAAAGAAGAAAGAAAAAAGAAAGGAGAGAGAAGAAGGAAGAAAGAAGAAGAAATAAGAAGAAAGAACAAAAAAGGAGATAGAAGATAGAAGACAGTAGAAAGAAGAAAGAAAAAAGAAAAATGAAGAAAGAAGACATAAGAAAGAAAGGAAAAGAAATAAAGAAAAAGGGAGAAGAAATAAGTAAAAAAGAAGAAGGAAGAGCGAAAAAGAAAAAAAAGGAAGAAAGATAAAAAAAGAAAGATAGAAAAAGGAAGAAGAAACAAGGGGCAAGGAGCAGGAAGAACTTATCATTTTTCACTTTTTGTTTCCTTCTGCTCATTCAGCCTGATTACCGTTCGGTCAAATTCTCTGACACCGATCCCTTACTACAGCTATCTTTCTTTATTTGGAGCAGGAAAAAGCCCGTTTGAGTAGAATTATTCATGGAATCTTCCTCGAACGGGCGCAAAACCTCCTATTCTTTTATATCAACAGATAACAATATTTCCAAATGATACATAATTTTGCTTAAACTTAATTTCCGGATTACTCAACATTATACAAAAAATACATCAATAAAGCTACCTGGACTAATGTGTAATACTTTCGGATGTTGAGAAGAGTGTAGTGAACCTTTTCCGAAGAATACACCGGGAAAGATGAAAATCAAATGCGGTGGAGCAACGATTGAAAGTGCAACACATGCTAGTGAAAGGCTCATTTTGCGCATAATTTGTACGAGTTCCTTTCAGAGAAATGAAAGTGGATGATCGAGGTTGGCGGTAGGGTATATTAAGGTTCAATTGAGAAAGCAAAGCGGGGCAATTAATTCTCGATTGCAGAAGATCTGAAACGAACAGCGCCTTGGATACGTCTCGACGATCACTTAACAGATTTAAACCAATAAGTCGGCAGCGTGCTTCATAGCTGGGTAAATTATTTGGGTCATTCCAAGGAAGACAACGTAGAGCGAAACGGACGAATTTGCGCTGCATTGCTTCGATTCGCATTATGCTCTTTTGGTAAAAAGGAGCCCAGACAACTGATGAATATTCTAGTATACATATATTGTGCCACATCTCAATGTCTGGATTGATTTCATTCACGAAATTTCGTATTGCTCCCAGACAGTAATTAAACAACCACATACTACTGCTGCATGCGAATGGTTTCACTCCCATGATCAGTTTGGAAGGATTTCTACAGGCTCCATGGTGACAACCATTAATTAGAGCTAATTTCACCTAACACTTGCTTGTAATCACCACCGCATTTTGGTCTACCTGTTTATGATTAGCGAACATATACTGAACACCGAAAACCAAATAGTTTCGATGGTTTTGTGGCTTTTGGAACAATTAATTAATGTTCTCCCGCACACGTGCTCATAGAGACGATTCACGCTCTGCATCATCCTGGTTGTTTCATATGTAGTTAATTGGTTTGTAACAGGAAGCCGCCAAACTGTCAATTCTACTGAATTATTTGTATCCCTCTTAACGGGCGAGGCATTTTGTCTATTTATGAACATTGATGAAACAGGCAATAAATTATCCTAGTCTTATATTATGAAGTAAAGAAGCCGATCAATATTCTCGTATTCAAACATTATTCGAGCTGTTTCTTATTGTATTTCTGTTTCGCTTCCGAAAGCCCATGCAAATTTACAAATTGAAATGGAGAAGTATGGTGACATGCGGAGCACGAACGGATCGAACAAAAGTATTTTGTCTACCTTATTTAAGGGTAAGGTGGGTTTTATAAAACTGTTCACATACAGTAAATTCATCTCGGATTTTCGTGTGCACATTCAAGACAATACGTTCAGCGTACAGAGCTGTAAATGTTTCTGAACGTGTGTTGCGAGGGAGCAAGAACCAAGTTACATTTTAAGTTCACTACACTGAACGCATCACCTGACGTGTGTTCTTCAAATTGTGAGATGGAGGATATTAGCCGGTCTCGTACTCTTCCAACTATGTCCATAAGAATTCTTAACAAAATAGGACTCAGATTGCTTACCCTTTATTTAATGAACCATGCGAATGAATCCGTAGTACGGTTTCCGCACAACTTTGCCGATTGGCGCTTACAACAAATCGAGTTGTTATCCAACAACACTCCTTTAACCACAGTTTTCTAATGGATTTAGTGCATGACAAACAAAACACTTACCCATCGGTCGTGATTGTGCCAAATCGTGCCACGGTTTTGAGCACTCCATCCTTAGCTGCCGCATTAAGCTCTGCAACAGTGGTAATAAAAGGATTCAACACGGTAAAAGTTCTTCCTCGGAAACAGCCAGCGAATGAACCGGGCGCGTATCTTTATAACGTGAAAAGTCGTAATCGTTTTACTCGCGTTTTCCGCTTCCAGCTCGTTATTACTACTAGGTTCATTATGGAAGCCGTGTCGCGAACTGCTTTTGTCGTCGGCAACGGGACGAGAGGACGGTAACTGACACAGTTTTCCTTAAATGAGTAGTTTCGCGAAATAAACTTTTCAAATACTCTTCATCATGCAATCCCAGTGTCTTTGGCCGGGGGCGAAAAGGAAAAACGGTCTGTCTGTTCGACTAATTAATTTCAGACTGCTCTGGAACGTTATTATTGCATCGAAAAGCCGTTTTTCTTCTTCTTGTCTGTTTCGAGTATTTTCAGCCTGCTGCCGCATCGTGGAAAGAGTGTAGGATGGGGGAAAGTATATTTACCAATTGAATTGTTTGTCACGTACCACTCAGCCGTTTGATTCATTCAGGTAACAAATCTAGAAAACGATGCTGTTCGTGTGCCAGATTGGTCAGTGTCCTCACGGTTTGTCTTTTGAAGTAGTGAAAATTATTCCCGACTATAAAGCTTGTTATTTTCGACTCGAAGTATATTTGACATAATAATTAAGACTGCATGCAGCAGTAAAGCTCCCGCTATGAGCAAGGCATTCAACAGGCCAATACGTGCAACAGTAAGCACCTCGTCATCTGGGATGCTCAACTTTTGTTCAGATCATGCAGCCAGTACTAGTAGTGCCTCATAGTCGTTCTATCTCTATGAGCTGCAGGAATGGTTCGTATTCAGGACATGCAAAAAATATTAATTAATAAAGCAACAGAGCGATTTCGTCGACTTCGTGGTCGAACTTTTTGGGTCAAAGTTTTTGCAGAAGTGCTTTGTCGAATGGGGGTGCAGCTATTCCCACTGCAGCTGTAGGCGTTATCGATCACGTGTAGCTGAGTCTAAGTAAGGATAAGTAGGACGAGGGTTATTATTTGCTAGGAGTTCAACATATTTAGATAGATTGTAATTTATGAATAGAAGTAGTTAATGATGATTTTTAATTAAATCAAACGAAATTCCGAAGTAGATATTTTTCAATACCAAGCTTTTTGTAATGAAAAAAAAAATCGACGACGCAGCTAAAAAAATTAGAAGATTATTAGACATACAAAATCTTTCGATTGTAAATCTCATCTTCGTGTGCTCTCTTGTAAGCTCACCAAACTCTTGAGCCTTTTGAATCTATTCCTCGTACCATTCAGCACCACATCATTCAGAGCCATTTACCTCTCAACGTACTCCCAATGTACTAAGATAGTCCTCGGCGTCGGGTTTATCCTACTCAGACGCCGCAAGCTCCCCGATGCCGACGACCTGCATCTGTGAAAGGCTTTTACGTTACTCACACTACTCTTTCACCTAGTCAGCATATTCATTGATCAGCTCAAGTCCTCAGCACTTTCTTACTTCAACGAATGACAAGACGAGTGCCGAGGTCAATCCAACGATTCCGGGTAGAGATAGCTTCTGGTTCGACTAAAAGCCGAAATGCACGAAACGATCCACTCAACTGGTCCCTGGCGTTGAATCTATCCTATTCCGAGAATCATTTTTCAATGCCCTGGAGCCATTCAGCTTCCAACTTATGTGTCCGCCATAATAAACGCAACGTGCGATGCGACGCGATGCGACTCACGCAAAGTAATAACAATTATCATCAATGAAATGTCAAATTGCACTGTTGCGTCGTGACGCATCGCGCGGTAGCGTCTACTCTGGCTCCACCCTTACACTCAACCGATGATTATTATATTCGCTTACAATTCTTTTTATGAATTTACCAAAATCTGTATAAGAACTGGGCAAATGCGAAATTACTAGATTATTACACAAATATTGTATGAGACCTTACAATGTTGCAAATTTTGCTAACAATATTTGTATGAGAGCTTACATTTTTTGTGTATGAATCTAACGATTTCGCATATGCATAGTTAAAAGATATTTTAGTTACTAGATAAAGATTGTCGCTGTCGTCGCTGTCCGGAACATCTTTTGCTGGCGAGGATAGGGGAGCTAAATGTCAAAGAAGGAAAATCCATACGATTTGACAGGTATGTACCACACATGTTTCGGACAGGAGAACAAAGGGAACCGAAGCGACAATCTTTATCTAGTAACTAAAATATCTTTTGCATAGTTCTTATACACGGGCGGCAGGGACTATGTCCAAGGGCTTGACGATCCCTTCCCAGGCCATCTGCGAGTTGTGGGGCTTGCCTAGGATGTGGTGGGGTTTGACAGTGGGCTTAGTTAAACCTCTATAAAAAGCTGCATGTATCCGCAAGTAGGCCCCACCAAAGCGACCGTGTGCCGCTCAAAGCGCACAAGCACAAGTCCTGGTGTTAGGTGGGACGCTAAACAGCCCACGACGGCCCTCCGACGAGACAGGGGGTTTGCGCAGGCCCAATAAGCCGCCTGGAAAACCAATCATTACGAACAATATAAGAGATAATACGACTCGATATAATCGGCAAAGACACAGCCAACGACATGAATATCCAAGTACATAGAACCAAAACAGTTCGTGATCAAGCTTCGCCGTGAGAGGACGTGTTCAAATAGTTAGATTAGGTGATTATTACAACGTTATAGTTCTTGTCTGGGTTTGGAACTAAGAACATGGAACTGAGAACAAATTTTGAGATTGCGATTTGATCGAGGAAGTCCGGGGCCAACAGATGCGGATAAAATGACTTTGAAGGGTGACAGTTTGTTGTTTATGTTTAAGGAGAAAAACGAAAGGAGATCGAAGTATGTCGCGACCAAGGGCCCCATACGCCTGTCACTGGCGAACAAAGCTCGTGTACTCTGCATCGAAGCTTAGAACGCAATCGTTAATGGGGGTTCTCGTTAATCGTTAATGCGAACGCAATCGTTAATGCGAATTTTTTATTGGGTTAGTTACTGCAAATAATTATATTGGGTTAGTTACTGCAAATAAATTCTTTTTCGAGTCTCTTTAATCAAGCAGGTATCTCAAGCATACCACATCGTTTTGCTGCATGATTGAGTGTTCAATTTTGATAAAATTTCGAAAACAAAAGTGTGCATAAAAATTGCCTCGCCATAACAAAAATGTGGTAGAGAATGACCACTGTTGTTTACATTTTAGAACCAGTACATGTCGGGGTAGGGATTGAGTGCTCCCCCTTCTCCCCCTGGTCGCGACTGAGTGCAGACGTTTAAAATTTCTCGCGTCCAATTTTCCAAAAAGTATTAATAGCTGAATATAACAAGTACCTTCACAAACACGAATTCTATTGACGAAGCAGACCAAGTTTGGGTTTATCAACCGGATAAGTCTGGCGCCATATTTCAATAGCTTGAGGGACCGCTACCTGCAATTGTGAACCTCTCGTTGACTCTATCGTTGAAGCTCGCTGGAGAAAGTTGGAAGACGTGAAAGGCATCTAAAAACTATCAACACTTGGTAGAAGGACGCATGAGACGGAACATCGGATAAGCAAGTTGTATAACAGGTTGCTCAATTATTATCTAGGCTGGTCAAAGGATTTTAGTGAGCTCATTCTGATTTGTTCGTATTGTTAGTTTAGAAATGTACATGCGTCGTTTTCTCTTATTTCATCTATTGAAGAAGCCATTGGTTCAGAGCACTCATGGGTTCTAACATCTTTCCATATGTCTCTCTACCCTCTGTAGAGAATAGTATAATAATATAGTAATTCAGTTCAGTATAATAATACAGCAACTTAGCTTATTCGTAGTTATCAGTTAAAAAAAGAAATAATAATGAAAGCGCCAGTCACGCGCGTAAAGATACAATTTAAGAAATAATTAATATATAGAAAGCGTTTATGAATTTATTTGAGTGTAGAGCTCCGAAAGACACGTCAGAGAAACAAGAGGTTTCTGAGCGGAGCGACAGATTCGTTGACATAGTGGAGGTGGCAAAAGAGAGTCAGTTATGTGACGATAGTGATAGAGAACGGAGTGAAAAATGTAAACAAAAAAAAAAAGAAGAAAAACAGAAAAAATTGAAAAAATATGTGAAATATAAAATGCATTTAATATTGCAATTCGTGTTTTGCTTGTGAGAAAAGAAAAAAACCCGACAATGGCCAAGTCGGTAGTGAATCTACGCTCCCTGAACGGCAAGTGTTTTCTATGGAACGTGTTTCCGCTCGGTGGTCATTTTTTTATTTCTTCGACTGACGCACGAAAGACGTGCTTTGATGTTATTTTCGATGTTGCCTCATTCAAGTAAGTTACTTTATTTTCTATGTTTTCCGGATTCTGCTTTCGTTAATGGTGATGAAAAATAAAATGATGCCGGGGTCAGTTGATGTGCAGACGATTAATACAGGGGTGTTGGAGATGTTGTTATAGTTCTAACAACACAGGGCTGTTTGAGAATGTTATTGTAATGGAACCGAACTATGAGCAAAATAAAATATGATTTTTTTCAAATCAATCTTAACATTAACAATAAAAAAGCACATTGTGAATTCCCGAAAATAAAAAAAATAAAAACAATACATTTAATTGTAGCACTACCCAATTTTGAATGATATAGCAATAAAATTGTTATAGAATATATTGTAAAGACAATAATAGAAATAAATTAGAATGTGGTGTTATGAACTATGTAATGAACTGTAAATATAGCTTTCGCAATAGAGTATTGTCTGATTTTCTCAAAATTGCACGCGGCGTACCCTTCAGGAAAGGTACAGGTGCGCTTTTTTGCACCCAGTTTACTTGATTCTTATGGGTGAATAGCTTTGCGATGTATGGTTTGACACGGCCGTACCTTTCGACAGTCATTCGCCGCGTGAAGTTTTATGCATTTTATGCACTCATTTGGGAACATAACAAAAGCCGTGCAGTGTATCACATCCAGAGAATCTGACAATATACGGGTTGTTAAGTATCGTAACAATACATAATTTAGATTTTGCTATACATTTTTTTCGTCGAACAATACAGAGTGTGGTAAATGTATTGCAGATATAATCGATCAAAATCCTTGAACGGAATGGTGCGTCATTGATGCCTTCTGCATTCAAGTGAACGTTTGATCCGGTTGGATCAGTTGAGAGCAAATCCAATCCTCGATCGGGTTGGTGCGTCACAAATGTATTGTGAACGTTTGATCCGGTTGAATCAGTTGAGAGAAAATCCAATCCTCGATCGGGTTGGTGCGTCATTGATGCCTTCTGCATTCAAGTGAACGTTTGATCCGGTTGGATCAGTTGAGAGAAAATCCAATCCTCGATCGGGTTGGTGCGTCATTGATGCCTTCTGCATTCAAGTGAACGTTTGATCCGGTTGGATCAGTTGAGAGAAAATCCAATCCTCGATCGGGTTGGTGCGTCACAAATGTCTTGTGAACGTTTGATCCGGTTGGATCAGTTGAGAGAAAATCCAATCCTCGATCGGGTTGGTGCGTCACAAATGTCTTGTGAACGTTTGATCCGGTTGGATCAGTTGAGAGAAAATCCAATCCTCGATCGGGTTGGTGCGTCATTGATGCCTTCTGCATTCAAGTGAACGTTCGATCCGGTTGGATCAGTTGAGAGAAAATCCAATCCTCGATCGGGTTGGTGCGTCATTGATGCCTTCTGCATTCAAGTGAACGTTTGATCCGGTTGGATCTGTTGAGAGCAAGTCCAATCCTCGATCGGGTTGGTGCGTCACAAATGTGTTGTGAACGTTTGATCCGGTTGGATCAGTTGAGAGCAAATCCAATCCTCGATCGGGTTGGTGCGTCACAAATGTGTTGTGAACGTTTGATCCGGTTGGATCAGTTGAGAGAAAATCCAATCCTCGATCGGGTTGGTGCGTCATTGGTGCCTTCTGCATTCAAGTGAACGTTCGATCCGGTTGGATCAGTTGAGAGAAAATCCAATCCTCGATCGGGTTGGTGCGTCATTGATGCCTTCTGCATTCAAGTGAACGTTCGATCCGGTTGGATCAGTTGAGAGCAAATCCAATCCTCGATCGGGTTGGTGCGTCACAAATGTCTTGTGAACGTTTGATCCGGTTGGATCAGTTGAGAGCAAATCCAATCCTCGATCGGGTTGGTGCGTCACAAATGTGTTGTGAACGTTTGATCCGGTTGGATCAGTTGAGAGAAAATCCAATCCTCGATCGGGTTGGTGCGTCATTGATGCCTTCTGCATTCAAGTGAACGTTCGATCCGGTTGGATCAGTTGAGAGAAAATCCAATCCTCGATCGGGTTGGTGCGTCATTGATGCCTTCTGCATTCAAGTGAACGTTCGATCCGGTTGGATCAGTTGAGAGCAAATCCAATCCTCGATCGGGTTGGTGCGTCACAAATGTGTTGTGAACGTTTGATCCGGTTGGATCAGTTGAGAGCAAATCCAATCCTCGATCGGGTTGGTGCGTCACAAATGTGTTGTGAACGTTTGATCCGGTTGGATCAGTTGAGAGAAAATCCAATCCTCGATCGGGTTGGTGCGTCATTGATGCCTTCTGCATTCAAGTGAACGTTCGATCCGGTTGGATCAGTTGAGAGCAAATCAATCCTCGATCGGGTTGGTGCGTCACAAATGTGTTGTGAACGTTTGATCCGGTTGGATCAGTTGAGAGAAAATCCAATCCTCGATCGGGTTGGTGCGTCATTGATGTCTTCTGCATTCAAGTGAACGTTCGATCCGGTTGGATCAGTTGAGAGCAAGTCCAATCCTCGATCGGGTTGGTGCGTCATTGATGCCTTCTGCATTCAAGTGAACGTTCGATCCGGTTGGATCAGTTAAGAGCAAATCCAATCCTCGATCGGGTTGGTGCGTCATTGATGCCTTCTGCATTCAAGGGAACATTTGATCCGGTTGGATCAGTTGAGCGAAAATCCAATCCTCGATCGGGTTGGTGCGTCACAAATGTCTAGTGAACGTTTGATCCGTTTGGATCAGTTGAAGGAAAATCCAATCCTCGATCGGGTTGGTGCGTCATTGTTGCCTTGTGCATTCAAGTGAACGTTCGATCCGATTGGATCAGTTAAGAGAAAATCCAATCCTCGATCGGGTTGGTGCGTCACAAATGTCTTGTGAACGTTTGATCCGGTTGGATCTGTTGAGAGAAAATCCAATCCTCGATCGGGTTGGTGCGTCATTGATGCCTTCTGCATTCAAGTGAACGTTCGATCCGGTTGGGTCAGTTAAGAGAAAATCTGATCTTCGATTGGATTGGTGCGTCACAAATGTCTTGTGAACGTTTGATTTGGTTGGATCAGTTGAGAGAAAATCCAATCCTCGATCGGGTTGGTGTTTCACAAATGTTTTTTTGAACGTTTGATCCGGTTGGATCAGTTGCGAGAAAATTCAATCCTCGATCGGGGTGGTGCGTCATTGATGCCTTCTGCGTTCAGTTGGATAAGTTGCAGAAAACCTAAGACGTGGAAAAGATTTTTTTTCTGGTTTTGTAGCAGGATTATTGTTTTAGAACCTGGTAAGCTCTATCCATGAATGTATGACCAAGATCAGTGGTTGCTTTGCGTATAGAGACAGAACATATAGAGTATGAGATTTTTCATAGTTTTCTGATTTTGATGCAGGATTGATGTTCTGGAGCCTGGTAGAGTAGAGAAAGTACCTATTGAGTATCAGGTGTCGAAAGATTTTTGATATTTTTCTGATTTTGATGCAGGATTGATGTTCTGGAGCCTGGTGAGCTCTATCCATGATTGCATGACCAAGATCAGTGGTTGCTTTGCGTATAGAGATAGAACATATAGAGTATGAGATGTGGTGAAGATTTTTCATAGTTTTCTGATTTTGATGCAGGATTGATGTTCTGGAGCCTGATAGAGTAGAGAAAGTACCTATTGAGTATCAGGTGTCGAAAGATTTTTGATATTTTTCTGATTTTGATGCATGATTGGTGTTCTGGAGCCTGGTAAGCTCTATCCATGATTGCATGACCAAGATCAGTTGTTGTTTTGCGTATAGAGATAGAACATATAGAGTATGAGATGTGGTGAATATTTTTGATAGTTTTCTGACTTTGATGCAGGATTGATGTTCTGGAGCCTGGTACAGTAGAGGACGAACATATAGAGTATCAGATGTGCAGAAGATTTTTGATAATTTTCTGGTTTTGATGCAGGATTGGTGTTCTGGAGCCTGGTAAACTCTATCCATGATAGTATGACCAAAATCAGTGAATGCTTTGCGTATAGAGATAGAACATATAGAGTATGAGATGTGATGAAGATTTTTCATAGTTTTCTGATTTTGATGCAGGATTGATGTTCTGGAGACTGGTAGAGTAGAGAAAGTACCTATTGAGTATCAGGTGTTGAAAGATTTTTGATATTTTTCTGATTTTGATGCAGGATTGGTGTTCTGGAGCCTGGTAAGCTCTATCCATGATTGCATGACCAAGATCAGTGGTTGCTTTGCGTATAGAGATAGAACATATAGAGTATGAGATGTGGAGAAGATTTTTCATAGTTTTCTGATTTTGATGCAGGATTGATGTTCTGGAGCCTGGTAGAGTAGAGAAAGTACCTATTGAGTATCAGGTGTCGAAAGAATATTGATATTTTTCTGATTTTGATGCAGGATTGATGTTCTGGAGCCTGGTAAGCTCTATCCATGATTGCATGACCAAGATCAGTGGTTGCTTTGCGTATAGAGATAGAACATATAGAGTATGAGATGTGGTGAAGATTTTTGATAGTTTTCTGACTTTGATGCAGGATTGATGTTCTGGACCCTGGTACAGTAGAGGACGAACATATAGAGTATCAGATGTGCAGAAGATTTTGGATAATTTTCTGGTTTTGATGCCGGATTGGTGTTCTGGAGCCTGGTAAACTCTATCCATGATAGTATGACCAAAATCAGTGAATGCTTTGCGTATAGAGATAGAACATATAGAGTATGAGATGTGATGAAGATTTTTCATAGTTTTCTGATTTTTATGCAGGATTGATGTTCTGGAGCCTGGTAGAGTAGAGAAAGTACCTATTGAGTATCAGGTGTCGAAAGAATTTTGATATTTTCTGATTTTGATGCAGGATTGTTGTTCTGGTGCCTGGTAAGTTCTACCCCTGATTGCATGAACAAGATCAGCTGTGTATAGAGATAGAACATATAGAGTATGAGATGTGGTGAATATTTTTGATAGTTTTCTGACTTCGATGCAGGATTGATGTTCTGGAGCCTGGTACAGTAGAGGACGAACATATAGAGTATCAGATGTGCAGAAGATTTTGGATAATTTTCTGGTTTTGATGCAGGATTGGTGTTCTGGAGCCTGGTAAGTTCTATCCATGATAGTATGACCAAAATCAGTGAATGCTTTGCGTATAGAGATAGAACATATAGAGTATGAGATGTGGAGAAGATTTTTCATAGTTTTCTGATTTTGATGCAGGATTGATGTTCTGGAGCCTGGTAAGCTCTATCCATGATTGCATGACCAAGATCAGTGGTTGCTTTGCGTATAGAGATAGAACATATAGAGTATGAGTTGTGGAGAAGATTTTTCATAGTTTTCTGATTTTGATGCAGGATTGATGTTCTGGAGACTGGTAGAGTAGAGAAAGTACCTATTGAGTATCAGGTGTTGAAAGATTTTTGATATTTTTCTGATTTTGATGCAGGATTGGTGTTCTGGAGCCTGGTAAGCTCTATCCATGATTGCATGACCAAGATCAGTGGTTGCTTTGCGTATAGAGATAGAACATATAGAGTATGAGATGTGGAGAAGATTTTTTATAGTTTTCTGACTTTGATGCAGGATTGATGTTCTGGAGACTTGTAGAGTAGAGAAAGTACCTATTGAGTATCAGATGTCGAAAGATTTTTTTTATATTTTTCTGATTTTGATGCAGAATTGATGTTCTGGAGCCTGGTAAGCTCTATCCATGATTGCATGACCAAGATCAGTGGTTGCTTTGCGTATAGAGATAGAACATATAGAGTAGAGATTTTTCATAGTTTTCTGATTTTGATGCAGGATTGATGTTCTGGAGCCTGGTAGAGTAGAGGAAGTACCTATTGAGTATCAGATGTCGAAATATTTTTGATATTTTTCTGATTTTGATGCAGGATTAGTGTTCTGGAGACTGATAAGCTCTATCCATGATTGTATGAACAAGATCAGTGGTTGCTGTGCGTATAGAGATAGTACATATAAAGTATGAGATGTAGAGAAGATTTTTGATGGTTTTCTGACTTTGATGCAGGATTGATGTTCTGGACCCTGGTACAGTAGAGGACGAACATATAGAGTATCAGATGTGCAGAAGATTTTGGATAATTTTCTGGTTTTGATGCCGGATTGGTGTTCTGGAGCCTGGTAAACTCTATCCATGATAGTATGACCAAAATCAGTGAATGCTTTGCGTATAGAGATAGAACATATAGAGTATGAGATGTGATGAAGATTTTTCATAGTTTTCTGATTTTTATGCAGGATTGATGTTCTGGAGCCTGGTAGAGTAGAGAAAGTACCTATTGAGTATCAGGTGTCGAAAGAATTTTGATATTTTTCTGATTTTGATGCAGGATTGTTGTTCTGGAGCCTGGTAAGCTCTATCCATGATTGCATGACCAAGATCAGTAGTTGCTTTGCGTATAGAGATAGAACATATAGAGTATGAGATGTGGTGAATATTTTTGATAGTTTTCTGACTTCGATGCAGGATTGATGTTCTGGAGCCTGGTACAGTAGAGGACGAACATATAGAGTATCAGATGTGCAGAAGATTTTGGATAATTTTCTGGTTTTGATGCAGGATTGGTGTTCTGGAGCCTGGTAAGTTCTATCCATGATAGTATGACCAAAATCAGTGAATGCTTTGCGTATAGAGATAGAACATATAGAGTATGAGATGTGGAGAAGATTTTTCATAGTTTTCTGATTTTGATGCAGGATTGATGTTCTGGAGCCTGGTAAGCTCTATCCATGATTGCATGACCATAATCAGTGGTTGCTTTGCGTATAGAGATAGAACATATAGAATATGAGATGTGGAGAAGATTTTTGATAGTTTTCTGACTTTGATGCACAGGATTGATGTTCTGGAGACTGGTAGAGTAGAGAAAAAACCTATTGAGTATCAGATGTCGAAAGATTTTTGATAATTTTCTGATTTTGATGCAGGATTGATGTTATGGAGACTGATAAGCTCTATCCATGATTGTATGACCAAGATCAGTGGTTGCTTTGCGTATAGAGATAGTACATATAGTGTATGAGATGTGTAGAAGATTTTTGATGATTTTCTGATTTTGATGCAGGATTGATGTTCTAGAGCTTGGTAAGCTCTATCCATGATGGCATGACCAAGATCAGTAGTTGCTTTGCGTATAGAGATAGAACATATAGAGTATGAGATGTGGTGAATATTTTTGATAGTTTTCTGACTTTGATGCAGGATTGATGTTCTGGAGCCTGGTACAGTAGAGGACGAACATATAGAGTATCAGATGTAAAGGAGATTTTTGTTAGTCTTCTGATTTTGATGCAGGTTTGATGTGCTGAAGCCTTGTGAGCTCTATACATGATTGCATTGCCAAGATTAGCGTTTGCCATTATTTAGTTAGAAAAAATGAAACGAAATGCTTGGATCTCTCCATTTATTTTTTATGATAAAATTTAATTGTAAGTAAGATATTATTTAACCTGAAAAATTCTCATCTTGTTATTAGTCAACGAAGTTTAGAATTATCACATTATTAATAAATGTTTTTTTCAGATCGTAGGTAAGTTTCGTTCCAAATCATTAATTTGATTAGCTGAATGTTGACTGTTTCTTATTTTTCCAGAGCTTCAAATTCTGCCGGCTATATTACGGAACAATGTAATGAACAATTCAGGGTTGATATTATTTGTATGTTAATATAATATAAAGATTAGGAGTAGGAGAGGAGGAGGATGTAGAGAATAGTATAATAATATAGTAATTCAGTTCAGTATAATAATACAGCAACTTAGCTTATTCGTAGTTATCAGTTAAAAAAAGAAATAATAATGAAAGCGCCAGTCACGCGCGTAAAGATACAATTTAAGAAATAATTAATATATAGAAAGCGTTTATGAATTTATTTGAGTGTAGAGCTCCGAAAGACACGACAGAGAAACAAGAGGTTTCTGAGCGGAGCGACAGATTCGTTGACATCGTGGAGGTGGCAAAAGAGAGTCAGTTATGTGACGATAGTGATAGAGAACGGAGTGAAAAATGTAAACAAAAAAAAAGAAGAAAAACAGAAAAAATTGAAAAAATATGTGAAATATAAAATGCATTTAATATTGCAATTCGTGTTTTGCTTGTGAGAAAAGAAAAAAACCCGACACCCTCTATACATAAACCTTTATCTGGACAATTGTAACAGTAGAACCAGAACAGTAGAACAATAGAACCTACCCCATATTCCAATAAATTGGATAAACTCGCGGCAAATGCAAATTCTGTACAAGAAGTAAACATTATTATAACATATAATATTTCTGATTTTATTTTTGTGTAGTACAGTATTGCCAGAGGTATCTGAATAATTTTAAATCACAGTAGATTTAATTTGAATGCGCCGGGCATTCTTGTGTGGCAGGTACGAAGTATACCCACTTGAATACCTCCTGGACCGGACCGAGAGTCGAACTTGCCATCTCCGGGTTGGCAATCCTACGCTTTTGCATGCAAGGCTTACTGTAGATTCTTGTTGTTTACCCAATTTCGTTTTATCAAACTTTCGGGATTTCTAGTTTTTCTAGGTTGAGCAGGTTGAGTTGTTATAATCAATAAATTATTGTCAATAAATCAGATTTTTCCTGATCGTGATCGTTGTCACATTTTACAAAAATTATGTCACTTAACTAAATGGAATTGTACAAACTCGTCTTATGACAAGTGAAAACATTCCACTAAAAAGCTCAAAATTGTTTTCTTAAAAAAATATGTTCTAAATCTAAATCAAGTTTGTACGAATATTTTATTTAAGTACTCAGAGGTGGTGTGAATATGTGAAGTTTTTTTAACGCGGATTTTCTGTTTCAAATAAGGTAGTTTAAAATTTGTAAGTGTAATGTTGTAAGTAAGTAAACGTAATATTTTTTTTATCGCCATACGACGATAATTTATAATAGTTACACCGCAATGTACCTTATACTATGTTCGCACTACGGCCTGAATAACATGTTATTCAAATTATCGACAAACGAAAGCTCATCAAGATAGCCGAATAACATGTTACAAGGCCCTAGTGCGAACATAGTATTATCATAAAAAGTATTCAGTGAGGCGTAAGGTATGTAATTGAGCACTAGGATGAAAATAAAGAATGCGTAGAGTAATATTAATTTAGTATATGCTGAATGTGGGTAAGGGTAAGATTTAGAAGCAATCTTTGTGATACAAAATGAAGAGTGCTTGATAGATCGTGTTGAAGTGCGCGTCGGTTTGTGAGATTTTTTCTTTATCGCGGGATAATCCACGGAATAAATATAAGTTGATAAATCGTAAAGAGTAAACTTGTATTTTATGTTGGATGCAGTACGGTCGCTTCTATGTCGTTCGTAATAGTTGTTTTTAAAGGCGGCTTATTGGGCCTGCGCAAACCTCCTGTCTCGTCGGAGGGCCGTCGTGTCAGGGCTGTTTAGCGTCCCACCTAACACCAGGACTTGGGTTTGTGCGCTTTGAGCGGCACACGGTCGCTTTGGCGGAGCCTACTTGCGGATACATGCAGCTTTTTATAGAGGTTTAACAGGGCCCACTGTCAAACCCCACCACATCCTAGGCAGGCGCCACAACTCGCAGATGGCCTGGGGAGGGATCGTCAAGCCCTTGGACATAGTCCCTGCTGCCCCCCATTTTTGGATTTCCGGATAAACTGATACGGTTGATCAAGGCGACGATTGAGCGGGTGATGTGCGTAGTTCGAGTTTCAGGGGCATTCTCGAGTCCCTTCGAAACCCGTAGAGGGCTACGGCAAGGTGATGGTCTTTCGTGTCTGCTATTCAACATCGCTACGAAGGGCAGGGATTGACACGAGTGGTACGATTTTCACGAAGTCCGTCCAGTTATTTGGTTTCGCCGACGACATTGATATCATGGCACGTAACTTTGAGAGGATGGAGGAAGCCTACATCAGACTGAAAAGCGAAGCTAAACGGATTGGACTAGTCATCAACACGTCGAAGACGAAGTACATGATAGGAAGAGGCTCAAGAGAGGTCAATGTGAGCCACCCACCACGAGTTTCTATCGGTGATGACGAAATCGAGGTGGTTGAATAATTCGTGTACTTGGGCTCACTGGTGACCGCCGATGATACCAGCAGAGAAATTCGGAGACGCATAGTGGCTGGAAATCGTACGTACTTTGGACTCCGCAAGACACTCCGATCGAATAGGGTTCGCCGCCGTACCAAACTGACTATCTACAAAACGCTTATAAGACCGGTAGTTCTCTACGGACACGAGACCTGGACGATGCTCGTGGAGGACCAACGCGCACTGGGAGTTTTCGAAAGGAAAGTGTTGCGTACCATTTATGGTGGGTTGCAGATGGCGGACGGTACGTGGAGGAGGCGAATGAACCACGAGTTGCATCAGCTGTTGGGAGAACCATCCATCGTTCACGCCGCGAAAATCGGAAGACTGCGGTGGGCCGTAGCCAGAATGTCGGACAGTAATCCGGTGAAAATGGTTCTCGACAACGATCCGACGGGAACAAGAAGGCGAAGTGCACAGCGGGCAAGGTGGATAGATCAGGTGGAGGACGACTTGCGGACCCTCCGCAGACTGCGTGGTTGGCGAAGTGCAGCCATGAACCGAGCTGAATGGAGAAGTCTTTTAGGTGCAGCACAGGCCACTCCGGCCTTAGTCTGATGATAAATAAAAGCAGTACGGTCGCGCGGTTATCAAAATATCTGATTCTGCTGTGTGGGCGAGTAAATTGGAAAGTGAAACAAACAGTTCAGTGCAGATTTGTTCGTGTTTTGTATTGGACGTAGAACGATCGCGTCAAGACGTGTTTTCTTCAGTGAGCAGAATGATCGGCCGGTCATCGAAATTTTGTTTTGCTTTGTGCGGCAAGCAGAACGATCGGCCGGTAACCGAAATTCTGTTCTGCTTCATGCGTGTGTAAATTTTTTAGAAAGTAAAAGTTTAAATCGCGTCTAGACATGTTTTCTTCAGTAAGCCGGTCGTTCTGGCCGGTCATCACTCATCATAGTTTTATTCTGATTTGTGCGGTAAGCAAAACGATCAGTCGATCACCGAAAATTTGTTCCGCTTTGGGCGGCCTTTTAAAAAAAATAGTATTGTTTTCATCGATCAAACTACACGCTATACACGACATACCGTCGACCAAAACGAACCCTGCACACTCCCTATCCCATATATCCAACATCCCAGTGATTTCTCGTGGAAGTGAAGATGACTCGTCGGCTTCTATCAAAGCGAGTATCACGTCAACAATTTCCTACCTATTCCCTAATTGACCTGCATTCGAACACTGCCAGCGCTGGTATTGCTTATTTTTTGGGTCACCAATTCTTACACATTGAAGATGATGTTAGTCCCAAACTTCATCTGTTCTCTGTGTAACTACAGCTGATCTGGCAATAACGGAGTAGCAACCGTGGGCGGTCAATCATGCTCATGCTCATGTATAAGGAGAAAAACGAAATGTTGGTGATTATCAAATTCAAGAAGGAAGAGGACGTGCAACGAACAATTTTGAGGTTGCCCAGCATCATGGAGTTCCGTTATACAGTCGCCTCTCCACATCTCGATATTGAAGGGACCATCGAGATAAGGAGAGATGGAGGAATGGAAGGAGAATTGAAATGAGTACTTGATTGAAAAAAGCTCGTTGTTATGAAAAACGACAACAAAACAAAAGTCATTTCTTGTTGCTCATGTGTTTTTTATTGTTCAAATGGTCTAGTAGCCTAGAAATAGGAATATATCGACATAGGGAGAGAGAATCCTGAACAAAATATGACCAGAATACATCGAGATAGAGAGATATCGAGATAGAAAGGTTATCGAGATGTAGAATGCCCAAATGTAAGTAGATTAAAGGGACCGCTGCACCAAAACGCATCATCCCATACTCCAACGAGTACAAAACAAGTTCCTGCGCATGATCTTTAACGGCAAAACATACTTTGCATTAAAACAATAAAGAATGATCCATTGAAAAACGATCCGTAAATAACACCTAAATGTTTCGTATAACGCTACCATTAATCCATAGAATATTGCGGGAACCCCCAATAGAAAAATATGTTTGTTTAAGACGTGGTCTAGAAAAACATTAAAATTATTGCTATTTTTCCATGATCGTATGACATCATTTAATGATCCATAAATCTATGGAAAATGATCCAAAGATTTAAAAAAATGATGGAATAATTAATATAGTTTCATTGGCTTTCTTTCCAAGCGTTATGATCAAATTTAAGGATCATATCCCAAAATTATGAAACAAATTGCCAAAACTATGGATCATACTACTGAAATTATGGATCATCATCACTATAAAAATTGCGCAAACTTGAAGTTTTATGGATCAAAATGCAGTTATTTATCGATCATTTCAAGCTCTATCTGGTAAAAGGGCGAATGTCGCAAGAGAGGATTCTCTTCGTCGACTTCCCCTCTTTTAAATAAAAGTGACAAGCAGTGGATTTCTTCGCGGTTTATCACCACAGAATGCAAGTTTACATTGTTTTCTTTCATTCTGAGGGGAAAAACCGCAACGAAATCATCTGCTTGTCACTTTAATTTAAAAGAGGGGAAGTCGGCGAAGAGAATTCTCTCTTGCGACATTCGCCCTTATTCCAGATAGAGCTTGATTTGTCATACGTTCATGGGAAAACAGAAAAGATATTTTAGTTACTAGATAAAGATTGTCGCTGTCGTCGCTGTCCGGAACATCTTTTGCTGGCGAGGATAGGGGAGCTAAATGTCAAAGAAGGAAAATCCATACGATTTGACAGGTATGTACCACACATGTTTCGGACAGCAGAACAAAGGGAACAGAAGCGACAATCTTTATCTAGTAACTAAAATATCTTTTGAAAATAGTAATAATTTAAAAAAAAATTAATTTTTTTTAAAAAACTAATAAACAACTACAACGAGAAGTGAACTCCCGAGCACACCCACTGCGGTTACACCGGAAGAGGAAAAAACCAACACCAAGATGACATCATGAATGAGCACCTTATGGTGAGTGAAACACCATGCGTCACCACTACGGGTGTACATGAGCAACGGAATTCAAAAACAAAACGTGGTAGGAAGCCTGTGGGGAAAGATAAACAAACAAAAGAATCGGAATCGGAATATACTTAACAACGGAGTCGGACCATCAGACCGATAACGAATGGGGTGTAGCGGGGAAAAGGGTTGTGATGAGAAACAGGACGAAACAACAGAAACGATGTAAGGTAAGTGAGGCATCCGACGCTATGGATGATCCACACTTGGAAAAGAGAGAAGAATTATAAAAAAGTGAAGTGGTCGGCACTCAGATTGGGAGATAATATAAAAATTTATCGCAAAAGATGAATTATGTTATAGAGATAGGCAGTATTAACTTCAACAGCGGTACAACGATTGTAAAAAAATACTTGTAATACTAGGAACAACTGCGAATGTTGTAGGTGGCGATTTAAATTGAATTGTGGATGATGGATAGAGAGAATAAAAATTTTAGTCCTGAATTAGAATATGTAATAGAATCATTAAACTGGAAAAATGTAGCAATAGAACTTGATAAAAAGAACTTCACATTTCATCGGGGAATTTCAGCTTCATGACTCGATAGATTTCATGTGTTGAGCGGGATTACCAGGAGAAAAAAAAATTAAATTATAATATTATATAAGGGAACGGTTCGGCACTTCATCCCATAGCTCCTATTTCCATCCCATCAAAACCAACACAATGAAAAGGAATTTGTTTTGTTTCTTATTTTTGTGATTTTTTTTCACCAGTTAGCACGCGTGTTAGCAAAAAGAAGTTTGCGAGATTGGTGCTTTATTTCTTTGTTTTGCGATGAGATGAATATATGTTCAATGAGATGGAAAACGGAACAGTTTCCCTATTCGCTGTTCATCCGTTTGGTCCACCTTTTACCAGAATGGAATCCAATGTATAAAGGCAGTGCATAAAAAGTTCGTTAGGTTCGCTTTAAGGTATCTGCCTTGGAATTACCTGGATATGAAGATATGTGAAGAATAAATTAAATTGATCTCCTGAGAATTCGTCGTGATGCTCCTAAGTCAACATTCATCTCGGATTGACTGCCCTGACATACGCAGACTTCTGAACATCCGCATCAGAAGCCGTAATCTACGCACCAATGCATTTTTAGATGTTTCAGTTACCGAGGACGTTTAGGACGAATATAATTTTTTTTAATTTGAACGTTTTAGAATCAGTGTTTGTTTAACTTATGTCTGTTGGGTTAAAATGTTAAATGTTAAACGATAGAAATATGAAATATATTATTGAAATAATTCTCAGAACCAATCTACTGCGGTTTTCTTAAGCTACAGTATTGGAATTCATTATTCACTCTGGAAATCAATGTTTTGCTCGCCATCGCCCTATCACCGTATGTATATTCATGCTTCTATAAAAAAGCTTCTCAGGTGGGGAGAAATATCGACAGGAAATTTTTAATTGGTACATCTGCATGATTATCAGAACAGCAACTGTGAATTCGCCATGGGCGCCTTCATAGTCCTTATTGGTGGTTGATAACCTATATTTAGAATTTATGAGTTTTTCCTCAAAGAGAATAGTCGGTCAGTTCAAAAACAGAAATTCTGTTTCTTCTAGTAGGCATGGTAGCTGATCTGGCCAATTACACGAGCTAGGAATAGGGAAAAGTTGTTGCACAAAAAACGGGTCGAACGGTTTGATTCGAGCAGTTTATCGATCTCATTAGCCAGAACTTTTGTCGGTTTCAAATCAAGGGAAATGAACATAGCTCGTCATAGGCATAGGTTATAACGCAAATTATGAAGAAGAGAATAAATAAGCATTTTTGCAACCGTTGCGTCTATTTTTCCCTCCAAGAATTATAACCCAAATTTCCGATGGTTTTAGACAAATGCTTACACATTTTACACGGGTGACTCTTTGAAAGCCATGGAGTTGTTGGGTCCGTACTTTTTAAAGTTTACGATCAAATTCCCCTTAATATTCTTACCATTTTTGTACATCAAAACTGTACCGAAAAGCTATCGATCCGTTTTTTATTTGGTGGGCAATACAATTCATTAGGCCAAGAAGGCAGCTTTCTTCATCATTTGAAAAATATGAAGCACAATGTCAACATGTGCCTATTTTGTAGAAAATATACAGCCAGTAGAGATAACTATGAATTCGTTCTCGTTGATTATTTACGTACACCCTTTCGACCCAAAGTACAGTAAGCTTGGATTTGGCAGATTATGAGGGCCAGAATATGCCTGGAGCAAATTGTCGACAATTCACAAATCAATGTGAAAATTTCGTTCCTCGCCGTAATTGTGACGCGATTCAACTCATTTTTCACATTAACTATCCCATTGTATTGTCTGCACTCAGCTGATTGCACTGATCGCGTCCAGCCGGCCACGTACCTATGCTACATCACATTCAATAAATGCCGGGATGAAAAGTAATCAACGCAATGCATGCTGAAATCTAGGCACAGCAGTAAATCGCTGCAATCCATCATTTTGTATCAATCCAAACAATAAATCACCACTTCTGCCTCCTCGTTTGACGGCAAAGGAAGGCAATATCCTGAGAACAAACTACTGGTTTGTGAGAGCCATATTTTCAACAGTTTGAGAGTGCCATGGCGAGCACCACATCGTCTGGTCTGCTGTGTGCCATTTATTTTATCATCCGCGCCTGTAGGGGCATATTCGAGATGATGCAGGTACTGATTGATTTTCTTCACGCTGCATCAAAGGTGTCATCCAGAGATAGATGAAACAATTGAAAATGTAGTTTAACAAAGCACAATTTGAAAAGAACTACATATTAACATAAGGGTCAGAGAATATATCCAAACGACAAGCTTTCGAGTTGTATGAACTGATGCAGATTTTTCATGCATGGGACATCGTTCGTAGAACGTTCGACTAGAACACAAAACTGTCCTATGTTTTTGTTTGAAACATTTCCAGCTGGCAACAGTTCTGTTGCTACAGTTCTCTTGCAAAATAACATGCTCACAGTTAACTCAGGTATAATGAGGTGAATTACCATATGTCGCTAAGGAGTAACATAGCCTTTCGTTCAAATTCGTAATGTCCATACATTTCTCCAACTTGATGTGAGGTAATTTTTGATTAAGGTACCGCTATTCCTATTCTTCGAGAAATAGCTTCCATCGACTATCAAAGGCATATCTTCTAATCAGTTTCGGCTCCTACAAAAACGTCAGATAATATTGATTTTGTTCATGCATAATAGGTACCAGGGGGTCATTTATTTTGTGGAAATTGGAAATTTGAATAGCTCAACCTTTTTATATTTTCATTTTGGCTAAAATAATAATGTGTCAAAATTTGAGCTCGATACGTGGACCCTGAAAAATAAAACAGATAATCACGCCACCTACATATCAGAGCTGCGGTAACACACACGAGCTGGGAACAGCTGTCATGGTGATAGACGATGACGAACGGAAACGGCCTACGACTAATTTATTTCGCTGCCTCTAAGAAAATAAACATTCGCAGCACCTACTTCCAACACATCATTCCGTATTGGTGCACCTGGAGATCATCACTGCACACAGAATCACAAATCGACCACGTTCTGATTGATGGACGACACTTCTCCGACATTATCGACGTCAGGACATATCGTGGCACTATCAGCGACGCTGACCACTATCTGATGCGTCAACATGTCAGTGAGTCAAATCCCATCAAAATCATGGCCCAGAAAATTGCTCATGATTTGAATCACGATTTGCATCATTGCATGATTTTTACGTGTTCTATATGGTTGAATGCATTGAATTAGCCCGATTCTCTCCCTACAGAATCGCTAGAGAGTTACCTCGTGCATGAAGCCTTGAAGATTGGTATTTGAGTATGATTCTACCAACACAGCCTAGAACGACTGAAGCAACCTGGTGTCGTCCTGCATACTCGAGGCTGGGTTGCCGGAAGCGAGTGAGCTCGATTGGACCCCTCTTGAGGTTTTTGGGAATACATTTATATCAGCCATTAACGACGGAACGATTGGTTCGACGAAGAGTGCAAACCGATTTTGGAGGAGAAGGACGCAGCGCTGGCGATCGTGCTGAAGCAAGGGTGGACGTGGACGTGGTGAAGTGGACGAGCAATGATATAATTCAGCAATGATCTAATGAGCGATCGTTGCTGTGTAAACAACGAGCAACAGAGTTCGCCAAGCCAAACTTGGTATGGTTTCCAGGGAAGATACGACTGGATCATTTGCGTAACGCTTGCTCTAATAGAATAAAACCAAAACACATTAGTTGTATTGCTTTATTCACTCTGCTTTCAAGTTGCGCTGGGATGGAGGAGAGAAAGTATCAAAGCCTCCCATGCAGTGTATCAGAGTTCCATTCTCATAGCGGACTTAATTTTCCTAATGTTTGAAAAGATTTTTCTAACAGCGTGTGGTAACAACACTCATTGTTAGGTTACCAAGTGATTTGCCTCGCTCAGTTGTCTCCCATTGGTAAGCGATGAAGATCTTTAAACATTGAATCAACGAACGCCAAATTTCAACGATCTAGAAAGCATCAGCGATAAGACCGCAGTAGAGTACAATTTGGCATGAATTTAGTCGATTTTTTCTCATGATCTGATTTTTTTCAATGCCTGACCATGACCAAAGTTTTGCTACCTGGAATAAAACCGATTAATAATAATTATTCGAATGGCCAATCAGCTGTTGAGTGAAATATTCGGAATATTACCCCCAGTCACACACACATGTTCCACATAGGTTACCGTAACTCATATTTGACATGATTTAGTCACACTCAAGTTGCTGCAACCAATTTTGTCTGACTTGTGCTGCTCGGGATAGGCTCTCTCATTTCCAGCGCTCAATATGGAACCGCCACAGTCAGTACCTACAATGGAAAATTCAACTTTCCCTCCCCATACCAACCACCCATACCACCTTGCCCGCTGTGCACCTCGCCTTCTTGTGCCCGTCGGATCGTTGTCAAGAACCATTTTCACCGGATCTGGCTACGTGCTCAGTCCACCACAGCCTTCCGATTCTCGCGGTGTGAACGATGGATGGTTCTCCCAACAGCTGATGTAACTCGTGGTTCATTCGCCTCCTCCACGTACCGTCCGCCATCAGCACCCCACCATGGATGGTACGCGGCAGAACCTCATCCTCCCAAACCTTGGTAATTACCCAGTGCAGCGCTCTAGCCAGTGCCTCACCACCGTGTTTAAACAGCTCTCCTGGTAGTTGGTCAACTCCAGAGACTTTGTTGTTTTTCATCCGGCTGATCTCCTCATGGATTTCTTGGAGATTCGGAGTCGGAAGTCGTATGTCCTGCGCGCGTGCTCTTAGGGTCATTACCATACCGCCACCGTTGCCTGCCACATCGCCATTCAGGTGCTCTTCGTAGTGCTGCCGCCACCTTTGGATCACCTCACGCTCGTTTGTTATGTCCTTACACATATCGGACTGTGGCACGAGGCCTTACGTGCACGGTTTAATTTCTCATAGAACTTTCGTGCGTTATTAGCGCGGTACAGTTGCTCCGTCTCTTCACGGTCTCGATCTTCCTGCTGGCGCTTTTCCTCCGAAAAATCGAGTTTTGTCTGTTCCGCGTCCGTTTGTATCGTGCCTCGTTCGCCCTCGTGCGGTGTTGCAGCAATCTCGCCCATGCTGCATTCTTCTCTTCTATTAACTGCTCATATTCGCCGTCATAACAGTCGTTTCTCTGATCCAGGGCCACCGTGTCTAGTGCAGCGGTTGCGGTGCTCCCATTGGCGGATCGAATATCTCTCCAGCCATCTCCAAGAGATGCTGCGCCTAGCTGCTCTTCCGTTGGGAGTGCTACTTCCAGCTGCTACGCGTAGTCTTGGGCTAGTCTACCGTCTTGTAGCCACCCAAGGTTTAGAAGCGGCGGACGACTCCGACGCGTGTTGTACATTGTCGAGAGTTTTGAGCGCAAACATACTGCAACGAGGTAGTGGCCGGATTCAATACTACGGTAGGTGCGGACGTTCGTGATGTCGAAGAAGAATTTGACGTCGATTAGAACGTGGTCGATTTGTTTTACAAGGGTGACTAGTTTTAAATTAGTCTGTACAGTTAATACTGAAGATAAAGATAAACAAATTAAAAAAAAAATCAAAGAAATAAAATTTGATAAGCATCCTCTAATATTCCCTTGTGACTCCTGTGCGAAAAAGTGTATTCCCAGTAGTGAACCACTAAGCAGCGGAATTTAAAACTTGCCGTCATCGGGCGAGGGAATTTTTAACATTTAACATTCATATACCAGCAGTATGTCGTTTATGCAACTACTTCTCAGCCCCTTAGGCCTACTTTGATAAACTAAACCACCTGGGACCTTCTTAGTGTTTCTTTTGATGAGGCCACGGGGGTTATAAAGTGCCTTAAACACTCTTACTATCAATTTTTTGTAAAAGTTTCTCAATCCCCATATTTGAGTGAATTTTATGCCAATCAATTAAGCCGTTCTTATGTAAAACCAAATTGGTTTTTCTTTGTTTCTTTGAAATACTTTTTCACCACAGGGTCTTCTTGTACTTCTATGGCTTCGTTCCAACTAGAATTTGGCATGCTTTTCAACTTAGTATTCTATGAGCATTTCCTCAGTTATTAATTGAAAGCTTTCTATGCCCACCTAGACCGGTCTATTTTGTATTCAATGTACATACTCGCTCGTGGCGGTAAAGGATAAACCACGAGCTCGCCCAGCTCTACGGTGAACTCAGTATCCAGAATGTAGCTTAAAGCCGAAAGGGTACGATGGGCAGGGTTTGTTGCAAGAATGCCGGAGAGCAATCCTGTGAAGATGGTGTTCGCTTCTGATCCAGCAGGCACAAGAAGGTGTGGAGCGCACCGAGCGAAGTGAGTTGACCAGGTACATAACGACTTGGCGAGCGTGGGGTGCAATGTAAGATGTTTAGGTGTAAGCCAAATAAATCAATGTTTTGGCTGTGGATATACAACAGTAAAGCAAATGTGGAGATTGGACAAATCAAGCATCCGAAAGATATTCAATTTGCAAAAAAGAGAGCTAACCGCGGTGGAGGTTGGTACTCGGATTCTGATGGCTTTTCCGCAAACGTGACCGTTAAGTGGTCTTGTTGTGTAGGGGTTATCACGCCTATCTAGAGAGTAGGAGGTTGAGGGTTCGAGTCCCTCCAAGACACGTGGATTCTTTTTCGCAAATTTCATATCAATTTGTCCATTTCGAAACATATGCTGTGCATATGCACAGCCAAGATATTTAACAAAAAAATGGTTTTCGTACGGCCGAGTTGCCGAATAATATGCAATTAAATGTTTTGTTGTTTAAAGCCACATACGAAAGAATAAACAAGGCGCATAAGTTAAGACAAGATGCAGTGGTAAAATTTGTAAAACATTATTTTATATTGATCATCGGTGCTAGTCTTCCAACCATACAGCAATGAACAAATATTGGCATTTTTTATCATGAGCCAAGTTCGAAGAAGAGGTCGATCAAAATTTCTACAAAGAATACCTATCGCCTAATGCAGTGGTCCCCAGCCTGCTTACTATCGAGGGCCACACAGCAATTTTGAACTGTTGAAGCGGGCCGCGGTATATCTGCAATATTTGTTTATCATTTCGAATTGAATTTTGAAGTATAATACAAAGTAATCAAAGAATCTGTTTAAAAAAACATACACTTTGTAGGGACAATTTACATTACACACTTCGGCGATAGCGGACTTAGCGTGTAATTTTACTATCGCAACAAAACCTCCTCGGCTTAGTTGACAAAACTATTTTACCAAATAAACATCTGTCGACCGTTTTTATCCTCGATGATTATTTTTCAATGAAAGTTGTTGCAAATAACGACAGCATGTTTGAAACGTGTTTTTGAAGCCAGGTGAACTTTTTTTACACTTATTTTTTTACCGGGATCTCAGCGATTTGTTCAACTTTTACAGAGATTTGCACAGCCGAGCCCCAGCAAACATGTCTTTCGCTGAGATATTTGTCAAAATTGCTGAAAATCAGCAATTAATTTGCCGAAGCCCAGCTAACAAGCCTAATTTTTGACGGGATATCAGTTTTAGTTTTGCTGGGCACACGGCTGTGCGGATTTTGCGACGTGTCGACTCGTTTTTATTTGATCTTTTTTCAAGGAAAATGCTCATCAGGAAAAATACTCAATAACGGGCCGAAACGTCCGACTCTGCAAATGTAAACCCGTTTGAATATCTCAATCTAACAAATTCAGAAAATAAGAACAATTATCCCAGTCGAACTACAACCACTTACCAGCAGTATTGAATAGAAAGTTGAGTAAATCTGAACTCTGAACTGTTTACCGTGTTTTCATTATTTCCAAGTAAGGTACACTGGGGGAAGTGGAAAAGGAAAAACCGATAGTGCATGTTTGAATTAGTGTAAAACCAGTTTAAATGATCTAAATGGGTTCAATCAAAATGGGCTATCAAAAACAGTCAATTTTGCACCAACTGTGCGGAAATTCATACCATTTTGGTCGCTTGAAATTTATGGAAATAGATTTTAAAATTAGAAGTTGTTTTTCCACTTTCCCTAGTGGGATGAGGTAAGTGGAAAACCCATGTTACCTTGACCTTCAATAGTGATGAGTAGTTGCATATAACTAAAATCAATACGATAATTGCTCTGAATATCTTTTGTGGAATAATTTCATTACCTTAACGGAATAGATCCTCAAGGAATTCTCGTAATAGCTAGGGGAGGGCTGGTTTTGCCTTCTCGAACACTAAGTGTACGTAAAGTCTATATGTTCACCCCAAAGATGAACTTTTTAAAGGAAAAATGGGACTTACAGGATTATAAACTAATCAACTTAGTTCAATGAATAGAGATGATGTCTGTATGTGCGTTTTTGTATGTATGTGTGTGCGCAAAGAACGTAAAAAAATATCAGCTATTCTCAAGCATTTGTCCTTAACCCATTTGTTCGCAAAAAATTGCATTCAACGGCAAAATTTGTTATGAATAAAAATTAATGTGAATTATACAATACATTTACCTATCAGTGCTATTTTTAACTTTCTTATACATTTTTTTTTCATATGTAAAACATGTGAAAGCATCAATACCGATAGGTGGATTAATCAGGCATTTTCTCATTTATATTAGTCCAATGACCACTGGAATCACAATGATAACAAAGAAGAAACATATTAAGATTCACAGCTATCGAAATAAACCCTAGAGGGAAGAAAAAAAAATGCGTAATTGAAACATTATCCACTTCCCCTGCAGTGTTTGATACCTGGGGTAAGTGTAAAATCTATGAATTATTTGCTTTCTTGGTACAAACCACTACCAATTGAATATGATTAGTTTTATTGTATTACTAGTTGACCCGGCAGACGTTGTCCTGCATAGTAGGCGAGAATGTGCATTCCGAACTGCCCATGCAAAGTTCCCATAGGAATCACAATTTTAGTTATTCACGGTTTGCTCAACTTTACTCGTAATTTTCCCATTAGGAAATATCATATAAACCCGTCGGAAACTATAACGAATGTTTCTGCTGAAGAAATGAAAAAAATCCATCCAGCCGTTTTCGAGTTATGCGGATACGAACACAGACTATTTCATTTTTATATATAAGATAATGGTCACCTGTGATATAAATTCATTTGAAAAAAGGACAATCGGTGCAAATAAAAATTGATTTTATGAATTCAAAAATCAACTTTTCGCGAAACCCAAAATTACAGTTCAAGCATTAACCGTGTTAGTGTATGTATTATACAAATTTCAACATAGTATTAGTGTGAGCATCAAAGTATATTCTTGAATAATGTTATGATGTGGTAAAAACTGTAAAGTATGTACAATTACAATTTTTCGAGTCGATTTTTACACTTACCCCCTTTTTCCACTTCCCCCAGTGTACCTTAATTGAATTTTCCGGAAACTTTTTCTTCATCATCCCAACTAATCGCAGCATGACAAAATCTTGATTTCGTTGAACATTTTTCGTAGTGTGAAGTACGTTAACATGACGCATTTTCTGGAATTATAAATCAAGCAGTTTCCAATCGAATTTTGCCACAACTTAACTTGTTTTGAAGAATGAAAGAATTCATATTAGGGTGCAATGTTTGACAACATTATTTTCACCTAAAAACGTTATATATTAAAATTTATTTAATCATGATGATAAAAAGATTCTTGGTTTATATGTTTCTTGAACATCATAATGATGTGAACTCGATATACAACGAAAAACTGGACACGATGAAAGCTTTTCCTGGATGTGATGTTTGTCAATGGGCCACATGTAGTGTATATTCTGAAACCCTTCGCGGGCCGCAGGAAAAGGCTTCGAGGGCCGCACTTTGGGGATCACTGGCTTAATGGTATGTCATGCTATGCAATGTGGCACGATAACATGGAATCTAGTTGTTCTCTGCAGCAACTTGATTTATTGGCAACCATGTCATGACCATGTCAAGTGAATTAGACTGTAACTTTTGGAACAAATTTATCATATCAAAGCCCATTTTTCGTCATTGCAAAAAAAGCGTATGCAACTCGTTGCAAAACTCGATTTTTTCAGCACTCGGGGAATTTATTCAACTCGACAAGCCTCGTTGGATACACGTACAACTCGTGCTGGAAAAATCATCTTTTTGCAACTAGTTGCACAAACTACTATTATGTGTCATTTTGCTCTGCAAGTCAATAAAAGACCATTCCCTCCAACTTTTAGGCCCCACCAATCCGTTCCGTAATTGAGCATCTTCTTTTTTCTTTCTTCTATCTTCTAATTTTGATGGGAAAGTTTGAAAATTATCAAACTATTAAGTTTTGATTTGTTCTGAACAAATCCATAAAGCTAAAACTGAAATCGATCTAGAGTGCGACGCTGCAATCAACCAAACGATTTAACTGTCAATCTAAAAAAAACCCCAGCAGGCAGATTCGACTAGTATGCCATAAATAAAACGGTGGAAACTGATTGAGGGGGGGGGGGTGAAATCATGTGATAATTGACTGATTGTGGGAAAAATAGTGTTTGAGAACAGAGCACAAATCAATAGTACACTATTGAACATTATTAAACTTCAATGGTGATTTTGAATCTTAGATAAATTTGCAATCGATTGATGACTAAATCATATACGTAGCAACAATATATACACACCAAGAATTAACTTTTGTAAGAGGCCCGAAAACCAAGAGCATGCCAGTTCTCTTTCTCTTTTCATTTGATAAGTTCAAGCACATTCTGCTAGAAATCTTGCTTGCTGACAGATGGCTGTCGAGAAAACTTCATTCAACTTTTCAAGATTTCCGTACGAATGGAAAATCCTTGATCTTTCGTGCTCAAATACGGAAAAGTCTCTTGCCATAAACACCCAACCAAAGTCGACTAACTCTCGTTTCCATTTCAACGGTTGAGTGAAGACAATGTACCGAGCCGACAAATCACAGCAGAGCAGAATGCCACCCCCAACATCGCACCCGATCGGTTCCCTATTCTACAGTTTTGGTTATGGCGTGCCGTGGAAGCCAGCTGACGCTAATGAGGTTGTGACGAGGAACGGAGCACAACTTTCCCGCAGACAGCAACTTCTAGCAACAATATTCGGTTTGCCAATGCGACACTTTGGATTAGAAAAATAGCTTGTTCTCCCATGAGTGTGTGGGATTTTGTCATAGTCTGCGGCAAGAATGATTCATACCTCAATCATACTAACTTTGGGAAAAGTTCATTCCAGGGTGCAGAAGTTTGGTGTTTGAATAAAATATTGATTTTTGTGTCTATCGGTTTCTGGATGCTTGTATTCTGCGGACTGCAAACAATATACATATTATGGAAATACAGAACGAGGTTTTGATATCCATGGTATGAGATAATCGTGTGAATTTTGGTTATACTTATCTAATGCACGATATAGAATAAAATCTATTTAAATAATCATTGGGATTTCAACGGGAAAATCATTTTAAAATAAAAAACGGGTGGTGCATAGAATCTTTATAGTGTCCGCAAATCTTTGCAAAACTAAAGATGTTTTTGTAAAATCTACAACAAAAGGAATAAAAGTATAATCAAATAAGTGATATTAAATACGACAGTTTTCATAACCAAATACCTTTCTAGGAAATGACCCTTTGCAGAAAAATGTTATCGATTAATTACTGTAAATATGTTTTGTAACATCTTGCGATAGAAAAAAGGCAAGGCAGCACAACTAACGGCATGTTAATTTTAATTACCAATAGGTATAAATAGTGGAATATATGGACGGGCAAAAATAAATCCTCTGTCTCCAAATGAACTATGAAACAAGTCTTCAAACGGGCATGACGTCACGGTTTTAAATAAACAAACCCACCCACTATCATCCAGTCAACTAATTTGGCTTATTAGTGACTTGTCAGCAGTAGGTAGATCAGAAATATCAAGTCCCTTGCATTTTGGTCGTCGGTTGATTGATACAGATTTTTAAGCTTTCAAATCCGGATATTATTAGTCATGACGGACGAAATGTTTGGACTGTTAGGGCCCCGAATCTTCTTCTTCGTATTGGCATTACATCCCCACACTGGGACAGAGCCGCCTCGCAGCTTAGTGTTCATTAAGCACTTCCACAGTTATTAAGTGCGAGGTTTCTAAGCCAAGTTACCATTTTTGCATTCGTATATCATGAGGCTAACATGGTGATACTTTTATGCCCAGGGAAGTCGAGACAATTTCCAATCCGAAAATTGCCTAGACCGGCACCGGGAATCGAACCCAGCCACCCTCAGCATGGTCTTGCTTTGTAGCCGCGCGTCTTACCGCACGGCTAAGGAGGGCCCCGAATAGAAAACCTAATTCGTCGCTGAACCCAACCAACGGAAGTCAGATTTGTATACTAACCTGTCAAAATCAATATAAGAACTGGGCATATGCGAAATTGCTAGATTCTAATACAGATGGTGTATAAGACCATACAGTTTTACATGCTTTCTTTACAATATCTATATACGAAGTTTGCCCTTTCTGTACACGAATCAAACAATTTTTCATATGCACAGTTCTTACAAAGATTTTGGCGGGTTCTTATGCAGAATTGCAAAAGTCTGACATCCGCTAGTTGAGTGTAAATTCAGACGCCATCTACTGGCGAGATCGTGGTTTATTTGAGCGGTTGACTGCCGACGAAGTTTCATCATCGCCTGTGGCATCGGTCCACTACCGGTGGCTGGTACATGCTTACTAGGGATATTGACCTACCCACTTTAACCCTTTAAGGAAGACTTTTTTTTACATGGATTTAACGTACAGATTTGGGTTTTTCTGATCTATCCTGCCAAAACTAGTAAAGAAAGAACCAGAAGGGTGTTGAAATATTTTTTTCGGATGTCCTAGGCTGTCCAAACTATTCTGGAGTACATATTCTCGAACGCATCGGAAAAGAACAAATTGTCCAAAGCTGAGAATATGTCCAAAAATATCTATGTAATCATAGGACATGAAATTATCGAGTTTTAAATTAACGTAACCTATTCCAGGATCTCCAAAACGGCCTGGAGTTCAGAACAGCGATCTTCCCGATCAACCAAGTCCTGAATGATGTATCCGTTTAGTGCTAATCACGATTTCATTCATTCACAAGCTACAATATGGCCTCCATGATTCGATATCTACTCGTAGAAGCTAATGATGCCATACTAAACATATTTTCTCGGTTACTCTGATGGTTCTAACGAACATTTTTCCAACGAACTTCTATTCCATATCTCGATGTATGCTTGAGTCATTAGTGATTAATAGAGGATCGACTGTATAGACTCTTTTTGTAGTTCGGATCATCCAGAGGGCCTTGATCATCCAAGGCCGTCCTTAGTCGTGCGGTAAGTTGCGCGGCTACAAAGCAAGACCACGCTGAGGGTAGCTGGGTTCGATTCCCGGTGCCGGTCTAGGCAATTTTCGGATTGGAATAAAAATATCATCGTGTTAGCCTAATGATATACGAATGCAAAAAATGGTAACTTGGCTTAGAAACCTCGCAGTTAATAACTGTGGAAGTGCTTAATGAACACTAAGCTGTGAGGCGGCTCTGTTCCAGGTTGGGGATGTAATGCCAATAAGAAGAAGAAGAATCATCCAAGTCCGTAAACATAGAGCAAATCGCAGTTTATAATTATTGTCATTGTGCATCTTGACTCAATATCATTTTGGACCACCTTAGACATTGGATCTTATGTATTATGGAAATTAGGATCATATGCTTATTACACCGGATTAAGGAAATACCGATGATGAGGATATAGGGAAAATGCTGATTGATCTGGTAGATACTATGAGCTAAGCTCAAGAATATTTTTCAGTACCTTGAAGATCCCGTATCCACGAAAATTGGGTTTGCATGCTCCGTATATGCCCATTGAACAGGATTGGGGGTATACCGACGATGAGGACATTGCAAAAGCCTTGATTGAGCTTATAGATACGAGACGAGCCAGTCTTGGGCTGAAAGTCTCGCTAATAAAGACATAAAAAAAGCTTATAGATACCGTGGGCTGAACTCCAGGACATTTTGGAGTACCTTGAGCAATTCGTATTCAAGAAAATTGGATTCGCATCTTGTGATATGCCTATTGAACCGGATTGGTGGAGTACCTATACTGACGATGAGGACGATAAATACCGTGGGCTGAGCTCCAGAGCATTTTGGAGTACCGTCAACTGGGGGGAAGATGATCATTTTTAAGACAAAACATGCAATAACAATGTGTGTTTACATTTTAAATCGAAACAAATATTTTCAAAACATGTACTGCTATACGTTGCAATGATCACCAACATTAGTTTTCTGAAATGCGTTCGCATTTTTTTAAATAAATTAAATTATCACACATTTTTTGAATAATCTGGTTTGGGGTGAAGTTGATCAAGACAGCTCTACTAAAACCATTATGACTTAAAAGTCAAAATACACTAGGTTATTTGTATGAATGTTGAATTTACTACGTAAAGAAGTCTAAGAAGTCCAAGCTAGGCTACTGCTGGTGGTGGCGCCAATAGACAACGATAATCAGTATCGTTTGAAATTCCGGAAATTAAAATGACTTTCACGACATTTGAGTTTCACTTAGCAATCAATCACTCCCGACCCGTACGGTGGCCACACGAACCGGAACCGTGCCGGCCTCATCCTGCTGACCCGGTGTTCTGATTCACACGTGGTCAAAATGGTAAATTGTTGCTGGTTTAGCTCCCCCACCGATTTGTATCCTCCTGTCTAAACTGGTGCACTTTTGTACTCGTCACAAACGAGGTACATTCATTATTGCATTGTGCCATGGCGACGACCGCAGGACAAAGCGCATAAGCCTGTGAATTTAATTAATCACACCGTGGTGGGGTAAATAATTTAAAATTCTGCTAGATTTTATCGAGTGTCGGTTAGGTTATTTACGTTCAGCGGTCGCCACCAAGTGTTGAACCATTTTGCAATGGCGGGAGGCTTATCCGTACAACATTATCGCTTTAAGTTGTATTAAGTGGGGAAAGACACATAACGTAGGGCATGACATTAGGAAAGAATTTGTGTGGTGTTGCTTATTTTTATAATGTAGTTATTGCACATTGTGCTAACCTGGGGATTAATTAGAGTTGAGAAAATGTTGAGTCAGTATAATCCGCATTTGAGCGGACTATGCAGAATCCAGCTGGGGTCGAATACCTGTCTCGTCAAGACGATGTTTTGGTAATATTTAATCAACTTCCCACACAAATCTGACAATTATTGTATAAAATCTGGGCATACACAATCGACTGGTTGGGTGCAGGAGCATAGACATTCGTGCTTATTTAAATGGTAATTTGACTTAGAAACTACGCAATTATTAATTGTGAAAAAGCATTAAGTTGTGGAATCTTATTGTCATAAATGAAATTTTGTATTGATCACAAAAGGTCGGATTTCAATAATGAGAAAAGCAAAACCACATTTAGGTGGATAAATCAGGATATTCAACAAGCCATCAAAGTATGGACTACAACAATAGCTCACAACAAGCAAATAAACTCAATAGAATATGCTTAAATCATATTTGATAATATTATGAAAGCTGGACTGCCTACAGCATTTAGCACATAGCATTGAAACAACAGCAATTACGTATGACACCTGTTATTAGAACACAATGAAGGGCTGCTGGTTCCCAAGCACAGGAAGTTTCAATAATAATTTCCATTAAAAACATTTCAAAACGCAGTTTCATTGTGTTACTCATAAAAGTCAAACAATGCTAACAATTCAAACGTATCAAAAATCTTGCTAAATCAAAACATTTTATTCACTGCCGAACAAAACAATTAGCAGGAAATCGAGCGATTTATCCGCTCCTATGAATAGCAATGCGGATATTTTCATCCGCTCATCGTGAATATGGTCGCCTGCTTGCTAACTGTTACAGTAAATTTTCACGTTTGTGCGGCCAATCCCGCTGTGGAAATGCAACGGTTTCGGGTAATAAAACCTTAGGTTTATGATAACGTTCGCAAATTTCTCGTCGTTTTTCGAAGCCAACTGGATCGAGGGATCAGGAGGGCCTACTGATGGAAAAAAATCACGGCAGGGTAACAGAACTGATTTAATTTATGTACATTTTAATAAATTTATCGGCTATTCAAAGCGAATATTAACTCGTTTGGGATACTCCTCTACAATGCTTCGAATTGAGTGAAGTTTGTTAGCTGACTAGTGAATAAATTAACTTTCTTTATTCTTCCTCTCCATTTGGTACGCTTCATTCGTTGTTTTGCTGTTTTTGATTTTACGGACAACAAAACTGCATTATATGGAAATATCTTCAATCTAAAAACGACTTTTGAAATGAACCTTTATATATTACGGATATATGAAAAAAAAACTCAGGCAGTGGAATAATTCTCACTACATTGTTAGAGCCTGTTCAAACATTAATTAACGCAAGTGTAGTAAATTTTGCATCATGCTTCAAGATTCCAAGTACCTTCTGAATTTGGATCTTCCTGCTTTATAATATTGGCTGCGTTTCCATTTAATTATTCAGAATTTGTAATTATTGAATTGTTACTTGATATGAGTTTAATTCGAGAAATTAGACAGAGTCTTTGTTTTTCATTAGTGTTTACAAAGAAATCAATTTAACTAAATTCACAAGATGTACTGTCAATTTTTTATTCTAGAGAAGCTTGCAGACCGAGGTTATCTCGTCACTCGGTTCAAAATGTTTCTCACCAGAAAACATCTTATAAAGCACCGAGGAGCGAAATCGTCATAATCCGATCCGGTTCAGGGCCTTTCTTAGCCTAGATGCGCAGCTGCAAAGCCAGAGTATGCGAAAGGAGACTGTTTGGAGCTTTCATCATACAAGTAGTAAACGAAGTTAGACGAAAGCTTTTAAATATTCTATCAGCTTAGGAAAATGGATATTGGTGTTGAAATCACTCCGTACGAAATGTTCAAAACCAAAAAAACATGCAATTTTACTTTGATCAAGTTGTACGAAATGATTTTAGCACCAATATCTATTTTAATATCATTATTCGTTCATGTTATATGAGTACAAACGTTTTCGTCATCAATCTGGTGTGGTTCAATAGGGAGAAGGCGTTCATTCGATCAATAGGGAAAACGTATTTGTGCCATCGTAGAATAATGTGTTTGGGTACGTAACGATGCACGTTGTGTCAGAAGGTGAATAAATTTGATTTTCATGGCCGAATTGGACGTTCAAGTTTCGTTCAATGCTCGATTGGGAGTTGTTCGATTCCCTTTCCTTGTCTAAACTTAGCATTAGTTCACTTCACGTTTGTCTTCCTTTTTGTGGGACTGGAAACATTAGTCTAAGATTCCCGTTGATGATCAAAGTTCTGAACAAAAGAAGAGCGAACTGTCGATCTATCTTTTGATGGCCATCGGGTCCATGATTATGCGATGATTTTAGTTGCTTTACAGCTCTTTACAGTATACATGTAAATTACTTCCTTTGATGCTAGGTACCTTGCTTGGACGCGGTGTGCACGCAGCTTAAAAACCCGCTATGTGGACATCGGTACTTAAAATACCTGGGAATGTTATTCCCAAATTATTAATTTTTGGTATTTTAGACGTCTCACTTCTCACTCCTCATTTCTCACTTCTCACTGTAAAAATGAGAAGCGTGAAGTGAGTAGTTAGACGTCTCACTATTCACTTCGTGCTTCTCACTTTTTACAGTGAGAAGTGAGAAATGAGGAAAGAGAATTGAGACGTCTCTCTTCTCACTCCTAATTTCTCACTTTTCAAGTGACCTATTCGGTCAAATGCCCTATTCGGCCTAATTACCCTTGTAACCGTTCGGTTCCAATATGAACTTGTTGGCTCCACCACAAGTGAATTTCTGTCACTAATCCCTCCCGATACGACCATTCCAAAAGTTACTCCTCGGAACTGTCACACTCACTGGTTGATGATCATCTCACGAGTGAGTTCGTGTTCCACTTTCACGTCATACCAAGTGTGACCAGATGCGATAGACGTTCGAGCAGTTTGAGTTCGGGCAAAAGACGCACAGCCCTGTTCCATTTGAGCTTGCCCATAGGGGGTGCTAAATGCAACAGGATGGGCAAACTAAAAACATAAAACATAATTTATGCTATGAAGGGCTTTAAAAGAAGTGGGAAAACCTGGAATCTTTCTCTTTTGCATAATGATCTTTGAAAGAAGTTGTAGTGCGCGCGTATTTGAATTGTAAATCAGCCTCACCAGAGCCCAGAGCGGCCAGATCGAGTCAGATTAGCCATTCCTCCAGATTCCGCAAACGCCGGCCAGAAAACATTAAACCCGCACCAAAATCAACAAGAAAGTACCCTTTAATGTGACGTCACCAATAAAATTGTAAAATGAATTAGCCTCAGATGTAGCAATCTGCAAGAAAGAGCAGCCATGAATTTAGAAGGCCTTTCACCAATTTTCGTTGCGTCGTCCTCCCGGGTCCACAAAGAGACCACCAAGCCTCGTCCTTCTTAGATCACTGCATGTATAGATACCCCCCCCCCCTTTCTACATCAAATAGCTTTGCTCATCCAACCGCATTAGCGCTTTTTATGATGGCCCCGTTTATAGTTCCCTCCTGCGAAGAACCGATTCATCCTCACCTTTAGTAGAGGGGTGATTGAAGTAGCGTAACGACCCGGTACCATACCCTCCCGTGAGCTGGCGAGTTTCACCCTTTCGACCAAACGACGCTTTTAGCCAAATGACCCGTTTGGTCAAATTATCCGTTCGACCAAATGACCCTTTCGGCCAAATAATAAGAAAACATCAAAAATTGAGAAGCATGTTATTTATGATGGGACAGATACCGAGCAAACCTATAATTTATGATTTGGTCAAAATGTGAAGAAACGCGAATTCTTCGTCGAAATATGTATACCGTAGGAAGGCATGGCAAATGCTGGGTAAAGCGTACCATTGGTACTTTGCATACCTGAAGGAATAAAATTGACAACAATGTTCGGTACCGACGACCGCCGCGGTGCGACCTAGAGCGACTGAAGCAATCTGATGTCGCCACTGCATACGCGTAGCATCTCGAGGCAGCCTTGCCGGAAGAGGGTGAGCTCGATTGGGCCCATTTGAGGACTGCTGGAATACAGACAAACCAGCCATTAACGACGTAGCGGAAAACAACGTCGGGTTTGTGGGACGAAGTCGGCGGAACGATTGGTTCGACGAAGAGTGCAGACAGACTCTGGAGGAGAAGGACGCAGCGCGGGCAGTCGCGCTGGAGCAAGGTACTCGGCAGAACGTGGAACGTTATAGATGGAAGCGGAGACAGCAGACTCGCCTTTTTCAGGAGAAGAAACGCCGCCTGGAAGAAGCGGAGTGCGAGGAGAAGGAACAGCTGTGCTGTTCTCAAGAAACACGCAAGTTCTATCAGAAGCTCAACGCATCCCGCAAAGGCTTCGTGCCGCGAGCCGAAATGTGCCGGGATAAGGATGGGAGCATCTTGACGGATGAACGTGTGGTGATCGAAAGGTGAAAGCAGCACTACGAGGAACATTCGAATGGCGCTGAGAGTACAGGCAGTGAAAGTTAACGCAGCGGAGGAGATGACCACGACAGTTCAGCGGACGATGGAAGCCAACCAGCCCCCACCTTCCATCCTTTTCTTGGCTAACGAAACACAAATATCGAGATTGCAGCGCTTTCAAAATAAAATAATGCGTTTGATTTTAAAATGTGATAGATTCACTTCCTCAACTTTCCTGTTGGACGCCTTACAATGGCTGTCAGTGAAGCAAAGAATAGTGTACTTGACTATGGTGTTCATTTTTAAAGTAATAAGCGGTTTACTGCCTCGATATTTGTGTGATCGAATTGAAAGAGGAAGTGATATTCATAGTTATAATACTAGACACGCGGATAATGTGAGAACACCCTATTTTCTGTATGGCGCTTCACAAAACTCTTTGTTTTTAAAGGTATAAATGTTTTCAATTCGATGCCTTCACACATCAAACGTGCAGTCACGCTAACGCAGTTTAAGAGACAATGTATTTCACACGTCAAAGCTGCCTTTTGAACAGCTACCCGGCAATTTTTTACCTGTTAACACATGTATCTTGACGAAGTTTTTAACAACGGATGATTTTTATGGACCATTTTTTATTTTTATTATTTATTGAGGCATTAATAAGCTATAACGTTCGCCTCGATGATGATGATGGATTTTAATTTATTGACGTAGTTTATTTTTAACCTTTCTTTGTGTAGTCTACAAAAGTTTGAGCATCGCGCGCGGATTACAGATATGAATGATTTTGAATTTATTTAAAAACTTGCATATTTCGAACTGTTGAATCATGCTCTTGAATTAGTAGTAAGCCTTCTGGTAGATTATTTTGTACTCGCGGTTGTTCCGAAACTTTTGTTATCGACGGAGCGGTTACACAAGTTTTGAAGTTTGGTTGTCGAACCTAATGATCCATGTTCAGATACATGTGAGTTTTAGATTGCGATATTGGTTTGTGAAAAGAACGCGATGTTTGGCGGAGCTTTTGAAATCTGTGCGAGAGGTTTCACAAGTTTAGCTTTTGATTAGCTCCATGTATCACTACTGTTGATTACAAAAATTCTAGGTGTAGTTCTTTAGTTCATTTTACCAATTTATTTTTGCTGTACAGTATGGAATTTTATTTTGGATTTTATATCTGTATATACAATCGGATCGTTTGTTTGCAAAACCGATTACATTGATCTTATTTAATTATCTTAAAGATAACTCGTCCAGCTCAAACCTTTGTAGGGGTATGTGGCGGGACCATCATCATCATCATCATCACCTTGAGGGAAGTTAAGGATGCGATCCTACAGCTAAAGACCAAAAAAGCAGCTGGTAAAGATGGTATCGGAGCTGAGCTCATCAAGATGGGCCTGAAAATCTGGCCACTTGCCTACACAACCTGATAGTCAGAATCTGGGAAACTGAACAGCTACCGGATGGGTGGAAGGAAGGGGTTATATGCCCCATCAACAAGAAAGGCGACAAGCTGGAGTGTGAGATCTTTCGAGCGATCACCTTCCTTAATGCCGCCTACAAAGTGATATCCCGGATCATCTTCCGTCTTCTGTTCACCATTAGTGAATGAGTTCGTGGGAAGTTATCAAGCCGGCTTCGTTGACGGCTGCTCGACAACGAACCAGATCTTTACTGTACGGCAAATTCTTCAAAAATGCCGTGAATACCAGGTCCAACGCACCATCTGTTCATTGATTTCAAGGCAGTATACAACCGTATAGACCGCGTAGAGCTATGGAAAATTATTGACGAGAACAACTTCCCTGGGAAGCTTACCAGACTGATCAAAGCATTGGTGGATGGTGTGCAAAACTGTGTGAAGATTTTGGGCGAACACTCCAGTTCGTTCGAATCGCGCCAGGGACTAAGACAAGGTGATGGACTTTCGTGCCTGTTGTTCAACATTGCGCTAGAAGGTGTCATACGGAGAGCCGGGTGTAACAGCCGGGGTACGATTTTCAACAGATCCAGTCAATTTATTTGTTTCGCGGATGACATGGACATTGTCGGCCGAACATTTGCAAAGGTGGCAGAACTGTACACCCGCCTGAAACGTGAAGCAACAAAAGTTGGACTGGTGGTGAATGCGTCAAAGACAAAGTATATGGTTGTGGGCGGAACCGAGTGCGACAGGGCCCGCCTGGGAAGCAGTGTTACGATAGACGGGGACACTTTCGAGGTTGTCGAGGAATTCGTCTACCTCGGACCCTTGCTAACGGCTGATAACAATGTTAGTCATGAAATACGAAGGCGCATCATCTGTGGAAGTCGGGCCTACTACGGGCTCCAAAAGAAACTGCGGTCAAAAAATATTCGCCACCGCACCAAATGTGTCATGTACAAGACGCTAATAAGACCGGTTGTCCTCTACGGACATGAAACATGGACAATGCTCGAGGAGGACCTGCAAGCACTCGGAGTATTCGAGAGACGGGTGCTTAGGACCATATTTGGCGGTGTGCAAGAAGACGGTGTGTGGCGGCGAAGAAAGAACCACGAGCTCGCCCAACTCTACGGCGAATCCAGTATCCTAAGCCGGAAGTGTACGATGGGCAGGACATGTTGCAAGAATGCCGGACAGCAACCCTGCAAAGATGGTGTTCGCTTACGATCCGGCATGGAACACGGCGGGCAAGGCGGGCAGACCAGATGCAAAACGACTTGTCGAGCGTGGGGCGCATTCGAGGATGGAGAGATGCGGCCTCTAAAGTGTATTGAGGCGTCAAATTGCTGATTCAGTGTTATCTGGTTAGATGTAAACTAAATAAATGAATTTTTTTTCAGCAGTGAACACGCATGTTGTCAAAAAGAAGCGACGAAATTGATACCGTAGTTCGTTTGCGCGATGAGATTAATATATGTTCAGTGAATTCATGGAGATCGGAACATTTCCCCTATATTCTTTTTATTAATTATTATTATATTTTTTATCTAAGTACGGTGTACCAGTCAACATATTCGGAAAAGAGTCTATGCATGGAATGGCATAGTGTTCCGGTCCTGGCAGCCTCTTATATATTGAAAACAGAAATCTAAAAAATAAATCCTATTAAACATTTGTCCTTTAATGTTTTGAAACGGAATAATGCCTCCAAACGGAGATCTGATTGATGAACCTCGTCATGAAACCTCATTGCTAATTTAATTGAACTGCAGCCGGAGAAGGACAATGTTAATGACGAGCACGACAAGAAGACAATCAAAACATCGCAGCACGCTCCGTTGATCTTGTTAATAGGTGGCAAAGCATACCAATCAGCTTCCATTCCGGCAGGCATCCATTATTAAGCAAACTTCGCTGTTAAGCAAATTAACTTCTCTGCACTACACCTAAACATTGGTTCATTTGCCCTTCTGCTGATGGCAACGCGACTGTGGTACAAAGTCTTTTATTATAAGAGAGTATCTAATTTCCGGTGGAGCTAAACTTGTTTATTATATCGCCACTTTCGAAGCGGCCCAACTTCGCTTCAAGCAGTTCCGCCGATATCAGAAACCGATAAAATTAATTTCATTTCCTTCGGCAGTGGTGCACACCCCGATGTGCTCGAGTTTGCTCGTTCCTGGTATCTAATGCTCACACGTTCAGAGCACCTACAAATTTCCAAACCAGAAGCATTATCATCAACATCATCGTCGGCGTCAGACATCACTGCCAGTCTCTCTTACTTGCCATGCTGCTGGAAGATGGCCACAAGGCGCACCATGTGAAGAAAGCGCTCCATTAGACGCAGAAGCTACCCCCACTGAAACGTGTTAACACCCATCGGCAGAAAACTTTGCACGGAACACTTTTACTAAACTTTCGTTGATCTAAGTTCGCTAACATGGTTATGAAAGTTTGACAGCTTATCTGATCGCGGCTAGTGAAGTGCGTCTATTAGACAGGATTAGTAATCTAGAAGACATCATCAGCTCGGTGCTTCCCAACTTCATTAAACAAATATTCTGATAAATTTTTTGTAAGCCTTCAATTAAATGTTTGATGTAGTTATTGTTATTGCAATTAACAACATTAAACTTCCTGTTTTACTCTTCGGTACTGAACTGATAATAGAAAAACGATTGGGGCTTTAAAAAGCAAGGTCTTTAATGGTTATTTGAATAGGTTAAAATAACAATATAATAGACTTTATAGTAGAAACGTGCGTGGCCATATTTGCGTGAAAATTAAAACGTGAGCAATTCTCATAGCAAATGTCCAATAATGTTGAAAAATTTAAAGGAATTATGTTAATTTTGCGAGATACGAATTTTAATTTGAAAACCCTAGTTAACGTCACCTAGCGGTGATGGTGCTTTTTCCGTGTATTATAAAGTGTAGTAAAAAAAATAAGAAAGGTCATTGTAGGGAGCTAGGTCCCATTATTTTCGTCAATTCACATTTATTTGTATCCATTGATTGCAGTAATTTCTGAAGAAATGATTTTTGGGCTGGAGAGTAGGCAGCAAAGTAACAAACACACGGAGATATATCCTGATGGAAGCTCTAGCGCGAAGATGGATGTACGGCGAAGACTGCACTCACAGCAATCACCAGGAGTGTTGCAATCGTATGGGCCTACTAAATCCTGATGCAGCACGAAACAGCGCATCGCAAAAACTGGAGCTCATAGGCTCAGTGCGTTACGTGTTACGGCGTTTCGGGAAGCTATAGGACATCATCAAAATGGGCCATCGAGCTTGACAATTCAGATTGCCACAAGGAGCAGAGTTTTAGTGCACGACATAAACGAAGAGCATAAGTCGATGCCTATTACAGCGGGCGTTCCTCAGGACTCCATATTCGATTCATCTCTTTGTAACGGGATGTATGAAGGAATCCTGACGTTGAGGCTGCTGTGGCAAGTTAAAATAGTGAATTTTGCAGACGACGTGTCAATAACGGTGAAGATACTTGAAAAAGTGGAGGTGCAGGTGAAAAAGACGATAGGTACATTGGAAAGATCTACAGCTGCCAGAAAAATCGTTTTGGTCAACAGATACCGTAAGATAATATCGGGATATTATAGGTCATGTAAACTGTCCTTGAGTTCGGAACTTGAGATCTACGCCTGCAAGAAAATCTTTTTCAGTACGCAATGCTTCAATATGCATTAAATTATACCCATTACACCTCCTGATTGGTCAACAGATATCGTAATATAGGTTTGAGATATTCTTGAACATCCAAACTGTCCTCGAGCTCAGCACTTGAGATCTTTAGCTGCAAGAACATCTTTTTTCAGTACTCAAAGCTTCAATATTGTATCCATTACATCTTCTTCGAGGTCTACAGATATCGTAAGCTAGTTTTAAGACATTTTGGGTCATCCAAACTTTCCGTGAATTCTTTACTTAACATCTACAGCCGCAAATTTACAGTCGCAAAAAAAAATCTTTTTTTCAGTACTCAAAGCTTCGATATATGCATTCAATTTTAACCATTACACCTCCTGGGACGTCAACAGATATCGTAGGATAGCTTTGAGATATTCTGGGTAATTCAAACTATCCTTGAGATCGGGACTTGAGATCTCCAGCTGCTAAGAAATATTTTTCAGCACTCAAAGCTTTAATATTTTTCTTATTCTTATTATTGTTGGCATGGGAATCCTTAAGCTTTCAAAAACGCGTTTCGTGTCACTCAATGTATCGAAATATGTTCAAACCTGTTCATCACATCAATAGAAAGGTGTCTTAGTAATCCAAACTGTTCTTGAGTTCGTGACTTGCGAACAACAGTTGTCAGTTGCTATTTTAAACAAAATTTTCAACCTCACCCATTATATCTCCCTTAGTTAGGATGTTCTGGGTCATCCAAACTATCCTTGAAGTGCAATCAACAGTTTTACTACTCAAACTTTTGATACGTATTCAACTATATCCATTGCCTCTCCTGATAATCTACAGGCATCATAAGATAGTTTTTTATTTGGCTTATCCAACTATACTTTCATATGGGACTACAAACCTACAGTGGCTAAGAAATATTTTCTCAACGTTGCCATCGTTGCAAAGTATGCTATCGAGCATTGAGCTACAGAAAACTCACACATGTTGAAAATAAGTTCATATAACTCATATACAACAAAATTTAGTCATATATGGGTAACCTAACCAGATCAGTCTGAATTGTGCTGCCAGGGGGAACTGCTCCTTGAATTCATACCATGTACCCAAATCAATACCATTCGAAAACAAAGAATTAGTGCGCAAATTGTTTTATTTCTCATTTTTGTGATTTTTTCAGCAGTGAGCACCTAGAGGTGTGCGCCGGTCCGAAAATTGTCAGCGGCGGCGTTTGTGTAATTATGGTCGGCGGCGGCGGCGTGAATCGGCGTGGCATTTTTTTGCGTTCATTTCTAAAAGATATTTTTCCGGATTTTTTTTCGGGACTTATTCAAGACATTAAGGAGAGAACATTTTGAATACTGCCGAAAAAATCTTATGAATTTCCCTAAAAAAAATCTATAGGTTTTTCGAAAAGATTGATTTCAGATTTTCCACGGGAACTACTTTGAAGTTTTCACAAGAATTTCTTTGGAATTTCCAGGGAAGCTCTTTTGAATTCCAAAGTAAAATTGTTTTAAATATATTCCGTAGAAAAATCTTTGGAATTCACATGAGAAATTATTAAGATTTTATACGGGAAATTACTTCAAATTCGGAAAGTTCATCAAAATATCTGTTGAGTATTATATAATAATTTACGCATGAAATTCTTTGAAATATTCGCAAGAATCTTTGAAGAGTTTTCTCGGCAACCTCTCTGATTTTTTTAGAGAAATTCTCCGAAATTTTGACAGGAGATTGTTCAAAATGTAGATTGCAACAATAAAATGTTTGGATTTAAACAAAAAATACAGAACTTGCTCGAGATTTTTTTGAAACTTGTATAGAAAATTCTTCGTAGTTTTCACGGAAAATTTCTGAAATTTCTACTAAAATTCTTCAGAATTTCTACGCTTTTTTTTATTTTCAAGGAAAACTTTTCGGTATTGCGCATAAATCCCAAAATTTAATTTCCACCTTTGGGTTTCCACGCCGAGCACTTAGCACCAGACTCAGCGAAAAGAGGATAGTTTTCGAATTGGTAACCTTGATTTTTGACAATTATCATCGATTAATTATGTGTGATTGCACATATGAATTTTTATTGACAATTGCAAGTTTTGACAGTATTACAGCGGTACACAAAGAGTTAACATTTGGAAATCAGTATGACTGAAGTAGGGGCTCTCCTTAGCCGTGCGGTAAGACGCGTAGCTACAAAGCAAGACCATACTGTGGGTGGCTGGGTTCGATTCCCGATGCCGGTCTAGGCAATTTTTGGATTGGAAATTATCTCGACTTCCCTCGGCATACAAGTATCATCGTGTTAGCCTCATGATATACGAATGCAAAAATGGTAACCTGGCTTAGAAACATCGCAGTTAATAACTGTGGAAGTGTCTAATAAACACTAAGCTGCGAGGCGGCTCTGTCCCAGTGTGGGGATGTAATGCCAATAAGAAGAAGAAGATGACGGAAATCATCTAATGTTTAATACATATCTCGAAAATAAGCACCTTAATCAAAAAATATTTGGTAGGCGTAGTTGAAGACACCTCATGCTGGCTTCTTCTTCTTCTTATTGACATTACATCTCCACACTGCACTGCGACAGAGCCGCCTCGCAGCTTAGTTTTGATTAAGCACTTCCACAGTTGTTAACTGCGAGGTTTCTAAGCCAGGTTACCATTTTTGCATGTGTATATCATGGACTAACATGATGATACTTTTTTGACCAGAGAAGTCGAGATAAGTTCCAATCCGAAAATTGCCTAGACCGGCACCGGAAATCGAACCCAGCTACCCTCAGCATGGTCTTGCTTTGTAGCCGCGCGTCTTACCTTACGGCTAAGGAGGGCCTCATGTTGGCTATTTTTACATATAGGGGAACTGTTCCAATCTCCATCTCACTGAACATATATCCATCTCATCACTAAACAAAGAAATACGGCACCAAATTCGTCGCTTCTTTTTGTCTTCATGCGTGCTCACTGCTGAAAAAAATCACAAAAATAATAAACAGACCAAATTCCTTTCCATTGCTTTGTTTTTGATGGGATGGAAATAGGAGCTATGGGATGAAGTGCCGAACCGTTCCCCTACGATAGCGCATGGATACTGCAGCGGCGGGTAGGAAACCAATCACAACCATTGGGTACAATTGGTCTATCGGGGAAGCAGTCGTTGAAGACAAGTGTCAATGTTTTCAACGACGAAACAAAAAGTTTCAATACAAAAAGCAATGTTTAAACGGAAAATTTAAAAGGAATTTCTGTGTATTGTCTATAATAAGTTCAATCAAAGTTAATTGCCCATTTCCGGGGATTAAAACACTCGACTTGGACGTTAATTTACAATGTTATGAAAACTCATATGTGAATTGGACGCATAGTCAAATCACTCGCAATCCATTTCTCAAGCCAACTCCCTTCGACTATGCGTCCAATTTGGGAATCTCGAGCTCGTTCAGTAGCCCCTAGGTTGCGAAGGACGACGGAGGTCCTTCGTAGCTTAGTTGGTTAAAGCACCAGTGTAGCGTACTGTAGGGTCATGGGTTCGAGTCCCATCGAAGGGAAAGTGGTTACCTCAAATACATTTTCCAAATCAATATCTTCCACATAACGTACATATTCACATATAAGTTTTCACAGTATTTTCGGTCAAATGACCTATTTGACCAAACGAATCTATTAACCAAATGACCAGTTCGGCCGAAAGACTTTTCGATATATCGGCCTTACATTCGTCTAAACGACGTTTTCGACCATATGACAAATTCGGCCAAACACCTTACGACCTTGTGGCCTCCGCCCAAAAGTCATTCGGCGGAAAGCCATTCGTTCGAAGGCCACTTAGCCGATTAACACATTAAGCCGAAAGACTTCTAGCCGCATTTCGTTTGACTAAATAATACATTGCAGCATTAACATTTCAAACTGCTTTTGTTCACAAGAGCTTCTCACGTCGCGATCCCACACCACTGATGGAAGCAGCGAATCCTCTACTTTGCCCACCAGCGATGTGAGAAGCTCTTGTTTACAAAAGCAGTTTCGCTCCTATGCAATGTTGGTGCCGATTAGTCCAAAACAATTATTAGATTGAAAATGATTTGGTTGAAAATGTTATTTGGCTGAAAGCGAGATACAACCGACAGAAACATCCGGCCAGACCGGTAATTTGATCCAAACAATTGTTTGCCTTTACTAGTCTTGGCTGAAAATTCAATTTTGCCAAAATGGTCGTTTGATAGAATATGTTGTTTGACCGAATAGATCATTTGGCCGAAAATTCAGTTTGGTAGAAATGGTTTTTTGTCAGAAAGAGGCATTTGGCCCGTAAATGTTCGTAAATGTAACCATTCTGACAAACGACTTTTCCGACAATATGATCAATTCAACCGAACGATACTTTCAACCGGTTATCCATTTCGCCCAAATGACCCTTTCTGCCAAACGGCCATTTCGACCAAACTCTATTTTCGGCCAGATGGCTCGACCGATTGACAGAAGTGCAAGATTGGATGCGTTCATCTTCTTCTTCTTATTGGCATTACATCCCAACACTGGGACAGAGCCGCCTCGCAGCTTAGTGTTCATTAAGCACTTCCACAGTTATTAACTGTGAGGTTTCTAAGTTACCATTTTTGCATTCGTATATCATGAGGCTAACACGATAATACTTTTATGCCCAGGGAAGTCGAGACAATTTCCAAACCGAAAATTGCCTAGACCGGCACCAGGAATCAAACCCAGCCACCCTCAGCATGGTCTTGCTTTGTAGCTGCGTATCTTACCGCACGGATAAGGAGGGCCCCAATGCGTTCATATTAAGACGCAAAGTAGTCGCACGATCCGGGTTCAAGCATTGTGCGGTCGTTGAGTAAATAAATTAGCGCAAGATTAGACGCGTTTGTCGACCGTTTGCATATGCCTCCAGGCGTGCATGGTGTAACTTTTTCTCGTCGAGGGCAGCGAAGGTAATTGATTTGTATTTGGAAGGTCGTGTGTTAGTGTTGCGCGCCGTTTCGGTCAAATTGCCCCCGCGCGTGTATGATGTGATTTTTTTTCTCGTCGGAGGACCGTGAAGTACATTGATTCATGTTTGGAGGATCGTGCTGGGCTGAATGGTGCGGAGAACGCGTTTGATTGTGTTCATGCTCGATTCTTAGACACTTCATGCGATCCGGTATTCTTGTGCTTTGTTCGGTCGAGAAGTAAAGCAATTGGTGCGCGTTTGGTCGTGTTCCTGCTAGGTATACAGGTAGTTAGTTCTTTCTGCTTTGTGCAGACGAATAATATTTTGTTAAAATCAGTTTGTAAAAAAACTGGCTAAATTGATGCAACAGTCACTTATCAGAGTGAATACAGATCCAAAGATGACTACCTACTAACTGATAATCCTACCTGTGATTTTTGTGGAGACGCAGAAGTAAACACGGTCTTCAAATAGCAAAAATCACCTACTAATATTCCTTTCCTCTTCCTAACTGACTACAAGAACGTGGCTGACGCCGCTATTGGCCAATTGAAATTTGAGTCAGTGAAACTTGCGCACTGATAATGCTTAAACGGGGTATCCAGTAGCCTTGCGAGCAAAGGCGTAAGGAGATGGCGAGTTCGATTCTCGGTCCGATCTAGGATGTTTGCGGGCGGGAAACATTCTCGACTCCCTGGGAATATTGTATCAATTGTACTTGCCACACAAGATACATACTCATGCAATGGCGGACATAGAAAAGCTTTCAATTAATAACTGAGGAAATGCTAATAGAATACTAAGTTGAAAAGCAGGACAAGTTCCAGATGGAATGTAGAGCCATTGAAGAAGAAGAATGTTTGAACGATCCCAGTCAACCATTCAGTTGATTCTTTGTATAATTTCACTGATCAACTGATCACTGGTCAACCACGGAGAAGCAACAATAGATATGGGAGTCAGTCAAAGCTAAAGCTATGCTAAGCTAGCAAAAGGTTCGGCCGAACGACATTTTCATGCAAAAAGATTCGGTCAAGATAGGCAAAACAGTCCTTCTCCGATTTATTTTTATTTGAACGGCCAATTGGTTTGTTCAGTCATATGACATATTCGGTCAAACGACTTTCGACCTTTGACATTCAGCCAAATGGCTTTCTGCAAAACAGCCCTTCTCCGTTTAAAACATTTTTAACGAGTTTCAACGGGAAATTTTTCGGATTTTCCACTGAAAGTTCGTCTTCGTTTTTACGCTTTTCGAAATTTCAACGGAAAATTGTATGGAATTTTCAAGGAAATCATTAGCATTTTCACAAAAAAAATCTCTGGAGTTTCAACGTGATATTAATCGGGAAGTTCTAAGGAAATTCCATTAAATCTTTGGAATTTCCACTTCTGCAATCCTGTGAACTTCTACAAATTTGAATCGGCGTGAAAAAATATAGATCAGCGGCGTGACAAAGTTTGAACGGCGACGCGTCGATGCAAAATTGTCGGCGGCAGCGTAACAAAAAGCGTCGTCGGCGGTGGTGTGGTGCGGCGGCGCACACCTCTATGAGCACCCCGGATAACAACAAAACACGACACAAATTGAGCCTAAATTTCCTTGTTTTGCGAATGTTATTGATATAGGAGCATGTTATTAATAATGGAAAAGATACCCTCTAAAGCATTTTTGCACTGTGACAACGTTATAGTCGCACGTATGACATTTTTTTAAATGCTTACAGTTAAATGCTTAGGAAAACCACTGAAGGCCTAAAATGAAGTGAATATTATCAAGATCAATACATATATTCAAGCTTCTTGTGACAAAAACAGCTAGTTTCGTGGCTGTAGATCACAAGTTCTAAACTCAAGGATAGCTTCGATGACTCAGGATATCCCAAAACCATCTGACCCTGTCTTTTCAACGGCAGGTAGTTGTTATGGATATGGTTGAATACATATCCAAGCTTCTAATGACGAAAAAAGCTAGTGTCGAGGCTGTAGATCACAAGTTCTGGACTCATGGACGTTTTGGATGACCCAGGATATCCCAAGATCCCAACAAAAATTTTTTAACTTGTTTTGTCTTTTCTCCACACTTAACATAGTTTAATAAGTATATGTACATCATGTCAACCCAATTTTCTTGAATTCAAGATGTTCAGGGCATTTCAACACGTTCTCGAGTTTCAGTCAACTGGTAATCAGGAAAATGTAAATGCCGTCATCATCGGTATGTTTCCAGGACGATTCAATAAGTATATGTTCCTCATGTTAATTCAATTTTTCTTAACAAGATGTTCAAGGTACTCGATGGACACGCTGGGGTTTTAAGCGATGCACGAACACATCATTCAAGACTTAGTTTATCGGGGTGATCGTATGTTCTAAACTCCATGATGTTTTGAAGAAACAAAAAGATTTTTAGTAACTTGTGAAAATAATGTTTGAATCCCTGTCGGCTCGATGGACTCTCTAGGATTGTTGGCGATGTACAGACTCATCATTCAAGACCTTGCTGATCGGGTGAATCATATGTTCTGAATTCCAGGACGTTCTGGAGAACCAAACAGGTCTGTAATATCTTGTAAAATGGGAAAAATGGGTCCAATCTTATGGGTGAACTCCTTCGATTGACACCGTAAGCGAGCGGCAAGTGTGAAATGAATAGAAACTGTAGATTAGCGGAGGGCCATATTAGAGAACAAGCATTGTTGAAATCGTTGTTATTCTGCCTAACGTCCACCCAGGAACGGCTTGGATAGTGACGTGGTGATCACTGTACCAAGACAGGCTTAGTTGATTAAGTGAATCGCATGTTCTGAACTCCAGGACGATTTGGAGACCCTGAAATAGTTAACGCTTATTCCGCACACGATAATTTCATGTCTTATGATCACATAGATGTTTTTGGATACATATATCACAGCTTAGGACATTTTGTTTCTAGGCATATTTTCTGATAAATCCAAGGGTACATGCTCCAGAACAGCTTGGATGACCTAGGATATCCGGAAAAAAATATTTCAACATCCTTTTAGTTCTTTCAATACTAGTTTTGGCAGATTCAAGAGAAAAACCCCAGATCGGAACGTGAAATCTTCGTAAAAAATGACATCATTAGGCCACTTTGTTGGGCAGATGCGTTCATCATACCGAGCATACGTGTTTTTTCTGTGCATTATAAAAAACCTCGTTGCAAAAACTTTCAAGCCCATAGTTTGATATGGCCAATTTTAGTAGGAACTAATGGGGCAGGAGTTGTTGCAAGCAAATCGATTCAAGATAAGTGCCTAAAAGATTAGTAAGTTTTATCTTGCGCACATACATACACACACGCTCATGACTAACATCAAGAATATCCGGGTCTTATATAAAATTGTAATAACGTTTGGCAACTGCTGGCCGTGTGAAACTATGAAAAATGAAACAGTTGTACAAGGAATATTGATTATTTGTATGATTGACAAAAGTTTTTGAGATCACCATTTATTGCAATTTTATGTTTCCAGAACTGAGTTCACCATAACTAACGTACTTTCCATTGCCAATTTCCATTTACTGGTAAGGATCACGCAAATTATTTCCACTGCTCTGAATAAGCGAAGCCAGCTGTTGCCGGATATCCGGTCCAGAAGCGTGATGCATAAATCTCGTAGGAACAACCGCAGTATCTCCAATAGACAGATAGAAGGTGAATGTTCATATACACAAATGGCGAATCATTTAATCGTAGTCTGCTGACTAACATGTTCGGTACTTATTTATGCATCGTTTCTAATGGAATCCATCTGTGATGGCGTAGTATAGGGTGTCCCAGAAAGAATAAGCACGACTTTGATGCGCCACTGTTCTTTTCGTTTAAACGTTTAAACAACAGATCACTACGTTGCATAATTATTTGAACCATTTGTTTGAGAAACTGCATATGTAACATTTTTGGTCAAAATTAGATATTCTTTATTTTCGTCCAAAATTACGTATTCTGGCAAAAAAAAAAACGAAAAAAAAATTTTTTGGGGAATGTATGAAATTTTTCAATTACGGTTTGGGAATTTTAGTGGCGACGGCTACTGTCCATCTTCCGTAAACATAATAACCCAGTAATATTTTGTCCGGATTTGGCACCAATGTATTACGCGATGGACTCGGTAGCCTGGTATAAAGAAAAAGGAGTCGAATCCGTACTCAAGGAGAAGGATTCTCTAAGCTATTCCCAGGAATTCCTATTGACCTTTTTTGGGTTTGACAAAGGCACATTTGTAAAGGCATGTTAAGGCAGCGGGCTTGATCACAAATCGTTGACAAACGGTCTGTGTTGAAGTGACATTGAACTGCAGTAAAGCATAGTAAAAGACATAAAAGCGACACAATAATCAATTTTCCCAAAAAGCAAAGTCGTAATGTTATTTATAAATCGTGCTTATACTTACTGGGACACCCTATACATTACTAACCTCAGTCGCCAATATCGTGCATTAGGCCTAGCAACACCCAGCCTATAAATGTACGTGAACTAGATTGAGTAATTTTACAACTAACAACAACGAATAGTCATTGATGGTCTGGAAAATTTTTGGGTGTGAAATTTTCTCGACTAGGGTAATGGTACTAATAGTGGAGGTATTGGTAAATCCATCAAAGAAAATATTTTTAAAGAAATCGATAATTATGCAAAATTTACAGAGTTCATATCTTAAACAATAGATAAACTAATAAATATGCCAACAAAAATAAGATTGTTGCTATTTAACATCAACAACTACCAAATATTGCGTGCACCACTAATGAGTACATTGTTCCCGTTTGTGGCGATAAACACTTATTTTGGTTCCAATAGTGGTGCTCCATTGATACATGAGACTCGCCAGTATTGTACAGCTGCTCCACTGTAGGTACAAGGGAGTCAATTTTATTAAGGAAACGAGATGAACCAGACTCGGGTTGAAATTCTCAATAATAAAAAGAGAGAAAAAATATATAAAGGAAAAGTTATCAAAAGTATTTCAAGAGATATCTTATGGTAAGTTGGATTTAACAACATATTTATAGTACGATGCATCAACTGAAAACATAATAAAGTGTTTAATTACAAAACATCTGATTAAAACCCGGCTATCTCCACTGTCGGGGCTACCTCCACTAAGGTTACGGCTACCCTACCCGGCTCGTTAGAGTATTCGTTCTTTTCTCAACAAATGCATAAATGATAAACTTCGTTTGGAAACCTTGCAGGTAATTACTGTGGTAGTGCTCGATGAATATTAATATATGAAATGGCAATGCCCGGAAAGAGACGAAGAAAGATATTTCGTAATGTTTTTAGATTTTTCAACGATTTTGATAGATAAACACATTTTCTTCTGAAATTTAACCGTAATGCGTTACTTGATAATTTACTATGCAGCTAGTGCAATTGCAACTCTTTGATTACGAAAATAGAAACATGTTGGTAAATAGTACAAGCCTTAGCTGGTTAAAGTTGAACTTATCTTTTAAATGTTCATTCCAGTCAGACTGTCGTATCTATGTTTCCTAAAAAGAATCGTAGTTCGTAGTTTATTATGGAATGCATTCATGATGCATACGGATATTTTATTTTCATTTTGCATTACGTGCTATGCACCTTCATAGCTACAGAAGCAGCACTGACCTACTCACATCACGTTTTCGTGACAGGCCAACCAACACTGTCACAAATATACTGATTCATCAATGACACCCAGTTAATTATTGGCTCAAGACTGTCACTCTTTTGTCTTCGAAAAGTCAGCTCTGCTGCCGCATTACAGTGAAGGCTAATCTTGTCTATTTCCAGTCTGGCGTTGGCATACTCGCTATCTTAGACAATTCGAAGGCTGCGATAGAGGAAAAAAGTGAAAAATGATTCGAAAATTGTCAGAAATAATGACATGTTCTTACTGCTCGTGTTCTGTTGTCAATTTGCCGTGGATATTCCTTTTGGTTCAATCCTCTGTTCGCAATCGTGTAACAATTCTGCTCTTCCTTCGCCCGTCAGACTCGGGCTCGGAGTCGGTACTACGAAGATAGGTCTAGCTTTACTTTTCGCCTCGGCAGCAGAGATGCGGACGATGTAATTTTATCAATTATTATCTCACCTCACTGATTCGAAATAAAGAACTTTTGTGGAGTTTCTTAGGAATGAAAAAGAATCGTCTCGGAGAAGCACACGGGAAATCAGTTCTATCAGTGCGAAACGGCAAAGGTATGCTTGAATCGTGCAAAGAACAAAGCCCAAATGGGATCGAAGTGGTTCTTCCGGTGCTGCGATAAAAAAGGTGGAATGAATTCGGTAGACATGAAATTTTTATTCTTTTTCTTTTCGAGGCATTTTTGGATGTTCTTGGTAGCTGATTGTAAATCTGATTTTCATTGATTGATGTAATATGCTGTGAATGGAGGATATTCTCATATGAAAATTATTTAGACTTCCTGTGCTTGGGTTTGTCTATCTACTTGACACACAGCATACAAATTTTACAACAAAAGTTCAGTAACCTAATGGTAATTTATTTGAAGCTCGAAGCTAAAGTTAACTAGAAGCATCGTTCATTAAAAGAATACAACTAGTCAATTTTCATATGCCACATTGCTAGTTTACGACTAAAGAAATCAACTGGTGACTGCCGTTAGTTGATTAATTGATAAAACTCCGAGATTATTTGGTCGGGGTTCTGCCAAACCGCAATAAGCGACTTTTAAACTGATTTGTGGTATTTTGCTCGTAAATTGAAAACGAAAATCATTTCATTTGTTGTATGAACCTCAGTTTTGGAACTAAGGGATTCATTTCATTTCATTTATTTAGTCTACATCTAAACAGATAACACTGAATCAACAATTTGACGCCACAATACATGGTTCGAGGCCGCATCTCTCCATATTCGAATACGCCCCACGCTCGCCAAGTCGTTTTGCACCTGGTCTGCCCATCTACCTTCTGGATACTGGGTTCGCCGTAGAGTTGGGCGAGCTCGTGGTTCATTCTTCGCCGCCACACACTGTCTTCTTGCACACCTCCAAATATGGTCCTAAGCACCCGTCTCTCGAATACTCCGAGTGCTTGCAAGTCCTACTCGAGCATTGTCCATGTTTCATGTCCGTAGAGGACAACCGGTCTTATAAGCGTCTTGTACATGACACGGGGGCCCTCCTTAGCCGTGTGGTAAGACGCGCGGCTACAAAGCAAGACCATGCTGAGGGTGGCTGGGTTCGATTCCCGGTGCCGGTCTAGGCAGTTTTCGGATTGGAAATCGTCTCGACTTCCCTGGGCATAAAAGTATCATCGTGCTAGCCTCATGATATACGAATGCAAAAATGGTAACCTGGCTTAGAAACCTCGCAGTTAATAACTGTGGAAGTGCTTAATGAACACTAAGCTGCGAGGCGGCTCTGTCCCAGTGTGGGGATGTAATGCCAATAAGAGAGAGAGAGAGAGACATGACACATTTGGTGCGGTGGCGAATCTTTTTCGACCGCAGTTTCTTCTGGAGCCCGTAGTAGGCCCGACTTCCACAGATGATGCGCCTTCGTATTTCACGACTAATGTTGTTGTCAGCCGTTAGCAAGGATCCGAGGTAGACGAATTCCTCGACCACCTCGAAGGTATCCCCGTCTATCGTAACACTGCTTCCCAGGCGGGCCCTGTCGCGCTCGGTTCCGCCCACAAGCATGTACTTTGTCTTTGACGCATTCACCACCCGTCCAACTTTTGTTGCTTCACGTTTCAGGCGGGTGTACAGTTCTGCCACCTTTTCAAATGTTCGGCCGACAATGTCCATGTCATCCGCGAAACAAATAAATTGACTGGATCTGTTGAAAATCGTACCCCGGCTGTTACACCCGGCTCTCCGCATGACACCTTCTAGCGCAATGTTGAACAACAGGCACGAAAGTCCATCACCTTGTCTTAGTCCCTGGCGCGATTCGAGCGAACTGGAGTGTTCGCCCAAAATCTTCACACAGTTTTGCACACCATCCACCGTTGCTTTGATCAGTCTGGTAAGCTTCCCAGGGAAGTTGTTCTCGTCCATAATTTTCCATAGCTCCACGCGGTCTGTACTGTCATATGCTGCCTTGAAATCATCGAACAGATGATGCGTTGGGACTTAGTATTCACGGCATTTTTTAAGAATGTGCCGTACAGTAAAGATCTGGTTCGTTGTCGAGCAGCCGTCAACGAAGCCGGCTTGATAACTTCCCACGAACTCATTCACTCATGGTGAACAGAAGACGGAAGATGATCCGGGATATCACTTTGAAGGCGGCATTAAGGTAGGTGATCGCTCGAAAGATCACACACTCCAGCTTGTCGCCTTTCTTGTAGATGGGGCATATAACCCCTTCCTTCCACTCCTCCGGTAGTTGTTAAGTTTTCCAGATTCTGACTATCAGTTTGTGCAGGCAAGTGGCTAGCTTTTCCGAGCCCATCTTGATGAGCTCGGCTCCGATACCATCCTTACCAGCTGCTTTATTGGTCTTTAGCTGTTGGATGGCATCCAACTTCCCTTCCCTTCCAACTTCCCTCAAGGTGGGGGCTGGTTGGCTTCCATCGTCCGCTGAACTGACGTAGTCATCTCTTCCGCTGCCTTGACTTTTACTGCTTGTACTCTCAACGCCATTCAAATGTTCCTCGTAGTGCTGCTTTCACCTTTCGATCACCACACGTTCGTCCGTCAAGATGCTCCCATCCTTATCCTGGCACATTTCGGCTCGCGGCACGAAGCCTTTGTGGGATGCGTTGTGCTTCCGGAAGAACTTGCGTGTTTCTTGAGAACGGCACAGCTGTTCCATCTCCTCGCACTCGGCTTCTTCCAGGCGGCGTTACTCCTCCTGAAAAAGGCTGTCTCCGCTTCCATCTATAACGTTCCACGTTCTGCCTTGTATCTTGCTGCAGCGCGACCGCCCGCGCTGCGTCCTTATCCTCCAGAATCTGTCTACACTCTTCGTCGAACCAATCGTTCCGCCGACTTCGTCCCATATACCCGACGTTGTTCTCCGCTGCGTCGTTAATGGCTGCTTTGACTGTATTCCAGCAATCCTCAAAAGGGGCCCCATCGAGCTCACCCTCTTCCGGCAGCGCTGCCTCGAGATACTGCGCGTATGCAGTGGCGAGATCAGGTTGCTTCAGTCGCTCTAGGTCGTATCGCGGCGGTCGTCGGTACCGAACATTGTTGATGACGGATAGTTTTGGGCGCAGTTTCACCATCACCAGATAGTGGTCAGAGTCGATGTTAGCGCCACGATATGTCCTGACGTCGATAATGTCGGAGAAGTGCCGTCCATCGATCAGAACGTGGTCGATTTGTGATTCTGTCTGCAGTGGTGATCTCCAGGTGTACCGATACGGGAGGCTGTGTTGGAAGTAGGTGCTGCGAATGGCCATATTCTTGGAGGCGGCGAAATCAATTAGTCGTAGGCCGTTTTCGTTCGTCAACCGGTGAGCGCTGAACTTCCCAATAGTCGGTCTAAACTCCTCCTCCAACCTGAGTGTTCAAATCTCCTATGATGATTTTGACGTCGTTGCTTGGGCAGCTGTCGTACTCACGTTTCAGCTGCGCGTAGAATGCATCCTTATCATCATCAGTGCTTCCGGAGTGTGGGCTATGGACGTTGATTATGCTGAAGTTGAAGAACCGGCCTTTGATCCTCAACCTGCACATTCTCTCATTGATCGGCCACCATCCGATCACGCGCCTTTTTCGGTTTCGGTCTGTACTCTCTTGTTGATTGTTCGTTGCTTATGTTTTATTAAAGGCTGGCTTGCAGGGCCTGACACCAAATCCCCTAAAGTTCCGGAGGACCATTCCTCCTTATTCTCGGTGGACCATGGTGCACAGTTTCACTTAGAGTCCCTCGCTAGCACTCGGACGATGATCAGCTTCCCCTAACATGGAGAACAGACGCTGTTGTGAGACAGTCCTGACATGGAGAACAGACGCTCAGTAAGATTTGCACCTCCGGAGAGGAGCAAACCCCCTCTTCCTTGTCAGCATACGATCATAGTTCCCACCGGGGTTGGTTACCCGATCTTCCATAAGGTTGCTTGTATCCCGGCCCGGTATTAAGACAAAAATGCGAAAGTGATGATTCACAAACAGCAAAATCGCAACCAGACTGCTGAAATTTTGCAGGGCGCTAAATTTGAGAACACGTGGATAATGTATTCCCGTTAAGATACCGCCGATGTAAAAGTGTAAAGATCCACTTATAAGGCTCAAAAATAGGGATAGAGACCTAAATAGAGATTAACGTGGCCACGCCCAAAATTGAGCAATTCATTCCGGCTGAGCTTTGACAGACATTTCACTTGTACTCCAGCACTTTTTATTTTCCAGCAAAATCCACTGTATTGTATATCCAGTAAATACAATTTTATGTATTCATCGGTGAACATTCGTTGGTGCTGTGATGCAAGCTACAATATATTCTGCGTCTCTAGCATCCTTAGGAAAGAACTTTTATTTGGTTTTTACTCAACTGCATTATTGAATTTATTTTGGTAAATTTTTGGCTTCGCAGAGTTACGGATTTCTTTAACACGAATTTTTAAACGAATTTTAAAACACTCTATTTACGCGTACTTCACTTTCGACTATTTACTTACTATGAAATTAATTATGCTTCCTTGCGCATTTTGCGCCGCCTAATAGAACATACACACGGTCAAGCAGTTTGACCAACATTGACTCCACCTCTCGTTTATTCAAACATCCATCAAGTTTCACTAACAGCGACACGAACAATCAATTTATTCGACCAACAATATCACACACGAACGACCGAAGCGCCAACTTGAGCACCAACCATCAAAAAATATATGGGGGTTTGTGCAACTTCACTACAATTTTTTTTTTTTTTTTTTTTATGGATCCTGTACACCTCCGGTGGTGCAAAGGGCCGACTTGAAAGATCTCCATCCTGAGCGATGCCCGGCTATCGCTTTAACCTGTTGCCAGGTTAGATTTCGGTCGACTTCTTTTATTTCTTTATTGAGGCTTCGCCGCCATGAGCCTCTGGGTCTGCCTCTGCTGCGATGTCCCGCTGGGTTCCAGTCTAATGCTTGCTTACAGATTTCGTTTCCGCCCCTACGTAGAGTGTGGCCGACCCAGCCCCACTTCCGATCCCGAATTTCTGTTGCTATCGGCCTCTGGTGACAACGACGATGGAGCTCGTTGTTTGAGATCCAGTTGTGAGGCCACCAGGCCCGAATTATATACCGCAGGCATCTGTTAATGAACACCTGCAGCCGTTGAGTGTTCTCCACTGATACACACCATGTTTCGCTAGCGTATAACAGCACAGATTTCACGTTAGAGTTGAAAATTCGTATTTTGGTGTGTTCACTTATCTGCCTGTTTTCCAGATATTTCTTAAACTCGCAAAGGCAGCCCTTGCTTTCTTGATCCGTGCGCCTATGTCGACTTAGTACCGCCGTCTGACGCCATTTGGCTACCAAGATATTGGAAGCTTTCAACATTCTCCACTGGTTGCCCGGCTACTGTGAAACTGGAAGGAGTCACCGTGTTTACATCCAACGATTTGGTTTTGTTGACGTTGATGACTAAACCTGCCGAGGAGGAGCGATCGGCAAGGTCGTTGAGCTTACTCTGCATATCAGAGCGCCGTTGCGCGAGTAGTGCAACGTCATCCGCCAATTCGAAGTCGTTTAGGTGCTCCATGGTTATAGGCTGCCATAACAGCCCGCGGTTTGGTTCACGGTCAATCGCATCTACCAGAATCTCATCGATTACGATGAGGAACAGTAACGGTGATAGAATACATCCTTGCCTCACACCAGCTACGACCCGGATAGGGTCGGACAGGACCCCATTGTGCAGCACTCTACACGAAAAGGCCTCGTACTGTGCTTCGATGAGGCCGATGATTTTCTCAGGAACCCCCTTGCGTCTCAGGGCGCCCCACATATTCTCGTGATTGAGACGGTCGAAAGCTTTTTCATAGTCAATGAATACCAAGTAAAGGGACTCTTGGAATTCGTTGACCTGCTCCAAAATGATGCGGAGCGTGACAATATGGTCCACACAGGATCTTCCGGCACGGAATCCGGCTTGCTGCCGCCGGAGAATCACATCGATCTTCTCCTGAATCCGGGCTAGGTTAATTTTGCACAGAACTTTGAGAACGGTACACAGCAACATAATGCCTCGCCAGTTATCGCATACAGTCAGGTCACCCTTTTTGGGCACCTTTACTAAGATACCTTGCATCCAGTCGACCGGGAAAGTTGCGGTGTCCCAGATATTACGAAATAAACGATGCAGTAGTTGAGCGGATGTCATGGGGTCAGCTTTGAGCATCTCGGCTGATATGCGGGGGGCTTTATTCGATTTCATGCTTTGGATGGCTGTTTGAATCTCTAGCAGTGATGGAGCTTCGGTATTGACACGTGTTATACGTCGGATCCTAGGCAGATCATGCCGAGGTGGTGATGGCCTGGTTGGCACTTGAAAAAGTTGGTCGAAGTGCTCAAACCAGCGTTTCAGCTGGTCAGTTGGGTCGGTCAATAACTGATCATTCGCGTCTTTCACAGGCATCGTTGCATTCATCTTCGCCCCGCTTAAGCGTCGTGAGATATCGTAGAGGAGGCGAATGTCCCCAGTTGCGGCGGCTCTCTCTCCTACGTCGGCCAGAGAGTTTGCCCACGCTCGCTTGTCCCGTCGACATAAGCGTTTTACTTCCTTCTCAAGAGCCGTGTATCGTTGACGGGCTAAGACTTTGGCTCCTCTGGGTTTCGATCGCTCTATCGCGGCTTTGGCTTCTCTTCGCTCCTCTATCTTCCTCCAGGTCTCATCGGTGATCCATTGTTTTCTCTGGGTGCGTAGTTCGCCCAGATTGTTCTCGCTGGTGGCGATGAAGGCATTCTTGATGGCGGTCCATTGGTCTTCCACGCTGCCACCTTCCGGAATATCTGCAGCACGCGTCTCCAGTTCTTCAACGAAGGACCGTTTCACCGTGGCATCTTCCAGTCGGCGTGTGTTGAATCGTCGTCCAACTCTTTCCTCCTGCCGACGAATCCGCGCAATGCGCAGGCGTATTTCGCCGATGAGGAGGTGATGATCAGACGCGATATCGGCACTACGTTTATTCCGTACATCAAGAAGGCTCCGTTTCCATTTTCGGCTGATGCAGATGTGGTCGATTTGATTTTCTGTAAAGCCGTCACGGGAGACCCACGTGACCTTGTGAACCGGTCGATGAGGGAAGAGCGATCCCCCGATCACCATGTCGTTATTACCACAAAATTCTGCGAACAGCTCTCCGTTTTCGCTCATTTTTCCGAGACCATGGCGTCCCATAATGCGCTCATGGTTCGAGTTGTCGGATCCGATCTTCGCATTGAAGTCGCCCAAACAGATCTTGATATCACCCTTCGGAATTCTATCTACGACGGCATTGAGTTGACTGTAGAAGTTCTCTTTGTCTTGCAGATCGGCAGCATCGGTTGGCGCATAACATTGGATTATAGTAAGGTTTCGGACCCGTGTTCTAAATCTGGCAACGATTATCCTTTCACTTATAGGTTCCCACTTCATAAGCGCAGAGTGTGCCTGAGCGCTTAGTAGGAAGCCAACTCCGCGATGCCGGGGAGCGTGTTCACCTCGTAAACCAGAGTATAGCAGAACTTGTCCCGACAGCGTTCTGTGTTCTCCAAAGTTTGGCCAACGGACTTCACTCAGTCCCAGGATCTCAAGCTTTATGCGGCGTGCCTCATTGGCAAGTTGTGCCAATTTACGTTCCATGTTCCTATTCGTGTCCGTTGTTTCGCGCTAAGAGTCGTCGCCGTAAAATCAGTCCGTATTCTTTCATTATCGGATTCTCGAACAAATTGATGTTTCGGGAACAGTAGATTGTTGGCCCAAGGTTCCCTATCCAACGGGATGGGGCTGCCATCTTAGGTATAGCTTCCGGGGAATAGCATTTCATACTCAGCCGCTGGATGCCAGAACAGACGCTGTTGGAGCCGCACCTCCTTGGTGGACAGACGCTCGATCAGTCGGGTCAAATTTGTTTAAAGTCCCACCCAACACCAGGACTAGGCTAGTGCGCTTTGAGCGGCACACGGTCGCTTTGATAGGGCCTGCTTGGGGACACATGCAGCTTTTTATAGAAGTTCAACAGAGCCCACTGTCGAAACCCACCACATCCTAGGCAGACCCCACAGGACGCACCCTCTCACTCTAGCTGATGTCAGAAGGACAACAGTGCCCAGGCTGCACTACCAGCTAACTACGCAACCCTTAGCTGGCGGTCAATTGTCATCGGAAGACCCGTGGAAGCGTGAGTATTGGAACTTGTGAGGACCAGAGCTATGTTAGGCGCCCCTTCCCGGATGTCAACTCACCATTTCGCAGCCCTTCACTACAAATGCTCAAACATATTCGACGAACCTTGACTCCACCCCCGACAACTCAAACCAAAATCAAATCGTTTTAATTTTTTCCAACCGATCCACCAACTGTCAAATGGTTGTTCGAACAACTTCACACACGTTCAAACAAAGCAGCAACCAAAGCGTTTTCTTGGGGGCGGAGTCAATGTTCGTCAAACTGCTTGACTGGTGTGTACGTTGCATAACACATGATTTGCAGTGCGGCGTAGCGTGATCCTCGTTGCATAAAACTGCCCCTACTGACTAACTCTCCTAGCAGGACTTCCTAACGCAGTTTTGAAGGGAATCGAAAACTATGTCATGTTTTTAATTATTTCCCGACGTTTCGGTCCATTCAGGGCATTTTTCAAGGGGTCGATTTGGTAAAGTTTCTTCGTAAAATATGAAATCATGTGAACTATATGGTTCAAATTTGGTCTGGAGGAACTTGATATCGGACAATTTGAATAATATTCTGCTATCTGAAATTTAGTGTCTGGGATTGCTAATTTCTATCAATTCATTTCTGCTTCATAACTTTCGTTCAATTGCGCACAAATTGTGAATAAATTTTCTCCCATTTTCGGTTTTCGCGACATGATAGCGCACATGGCAATTGTGATATCTGAAAACGAGAGAAAATTTGACCACAGATAAACAAACATAACACTCGACAAATTTCCATCGTTCACTGATTTACTGGTCAATTCAAATAATCATTACTTGGCATCGGATTTGCTCGAGTTTGACGTTTGCACACTACCGCCATCTGGTTCGTGGTTTGCCCAACTAACTAAAATCAACAGATGTAGTTAGTGTTTAAACGACGATGAAATCAATGGGTTAATGTTCAGTGTGTTATGTCTGTTTGTCTGTGATTTGACTTACGCCAGATTTCATTTCATTTTTGTACTGGAACTGGAAGGTTCGTGACTGATCACCGGAATTGCGCCGTCCAAATTTTTTTAAGCAAACCGAAAGACGTAAAAGATGTCAAAAGTTTTAAGTAAACTGTGAATTCGAAACATGAAAGGTTTAATTATGTTCATCACAGAGAAGAATTTTTCGCTGATTCGACAGAGACAAAAAAATGTTGATATCTAGACTTACATTTATCTACATATTTCTAGTTTTCGCAAACCAAATTCTTGATGAAAATTTTATCCTATTTTACGCTTGCAAGAAAGATTGCAATATATCATCCGAATGATATATGTTTATAATCGACATATCCGACGATTGTTAGTCGATAAATATCTACAATGTGCAAAAGATTTCCAGAGCATTCAGCGGAAGATGTATTGCTCGGAAGCTGTTTGGTTCATGCAAAAATAATTCATGGTAGTCGGGTCAAACAGCATCAAAATAAGCCAGGTGGAAAAATTTAATGAACTTTTCTCGTACGTGCAGCAGAACATGAGGCAATACGATGTTGTTTGCATCGCATAACTTCGAGCTCATGGTGAGACTTTCTCACGTACGGTTAAAAGCATTTGGGCTGAGTCTTTCCACTTGCCTTCGTTAATCGAGAATCCACGAACTGACTTGCTTCTGATAGTGTGAAAATAAATCAATATTTGATATGGGTGCTCGATCAAGCCAAGCGTGATGTTGAAAGCAGATTTTTATGATAGGAAATAAGTTTGTTGTGATCGTTTTCATCCAGCCTATAGTTCTGCGGTTCTAACAAAAAAGCTTGTTCTCTACTTACAAAACAAAACCGTCCTATGTTATTTTTTTTATTACACATAGGAATGCTTCCTTTAGTTTTTGATTTTTTTGTCAGTTCGTCTCATGACGACCAAATTATGGTCACTATAGCTTTCTATGTACACCGAGGGGTGCCGTCACAACACTCTGGATGTTCAGTTAAAACTTTTTTTTGTGCAAAAGTAAAGCTATTAAGTATGAAAAATATAAAACATCAATCTACGCGAAAGGTAAAAATGAATTTACTAAAGGCCTACAAAAAGCTCCAGAATAAATCGAACCGATACAAGAAAAACAAACATTTCAAGCTCTCGAAATCATCATCCGAAACCCAACTTTCCAGTCGGAAACTTTCAACATGAATTGACGGTGATAAAGAGAAAACCTAGTTACCTTTATTTCCTCTCACTTTTGCATAATCCGATAATATTCATAAATAAGGTGAATAAGTTTGGCATTCAGTTTCACACCTGCACAGACGACCGGAGTGCGCGCAGCCCATCCACCGTATGCGAGTGGAGCTGCATGTTTTTGATTATAAATCCCTAATTGTGTTTTCCAGTTACGGTTTCGAGCAGTCCCCGCTTGCATATCGATAAACCTGGAGATCGTCGGGGTTGCCTACGGGCAAACAACGAACGAACCGCCCGGAAGGCTACATGGTCAACGAAAGGAGGATGGAAGTTTTCGGCCCCGGAGAGACAACCATCCCGCCTGCATCTGTAGCTGCGGTTGCCGCAGATCCCGGTGCACTTCGATATCCAACCACATCAGCATCAACTCGGTGCAAATGCTCGCTGCGAAGAATCGCAAATGAAATACGAATAAAAACCGAAAATGTGCAAACAGAGTTTCGTGGCGGGTTTGGTGTTTCTGATAATGGTATATTCGTTTTTGTCTAAATTTGATTTCGGGACAATAACCATCTCTGCTGCTTGACTTGACGCAGAACACAATTTTCTAATCCTCGTTTTTGTTTTGGATTATGTTCCGGAACGTAAATGGTATTTCACTGGTGCTTTCAATTCAATTTGATTCAAATAGGGCTGGATCAATTGCGCAAAGCAATATAAAGGTAACGTGTTCTCTTTTTATTATAAGCATTGCGAACTATCTATTACTGCAGATAAGAAATTCACAAACAGAATCAAATGTAGATTGAACCCAACACCGATAAGAGCCTTGTTCTACCCTACACAAGTTTATTTTAGCTTGCACATTCACAGAATGATGATACACGGAATCCTTTCGTTCGAATTGAGTCATAACTTAAGGATTTTGGCATTTTGTTTCCAATCTGATTATAAGATCTATTATCAAAATTTTTAAATATGTGTATTCTATCATTCATGCCCTTACAAAGTGCTTTCGTGAATTTTGGTAACAAATGATTGACATTACTGCGCTTTTTGTATTGTGCATTACATTACATATCTTAGCGCGTTTGCTTAAATCAACAAGCCTCCCGGAATCCAAAACTAAACGTTTTCAAGGATCTTGGGTCATTAGGCCGAATGGTCATTAGACCACATCTTCTTGTTTCACATCTGTAACAAGACAAACAAACATTTTCTTGGGAGACAACAATGAGAGGAAGACATACGAAAGGGGTTAGCGACAAACATTGAAATGGACAACAAGAGGAAGACATTCGATATGGGGTACGACAGACAAGGGGATGGGCAGACTAAGATCACAGTCTTACATCAGCAACTTTTTGTAAAGGCAAAATTATACCCGATCTAGCTCATAAAGAGGTGGCCTTGCCCACTTTAGAGGAGATTGTTAATCCATACGGTTCTAGAGAGCTAGGTAGTGCTAAGTAACGCCGAGCAGACACTATCAGATCAGAAGTGTAGATAATCGTTATCAGCATATCGCGAATTTTAAAGACAGCAAGTGAAGAATAATCGTTCGGCTATCAATTCAAACACGACAGCCGGCGACAGGTATGGCTAGCCATGCAATGGCAATAGCAACCACGTGGAATTTATTGTTCTTCATTGTTTCTCAGAGGTTGCGATTTGGATTTCGTTTATCCGTGGTTAAGAGTAGGTCTCGAGCGGTTTCGATACCGATCTCAGGTAAGATTGATGCAATGGCCGTTGAATTTGTGCAAGTTACACTAATTTGGAATCCATTGACCAGGAACGAAAGCCCACATCAACGTGGGTTTTTATTTGGATAGATCGCCATCGACATTTTCGCGCCCAAACCGAAACGTGTAACGGTATCGGAGATTGAAAGCCACGAATCCACCCAATCATACCTGAACGGTCTTGGAAGAGCGTCCATAGCGAAGCCATCTTATTGGAAGGGATCCCTGAACCTCGAGCGTTGTGACCATCACGCAAAGTCTAATAGAAGCGGAAAGTCTCGGCGCTCACTTACCGACGGTTGAGGAATATCCACTGGTGTTTGCCATTCCGATGAAACCATCAATTCATCGCTGCCAGAGTACAGAAGCTCACGCCACATGTCTGTCGTTGATGGAATCCACGATAGACCACTGTCGGAGTAACCATCCTATGTCGCTCGTCGATTTGCGGAGATCTCAACATCCGTCGAGGGATCCAACGAACGTTCGTCTTAAGTTAGAGGAAAATTAGGTTAGCTAGAAAAAGCACACAGTAAAAGAACACTAGAAAACACACACCTATTAGCAAATGCATTATACGTCCCGGGACCACCCACCCATTATACGCCCAAATACATGGTACACTCATGGAAATCCCTCGAATTTGAGTTACTCATCGAATGGTTCATTTCAATCTTTGTTCAATTGAACGGTTTTGAACTTAGCTAAATAATTTAGATTTAAATTGAATCTTTCTGAAAATTATTTTTGGTTACCCATTACCCATCTCCCGGTGGGATCGCTGAATAAGTATTGGTGTTTGAGCAAATTAAGCATACCCGCCCTTGGAAAGAGTCTCGGGCCGGCCTTAGATCTTTCGACCGCAGCCTTCTTGTAGAAGAAGTGGCGCTTAAGCTGCAGTCAGTAGAAAAAGCAAAAGCATCCGTTACAAAGTGTAGTGATTGGACATTAGTTGACACATAACCTATTTGGTCTTCGGTGGCTCATGCGGATGTATTGCGCTTTGCTCCGGTCGAAACAAGCGCGATCTCCAATAGTTTGCAGTAGCCATCGAGCAAGTAAGTACAGAGTGCTGCGCGTCCATTCGGTCGTCCAAAACGTCCAAAACTCCTCAGTTTTCATATGCCACCGGGCGAGCATTTTTTAACTTTTTACTCGTCGCGAGACAGCGTATTAGTGTTATTTCCCATCCCAGAGATCGCATCACTTACCAAAGTGAATTCAGATAAAATATCCTATACAACTAACACCATACCACATCCCAAGACAATCGTGGAGATGCAGAGGTGTTCTCGATCTCTAGTAGCAACGAGAGTCGGACTAACAATCCTTCCCTTCCTAAATGACCGTAAGGACGTGGCTAGCGCCTTTATTGACTTAAGAAATTTGAGCTCCCGAAACGTGTACATTGATAATGGGTAGCCCAAGATCAATCCCAAGAAATTGCTCTCTGTTCAATTTCGTAAGTTCTAGTCAATCATGCTCATGCTCATGCTCAGTTATAGAAATTTATTCAAATTGTCCTATACGATATAGTTACGATATGGTGTCCCATTTCTTGGACTTATTGTAGGTAGGGTTATTGTTGAGAATGAGTTGTAAACTGGGGTGCATGATTATTTTCTGCTAAATCAGTTACAACACAACGTGGATCACATTGAGGAAAAAATATTGTATTTCGATATTAATATCGAAAGGGCAAGCTATGCTGTGGCAATGACAAATTAAGTCATAAATCAGGGACCATGGTTCAAACCATACAATGAATCCGAAACAAACAAAAAAGAAGGCGGCTTCAAAAAAACTATCTAAAGCCGACTGGAGTATACAACACTTACAAACAAACTTATATAAATTGAAATTATCGTAAACGAATATTTGAAACAAATCGTTGAATAAATAAATAAAATCAAAAAAGTATAACATTCCATCTATGGTAAGCCACACATATGACGACCCGACCCGACAATAGACAAATAAGCCAGAAAAACGTGAAATAGCATCTTGTAGGTTCGTCCCTCTAAGGCGTTTTGCCTCGCCGAAATTCAGGACACTTTTCGTCTAACCTACATAACTTTAGGTCTAGTTTTGTTAGGGCCATTTCGAACACGGTAAACATTAGGGAATACCCAATAATTAAGGCCCCTTCCTCGACATGGTTTTTAATCACGCGTCATTTGTTTATATTTTGTTTGAATTATGCAGAGCACTTTCTAACCTTTGTGAAGCCGTTACCCACTTTAGCAATGTTGCTAGGAATATATACATTCCAGACTTTCGATTGACTAGACAAACATTTGAAAAGGGCGCAACAACCAAGATTTATTCTTTCTTGTTCCTCGTCTAAATACATAGCTATATAAATAGACAAACAATTTGGAAGAATATTTTTTACTTGTTACGCCCTTTTCAAATGTTGGTTTAGTTGGGTTAACCTTATGCTATATTAATGCAGAATTGGTGAATTGGCTAAGAAACCCCGCCGTTAACATTCATAGAATGCCTAATGGACACTTAGCTGCGAAATGTACATAAGGACAAAATTGATGATTGTATGAATATGATTGTTAAGCTACACAGCAAAAAGAAAAGTAAAATGCAACAATGTAATTTGAACGATGTACTTGAATTTCAATGTGATGGCAAAATTTAGATGCAAATTGACATCCATTTGGAAATAATATTGCATCGACTGGAAATTACACTGCAATGGAATTACTATTTCTTATTACGTTACAAATGTGTAATATTGTTGTGATGATAGATTTAATATTACACAGTAAAACATGCAGTCCAGCGTTTCAGATATAATAATGTGTTTTACACAAATGAAATGTAATATCACACCCATAATAATATCTTTTCTCGCAACACTGCTTAATTTGTTTTGACTGCGCCTGACTTGCTGGCGACGACGCGACGACGATGTTAAGCAGCTGCCATGTCGGCGTGAAGATTTTTTTTTAAAGTTATAGTAAAAGCGATATTGTACCATGAAATCATGTGCTACAAAATCAAAATTGTATTCCGTTCCTCGTCCCGTTCTATGAAATAAAGGAATAAGTAGTAAGTATCAATATTTTTAGCTCAGAAACGTATTCAAGAAAGAGTTTTCAAAACCATGTCCGACAGTACTTTTCATCCTTTTTGATTTTAGTCTCCCTCCGATTTTCAATCCCATTCCAACCTTGCATGACAAAGCTAGAAGAAAAAACGCAGAAGGGTTAGCGGCAAGGAAGTACGCGGTCATTCTCCAGGTTCAGGATCCCACATCAAAGTCTTAGAAATCGTAATTGAAAGTTAGGTAAGTAAAAGGTTCACTATCATGGCTAGCTCTTCTTCTTCAATGGCTCTACATTTCAACTGGAACTTGGCTTGCTTATCAACTTTTCAGTATTCTATTAGCATTTCCTCAGTTATTAATTGAAAGCTTTTCTAGGTATAAAGTTTCTAACTAGAAAACATCCTAGACCGGATCGAGAATCAAACTCGTAATCTCTGGATTGGCAATCCTACTTCGCCTTTGCGCCTGGAGAGAGAATCTTTCCGGTTTCCAAGGGGAAGAAAAGAGATTCCGGATTCCAAGTGAAGAATACCGGGGCTGTTACGTCGTAAATTTTGCGTTTTTCGCAAACTTCGCCGATTTGTCGCCGTCTCCAGTCGCGAAAAAGAGAAAAATCTTTAAATATTGCCGCGTTTTCTTCAAATATTGTCGTTAATTTATTGCATGTAATAACTGACTGATTATGGAACAGCCAGTTGCCAGTATTTGCGCAGCTATTTCTGCTTATTTTGGAATAACCTTTTCAGCATACCAGAAAACTTTATCGTATGTTTTTCTCAATGTTTACGTGATTTCAATCGGAATTAATTGATTAACACTGACACTGGATTAGCGGCATCTGTAGATTTAGTTGCTTGTGGCCCTTTTGGCACACTTGAGGAAAAGCGATACGAGTGCCACGGGACCTACCTTCGTTTGTTTCACATCGCAATTAAATGCGCGAGCAAGGCTGCTCGATCCATCGAGCAGGGTTGCTCGATGGCCCAAGGCTGCTCGATCCATCGAGCAAGATTGCTCGAAAGCCCAAGCAAGCGAAATTGCTGATAGGGTATCTTGATATACACAGGTGTACGATGAAAAAAAATCGTTACTGCGTTTCTCGAGCGAATATAAAAACCCAAATTTATCCACCAGTGGTGATTATGCCTTTCTCGATTCAATGTGTTGAATTCGAATTAGTATGGTAAATGCAACGTAAATTGCCTACATTTTGGCGGTTGAAAGCTTTGATGCGACTCAACTATGGATTGCGTCACGGCTGAATTGATTAATGACTTAACACTTAGTGTGCATGTAAACAGCGTATTTGTTGAAAGAAAAATAGAAATATTATTCAAACCGAATGAGTTATCAACAAACAAAAACAATAGTGTCCAACTAGGAAAGTTTCTCCGTCGAATGAAACTAGTTGCACTCGAATCGGTCAAATCCTTCTATATGAAACGTGTTTAACATTAAAAAATTCCCGGGGCTACACACATCCACACACACACACACACAGACGGACATTTGCTCAGTTTTTCGAGCTGAGTCGATTGGTATATAACACTATGGGTCTCCGAGCCTTCTATCAAAATTTGGCTTTTGGAGTGAAATTATAGCCTTCTGGTACAACTTTGTTGTACGAGAAAGGCAAAAATGTTCAATGACTTTAATTTCAGTCATATACCTAGTTATTATTCGTGTCCTTGCAGATTCTGGTACCATCCATCACTTTTACGGTCTACGAGGTGTTACAACAATGAACATAACCTGCGTATTTTGTGGGTCACAGTTCCATCATGTAATTATTTTTCAAAAGCACATGCGTTTGCACCGATTTAGTAAATCATTTCCATGTAGCTTGAATGGATGTAACATAGTTTTAAAAAAGTATACTGCTTTTGTGTCACATCTAACTCGTTCCCATATGACAGCGGCATCTTCTGGTAGCAGCCAATATGAATGCACTGTAGAAGGTTGTTTTTACACGAATGATTGTTTCGACACTATCAGTAAACACCTGAAGGATCACATATCAGAAGGTGTTTTAGTGTATTGCCCAGTTCGTTGCAGAGAGAAACCTTTTGCAACTCGAAACAGTTTGACAATACACAACATGTATTACCACAAAAATACTGATGATCGAGTGAAAGAACGGAATTCACCAAACGCAATGAATAGTTTCAACAATCATGCTGCCGAAGATTCTCAGATTGAACATACGGACATTGTAACGACTGCTACCGAAACCGCTTTAAATTCAGTAGGTGTCATGCTGCTAGGATTGTTATCGAAACATCACGTATCTAGCATTGCTGTACAACAAGTGGTTGACACTATGGCAGAGATTTCTAAACTTGAGACCGACGTTAACGTTAGTAGAATTTCTGATCTTGCAAGTCAATTCCAGTTGTCCGAATTCGAAAGTACCGAAATATTTGCAAAATTGGGAGCAGAGAATTTAAACTTCATGCTATTCAACAGTCCACATGGAATATTTCGCACAGAACATATGCGGAAAAAGTATTTCAAAGACACTTTCAACTTTATTGAACCAGTGCAAATTCCAATAGATATAGAGAAGAGTCGTTATCTTTATTATGTACCTGTGCTGCAAACGTTAAAATCAGTGTTCCATGAAACAATCGATCCAATAGTGCCTCATCGGAAAATAGATGGATTTATGAGCGACTATAAGGATGGTCTACGCTTCACGAACAATTCTTTTTATCAACGGGAAAATACCATTCACTTGTTAATTTATCAAGACGGATTCGGAACTGTGAATCCTTTGGGAGATGCCAAAAAACGCCATAAAATTATTGGAGTGCTAAGACAAGGGAACATGCACCCGTCACTTCGTGCATCTACAGACAACAGTTTTCTTGTCCTCTTGTGCTTAGAAGAAGATCTTAAACTCTATGGAGTTGATAACATTTTTAATGTGCTCATCAACGATTTGAAATCATTGGAAACCGATGGTCTACGTATGAACTGTGAAGGAAAGGATGTTGTTTTTTACGGATCAGTGTTCGCCTTGCTCGGTGATAATCTAGGTAACTTTGATGTTATTTGTTTTATGTTTTATTAATTGTTATATAGTTTCGAATCGTTTGCATTGATTACATTGATTAATTCACGCATTTAGGGTAAATTTATACTTGTTTTCCATTGTTCTGACTACTTGACATTTTATTTCTTAGACTAAGGCCGGAGTAAATAAAAGTATTCTCCATTCAACTCGGTCCATGGCTGCACGTCGACAGCCACGCAGTCTGCGGAAGGTCCGCAAATCGTCTTCCTCCTAATCGATTTGACATTCTGGCTACGTGCCCGGCCCATCGCAGTCGTCCGATTTTCGCGGTGTGAACGATAGATGGTTCTCCCAACAACTGTTCCAACTCGTGGTTCATTAGCCTCCTCCATGTACCGGCTTCCATCGGCATCCCGCCATAGATAATACGCAACACTACTTTCCTCTCGAAAACTCCGCAAAAACTTTCCTCTCAAAAAGTGCGCGTTGATCCTCCACGAACATAGTGCAGGTCTCGTGACCGTTGAGGACTACCGATCAAATTTTGTAGATGATCATTTTGGTACGGCGGCGAACTCTATTTGATCGGAGCGATTTGCGGAGTCCAAAGCCCGTACGGTTTCCGACCATGATACGTTTCCGAATTTTTCTGCTATGAGTAAGTGAGCCCAAGTACCTGAATTCTTCAACCTTCTCGATTTCGTCACCACCGATACAAACTCGTTATGGGTGGCTTACATTAATTGTCCTCTCTTGAGCCTCTTCCTATTATGTACTTCGTTTTCGACGTGTTGATGACTAGTCTAATCCACTTAGCTTCCCAAATAGCTGAACGGACTTCGTAAAACTCGTACCACTCGTGTCAATCCCTGCCTTTTGTATTACTATCCATATCACCCGATCTATCGTCTCCTTGATTCTGCTTTGATCCTGATCCTCCTTGAAAATCCTTGTTCGTGCATTAGCTGCAATAGCTGATCATATGTGACTTTGAAGTTGAGGAATAGATGATATGTGGGCATGTTGTATTCGCAGCATTTCTGTAATATTTGGCGTTTGGTGAACACCTGGTCTGTGGTGGAGCGTTCGCCCATGAAACCTACTTGGTACTCCCCCACGAGATCTCTTGCAATTGGTGTTAGTCGACGGCATAAAATTTGAGATAGCACCTTGTTGGTGGAGCCTATCGCCCTTTTAGTAGACGGGACACACGATACTCTCCATTCACTCCTGCAGCAGAACCTCCTCCCTAAAATCTCCTGGTAGTTTGTCAACCCCAGGGGCTTTGTTAATTTTTAAACGGCCAATCTCCTCCTGGATTTCCTGAGCTGAAAAACGTATTTTTTGCGTGCCTGGTCCCAGGTTCGTCATCATGCCGCCCTCGTTTTCTGCCACATCGCCATTCAGATGCTCTTCGTAGTGCTGCCGCCACCTTTGGATCACCTCACGCTCGTCCGTAGGATTTTTGTTTATGCCCTTAAATATGTAGGGCTGCGGCACTTACCCCCAGGGTGGTCTTTCACAATTTACGTAACGCTGTTGGGGGAGGGAGCGTTACGATCCATACAAAAAAATTGAACCTTTCATACAAAAAGTGTTACGTGGAGGAGGGAGGGGGTCTTAACTCATCAAATTTAGCGTTACGTAATTTGTGAAAAAATTCTTACGTGAATGGTTCAACTGACAATTTGAATTAATTTAATAAATAAAATCTAGGGCAAGGTTTATTTATCAAAGTTATTGGCTTTAAATTACCGACAAGAAAAATAAATTCAATTCATTTACTCAAGTAATAGGCGGAGTGGCCTCTGCAGTTCATAAAATCTGTCTCCATTTAGCTCGGTAAGAAGCTGCACGTCGCCAACCTCGCAGCCTACTACGGTGGGTCCGCAAATCGTCTTCCACTTGATCGATTCACCTTGCTCGCGACGCATCTAGCCTTCTCGTTCCCGTCGGATCGCTATTACTTGATACTTGATGGGCTACAGCTCTTCGATGAACCTACGCCGAATGGAGTATCTTTCTCCACTGGACTCAATCCTGGGCCAATCGCTTCCAGTCAAAATCTTCGTTATTATCACGGTACCACTGGATGACTTCCCGACTGTAGTGGCAATTCGCCAAATCTGGCCAAAACTTCACGAGACCCTTATGGGCTTTATAGAAGGTCGACCGCGGTTTTTGAGACATTCCTCCTTGTACAGCTTCGAGTCCATCGTCTTATTCGTCACAAACACTTAGGTCTTTGCCCCACAGTTGCATATTCCTCGCCAAAATCATCCGTTTTTTTTTGCAAGTTTGTCCAAAAAGCAAACTTAAACTTCGCAGGAACTACTCCTCGTGCCGTCACCATGTAGAATTTTTGACTAGGTAGCTGTCCGAAATCCATTCTGACGTAGGTTCCATCGTCGATGACAGGATTATCTACGTGATTGTGCAGACTTTTTACTCTCCTTTCGGCTTCCATATGGAATAATTTTTGACACGCCAATTGTATCACCGGGACGCGAACTTGCCTTAGGTTGTAAGGAAGACCCAAATCCTCTCTACACAGTCGTGCCATTCCAGCCAGCAATCAGCAGCCGTCCCGGTCCTGTGTTTGAGTTTGGAAACGGGGTTTTCCGAAATCGATTTCCAGGCAAGTACAATTTTATTGCTTCTACGAACAGTCTGCCTCCTGTAATACTTTCTGATTGCAGTCATCCTGTACCTTGTGAGTCATCTTCTATGTCAACTCTTCAATATCCGGGACGCACAATTGCCATAAGCTTCAGGGAAGGCCCCTATCCCCTCAACACAGTCGAGCTACTCCCGCCAGCGACCTTCAGCCGTCCCGGTCCTGTGTCTGAGCACGGAGACGGGGTCTTCCGAAATCGGTCTCCAGGCAAGTACAGTATTTATGTTGACAATTCCGGAGCTGCATCGCCTTTTGCTTTCAGAGTATCATCGTCTGTTTTCTCCTCCTCATCACTGGGACGCACACTTGCCGCATGTATTGAGGAAGCCCCGAGTCCATCCCGCACAGTCGAGTCATTGCCGCCAGCGATCAGCAGTCGTCCCGGTCCTGTGTTTGGGTTAGGCCGAAGGGGTTTCCGATCTCTTAATGACGGCAAGTATTGTATATCAGACTGTGCTTCTCCATCTGATTACGTTCCAACTTCCAGCACTATTATCACACAACGTACACAAGCGGATGTTACGATATACTACCAAAACGTAGGCGGGATGAATGGCCTCATCGACGAATATAAACTAGCCATCGCTGATCATAGTTACGATATAATAGTTCTCACCGAGACTTGGTTCAATTCCCGAACTATTTCAAGCTTCGTTTTTGGTGAAGGATATGAAGTTTTTCGTTGCGACCGGAACCCGATGAACAGTAGAAAAACTACCGGTGGTCCCGACTAGAAGAGCATAACTAAAACTTAACACAATTTTAACATATTGTGATCTTTATAACCTATTTTGATACAATTGTGTTCTTAGTAGCCATTATCTTTCGAATGTTGTAACAGGATTTTAACATAATAAGATTTAAAAAATGCTTAATACCGAATTGCCCAACAGTAGGCAATTAAAATAGATGTAGCAAAGTCTCCTGCCATAGATATATCACAAACGCTGATATAATTTGAAAAAGTTGTCTGATTTGTAATGTTCTTAGTTTCATGTTCTTGAAAAATATTCTTGTTCAGAAAAAAAACTAATATTTCTGAATGTGGATCACAATCTGGAGACCTATCACGACCGGTAACTGCACAGTGAACAATTTATTTTGTATCTGATTCTGTTATAAATTTCTAACAAAATATGTTACTTTTATGATACAATTGTAACAATATTTGATAGTTTTTTGTTTCGAGTAGAGTATTTTTTGATAGAAATTTAGATATTTTAACAACATCCTGCACCATATTGCTAACAAATTTTGTTATAAAAATGTTATATAACATAATAACATATGATGATATAATTTTGATATGACCTTCTAGTCGGGGTGGTGTCATTGTTGCAGTAACCTCTAGACTGAAAGCAAAAATAATTGAAAACGATGACTGGAACTTTGCAGAACAAGTGTGGATTGTTATTCAGTTAGAAGAACGACAGCTGTTCTTTTGCGGAATTTACATTCCTCCCGATCGGACACGCGATTTAGAGCTTATAGATGCGCATTGTCGTTCTTGCACCTTAGTGTCTAGTTTTGCAAACCCCATCGACGAGATGATTATACTAGGTGACTTCAATTTGTGACTCATCATCCTCCATTACTGATTAGTATCGAGAATAATGTTGTTCGTGAAAATACCACCAATTCAACCCTTGTACAATACGACTTTCGGAAAGCCGACTACGATAGTATCGGTAGTGTACTGGCTAATGTTGACTGGAATCATATTCTAAGCCCCGTGGACGTCAACCTCGCCGCACAAACTCTTTCTCACGTCTTGGCATATGTCATTGATAGACACGTCCCTAAAAAGGTTGTCCGAAGCGATTCTAGAATTCCGTGGATGACTAAAGATCTTCGCTTACTGAAAAGATAAAAAAACGAACAGTGGGTAATGTCTGTGACATAACCGCTAACAGGACGTAGGACTCTGTGACATAACCGCTAACAGGACGTAGGACTTGACTTGACCATGCCTTTAAGATACATAATATGTCCAAATTTCTCACATCAACTATTTTGGATAAATAATCGGCGTTGCATACCATTCCTTGGCAAAATCTTCTCATCAAACCGACACAGAAATCAAATCTACCTCGAACAAGAATCATAAAAAAAAAATTCAGGAAGTATCTGTTCGGTCACGAAATATTAGCCTCGACAGTGGCAACCTTCCCACTGAAGGACTGCCTGAAATAAACCACAAGATGGCTCAGCAGGGGATGTAGACTGTATCTTAGCCCTTCCACTGAAGAGCCTAATCCGTGCGATAGCGACTAAAGGAGAACATTATTTTTAACTCTTAGAGCCTTGAAAAAGGCTGTTTGCTTCGGCTAAGTGCAAAAAGTAAGAAAACGATCTTCCGCGAATTTCTAGTGATGATATAAAAAAGACTGAATGCACTTTTCTTTTATACCTTATTTTGAATCTTCTCTGCTTCCCAATTGGTGGGCCAATCAGCTAGTGTCTTGTATCCCGCTTCTTTGTCAGCCAAAGCGTCATCATCATCAACGCGTTCGAGAAGGGCTTCTTCTTTTTTACGCTTGTTGCTAGCTGCTGGCGTCTATTTCATAACGGGACTTTTCGCTAGATACAGGCCAATAAGCCGGGCAAGCGAGCTTAGAATTGCAGTTCAGGTGGGAAGTACGTTTTCTTTTCTGAGACAACATTGTTAGTAGTAGAAGGAAGGAAACACCCGGACATAGGATTTCGGGTGATAAGATTTAGAATTGGTAACATGGGACGATCATTCAGTCACGTTCGCTTTGTGTGCGGTCAGTATCAAACAATGTTTATCTAGATATTTTTTGATCAATGCCAAAAAATCCAACATTTGATGAAAAATCGATTGATAGTTTATTAATGTTTTAGCTGTAATCGGTGTTTTCTTTATCCAAATAAGATTAAGTGAGAGATTTGGACATCTTATGAATCTTTAAAGGCATGGTCAAGCGAAGTCCTTCGTCCACTTCGCGGTTAAATCAGAAAAATTATCCACTGTTAGTTTTGACGCTATTTATGAAAATCACGCATAAAATTTTATTTCTAGAATATTGGATTTGACATCCAAGTACAATTTGTATCTCGAAGGGTATTGAAAGCATTGATATTGATCTCTATTATTGGCTCTCTGAAGAACCGTTTGTTTTTTGGACATACATGCTGCATCATGTGGCTTTTCTTCAGCCTGTCTCGGCTCAGCACCGATGCCGGCCGGTGTCGGCTCGACTCTGCTGCTGCTGCCGGTATCTGCTCAGCATTGCTGCTTTGTCGGGTCTGTAGGGTGGACTGGTGATGTACTGGCTAGGTTTCGGCTGATGATGGTCGCTTCGATGGTGTCGAGCCGAAAAAGCTATCGGTGCAGACTTCATTCCCTGCTAAAAGGTGTGAGTGCTGTTCAATAGATGATGCGGTTGCTTCGCTTATCCCGGTCAGAATGAAAGGAAAAAATCGCGTTGCGCTATTTTATGGCTTCTCGGCAGACCCAGCGGCTGCTCATTCGCTGGTGTCTGCACCAATGAGAACGTGGTAATGGAATGATGCAAGAATTATGCGGTACCCATATTTATAGGTTCCCTTGATCTCAATGTTTTTCATTGAAAACAGTTTCATGCCTATTGAAACAAGTTTTTCGGGTCTTATCAAGCATGGACATGGAAGGCATACTTGAAATCTGTCGATTGAGGGGCTTACCGCAGAAATTCGTCCACTGAGACGAACGCTATTAACGTTTAAAATCTTTCAACACGGCGTAACGCGGTCGATTTGAATATTTTGAAATGACACCCGGTATAGTAAAGAGAGACGTAAGTCCTACGTCAAAAAAGCCGCTCTAAAAAGGTTCACTAGATTCCGAAAACTGCCACTTAAACGCCATTATGTGAAACTTAACTACGAGTATAAGCGTTTGAGTAGCTCCCTCTATCAAACGTTATCAAAGGGGAATTCAACGGAAGTTCAAATCGAATCCTAGATCTTTTTGGAAGTATGTGAATGAACAACGCAAGGAGGTCGGCCTTCCCTCTACCATGTTTTTCAATGGTGAATCGGCAAGCACCACACAACAAATTTGCGAGCTGTTCGCCGCCAAATTTGCCAGCGTATTCGAAATCGAGAGTATATCCGTAGATCAGATTTCCACAGCAGTGGCTAACGTTCCCTTGGCCAACCAAACTCTTAGTTTTGTTGATGTTGATAGAGAAAGAATCATGAAAGCTGCTTCGCAGCTTAAATCTTCTTATAAGCTAGGACCAGATGGCGTTCCATCGATTTTTTTGAAGAAATGCATTTCCTGGCTGCTGGATCCGCTGCTTAAAGTATTCCAGTGCTCTCTCGCTAGTGGATTTTTTCCCGTGTCTTGGAAAATGGCCGAGATGTTTCCTGTGCACAAAAAAGGAAACAAACGCGACATCAACAATTACAGGGGAATCACTTCGCTATGTGTTATATCAAAGCTTTTTGAATTGACTGTTATGGAATCACTTAATGCTCACTGCAAGCAGTATATAAACGCCGATCAACATGGTTACACCGCTGGATGCTCTACAACATCTAATCTGCTTTGCTTAACGTCATACATAACTGATCAAATGATTACTCGGACCCAAACGGACGTAATATACACAGATTTATCCGCAGCATTCGACAAACTGAACCACAAAATCGCCATTGCGAAACTTGATAGATTAGGTGTCGGTGGAAACGTCCTGAATTGGTTTCGTTCATATCTCTCTGAGCGAAGACTTACCGTTGCTTTGGATGACTTTCGGTCAACTATTTTCAGTGCAACATCCGGTATACCTCAAGGCAGCCATCTTGGACCGCTCATATTCCTCCTGTACTTTAACGACGTCCATCATGTCATCAAAAGTCCGAGATTAACTTTCGCAGATGACTTAAAAATGTTTTTGCGCATCAGGTCACTCGATGACTGCAAATTTCTCCAGGATCAGATTAACACCTTTGCGGATTGGTGCTCCATCAATAGATTGGTAGTGAATCCTGCTAAATGCACGGTCATTACCTTCTCCCGAAAAAAACAGAATATTGATTTTGTCTACAAGCTACACGACACAACTGTAGAACGCGTTCACAGTGGTAAAGACCTTGGCGTCCTATTGGATTCGCAGCTGACTTTCGGGAATCACATCTCAAGTGTCGTGGACAAAGCCACCAGAGCTCTTGAATGTATCTTTAAAATTGCAAGAAACTTCTCTGACGTATATTGCCTAAAATCTCTGTATTGCTCACTTGTACGTTCCACCCTCGAATACTGTTCCGCGGTCTGGAACCCTAATTACAACAATGCTGCTGAACGGATAGAATCTATTCAACGTCGTTTCTTGTGCTTCGCCCTCCGCAGGTTACCTTGGAATAACCCACTCCAGTTGCCAAGCTACGAAAGCCGATGTCAGCTTATCGGTCCCGAGCCTCTGAGTACTCGACGGAATGTATGCCTAGCTATGACTGTGGCCGATGTGTTGCAGGGCAGGATCGACTGTGGAACCATCTTGCAACAAATCAACATCGGCGTACAACCCCGACCGCTGCGTAATAATATAATGCTTCGCCTACCGATCCGTCGAACTAACTACGGATGTGGCAATGCTATCCATGGCCTACAACGAGTTTTTAACAGAGTGGCGGCGATGTTCGACTTCCACTTAACAAGAAATGTGCTAAGGAGGAGATTCTACACCGTATTCAGTGATAGAGGTCATTGACGCAGCACTAGAGCTTAGATTATTTAAAAATTTTATGATTAATATGTGATGTTTAATTTGTCCGTAACGAATCTTATTTATTATATACATATATTTTTTTACACATCATTGGGATTAGTCTGTAGTCTGTTGGTGTTATATTTAAATAAACAAATAAATAAACAAATAAACGCTGCACGAAACTTCGTGAAATTTATACCACAGCAAGTGGGCGCCTAGGTAGACAAACCGCTGTAAAAGAATTCTTGCAGCGGTCACTTTCCGTGCCGCTGCAATACAATAAACGATTCCGGATTCTAAATGGACATAGCTTTACTCTGTTATTACAATACCAAACGCATCACAAATTATTATTCGTTTGGTATTGAAATACCTGAGTATGTTATGCCTAAAGTATTCTGCATATTAATTTTTGGTATTATTTTTTGGTATTTTACCTCTTATGCAAGGCTGGTTCATAACAGAGTATGGTATCGAGGTAGTCGCTCCTGCTCGGGTAATGCTCATATGGAGTAGTGCGCTGTAGACAGTACTGAAAAATTTATTTCATTTGTAAATAGCTCATTTTAGGAATAAAATGTGACAGGATTCAAGACAGGATTAGTAATTTTTCAACTTGACTTAACAAGGCATAAGAGCAAAAATTCACTAAAAACTAACCCCATGCCCAAAATACAATATTTAATGCAAATTGATTTTGAACAAAACTTAATAATGCTTTTGGAATAGTTGTATGCGAAAGATTGTATTTTGGTTGCAATTAATATTTCAGCACTGGCTGCAGAATAGCATAAAATCTCGTCAGTCGTCACGATCATTTTACAAGTAATTCCATTAGGGAACATCCACAAATTACGTAACGCTCAGAGGCGGGTTGCCGGAAGTGTGACGATCCTTACAAATTGTTCAGATGATTCATAAAAAAAAGTGTGACACAGGGGGAGGGGGTTTGAAAATGAAATGACCAATTTTTGCGTTACTTAATTAATGGATTTTACCTTATTCATGAAATTCTTACTAATTTACCAAATCTGTAGGCCGTTCACACTTTCAGAAAGAATTTCAAAAAGTCGTCTGGGAAGAAGATGCATCATCAATAGTTGATGACGACGTTTTCGAAATGTTATCCAGCGAAGGATATTTATTTATGCTTTTGGAAGACACGGAACAAAGGACACCGATTCAGCCAACATTACCATCCAATCTTGATGCGAGCAGCCATCAGCTACAGGTATATTCTGTTTCATTAATAACTAGATTACTGTTTTCTTGAGATACCGAATTGATGAAAGAGTGGAAATGCCGAGGAAAATGCGTATGAGGTTTACTATAAACTAACTACATTTGTGACATTACTTATTGTTTACTATAAACTAACTACATATTTGTGAAAAATCATAGGTTCTAGTAACTGAGGAACAGGATATAGATATATTGATTGTCTAAATGTTAACTTGATTATCCGCTCTATCGGATAATCCAAGTTCCGTTCTCAGGGCGTTTGTAAAAATATCCGCCACTTTGTCTTGAGTCCTAGTTGATTCAATGTTCCCTGAGGCCACATGATCACTAGCCTGGCCCAGCTTAGTATGGGGAGAAAGAAATGTTATCGAATTCCACGGATTGTCCCAAGTAACCAAAAGTTCCTTTAAGAGTGCGTTTTTCGCTTAAGCAGCTCAGTGAAGCTGATTAAGCGAAAAACGTACTCTTAAAGGAACTTTGGGTTACTTGGGGTGCCTTTGTGTGAGAAATTAATCTATCAAAATTTCAGTAATTTCAGTAAGGGCCCGATTTTTAACATGTACAAATTTTGACTGACCCTGAAATGAAGTTTGAAAGTATATATGAGGAAGAAGAATCATTCCAATTTTTTTGGAAGTCTATATTATAATCACAAACTTGTGCCCGGTACAATGTACCGTATATACATTTTTCAGCGCTAAGCCATTAATTGACCTCCCTAATAAACATTTCTCGATACATTTCATAATGATCGAGAAAGGCATCATCACCGCTAGGTGGATTAATCTGGGTTTTATCCTGCGCTTAATGGGGAAGCGTCATTAACCGTATAATGAAAAAATAAATTCCCCCATACTAAATTGCATGCAAACTTGCTAAATCAGTTTTATTCCAAATGAGCTCAAATTTTCACAGGACACTCAGAACATGATAAAGCATAAGATGAGCGCTGTGAAGAAAATATACTTTACTGAATGCATCTGTAAATAATACCGAGAACTATCTTAACCTCTAGCTCATCGAAAATACCCAGCATCATCTAAACAAGCCTCTTCAAATGCTGTCTGGTCTCGATTCTACACTTTCGCATTACATACAGCTGGAGGAAGTGAATTGTACAGCTCTCCTACCAAGTAATTCCAGCGTGTCCACAATATCGTCTAAAGTGGATCCTCTAGCAGCAATTAGCTCTGGAATAAACGACAGCATGATGCCAGATTGTTTGGTTCAGCCTACAGTAGCTGCACCGAAACGACGAGCGCCAACCGATGGATCGGATCTTAATGAGTTGCCTTCTACGGAAAATAGTGTAGCAGAAACTGAAAACAAAAACCAACATGTGGAAAAGCGACCAAAATGCAAGTTGAACGATCCTTCAACATCGTTGAAATTATCTAAGTTCGATTTGAACGCCTGCGCATTGCGTGGATTCGTCGGCAGGAGGAAAGAGTTGGACGACGATTCAACACACGTCGACTGGAAGATGCCACGGTGAAACGGTCCTTCGTTGAAGAACTGGAGACGCGTGCTGCAGATATTTCGAAAGGTGGCAGCGTGGAAAACCAATGGACCGCCATCAAGAATGCCTTCATCGCCACCAGCGAGAACAATCTGGGCGAACTACGCACCCAGAGAAAACAATGGATCACCGATGAGACCTGGAGGAAGATAGAGGAGCGAAGAGAAGCCAAAGCCGCGATAGAGCGATCGAAAACCAGAGGAGCCAAAGTCTTAGCCCGTCAACGATACACAGCTCTTGAGAAGGAAGTAAAACGCTCATGTCGACGGGACAACCCAAGCAATACGTCTTGTTTCTCAGTGAGTAACAACAACTGTGGTGTGACTTACTAAAGATCTGACTTATGCACAACGCATCGTATTTGGAACTCCTTTGTGACACAAAAAGCGCAAGAGGTGGAGTTTATTTGCAACATCTTGCTGCTACAATGAAAATAAAAACACAAAAACCAACCGGGAATCGAACCATGGACCTTGAGATTTGCAACCTTCTACTATAACCATCACACCAACAATTCTATTTGGAGATTCTGCTACAAGTGCACTACATAAACAACAAAGTCATTTGTAACTTCATTGTACCTTATACGGAACATGCAGCAGAGGACTGTCAAAAATAAAATACTGCTCAGCACAGACCGCATCGTGCTTTCGTGCTGTGCGGTTCGTTCTCTCTTTGCGGAAGGAAGTTTTTAATACTACCCGAAGCTATTTTAATTTCAACAGTGCTTCTCAGCGCTATTTGTACCCACTGATCCCGTTACGATCTTTGCAAGGACCCGTGCCTTCGTTTTACGTTGGACCCGTTTGCGGAAGTAAAATTCCGACAAGCGGTGGTAATCCTGCAGGGACACCGTTCTGGGAAAAAACCTCTTAGAAGGTCACGTCTCCACGCTCAGCAATGAGTATTAATAAAAACAAGAGGAAGGGGGAGTCTTTGAATTCTCCACTTCCTTCTAAGAAACAAGGTTTCAAGACTGTCCTGCCAAAGCGCGGAAAAAATAGAAGGAAGCTGGAGAATTCAGATATTCCTTCAAACTCTAATGTCGGAAATAATTTTTCTCCTATCGAACTGAGCAATCAGTTCGATTTGATTAATGATGATATTGAGCAAATCGAATCTAGCCCAGGTGATTCGATTCATGCGAAAAGCAAAGGATTCCGCCGATTGTGGTATCTGTTGCCGAGTTTTCTGGCTTTAGGAATGAGATTTTGAGTAACCTTCAGGGGATCAAGGTTTCATTTCAGATTGCTAGGAAGGGTGACTGCCGCGTTTTGCCGGGATCCTTTGACGATCGCAAACGTCTTCTTCAGTATTTAACTGAGAAGCGCCATAAATTCTTCACATACGACGACAAAACTGAGCGATTGTTCAAAGTCGTCTTGAAAGGTCTCCCCAGTGATGATAAATCACTGGATGAGATTAAAATTGAAATTTCTCAATTACTTGGATTTGCGCCAGTCCAAGTCATTAAGATGAAAAAGAAATCCCACTCTGGTACTTCCCAAAGGGGCATTTCTCAAGAATTTTATTTAGTTCATTTTAACAAAAGTGAACTAAATAATATGAAAAGTTTGGAAAAGGCCTGTATTATGTCCCATGTCCGTGTTACATGGGAACATTTCCGCAGGCCTGGGGGAAATTTCCAAAACCCCACTCAGTGCCGTAAGTGCCAAAAGTGGGGTCACGGAACCAAACATTGTCACATGGATGCTAAATGCATGATTTGTGGTGGAACCTCTCACGCCAAGGACGCATGTCCTGTGAGAGAAGATTCCAATAAATTTAAGTGCGCAAATTGTGGGGGCAATCATAAATCCAATTTCTGGGAGTGCCCTTCACGCAAAAAAGTTTTGAATTCCCGTGCAAAATTGATGACGGGAAATTCCAATCGGATCCCAGATTCGACGGGTAGAAATTTTTCAAACGCTCAAATTTCGAAACCGGTTACCGGTCGAGCAATTCATACCCACCACAATTCACAAACAAATTTTTCCGCTCGTCAACGGGTAGCAAGCACTTCAGTAAATTCCAATTTTTCCAATGTACCCACGTATGCAAACATCGCTGCTGGTAGACAAAATTTCTCTTCTCAAAATGAGGTTTATACCCATGCCCCAACGGAAAATAACGGTCATGTTGCCGATTCAGGTAGCATGACAGCTTCCGATTTTGATTTTTTAAGTGAACAATTGCATCACATGATTGATGCAATGTTCAAAGCAAATACCATTCCTGAAGCTGTTCAGGTTGGTATAAAGTACACACATAAAATTGTTATCGGACTCCGTTTCAATGGATCCAAATAATTTTGTGAAAGTTCTAAATTGGAATGCCCGCTCTCTAAAGGGTAAGGAAGATGAATTATTCAACTTCCTTTCAGTTCATAATGTGCATATTGCCATTATAACTGAAACGTATTTAAAACCAGGACTCTCCATTAAAAGAGATCCAAACTATTTTATCTACAGAAATGATCGTCTTGACAGCGCCTGTGGTGGGGTCGCCATTGTCATTAATAGACGTATCAAACATAAATTATTTTCTTCGTTTGAAACCAAAGTTTTTGAAACCTTGGGAGTTTCTGTTGAAACAAATTTTGGTCAATTTTCTTTCATTGCAGCCTATTTGCCTTTTCAATGTAATGGGCAGCAAAAGAATTTGTTGAAAGCTGATCTTCAAATTCTGACTCGCAACAAATCAAAATTCTTCGTAATTGGTGACTTCAATGCCAAACACCGTTCATGGAATAATGCTCAAAGCAATTCCAATGGTAAAATTTTATTTGAAGATTGTTCTGCGGGATATTATACTATTCAATATCCCAATGGACCAACTTGTTTTTCTTCCAGTCGAAATCCTTCTACAATTGATTTAGTTTTAACGGATTCAAGTCAGCTGTGTGGCCAATTGGTAACTCATGCTGACTTTGACTCTGATCATCTTCCTGTGACATTTGAAATCTCACAAGAAGCCATTTATAATCCAATCAGCTCTACTTTTAATTATCATAGAGCTGATTGGGATTTATCAAACGTATATCGATAGGAATTTTGATGTTGATATTCCTCTCGATACCAAAAGTGATATTGATAATGCTCTCGTATCTTTGACAAATTTAATTGTCGAAGCCAGAGGCATTGCAATTCCTAAATGTGAAATTAAATTCAACTCCATTATTATTGACGACGATCTTCAGCTACTGATCCGTCTTAAAAATGTGAGAAGAAGGCAATACCAAAGAACTCGCGATCCCGCGTTGAAAGTTATTTGGCGAGATTTGCAAAATGAAATTAAAAAACGTTTCGCTATTCTGAGAAATACCAACTTTGAGAATAATGTCTCGAAGTTGGATCCCAGCTCGAAACCCTTTTGGAAATTAACAAAAATTCTTAAAAACCTCAAAAGCCAATTCCAGCGCTTAAAGAGGGAAATAAAATTTTATTAACAAATGGCGAAAAGGCTCAAAAACTTGCTCAGCAGTTCGAGAGTGCCCATAATTTTAGTCTAGGTCTCACTAGTCCAATTGAGGATCAGGTTACACGGAGCTTCGAAGACATTCTCAATCAAGAGAATGTTGGGAACTAATTTGGATGAAGTGAGATCTATTACTAGAAAATTTAAAAATATGAAAGCCCCGGGTGATGATGGTATTTTCTACATACTTATCAAAAAACTTCCTGAGAGCTCTTTATCCTTTTTAGTTAATTTATTTAACAAATGTTTTCAATTGGCATACTTTCCAGATAAATGAAAAAACGCCAAAGTTGTTCCAATTTTGAAGCCGGACAAAAATCCAGCTGATGCTTCAAGTTATCGCCCAATCAGTTTGCTTTCTTCAATAAGCAAACTGTTTGAAAAGATTATTTTAAATAGAATGATGGTTCATATTAATGACAATTCTATTTTTGCTGATGAACAATTTGGTTTTCGCCATGGGCATTCAACCACCCATCAGTTATTAAGAGTAACGAATTTAATTCGGCTCAACAAATCTGAAGGATATTCGACTGGAGTTGCTCTTCTTGATATAGAGAAAGCATTTGACAGTGTTTGGCATGAAGGTTTGATTGTAAAATTGATGAATTTTAATTTTTCTCTGTACATCATTAAACTGATCCAAAATTATTTATCAGATCGCTCACTGCAGGTAAACTATCAGAATACTAAATCTGATAGATTACCTGTAAGGGCTGGTGTCCCCCAAGGCAGCATACTGGGGCCCATATTGTATAACATTTTTACTTCTGACTTACCTGATTTACCACCAGGGTGTCAAAAGTCTTTGTTTGCAGATGACACGGGCCTTTCAGCCAAAGGGCGAAGCCTTCGTGTCATTTGTAGTAGATTGCAAAAAAGTTTGGATATTTTCTCCACTTACTTGCAAAAATGGAAAATTTCCCCGAATGCTTCCAAAACTCAGCTTATAATTTTTCCACATAAGCCGAGAGCTTCTTATTTGAAACATTCTAGCAGACATATTGTCGCTATGAATGGGGTTCCAATTAATTGGTCTAGTGAAGCTAAATATTTAGGACTTCTGCTAGATCAAATTTAACTTTTAAAAATCACATTGAAGGCCTTCAAGCCAAATGTAACAAATATATTAAGTGTCTATATCCACTTATAAACAGAAAATCAAAACTTTGTCTTAAGAACAAACTTTTGATTTACAAACAAATTTTTAGACCTGCCATGTTGTATGCTGTGCCAATATGGACTAGTTGCTGCAATACCAGAAAGAAGGCACTCCAGAGGATTCAAAATAAAATTTTGAAAATGATTCTGAAGTTGCCTCCGTGGTATAGTACCAATGAACTTCATAGAATTTCTAATATTGAGACATTGCAACAAATGTCCAACAAAATAATTTCCAATTTTAGATAATAATCGTTGCGATCTTTTATTGCAACAATTAACTCCTTGTACCCTTAGTATAAAATAGGTTAAGTTTAGTTTAAGTTGAAAACATTGTAATTCCTACATGGTTCAATTCAACCAGAGGAAAAATTCTAACTGCCAGAGGCAATTGAAATGTATTAATAATAACTAAAAAGTAACATAGCAAATAAGGATGATAGTGTTAAGAAAACACGGAACACCTAGTCTAAGAGATGAATGCATGTATTAGATAATTAGCAAATAAAAATAATTAAAAAAAAAAAAAAAAAAAAAAAAAAAAAAATACTGCTCAGCTGAGCTCAAAGTGTTTTGCAACATATCAGAAACATTGTCGTAACAGCAATGAAGCGAAGTGTTATTAATTCTGCAACTTATCTGTTTTGTTTCTGATATGAAACACATCGAATTTCAAACCACCCAAGAAGTCAGATGGGTAGAATATTGCGACGCCACTTAAACGGAAATGAGACATTGTGTTTTTCGGAAACTGGGAAGTGGCTTTAATGTGACTCGATGTATTGCCAGTGTGTTCAATGCAATTTATTAGGAACAAATACCTATTTGAAAGATGTTGCGCGTGTTGCTTGGGAAGCGAGTGTGAGCGGACTCTCTGGCCGACGAAGGAGAGAGAGCCGCCGCAACCGGTGACATTCGCCTCCTCTACGATATCTCACGACGCTTAAGCGGGGCGAAGATGAATGCAACGATGCCTGTGAAAGGCGCGAATGATCAGTTATTGACCGACCCAACTGACCAGCTGAAACGGTGGTTCGAGCACTTCGAACAACTTTTTCAAGTGCCAGCCATGCCATCACCACCTCGGCATGATCTGCCTAGGATCCGACGTATAACACGCGTCAATACCGAAGCTCCATCACTGCTAGAGATTCAAACAGCCATCCAAAGCATGAAATCGAATAAAGCCCCAGGGGTCGACCGCATATCAGCCGAGATGCTCAAAGCTGACCCCATGACATCCGCTCAACTACTGCATCGTTTATTTCATAATATCTGGGACACCGCAACTTTCCCGGTCGACTGGATGCAAGGTATCTTAGTAAAGGTGCCCAAAAAGGGTGACCTGACTGTATGCGATAACTGGCGAGGCATTATGTTGCTGTGTACCGTTCTCAAAGTTCTGTGCAAAATTATCCTAGCCCGGATTCAGGAGAAGATCGATGCGACTCTCCGGCGGCAGCAAGCCGGATTCCGTGCCGGAAGATCCAGTGTGGACCATATTGTCACGCTCCGCATCATTCTGGAGCAGATCAACGAATTTCAAGAGTCCCTTTACTTGGTATTCATTGACTACGAAAAAGCTTTCGACCGTCTCAATCACGAGAATATGTGGTACGAGGCCTTTTCGTGTAGAGTGCTGCACAATGGGGTCCTGTCCGACCCTATCCGGGTCGTAGCTGGTGTGAGGCAAGGATGTATTCTATCACCGTTACTGTTCCTCATCGTAATCGATGAGATTCTGGTAGATGCGATTGACCGTGAACCAAACCGCGGGCTGTTATGGCAGCCTATAACCTATAACCTAGCACCTAAACGACTTCGAATTGGCGGATGACGTTGCACTCCTCGCGCAACAGCGCTCTGATATGCAGAGTAAGCTCAACGACCTTGCCGATCGCTCCTCCTCGGCAGGTTTAGTCATCAACGTCAACAAAACCAAATCGTTGGATGTAAACACGGTGACTCCTTCCAGTTTCACAGTAGCCGGGCAACCAGTGGAGAATGTTGAAAGCTTCCAATATCTTGGTAGCCAAATGGCGTCAGACGGCGGTACCAAGATCGACATAGGCGCACGGATCAAGAAAGCAAGGGCTGCCTTTGCGAGTTTAAGTGAACGCACCAAAATACGAATTTTCAACTCTAACGTGAAATCTGTGCTGTTATACGCTAGCGAAACATGGTGTGTATCAGTGGAGAACACTCAACGGCTGCAGGTGTTCATCAACAGATGCCTGCGGTATATAATTCGGGCCTGGTGGCCTCACAACTGGATCTCAAACAACGAGCTCCATCGTCGTTGTCACCACAGGCCGATAGCAACAGAAATTCGGGATCGGAAGTGGGGCTGGGTCGGCCACACTCTACGTAGGGGCGGAAACGAAATCTGTAAGCAAGCATTAGACTGGAACCCAGCGGGACATCGCAGCAGAGGCAGACCCAGAGGCTCATGGCGGCGAAGCCTCAATAAAGAAATAAAAGAAGTCGACCGAAATCTAACCTAGCAACAGGTTAAAGCGATAGCCGGGCATCGCTCAGGATGGAGATCTTTCAAGTCGGCCCTTTGCACCACCGGAGGTGTACAGGATCCATAAGTAAGTAAAGTAAGATTTGAACTGGAATATTATACCGAAAGACATCTTACAACAACTCAGAGGTTTGCAACCCGAGGCAGGGTTCAGAGGAATTTCTGAAACAAATTATAACCGCTTCGTCGATCATGTCGTTGCACAACTGAGAGAAATATCCATAAAGATACCTTTTGCAATCTTCAGACAGACAGCTCTGATTACTGATAAATACGATAGACTGAGTGATCGTGACGATGACGATTGTCTTATTGGTGATGGATCAAACAGCTTGGCAGACAAGCTACGTAATCACAACTCGTACTTGAACAGAACCAACGGAACAGGGCGACGTAGCAGTTCTTCGAAGCTTATAAATCGCAATTGCACAGTTGGTACACGAGAGCAGTACCAAAAATGTGGATCGAATAACTGCAACAAAAAACAATTGCTGATTTTGACGAGAGGTAGCGACGTATACGTATGTAAATGTATTCGTTGAAAGTTATGTCAAAAAACGTTCTACACTTATTGAAGCATGCAATCTCGCATCAACCGTGACAGATTTCGAAATTCTTGAAGCAACTGCCTCTCTTCTCAAACAAAATTTGTCAACTTCTGTGCACGAAATAAAGGTAATTACGTCGTCTGACAAAAGAGCTCATTCACTTAGAAATGAGGAAATTAAGAAGGAAATGGAAAGGAAATGAAGAAATTAAGCTAAGAATAAAATACATACCATTAATAAATAAAATAAATCCAATTTTTTTTATTTGCTATCCGATAAAACCTTCGAACATGGTGTCTCAACCAACTCCAAAGTCTCGAAAATTACACTGTACATCTGTATGTTGCGGTCGAATACGTCATCAATGAAAATTACATCATGAAAAAAATTACACCGGCGCTGTTATTCACAAATTGCCGTGTACATCGAAAAAGTAGGATATCACAGCTCTGACGGAATAGGCTATGTGCATCTGTTTCGAATGTAATATTCAACAACTGTTTTTGCTGTGTATAACACTTTTTGTTTGTAAATAGGTCGTAACCTAACTTTACCCATTTAACCTTTCCCAATTCCGATACAATCAATCAACTTTGCTTAATTTTACAATTTTAAACGTCAACTCCCGAAACACAAGAATATGACTCAGAAAATGATTGGATGTCAAAGTATAGAACAAAAATATATGTGTCCGTTTCTATATTAGAAGGACTGTATTTCGATTTACCATCTCCTCCTACATCAATGGCAATCAATATTGGCCTTATCGTAACGAGAATCTGAATGGATCAGTGATTTATAGACGAACCACAAAGTGGGTACAGCATGGCACTTAACTAGACCGAACCGGAGCTCCTGCTGCTACTGCTGATATATTTCCTTCCCAATGGTAGCTCCCAGTGGAATCTTTGATCAAGAGTCTATATAACAAGGTGCCACTGTGGAACATACAAAACCGAGTAAACGATTCGGATGCTTTCATATTTTGGCATGAATCGCTCCCCATAGCAATGCTTCGATATTTCCCAGCTGTATGATAGGGAAACAGATGAAAATCATTATTTCAATCAATTGTGAGAAAGGAAGGAAGAAAGACATGAACAGGTGCAGTCAGGTTGACTGCATTTCCCATAGTCATTCGTATGCAACGATGCGAGGAAATTTAAAATGGAAGCTAAATCGAAGTTTAGTCAGACGTACACGTAGGTGAAATGTGAAATTGAAAGCATTATTGATTTGTGCAATTGAACGAAATATTAAATTGGGTGTACTATTTGTTCAGTGCACTGTTTTATGAAGTCGAACAGTTGTCCGCGTGTGCTGCTTCTTTCAAGAATGGGAGTCTGTGGCTCGATAAAAAGGATCTTCCAAGAACCTAACAATAGATTCGACACTTCATACCTTATTACGGACTTTCACATTCACATTCACCCCAACCAACATTCAATGTACTTTTCTGAACCTATTACCTACTGTTTTCAAAGTGAAGTGAATAAAATGAACTTTATAACAGTTGTGTAGAATATAACTTGGGGTCCTCCTTAGCCGTACGTTAAGATGCGCGGCTACAAAGCAAGACCATGTTGAGGGTGGCTGGGTTCGATTCCCGGTACCGGTCTAAACCATTTTTCGATTGGAAATTGTCTCGACTTCCCTGGGCATAAAAGTATCATGATGTACGAATGCGGAAATGGTAACTTGGCTTAGAAACCTCGCAGCTAATAACTGTGGAAGTGCTTAATGAACACTAAGCTGCGAGGCGGCTATGTCGCAGTGGGGGTTGTAATGCCAATTAAGAAAAAGAAAGAAAAGAAAGAAGAATATAACATAAAAACATTGTTTATGTTAAAAAACAGAATTTAGAGTTGTAGAAACAGAATCTAGATTTATGTGCACCCAACCAGATGATTTTACTACAGAGTTGCATCATTTACTGTTACTTGACAAAACTTTTGTTCACTTTGTATAGATTAAAGTTGGAATATATTGCCATCTGAATCTTTAATTTTGGGGTGGTGAAATTCATCGTAAACAGGGTTGATGCAATAATATCGATTTACCTGGATGTAATAATACGATATTTATTCAAAAATGGTTTGAAGCACAAGGTTTGGCTTATCCATATAATAGAAACAGTTTTTTTTTTATTGTTGATATGAAGAAAGTGTTTCTTGAAACGACCATGGATAAGATATTTTTTTTATTTTGTTTTGCTCGGACACACAAATAAAAATAATCACATATATATTTTTTTACACGGTTGGTATTTATTAATTTCTCGGATAACCTCAATTTACACAGTTTATACCACCTGATTTTTTTTGACTTTTTATGAATTTTTTCGTGGGGTTAATTCATAGCTAAAGGTCATAATCGACTAAAACTCAACCGTGTAAAAAAGAGCTGGGTGTAATCAAATATGTAGTATATTTGCTATATTGCACGAGAAGAGCTTTAAAACCTCTAGGTGTACATTTGTTTTAATAATGGAAATAATAGAAGTTTATACATCTGTATGTGCAATTCTAGAAGCTTTTTCAAACAGATTTGTTTACCAAAATGTACACGAAACGCGATCTGTTGTTGGCTCTCTCCAGCAGCAGCACTCAACAATGAAAAAGGATATACAAACAACTTAGGCATAACAGTTTCAAAGCTAGCCTCTTGTTGATTCTTGTTTGTTCATACAGCAGCATGGTGGAAGAAGGAAATGCTTTCTCAAGATTAATTTTTGTTTTCTTCTGCTGGTTTTATTGAAGTGTCAGTTTAAAACTGGCCAGCGATATTTGATCCTATAGTTATTTTTTACATTCAGAGCTTTGCGGTTGCACAAAATTATAAATCAATCACATCGCTTTTTGTATGAATGATCGAAACGTTTTGTTGGAATGCTTTGGTTAACCAATGCGTCAATTGACGCACATAAGAGTGATTGATGAGATTAGATAGCTGTGGGATCTCAATAAGATCGTTTTCACGAACAACGCAATTACGACGCTATAACTGTTTTTCACTTAATTTATTACGTTCGAATAAGGCGAATCAAGTAACTGATCATGACAACAGTTGCCTTGCCTGTAATTTGTAATAGTTTGATAATGAAGTTCCACAGAAAAAAAGTTGTGTAGTTGTACCGGGTATAGATTACCCTGGGCATAAAAGTATTATCGTGCCTCATGATATACGAATGCATGAAGTTAACAAATGTGGATGTGCTCAATGAATACACTCAACCCTCTTTTTACGTCACTTATTGGGGGGACGTAAATCGAATGTGACGTAAAAAGAATTTTTGCTAAAATTTCTAGTATTTCACTTGATTTATTGATAGTGAGGATACTTTCAAATACATTCACTTGCGTCTTACATGAGGTATTGTAAGATCTCTCCGAATCCAGCAGATGTTATAAGATCTCCAAATTGTCCAGGAGTTTGAATCAAATGGTCTACCGAATCAACCAAAGCCTTCATGATATCCCAAGTCGTGGTATCAACTCAATTATGTCCTCCGAGGATTTGTCTTTCACTTGCGTCTCATAACAAGACATATGAGGTGTTGTAAGATCTCCAAATTGTCCTGAAGTTTGAATCAAATGGTCCACCAAATCAACCAAGGCTTTCATGATGTCTCTAGTCTCGGTGTCAACCCAATTTTGTCCTCTGAGTATTGGTCTTTTACTAACGTCTCAAATATAGACATATTCGATATTGTAAGATTATCAAATTGTCCTGGAGTTTGAATCAAATGGTCTATCGAATCAACCAAAGCCTTCACGATATCCTAAGCCGTGGTATCAACTCAATTATGTTCTCTGAGTATTTGTCTTTTACTTTCGTCTCAAAAAAAGATATATGAGGTGTTGTAAGATCTGCAAATTGTCCTGGAGTTAGAATCAAATGGTGTAATGAATCAACCAAGGCTTTCATGGTGCCCCCAGCCGCGATATCAAACCAATTATGTCCTCCTATTATTTGCCTTTCACTTACGTCTCAAATACCTGCATATGATACGTTTCAAGATCTCCAAATTGCCCCGGAGCTTAAATCAAATGATCTATCGAATCAACCAAAGATTTCATGATGTCCTAAGCCGTGGTATCAACTCCAATATGTTCTCTAAATATTTTTCTTTCACTTGCATCTCAAAACAAGACATATGAGGTGTTGTAAGATCTCCAAATTGTCCTGGAGATTGAATCGAATGATCTAATGAATCAACCAAGGCTGGAATTTGGATAGTTTGCGAATTGCGTCTCAAATTCTGACATGTAACATGTTGTAAGATCTCCCAATTGTTCTAGAGGTTGAATCAAATGGTCTACCGAATCAATCAAGGCTTCCATTATGACCCCGGCCACGAAGTCTAGACTTCAGATATTTCTTCGATGACCTGGAGTGGAATAATTGTTAAAAGCGTATCTAATATGGATCAAAATGAGATGAACCATTTAAAAATAATAATCCTGTAAACCTAAAGACCAGTACTCCATGACTTTCTCAAATTACCTGGAATGGAACAATAGTTGAATAGGTATCCAATTTAGTACTATGGATCAAAACGGGTATGAGCAAAACATTTTAAAGTGATAACAGCTTTTTGGTTACGCGTGTTGACCGTAAAGCTTATATTTCAGGGATGGATGATGTTCATGGATGATCTGCAATGGAACAATAGTTGAAGCCGTATTCACTTTAATTCTGTGGATCAAAAAGGGCATGGCCTATATGAATTGCCGAATTTAGTCACAATCAAATTGCATAAAACAAACAAACATTTTAGTTTTATGCTGATTTCACCGAAGTCACGTAGAGCAAATAATGGTTTTCATGACCGTTATAGAACCAAAAATGTTCCTTGGGATAATTGTCTGACTTGTGCTGCGCAGGTTGTAACTGGGGTTGCTGGGGACACCATGAAGGCCTTGGTTGATTCGGTAATCCATTTGATTCAAGCTCCAGAACAATTTGGAGATCTTACAACAACTCATATGCCTGGAATTGAAACGCAAGTGAAAGACAAATACCCTGGAAACATAATTGTGCTGATACCACGGCATGGGGCATCATGGAAGCCTTGGTTGGTCCGGCAGACCATTTAATTCAAACTCCTGGACAATTTCTTCATCTTCTTCTTCTTCTTCTTCTTCTTCTTCTTCTTCTTCTTCTTCTTATTGGCATTACATCCCCACACTGGGACAGAGCCGCCTCGCAGCTTAGTGTTCATTAAGCACTTCCACAGTTATTAACTGCGAGGTTTCTTAGCCAGGTTACCATTTTTGTATTCGTATATCATTAGGCTAACACGATGATACTTTTATGCCCAGGGATGTCGATTCAATTTCCAATCCGAAAATTGTCTAGACCGCACCGGGAATCGAACCCAGCCACCCTCAGCATGGTCTTGCTTGCTTTGTAGCCGCACGTCTTAGCGCACGGCTAAGGAAGGCCCCTCCTGAACAATTTGGAGACCTTAAAACATCTAATATGTCTGGATTGAGACGCAAGTGAAAGAAAAATACTCGGAGGACATAATTGGGTTGATACCGTAGCTATGGACATCATGGAAGCCTTGGTTGATTCGGCAGACCATTTGATTCAAACTCCAGAACAATTTGGAGATCTTACTACATCTCATATGTCTGGATTTGAGACGCAAGTGAAAGAAAATTATTCGAAGGACATAATTGGGTTGATACCGCAGCTATGGACATCATGGAAGCCTTGGTTGATTCAGCAGACCATTTGATTCAAACTCCTGGACGATTTGGAGATCTTACTACATCTCATATGTCTGGATTTGAGACCCAAGTGAAAGACAAATGATCGGAGGACATAATTTGGTTGATACCGCGGCTGAGGACATCGTGGAACCCTTGGTTGATTCGGCAGATCATTTGATTAAAACTCCAGGACGAATTGGAGATCTTACTACATCTCATCTGTCTGGATTTGAGACGCAAGTGAAAGTAAAATACTCGGAGGACATAATGGGGTCATTGCCGGAGCTATGGATATCATGGAAGCTTTGGTTGATTCTTCAGACCATTTGATTCAAACTCCAGGAGGATTTGGAGATCTTAAAGCATCTCATTAGTCTGGATTTGAGACCCATGCGAAAGACAAATACTTGGAGGACATAATTGGGTGGTTACCGTGGCTGGGGACATCATGGAAGCCTTGGTTGATTCGGCAGACCATTTGATTCAAACTCAAGGGAAATTTGGAGATCTTAGAAAAACTCATATGCCTACATTTGAGACGCAAACGAAAGACAAATACTCGGAGGACATATTTGGGATGAATCCGCGGCTGAGGAGTCTATAGGGATTTCTTGGATGACCAGGAAAGGAACGGCTGCTTAAGGCATATTGACCATTTAATTCAAACTCCAGGACGATTTGGAGATCTTACTACATCTTACATGTTTGGATTTGAGACCCAAGTGAAAGACAAATACTCGGAGGACATAATTGGGTTGATACCGCGGCTGAGGACATCATGGAAGCCTCGGTTGATTTGGCACACCATTTGATTCAAACTCCAGGACGATTCGGAGATCTTACTACTTCTCATATGTCTGGATTTGAGACGCAAGTGAAAGAAAATTACTCGGAGGACATAATTGGGTTGATACCGTAGCTATCGACATCATGAAAGCCTCGGTGGATTTGGCAGACCATTTGATTCAAACTCCAGGACGATTTGGAGATCTTACTACATCTCATATGTCTGGATTTGAGACCCAAGTGAAAGACAAATACTCGGAGGACATAATTGGGTTGATACCGCGGCTGGGGACATCATGGAAGCCTCGGTTGATTCGGCAGACCATTTGATTCAAACTCCTGGACGATTTGGAAATCTTACCACATCTCATATGTCTGGATTTGAGACGCAAGTGAAAGAAAATTACTCGGAGGACATAATTGGGTTGATACCGCAGCTATGGACATCACGGAAGCCTTGGTTGATTCAGCAGACCATTTGATTCAAACTCCAGGACGATTTGGAGATCTTACTACATCTCATATGTCTGGATTTGAGACCCAAGTGAAAGACAAATGATCGGAGGACATAATTTGGTTGATACCGCGGCTGAGGACATCGTGGAACCCTTGGTTGATTCGGCAGATCATTTGATTAAAACTCCAGGACGAATTGGAGATCTTACTACATCTCATCTGTCTGGATTTGAGACGCAAGTGAAAGTAAAATACTCGGAGGACATAATGGGGTCATTGCCGGAGCTATGGATATCATGGAAGCTTTGGTTGATTCTTCAGACCATTTGATTCAAACTCCAGGAGGATTTGGAGATCTTAAAGCATCTCATTAGTCTGGATTTGAGACCCATGCGAAAGACAAATACTCGGAGGACATAATTGGGTTGATATCGCGGCTGGGGACATCATGAAAGCCTTGGTTGATTCGGCAGACCATTTGATTCAAACTCAAGGGAAATTTGGAGATCTTAGAACAACTCATATGCCTACATTTGAGACGCAAGTGAAAGACAAATACTCGGAGGACATATTTGGGATGAATCCGCGGCTGAGGAGTCTATAGGGATTTCTTGGATGACCAGGAAAGGAACGGCTGCTTAAGGCATATTGAGTTTGGTTTAATAGATCATATAGAGCATGAACCATTTAATAAAAGAGATAACAGCCCTTCGGTATCGCGGACCTCAAGACCTATAATCCAGGGACCTGGAACGGAATTTGGTTCAATATATCAAATTGGGCATAAATCATTTTCTACAATAGATAACAGCTCTTTCGCCACGCTTGTAGACCTTAGGTCCTCGGTTACGCGTGTAGACTCCAGGAAATTCTTGGATGACCTAGAACGGAACAATTGTTGAAGGCAAATGATGTGTATACAAAGCATCAACTTTGTTCTTTGGGTTTCTAAGAGTGCCTTCTTATAGGCTTACTTTTGGATGTCAATAATGTTTCAAATTCTTTTTACGTCACGTGCCGTAAAAAGGAGGCCGTAAAACGAAGTGACGTAAAAAATACTGCCGTAAAAAGAGGGTTGAGTGTACTACAAACAGTCATGTCCATGTAATGCCAATAAGAAGAAGACGAAGTTGCACCGAAAGGCCATCACATCACCTCGAGAACATTTTTTATAAAAGGCTTAGGGACCCATAGTGTTATACATCAGTCGACTCAGCTCAAGGAATTGAGTAAATGTCTGTATAATGTGTAAACAGTTGCTAAATTTTCATTTTCATTTTCATAATTCACTCGCTACAAGTTGCATTCGACAGGAAACAAGGCCTAATTGATCACTATGAAAATTGAGAATGTTCGTTGCGTTTGAAAGTTACAAAGAAAGTAGTTATTTGAACCAAAAAGGTTGGTGACTTAGCTAAATACTACCAAGTGGATTTTTGCCTTTCTCGTTGTACCGAAAGGCTATCATTTCACCGTGAAAACGAACTTTTTATACAAGGGTCGGAGACCTATAGTGTTATATACCAATCGACTCAGCTAGACGAACTGATCAAATGTCTGTCTGTCCGTGTGTATGGTATGTGTGTGCACGAAAGCTAAGAAAAAGATTAGACAACTTTTCATATAGTAATCCTTAACCCATTCGAAAGGTAGTAAAGCCTAGTTGATCAATATTGAATTTTATAACAATCGACCGTTGCGTTTAAAAGTAATTAAGAAAATGGTACATCGAACTGTATTAGCTCCATATTAGGTTGGCTAAATGCGAGAAAGGCAGTATCACTACTCGGTGGATTAAGTTGGGTTTTTGGTTTTGTTTTTGCATTAGATGCACTTGGCTCGAGTAAATTAGAAAATCAATACCTACTCATTTAAATCAATCAAATTAAGGCTACTCTACCAGTAGTAATTTTGCCCAAAAAGCATTTCTTTTCTAGTAACCCTCATCCATTTGCCTGAAATCAAGAAAATGAATTGAACCACTTCCAACGGGTGGGAAAATACGCACATGCCCGGTAGTATGCAAGTTTAATGAAATCGCAAACCCAAAAAAATGTCACACATCCCCATAAAGAAGCTCCAGCCGACATAGTAATCCGTTCGAAGCTCAAAAGGCGTCAGAGTATGACCACGAAAAAAAGTGGTGTGATAAAATTGAATTTAATTTATATTTTCTTGTTTATTCAACGAGTGGGAAAGAATGAAAAAGGGGCCGAAATGAACGCTGCAACAGTGGCAGGCACATGCCGTTCGGCTCTTGGCTTCTCTAAGGGCATGGGCACATAAATAAGCTCGTTGAGATAGGAATGGAAAGGAATGCTCTACGGTCGTGTTTGTGATAATAATGTCCCTGGATGGAAGCTGTTGCAGAAGACCGCCAGAAACCGTAGTTAGATTAATGGCTACCCTTTTTTGCGTATAGAAAAGAAAGTAGCCAAAACGCTAATGAATTAAATATTAGATTTATCGGCGTTTATATTTCGCTAATTTTCATCCTACTTCAACAAAAATATTGCCACCATAAAGTTGAATAATGGTATCAGATCAACGTTGTCTTTTTGTTTTCGTATATTCCGATAACATTTGTTGCTTTACCTTTTTCTGAACACCATATTTGGTCTTTTCTGAAAAACGCACAATTAGAAATTAATCTTTGATTTACCCTCAATAACTCACTTTCATTCCTTTTATTAAATGCTTATTCCGCCACTAGCTGGAGTTTTAGTTGACAGTAAGCAAATTTTTCTCAATATGATATATACCAAATGAACGATTACTGCCAAGCTAATAATGACAGTATGCGTGATGCTATCTCTGTATTGATTGGTTATTCATTGAACTAGACGTCTGCGTAGATCAGTGGTCCTCAGCACGCTTACTATCAAGGGCCGCATTGCAATTTTGATCTGTTGAAGCGGGCCGCAGAATTTAAAAGCTTCGTACAAAATGATGTTTCACATCAAAAATAAAATTTTGACAAAATCTTTTATTTCTATAAATAAATATATTGTTAAACATACTTGTAAACACATTTAATTTTGAAGGTTTTATCGCCGTAGCTGACAATGAGTCGATACTACTGTTTCTGCTTTTTCAGACTTGATAGGAGATAATTCTTTTGCATCTCCATCTTTTCGGTTCAGTTGGCAGAAAGTATTCTAAGCTATTTTTCAAAATAATCATATGGTCTGTGTTCTGCCAATTCGCACCAAATGCTAATGAATGGAAAATCAACCAATTTTGCACACAAAACAACGTGTTGCGATTGTTATTGTTTACAAAACGCAAACTCTTATTAGTAATCGAAGATATTTTTATCAAATAAGTGCAAACAAAGATACGAATGTTGTTTTGTGTTATTTTTATGAGCAAAGTATCACAAGACAGTCTAAAACAGTTTAGCAGAACTCCGACTATATGACCTTATGCATTTATTTTTAAGAATTAGTGTCACTATAAGTTGTCACACAAATAACGACACCATGTTTCAAAGTGTTTTTGAAACCAGGTGAACATGTCAGCAGTGTTGCATAGAACTTGAGTAAATCTGCATTCCGAATATAAATTGAATTTTCTGAAACCTTCTCTTCATTAATATCGGAGTATCAGGTATCAGAACGTCGGCTCCAGGGGCACGTTCACCTCAATTCGGGAGATTTGTGCCATCGCCTTCACAGCCTTTCTCATCACGCACCTGACGAAAAAGGAAGTGAACAAAAAGGAAAGGAATGTGGATGGGAGAAAAATGGGAAGTTTGGGAAAGGTACCCTTGAAGAGGGCATACAACGTATACAACACGTACAAAAGCTCATAGCTCCTTACCACAACGGGTTATGAACAACAGAATATTTTGAAGGTTCAGGAGTTACATATCAGATGATAAGAAGTTCCATAATCAGATTCACAACTATCACAGACAAAAGATTTAACACGTTGAATATTTGCCATGTGATAGTTGAGTCGGCAGTAACCTGTCAAGGCCTTGACTAGGACACTGCAATTCTATTTAGACATATTAGCTAAATAGTTAGCTACTACCGGAGATGGCTCTCGGATATACAATTTTGTTTGTCGACATGAATCCAAACTACTCCAATACCGTTTGTGCTGAGTGGAAGCCCAAGAGCTAATCAAACGCTTCACCCAACACTTAGATATTGGAATAGCTGGCTCAGGACCAAAAAAGTCTTGTGATGCTCCAGTGCGAGCTAACTCATCAGCCAATTCGTTTCCAGTTATGGAAGAATGGCCAGGTACCCATATAAGGTGCAATGTATTAACTGAATTCAGTTGCTCAATTTGAGTTTGACATGCGATTACTAACTTCGACCTTGAGTTGGCCGAAGCGAGGGCATTGATAGCTGCTTGGCTATCTGAACAGAAGTATATTACTTTGCCCATTATGTGTTTCTGCAGTGCGGATTGCACTCCACACATAATGGCAAATATTTCCGCTTGAAAGACAGTGCAGTGTCTACCCAGTGAGTGGGACTGTTCCAATCTTAGATCATGCGAGTAGACACCTGCACCCGCTCTACCTTCGAAGAGGGAGCTGTCAGTGTAACAAACAATGCTGTCCGACATACTTCTCTCCAAATAGCCAGATGTCCACTCATCCCGCGAGGGGAATTGTGTTGAAAATGTCCTATAAGGAAAACTACTAACGAGTGTGTGATCACTTGGAGCGAGGACTGTTCTGTCCCAATCAACCATGAGTACAATGAAGTGTGTGTAGAACTGCGGTTGACAGGATTCTCTTCCATGAAACCGAGAACCCATAATCGGTAAGTACAAGAAAGTGCTTCTTGTTTGAGATGTATGTGTAGTGGGACAACGTCGAAGAGAACCTCGAGAGCAGCCGTGGGAGTCGAAGAGAACGCACCAGTCATTGCCATTAGGCACATCCTTTGAAAATGTCCTAATTTAGACTGAATTGCCCTCACTTCACCCTTTTGCCACCACACAAGACATCCATAAGCCAAAATTGGTCGTACAACTGTTGTGTAAATCCATTTGATATATTTGGGTTTAAGACCCCAAGTTTTACCAAAAGTTCGTCGGCATTGGCCGAAAGCCATACACGCCTTTTTGACTCTGAACTCAATGTTAGGAGTCCATGAGAGCTTGAAATCAAGAATTAGTCCCACATACTTTACCTGATCCGTTACATTGATTTCAGAGTCAAAAAGATGTAATGGGCGAATACCATTACGGTTACGTTTTTCCGTGAAAAGTACAATAGATGTTTTATTCGGATGAACCGAAAGGCTATATTGGCGACACCAACTTTCGATTGCCTGAAGAGCGTTTGGCATCAGGTCGAATAAACTAGTAATACACAAACCGACTATCAATATTAGATAGTCGTCGGAAAATCCATAGGTAGGAAAACCGCCATTATTGAGTAATCTCAATAGCGTATCCACAAAAGTGGAGATAATACTCCCCCTTGGGGGCAGCCACAAACACTTAATTTCCTAATCGCTGCTTGACGTAATGTCGAGTAGAGATGTCGGTTTTTAAGCATCTGGTGAATCCATTTGGTAATTATATTAGGTAGCCTATGACAACGGGCGGCTTCTAATATTGCATCGAAAGACACGTTTTCAAAAGCACCCTCAATATCTAAGAACGCACCCAAGCATGATTGCTTTTGAGCAAATGTTTTTTCGATGTCGTAGACAACCTTGTGTAGAAGAGTCACGGTGGACTTTCCAGATTGGTAAGCATGTTGATTAACATGAAGAGGCATGTTTGCCAAACAGTCATCACGAATGTAATGATCGATAATGCGTTCTAAGCATTTCAGAAGAAATGAGGTCAAACTGATGGGTCTAAAACTATTTACTTCTTCATACGAAGCACGTCCTCCTTTTGGGATAAACTTTACAGTGACATCCCGCCAGGATATGGGAATATACCCAGTACCAAAACTGCATAGGGCAATTGATCCGATGGTTGTGGGTGTACCAATAGTTGCGGTAGTCCATGTTATGCCAAATCTACGAATTAAACGCAGTAGTCTACATGATATATCGTTTGCTTGACATATCAACATACTATTCAAAGAAAAACAGCCACGGAATTCATCCAATATAGGTAAATATCATTAAAACACTTTAATATTTTCCGTCTTTGCACCAATAGTTGCGGTGATGCTCCTATAGTTGCGAGTCCAATAGAAAAACAATGGGATTCGCAACTATAGGAACACAAATTAAAAAATACCGCAACTATTGGAACACTGTACCAATTATTGGTGGTTTAATTTTAGAGCACAATTATGAATATTGTTGCGATGGTTTTCCGACTGCAAGAAAAGTAAGTCCAATAGCTTTTGGATACACCCACAAGGTAAGCGAAACAAAATATGTATCTGATTCAAGAGCTAATACAGTAAGGGAAAGTGCATAGTTCCTCCACTATTGGGTCATTTACCCTACTAAAAGTTTTTTCATGTTTGATATGCTCAAAACCCTTCTGAAGAAGAAAGTGATAGATCCCATCTTCCCCTGGCGATTTGTAAGGAGCAAAACTATTAAGAGCCCATTGAATCGATTTAGTAGTTTTGTAGTTGATTTTGCGAGCCTGAGCCCAAGACTCATAACTATATGAAAAGACATCAGGAACATCCGAAGATGCTATATCTACACATCCAGGGAAGTGTATATCAAATAAGTGCTCTAACGCTTCTTCTTCAGAAGAAGTGTAGTCGCCATTTGGCTTGCGGATTTCGCCAACTTGGAAATCCTTGGATCTCGCAAGAATTTTATTCAATCGAGTGGCTTCACTCAAATTGGAAACATTTGCACAAAGGTTTTTCCAGCCGAATCGTTCAGCAGATCGTAGAGCCTTCTTGTAAGCTTTGCGAGCCAACTTAAAAGAATCCGTCCCTGCTGAATAGCGTCTGTTCCAACTCCTTCTACACTGCTTCCTGAGCTTAGCTAAATTGGAATTCCACCACGGGGTTCCTCTTGAGGTTTTCACAGAACGCAAGGGGCAAGCTTCTTCAAAAGCTTCCACGATATGCAACGTTGTAGTATCAACGGCATCATCCAAGTCGGTAGGAGTTTCAATGGATGGTAGATATCCATGAAATTTTGTCGAGAGCAACTCTGTATAGAGATCCCAGTTGGTTGAACGGGGATTTCTAAAACGCAAGGTCTGCGAAGAAACATTCAACTGATCAAAATAGATGTAGCGATGGTCAGATATGGATTCCTCATCTGACACATGCCAATTCGTCAACTCGTGACTGATTCTGTTGGAGCAGAGAGTTATGTCTAATACTTCTGCTCTATTAGATACCACAAAGGTTGGGCGATTGCCTATGTTAAGTAAACCAAGTTCGGTACTACTTAAGTATTCCATCAAGCTGGAGCCTCTCAGATTGATATCCGAGCTACCCCAGATGATGTGATGAGCATTAGCATCACTACCGACAATTAGCGGAAGGCCTTTTGACGTGCAATAACTGCCAACTTGTTTGAAAGCATCCGTAGGGGATGGTTCATCATGTGGTAAATAAACCGAACAATAGACATATTTCCTGACGGGGGATCCGCCAGTTGCATCAATTGTGACAGCACATACATCTCTGGTTGTTAGTTCAGAGATAAGTGTAGCAACGATAGCGTTGTTAACAAGTACACATGAGTTTGCCATTTCTTTACTGAAAGCAGCAAAAACCGGGTTCACTAGGTTACCTAGGTAGAAGCTACCCTTGCGAAAATAGGGTTCCTGCACCAAAGCCACTTGGGATTTGCCATTGTGCATAAGTCTACAAAGATTAATCGTTGCTGTCCTTTAATCCTGAAGATTGGTTTGAGCTGTCCTAACTGTAACCATTGCGAATTACGATAATACGCCTCACAACTTCAACATTTATGTGAACAGCAACGATGAAACCAAGTCGGTATCGTATCAAGAACGTCAAAGACGAAACACAGAGTACACTGTGAAAAACGCATAAAGCGAATCCATATAGGTTACAATTAGATGAAAAACTAAATAAAAACTCATACTTTCACCCTTATTCAACCTCAAGTTGAGATTGAATAAGAGTAGCCAATTATTCCGGAGAAGCAAAAAGTCAACTACGCCATAGCTCCGGTTAGCGCAATAAGGGCTCAATACTGTGAAGGGTGCCCTGGTGCTTCACAGGCTCCGTTTGCGGTGCCCCCTAACCATTCATTCATAGGCACGGTAAGCTTAAAGCCGCATCACACCAAGAATTAGGAATCACCTGTATGGTGGACTTTTACCACTGGAACAGGCAATCCGTAGCGTTATTCTTAGCCAGCCAACCGGCTGCCGACACCACACGGCTATCTAGGCTGTTCGTGGAGAGAAGTTGACATTGACTTTACGTCAACTCTCAATGTGGCTGAACAGCCGCATAAAGTTGTCACTATAAGTTGTCACACAAATAACGACACCTTGTTTCAAAGTGTTTTTGAAACCAGGTGAACACGTCAGGAGTGTTGCATAGAACTTGAGTAAATCTGCATTCCGAATATAAATTGAATTTTCTGAAACCTTCTCTTCATTAATATCGGAGTATGGAAAAAAACTTGATTTCATTCAATATTTTCCGTAGCTTAAAGTACGTTGACATGACAGTCAACGTGTTTCCTGGAGTTAATTATCCATCAATTTTTCAGTTGAGTTTCGCAGAGCCCTTACTTATTTTTAAGAATAAAAGCATCCTTATTACGGAGCAGTATGAAGCAGCACTATTCTTACATGATGCTCATCATTTAGCTCGATTAAATACGCGAAGAAAAAATTTGCTATTTTTAAGGCCCGAGGTAATAATATCGAAGCATGTTATTATTATTATTATCTTTATTAGTGAGGTTTTCGGCCCTGGGCCGGTTCACCTCGCGTATCGAAGTATGTTTGGTGTTAGCCTACATAATATTGTTGAAGTGATGAATATCATTAATCATGATGATAACACGATTCATGTTTTATATATGGCGCTTTAACAACATAATGGTGCAAACTTGATAAAACCTCGAATGCAACAAAAAATGGGCACAATGAAAAGCTTTTCTAGTCAAGTTTTATGCTTTACAATGGGCCACATGTAGGGTATTCTCTGAAATCCTTCGCGGGCCGCAAGAAAAGGCTTGGAGCGCCGCATGCGGCCCGCGGGCCGCACTTTGGGGATCACTGGCGTAGATGATACTGATAATTAACAGACGCCAATTCATAACTTTCGCTTCTGGCCGGTTTTTATATTTGCTAATTCTAGCGGACAATGCACTATCCGACGGATTTATTCTTCGCCGCCGTCCCAACTAACAATCTCTTAACATGCTGAATTATCGTCTTCGTATGTTCTTTGAAAACTAATGTTCAAACATTATTCATACAAATTTGACGAAATTATAAAGCTATTCGGTCAGCTTGGAATTGTTTGTTATCAATTTGTATACGTTTATGACACTACACATTCAGCTACATACTTTGAATAATGTGCTCATCAAGCTTGTGTGTTCAACTTTAAACCTACAGATGTAAAATATATGTATAGTCCGTCAAGCCTCTTAATCTAGACAAATTAAAACCTTTAACAATGCTGGTTCATTAATGAAAACAGTGATCTAAAAATACAATAAACTGAATTGTGGCTGTTAAACCGGCGAATACATGGTTTGTGTATTCTCTTGAAAAAATTGTATTAAACGTGTTGCAGAAATCATGATGTAACTGTGCTTGGTTTCAAATTTTCTTTTTTATTGAATTTATTCATTTCAGTCATTTATTCAGCTAAATTGATGGTGTTGAATAGGGCAGTGTTTCAAGTGATTGTTAAACATTGTGTTAGATTGATGTTCTAATAATTGTAAATCAGTGAACACGAGTATAAAATGCTCGTTTAACAGCATGCGTTCAACCTTAAAATAAATGCCTGTAAAGTATTTGGGAAGTGTACGTAATAACACCTGGAGCAGTATTTGAGGTCACTCCTGACGGAATCCAAGCTCCAAAGTACTCGCGTTTTCGGGGGCACACCACTCGATACGGAAGCAACGCACAAATGTCATTTTTATTATTTCACGCATGCTGCGAGGCAGCAAAGCTAAATCAACAAAAATGACAGTTGTGCGCCGTCTCTGAATCGAGTGATGTGCCCCCGAAAACGCGAGCACTTTGGAACTTGGATTCCGTCAGGAGTGACCTTAAGCTGGATTTTTGTGGAATTTACATTTATTTGAAACATCATTCAGCAAGTTTTGCTGTTCAGCACTCACAACTTTATACGACTGCTATTCGACTAGGTAGTCATATCACAGATTGTTTGTTGGGGAACTTCGTTCTCTTGCACATAGGTAAAGATGGCCCTGCGCACCTGTCTCTCGAATAATCCGGTTCGGCTTGGTGGGCCTCCCGTCGCGCTTTTACCACCAGACGTGTATCGTCCGACCATAAATGGAGAGCTTCACTTCCAAGCAGGCTGTAGGTTTATGGAATAGACGCCTCAGCGCATTTGAGACAACCTGGGCAAATTTGAATAGTGTTGACAAAGCCAGTGGCACAGGCTTCCCAGTCGGTGGTGGTCACGTTGATGCCAATGGCCAAATGTTCGGTGAAGAAGGCGCGGCACCAGGTCAGCCAACACGAAAGCTTCCTGTACTACGACATCAAGAGGATCGTACATAGTAAACTGCTGGACTTCACGAATGAATCTTTGATAATCTGGCACGTGGCACGCTGGTTTGGAAAGTTGTTGGAACGAATAAAACTGAATAGATTCATCCCATCCATAGGTTGCACACAGGGTTTGCAGAAATCGCTTTCAATAGTGTGGTGATCTACCACTACATTGTCCTTTACCAACTACCCGTCGAGGTAGTTTAGGATGATAAAAACAGGCAGCTCATCGACGGGTAAATAATTATGAATATTTACATCTCGATAGTTACCTGACAATGTATATATAGCACGTAATTAGAATTAATAAATTAGAGTTAAGGTAGAGCTTGTTCTTCTCTCCACCGACCATATCACATTCCCTAGGAGCTGGAGATGGCTGAGGCCACTCCAGAGAGGACTCGGCTCGCTTCAATAGATAACGAACAACGATAAAAGAAAGGCAAAAACTGTTCCGAATCGTAACAAGTCATGATAACAAATTTATCAAACTTGTATACAAGCGCAAAAAAACAGAGACCCTTTCATTTCCTTTTCTATTCAATCCCTGGTTGTACACTAGGGTGGCTCAAATTAGTATGGGAAAAACTTTTTTCAATTTGTTTGATGGGCCGCCTTCTTATTCGGTTCTATTTGATGCCCTGATGCTCTGGACAAAATTTCAGCCAAATCGGTCAACGTTTGGGAGGTGCTAAACTCGTTGGAAGTTTATATGCAAAAATGTATGCAGAAACATCCAAAACCAGTTAATTGCAGTTGGACGGCACAACTTACGATGAAGAACTATGATACTCATTCAAATCTTAGAGAGTTTAATACAGAATGTTATGTAGAAAACCGCGAGGAGATTAGAGTTTGTCCGGCTAAGTTATTAGCATTCTCTGAAGTGGGGTTTGACCAAATTTCATTTCTTTTACCTTTGAAAATAAATAAATTCACCCCTACAACACTCCAGTAAAATGCTAATATCTTTGCCTAATAAACTCGAATCTTCTCGCGGTTTTCAGCATAACATTTTGTATTCAATTCTACAAGAACTGAATAAGTATCATTGTTCTTGATCGTAAATTGTGTCATCCAACTGCAAATCACTGTTTTTGGATGTTTCTGCATACACTTTTCCATATAAACTTCCAACGAGTTTAGCACCGCCCAAACGTTGACCGATTTGGCTGAAATTTTGTCCAGAGCATCAGGGCATCAAATAGAACCGAATAAGAAGGCGGCCCATCAAAAAATTTGAAAAAGTGTTTTTTGAGCCACCCTATTGTACACATTAAATATTAGGTGCGCCACTAAGTTTCCGCTGTTTTTTTAATAGATTGACAGTTTTTAATTGATTTATTTATTTGCTCGGACTAAGGCCGAAGTGGCCTGTGCAGTACATAAAACTCTCTCCATTCAGCTCGGTCCAATCGTTACCAATCACGCAGATTCGCAAATTATTGTCGAGAATCATTTTCACTAGATTATATTCTGACGTGGCTCAGCTCAGTCGTCCATATTTTCGCTGTGTGAACGTCTGCGAAACCAAATAACTGGACGGACTTCGTGAAAAACTTTACCACTCGTGTCGATCCCTGACCTTCGTATTACCCTCTCCAAAGCGATGTTGAATAGCAGACACGAAAGACAATCACCTTGCCGTAACCCTCTGCGCGTTTCAAAGCGACTCGAGGATGCCTCTGAAACTCGAACTGAGAACATCACCCGATCCATCGTCGCAGTATCAGTTGATTTGGAAATGTATGATCGTGCATTAGCTGCCATAGCCAGGGATTGAATTCTATAGAGAATGAACAAGTCTCTCACTTATCATCTCTGTATACATATACGATATGTAGCATTCCGCGAGAGACTTTTTTCGCCATCTGTCATGATGGAGAGCTGATTCGGGAGACTGTACCCCATGATAAATTTCTTTTAGGAAGCTCCAAATGCGAGGAGCACTGGCGGCTCTGATGATGCATTTCAACTTGTTCTACACAACTGTGCAGTAACTAGGGGGTCCGTAGAGTAGTTCTCTACACGTCTGACTCTGAATCAAATGGTCATGGGTTCGATTCCCCCCCCCCCCCTCCACAGCCCTTATACAGGGAAAAAGTCAACATGACTATAAAAGAAAGTAAAGTCTACGGACATAGAAGGAAAAATAACAACAAGTCTTATATGACAGAAATTCAAATAGGAAGGTAAAAGGTCGATAAAGCAGATCACGATTTGTAAACTCCACGCAGTATAAATAGAAATAGGTTGGACATATCCGGAGATGAGCCAGCCTCGGGCTGAAAGTCTCCTAAATAAAGACAAAAAAAAGGGTTGGACATATGGCCTGCGATGCCAGTCCAGTTAGGTGGGTGTGTGCGCAAAAGAAAGCTCCACCCAAAACCAGAAATAAGAAGAAGAAGATGTGCAGTAACCAACACAAAACGAGTGAAAACAAAGCGAGAATCATCATTTTTCTGTGGGGGCTGCCTATCCGTTTCTGTTTTTTCGCACTTGTATACAAGTTTGATAAATTTGTTATCATGGCTTGTTATGATTTGTCTCTCTTTTATCGTTGTTCGTAATCTATTGAGAGCGATTTCTGCAAACCCTGGCCATAGCTGATCTCAATCGATTGCATCATACGCGGCTTTGAAGTCTATGAATAGATGATGTGTGGGTACGTTGTATTCGCGGTATTTCTGCAATATCTGGCGTACGGCGAACACCTGGTTTGTGGAGGAGCGTAAATCCCGACTAGTACTGCCCCACGAACTCTCTTGTGTGTGATAGTCGACGGCATAAAATTTCCCGATTATGTCCTTTACGTGAACGATTCTACTTCTCGTAGAACTTTCTTGCGTTTTAAGCGCGCTACAGTTGGTCCACGGTCTCGAACTTCCTGCTGACGCTTTTTCCTCCAGAAAATAGGGTTTTGTCTGTTTCACGCCCGTTTGTAGTGTGCCTCATTCGCCTTCGTACGAAGTTGCAGCAATCTCGCCAATGCTGCATTCTTCTCCTCCACTAACTGCTCACATTCGCCGTCATACCAGTCATTTACCTGAACCATGAAACTGTGCCTAGTGCAGTAGTTTCGGTGCTATCAATGGCGGATCGAATATCTTTCCAGCCTTCTTCGAGAGAAGCTGCGCCCAGCTGCTCTTTCGTTTGTAGGGCCACTTCCAGCGGCTGCACATAGTCTTGGGCTTGTCTATCATCTTGTAGCCGCCCAATGTTAAGCCGCACTGTTCGGCTCAAGTGGGCAGTGCACATAAATGATGCTATTGAAGAAACGGGCTTTTACCTTCATCTTGCACATCTTTGCGTTAATTAGTGTCACCCAATCACTCGTTGGCGCATCTTGCCCAGCACTATGAAGCTGGTTTCCATCTCGTTGGTGGTGCCAGAGCTTTGGTAGAAGGTAGTCGCTCGATATCCGCTTTTCCATACTTTCTGTTCAGTCCAGGAAATTTCTTGCAGCGCTACGATGGCGAAGTGCCGGGAATGTAGTTCATAGTGCAACCTGAAAAACCTAGCGACTTTCAGTTCCATGAAGTAATGCTGGGAGACAGTTCCTGGGTGAAAATGATGGCAAAGCCAGAGGTCAGCTTAGTCGGAATTACCTATTACCCGACTGGTCGAGTCCGACACTCCGGTAGACTACCGTGTGGTAGCTGTTGTGGTAGCGGGTGTGCGTCTATTGTAAAAAATACCTTCTGTCTTGTCGGAGGGCCGTCGTGTCAGGTCTGTTTTGTGTCTCACCCAATACTATGACTTTTTATAGAAGTTCAACAGAGCCCACTGTTGAACCCCACCACATCCTAGGAAGGCGCCATAACTCGCACTTTGCCTGGGAAAGGATCGTCAAGCCCTTAAATTGAACACTTATTGATTTAATCACCGTTCGTTTCTACATCGTTCACATTGAAAATGAGCACGTGTGATGAAGAAATCAATAAGCTACATCAATAAAATGGAATTAAAACAAAACAATAAAATTTCTCACCAGAAAAAAGTTTTCTTGATGCTCAATAAGAAACTAGAAGTTAACATTTAAAATGAATCCCGGTGATTTGAATGATGTGCCGTTTTGATTACTGTATAAGGTACATGTCTTCGTTTTTCCTAACTCACACTCACTCAATATCATTATCGCATGTCGAGAATGTGACCTGGAATCATATTCTACTCAATTCAGTTTTGCCAGCACTAGTCTAGAAATTATAATCTGCTAAATTCTTCTTTTTATTGGTGCTTCAAAACATTTTGTTGAAACTTAATAAACATCGACACAGACAACGGGAAAGTTTGATTCCAAAATTTCATCGGTGTTTTCGATATGTTTGCTTTCTTTGTTTTCTCTAATAATAGAGAAAATGAAAACGCAAACAAGCACTGCCAATCACGAATATTGCCTGTCACACCGCACTCAGGCGCAATCCAGCAGTGCCAAGTGAGTTTGTTGCAACCAGTCAAAAAAGCCTAGGGGGGAAACATGTCGTCCGATACAACATTGTAAAATGAAAAGCTAGCATTCCGTTCGATTTTGTATGAAAGCTTCCATTGATTTATAAATTTATTTATAAGATTTACCAGTACGATAAGTTTACAGGATTAATTCAAAACTCATGATCGACGAATTGACGTTATTTCTGTATATATGTATGCAAGACAATTGTACATCAAAAAATGCATTAACCGTGATTTTATCAATAAGTACATTAGTTCAACACATCAAGAGAATGATCTTTTGGTCATTTATACTGAATTTGATTGCTGTTGTTATAGTCTTTCAGACCCCGAACTTTATCACTCAATAAAGAGTTTCATGATAAGGAAAGTCTTGCACATTATTTACTGATACTGATATTTGTTTAGATACTGTTCATCAAGCGAGAACCGCTCGAATTATCAAAAAACTATAAAATTGGAAGATTCATCTCATACCATAGCCCCATGGCTCGTATCGACTCATAGCCGCATTTCCGCCGACGTTGATACTCAAATATGTTGAATAAACTAATTTCTTTATCATCGTCATCCTCGGTTGATGTGATAATCAGGTTTGTTTATCAACCGCTAGCAAGTGCTTGGTTTTGATTGAGTTTATTATATTTCGAGTTCATAACTCAAGCCCGTGATCGTGAATCGCGCTTTCTACCGCTGGAGAATCCCTTACCCGTTGAAGAGCTGAGCTAACAAGCCGGATAGTTGTTTCCTACCCATGCATAACTTGCACCATTTATGACTGCGAGCAGTGAGCGAATAAATTTAACGAGCAGTTCTACCTGGAAGCAATAGTTATTCTATCTACGTGTGGCGGAATGGGTTAGATTCGCGTGGTAATTAATTTTAAGAGTCGGGTACTGTATTTGTGCTTGGGACCCGGTTAATCATAAAAATTTGCGAATGTGCACTTCAAGGCTGTCGGAACTTGACACAAAAAGATTTCTTATGAAAGCGAAAGAATTTCTGCTCAGTTGCGAGGCAAATTACTAGTTAAAACAGTACTCAAAGTTAACGTTTGAGCCTTTTCTCTGGTATATGCATTTTATTTCTCATGCAGGGTGTTTTTTTATTTTTATTTCCGTGAACAAAATGTTTGAGCAACTAACCATGACGTTTGGAAGCACGAGAGACATAAAAAGAAAATCATGGAAGCAAGAAAATTCGTCGTCCTATTCCGCGGCACAGACCGAATGTTTTTCTTCCAAGGCATACAAGGTTCTAAATCCGTGTGCAATGCATTTGTCGCTGAGTAAGTTGTTAGTTGCGGGAAACACTCTAATTCATTACATTAATGAACAAGATTTAACCTTGTTTTTATTGCCAATTATGTACCTGTTAGATTTAACATAGAATTACAGGAAGACCACAAAAATGAGACTTTTCTTTCTTTTAAATTGGAGAAATTGTGGGCAACAAAATTCAAATTTTTTGATTAGGTGAACATTTTGTTTCCAGCATAACATTTTTCCGGTATCGCTACAGGTTTATAATGTACTTACTTGGAATCATAAAATAAACAGCATATGTGATGAAAACCGTAACATTCGGGACACTCATCATAAAAAGTGGACACTTTTGGGATTGAGAGTCAGTGAGCCAAGGAAAAAGTGAGAGGTCATTAAACTTTTATGTACCTGTGCTATTCATTTGAAAACTTAATGTGATTTCCATGTTGCTGAAGAGCTTGAAGTTTGCTCTCCCTATTTGTAATGTTTATTCTAATGTTGACTGTTAAAAACAATCAACAAATGACGATAAGACAATAGAAAATGCAATGAAATTATCGAAGTTTGCTTCACCATACAAAGTACTGTTAAGGTGTTTAATGTGTAGTAATAGTTAGAAAAGTATTTTCACACAGGTTTATTTGACGTAGGTAGAACTACGTCTGTCATTCCTATATTGGGGTACCGTAATCCGGGGGAACATTGATCATTCTTTTAATTGTTTTGTGAATATTTCCCCCGTAAGTGAAATCATAGCTTTTACATATTTTTAAAACGAGTACTACAACATGTAGAACGTATAAGGCTGTTGTTCTTGATTATTTGATAATGTAACCGTTCGGGGAATGTTCTCGAGCTAAAACGGTGGCTTAAGTGCCACTCTATAAGAGAGACCACCGGTCGTGTTTGGTTTGCCCGACTTTTGGAGACCTTTTCGCTCAGGGAAACTTCTCGAACGGTTCGCGGAATGATAATAAGCGATTTCAAAACGCATGCACTAACTATGAATCTTTATTCGTACGAATTTTAGGGAAGGCATAAGGAATGTTCATTCGAGTAAGGAAGCGAAACTAGAACTTAATTTGATTAGCGAGTATGCTTTATTTGCCAACTGGCGATAAACGTAACGTAATTCAACCAATTTAAAGAATTCAATCCAAACACTATATTTTAGATCATTCATTCACATTGGACGCGTATTTAACGTACGGAATGGAATAGAACAAACATGACCATGTAATAAAAAGTTCTTCGCGTACCAGGATTTTCGATGACTTGATGTCGGCTGTTGTGATGAGACTTCGATGTCCTTACGATGGCGACGGTTTCCTCGACGATGGCGGTCACCGGCGGGTTCGTACTGCGATTTAGCGCGCAGCGGTATGGAGATGACCCGTGTGCGATATGGCCGGTGCGGAGAGAGTGATGGCTGGAACGGCTTCCGATTTCAATCGGAGAGAGTGTTGTGGCACTTGGCCTGAATTCCCCGGGACGATCGGCTCCGCCAAATACTTAGAGGCACACGAACCCAAGCGACCCGGCTTCACGTACCTAGCCGGTTCACCGAGCGGGGAGTGGTGCTTCCTCTATCCTTTGGTTAGGATCGAGGTTCGTGGCGTGCAATTGACGACACGCTAAACACTAACGAACCTACACTCTCAATATCACTGGTCCGAAAATGTAACGGAATGGACCTTTCCGTCGGCAATTAACGACCGACGTGGAATATTCGCTACGATTGACTTAGCGACCTCACTCACCTCCGTGTGGCTACCTACTTGAGGCGGGCCTTCGCTGGACACACGGGTCGGACGGTCCTCGGACGGTAAACGGACGAAAGCGTGGTGAAGTACCACGATGAGACGATGAATGCCGCCGATTAGCGACAGAAAATCCAGCCGTACGGAAAAAGCGCAGGGCGCTGCTGTCCAACACGAAATCACATTAAATTTAAGGTATTGCTCAACTTAATTAGATTTAATTACCTTTTTTTCGTATTAATTCACTTTTAATAAAATTATATGAGCAGAAAACGCAATCGATTGGACCTCGGTCCACTAAACTAGGAAGAAAACACAGAACATTTAACACCACTTATTTTTAAAACTCACTCACTAGTTTTACCATCAAATTGAACTGAAATTACTCAAGCAAAAAATTAAGCTTTCAAGAACTGAACGTAAGTATTTAATTCGCGCACTTCTGCTCTCCAGCCAATTCGTAGACGAAATGCGCGAGTTTGAGTCGTACTTGCGGCAAGAAATTTTGAATCTCTTGAAATCATTTTACTATTCAACTATTCAAATCTGAGCTATCATTCAATTATGATTCTAAAGCATATTCAAATAAAATTGCGCCAACCGATTGGCATGGCGCCTGTTTGCCGCCTATTTGCAGCTCACATATGCGTGCCATAATGAGTTGAGCTTTTATAACAAATACTATAAACTTGAAATTGATACAGGAACCAACAGATTTTACGAACTCAAACGAAACACGATCACAGATTAAAACAAATTTTAAAATTTATTTTTATTTAAACGGTTCTAATTGAATATTTTTATTTTAACTTAATTGAAATAAACGTAAAACGTTACAATAATTTGACTTGATCCCCTTTCTATGATATCTACGCAATAAATATTTTTTTCCTGCCAACCCTTCATCAAACTTGTCAAATCTACAAAAAATCAGAAGCCTAAGATCACATTTATATTTTTTCAGATTTTTTCGCCTAATTTTTGTATGTGTGTCCCCATATTGAGGCAATAACTCCCAATCCAAATATCGTAAAACTTTGATGGAATGTTGAGATTTTCATCAGTACAGATCATTAAGCATATTTATGGCTTTGTGCTGTGAAAAAAATGAAAGCATTTGGTCATTGTTATGAAAAGTTGTTCCAATTTTGGCCAATAAAAAAAACTTAAGGGAGGTCAAAACTTACAAATCGCCCTGCAGAATAAATAAGGTTGTCAATCCAAAAAATAACTCTCCACATAAAGGTCATTTGTCTAGACGTCTAGAGGATCTATACTAAAAAATACGCTAGAACAAAACTACTTTAGTTCTCGATAAAACAAGAGGTGATCAAGTCTCCCCGGAGATCAAGTCTCCCCACCTTCCCCTATGGATTAACCAATAAAATAAAGTCGCTTATCACATAACTATAGGTACGAGCTTAATTTTTTTGTTATGCTTTTATTACTTTTTTGGTAGCTTACTGTGAAATCAAAAATTAATGTTGATTTTTTTGCTCAAATTTTAGCGAAAAATAAATGCAAATTCATCCGAAGGTTATATCATTCAGCAGCAAATTCAGTCAAGATTAAGATACCTAACTCAGATATCGTATCATTTCTTGATAATGGTTTTCGCTTTTGCAGTGGATGCGTTCTGGAAACTTTCTTCGGCTCGTTTTTTGCTGATTCTTAGCTGTCTAAAGTCTAAAGGAGTAAACGCAAAGTCCGACGCAACTCATGTTAATGAATAATAATTATTTTCTATGAACTGTCAAATTTCTTTGTCGCTTCTTCGGAGAAAAGTAAAAAAACCCAGATTAATCCACCTAGCGGTGATGGTGCCTTTCTCGTTTTTTTTTTCGAGTGAGTAATTTCTACGCACTTTTGGTATAAAGAAAAACATATTTTGGGCATATCTATCGAGCCCATAGTCCGATCTGGCCAATTTTGAATAGGAAACAATGGGACATGTTTTTGCGTCGAATGCAACCTGTTGCGAGGAAATTGGTTGAGGGTAAGTGCCAAAAAAGTGAGCTATAAATTTTTACGCGCTTTTTTATGAGAAAAAGTATTTTGACCATAACTTCTGAGCCCATAGTCCGATCCGGCCAATTGTAAATAGGAAACAATGAGACAGGATTCTGCGTCGAATGCAACTTGTTGCGAGCAAATCGGTTAGGGCTAAGCTAAGTGGCTGAAAAGTGGGCTAGACTTTTCCACTCGTTGTTGCCTAAAAAAAAGTATTTTGACCATAACTTCTGAGCCCATAGTCCGATCCGGCCAATTGTCAATAGGAAACAATGGGACAGGATTCTGCGTCGAATGCAACTTGTTGCGAGCAAATCGGTTAGGGTTAAGTGCCTGAAAAGTTGGCTAGACTTTTCCACTCGTTGTTGCCTAAAAAAAAAGTATTTTGACCATAACTTCTGAGCCCATAATCCGATCCGGCCAATTGTCAATAGGAAACAATGGGACAGGATTCTGCGTCGAATGCAACTTGTTGCGAGCAAATCGGTTAGGGTTAAGTGCCTGAAAAGTTGGCTAGACTTTTCCACTCGTTGTTGCCTAAAAAAAGTATTTTGACCATAACTTCTGAGCCCATAGTCCGATCCGGCCAATTGTCAATAGGAAACAATGGGACAGGATTCTGCGTCGAATGCAACTTGTTGCGAGCAAATCGGTTAGGGTTAAGTGCCTGAAAAGTTGGCTAGACTTTTCCACTCGTTGTTGCCTAAAAAAAAGTATTTTGACCATAACTTCTGAGCCCATAGTCCGATCCGGCCAATTGTCAATAGGAAACAATGGGACAGGATTCTGCGTCGAATGCAACTTGTTGCGAGCAAATCGGTTAGGGTTAAGTGCCTGAAAAGTTGGCTAGACTTTTCCACTCGTTGTTGCCTAAAAAAAAGTATTTTGACCATAACTTCTGAGCCCATAGTCCGATCCGGCCAATTGTCAATAGGAAACAATGGGACAGGATTCTGCGTCGAATGCAACTTGTTGCGAGCAAATCGGTTAGGGCTAAGTGCCTGAAAAGTTGGCTAGACTTTTTGCGCACATACACACACATACACACACACACACATACACACACACACATACACACACATACACACACAGACATCACCTCGATTCGTCGAGCTGAGTCGATCGGTATATAACACTATGGGTCTCCGAGCCTCCTATAAAAAGTTTGTTTTTGGAGCGAACATATAGCCTCTACGTATACTTTGTATACGAGAAAGGCAAAAAGTATTTTGGCCATTACTTCAAATCCCATAGTTCGAATCGACCAATTTTCAATACAAAACAATGGGACAGGATTCTGCGTCGAATGCAACTTGTTGCAGGCAAATCGGCTAAAAGTAAGTGCCTAAAAAATGAGTGAGAATTTTTCTTGTCAACAAATGTATTTTGGCCATTACTTCGAATCCCATAGTTCGATTCGACCAATTTTCAATACGAAACAATGGGACAAGATTCTGCGTTGAATGAAACTTGTTGCGAGTAAATCAGCTAAGAGTAAGTGTCTAAAAAGTGAGTGAGATTTTTTGTTGTATAAAAATATATTTTGGCCATAACTCCGAAGCCCATAGTCCGATTCGGCCAATTTTTAATACGAAACAATGGGACAAGATTTCGCGTCGAATGCAACTTGTTGCGAGGAAATCGGTTAAGCATAAGTACCTAAAAAATGAGTGAGAGTTTTGTACGTGTTTCTCATGTGAAAAAGCGGATTTTGGCCATAACTTCGAAACCCATAGTCCGATCTGTCCAATTTTCAATACGAAACAATGGGACATGATTCTGCGTTGAATGAAACTTGTTGCGAGTAAATCAGCTAAGAGTAAGTGTCTAAAAAGTGAGTGAGAATTTTTGTTGTGAAAAAATATATTTTGGCCATAACTCCAAAGCCCATAGTCCGATTCGGCCAATTTTCAATACGAAACAATGGGACAAAATTCCGCGTCGAATGCAACTTGTTGCGAGCAAATCGGTTAATGATAAGTGCCTGAAAAATGAGTGAGAATTTTGTACGTGTTTCTCATGTGAAAAAGTGGATTTTGGCCATAACTTCGAAACCCATAGTCCGATCTGTCCAATTTTCAATACGAAACAATGGGACATGATTCTGCGTTGAATGAAACTTGTTGCGAGTAAATCAGCTAAGAGTAAGTGTCTAAAAAGTGAGTGAGAATTTTTGCTGTAAAAAAATATATTTTGGCCATAACTCCGAAGCCCATAGTCCGATTCGGCCAATTTTCAATACGAAACAATGGGACAAGATTCCGCGTCGAATGATAAGTGCCTGAAAAATGAGTGAGATTATTTTGCGCACACACATACACACACACATACACACAGACATCACCTCAATTCGTCGAGCTGAGTCGATCGGTATATAACACTATGGGTCTCCGGGACTCCTATAAAAAGTTCGTTTTTGGAGCGAACATATAGCCTTTACGTATACTTTGTATACGAGAAAGGCAAAAAGGAAAAAGTAGAATCACAAAAACAAATCCATAGCGAGATTTGGGATGCAATTCTATAAATAATTTAAATCTGATATGTGTTTGAAAATAATTTGGAGCACAACGTTAGACTTTTGATTATCTACATTCGAGACGAGCCAGCCTCGGGCTGAAAGTCTCGTTAATAAAGAATAAAAAAAATCTACGTTGTACATATATTTATTTGATAGTTAATGATAATGATTTTTTTCCCGAATTGATCCCGGAAAAGGTACTATTTTTGATGTTTATTGAATTTCTACACCCAACCAGCGGACAGCAGATTTCAATACAGTTCTGCATAAGAACCTTACAAAAACTGTATAATAATTGGGCATATACAATTTCGGAAGATTTTGATACAATTGTTGTATTAAAATAATACAGATTTGTATTATTTTAATACAATATCTGTATAAAAAGCTTATAGAATTGTATATGCCCAGATTTTATACAATAATTGTCAGATTTGTTTTTTGGGTGTAATATCGCGTAATAAACCATTTAAAAAAAGTCAGTTAGTAATTTTTAAAATTATTTCAAATTCCATTGGCTATGCTTTGCCGTGGTAAATTTTTGTGATTCTTCTTTTTCTCTGATGACAGCCTTCATCTAGTTCTCCTAGCCCATAGGATGACCACCAACCGCCGTTGACAGCCTTGCTCTCACGATGGACTTTTCTGTAATGAGCCTCCTGGTGTTTAGACTGACTTATGTCGAATTCGTTTTCTAACCTGTAACAGTGCTAATGCTATGCTTGGATTCTTACGGCGGAATACAACACAGTTCGATGATGTTTTTAAAAATAGAATTAAGTCAAACAATCAGTCTGTGTAATTTATAAATTGAAGACGATGTACAATAAATAAATATCAATCGTCTAAGACGAGCTAAGTAACTCCATTTAATTCCACCAATTATTAAAAATGGAGTTACTTAACTCGTCTTAGGCGATTGAATACATTCCACTAAAAAGAGCTTAAAATATTTTTTCTATAAATAAATAAATAAATCACTCAGCAGCTTGTAATGAAAATCCTCCAGGATTTGCTATTTTTTATTTTTTTGAAAATCCTAATCCAAATAATGCTCCAAAAGCACTTTCCCTGGTGATCGTCCAAAAATTCATCCAAGAACGTTCTGAAAATATTCCAGAAATGATCCTGGAAAATACTCTTGGAGCTCCTTCCTAGTGAGCATGAGCATGGTTAACTGCCCACGGTTGCTACTCCGTTATTTCCAAGCCAGCTGTAATTACACAGAGAACCAACTGATGATGTTTGGGACTAACATCATCTTCAATGTGTAAGAACTGGTGACCCAAAAATAAGCAATACCAACGCAGGTCAATTCTTTATGGAAATTTTATTTTGCTGCTATATTCGTATAGTTCAACGCCTCGATAGTATGAGAAAGTGTGATATTAATTAACCATTAAAGTCTTGGCATGTAAGTAATCGACTGATATTGTATGCCAATACGCAGTAATCAACAACAAAATAATAACTGAGAATGCTTGGCTACCGATAACCGGCTTTCTTTTCGTGAATTAATTTTTTTAAATCTCACTGATTTTACTTGGTGCCACATGACTGAGCAATGGAGACGGTAGCCATGAAAATAGATACCCTATAAATAGATAAAGCTTTCAATCTTTTCAAGTGATAATAATATGCATCAAAACGTTGCTGCTTCAGGTGTATATCTCTAATTAGCGTGACTAAAAACGTGAGCACCAATATTTATTTATATTTTTTGTAGAATTGACCGAAATAGAATATAAATGGTTGAAATCTATTCTACGAACGAGCCTTATTGTAGACTAAGAAAGGGTAGTTCTTTCTCTGATAATAATTTACTTTTTGTATTGAATAATTGAGCAATTCTCTTTATGTAGATTACGGAAATTAACGGAAACGGAAGAAATCTGGACTACTTGCTGACCAATAGTAGACTGCCTATTAGGGTGGCTCAAATTAGTACGGGAAAAACTTTTTTCATTTTTTTTGATGGGCCGCCCTCTTATTCGATTCTATTTAATGCCCTGATGCTCTGGACAAAATTTCAGCCAAATCGGTCAACGTTTGGGGGGTGCTAAACTCGTTGGAAGTTTATATGCAAAAATGTATGCAGAAACATCCCAAAACAGCGAATTGCAGTTGGACGGCACAACTTACGATGAAGAACTATGATACTCATCCAGATCTTGAGAGAATTTAATACAGAATACAATGCAGAAAACCGCGAAAAGATTAGAGTTTGCCCGGCTAAGTTATTAGGATTTCTATGATGTGGGGTTTGAGCAAATTTCGTTTCTTTTACCTTTGAAAAGAAATAAATTCACCCCTACAACACTCCAGTAAAATGCTAATATCTTTGCCTATTAAACTCTAATCTTCTCGCGGTTTTCAGCTTAACATTCTGTATTTAATTCTGCAAGAACTGAATGAGTATCATGGTTCATGATCGTAAATTGTGCCGTCCAACTGACATTCACTGTTTTAGGATGTTTCTGCATACATTTTTCCATATAAACTTCCAACGAGTTTAGCACCGCCCAAACGTTGACCGATTTGGCTGAAATTTTGTCCAGAGCATCAGAGCAGTGTTGCATTTGAACGCGTTCAGTTTGCGTTCAAAAATATTGAACTGAACCCGTGATCATAAGAACACCACGCGCGTTCCGTTCAAAAAATTGAACTCCAAGGAGGCTTTGCTTGAACACAGTATGAACTTTGTTATTGGCTCAAAGGTCTGTCAGTTCGTTCTGACTTTATGTTTCCAGCAAGTCAAGATACGAAAAAATTATGAAGAAAAATCAATCAAAAAAAAATACAGAAAATAAATGATTTATTTAGATGCCATTGGATAGTTTCCATGCTTTGAATAGAATCTCTTACAAATTTTAGCGGTTTGTCAGTTTGATATCGGTACCACTATTAGGTTTTGGCTCGTTTCCGCATTCTATTAAACTCAATAATATGCCTATGAAGAATTAATGCGAGCAAGTATCTACATTTTGTCTACAAATTCAAATCATACATCTATTTATCCTTGGAATATAAGGATTTGGTCGATCAATCACTACACAAAGGCGGTAGTACCGATTTTTTCGGCGGAATGCTATTTAATAGGGCGAATCATTAACCCACGCCATTTTCAAATCCCATAAACCAAGGACAATCAGTCAATAATTACCGATGAAATAGGCTGATTAAAGCTGCCAAAGTTTCTACGAAACAACAGCCATGTGTAGAGATAAAGTATTCCAGACAGCAATACACAATACTGGGAGAATAGCTGCTGTTTAAAAATCGAAGCTATTTTACCTGCCTTTGGCACGAGTTAGTCCTATCCAATTCAAATCCATTGTTTGTAGTTCTTTTGAGTATTTTTTTTTCGCGTATTAAGGACCGGGAAGCAAATACCCGGATAAGCAGCTAAAATACCCTGATCTCAAATTCAAAGCCCCGCCGTGCATCCTCCTTAATTATTGTAAACGTATCCTCGTTGGCCTACGTCATGTTCTGAGTCACATTTCCATATTATTATTACGGAAAGTACAAAGCTTAATTATAAGTCTATTTACTTTGATTGAATTATGAAAATGAGACTTTATAATGGCATCAGATTGTTTAATTTAACTTAGGTGATATTTTGAACGCGTTCAAAAATATGAACTGAACGCTGAGTTCAAGAGCCAAATGAAAATTCTGAACAATGATCCAAGATTGCTGTGATCAAGTTCAAAATAAAAGATCGAACGGGCATTTCTTAGCACGCGTTCAGTTCAAAATGCAACACTGCATCAGGGCACCAAATAGAACCGAATAAAAGGGCCCATCAAAAAAAATTGAAAAAGTTCATTCCAGTTCGAGACAGCAACACGTACGGACGTGTATTTTGCTCGCGCATTTTTTCGAAGTGTTTTTTCTCGTTCTTTCGCTGTTTACGTTTTCGCTTGTCGCGTTGGCGTTATTTTCTCCCGGACCCGTCATGGGAGACTCGGTGGCCGATTCGGTCGCTGGAAAAGTGCCTAAGCGCACTGCTCTTGGAGGCGCGGGTAACCCCTCCAAGCAGCTTTTGCAGAGCAACGTGTTCTCGCCGTTGCCGCTTGATGACGCCGGCAATCCGCCGAAAAAGAGGAAGAAGCAGCAATCGCAGCTGCCGCAGATGCAACCGGAGCGGAAGGAGAAGTGCCCGCCCGTGTTTGTGAAGGGCGATCCACCGGATTTACGACCAAAAATTCGCCAGCTGATCGCTAAGGGGCTGAAATGTACTTTTCGGCTCTGCAGCGAGGGCGTGAAAGTGATGCCGGCCAACAGGGACCATCATCAATCCGTCGTGGAGTTCCTCGAGGTCCACAAGTATGAGTACTACACTCATGACCACCCCGGCACGAAGCCGCTCAAGGCCTTGCTGCGAGGACTTCACGACATGAAGGAGGAAGAGCTCCAAGCAGAGCTTGAAAGTTGCGGACTGAAGCCAGTAGCCGTCCACAAGATCGCTCGTCACGACAAGGCGAGGAAATATCGCGACCAGCTTTACCTGATCCATCTGGAGCACGGTTCCACTACCTGGAAGGACCTGAAGCTGGTTGGCGTTATAAATTACACCGTCGTTGACTGGGAGCGATATCGGCCAGTGCACCGCGATGTCACGCAATGCACCAACTGCTTCAATTTCGGGCACGGCACCAGGAACTGCCGCATGAAGCCGCGCTGCAACAAGTGTGGCGAACCCCATCCGACTGACGAGTGCGACAAAATGGAGGTGGCCGATCCCAAATGCGCCAACTGTGGCGACAAACATCGGGCCACCACCAAGGGCTGCCCAAAGCGAGCCGAGTTCCTGGAAATCCGGAAGAAGGCTTCCACCAGGACCATTCCGAAGAAGAACCGTGTTCCTGTAATCAACGAGGTGAACTTTCCAGCTATCCCGGCTCCCCGTCGTGTGATTCCAATACTCCCACCGCTACAGCCGCACAAGCGACTGGCAGCGGCAGCTGCATCGGTCCAAGCTCCAGCATCGTCGGCACCATCCACCAGCGAATGGCCCCGCTTCCTCCTCCTGGGTTCCGTCGGCAGTCGGAGAACGAAGCCGTCCACCGGAAGAATCTGCCCGCTGTTCACTCCGGAGCAACTGATGCCGATCTTCGCGCAGCTCGCCACTCGACTGCGCGGCTGCAAAACCCGATTCGACCAGGTCTTCACACTTGGCATGTTCATCATTGAAAATGGCTGCTAGGGTGGGCCTGGTCAACTGGAACGCTTGCTCGCTAAAGAGCAAAACAATCGAGCTGAAGGATTTCTTTGAGGAGAAGGAAATAGACGTGGCGTTCATCACCGAAACGCACCTAAAACCGGAGGTGAACATCAACATCCCGGACTTCCGCATCGTGCGACTCGACCGGCCGACCAGGGGAGGTGGTGTGGCCATCGCTCTTCGCTACAACATCAACTGTCGTCTGCTTCCAAGTTTCCAGCTCAGTGTCATTGAGGCCATCGGTGTCGAAATCACCACTTCTGTCGGCACAATCGCGCTCATCGCGGCGTACTGTCCAACGCAAGCCAAAGCCGGCGATGGATCATCGGCTGCCCTTCGGAGGGACATCGTCAAGCTGACGCGGAGGCAAGGCCAGTATATCATTGCCGGCGACTTGAATGCCAAACATCAAGCCTGGGGCAACAGTCGCGGCAATCGAAACGGCACCATCTGGAGCAACGACATGGAGGAAGGCCACTACACGATCCTGAGCCCGGATTCCCCACTCGGCTGAGTCGGTCCGGTGCCCACGCAACGCTCGACCTCTACGTAACAAACCTGAGTGACCACGTCTCGCAGCCGGTTGTATACCAGGAGCTCAGTTCGGATCACTATCCGGTGGTGGCGGAACTGGGCTCCTCGGTCAATCGGCACCAGCAGTTACGGCGGAACTACCACCGAGTGAACTGGCAGCGTTTCCAGCAGTGCGTCGATAACACCGTCGACTACGAGGTGCGTCCGGAGACGCCGGAAAGTATCGACCGCCAGCTGTGCGCTATCGAGGAGGCGATCACGGCGGCCCGAGAGCAACACGTACCGACGGCTCGGCAGGTAAGCAACTCCTTAAACATCGATACACTCACCAAAGATTTGATTCGATTGCGGAATGTCACTCGCAGGCAGTTTCAGCGTACTGGACTGCCTGAGCTTAAGGCACGCTGCAATCGAATCACAAAATTATCAAGGCCAGAATGGTGGACCTCAAAAATAACGACTTCTCGAATAAGATCCGCACTCTCCCAGATTATGCTAAGCCGTTCTGGAAAATGACCAAAATTCTAAAATCCAAGCCTCGGCCCATTCCACCTTTGATCCCACTAGACAATAATGGCTCTAAGGATCGCTTGATAACTCCTGCAGAGAAGGTCGCTGAAATAGGTCGTCACTTCGTCAGCTCACACAATCTTGGGCAGAACATCGTCAGTCCACACGAAGCAGCCGTCAACGAGCATGCTAACAACATCCATTTGATTCCCAACGACTTCTCGGAGGAGTTGGAAATCTCAGCTGACGAATTGACGGCCTATATCAAATCGTCGAAGAACATGAAGGCCTCAGGCTTCGACAGCATCCTGAATCTCGAGCTCAAACACATGAGTGCTCCGTTCTTTGAGCACCTCTCGCTGATCTTTAATCAGTGTCTCCGGCTTAGCTACTTCCCATCGTCCTGGAAGTCAGCGAAAGTCATCCCCATCCGGAAGCCTGGGAAGGATCCTTCCTCCCCCAAAAGCTATCGACCCATCAGCCTTCTCTCAGGGTTATCCAAGCTATTCGAAAAAGCTATTCATCATCGGTTACTTGAGTCTGCCGAAAATCTCAACATCTTGCTCGAGGAACAGTTTGGTTTCCGACGCGGTCGGTCAACTGTACACCAACTGACCCGAGTTACCAACGTCCTCAGACGGAACAAGTTTGTCTCGAAAACATCCGCCATGGCCTTACTCGATGTCGAGAAGGCATTTGACAATGTATGGCATGATGGCCTGGTGTACAAACTACAACGCTACAATCTTCCCAGCTACCTGGTGAAAATCATCAACAATTACCTGTCGGCAAGGACATTCCGGGTCTCAATCAGCGGAGCGAGTTCCAATGCGCACAACATCGTCGCAGGCGTTCCCCAGGGCAGTATCCTCGGGCCCCTGCTTTTCAATCTGTTCACCTCCGACATGCCAGAACCTCCAGAAGGCGGCATTCTGTCTCTGTTCGCAGATGACACATCCATCGTCTACAACGGTAGAGTGATCAGAGCGCTAGTGGCAAAACTCCAACGAGGCCTGGATGCCCTGACAGAGTACCTCACCAGCTGGAAGATCTGTATCAACGCGGCGAAGACCCAGGTCATCATTTTCCCCACTCCAAATCCCTAAACTTGTTCCGCCTGGGGACTGTAAAATCATCCTCAATGGCACGACCGTGGAATGGGCCAATGAGGCCGGCTACCTTGGCTTGACCCTCGACAGCAAGCTTATTTTCAGGCAACAGGTTGACAAAACGGTGACAAAGTGTAACGTCTTGTTGAAACTACTGTACCCTTTGATCAACCGCCGGTCGTCATTGTCCCTGAAAAATAAGCTTGCTGTCTACAAGCAAATCATCCTCCCTGTGATCGAATATGGCATGCCGGTCTGGGAGAGCTGCGCTAAAACCCACCACCTCAAACTTCAACGGGTCCAAAACAAATTCCTGTGGATGATCCTCAACACCCCTCCCAGGACAAGAACATCCGAGGTCCACCGTCTGGCCGGAATAAAAACCTTACATGAACGCTTTGGTGAGTGTAAAGAAAAGTTTAGGGTCCGTTGCTTGCATTCGGATCAGGCTCCAATTAGGGCGCTAGTTCCAATCTAGGTTATCAAATTTCTTATTGTAAATATTAGTGTACATAGTAGCTAGGTTATCAAATTTAAAAAAACACACCAGCGCCTCCTAAAGGCCGTCATGATATATCATATTAACACTTAAATAACAATGTAAACATAAAAATTTAAAATTGAAGTTGGAGGGCCAAGCCGGCCGAGCACTGTACATGTAAAAAATAATTGTAGAACAGAAAATGAAACAATAAAGAAGAATTTTACTACTACTAAATTGAAAAAGTGTTTTTTGAGCCACCCTTCTGCCTATACATAGGATTAAGGCAGGCATTTTCGACTTTTCGTCATAGTCTCGAAAACCAATAAAAGAGACACTTTTTTGCCAAACTCATCCGTACCAAATCGTAAGCACAGGAGAAACGTTCTGCTTTAGTGGAGTTTTAGTAAACGGACGTTGATTTCGTTGGTTTTAGCCACTACGATGATGGACGGAAATACCTGCCGTGTCCTTAATTGCATTAATACAGTATGCATTAAGCATGTTTCTAGGATTTCTATTATTGTGCCTTCATTGATCATTTTCCAAGGCTCTCATACTTACTTACTTTACTTATGGATCCTGTACACCTCCAGTGGTGCAAAGGGCTGACTTGAAAGATCTCCATCCTGAGCGTTGTCCAGCTATCGCTTTAACCTATTGCCAGGTTAGATTTCGGTCGACTTCTTTTATTTCTTTATTGAGGCTTCGCCGCCATGAGCCTCAGGGTCTGCCTCTGCTGCGATGTCCCGCTGGGCTCCAGTCTAATGCTTGTTTACAGATTTCGTTTCCGCTCCTACGTAGAGTGTGGCCGACCCAGCCCCACTTCCGATCCCGAATTTCTGTTGGCTCTCATAGACGTGTAAAATTGATCCGTAGTACAAATCCTACGTCCTATTAAAGCATTCACCGCCAGAATCCGCCACGTGGCGGCCAATTTTTTTTTAAATATCAAATATTAGAGGTACCTACATATGTATATTATTCTTAGGCGACTATCTGGGGCTTATTTTTCGTTGCGTCTAAATATAAGCGGAGTAATAGTGTTTTTATGAGCGGTACAATGAAAGAACTTGACACCATTTCGTCGTTTCAATTCTATTTTTGTTTCACAATTTTGTTGCAGTGTTTCAATTGCAATTTTTGATGCAAAACATCGTGTACATGCGTGCTTTATGAATGTTAAATGTGAGGGAGATGACAATCTTAATACTTCGTAAAGGTAACTCGCTGGAAGTTTCCTCGCAAAAGTAAAACTCAGCTATTTTGCCGATATTTTCTTCTAAATTGCTTTTAATTTGCGAAGCTCGGATAAAAATAAAAGCATTACATGCTTTTTGACTTGTGCATTTCTTTGTTTTTGAGCTTTCCGATTTGGCAATCTTCTTAACGTCGACTTATGTCGGATCGAGTTTGTTCATCACACAAGGAATTAAAGCATTTCACCGTTGGTTGGCGAAAAAAAAATATATATCTGATTTTCATTGTGGAATAGGTTTTAATCCCCGACGTTGCTTTGTTTCTATTTGGCAAATGAAATCGGAAACTAGCTACCTATTTCCACTTGGATTTATAACGAATTAACGAGGGAGGATACAAAAGCTTTTCATTAGCACGCAGTATACGTCATACTACAAACTGTTGAATAAAAACAAAAACGAATGTAGACTACAGCTTAAGCAACCGGTTTAAAATTTATTGGGCGCTGTGTTTCAACATTTTGATAGCTCATGATAATTGCCGGAAAGGCATCATTTTTTTGTCTTGGTCATAGAAGTACAAGTCAGCTTTCAAGTAAGTAGCCTATGGATGTCATCAAACTGCCCGCAATGCAGTATCCCTGTTTCCGGTTCCGTCAATGGCCAGGCGAAATTCAAGCAACTGAAACCAACCTTTCTCATAAACATTTTATGGGGTGGGTGGTGTAATGATGGTCCTTTTCATTACAATCCAAAAAAGGTTCGTATATATAGAAGAACTATCAAAATGCTTATTGGTATAAAGATTTATTTCATCAGTTGCATGTTAGGATAATAGGATAATCTCACTGAACACATTCATCCCGTCGCAACATCAATCCGACTACAACACCAATCCCGTCGCTTATTTTTGCTAATATGCGTGCTCATCATTGAAACAGTCATAAAGATAAGAAACAAATAAAATTTCTTTTCATTATTTTTTTTTGCTGGGATGAACATAGGAGCTATAAGATGAAGTCCAAGATCAGTAACCTTACGATCCAATGAATTTAGCAAAAAAAAAATCGGTTGATCCAATTTGTTTGGAATTCGGTAGTTTTTAAATTTTTTGTTATGAAGTTCCACATTTCAGAACGCGGGACACGGGAGAACTATGACGGTCGAATTTTTATGTTTCCAATGCTATTGTTCGTAACTCGGCAAAATAAACAAAAGTTGTCATTCGTTCAGTGGCCCATTAGCTCCTCCTACCTAGTTCATAAAGCAGAACTTAATCTAAAAACAGCTGACAGTGGCATATTGCTTTGTTCTCGAATTAATTCGCTCGATTGGCCTAGAGCGCTGTTTCCGGTTGAGCCGCGAAACGAAAAAAAAAACTCAGTCGCGATGAACGCAGTGGTAGATCGGATTCCACCCAGCAGCCGGAAGAGATGTGACGCAGTGATAGCGATCCGGTCTGCGTCCGTCCATGAAAGTGTGGAGGTACATGCAGCGCGAACCGCCATCCTTTTAGTGTCGTTGCACATTCCGCCGGCAGATTTCGATGGCCATGTCCGGTCGATGTAGTTGAAATATACATCTTCACATGCCAGCGGAAAGTGGGTGAATTTAAATTGCTTTTCCGTATCGCCTGTTCGGCAAATATTTGCCAAGCGAAATAACGAAAAATGTTTTATTCCATTTAAATTCAATTAAACAATAATAAAATTATTCAGGGAAATAAATTTAAAATAAATAATAGCCGAATGTAGTGACGTTGGTTGGCTGGTCGCAGTTTGCACATTTGAGTGCGAATCGTCACAAGCCAAGACAAGTTGGCAGTTATTTTGAGTCATCATCAATGGTGACAGCTGCGGGCTATAAAGTTCTCTATTAAAGGTATTAATGGATACCGTTGTGATTGTTTTAATCGACAAAACTGAATTGCGCAGTTGGTACGGGACAAATAAACGTAGTTGTTTAACATCGATGAGACGCAATTCGTAAATAAATCCACTTCATTTGGCAATTTATTAACAATTTTTGGCTTTTTGTATACTAATAGCCTATTCTCAGATTACGAGCTTTATTACGTATTAAAGCAGAAAAGGATAATTGAATGTATGAATATTGGCGTCAAATTACTTTCATCATATAATAAATGACGTAATCTGTGAAGGCTATACAACGAACCTTAGCAGTGAGCAATTCCAATAAAATCGCGCTTATCAATAAGGAATCAATTCTTTCCTAAGAAAACAGTAACACTGTTATTTGGTCATAAATCTGAGCCCTTGCCACATATTTGCCTTGCTAAGATTAACCCCAGTAAATCATCAAACCAGGAATTTGTTCAGTAACAGCTACTTCCATGTGTTCTTCTCACTACCGTCGTTATCCATTCTATTGAATCCTGTCCTCCTGCCGAATCCTGCCGAAAACTACAAAATCTCAAATGATAAAAATCATCAATGCAATCTACCTAATTGAAACAGAATGTTGAATAATATGTTAAGAATATGCCATTTAAAAGTCATTAAGGCTTTTTCCCTTAGTTGCTTCGTTGCAAGAGAATTGGAAGCATCCTTCTACGCTCCTCGGAAGCCTCCTTCCCGGCACGTCGGAGGACGCCTTTCAATTGGCTCGGAGGATTCCTTTCAAGAGGTTCGAAAGTCGATTTTTAGGAGTTTCGGTAGCCTTCTTGCAAGAGGCCCGGAAGCGTCCTTTTAAGAGGCTCGGATACTTCTTTCAAGAACAGTCTTCCTTTAAGTTCTGAGGGAAGCTCTCTCACGGTAGAACGCTATTTTCATACTAAAATATATATAATATATAGAAATCAAATGTAGGAATGGGACGAGATAAATAATTGATGGTAAAGAGGACAAGTTCCTCCAGGAATTCCTCGGGAAGTTCCTCCAGGAACTCCTCGGGAAGTTCCTCCAGGAATTCCTCCGGAAGTTCCTCCAGAAATTGCTCCGGAAGTTCCTCCAGAAATTGCTCCGGAAGTTCCTCCAGAAATTCCTCCGGAAGTTCCTCCAGGAATTCCTTCGAAAGTTCCTCCAGGAATTCGTCCGAAAGTTCCTCCAGGAATTCGTCCGAAAGTTCCTCCAGGAATTCCTCCGGAAGTTCCTCCAGGAATTCTTCCGGAAGCTCATCCAGGAATTTCTCCGGAAGTTCTTCGAGGAATTCCTCTGGAAGAACTTTCTTCTGAGAGGCCCGAAAGCCTTATTTGAACTTTTTGGCTTTCTCGTACAACAAAGTTACCAGAAGACTATAATTTCACACCAAAAGTCAAATTTTGGTAGGAGGCTCGGAAACCCATAGTGTTATATTCCAATCGACTTAGCTCGAAAAACTGAGGACATGTCAACGAATATAGTAAGATAGTTTTAAGATATTATGGGCGATTCAAACTGTCCTTGAGTTTGGGAATTGAGATCTACAGCTACTTAGGAGCTTTTTTCGATACTCAAAGCTTCAAAATAAATTCATTTATATCCATTACACCTCCCGGGGATCAACGGATTCGTAAGATAGTTATAAGATATTCTTTTCGGTACACAAAGCTTCAATATTCATTCAATTTTATCCATTACGCCTCCCAGCAGGTCAACGGATATGGTAAAATAGTTTTGAGATATTCTGGTCAATCCAAACTGTCATTGAGATCGAGATTTGAGATCTACAACTGCAAAATTAGCTCTTTCGTGACTCAAAGTTTCTAAATATATTTAACCATATGCAGTACAGCTCCTTGGTGGTCAATATACATCGTAAAATAGTTTTTATATGTTCTGCATCTGCTTGTGGGACCCATCTTAGCCGTGCGGTAAGACGCGCGGCTACAAAGCAAGACCGCGCTGAGGGTGGCAGGGTTCAATTCCCGGTGCCGGTCTAGACAATTTTCGGATTGGAAAGTGTCTCGACTTCCCTGGGCATAAAAGTATCATCGTGTTAGCCTCTTCATCTTCTTATTGGCATTACGTCCCCACACTGGGACAGAGCCGCCTCGCAGCAAAGAGTTCATTAAGCACTTCCACAGTTATTAACTGTGAGGTTTCTTAGCCAAGTTACCATTTTTGCATTCGTATATCATGAGGCTAACACGATGTTACTTTTATGCCCAGGGAAGTCGAGACAATTTCCAATCCGAAAAGTGCCTAGAACGGCACCGGGAATCGAGCCCAGCCACCCTCAGCATGGTATTGCTTTGTAGTCTCATGATATATGAATGAAAAAATGGTAACTTGGCTTAGAAACCCCGCAGTTAATAACTGTGGAATTGCTTAATGAACACTAAGCTGTGAGGCAGCTGTGTCCCAGTGTGGGGATGTAATGCCAATAAGAAGAAGAAGAAAAAGATGTTCTGCATCATCTAAACTTTTCAGAACAATAGCTGCTTTGAAAGCTTATTCTGTTGCTCAAAGTTTAGATATGTATCCAACAATATGCGTTACATCTCCTGTAATACCAAATGACATTGTAAGATAGTTTTTAAACATTATGAATTGTCCAAACTTTTCTTGAGTTCGGGACTTGCAATCAATAATTGTGATTGTAGCGTGTTCCCACTTCCCATAGTTTCGATACTTGTTACACCATTTATACTGCATCTCTTCGAAATTATTATTAAAACGGTCCTTGAGTTCGAGATTTTTTAGATTTTTTAAATGCTCACGGCTACCTGGAATCGGAAGTTTTAGACTCAAGGACGGTTTTGACGACCCGGGATATCCCAAAACCATCTTACCATGTCTCATGGTCTTTTGGAGTATGTTATGGACGTGGTTGAATACATATCCAAGCTTCTATTGGCGAATACTAGTGTAGTAACAGTAGATCGCAAGCTCTGAACTCTTGGGCAGGTTGGATGATTCAGGAAATCCCAAAACCATCTAACAATGTATCTTGATCTTTAAGAATATAATATGGATATGGTTGAATACATATCCAAGCTTGGAGAGACGAAAAAGCTTGCACGGTAACTTGTAGATCGCAAGTTCTGGACTCAATGACGCGTCTGGACTCAATGACAGTTTTGATAATCTAATACATCCCAAAAAAATATTTTTCAACTTTTTGTAATTTCTCCATTAATAATCACGAAAGCTAATGAAACATATAAAATTTACTAAGTAATACCGCTTAGAAAAAATTGAACCTGAAAGGGTTAAGCTCGTTCTCATATGTTAACACTCAAAGAATTCGAAACACGGTCTGTCACTATTAATTTTATTGACGACAATGACGGGCATCTGCTTGGTTATATACAGCTGATGTTTACAAATGAATATTTAATCAGTTAAAATAAATTCCAACCCACCAGATGCACTCTGCCAGCCGGAAAATGGTTTGCTCGGTCGATATCCGCCCTATTAACTAACACTGCACAGCAGACTTCGAAGGCTGGTGGGTCTCCTATAAAATAAGGTGTATCATGAGAATTATTTATGCTCCACGAACTTCTATCGCATAGTTTACGACACCACGGCTAAAGCTTTGGCTCCGCTTGTAGAACTTTAAATAATGTCTCACCGATCCTCGGCTCCAATGGCAAAGCCAAAAGGGAAAATGGCACCGTCTAGTGGTGGAGCAACGATCCGGCTGCGAAGGTGCACATGTTCACAAACGAGCATAGAGCAGGACGATGCTGCCTTGAAAAAAAGAGCAACAAAGTTTGGTGGGATGGGAGCGTGCGCTCGAGATGCCATTAAATTAAAGATTCTTATGATATGCTCCACTCATCTGGCCACTGGAGTGTTTCTCTTATGGAAATACGAAAATGTTCGACACAAAATCCTGGCTTTTCAGAGCTACGTGTCATACGTGCCCACGCAACAGTTTATTGCTTCTGATTTTCCCATTGTTTAACTCTCTGCAACTTTCTGCTGAATTTTGCACCTGTGCACGCTTTTGTCCACAGAATGAATGAGCGGTAAATTTCGATTTTAATTTCTTTTCCTGAGCCCAATAAGTCTACGGTAGGAAAAAAAACAATACACGTAGAGTTCGAAAATAAGCTTCGGATCATCGGTACACACATTCTTCTTTTTTTATGAACCTAAACATATGAATAGAAATAGGTGTACTAAATTGCAGAAGTGTACTTGCTGCGGAAAGTTTATGCTATAGATTCAGGGTTCTAACAGTTTTGTGTAAGATCCTACCAAAACATGTATAAGAACTGGGCATGTGTTAGATTATCAACAAAAAATATAATTGTGAGCAAATGGAATGAAAAACTGCCTAATGCCTGTAGTGCTTCGCCTTACTTAGAATGATTTGACACCTATTTTCAAGTATTTTAAGTTTATAAAGGCGATACTTTGTATTGTAAAACCTCTTTTTACGCTCTCTCTTTTTGCGCCTCTCTTGTACGCTCAAAATTCCAAATAACGCTCCCTCTTTTTACGCTCCATATTCGAAATAACGCTCCCTCTTTTTACGCTCTATAGGAGCGTAAAAAAGTTCCAAAATTTTCCACAAAACAAAAATAAATAAGCACTTTTAAAATCAAAAATAGCAATTATAAAATAAGAATTTTCAATAAAGAAATACAAATGTTCCACGAAAAAAATACAAAATTTCCATAAATAAATCAATATTAGCAATAAACAATTACAAAATTTTCCACAAAATAATTATTTTTTTTCCATAAAAATTAAAAATTTTCCACAAAATAATCAATAAAGAGGAATAAAAAAATAAGAAAATTTCCATAGAAAAATACAAGACAGCAATAAAGCTGATGAAATTTTACATGAACTTTAAACGCTTTTAAAGAAGGGGTCATCTATGGAAGAAAAAGCACAGTTTGATTGCTGTTTTGTATTTCTTTAAGGAAAATTTCTTTTTTTTTTTGCTCTTTATTGATCAATTTTGTGGAAAATTTTGTAATTTTTTATTGCTAATATTGAATTTTTTTATGGAAATTTTGTATTTTTTTATGGAAAATTCTTCTTTTATAATTGCAATTTTTGCTTATACATTTTTTTTGTGGAAAATTTTTAATTGTTTATGGAAATTTTGTTTTATTTGGGGAAATTTTATATTTATTTATGATTTCTTTATTGGCAATTTTCTATTTTTTATGGGAATTTTCTAATTGTTTAGGGGGAGTATTTATTTTAGTCCTTGTTGGTATATGTTTGTATTCCAAATAGTTCTTGTTGTTGTCGTGGGCTCCAGGTAGTCTACGAACTCCATAGAGTCAAGGTCTATGGATCAACCTCCGTAATGGAGGCAGTTATTGGAGAATAAACAAGTTGTGTGACCCCTTCTTGTTATATTTTTGTATTCCAATTAGCTCTTGTTGTTGTCGTGGGCTCCAGGTAGTCTAAGATCTCCATAGAATCAAGGTTTAAGGATCAACCTCCGTAATGGAGGCAGTTATTGAAGAATAAACAAGTTGTGTGATCCCTTCTTGGTATATGTTATGTGGTATGTTTGTACATCTAAGCGAATGTGTGCATTTCATGTAGTTTTAGTTGTTTCCATGGTACTAGGAACCATAAACTCGTACTGTAGGGTCATGGGTTCGAGTCCCATCGAAGGGAAAGTGGTTACCTCCAATACATTTTCCAAATCAATATCTTCCACATAACATACATATTCACATATGAGTTTCATAACATTGTAAATTAACGTCCAAGTCGGCTAGTATCGCAAAGATCATGTACCGTATTTATATCAGGTTAAAGACCTTCTAGCTATTCGTGTAAGCCTAGAAGTCTTACTCCATAAATGTATAGGATGGTCATTATCATATGCCATGAACGCATTTTATTCTAAGGACCACAAAAGTACCAAATTTAAAACAGGGTGATATATCTCTGGTTAAGCATGTAGATCCTGGATGACCGTGAACATATGCAATGGACGCATTCTATTCTGTGTACCACAAAGAGGTTGTATCACTTTTGAAGCAAGGCGAAAGATTTCTAGCCACGCCTGTAGATCTTAAGACTTATTCCAGGGTTTTCTTGGATGACCGTGAAAATATGCATTGGACGCATTCTATTCTGTGTACCACAAAGGGGTTGTACCACTTTTGAAACAAGGCAAAAGATTTCTGGTTACGCGTGTAGATTGTAAGGCCTATTCCAGGGTTTTCTTGGATGACCATGAACATATGCAAAGGAGGCGCTGTATTCTATGTATCACAAAACACAGGTCCAAGCTCCAGGAGGTTCTCGAAAAACTTTAAACACTTGAAAATTTCTTACTGTGCGTCATCAAGGATCTGCACCACTTATGACTTCTTTATTTCTTGGCGTACGAAGAACATCTTAACACCTCAGCACTCAAATAATTGGACGACCATGATAACGAAATCAATTTGGACGACCCTAATACCAAGATTGGTAAAAGACACATTTTAAGACTAAAAGTGAGTTAAATATCAACTTTGCTTACCTAAAAAAATGCAAACTTTTTTTACGCTCCAAATTCCAAATAGCGCTTTTTACATGTGGTGAAAACAAAAGAAAGATGTGCAACAAATTTTGTATTTTTCGTACCTTACCAACCGCCTACCAAATAAGCAGTGAAACTGTAATCTTTAATGTGGCAAAAGTTTTTTTTTGTGTCTCAAAAAATAGTCTCATCTCAAGTGATCCATGGAGTATTCTATTATTTTTTTTCGATATACATATGTCGCTGATTTAGTGTTGGTGATCCACCGAAAACTATTGTGCTCTAGTACTACGCTACTAACATGTATATTTGTATTTAACAACGCAGATACGTCAAAAATTAATGGGTAAGGTCTGATTGTTCCATCGGAGATAAACAGGTAATCCATTCACAAATTCATATTTATGACAAATGCTACTTATCTACTGTATGTGTAAATGCAAGTAATTATTTGATTCCTTACTTCTGCTTTTTTTTATGGCTTATCAATACAACCATAAGAAATACAACATTATTTAACGAAATATTCCACTGTGATTTCCTATTTCATTAACGTAAGTATACACGGCTTCTGTTTTGGTCGACCATATGCCTATCAAACACTATCATCCTTCTGGTAGACGCCTGTTTGATTTCAACAGGGTTTTCATGTTGTGTCAATTCGTTTACTGATGGCTTTAACGAAAAGGCCTTTTGCATATGAAAAACAAATGGAGCGAATACAAATCTAGTACTTCCTTCTCTTTTGTTTATCGGTATGCATATAACATCAGGTATGTAAGAAACTTCTTTTGCAATCTACCTCTTCGACGACATTGTTGGAAATTTTGCGTACGCTCCGTTGATTTTTATATTCCTCTTTCAAAAGAAAATTTGGTTTTCCTCAAGTGAAGAAAAGTACCTATGGCTACCAGTGGGTATGTTTTGAATTATCTAGGAATAATAGGAAACTATCTATTTGGTCAGATTTTAATTGTCTTTTTTATATTTTTTTTCCCTATTAATTCTCAGGAATAACCAGGTTGACTCGTACCCAAAGTCCCAAAAAGGTAGGGTCATTGATTCGGAAATCGGATCCGTAACCGTTGAGAGCGACATGGATTGCGGCTCCACCATTGCACCTGGCACAGGTGGTCTGGGTGATTCTGCAGCTCTCCCAGTGCAGGAAAAAGCACATGGATCAGGGTTATCCAACCTCAAAGCTGCCGAGTCATCGAAAGTTCGGATATACGATGAACTCGATGATACTGCGTCTCGCTCTTCAAAATGTAAGCGCGATGAGAATATTCCCGATGGAAATAATAATGCTGACAGCAAAAGGATTAAAGGCGATGATCAACCGAAAACTAAAATTATGCTGGTGAATCGTGTTCGTGAGTTAACCATGGACGATTTGGAAGAACTTTTTCGAAACCTGCATCCTAGACATGATAAGATGCTCGCGTAGCCAACTGTGCCCAGATTTAATGGACGTGGTGTAAACTCAGGCAGGATATGGTTTGACTGTGCCGACATAGCAGGTCGTAAATGGCTGGAAAAACAAATCATAAGTGTGACAGATTCATGAAGCCGAGGTAGCCTCGACCAAGATGAATACACAGCTAGGTGTTTCAATGTGCTCAATTTATAGACGAGAAGAAGGCGGGGGTGACAAATTCATTTTCGGTGCAAATCATAAACAAACCGGCTGGCTCTCCCATACTAAAATCCAAGAAGGCTGAATCGTGAATTTGGCAGATTGGAACACCTAGCTGTGTATTCATCTTGGCCTCGACGTTTTAGATTGGGTGGCAGCCCCTCCTCTAACCCGGATCCTGTTATCACCCGACTAACACACTTGTCATAAATAGGTTTCTGTGATTCATATGGAACTAAATGTAGTCATATTTGAGTTGCTGCAACCAAAGTCGTCTAAGCTGTGCTACTAGGGCAGTGCCATGGCTGACAAACGAACGAACATCGGCTCATCAAGTGATTTCTAGTTTGGATGGTCTCAGTCCCGCCCTAGGAGTAAGCCGTTGGCGTCTGTTTAAGGCGGCGAAACCATGGGAAGGAAAGCGTCTCTTCATATTCTGATTGGACTACGAATCTTAATCCCTTCTCGAAGGTGAATTGTATTCATTATTCTATACGTTCGGTAAGATTACGGCTTTCCAATACACAGGAAAGTCTTTGAAACCTTGATTTGTTGAAATAAAAACAAAATCTGCTCCATAAATTCAGAAAATAAATGATTTTTTGAAATTAATTCACTTTGATGTACAAAATGTGCAGTTATTCCGCTTCATGCGTGTTTGACCCACTGATGTGTGTACTTCGGTACTACTCTGGTAAGTGTATGCTCTTCTATTCGCAATCACTTTGCATGCTAATGGATTGTTAATCTTACATTTTGATTCAACTTTTAAAGAGTAATGAAAATCGAGTCAATATTTGTTCGTCAGGATTATGATGATTATTAGGAGGTCTATGGAGCACAAAAGGCCCGCTTTGATTGGCTTACGTGCTCGTGCTAGTAAATCTAGCCCTTCTACCTTATTCTGAATCCTGAATCCTGAAAGAACATCTTAACACCTCAGTACTCAAATAATTGGACGACCATGATAACGAAAACAATTTGGACGACCCTAATAGCAAGATTGGTAAAAGACATATTTTAAGACTAAAAGTGAGTTAAATATCAAACTTTGGTTACCTAAAAAAATGCAAACCTTTTTTACGCTCTAAATTCCAAATAGCGCTCCCTCTTTTTACGCTCAAAATTCCAAATAACGCTCCCTCTTTTTACGCCCTAAATTCAAAATAACGCTCCCTCTTTTTACGCTCTGTTTCAATTTACGCTCCCCCGTTTTGGACGCAAAAAGAGGTTTTGCAGTATAGATACATGTTTACCATATATCCGGAAATATGCGTCCAGGAATCTTAGCTTCCCAGCTGACATGAACTTCTCGTTTTTCAAGATATCCACCCTGTCCGTAGCCATGCTAGCTGTCAGTATTGGCGATCAGAGTGTCATGTCGTTATGCGGGAATAGTACCCTTCGCTAGCAGCAAATATATTCTATTATCAATATAGTCCACTCTGGCTAATAAGAGACAACGCAGTAGCGCCGCGGTGTCACAAAAGGCAAGCAATGTAGTAAACAGACATTCCGAGGGGTGCTTAAACGTATGATTCCATGAGCAGTATAACATGTCGAAATAATATGCTAGAAATCATCCCATAACCCCATTTTGAAAACTGAGTTTGAAAATATATATTTTTTTAAATGTGATTTAAATTTAATTTTTTTCTGAAATTAACGCATTTTTGAAATTATCGCACCATTTGCTATCAGATGTAGATAACGTAAATGCAAAAGACAAGACTGCTTTGATGTCATCGGAGACAGCTTGCTGGACCTAATTAATGAATCTATCCAAACTGGGCACGTGCCACAAGTTTGGAAGGAATCCCTTGTGATTCCTATACAAAAAGTTGCTGGAACGATTAAATCCGAAGAGTTTCGTCCCATCAACATGTTGCACACATTAGAGAAAATTTTAGAACTTGTTATAAAAGGCAAGCTGCTAGAGTATTTAAATAATAGGGTATCCAATTATGGTTTGAACCAAATGGCGAGTTTCAGATGAGCCGTCAAAATAAAGTTGATTTATTTCATTAAAGGGACATGTTAGAACTGCGATTTCTAGTTTGTATGGAAGCTTAGTTCATTATCTTTCTAAAAAACATTCTGGGTGCACATATTTATGCTTAGTTTCATTGAAAAAACTTAATAATTATATAACTTTGGTTCGTACCATGGTTTGAACTACACTGCTCATGGTTTGAACTAAATTCGTACCATGGTTTGAACTACTGCAGCAGCCAGCAGCTCCTAAATATAATACTAATCGCATGCATGAAACGCTGAGGAAATTTGTAGAAAAGCAAATTTGTTTTACTTTTCATCTTCTCGCATTCGATAAGTAACTCGAACGTATAGAAATCGTCTAAATTATCGATATGAAAATTGCGATTTTTTCATATTGGAAATGTAAACAAAATGCTCCAGCTAGGCGCATGCAGCGCTCCTAGCGGACAGCAGCAGAACATGACTGCATTTACAAGTTCAAACCATGGTACGAATTTAGTTCAAACCATGATCAGTTTTTACCTTGTATAAATGTTACTATTTTAACTATTTAAAACTGTTTCTCAATTGTATGATGACGTCAATCAATTACAGATGAAAATAGCGTTCTTTTGATATATTGATCTCACTCCTGTGTCATAAAATGCGTCCTTTACGAGCTTTTTAAAGTTATGCCACTGGTGGGGGCAATTTGGCGCAAATTCAGGACGTTTTTTAATCGCTTTATTTTATTACTTAAACAATATGTACGAATGTTTAAATAAACTCTATCACTTCCAGTATACCTAAATATTCCATTCATACTGTTTTAGGTTCATTTCCTGTCAATGAGATGGTAATTTCTACTGATTTCAAAATGGTTCAAACCATGATACGCTTTTCACTAGTTCAAACCATGATTGGATACCCTAATAACTTGCTCATACCGGAACAATCGGGATATCGAGAAGGTCATTCTTGTGAAACCGCATTGAACTTGGTATTGGCTAAATGGAAAGAAAAAGTAGAGCAAAAAGATACGATTGTTGCGGTGTTCTTGGATCTAAAACGCGCTTTTGAAACAATTTCTCGGCCCTTATTGTTGAAAACAATTCAGCGCTTTGGAATTTCGGGTTCTGCTTACAAATGGTTTGAAAGCTATTTGAGTGACAGAACTCAACGGACTGCTTTTAACGATTGTGTATCAAGTCCCGTGGAGAACACGCTCGGCGTGCCACAGGGAAGTGTATTAGGGCCTATTTTATTCATTATGTACATAAATGACATGCGACGAGTCTTACGATTTTGTGATATAAATCTTTTTGCTGATGACATCGTGCTGTTCATTGCAGCTAAAAACCTAGAAGAGGCCGTTGCACACTTAAACGAAGATTTGCATTCTCTAAGTAGATGGTTGAAATATAAACAGTTAAAATTGAACATAAGTAAAACTAAGTTCATGATAACTTCGCGGAACCGAATAAGTGAAAATGTCTCTGTTATGATGGATGATGAGGCAATTGATCGCGTACGGGAGATTAAATATCTTGGCGTGATTATTGATGACAAGCTAATATTTGACAAACATATTGACAATGTTATCAAGAAAATTGCCAAGAAGTATGGAATTCTTTGCCGATTAAAACACGATTTAACCATTGCTAGTAAAATATTGTTGTATAAATCAATCATCTCTCCTCATCTGGATTTCTGCCCGTCCATCCTATTCTTGGCTAACGGTACACAAATATCGAGATTACAGCGTTTGCAAAATAAAATAATGCGCTTGATTTTGAGATGCAATAGGTTCACTTCCTCAACTTTTTTGTTAGACGCCTTGCAGTGGCTGTCAGTGAAGCAACGCATTGTTTATTTGACTATGGTGTTCATTTTTAAAGTAATTAATGGTTTGCTGCCTCGATATTTGTGTGATCGAATTGAAAGAGGAAGTGACATACATAGATATAATACGAGAAACGCGGTTGATGTAAGAACACCTTTCTTTTTGCATGGTGCTTCACAAAATTCATTGTTCTACAAGGGTGTAAACGTATTCAATTCGATGCCTACACACATCAAACGTGCAGCGACACTAGCACAGTTCAAGAGACAATGTATTTCACACGTCAAAGCTGCATTTTAGACAGCTACTCGACAATTTTTTAGCATTAACTAATTTAAGTTTTGACGAAGTTTTACCCAACGGATACTTTTGTGTGTTTTATTTTAATTTTATTTATTGTTTTTGGGGCATTAACGACTACAACGATCGCCTCGATGATGATGATGGATTTTTTACTTTCTTGACGTAATTAGTAATTTAACTTTTCTTTGAGTAGTCTACAAGAGTTTGAGCCTCGCGCGCGAAATACAGGTATAAATTATTTCAAATTTAATTTTCATGTGCCACATTTTGATCTGTTTGAATGATTAGGAGTGAATGACTTTTGTATGGTTACTGCTGAAAGAGTTTTGAATGTTCGATATAGCTATCCAGTAGATTGTTTCGCGGTTAAACTGAAACTTTTGATATCGACGGAGCGGTATCACAAGTGTTGGTGCCTGTATTGTCGAGAATCATGAATGCTATAGATACATATAAGTTGTTGAGCGAAAATTGACTTGATACGCGATTCCTGGTGAAACTTTTGAAATCTGTGCGAGAGGTATCACAAGTTTTGCATTTTCATAGAGCTGTATGTATCACTACTGATGTTTTAGCAAGATTGCAGTTTTGGAAAGATCAGTTTTTAAATTTATATTTTTTGCTGTATAGTGATGTAAAATATTCAAATTTATATCTGTGATAAGAAATCGGATCGTTTTTCTTTTTGGAAATCCGATTAAATGCATATCAATTAATTATCTTAAAGATAACTCGTCTAGCTCAAACCCTTGTAGGGGTATGCTGCCGTTCTACGCATGCTTGTACCAAATTCAAAAAACGACAAATGAGAAAATGGCATTTGAAATTGAATCCTAATTTTCATTGCTGACGTATAACCTGAATGAAGTATGAGATTATTACATCACAGAACCATTCAGAAGACTTAATTTCATTGAAATAATTCTTATTTTCCACCCACAAATAGAATTTGCGACAACGATCATGAAAATAGTTTAGCGGGACAGTTATGCCGAGAAATAGAGCACTTGTTTTGTGGTTTCTATGCATATCAGCCCCGTTCAGTGCATGATTTCGTGAATGACTACTGCGATTGATATATGTCTCCACATGCTTTATCTATGGAAGTGAACCATCCACGTGGTTGAAGTGATTATGTCGCTTAGAATGAGTATTGTACAAATTTCCCTCTATTAACCAGTGGAACAGGCTAAGATTGGAAGATCTAAACAGAAAATGCTATTTCAATGTGTGTTGCTCCATAAAATAACATAATCCGCCATAATAATGAATTTAATCATCGCGAGACAATCATGCGTAGAAATTAAGCAATGGGACAAATAGACTTGATGTTGTTTTCAATGATTTTCCGAACAAAGTTAGAAATCTGTTAGAGTTTTCTAAAAGTATACATCAAAATAGACTGATCTGTGGTGAAAAGTCAAAATCCACCAAAACTAACATGGGACAATTATGCGTAGAAGGGCAGTATGTGGCGGGACCATCATCATCATCATCATCATCATCATCATTTTCAGGCGTTGAGTCACCTTTTGTGACGCTAGATGGTGTACATATGCTATCTGTTGCCTAACACGAAGTGAACTATATTGTTAATATAAAATAATTGTTATTTGCAGCAGCACAGCTCGTTCAAAAACAGTTGCAGTTAGCGTGAATGCGGCTGAATATGGTCACATATAAGTTGCAGCGCATATGCTACAATGTTATCGGGATTGATCGCTAACCGTGGAAGAGGCTTTTGTACCTTTTAAGATGGAGAATACCAGCAAAACGAAGTACATGGTCGCTGAAAATCAACGTGGGTTCATTAGTGGTGTTGCTCGGAAATGGTGATGGTGATGGTGAAAAATTTGAAGCGATAGAAGAATTTGTGTACCTTGGAACATTAGTGATGTGCGATAATGATGTAAACCGCGAGGTGAAAAGGCGTATTGCAGCTGAAAGTTGAGCTTATTACGGACTTCGTAACCAAGTCCCGCACTTTGCAAACGAAGCCTAAATTCGCACTGTATACTACTCTGATTGTTCCGGTGGCTTCATGCGGCAATGAAACATGAATGTTACATGAGGCTGAGAGAGTGTTTGAGCGTAAGGTGCTGCGGACAACACTCGGCGGTAAACAGGAGAACGATATCTGGCGGCGTAGCATGAATCACGAGTTGTATTAGTTGTATAAAGGGCTAGATATTGTTAAGCTTATACAACACGGCAGACTACGATGGGCTGGATACGTTGTTCGTTTGTCAGAAGAACGTCAAGCCAAGATAATATTTACCCGAGCAGCACAAGTCAGACAAAAATGGTTAAAGCAACTTGATTGTGACCGAATCTGGTCACATATCAGTTACAGAAACCAATGAGGAACATGTGTGCTGCTAGGGTAGTAGAGAATCCGGAAGAGGCCGCAGTCTTCGTGGAAGGCCGCGTACACGATGGCCTTTTGCAGTTGAAGAGGGCTTGAGGGCGCTCAATGTTCAGAATGTTCAGGTTCGAGTCCAGTGGAGAAGGATACTCCATCCAGCGTAGGTTCATCGAAGAGCTGTAGCCCATCAAGTATCAAGTAAGTATAAGTTGCAGCAGCCTTTGTGGAACATGTCCCGAGCAGCACAAGTCAGACTAAAATGGTTGTTGCAACTTGATAGTGACCAAATCTAGTCGCATATCCGTTGCAGTAATCTATGTGGGACATGTGTGCTACTTGGGGTGTGCTGTAAGGGCTATGATCTCCATTAGTCTCACTGGGCATCGATCAAGGGCTGCTAGTGCTTTTGTGGTCTTGGTCATCACTACCATGTAGGTGTCAGCCTATGGGTTGGCCCTCTGACACAGACTGTTGAAGCACGCCTTTTTGCATATGCTAATGATCTTGTGAGCCTTGTGCATCTCCTGTTCGTCTTGCGAGTAAAAACGTAGGATTACCAATCCGGAGGTGGCGGAATGTAGAGCAATGGAAGAAATTAAAAGAATGGTCATGTTTAGGCCTTCCTTAGCTTAGCGGTAAAATACCCGGCTAAAAAGCAGGACCATGCTGAAGGTGGCTAGGTTCGATTTCTAGTCTGGTCCTGGAAATATTAGGATTGGAAATATTGTCGACATTCATGGGCATAGGGACTATGTCCAAGGGCTTGACGATCCCTCCCCAGGTCATCTGCGAGTTGTTGGGCCTGCTTAGAATGTAATAGGGTTTTACAGTGGGCTATGTTAAAATTCAGGCTCCGCCAAAGCGATCGTGTGCTGCTTAAAGTGCACATGCCCAGGAGGTTTACACAGGCCCAATAAGCCGCCTTTGAGAGCAATCATAACGAACGACTTAGAAGATAATACGACGCGATACAATCAGCAACGACTTATGCGTCGAATGAAAGATCACGATTAGAAGCTAGGAACATGGAACTGCAAGTCGCTAGGTTTTGCAGGTTGCGACAGGATAATTTACGATGAATTTCATCCCCGCAACTTCGACGTCGTAGCGCTGCAGGAAATCTGCTGGACCTGTTTTAAACCAGGCGTAGTTGATCTGATAGATCAAATGATCAGAACTCCAGAACAATTTGGAAGACCAATAACATCTGCATCTAACCAATATTATACGCAAGGGCTTTGTTACCGTTTAGGTACCTCCACCCTAGGGAAGAAGTCGAAGCAGAGCGAGAGTGGCAACAAAAAAGAGCTAGAGACGAACAGCATACTACTGTTCGTCGTAAAGAGAATGAGTTATCTTTTGAAATATGTCATTTATAATTGTTTTCTAATGAAATTATAACTATTAAATACTAATTAAGCATAGAAGAGAATAATGAATATCTTATACTAAAGTCTTAAAACTATACAAGGATTAAACTATCAACAATTAGCTTAGGACATCAAACAAGTTATAAAACAGCACTCCGATAAAACGGTCATATTAAAAATAAGCTACATCTGACATACACTAAAACAAACACAAGCTGTACTTGGGATCTGGGATTTAAGAGGAAATTTAGATGGAGTATGTGCAAGGAACTTTTGGAAAAGGGATGGGAAATTGGGGGTCAGCTACCGGTCCTAGAGGAAAGGCAATTTCTTTTTCTCCAAGCCAACCAGCAAGCTAGATAGATGTTAGGATTGTGCGACAATTCCCCGAAAACCAATTCCCCGAATGCAATTTACCCGAATGCAATTTCCCCGAATGTAACAATTCCCCGAATGTAACATTTCCCCGAATGGAACAATTCCCCGAAAATAAAATACCTCTTTTAAACACATCTTCGCAATCGACTGTTGTATGCGTCTGATAAAAGCAGCGTTCAAAAATACATTCAAAAGTGTCTTATAGGAGAATATCAGCTGAATAGCCTTTGGTAGTATTTGTAGTTCTTGTTACTCCAAGATGTGTTGTTGAATTATTAAGATGTCAGAGTTCAGCGTTTTCTAAGGTAGTTTTTTTTCTCCCAAGATAGTATCAAACTGCAATTCCGATTGACAAATATTTGTCCTGTCTTCGGAATCAAACTCCAGTCGTGTATATACCTTCTTCAAATATATAATGCAATGGTGGATGTGAATCCTTGTAAACAAAAATAATGCGTTTGCCCGGAAAGAGGCAATGGTCGGAATAATGTTCCGAATGTTATTATTCGTTCTTTAATAACATGTATCTGCTCTGAATATGGAGGATGTGATGCATTCTTTAAAAGAAGACATTTTTACAAAGTAAGAAAATGGTAGATGTGGTCCTTCAAAAATAGGCGTTAGCTCGAAATAATGCAAGAATGAATTAATTGAGAATGAGAATAAGGAATAATCTGATCTCTTATTTTGATGCAGGCCAATTTGGCCAGACTAAGAAAAAAAAAATAAGATCCCTCATTACGCAATATGAATTGAATGTGTCATATTTCACCGAAAAACATTTTGCCGAATTCATTTTCTCAATACATAATTAGGCGGTCTGTAACTTTTGCGGTGTGATTTTTGATGGATTCTACCTTTTTCAGAATGACCTTTGGAAGAATGCCGTTTTTCAGAATGCTATGTCAAACAAATTAGCATTTTCTTAGATAAATGTGGTGTAATATAACAGCAGTTTTGAAACATATAATTGCTTCATATCAATTATTTATTATACCTGGCAAGCGTGCTACTTGCTCAGTAAACGAATAATCTCCTCTTTTTGCTTTATTGCGGACAGAACTTCTGTCTCGAGAGGCCTTAATTTAAAGAAGGCATTATCTCCTCCATTCTCATTACACCGGACAGCCCGAGTAGCACACTTGTCATACACCAGTTATCTCCTCCCTTCGTTTTATACAGATCAAATGCGTTCATTCAAAGAAAGCATTGCCTTCTTTCAGCGCATTGTCTTCATCTTCAATGGCTTTACATTCTATCTGAAACTTGGACTGTTTTTCAGCTTAGTGTTCTATTATTATTTCCACAGTTATTGAAAGCTTTCCGGTACCTGCCAGTTGCATGAATGTCTTGTGTAGCATGTACAATGGATACATTGTGCCCAAGGAGCCGAAAATGCTTCCCACCCTGAAATATCTTAGGCCGCATCGAGAATCGAACTCGCAACCTCCGGATCGGTAATCATACGCCTTTGCTCGCATGACTTACTTAATACCCATCACCTTGTACCGCAATCAAAACGAAGGGAGATGCATTCGGGGAACTGTTACATTCGGGGAATCGTTACATTCGGGGAAATGTTACATTCGGGGAATTGTTACATTCGGGGAATTGTTATTCGGGGAAATTGCATTCGGGGAAATTGCATTCGGGGAATTGTCGTACAATCAGATGTTAGATAGATCAAGTTAATAGATCAAGTTAAGTGATAATTAGATTATTCAAAGTGAAGCCATGTTTTAGTGCTTTAAATAGGCATGTGGTGCACAGAGAACAAGCAAGAGTCAAATATGACAATAAGTGAGTGGAACGGTTAGCTCGAACATTATCCTCTTTCCCAATTCTCCTAATTAGGACCCATAGGTATTTATTACATAAGCCCTCGTGGCCAGCCCCGAGCATCCGAGGGTCTCGAAAGAGTCGATCAGAAGAGCTGATCTTCTACGAATCCCTTGCAACCGTTGGAGAAGTCCGCAATAGCGACGTGTGCCCTTACCATCCACATCGGCTCAGGGAACTGGATTTGTGCTCCGAGAGAGCCAATCGGGACCAGCTTTCGTCCACGGCCCTCGATTCCTCCATCCCAGAACCATTGGGGAACTCAAGAGAGGCGAAGTTCTAGCTTTTGGAGCTTGCAGGGACAAGCTGGGTTGTTTTCCGTTTTGAAGTTCTTCTTAATCTATAAGTTTTACTTATATTGACTTTTTTGAATCGAAATTTTCAACACTTTTAATTACAGCATCCGTACCCCAGCTGAAGATGACACAAGATGAATCATCGCACAAATGTACCATGCGTCTCCATATGCTTTCATGCTTATATGCTGCTGAACAGTTTTCAAAACCCCTTCCTATCGTTTCTCATGGGAGGCACATGTTTGCCTGCAAAACCACTCATGGGGACATTTAGATATCGTAATAACTTAGATTATCGTTATATCTTAGTATTTTCACTTATCTGGACATGCAATCAGTCAAACGTGCAGGTGACTTCAACGCCGGTAAAGCAATGGTCCCCTTCCTACGTTGTGACCAAATAATCTCGGAAGTTTCCCAATCAAACAACAAACGCAGTTACTGGCGTCGGTTTTAAAGGTCGAGAACTACAAGTTCAACACATGATCATCGCGATCACAAACTATTTTTTTTTTATTTTGTCATCCAGTGTAACGGATTCAAGGAATGAATGACAATATAGCGATGCTACGGCAATTTTCAATGTCAGATTTTTTTGCCACTTATAAAAATTGGTACCAAAAACAATTGTTTCCAAGTAGGAGAAATTATTCGGATTAAATATTCAAAACAAAGGTTTAGCAAACTCATTTGGAAGCGATTCAAACAGTATATGCCTAGTGAATGCTCAGTGAAACCAAACCGAATCTGTTAAGCCTGTCAACACACCCTATTGATTATATGATAAGGTGGTACTTATTAACTAACTGGAAAACTACGACCTTGGGTTAGTATAAGCTTCCATAACTTTGTTACATGACGAAAACAAAAGGTAAAGCAAGGCAAAAAGGTATGTAATGTTATGTTCGATTGAATTGGTCACACAACACACAACAGGTTTCACAAAAGAATTTTTTGGCAGAAATGCGTTGGCGAGACGCATTTTTAGGTAAAAGTCTACTGTTTGAAAACAATTTCAGTGGTATTTAATTTCTCCTGTAGAAATTTCAATCGAAGATTTAAAGCCCTCTTAGATAAAAGCATTGAATTCATGCTGCCAATATTTGCAACTCTCTCAGATCGGGTGATGGCGTAATCCATTTCCTATGCATTTCCATAAAGCGGATGCTTTTGTTGGGCGCCGAACGGTCTGTGGTGCACACCCTTATCTTCGAAGCCGTTGAGTTGCAGGCCGTTTTTTCTCTTCCTCGTACGTTATGCGTATGTGCCATGTTCACACATTTGGCCTTATTCTTCGATCCGTGAAAAGCACTATCCGGATGAAACATAAATGCGTCCATTCAAGAGGCGTGAACCCGAGAGAAGTAAGGCCACAGTCAGTGCCTTTGTATCTGCACAGGAAAAGGGCAAACACGTTAAAGGATACATTCTAAAATCTTGTTGAGATTTTGGCAGCGGATCAGAAAACGGATTGAAGCATAATTCAATTTTTTGGGCCAATAGGTTTTTTCTTGACAACGCTAACAGAAATTTACGCAGGCTCGAGTGGGTTTCCATTGCGGTGATCTATTGCACTATGATAAAGCCCCAAATTAAAATGTATTCCGACTTACTGAACCGTGGCAGCTTTCCAGGAGGGTTGAATACCGTATCGCAAAAAGTAACCCCCGGAGGGGTGCCCTCACTAGAAGTCAAGATTCGGTGATTGCACAGGAACAAAGATGAAGATATGAATGAGTGGCAAATTATCACATTATCACGCCCTCCTTTTTTCCTGTGTCATTGTTTCCCGTGTTTCATCTCGGGCGTTTATTGTCGAGCGCGCCACATTATCGCAGATTTATGGTCTGCTTGTAGTCACATCATCATCCTCTCCTACAGACGGAACACTTAGGGATGGATTGTCTTCTTGAGGCTAAGGTTGAGATGTCTCGACCTTTTTTGTTTTCACTTTATCACTTGTTTTTTGCACACTCGGAAGGCAGGATTATCATGGTTATCTAAGGAAGGTGCTGAAGAGGTCATTGAATGTTACTCATACTGTTCCCAAGCCATGCTGATATGATTTGGATTTTTTACTTTTATACTATGTTAACAACAGAAATAGTTTGTTCTTATACAGCATATAAGTTTTTCAAATGCGTTGTTGAAATGTCGTTTAACGATATGAACACATTAAGAAATCAACTGTATTTTAAAGTGATTTAAAGATGATTTTTTCTTCAAATTTTATTTTGGGCACTTTACACAAGAGAGGTGCATTTGTGTAGTATTGGTAACGTGATAGCCTTTCACGGATCCGCCGCCGGGAGCTATCTGAATGGATTGTTACCACGTTCGTAGCATTTTGATTTGGTAACCTGTGTAATGTACCCAACAAAGCACAGATACCGATGCTATTAAGTGGCTGCTATGAACACTTTACGGTAGAAAACTTCAAGTAGTCGTTGTCGAAACACGTCAGCAGAAGCAATGTAGTCAAAGTATGGAAAGTATTGAATTAAATGATGGCAGATTGCACGGACGGGCTTGTTCAAAGCATAATTGCTGCTCCTCGACTCCAGAAAAAGAAAGTTATGATGATTAAGCGGTCTCTCTGGTGCGTATACATACATATTTGAATTTTGGCTTGGCGATCGATGTCCCCTGTGAGCAATTTTCCTGCAAACGTTGCTTGGGCGAATCTTCTTTTCACGTAAGTGGTTCGATTCTCAAAAGACGACAGCACTCCTGATACGGTGGCAAATTCTATTGGTCACGGCAACCAATAAAGCGTAGTGCACACCGCACAAATTTTTTAGAACGGCTTCTATTCTAGCAATCCAATAGGCCACACAACAGCATTCGATTCCAATAAAGATCTCACAATGGAGCAATAGAAAGACCTGAGGCACATTGGATCCATGAACTTATCAGCGATTTCGAACATAAGACCAAGTTGACGATTAGCTCTGGTCACGATATCGTTATAGTGGACACGGAATGTGAGAGCACTGTCCAAAATAACACCAAGTTACTTAATTTGCTGATCCCGAATAATAGTCTGTCTGTTGAGGACGTAGTCGAATGTGAATGGCTGATTTTTCCGATTAAACGAGATAATGTTGCATTTTTCGATACTTAGTCTTAGTCAACCTGCCAACCTAAGTCCATGCTCTGCAAGCAGGAGGAAGTAAACTGCATCAAATTCGTGGATACAGAACGCTCTGGTTCAGGTAGAATCCGTGCTGATCTTTGTCTATTCAGTTTTTGCAACACGTAAACAGGCAATCGTTTGCTATTATTTCAAATAACTTGGAGCAAGAGCACAAGGAAGTAATGTCTCGATAGTTTGCAATATCACGTTTGTCTCCATTTTTGTGAATCGAAAACATGAAGACAAAGTTTCAGTGTGTCGGGAACTCACTACGCTGAACTGATAGATAAAAAAGCATTGCTAATGAGAGGCTTAAACCGTCTTTGCATAGTTTTAGCACGATAGCTTTAACGCTGCTTCTCCTAGATTATCCATGAACATATCCACTTGCTTGATTACCACGGACCACTGTTGCCGGCTGCCTCGGAGGATGTCGGTCGCCTCGCCATAGCTCGGTCGTCGTACTTATTTATTTATTTATTATCAGACTAAGGCCGGGTAACCTGTGAAATACTTAAAAGTCTTCTTCATTCAGCTCGGTCCGTGGCTGAACGTCGCCAACCACGCAGTCTGCAGAGGGTCCGCAAATCGTTCTTCACCTGATCGATCCACCTTGCACGCTGTGCACCTCGCATTCTCGTTTCCGTCGGATCGTTGTCGAGAACCATTTTCGCCGGATTACTGTTCGATATTCTGGCTACGTGCCCGCCCCACCGCAGTCTACCGGTCTAATAAGCGTTTTCTAGATAGTCAGGCGGCGAACTCTATTCGATCGGAGCGTTTTGCGGAGTCCAAAGTACGTAGGATTTCCTGCCATGATGCGTCTCCGAATTTTCCAAGTACACGAATTCTTCAACCACCTCGATTTCGTCACCACCAATACTAACTCGTGGTGGGGGGCTTGCGTTATCCTCTCGAAAGCCTCTTCCTATCATGTACTTCGTCTTCGACGTGTCCAATCGACTAGTTCGACTAGTCCAATCCGTTTAGCTTCGCTTTTCAGTCTGATATAGGCTTCCTCCATCCTCTCAAAGTTACGTGCCATAATATCAATGTTGTCGGCGAAACCAAATAACTGGACGGACTTCGTGAAAATCGTACCACTCGTGTCAACTCCCTTCAAAGCAATGTTGAATAACAGACACGAAATACCATCACCTTGCCGTAACTCTCTGCGCGTTTCGAAGGGACTCGAGAATGCCCCTGAAACTTGAACTACGCACATCACTCGATCCATCGTCGACTTGATCAACCGTATCAGTTTATCCGGAAATCCGTTTTTGTGCATTAGCTGCCATAGCTGTTCCCGATCGATTGTTTTATATGCGGCTATGATGTCGATAAATAGATGATGTGTGGGCACGTTGTTTCTGAAATACCTGACGTACGGTGAACACCTGGTCTGTGGTAGACCATTCACCCATAAATCCCGCCTGGTACTGCGACACGAACTCTCTTGCGATTGGTGTCAGTCGGGGGCATAACATTTGGAAAAGTACCTTGTAGACGGAGTTCAGCAATGTGATTGCGCGGTAGTTGCTACAATACAGCTTATCGCACTTTTTGTAGATGGGACACACGATACATTTCATCCAATCCTGCGGCAAGGCCTCATCCTCCTAAACCTTGATAATTACCCAGTGCAGCGCTCTAGCCAGTGCATCACCACCGTGTTTAAACAGCTCTCCTGGTAGTTGGTCAAATCTAGGGGCTTTGTAGTTTTTCAGCCGGCCGATCTCCTCCTGGATTTCCTGGCAATTCGAAGCCGGAAGTCATATGTCCTGCGCGCGTGCTACCAGATTTATTACCATACCGCCACCGTTGTCTGTCTCATTGTCATTTAGGTGCTCTTCGTAGTGCTGCTGTCACCTTTGGATCACCTCACGCTCGTTCGTAAGAAAGTTCCCGTCTATGTCCTTACACATGTCGGGTTGTGGCACGTGGCCCTTACGTGAACGGTTTTGCTTCTCATAAAACTTACGTGCATTATTAGCCGGTCGTCATACTACTCGGTGAATTTTTTGCAATTGCAAATTATTCCATAGTCGATCCTTTGCGTGCTTAATCGCCTTTTGTGCCTATTGTTCAGCTTCCTGGAATCTTGCCAACGCTTCAGGTTGGTTCGAATTTCGCTTTTATGGATCACAGACATTTACGTCGCTGTCGAATTGCATCTTTGCTTCGGGGTATCGTCATGGTACTGCTTTTGGGTCTGCATGGCACTTCGATTATCTTCTCGGTGAACCTGTCCACATTTCAATCTATTGCTGGGCTGATGGTTTCGATGGTAATACGTTCATACAACGGCCAGCCTGTGCGTTTGTAGAGCCATTTGTGTCGCATCGTACGAGGACAGGACCATCCGGGAACCTCTATTGAAAAGTTGCGCTATTGTGTCCATCCGTCAGAGTTCTTCAAGTAAATCTAACAGCAGCTAGCTCCGGGAAAGCAAGATCAGATAATTTTTTTTGTATATTTTTATTTTTTTCCTTTTTTTTTAAATTGCCAACAATAGGATCAGTCGATAACCCGTACCTTCAACCTTCCTGCTCATTAAACAATGCACCCAAATCTACTTGACACCGAGTTAGATTCGACGGAATCTAAATGGAAACAACAGTTACCTGGATCGGTGCGTGAAAACGTGCTTACATGTTGATTTTAACAACGAAGTTCGGTGGTGTGATTCATTTTAGTTTCTTGGAGTGTAATGACGCAAGGTTCGAGGTCGGTGATTAGGAGCTTTAGCTCAGTGATGTTAGCCCTGAGTCCACGAAGGTGCAATTGCAATGCAAAAGTGCCACCGGAATGACTATTTACGCATGATCTGGTAGATTATTATGAGCTTCGTGGTGGTGTTCTATGCTTAGTACGGACGGGTGTAACGGAGGAAGGAGCGGTAATAGCTTCTGCTGATGGGTGTTGGAATAGAAAACTTGCTTGTGGGACGCCCCACAGTGCCAGCCACTGTCGAAATCATTTCACTAGTATTGTGGGATGTGGTGGTTACAGACCTATGGAGATTGGAGCGTCCTGCCACATTGCTCATTGTTTCCATAACTGCCAGCAACAGCCAACAGCGTGGAAGGACTTAGTATCATCGACACGTTCGTTGTTGGCTCGCTGTTCGTCAAGTTCTGACCAGGATAGAGAAGGGCTACCCCTGCTTCCGTCGTCTATCCCAAGCTTTTGCATAGTGGTAGTTTGTGAGGTTTCATCGGCTACAGAGGTAAATTCGCCATCAACGGGTTGGGATAATCGTCGTGTCGCGTGACGTGATGGCGGATTTCTTCGGAGGTGGACTCGGACCTGGGGAAATGGCTAATTTACCATAGGTGAGCTTTGGTACACGGTCGCGCTTTATTTCTTTAACGATTGGAGAGTTGTTCCGCGATCTTGTTATAGGGCCTTGTATTGCACAATTCAGACCGATTTGGTTGCTGCAAGTCAAATGTAATTAGGGTGACCATATGAAATTTTTCCAAAGGAGGACAATCGTAGCGAAAAAGGAAGACATTTGGTTAAAAAGGAGGACATAAAAAACATCGATCGATTTTTGGTTTTTAGGATGATTAAAAATATTATATTTGGAGTTTTGCACACTAATGTTTATTGGAAGAAGTTTTTGTAAGAACCAGCAAGTAACCTAGCAAACAAGAGATCGTATAATATTGCGAATAAGTGCACAAAGTGGAGACCATATACGTACACTTTGAATGAACTCAAATAAAGGCATGTGCCTATATCACCTCCACCTTACACTTATTCGCTAGCACATGCAACTTTGTTTTAGCTGAGAGATACGACATCTTCTTCTACTTTATTAACATTACATCTCCAGATGAAATATTCCCAACTGTCATTATAGCACATTATAGTCTACATCACTTTCCAATTATAAACTGCCAGCATATTTTTTGTAATGGTAAGATTTTAGCTTCAACTAATTTTGAAATCAATTGTGAACAGAATTTTAACAAGAACAGCTCATCGCATACAATTCTGAAAATTTGTCAAGATAACTGACTGAACATTAGGTTCTATAAGGACGGAACACAGGACCAGTGAAATTTGTTTCTTGAATGCCATTAAGAATCATAATTTAAGTACATGCCTTGTACATGAGAATGATATTGTTAACTGTATCACCAAGTTCTTAACTGAACTGAAATTTGAAATATTCAGATTTAGACTAAAGAAACTCAACTGTTCAGATTAGTTCAGATTTCTATTCTATTCTAGGCAAGGCATAGGGACTGCTCTTTGTCGCACATATTCAAGAAACGTACCGTGCGATGCGTTCCAAAGGCAATTCGATGGGTGCTTACTCGTAGAAAATTTTGAGAAGCATTTGCATTTTTCCTAATCCATTTTCAAATCCAATCCAATCTAATTCAATACCTATTTTTCTGATATCTTCGACATCTGTGTTACTGTAACTCAAGCATTTAATTTCCGATATTAACATTGATTTTATTCAAAAACTTAAAGGAATATGTTTCATATTAGAATGCAAAACACCATAATATGTGCAACGATTAATTTCCTAAGGGATCTCTGTTGCAGTAACTAGAATTACTACAGAAGAAAGTTATTTTTTTAAATATCCAAAAAGGAGGACATTTTAGCGCAAAAGGAGGACATCTGATTTTTAATGAAAAAGGAGGACATGTCCTCCTTTAGGATACCATATGGTCACCCTAAATGTAATCGAATTCAGTTGTATATAGGTATGTTACGTTTTTATCAACACGGTCCGTGAATTTCAGTTGATAAAATCAGAACAGTGACAAAATCGGAACAGTGACAAAATCGGAATAATTTTCTTTGACGTTTTTTTTAGCTAAACTTTGAGTAAAAATTATATATTTCTGGGAAAATGATAGATTTTAAGGTTGTAAAATTTTTAAATGCTAAGGGACTGTCACGTAAGTATGCTAGTAACAGGCAAGGGTTAGTGAAAAGAGACCAAAGTAATTATACATAGGAAATATAGTTCGATCATCAATGGTGACTTGTTGAGGTTCCTAACAAGTGAGAAATGGATCAAGGGAACGTCCATAAATTATGTCACGCTAAAATTAACCATTCTAATTGTCCCACTTTTTGTATGATTTTTTTTTATAAAATTGATATGAGCAGTCACACTTCTTGAAACCCTCTCCCTAAACCTAAAAGCCTAAAAGCACGACGTAATTTATGAACGTCTCCTAAGACAAGGTGGCATCCACTTATAACATAACAATAATTTTGAAAATATTTGACATCCTTAAGGTCAAGTTTAGATATGCCCTGAAGACCTAGATATCCAAAACCTTGTGAAGATTTCTCGCTTAACTTTTAAAAAGGACCTAAGTAACATTTTTTTCATGAATTAATTTGAATACTGCAATCAATAGCATTCATGTTGCTCTGTTGATTGCGCTATTCAAATCTGAAATATTTGGATTCTATACCAAATTGTTTAATAAATCTAAACACTCAATGACAATGATAAAGTTTCTGGAATACGAGATGCTAAGGGTTCCCCAACACTTTCTCGCAGTGTCACACAGTGTCTACCAGATCAACCTAGGCTAATGCAATGTTTTCATCATCTGCATATACGTAATCTAGTCCAATAGGAACATGCGCATCATGCAAAACTAATTTTCTCAAATACGTGATGTTTAAGATACTCCAAAATATTCCCAAGTTCAACCCAAAGTATCTACTGGACAACCAAGGCTTTGTGTAATGTCCTCACCATCGATATGTACCCAACTTGGTTCAATAAGCATATGCGCACCATCAAACCAAATTTTCTTGAAGTCGAGATGTTCAAAGTACTCCACAACATTCTCGAGTTCAGCTCAGGGTATGAACTAAGTCAATAAATCAATGATTTTGTAATGGTCTGATCTATGGAATATACTCAACATGCAATGGGAATAATGCAAACCCAATTTTCTGGAATACGAGGTGTTCATAGTACTCCAAAATGAGTTCAGTTCAAAATATATACTACATCTATCATAACTTTTGCAATGTCCTCTTCGTCAGTATGTACCAAATCCAGCTCAAAAAGCATAGGATCATAAAGCAGATAGGCATCATAGAACAAACTGCAAATTTCAAAGTAGGCTCTTTGTGTATCAATAATCGACGAACGGCACTCCCGTATATCCAAGAAGGAAGAAATAGATAGCAAAGCATGCGATGCTGCTCTAATTTATGTGCGTTGTTCAGTAAAGCTTGACTTCCACTGCTAGGTTTGCTAGCGTTCCAAAATCTTAGAAGGACCACATTCCACGGCAAAGATGCCTATATGTTATGAGATAGGATCCTAATTTCCATGAACATAAGATGTCCAAGAGGTGTCCCGTTAGCCTTGCGAGCATGAGCGTAGGATTGCCAATCCGGAGATGGTGAGTTAAATCCGGTCCGGTTTCTGTTGGCGTTTCTTTTGTACTTACCCCACAAGATACACACTCATGCAACGGCGGGCATAGAAAAGCTTTCAATTAATGAGGAAATGCATAGAAAAAGAAGAAATTGTCTAAGGTCCTCCAGAATGATCTTGAGTTAAGATCTAGATATCTACTAGATGTACAATAACTATGAAGGTGTTTGTGTCAATCAATTTGGCGGCGGACTTTTCCGTTGAGGCGTATAACCGACTTGTATGATTACATCAAACAATACGACTTCCAGGATATTTTAATCACCTGTAAAGGCCTGCAATGGCTAGTATAAGGGATGATTCAAGTCATATAAGTGGATTTACTGGGATATCATATCTAATATCATGCATAAGTTAGATTACTGGATAGGTCAAAGTCGTATTGAACATTTTGTATTAAAATGATCTGATATCCAGGACGTTTCGAAGAGATGTAATACAGTCAATATCGAGATGTGGAGCAGAAGTTCTTGGAAATTGTTCGAAAGGAATATCAGAGTAATCGTGAAAATAGAACAAGTCATAGAACGAGTCATCAACTCATGGAGGGCCCACTGTAACTCTTAAAATAATTAAGTTATTTCCTACCAGCTCGATGGAACTGCTGGGATGTTTAGTGATGCACAGATATATCACTTAGGATTTGGTTAATCTGGTAGATCGCATTTTCGGAACTTCAGGACGTTTTGGAGAACATAATACGCTTGTAGTAGCTTGTAAAAGTAATGTATATCATTCTATCGGCTCGACGGACCTGTTGGGATGTTCAAAGATGCACAGATATATCGTTCAGGACTTGGTTGATCGAGTAGATCACATGTTTTGAACTCCAGTACGTTTTGGAGAACCAAAAAGGCCTGTAGTAGCTGTGGAAGTTATTAGTGAAATACTATCGGCTCAATATACCTGCTGAGATATTCAACGATGCACGGATACATCGTTCAGGACTTGGTTGAATACATATTCTGAACTGTTTTCAAGTCCTTTGGCATCATTTTAAGTCCTTTGACATCAAAAAACAAAAAAAAAATTTCCCCTTGTGAGAAAAAAAAAGTTTTGATTAATTTTGAGCACCCCTGAATCATGTCCGATTTAGCTCAAATTTTGCATAGAGGGATATTTTTGGCTACGAAAACGTTTGCGTATCGTCAGGTATTGGAATTCGATGAAAAAAAATTTCATCATCTGAAAAAAAATTCCCAAAAATGTTCTAAGAGAAAAAATATTTTTTCAAAAAAAAAAAATTTGGAGTAACATCATATCTTGAAAATTTTCATAGGTAAAAATTTCAAAACTTTGATGAATTTTAAGCACTCCTAGATCATGTCCGATTGAGCTTAAATTTTGCATGGGGTCATATTTTGAGATTATGAAACATGTGGGCAATGCCGTTTTTTGAAAATCAAAACTGTCATTTTTATTGGCACCCTAGTCCATGGTGTTCATAGTGTTTGAATTGCTGCTGATTTTCTACTGGTTGCACCCATTATGTAAGGGCAACAAAACGCGTGGCTACACGGTAGGTTAGAGTTTTATTATACTTGCTTGATTTTAACGGACATAATAAAATTCATCTGACTGATTTTTCCGATTGACAACTGTGAAAGTACTTAATGAATATGGAAGGGTGTTGAAAATTAAATTGCGCCTTTTTTAAAAAATGTAACTTTTTTCGGTTGCAAAAGTCTATCGAAATTTTGGGTGAGATCAGTAAATGTGCATTTTTTACGCTGTGTAAGTTTAACTAGAAATGAATCACAAGTAGTGGTTAAATTTCTATCCACCGATGAAAGCTTGTGCAAATAACCGATAAGCAGTACAGATAAGCAGCATGAAGTCAACTGCCAGAATTTGGGTGCGATTTTTCAAAGTAGGAACTATCGTCGAAAAAAATATAATCAATTATGCAGGAAGCTTCCTACGTCTACCAAACTTGGCTATGTGTTCGCTCCAAAAATAGTTTTTATAGGAGGCTCGAAGATCAATTTTTTTTTTAAACTAAGATTATATTACAAACTACTCAATTTGAAGAATGGAACTATCCAACTAACAGTATTTTTTTTAGACTTTTCTATGCAATTAGTCTTTTATGTCGCTCGAAAAAAAGCTCCAACACCGCTAGGTGATTAAATTGAGGTTTTTGATAAACGGTTTTAATATCGAGTAATTAAACCTTAGATACCTTTCGCCATACAGATTCCAAAAAGTTAACTCCTGGTGTTCCGCTGAAAGCACGCTCAAAGCAGGCAAAACATTGACTTATATTTACCGGCCAATGTTCTTCATCATTCGACACTCTGGTTGTTGCTTTACTCCTTTCGTAAGCTGACTAGAAATAAAGTTCCGTGACGACTGTGCAACTTTTGGGCAACTTTAATCTTCTTATGAAATGCAAGCAGATCGCAATAAAAAAAATCATTCCGGATTACGTCTTTCTAAACGACTCGGTCTTCCGCTGCCATGGCGGACGACTTCATTCATCTTCAAGGGGCTGTCGAGATGCTTTGAATTTATTATTAATATTTATACATGGGGCAACTGGCGACTGATTGTCTCTAGCGTATAAAAAGAACGTAGCATTGACAACGAGCTGGAAAGTTCTTATTTCACGCCCTGTCCTGAAACAAGGCGAGCAAACTGACGGAAAGACATGGTTTGCGGTGCATGTGGTGCTGTCACTAAATTCGAATAAAGCGAAAAGAAGTACAATCTAGCGAAGTGAGTGATGGCGATGTTGGAACGATATTGCAGTGAAATGGCTATGAATAAAAAGTGTACACATTGTATAACATATAATTTGAATTTTGCTCATATGTACATCTGAAAGATTTGGGCTATATTGTTTCGAAACGTCTCAGCATTGACTTAATCCATCACGCACTATCAGAAGATTTTCTCAATTTATCGTAGGGGAGAAGTGGGTAAAACCGACACCCTAAGCAACTTTACAGTTCTTCAATCTATGAAGCAATTTTCCGGTCTAGAAATTTCATACCAGCATACTTTGGCTCTTCATGCATCAGTCCACGAGGTCGCAGGACAACATTTCTTGATAGAATAGATTTATGATGAAAACGCGAAGAGCCCATCTTCCAGCCCTACCAGCTGGGGTGCGGGTAAGATCGACACCACATGAGGGTAAAACCGACACATCAAGTCGTTATGGAATCGAACATCAGAACAGTTCTAAATGATGTTACAACATAATTGAAAATGTTTAGCAACATTCATTTTGATATTTGATATTTTTGATATTCGATGGCAGGTGTCGAATTTACCCCAACAGATAACATAATAAATGCTACAATAGATCTAATAACAGGTCGCAGTGGCATACCCGAACAGGAAAAAAAACATAATAATGGTGAGATACATGTGGATGTTCATAATTAGAAAAGATAACTATTTTTCCACAACACACACAAAATGATGTACAATTATGGATCAGAGATGGATTAAATACTAAAAATCAACAAATTATTGTCGTAAAAGCTTATACACCGATGCCAAAATTTTACATAACTCATCTCCTCAATGGTGATCAATGCTAATTGTTTGTTTATTACGACTCTTACACGTCTCCGCCTGTCACAAAATGACTAGAAACACAAGAAATCAAACGTTTATTCAAAGTGTGTCGAAATTCTGTCCGATAATCACTTGAAATCAGAGATTTGAAGTGGTGTCGGTTTTACCCACAATTCCCCTACCCGGATTTGGCTGGAACATTGTTTATGCATCTACAAACATGTTCAAAGTAGTTTGATCTAAAAACCCCATGTATCAATCAAAAGAACAGTTCTATAATCTTTTAACACAACACTAACACATCCGTATAAAATCAGTAGATGCCAGCGAAACACTCGTTGGCTCCAAACCTGCATCAAATCTTGGATTCACCATACAATTCCAATTGTTAATATGGAAGACAAAAATTTCACAGTTTAAATTCAGACGTTTATAATTTTTTTCACACATGTTGCGTTAAATGTGGTGTAATCCAAAAAAGGGTGTGCATACACCATTAACCATAGGGTGCTCAACAATGTGTGAATCTCACGTATGACATGGTGAACGTTTGCGAAGCAGATAAAAGTAAATCATTCCGGTGTAGTTGCTCTCCAATCGTCCATGCTGTTCCACATTTGTGGTAAGTTTGGGTAATTATTTATTCCCCAGCCCGAATTGTATTCCGTTGTTGTGTGTCGGTAGTGCCATTGAAATATATCTCCTTTCTGCGAGGGCTGCAGTAATTTTGCAGTTCATAACTTTTCTCATCACTCATCCTTTGTCACGGGTCGTGTGAGACAAGATTAGCCCCCGGTTTTCCCGCAAAGTCGCTTGGCAGGAATCGCACGACTGCGCTAGGCTGAGGCGTTGACTGAATTGGTATGCTGAACCTGTGTGCATCGCACCGTATATCGTCAATCGTTGTCAACCAGTCATCAACAGCCGCGCGGTGAGCCAAGAGTTTAGGACGTTGCTGACACTTCGCACAACATTCGCTCTTTGTCTCGTTTAGCTATCACACATTCTCCCACATGTGGGCATCTACCATCGGTTAGTGGCAAGTTTGGAGGCATAAGCTCATAGGATCTGCATTTTGCCAACGGTTGCGTCGTACAGCTCAGAAGATCGAAAGAATGAACGTTAACGGATTGGCACTATTTTTGTGCACGGACGGGCATAAAAAACTTTCATCGTTGCAATGCATTTTGCGTTGCTTGCTGCAAACAGCTTGTGTCGCAGTGGCTCAATATGAAAGAAATGCCCAGAATATTTTCTTGTTTTATACCATTATGACTCTAATTCCAAACAGGCTTATATTCCGAACCGAACACTCAACACAGGGAGATTTATCTGAAACATGCCTTGATTGCATAGATAAACGAGATTTCTGGGCAGGCGTACAGATTTACGACATTATATTCTCTCTGTTCAGCATATTTTGCTTAATTCACGTTACTACCATTCATTGGAATCCATTCTTTCTGTTGGGCGCATTTAGTGACGAAAATAATTTGAATAAAGCGCACAATAGCCGTTCAAAAAACCAAGAACAAAATCAATTTCGCCCATTTGAAATAAAATCCATACAAATGTCTAAAAATGTGAAAACGTTGAAATTTTTCATTTTGTTACTGTTAATGAGGTGTTCGGAATTGAGGCAATTTTAAATCTGCATGTTAAACTGTTAGGCATTCGGGACAAATTTTGGAAGAATAAAATCATTTACTATTGACAATCGTCTTCAAAATTGGAACCACTTTGGCATCTTTCGATTTATCTGAGAAGTATGCCAATTGAAAACGTTTTGTTAAATAAATTAACCAAAAAGGATGAAGAGTTCTCAGGAAGTTTTTGGTGAGTATCTAGAAAGTACCATCATCACCCGGTGCTTTCATATTTTTAAATTTTCTAGTAATAGATCCCACTTCATCCAAATTAGTTCCCATCGAAGGGTCAAGAACATCAGAATGTCTTCGAAGCTCCGTGTAACCTGTTCCTCAATTGGACTTAGATTAAAATTATGGGCACTCCCAAACTGCTGAGCAAGTTTTTGAGCCTTTTGGTATCCATGGGAGTATTAACAGGAAGCGTATGAATGAGGCTAGTTTTAAGAGGACTAAGTGATTTTCAAAATGAAAAATTTAAAATCTTCTGTTATTCAAATTATGTGCTCGCGTAGTTAGCATAGTTAGTTAATTTTGGCACACCAACTTAAAAAAAAGTAATCATGATTTGTTTGTTCATTTTGAGCCACTGTGGATTTCCGTTCGATGGTTCGTTATTGGAGGCAGCAGATGCTTCAGTCAACTTCAGAAGTCATTTTCATCTTTCGTTTTTTCTCAGCCTTCGCCTGTAGCATCCATCAACACCATTTTCCTGTTGTGCATGCTCTCTTTAATTTTCTTACTCTTTGAAAAGGTTGTAAAACAGATTTCGAAAAAAAAACCGTGGACTCTTTGATTGAGGAAACAATCGAGGTCGGTAAAAAAGGCTTTTGAGTTTTTTTAAGTTTGGTTTTGTTACCAAACTGTTTCGAAAACACTTTTTCCATTCAAATGAGTTTTGTCATCTTCAAAGTAAACTCTTTATTTATCAAAGTAGAGGATAAACCATGGCTTGCAGATAGTCGAAGTTGTTTATCTGTTTAATGGTCTAAATAATGGGCCAACAACTATATCAGTTTTTCATTAAATAATTTCAGTACCGTCGTGTGGGGCTTCTTTTGACATGCGGGGCAACTTTGTACACTTGAGTTTTTAAAAATTTTCAAGCATAAATTCTGTTTATAGACATACAAGCTGTATGTACCCGGTCTTGTTCGGGATTGCCAGTTTGATTTCACTAAAACCAGTTGGTAAACGGGGTTATCGTGTTTTGTTGATACTTCTTCAGTTGATAAGAAGATCACAAGATTGTTTAAATAACATCCAATGATATGAAAACTCATATGTGAATATGTGAATATGGACGAAGGTCCTTCGTAGCTTAGTTGGTTAAAGCACCAGTCTAGCGTACTGTAGGGTCATGGGTTCGAGTCCCATCGAAGGGAAAGTGGTTACCTCCAATACATTTTCCAAATCATTATCTTCCACATAACGTACATATTCACATATGAGTTTTCATAACATTGTAAACATCCAATGATGATTAAAAGAAGGTAAAAATATTAATTCCGGCAAAGAAAACCTTTTTATATTCTAGGGAATGAATGATATTGCCGAGAAAAAGATGGTTACCGAAACTCATATTCGGAGGAGCATCATTTTCGAGTTTGCGGGCAGCAGGGACTATGTCCAAGGGCTTGACGATCCCTCCCCAGGCCATCTGCGAGTTGTGGGGCTTGCCTAGGATGTGGTGGGGTTTGACAGTGGGCCCTGTTAAACCTCTATAAAAAGCTGCATGTATCCGCAAGTAGGCCCCACCAAAGCGACCGTGTGCCGCTCAAAGCGCACAAGCCCAAGTCCTGGTGTTAGGTGGGACGCTAAACAGCCCTGACACGACGGCCCTCCGACGAGACAGGAGGTTTGCGCTGGCCCAATAAGCCGCCTAGAAAACCAATCATTACGAACAATATAAGAGATAATGCGACTCGATATAATCGGCAAAGACCCAGGCGACGAATACAGGATCACGATTGGAAGCTTGGAACATGGAATTGCAAGTCGCTAGGTTTCGCAGGTTGCGACAGGATGATCTACGATGAATTACATCCCCGCAACTTCGACGTCGTGGCGCTGCAGGAGATTTGCTGGACAGGACAGAAAGTGTGGAAAAGCGGGCATCGAGCGGCTACCTTCTACCAAAGCTGTGGCACCACCAACGAGCTGGGAACCGGCTTCATAGTGCTGGGTAAGATGCGCCAACGCGTGATTGGGTGGCAGCCAATCAACGCAAGGATGTGCAAGCTGAGGATTAAAGGCCGTTTCTTCAACTATAGCATCATCAACGTGCACTGCCCACACGAAGGGAGACCCGACGACGAGAAAGAAGCGTTCTACGCACAGCTGGAGCAGACATATGATGGATGCCCACTGCGGGACGTCAAAATCGTCATCGGTGACATGAACGCACAGGTAGGAAGGGAGGAAATGTATAGACCGGTCATCGGACCGGATAGTCTGCACACCGTATCGAATGACAACGGCCAACGATGCATAAACTTCGCAGCCTCCCGCGGAATGGTAGTCCGAAGCACCTTTCCCCGCAAAAATATCCACAAGGCCACATGGAGATCACCTAACCAAGAAACGGAAAACCAAATCGACCACGTTCTAATCGACGGTAAATTCTTCTCCGACATCACGAATGTCCGCACTTACCGCAGTGCGAATATTGAATCCGACCACTACCTCGTTGCAGTATGCCTGCGCTCAAAACTCTCGACGGTGTACAACACGCGTCGAAGTCGGACGCCGCGGCTTAACATTGGGCGGCTACAAGATGGTAGACTAGCCCAAGAATACGCGCAGCAGCTGGAAGTGGCACTTCCAACGGAAGAGCAGCTAGGCGCAGCGTCTCTTGAAGATGGCTGGAGAGATATTCGATCCGCCATTGGTAGCACCGCAACCGCTGCACTTGGCACGGTGCCCCGGATCAGAGAAACGACTGGTATGACGGCGAATGTGAGCAGTTAGTGGAAGAGAAGAATGCAGCATGGGCGAGATTGCTGCAACACCGCACGAGGGCGAACGAGGCACGATATAAACAGGCGCGGAACAGACAAAACTCGATTTTCCGGAGGAAAAAGCGCCAGCAGGAAGATCGAGACCGTGAAGAAACGGAGCAACTGTACCGCGCTAATAACACACGAAAGTTCTATGAGAAGTTAAACCGTTCACGTAAGGGCCACGTGCCACAGCCTGATATGTGTAAGGACATAAACGGGAACCTTCTTACGAACGAGCGTGAGGTGATCCAAAGGTGGCGGCAGCACTACGAAGAACACCTGAATGGCGATGTGGCAGACGAAGATGGCGGTATGGTGATGGACCTGGGAGAACGCGCGCAGGACATAATTCTACCGGCTCCGGATCTCCAGGAAATCCAGGAGGAGATTGGCCGGCTGAAGAACAGCAAAGCCCTCGGGGTTGACCAACTACCAGGAGAGCTATTTAAACACGGTGGTGAGGCACTGGCTAGAGCGCTGCACTGGGTCATTACCAAGATTTGGGAGGAAGAAGTTTTGCCGCAGGAGTGGATGGAAGGTGTCGTGTGTCCCATCTACAAAAAGGGCGATAAGCTGGATTGTAGCAACTACCGCGCAATCACATTGCTGAACGCCGCCTACAAGGTACTCTCCCAAATTTTATGCCGTCGACTAGCACCAACTGCAAGGGAGTTCGTGGGGCAGTACCAGGCGGGTTTTATGGGCGAACGCTCCACCACGGACCAGGTGTTCGCCATTCGCCAAGTATTGCAGAAATGCCGCATATGATACAATCGATCGGGACCAGCTATGGCAGCTAATGCACGAACACGGTTTTCCGGATAAACTGACACGGTTGATCAAAGCGACGATGGATCGGGTGATGTGCGTAGTTCGAGTTTCAGGGCATTCTCGAGTCCCTTCGAAACCCGCAGAGGGTTACGGCAAGGTGATGGTCTTTCGTGTTTGCTATTCAACATCGCTTTGGAAGGGTAATACGAAGAGCAGGGATTAACACGAGTGGTACAATTTTCAATAAGTCCGTCCAGCTATTTGGTTTCGCCGACGACATAGATATTATGGCACGAAACTTTGAGAAGATGGAGGAAGCCTACATCAGACTGAAGAGGGAAGCTAAGCGGATCGGACTAGTCATCAACACGTCGAAGACGAAGTACATGATAGGAAGAGGTTCAAGAGAAGACAATGTGAGCCACCCACCGCGAGTTTGCATCGGTGGTGACGAAATCGAGGTGGTAGAAGAATTTGTGTACTTGGGCTCACTGGTGACTGCCGAAAATGACACCAGCAGAGAAATTCGGAGACGCATAGTGGCTGGAAATCGTACGTACTTTGGACTCCGCAAGACGCTCCGATCGAATAGAGTTCGCCGCCGTACCAAACTGACAATCTACAAAACGCTCATTAGACCGGTAGTCCTCTACGGACACGAGACCTGGACGATGCTCGTGGAGGACCAACGCGCACTTGGAGTTTTCGAAAGGAAAGTGCTGCGTACCATCTATGGTGGGGTGCAGATGGCGGACGGTACGTGGAGGAGGCGAATGAACCACGAATTGCATCAGCTGTTGGGAGAACCATCCATCGTTCACACCGCGAAAATCGGACGACTGCGATGGGCCGGGCACGTAGCCAGAATGTCGGACAGTAACCCGGTGAAAATGGTTCTCGACAACGATCCGACGGGCACAAGAAGGCGAGGTGCGCAGCGGGCAAGGTGGATCGATCAGGTGGAAGATGACTTGCGGACCCTCCGTAGACTGCGTGGTTGGCGACGTGTAGCCATGGACCGAGCCGAATGGAGAAGACTCTTATATACCGCACAGGCCACTTCGGCCTTAGTCTGATTAAATAAATAATAATAATCATTTTCGAGGAATTGTTATTTTCTGGAAAATGTCATATTCCGGAAATTGTCATATTCGGGTAAATGTCATATTCGGGGAAATATCATTTCTGAAAAAATGTCATTTTCGGGGATATGTCACGTTCGAAACCGATTGTAGTCGTATGTCATATTCGCGGATTTTTTTTGAGGAGTGGCATATTCGAGGAATTGTCATTTTCGGGTGAAATGCCATTTCCGGGGAAATGTTTGCCCAACGTCCGATAAGCCTATCGTACGTTGCCCGACGTCTGATAAGCCTATCGTACATTTTGGCTTACGTTGTTTACGCCTGACGTACTGATACTTAACCTCGCGCACCTTACTTCTCTTTTACATGTCCCCCTTTTCCATTCAACTCTATCTATAATAGCCTGCTTAGGCTAAAGGATATATGTCCCAATTGTTGAGGATATTGGTCAAGGGGTTCAGAAGTTTTACTGAAGTGGTCGTTTTCTAAATAATACACTTCACGCCCCGTAGCCACCTCCCGCTTTTTTCAATAACCCTCCAACTGTTGCTCCAACTCCTCTATAATCGTCCCTTTAGGATAGAGAGTAGGAGAAGGTGGAGAGACTTGATCCATAAAGCCATAAATATGCTTAATGATCTTTTTTTTTAACGAAGGTAATAGAAATCTGCAACCAGACACCTGGCGAGGCGAACCCAGGTAGTGTGGGGATGGGATCCTGACCCACTAAAACCAACTCCCAAACCAACTCATTCCCGCGGCCCGCAATTAAGCAATACTTCGGGGGATGACTATTGGCCATTGCGCCTCCTACATGACGTACACAAGTGCACGTATGCGCCTCAACTCTCCGACACTCCCCATGCAACACATTCGCACAAGACACACTGGCACCACATGTGCCCCAACACTCACCTGCTTATGCCGCTTGAATGATTGCAAGAGGAGTGACAGGTACCCTGCAGGGGGTACCCCATGCCGCCATCTCACAACATAGACAGTCCTCATTCAGTATGGTGTTCATCCCGTCCTGCAACAGGGTGGCACCACTTGTCTACCAAACCGGAGGCGACCCTAGGTTGGTGGCTCCTATGCCGCTCCTACCTCAGCTACGAGGCAGACCCTTTCATGTCTCCTATTTCTGAGGTGCCGCAGAAGCATCAACCCCCCGACACTCCTGCCAGTCATAGCGAGACTTTCGTGTCCCCTACTTCTGAGGTGCCGCAAAGGTATCTGCCCCCGACACTCCTGCCAGGCCTAGCGAGACTTCACTCAATCCGTCCCTGGCAGCCGGATCACACTACTGCCTAAGCAGCCACTCTGACCATACGTACCATGCGAGTCTGACTTGTGTGCTCGCTCATACATTCAGTCCCAATCGTTTGCACCACTGAGACATTCAGTCTCTCACTCAGTGGAGGTTGTAATACCCCATCCCCCCCGTTTCCGGAGCAATGGAAGAAATCTTACCTATTCCCGGTCTTTAAAAAAGGAAATAAGCGTGATGTCAGCAATTACCGTGGTATAGCCGCACTTTGCGCCACCTCAAAGCTGTTTGAGAAAGTAGTCTATAAGTTCTTATTCCACAATTGTCAAGATTTCATCTCCGAGCATCAACACGGTTTTATGCCAAGGCGTTCAACAAATACGAATCTGACTCTCTACACGTCGTTCATCGCTCAATATTTGCAGAAAAGATATCAAGTTGACTCTATCTACACTGATTTTTCGGCTGCCTTCGATAAGATCAATCACATGATTACAATTGCCAAGTTTGAACGCCTAGGTTTTTCCGGACCCTTTCTGTTATGGCTTGAATCCTATCTAACTGGTCGGGAAATGGCCATCATCATTGGAGACTCAACCTCGCAATACTTTGGTGTTACGTCAGGTGTGCCACAAGGTAGTCACTTAGGACCTCTGATATTTCTAGTATATCTGAATGATGTGAATCTTGTGCTCGAATCCTTCAAGCTTTCTTTTGCCGATGATTTCAAATTATACTGGACTATTAATGATGATCAGGATGCTCTGTTTCTACAACGACAACTCGACATTTTCGTCAAATGGTGCGAGATCAATTGCATGGTCCTCAACGCCAATAAATGCTCTGTAATTTCATTTTCCCGCAAGCGCTCTACTATTGACTTTTGTTACAAAATCGGATCTACAGCTATTAGACGAGAATCTGTTGTTAAGGATCTAGGCGTCTTATTAGATTCTAAGCTGACTTTCAAAGACCACATCCCCTTTATCACATCGAAAGCGTCGAAAACACTTGGATTTATGTTCCGCATTGCGAAGCACTTCGATAACATTCAATGTCTAAAATCGCTCTACTGCGCGTTAGTGAGGTCATTACTAGAATATTCATTAGTTGCATGGGCTCCTTTCTACCAAAACAGCACAATACGAATCGAAGCAATTCAGCGAAAATTCGTTCGTTTTGCTCTACGCCGTCTTCCTTGGAATGATCCAAATAACTTATCAAGCTATGAAGCACGCTGCCAACTTATTGGTTTAGATCTGTTAAGTGAGCGTCGTGACGTTTCCAAGGCGCTTTTCATTGCAGATCTCCTGCAATCTAGAATTGATTGCCCGGCCTTGCTCTCTCAATTGAACTTTAACATCCCCTTTCGTCCACTTCGGTCAACACCTTTCATTTTCTTAAGAGGTGCTCGCACAAACTATGCGCAAAATGAGCCCTTCACTAGTATGTGTCGCATCTTCAATCGCTGCTCCACCGCATTTGATTTTCACCTTTCACGGGGTGTTCTTCGGAAACGGTTTTCTACACTCCTCTCAGCTTCAAACAGTATCACACATTAGGATAGGCCATTAGGATATATTATATAATATTAAGTTAATTAAGTCAAACAATGTATCATTTGGAATTATTGTATTTCTGTTGATATGAAAAGATGAGGAGGTTTTGCGCCCATTTGAGAAAGATTCCATGGTTCTACTCAAATGGGCTTTTCCCTGCTCCAAATAAACAAATAAACAAATAAACAAATATCCACTCTGTGCACCTCCTGTGCATCGTTTGGGCGTGGAACACCCGGCATGTCACGCGTGCCTAACACTCACCTACCCGGGCTTTGATGCTGCCAATAGGTCTCGGACAGGTGCTTTGCAGGCAGCACCCACCTATTGATATTTCGAAGCCCAGATAGTCCTCAGTCTCCCCATCCTGCAACGAGGTGGCACCACTTACCTTACATGTCTCCAATTTCTGAGGTGCCGCAGAAGCATCAACCCTCCGATACTCCTGCCAGTCGTAGCGAGACTTTCGTGTCCCCTACTTCTGCCACAGAGGTATCTGCCCCCCGACACTCCTGCCAGGCCTCACTAGACTTATTCTAACACTACCGACCATGCGTACCATGCGAGTCTTACTTGTGTGCTCACCCATACACTTGGTCCCTCACTCTGTGGGGGTATTACGAGTAATACCCCCAACTCCCATTCGCTTGCACCACATGTGCACCACTTGGGGGTGTGTGGGTACCACCCACTGCCACCCGCTTGCCACCGAAGCAGCCCTCACTCTGTGGAGCCTCCACAAGCTCCGTTAACGACCTGGCTAATTGTTTCACCCCCCAGGTCATTCATCCCCTGGGCACGGTTCGCCTGACACCTTGGGATTCGGGGTTAGAGACGCCATATTGTCAGCTTCAGTGTTGTACTGAGCCTGACGATATGGCCGGATTTACACCGTTACGCACTACTTCCAAGTATCCATATCCCAACGTAACGAGGAAATGCTTAATGATCTGTACTGATAAAAATGTCAACATTCCATCAAAGTTTTAGGATATTTGGATTTTATTGCCTCAATACACTAATGGGAAATTAGTCACGAATACAAAAATTTGGCGAAAAAAAATATAAATCTGTTCTCAGACTTCTAATTCAATAACAAAAATCGTTCATGTATACGCACTGTAATTCGAAAATTCCGCGTATTTTGAAAGAAAAATATTTAAAAAATCTGAGGGGCACCTTTCTAATTTTATCAAAGCAAGTTTCTAGAGGTGGATCAATTTCCCCCGAATATTTTAAAAGTCGATTTTTGACAACACTCCAAAAATTCGATTATGTATAAATAACAACAATAATTTAAGGAATTTCATACATCAGTAAAGTTAAATACTATATTTCTGTGGAAATTACGAATGTTTATTTATTTTTGGCTGTGATACATCGGAAATCATAAAACGGGATCAAGTCTCCTCAGTATCCTCTACGTGATTTAAATGTTGTGATTAACAGGTATGTAAAAACGTTCGTTTCATTAACATGTCCCTCCCTCCTTTCTCGTTTGACCCTCCCATCCATAAGTGTTCCAAAGTTGGTGGAAAAGTTACAAAAGATCGTTAGCTAAACATAATCCCCCCTCAAATTTCCCCCCTTTTCCTAATGGCTCTCTCAACCCCTTTGTTATCTTCCCCTGGGGGTAGTGACTGTGCGTTCCAAGTCTGGTTGAAATCGGACCTGGGGGTTGAAAGTTACTTGATTTTCTCGTTTTCTAGAGAGTTTCCTTCCTCCGGTGTTGTCCTACACTAAGTGCAAAAAATTCTGCTCTTTGATTTTACTCCATTGAAACGATTTTATAGCCTTAACTAAGTAAGTGCAACTTATGAAAAGATATTTGAATTTTCTAAATGTCATGATAAACTGTCAAAAAAATGCACGCCACTCCAGTGTATTTTCAGTGCACGCGCTCCTGTGGCTTTGGCTTGCATTTTTTGACAGTTTGCCATGACATTTAGAAAATTTAAATAGGTATCCCTCTATTAGTTGCACTTACTTGGTTAAGACTATAAAATCGTTTAGATGGAGTAAAATCAAAGAGCAGGTTTTTTGCACTGAGTGTAAGACAACACCGCCCTCCCTTTTATTATAATGACCCTCTCTCCCTCTTTGTTATTTTAACCTGGAAATAGAGAATGTGTGTTTCAATCGGTTGAAATCGGTCCAGGAGGTTGAAAGTTACACTGAAAATTAGCTAAAATATTCACGACAAATGAGCCTTTCAAATAAACGAACGATTGAAAATAAATCATCCTACATCGCACCTAAACGAGAGCAAACTGTTCGCTAGGTTTACTCATATGAGTGCATGGTGAGATGGAGCGCAAAGAGAGAGGTTTGAAAAAGACTTACAATCCATTTGAATAGAAAAAATAACTCAAGTTTCACGTGACTTGATAATGGACGGCCCCAATGGGTCCTACGAAACATCAAACATTTGTAATTTCCCACCACTTCGTAACTTTCTCCGATTTCAAAAAGTGAAAAAATATTGTTTTTAATTGTTTGGAAGGAATTTGGATGAGTGAATATATCTTCTCAACCAAATAAAACTTATTATGAATAATACAATCTGCCATCGCATTGTCGTCGAACGTGCATATTTTTGTTAACGTCATATTTTCCGCCGTCCCGGGAGAAAATGAGAGATTAAGATGTTGAGAGATTGAGCGAAAATCGCTTATGCCGGAAATTAAATTGAAGTATGCCGGAAAAGCAATCGCTGTGACTGAAATACGTGCTACACCTCTTTAGTTTAAATCAAATAAAAGCTTCATCAAACGATGTTCAACAAGAATAGCAATTTTTAAGCAAACCCCATTGCAGTATTACATGGCGCACAAAATTCAGGAACAGTTGCTTCCTGTCATAAATTTCAATTAAATAATGCAGTCATACGCATGTTAGGCCAGGGATGGGGTAAAAAAACCTATACGACTATTTTCGTAACGCGACACCATTTTAATGCCACTGATTCTTAAGAACAAATACCTCATGAAAACATTTTTTTTCGAAGCAATACAATGGCACACAAAAAGGTCAATAATCCCAAGTAACATTTTAAGTTTTATTCCTCTCTAAGAATGGTTTTCAAGATCAATTTATAAGATCTAACAATAAAACCGAGTAATACACGGCAGCCTTCTGATGACTACTATAAGAGTAAGATATTGCCAAGTGGCCCTCTCCAGATAACCACTATAAACCTATTATAAGAGCATTTAGAAAGTCTTTTTAAACCACCCGCAAAAAAGGGAATTTGGCTGCGGCAGCTGTCAAAATGTTGCATTAAAAAAAGAGAAACAAATCTTTGCAGAAAAATAATAACAAAATGGATTGTTGATGAAAATTATGATTATGACAACAAAATAATATTTAATTTCAGGTTGTTTTCTCAATTCAGTACCATTGAAAAGAAGTGCGCTTCCGATTTTATGGTCAAATGTTGTGAAAAAAATAAGGTTGAACACCACGCGCCGGCCATATAACGTAGTTCAGGGAAATACATCAAAAATATTGATTACCACAACATCTAGGATGTCCACTAAATCGATTAGTATTTTTACCCAAACTATTAATTAATAAAATTGTTTATCGGAAAAAGTATGATAAGCGGTGAAAATTTCGTTAAATCATGCATTTCAGTGATATATTTCACTTACTGCGAAATGCTTTTCCGTTTTCAATATGGCCATCATGGAATTTGATCAGAAAAATTTTGCTTTTATAAAACACCGTCATAAACTCTTCGCAATACAAACATTCTTATGGGGGTAATTCATTTGACCACATTATGACCAAAAATTGTAGCTTTATTCGAGCGTTGAAAATTGGATTTATTACGCTCTTCATCACTACCATAGATCTGTTCATATGGTCAATAGGCATTTGACGTTTGAAGCATTTTTCAGCAGATTTATGGGAGGTTAATTGATAGCAATAAGAGCGCCAATAAAACTGAGCAATCAGCTTCGTGATTGCTGTCATAAGTCCGCAATAAGAATTAGATAAATCCAAGAAGCATGGAAATTGTTACTTGGGATAGCTCTCCTTTATTACGTATTCACTAATACATTTGCACCCTGATAGATGCGATGGAGCACATTTGTTAAACATTTTTTTTCCTTTATTTATGTGAATTTTTAAGTTTTAAGTTCTTAAGTGAATTTTTAAATTTTAGGTAAACCTTGGTAGTAATCAAATAGGTCCAGGTGACGTTGAGTGCGCTGCTCTCCAGAGATAATTTAAATAGCTTGTGTCAGGAGACTCACCCCAAATGTCACGGTCAAGCCTCTTATTCCCTCTGGCTATCCGAATTCGAAATGGAAATGGAATTACGAAGATGTTCCAATATATCCGACCGGTATACAGAACGCCGGAGAATGAATTAAACAATATCAGAACGCTGGATATCAGCTTTAGAGCACTGAAATTGTTGAAATCAGCATATTCGTTCTTGCATTGCTGCAGTAAACAGACCAGGGAATTAATGGCTATGCGAGTGAGGCGACAGTAATGGAATTGGGGAAGTGCGATGCCTCCCCAGCTGACCTTGTTGAAATCGGCGATAAATGTTGCGAAGCACTCATAACCCGGGTTGGGGCTCCCGGGCTGCCTGGTCACTGAAGGGGTGGAGACTTATAGCCTTGGGGTAACCAAGGAATGCCCGAAAGCCTCGAGTTGTGGAAATATGCTCTCAAGATTGATCTCGGGCGGAGAAATGAGGGCGGCGGTGCTAGCAGCGTCGTCGGATAATGCATCCTTGATACTAGCAGGTATCCCGTAGACAGACATAATGTTCCATGGTATTGCGAACATCACAGACTTCGCAGACTGATTGAAAAGGGCTCCCGTCGTAGCTATGCGAGTGCGGTGTGTGTCCGGTTCGGAGCCGGGAGATGATTTGCTGTTCTTTGAAGTTGGATAGGTCTGTCCATGCCAATTTGTCCCCATAATTTTCCGAAGGTATCCGGAAGTTGTGGCAATCCAGGAAATTTCCCAGTTTGTAAAAAAAATTATTAGGGAGTCTTTTTCTCATACTTAAAGTCTACTACTTTGTCAGTGTTGGTGAAATCATTCATAAAACTCATTCATCGAGCTCTCCCGCACGAGCAAACTCGTTTGCGAATTTAAATATTTTCATCATAAATATTATCATCAGTTTTTCAAGTCAAAACGCATCATTTCACTCATTTGCCAAAAAATCATTTCATTCTAAACAGCGTTTAAAATCAATTTGCTGGTTAATTAATGTTTACACAAGCAAGAGTATTCATTGTTTTATGCGACGAACGTCAATTAACGGTTTTCAACGAAGGAGAATAAAAGAAAACTTACGATGATTGAAATGGATGATTCAACACAGCCATGAGTTTTTAGGTGCTGAGTTGATGCGTTTCAACTCACGATTGATTTGAATCATCCATAAAGTTTGAGATGTTGAGTTTTTCCCAACACTGCTTTGATTGACTATCAATCGATGTTCCTAAATCAATTTTCTGTGTAAATAATGTTTCGTTTATAATTCTAACTTTCAGTTTTAAATTTTGCTTCCTTGGCGTAGAAGTGCGTGGATCTTGTCTAAAATATTTTTTTTTGTATTTCGACCTCAATAGTAATGCCGTCTTCAGTATCTCGCATTTGACTTGACAGTCGAGTAGAAAATCCAGGTTCCCGGAACATCTGTAACCGGATTTCAGAGGTCTACGTTCAGTTTTCACTTCCACTATTTTAAAATGATGAATTAAAATGATTGCATCATTTTTATGAGCATTTCCAACTAGTTCTTCTTCTTTTTCAATGACTCTACATTCCAACTGGAACTTGGCCTGCTTTTCAACTTAGTATTCTATTAGCATTTCCTCAGTTATTAATTGAAAGCTTTTCTATGCCCACAATTACATGAGTCAAGAAACGTATTGTGTGGCAAGTACAATGGATACACCATGCCCTGGGTATCGAGAAAGTTTCAAATCCGAAAATATCCTTGACAGGACCGAGAATCGAACTCGCCATTTCCGGATTGGCAATCTTACGCCTTTGATCGCAAGGCTACTGGAGACAACAAATCCTAGTCCTAGGACTAGTTATCTACAATTAAAATGAAGTTGACAAGGGAACGATGAATTTTATAATTAATAAAACGGGTTAAAAAGTTGTTTAACGAAAACATTTTATGTTGGAATCGGGCTTTTTTTTTGCTTATTTGCACAATGACTTCCCGATCAATAAATTAAATTTAAGCAAATTTGCAGCAACATGTAACTCTGAAACAGCTTTTATATCATTTACTGGCACAAATCTTTGCTGATGCTGTTTTGATTTTCATTCTATTTAATTGTTGTCACCAATTTTCAAAATTATGTACTGCCAGTCATCAATGGTTGTGGCCGTCTATAGTTCCGTGGCATAGTCACACAACAAACCAATTGGCATGCGAATGCATAATTGATAACTCAGATCGGATACCTTGCAGTTAAGATTAGTCAGCCGATACTTAGCAACGAGGAAGCAATGTACAAATTGTGGAATGTTAGTCAAGAAGAAGAAGATTAAAATTTATCAATGATGTTTTTCTTCATTACAGCTCAGGATGTCGAAAGATAATTGGTTTATGAACTCCATTTCAATCAATTTCTCAAGTATTTCATTTCCTTGTGCATGCCGTAAATTCCTTAGGATGGAGAAATATCCTTCCTTTCAGCAATACTTCACTATATCATCGCTCATTGGTGCTGAAAAACATCGATTATACGAACGATAACGTGTGAGAACAATAAAGCACTCAAACTTTCTTTCTGTTCGTGGCTATGGTGGCCTTTGTTAGTTGGATAGCTACAAAGGAATTTTTCTGCCCAGATCAAGTATATTGTGTTACACTCTGATCCATTGGACCAGAAATGTATGAATGAGCTCCCAGTCACTCCCATACTGTGCGCTTCCATACTGTAAATTTGTTCCGGAATCAACTATCGAGGACCTTGTGTAACTCGGTACGCCTTACGCTTTCTGTGGCTCTTGGATAGTGCGGAAAAAGTCTCAATGGAAAGGTTTTTTTTTTCTCAATGGAACAATGGATCCAAAGTGAACTTCTCTGTACCGCATAACCACAGGCTCGCCGTAGACGACTGTGCTTCAAGCGGAAGGGAAACCAAATCGATAAAAGTTTCAAAGCAGCATGAGAAGTTTTATTGATTGTGATCGTGAATGCGATCTATTGTTGTCTTTCAATTGTGTGGATTAATTTTCGCTCCCCATCGGGGGCTATGAATTTTTCGGTCTTTTGTGAACAAGTGCTTCAGAATCTAAAAATTAATTTCATTGATTGAAAGTTCACCAATTAAAATCATTGCTTGGCACAATAGCACTTTATGAACTCCCAACATCATATTTCATGCATTTATCCAATTACTCCAAGCTGTTGCATCATAGCCGAGGCTCAGGGAAGTCATGCAATGCAAAAGTTTACTTGTTAACCGGTTTATGGCAAACAAAGTTCTCTCAACTGGTGGAAGCTAAATTTCGTCTCCTAAATATTTACATACCACACTCCGGGACTCGGTGCCTGAGTTTTGTTTGCTACGGTACCACAAGAAAAGCAAATGACGTTCGAAAGGATGGCAGACTGCTCACTAAACGGAGTATAAATTATAGAGAAAAGATCCATAAACTAAAGAAACACGAGACAGTGTCTATTTTCTCGGTTCAAGTTCTGCATAAACATACTATGATAATGTAACACTTGGAAGTTTGTGTTTGCATCGACTTTCAGCCCTTTTGCCTTTGCATATGTACCTGATACTATACGAGCACTTGTTTCTTGCAAAGAGTTTAAAGGTTTGCCCGGAATGACTTGGAAAATCGGTGCTCTTGAACAAAAGTCGTACCCAGCAAAATGTCAAACGAAAAGTGCACAATCTGATGTCAGCAATGGGAGCTGGTTCACTGCAAAAGAAATACAAAACTCATTTTATGTGGTTATATTATCTATCTTTGTTATTTAAATCTGTGAATCAAATTCGAGCGCTACCGGTAAATTGTACGAATACACTGTGGGTCGTCTCCATACAAATAGGTTGTCGAAAAACATTTCACGTCAATTAAAGAATATCTACATTTTTAAAGATTATTGTCTAAAATATGTGAAATGCATATTTTGCAGGTCGTTAATACTTCTAAGGTCTCTGCGTTAAAAGCAACTCCAGTGTAATGTTTTGAGTTACGTACAGTTGTTCTATAACTTTTTTTTGACGGGAAGACAGGTTGGCCGAGTGGCTTTTGTGAAAAAAAAAATTGTGGCGCATTTGCAATATATATAGTGATTTTGGTAATTATTAGGTCGCTCATGTACGGACGTAATTTCAGGTATTTTTGTGTTTCAATTTGACCAGGAGCACGTTTTGGCGCGGGAATAAGTACAGACATTCCGGAAGCATACACATGTACCACTTTTTCTGGCAGCGAAATAACCATCTTGATACATACCAGAAATCAAAATGTGCATATTTCCAGATTTAGTTATCAAAAATCGCGTTTTTGTCATTCCCTCACTAGATCTTTGCAAATCGAAGTCGTTTGTGTAAAAAACTCAAATCAATCAAACTCATCAAATGCTTTAGCCAAGCAAGCCTTTGACACAGCAGAGTGCGATTGATTCGCATTCTATACCAGCCCACCCAGCCTGTTGTTGGAAGGCATGGAGTGCGATCCTCTCGTTTAATAAACAATGTGCACTCGCTTGACTGTGGATATACAACAGTAAAGCACATGTGGAGATTGGACAAATCAAGCATCCGAAAGATATTCAATTTGCAAAAAAGAGAGCTAACCGCGGTGGAGGATTGTACTCGGATTCTGATGGCTTTTCCGCAAACGTGACCTTTAAGTGGTCTTGTTGTGTAGGGGTTATCACGCCTATCTAGAGAGTAGGAGGTTGAGGTTCGAGTCCCTCCAAGACACGTGGATTCTTTTTCGCAAATTTCATATCAATTTGTCCATTTCGAAACATGTGCTGTGCATATGCACAGCCAAGATATTTAACAAAAAATGGTTTTCGTACGGCCGAGTTGCCGAATAATATGCAATTAATTGAACTCAAAATTGATTTAAAAAGTTTATGTACCACCTGTTCGGGCAGCGGTTCATATGTTCGTTTTGCACTACAAAAATAAATTTTCATTCGAATGCAACGAGTTTCGTAATGTCTAGTATCAAAAGGATTGACGTTGTTCGGTTAGTGTTTTTTTTTTGTTGTATGGAATGTGCTATATCGCCTCCACCTTGTACACTTATTCGATAGCATATGCGACTTTGTGTTGGCTGGGTAGAGTCGCCCTAGTGTTGGCCCAATATACTTCATATGTGCTTCACCCTACTCTTTCGATAAAGTAGAACCTTTTCTGAGTAGTAATTATTCAGCATCCAAAATGCTGAATAAATGCTTTATTTTGAAAATAAGAAAAAAAAGTTTTTTTCAATGACATTTTTTTCCAATTTTATTTGAACTGTATTCTTTTATATTAAGGTAACCGTACCCTTATTGGAGGTAGCACCAATAGTGCAGGTAGTGGGGTTTTGATAAGATTTTTCATAAATGTACACTTTACGATGGTTTCAGTTGATGCGTCGTGCTTTAAATATCCTTTCAAATACAACTTATTTCAAAATATTGCCTGAAAAACTATTAAAAACAATGATTTCTCTTAACAGAATTGGCTCCCTTGCACCTATAGTGGTGCAACTGTACCAGTAGTGGCGAGTATCATAAGAAATCCATGAATAGCATCACAAAATCAATTTTTACTACCACTTAAGGAACAGGGTACACACTTAAATTATTTTGTAGACCTCGGCAACATTTTTGCAGAGATTCCAACAGTCGAGATCTCGGATATATTTTTTACTGAAATTCGGTTATTCCTTTACCGAAATCTCGTCAATATTTTGCCGAAATTAGGCAAAGTTGATTTTTTGCCGAGATCTCGGTAACGATTTTAATTTTAATTAGAATTTTAAGTGTGTACCCATTAGTGGTGCAAGCGATACTTGGTAGTTGTTGATGTTAAATGATACCAATCTCATTTTTTAGCAAATTTATTAATTTATCTTTTGGTTAAGAAAGACATTAAAACTTGAAATTTCTCATTTTTTTGTTGATTTACTAATACTTCCACTATTGGTTACCGTTACCCTTAATCGTTATTATATTTTTATATTGAAATGGAACTCAAATGTTAACTCTTTTCGAGCGGGATTCAAACTCGCGCTCTTGCCACCCGAACTGGTCCATAAGAAAGAATGGTAGTAGGAATAATTTTGTCCAACATAAACATTCGCTCGCCCCTTCAGGAACATTGAAACTTAATATTCATTTATTTATTTATTTATTTACTAGTCGATTTAAAAGTCGTACAGTCAGATATCATTACTAACTAATCATATTTCTAAACATACATTTTGACAAATTAAAATCGAAATTAAAAGAGACTTCGTTGAAACGTCGACAACAGACATCTAACGGATTATTCTGCCCAAATAGAGTGCGATGCATAGGTAAACGAAGAAAATCGGTTTGGCGAGTCATTCTGGCGGGGACGTTCAAATAAATGCTGTTCAAAAGCATCGGACAATCTACGTTGTTACACAGTATGTCAAACAAAAACAGGCGTTGTAGCAATGTTCTCCTGCTAGTCAAAGTCGGCAAATTAATAAGAATGCAACGATTTTCATAGGGTGGCAGTCGAACAGGATCATTCCACAGCAGCAAGCGAAGGGCAAATCGAATAAAGTTGCGTTGTATTCGTTTGATGCGCTCGATTTGCACCGCATGATTAGTCCTCGGAAATTTAGGGGGTTTGATGTTAAGCCCTGCAAGCCAGCCTTTAGAAAAACTCACGCAACAAATAATCAACAAGAAAGTGCGGACCAGAACAATAGGTGAAGACCACAGCACAGAAAAGAGACTAGCGATTGGAAACTCGGTTCGTGGAACTGCAAATCTCTCAATTTCATCGGGAGCACACGTATACTCGCCGATGTGCTTGAGGACCGTGCTGGAAGGGATCGATAATGGTGCGAACGTTTAGAGGTAATCATACCGTTTACCAGAGCTGCGGCAACACACACGTGCTGGGTGGCCGATCAATGAGAGAATGTGCAGGTTGAGGATTAAAGGCCGGTTCAGTATTGGTTCACCTGGAGATCACCACTGCAGACAGTATCACAAATCGACCACGTTTTGATTGATGGACAGCACTTCTCCGACATTATAGACGTCAAGACATATCTATAGATATGATATAGACATAATCCTGTCGCGTATCCTATTTAACGGACTGAGACCGCTTGAGCAGTCCTTCGTCGGAGAATAGCAGGCAGGTTTTCGTGAGGGCTGATCAACGATGGATCAGATGTTTAGCCTGCGGATGATCCTTGCTAAATTACGGGAGTACAACTTGAAGACTCACCATCTGTTCATTGAAGTCAAAGCAGCGTACGATTCAGTGTAAAGAAATAAGCTGTGGCAGATAATGTTCAACCATGGTTTTCCAGCGAAACTGATTAGACTGATACGTGCAACGCTGGATAGCTCGAAATCAAGTATTCGGATTGCAGATAAAGTGTCAACCTCGTTTGTGACCTTAGACGGGCTGAAGCAGGGTAACGCACTTTCGAATTTATTGTTCAACATTGCACTCGAGGGCGCTATTAGGAGATCTAGACTGCAGAAGAACGGTACTATCATCACACGGTCGCATATGCTCCTGGGCTTTACGGATGACATCGACCTCGTTGGAATCAATCGCAGAGCAGTAGTGGAGGCTTTTGTCCCACTGCAGAGGGAGACGGCAAGGATAGACTTAATCATTAACTCTACCAAGACAAAGTACATGGTTGCAGGTAGTGATAGAGGAAAACATAGAGGTGTTGGTGCTGAGGAAGTGCTTGATGTGTTTGAAGTTGTTGAAGAATTTGTTTACCTTGGAACGCTTGTGACATGTGGTCTATACAAAACACTGATTCCACCAGTGGCCATTTTTATGGACATGAAGCATGCACGTTAACAGAGGCGGACCGGACGGCTTTCGAGGTTGCCGAGCGAAAAGTGCTGCATACAATACTCGGGAGGGAAACTAGAAAATGGTGTGTGGCGCAGACGCATGAATCATGAGCTGTCTGAAGTATACAAAGAAGAAAATATTGGAAATCGTATAAAATACGGCAGACTTCAGTGGGCTGGTCACTTAGTGCGAATATCGGAAGAAAAATAGTGAAAACAATATTCAACAGAGAACCAGATAGAGGCCAGCGTCTTCGTGGAAGACCACAAAAAAGATAGATGCACACGGACCTGGGGACCCTGAACGTTCGAGAAAACTGGAGGAACATCGCCCAAGACCGACGATTATGGAGCTCTGCAATACGCCAAGCATATGTGTATCGACGCTGTAGCCAACCAGGTATCCAGGTATTTGTGTCTATTACCAATTTCAACTCAGTGAATTAAAGGAAAATGATTAATTTATCGACTAGTCACTATTCTTCGCAAATATCTATTAAAATAATTTTAAATCAAAGTAAAACATCATGACTGCCTTTCTTGCGAAATTGATCAAAGAACCCACGATTCTTTCATTTGGTCGCCTGAAATAGAAAAAGGCGCTTTGCTCTCTTTCTAAAGACGATCACGACCTTTTCCAGTACTGACTACGACCACTATCCGGTGATGGTTAAACTGCGTCCAGAACTATCCGTCATCAACAATGTTCGGTACCGACGGCTGCCGCGGTACGACCTAGAGCGACTGTAGCAACCTGATGTCGCCACTGCATACACGCAGCATACTGAGGCATCGTTGCCGGAAGAGGGTGAGCTCGATGGGGCCCCTCTTGAGGAGGAGAGGTAGGGGAAGAGAGAGTTACCTGTAGTGTGACGATTCTCTTAAAATTTTCATACAGAAAGTGTAACATAGGGGGAGATTGGTTGAGGATAACATTTTTTGCGTTACGTAATTAATTTTTGTAATTAATATTTAATGCATCTTAGAAAAATCAAATTTCTCCTTGCTCAAATTACGCGAAACATCGTTTCAAATGACCTAAAACGCTTTTTTTTTTCGAAATACTGCTTATATTTAAATTTATCATTCATCTAACTGTAGAAAAGACTGGCAATTTGAGGATGGCCGGTAATCTATAAACCAAACAAAAACATGATCAACTTAATCAAAATGCTTACCTAATTGACAAGCGAAATTATATTGAGGCTTCAAGAAGGAGAATTGTGTGGCCCCTTTTCCCCAGACAAAAAGAAACTTAAAGCATCATTGATATCCCTTTCATTAAATAAGCAAATTCTGTTAGTCTTGGCACTGATTTCCACTGGGGATTTCCTTTGCCTCAGATTCAGCTTGCGAAGCCAAAGTATGACAGCTTGCCCCCGCCTCAACCACCTTTCCCTCGTAATCAACCTCCATATCCTAAACCACTGTACGTTCCGAAGGTGTTTATTATGTCAGTTTAATGTAGTTTCCAGGGCTGAAACATCTAATGTCACAGGAGATTAAACTATCATTCTTCCCGTAGTTGTCACTTCTACACTTTGCTGTTCTCGATAAATCCGCTTTGTCCCTCCTCGGTTAGAGTGAGATTCACAAACTAACCCGTGGAAATCTTTGGTACGGAGCGAGCTTTCGCTTTGATGCCAAACAGTGAGTACGGTGAGGGGTGTTTTAACGAAGAACTAATATATTAAATTTAATACGCCTTGTCCATTAGTAAAACGACAGCTTTTTACCGTTGTCGAAATAGATGATGGTTTTATAGAGAATGTGCTTTTGGTTTCAAGATTCTTTTTTAAAAGTGACTATTTTTGTTAATTTCATCCAAACAGACTTGCATTCATTCAGCCCTGCTAATTTATTACAGTAAGTATGAAGTTTCACACAACACGACGGAAATTTTATTGCTCTTTCTATGTGCGTAATAAAGTATTAAATGCAAATTTGCTATCATGTTCAATTTCCTTTTTTCGTTCTCTCGCTATTATCCAAAAGAATCAAATCCCAAATGATTTGCTACCATTCCACCAGTATCGGTTTGCCCAATAGCAAACCCAACCGTGCTACTGTTCATAATTCATGGTGTCAATTTCTGCTCCAGTGTGAAACCTGGTGAGCCAAAAAAAACATCAGGCATACCGAAGCAAATGCGTGGAAAACAAAGATTTTGTTATCGCTCGTATGGAATCTACCAAACAGGCTGTGCTGCGGAGTGTGTCGGCGAATCCGGATGATCGTATTTCCGGATTAAACTTGAATTACCCAGCATCCCTGTGCCAAATTCACGGAAGGCCAGTCTATGGATACACCGCCTGTTTTGCGAACATATGAGCATACTCAACCGTTATGATATCCTGACTACCGGGCCGCGCCAGTTCATCGTTTTAATTGGATCAACAGAAAAATATTTCGCAATGATTTTCAATTTTGCCTTGCCTATCAACCAGTGTCTGCCAAACTACAATTCATCCAAGTATGTTTCTGCTAATACTGGAGAAGGTTCTGATGATCCTTCAAAAATGGTAGGAGAATTGAAATATATTTCTAGGAAACATAAATTGGTAGTACACCCAGGTTTTTTTTACACGGTTGGTGTTCATTAATTTCTCGGTCAACCCGAACTTTTAGAGCTTTTTAAATACCACCTGATTTTTCTTTGATTTTTTGTGAATTTTTTCATGGGGTTAACTCATTGTTTCATTGACGCTGAAGGTCTTAAACGACTAAAACCAAACCGTGTAAAAAAAAACCTGGGTGTATTGGCTTCAGGCAAAAACTGCTAAAAATCAAATCTAAAGAATAAGAAAGTATGAGTAAGTAAGAACCACTGTTATTCACAATGTACGTATGTCCACAGGAAGCACTGACTTCTGTGCGTATGGAAATATTTCAATCGCAAAAGGTGTTAACTCTTTTGAAGCGTTGCCTTGCGTACACCACCTGAGTTTTATAATTTCACGCTGTTTAGAACGGTTTCTGTTTAAGTAAAATCATTTCAAAGTTGCCGGCTTCACTTTGCTGAACACCCGGGAAGGAAGTGCGCCTGCCGGAATGCTTCAGTTGATTTCTCGCGTATCCGTTGCAAACTTTTATCCTCGCTGAAACGAGTAGGGTAAAAGACCCAATAGTGGAGGAACTAAGCACGCTCCACCACTATTTGTTGGTTCACACCAAGCCTATACTTCATTTCACTTACCTCAAGGTTGCACATGGAAGTTAATTAATTATATTTGATCCGAAAGGGGTCCTGATTGCAGCAGCATCCATCATTGTTACCTAAAATGGTACCTCCAATTATTGGTGCAGTGTTCCAATAGTTGCGGTATTTTTTAATTCGTGTTCCTATAGTTGCGAATCCCATTGTTTTCATATGGGACTCGCAACTATAGGAACACTACCGCAACTATTGGTGCAAAGCAGAGAAAAGGAAATGGTATTTTAGTGATACTTTACCAATTTTGATGCAATTCTCAACCTCTTTTCCTGTATTTGGTGTAATAACAGATCAACAAATTGATAGACTATATGGGTTGCTGCGTTAAATACGTAGATTGTGTGAAAACAGCACTACCGCAACTATAGGAACACCCACGACTATCGGAACTTTTACCCTATCACGGATGTTGTTTAAAGCACTGTCGTTACGATGTTGGGTTGAAAAAAACTCCTACGTAGGCGTCCTTCCTGCTAGACAAACACTTGAGTGATCATTAAAAGAAAGAGTTTTATTACTTTATATTCATAGCACCTAATAAAGTGTCTGTCAACCGATTTTCCACTTATAAACAAGAATGGCAAAAGCGGCGCTAAAGATGTTCACCCGGGACGATCCTTTGGCATTGTTTGCAACCCCTTTTCTTTTATTCCCACTTTCCATTCATTTTTTCCCCAGCAAGTTTTTCAATACGTTTAATTTTTCCATAAAACTTTTCCTCGCCACAGCACATTGGCAAAAGAATCGGTTGGGTTGGTCGTCCAATAGAATGGCTTGGAACTGGAGAGTTACATGTTACTCAGAGGAAACTGGTGGAATGCGACAGGGCTGGCTCTAGTTGGGTTGGGTTCGCAAATCACGTTTTAGAGTTCGTTATTTTTGACAGAAATGGTTTTCTTCGGTTGAATCAATCCTGTGATATACAATCGAGGCACTCATGCACCTGTTTATGCATACAACAAATCAAAACGTCAGAAGCATTGAACCAATAATAATAATGTATCCACATGTATCCACATATATATAAATGATCACGAAAGTTGTCATTTTGTTGCAAAACACAATAGGGGGATTCACTTAACGTCGTAGGTTGCTGCACGGACAGATAAATCAACCCAAACTTTGAGTTCAATATACGCACTATTGAGAATATCGCAGAAAAAATTTACCCAAATTTGGGTAGTTTTCCCTTTTTTTCCCATGATTGCTATCAAAACTAGAGCAAGATGCAAACACCTCACCGAGGTTGCTCAGCCCAATAACCCAAATTTGAGTAAATTCAATATTCTCTATTTTGGGTTGATCAAGGTCCGCTTTGGATAAATTAAACTCAGCTTTGGGTAAATTGTTAACATGGGATTAAAGGCAAACTACCTAGTGCCAGAAAAGTCATTTTACTCAAATTTGGGTTATTGGCCCAAACCACGGTTTTGAGTGCAAACAACCCAATTTTGGGTAGTTTTGGTTTTCAGTGTGTGTATCTGTTTATGGAAATGTTTCATAGGCGATTTGAAATATGTCCCTTGTGGTTGAGTGTGAAACATTTCTATAATCAGATACGCAGCAACCTACGCCGTTAAGTGTATACCCCTAATATCTATTCCAACTTTTTATTTGATTCTAAAATCAATTAAAGCAGCCTGGCAGGTTCTTGAGCTTGATCTTGATGGCCGTATACGTTTCGTAGCTGTTGCTCCGTGATTGACCAGAACAATCGTAATTACGTAGGAAATCAATGGATGAAGCATAGGGATTGCTTTCCAACCCCAATGTGCACAGTCCAACTTTCCAATGGTCAATGACGGCGGCCACGTCCTTACGGTCATTGGGGATGAAGAGGAAATGATGATGCAGTTACTCGCCCATTGCAAGCCAAGTATACCTCAGCATTTACCACTAGTTCTTGTGGAAATTTATTGTAATTTGGGGGTTAGGGTTCTATGGGCGAGGTTCGTCTTAATTAACGGGTTGCCAATGTGATAGGAACCTAAATTGATTGTTCATAGGAAGCGAGCATGTGCAGAATTGATCTGCGAGTTGATAAACTGATCTGAACTATCGTTCGGAGTTTCTAAGGTTTTTCCAAATTGTTCAGGTGTGCTGCAAAAGTAAACAATGTCTTCACACACAGAGCATAAATTGCCAATTCTTCGTTAAGTTTTAACCTTAAACCATTCATAAAAAGGTGTCCACTTACTTTTATGAACAGTCCTTACTTTAATTTCGTGATTTTTTATAAGTTTATATAAGTTCATCACGGTGCCAAACAGAGTAGCCTGATAATAAATAAATAAAACTATCTTTGAGTTGTAATTTTGATGTTCTTAGGAATCAACACTATACTTTACCATATTCTTGTTAAAAAATTGAATTTGAAATTCTCAATGATAAAATCCTGCGCCTGCCTAGCGGTATAACAAATCTTTTTCAATATCTACGATACTCCATACCGTCCATGAATTCAGATCTTAATATTCAAATCGATCAACAAGAAGATCTTCGATGTCCCCACTATTTTTATGAGTTGGAATAACTTCATAGTATGTACCTCGTAACACCATTATAACACAAACTATCCTTGAATACAGATCTTGATATTCTAATCGATCAACATGAAGATCTTCGATGTCCCCACTAGTTTTTTGAGTTGGAATAGCTCCACGGAACTTAGTTACACCATTACAGACACACCACAGAATTCGTTCAATATCTACGACACTCCAGACTATCCTTAGGTACTGATCTTAATATTCAAATCAATCAACATGAAGATCTTCGATGTCTCCACTAGTTTTATGAGTTGGAATATCTCCACGGGACTTCGTTACACCAATACAGACAACCTACAGAATTCGTTCAACATCTACGACACTCCAAACTATCCTTGAGTAAAGATCTTAATATTCAAATCGATTAACATGAAGATCTTCTTTGTCCTTACTAGTTTTATGAGTTGAAATAGCTCTAAGGTACCTAGTTACAACATTACAGACACACGACAGAATTCGTTCAATATCTACGACACTCCAAACTGTTCTTGAGTACAGATCCTAATATTCAAAACCATCAACATGAAGATCTTCGATGTTTCAACTATTTTTATGAGTTGGAATAGTTCCACGGGACTTTATTACACCATATAGACACATTACAGGATTTGTTGAACTTCTACGACACTCCAAACTGTCTTTGAGCTCAGATCCCAATATTCAAATCGATCAACAAGAAGATCCTTGATGTGCCCACAATCTTATGAGCTGGAATAGCTCCACGGTACCACTTAACCCCATTATAGACATACTACATACTTAGCTCGACATCTACAACTCTCCAAACTATCGTTGAGTACAGATCTGAATATTCAAATCGATCAACATGAAGATCTTCGATGTCCCTACTAGTTTTATGAGTTTTAATAGCTCCACAGAACTTCGTTACACCATTACAGACAAAGTACAGAATTCGTTCGACATCTATGACACTCCATATACAGGTGTAATGGTGTAACGATGTCAAATGGGACTTCACCAACTAACACACATGCTCGGAAACCTATGAATCACTCTTTTGGTGTTGTAGACCTCCAATATCTGAACTCAAGAATGGTTTGGAGTGCCGTAGCTATTCTGGAAATGTTGAATTTCTTATATACTAACGTATCGATGTCCCACGGGACTTCTTCAACTAACACACAAGCTCAGACGCCCTTTGAGTTACTCTGTTGATCTTGTAGACCTCCAATATATGGTTTGGAGTACAGTAGATATTCTAAGAATGTTGATTTTTTGTGATGTAATGATGTCCCATGGGGTTGCTTCAACTAACACACAAGCTCAGGACCGTATGCATCACTCTGTTGGTGTTGAACTGGATTTGAACTCAAGAATGGTTTGGAGTACCATAGTTATTCTGGGAATGTTGATTTTTTTAAATTCTGATTTAATGATGTTCCATAGGGTTTCTACAACTAACACACAAGCTCAGGAGCCTATCAATCACTCTGTTGCTCTTGTAGACCTCCAATATCTCAACTCAGGAATGGTTTGGAGTACCGCAGGAACTCTGAGAATGTTGTGATTTCTGTATACTGGTGAAATGATGTCCCATGGGGTTGCTCCAACTAACACACAAGCTCGCGACCCTATGAATCACTCTGTCGGTGTTGTAGACCTTCAATATTTGAACTCAAGAATAGTTTGGGGTACCATAGATATTCTGGGAATGTTCTATTTTGTATACACTGGTGTAATGATGTTCCATGGGGTTCTCCAACTAACACACAAGTTCGGGAACCTATGAATGATTCTGTTGATCTTGTAGACCTCCAAGATCTGAACTCAAGATTAGTTTGGAGTACCGTTTATGTTCTGGTAACACTGCGATTTGATAAAAATAGTTAAATTATGACTCAAGTACCATTTCCAATTTCATATTAGGATTGAGGCCCCGTAAAACGCTTTGTTGTTTATGTAGATCATCAAGATCTGAACTTACAGAAGGTTTGGCAGCCCTAGAAATCTCAAAAAAAATTTGCATCCGTTTTTGAAGCAGTATGTCCAATATTTATGTTGAAATACGACGAAAAAAAAATCCGTTTTGACTCGGTTAAGGTACCTTTCACAAATAACGTACTGCTGTGCGGGGAGGGAGGGGGTCAGACCGAGCGTTGCAATCCATACAAAAAAAATTAACCTTTCATACAAAAAGTGTTACGATGGGAAGGGGTCTAAAATCATCAAAATTAGTGTTACGTAATTTGTGAAGAACCCTAATGAACGCGTTTGCACGGTATATACCGGCTATATAGCAAACAGGATAGATAATGGCCTTATTTTCATGAATGCGTTTGCCCGATATAAGGCAAACAGCGATGATACCTCCTTCAACACGACTCCCAGTATAAAATAAAGATAAAAAGACAAAAAGAGGAGATAACACCCTCTTTGTGCTTCCAGCTGCTTGTCTTCTGTAGTTCTTCTTGTAGCAACATGGTGTACCGTCGGCTTTCCATACACTATTGGAGCTACATTCCACCAAAGGATCTGGCACAAATCTCCCAAATTGAGGTGAACGTGCCCCTGGAGCCGACGTTCTGATACCTTTGGCTAAAGTATAGCTCAGTCGTCGTCACTCGGGGCAGTGTCCCGTTCGAGGTAATGCCAGTCGGGGAAGTGATTCATTAGGGATAGTGGCCTTTGGGGTAATGACTTTATGGTTAATGGAATTATGGCTAGTGTCGTAGAGTCAAACCATGGGTTGAAAAGAGTTGTTCAAAAATATAAAAGTAGATAGTTAAAAACCTCTGCTCATTCGCCAGATTCAATGTGATCGATAATTGTTGGCATCTAATCTACCAAGCCAGTACTGGTAGTTTGTGAAGTCATGTGAAAGCGAAAACAGAGGTATTTTCATTTCCAAGAGACCACATAAAAATGCAGCGTGCTTCCGGTCACCTGCCACATTACAAGCGCTCATTATGGGAATGTTGCTTTGTATGGAAATCGAAATTTATAGATAGTTTTAATACATCTGTGCAAGTTAGTTGGTCGATAAAAGAACTATATTGTTTCGGATTTTAGAGTTAAAAGTGTTAAAAATGATTATTATTAAAGTAGAGACAGCTTGTTTACATCAAACAGCTTTGATGCACTTTCATGAAAAAACATAAATACGTAGGTGGAGGCTTCTACTACCTGTTGATGATGTTGGTTTGCGTGGCAGTGCTCTCAGATTTGTCAAATCGACGTTTGAATCATTGTTTACAAAAGCAGATAAATCTTTTTGAAAATTTGGTATTAAGTTGTTGCCATGAAGAGTAACCGGGAGAATGCGAAAAATGGATGCATTACCGCCAGTGACTTCACGGTGTTGGAATGCAACATTGAATGATGTTTCATTTGACATCCACCCACTTCGCACCGTTAGCTGATCTTGCACGGTCTTCTTCCAAGAGCGCCTAGGCAATTCCGACGCAAACTATACTTCTGAAAACTTTCCAGTATTCGTCCACAGCTTTTTTTTACCGAATTCATTACAATTTTTCACACGGTGTTTTGGATCTTTGATCAGGCACACTGGTCCTGGAGTACTATCCCGTTTATCGATAACCTCTTTGTGCGGGCGTGCCGAGGTTCGCCCATGGAATGTGCGCCACAGAAGTGTTTATCCTTACCACTTTTCTCCCGTTGCTGTTGTGATTGCGGAGGTTCGGGGTCTTAGTCTAGCGTTACATCTGTCGCAGCGCGTACCATCGTAGACATGTACCTACTGGGCGAATACTTGAAGATTCACTCCACCACAGCATTGCGTATAAAGCAACCAGTCCAGCTTCATATTTGTCGGAAGCTTCTCCACCAGTTCGAAGAGCAACAACGGATTATTTAGGTGGGCTTCTTGTTCACCGGCTTCCAGGTGATCACATAAGTTCTGAACCGCCATTCAAAATTCAATCAAAGTGTCCAGTCTGTCGTGCTTCGCCGCAGCAACTTCGCGATTTTTTTTTGTAATAATGTGTGGATCAGCAGATCCGGTCAACCATACAAAATCTCGAGCGTAGCAATCACTTGTGGTACGCCTGCCGGCAGCAAAAGCGGCTCCGAACTGATTCGAGTGCGTGTCCTTTGAGGCCTCGCTGTAATCGCGCCAAAATCTCCGCTTCGGATTATCCACAAACTTCCGTTGTATTCTTGTACGAATTATTAAAAAGTGGCCAATTCTCTGGATTGCCGCTGAAGATTGGTAGCTCCTTTGACAAAACATGTCTCGCTCCTAACTGTTGAGGCGTTGCACAGTGATGCCACTCCATACAAAACATGGAAAAAAGTCTTTTCAATTACTTTTTGTCAACCGATTTTCTCGCAACAGGTTGCATTCGATGCGGAATATTGTCCCATTGTTTCCTATTGAAAATTGGCCGGATAGGACTATGGGCTCAAAAGCTGTGGCCAAAATACATTTTTTTCATACAAAAAACGGGTAAAACACTATCACTCATTTTTTTATGGCACTTATCCTCAATCGACCTCCTCGCAACAAACTGCATTCAAAGCACTATCCTGTTCCATTGTTTCTTATTGAAAATTTGGTCAGATCGGACAATGGAATCAGAAGTTATGGCCAAAATACTAATTTCATTTTTACAATAGAAAGTCACTTTTTTTGGCACTTATGTCCATCCGATTTGCTTGCAACAAGTTGCGTTCGGCGAGAAATTGTATAATGCATAAACAAATATGAAAAATAAGACCTATCAACATATTTGTGTTATTTTTACCTTTTCTTACATATTTCTTAATTCTTTTGAACGAACGAGAAAGGCACCATCACCGATAGGTGGATTATTTAGGGTTTTAGTGCTTGAGATTGCTACGAAGCTTTTTTAAGACAGTGATATATAAAACTTATCATACACATATGACGATTTTATTACCATGAAATAAGCCTTAAGGTCTGAGGGAAGGGTTTTCCGTTAAAAAAGCACGTGGCATCCCTCTCTGAGAGAGAAAATTGCCCAATTCAGCCCGCCAGAATGACGTTGTCAGTGTCGCCAAAATTATTTCATCATTATGCAGTTTACAATTGCTTTAGAATTTGCCGTAAACGGAGAACAAAAGGAATTGGCAACAATGGGGAAGAAATTTATTACTCATGCATGCATGCATGCAGTGGTTCGGCGAGAGAACAGCAGCAACGCCGACCAATCACGCAATGAGCAGATCAAAATAAACAAACTCCAGCTGGTTTTGGAAAATGAAAACATGAGCCATGAAAAGGATTTGTGTAATAACAGTAGTGCTGATGTAAATAAGAAAAATAAGACAAACAAGACAAACAAGACAAATAAGACAAATAAGGTAGCCATAATAAATAAGACAAATAAAATTAGTTCCTCCAGGAATTCCTCTGGAAGTTCCTCTGCAAATTCCTCCGGAAGTCCCCCCCTGCATTCCTTCGGAAGTTTCTACGGGAATTCTTCCAGGAGTTCCTAAGAAAGTTCCTCCAGGAATTTCTCCGGGAGTTCGTCCAGAAATTCCTTCGGAAGTTCATCCAGGAATTTCTTCGGAAGTTCCTCCAGGAATTCCTTCTTCCGGAGGAATTCCTGGAGGAACTTCCGGAGGAATACCTGGAGGAACTTCCGGAGGAATACCTGGAGGATCTTCCGGAGGAATACCTGGAGGATCTTCCGGAGGAATACCTGGAGGATCTTCCGGAGGAATACCTGGAGGATCTTCCGGAGGAATACCTGGAGGAACTTCCGGAGGAATTTCTGGAGGAACTTCCGGAGGAATTCCTGGAGGAACTTCCGGAGGAATTCCTGATAAGTTATAAAAAAGAATTAGAAATGTAGAAAAATTAAGAAGAATGCATGGAGGAATTCCTGGAGGAATATCCGGAGGAGTTCCTGTAGTTCTGGAAGAATCTCAGAGAACGATTTGGAGGAATATCCGGAAAAAATCCTAGAGGAATATCCGGAGGAATTCTTGGAGGAATATTTGGAAGAATTGCTCCGAAAACACTTCCAGGAATTCTCCAGGTTCCTTCTAGAGTTCTTCTGGAGATGCATTCTGAATTTCATCCGGAAGTTCCTTCTGGATTTCCTTCGGAAGTTCCTTCTGGAATTCCTCCGGAAATTTCTAATGGAATTCCTCAGGAAGTTCCTTCTGGAATTCCGCCGGAAGTTTTTCCAGAATTTCTACGGAAGTTTATTTTAAAATTCTTGCGAAAGTTCATTTCGGAATTCCTCCGAAAGTTTCTTCTGGAATTCCTCAGGAGGTTCTTTCTGAAATTCCTCCGGAAGATCCTTTTTGGAAAGCTTTGGAAGTTATTACTGGAATATCTTTGGAAGTTCCTTCTGGAATTCATCTGAAAGTTCCTCTTGGAACTCCTCCGAAAGTTCTTTCTAGAACTCCTCCGGAAGTTTTTTTTGAATTCCTGTGGAAGTTGCTTCGGAAAATCTAATTTTCTTCCAGGAGTCCTTCTGGAAGTTTCTCTAGGTATTCCTGGTAGACCAATTGATACGAACTCCTACACAGTTTGAAAATTTTTGAACTTCTGGTTTAGATGAGGTGCGAATCATATACGCGAGCTCGGCGGACGTGTATGGACATGACTGGTCAATGTCAGTTTTGACCTGTTAAACCAATTTTTCCAAACTTCACAATAGTTTGGACAACCTATAACATCTGGTTTGGGTATAACTGAAACGAAATTTGTAAGTGTCGTGTCTACGGGCATGTATTAACATGAATGTATGATATCATGTTTGTATCGAGCGCAGTTGACCTTGTAGACCGATTGATTCCAGAACATTTTGGGTAGCGCATAGCATCTGGTTTGGATATAACAGAGTTGCAAATCCCACATATAGACTTGATAGACTCCAGAGCAGTATGGAGTACTTCGAACATCTGATATTGGTGTAACTGAGTTCCAAATCGTATGCATGGGCTCTACTGATTTGTATGGACATCTTATTGCTGTCAGATTTGTACCGAGCGCAGTTGACCTGGTAGACCAATTGATCCAAACTCCAGAACAGTTTGAAGAACTTAGAACATCTGATTGGGGTATAACTGAGTTTAAAACTATACACGTGGGCTCTTCGGATTGTGTAGACACGACTTGTCAGAAGAACAGAAGAAGAGCGTGTGGAACGACGGGTGGCGTTCGTGGCTGCTAGAGCCGCTCTGAAGACTGAGATTAGATCAAGCAAAAAAGCCTGCTTCGAGGGCCTGTGCCAAAGTGCCAACGCGAATCCATGGGGTGACGCCTATAGGGTCGTAATGGCTAAGACATGTGGGGCGATGGCCCCTACAGAGCGGTATCCAGAGATGCTGGAGAGGATCATCGCGGGGCTCTTCCCACGTCACGACCCAAGTCCCTGGCCTCCCTTTGTGGAGCTGCCACGGGCCAGGGTGGCCGACGAGGGAAGAGTAACGGTGGCGGAACTTGCGGGGATTGCACAGTTTCTTAGTGTAGGTAAGGCGCCAGGACCGGATGGTATTCCGAACCTGGCCATCAAAGCGGCCATTGCCGAGGCTCCCGAGATGTTCAGATCTGTTATGCAGAGATGCCTGGACGAGGGAGTCTTCCCTGAAGCATGGAAAAGGCAGAGCTTGGTCCTATTGCCAAAAGCGGGAAAACCACCGGGGGATCCGTCGGCATATAGACCAATATGCCTGCTTGACACGGCGGGGAAGGTGCTCGAGAAGATCATCCTCAACAGGTAGTTGACACGCACGGAGGGTGCGGATGGTCTATCGAGTAATCAGTTTGGCTTCCGAAAGGGTAAGTCGACCGTAGACGCTATCTTGTCGGTTACCAAATCCGCGGAGATAGCTATCCAGCGTAAGAGGAGGGGAGTTCGCTATTGTGCAGTAGCGACTCTCGACGTGAGGAATGCTTTCAATAGTGCCAGTTGGGCAGCTATTGCAGATGCGCTCCTGCGTCTTGGAATTCCCGAGTACCTGTACAAGATTCTCGGAAGCTACTTCCAGAATCGAGTACTGGTATACGACACGGAGGCGGGTCGGAAGTGCGTTGACATAACCTCAGGGGTTCCACAAGGTTCCATACTGGGTCCGGTGGTATGGAACGTCATGTACGATAGTGTCTTGAGGTTGAAGTTCCCGGTGGGCGTGGCAATCGTCGGCTTTGCTGACGATATTACGCTGGAGGTCTACGGCGAACCGATCGAAGAGGTGGAATTGACTGCAGTCCATTCGATCGCAATTGTGGAGGAGTGGATGAGTTCCAGGAAGTTAGAACTGGCTCACCACAAGACTGAGGTGGTTGTTGTTAACAACCGAAAGTCGGAGCAACAAGCGGTGATAAGGGCAGGCAACTGCACGGTCACCTCTGAACGCTCCATCAAACTCTTGGGGGTAATGATCGACGATAAGCTCACCTTTGGTAGCCACGTCAATTACGCCTGCAAGCGTGCCTCCACAGCTATAGCGGCATTGTCCCGGATGATGTCCAATAGCTCTGCGGTTTATGCCAGCAAGCGCAAGCTTCTGGCTAGCGTTGCTCTGTCCATACTGAGGTATGGGGGCCAGCTTGAGGCACGGCCCTGCGTATTAACTGCTACAGAACGAAGTTAGAAAGTACGTATAGGCTCATGTGCCTAAGAGTTGCGAGCGTGTACCGTACCGTGTCGCACGATGCACTTTGCGTCATCACCGGTATGATGCCTATCGACATCGTTATCGGTGAAGACATAGAGTGCTTCGAAATGCGCGGCACGAGAGGCATCCGTAGGACTGTCAGGTTGGCCGTGCGCAGGGACAGTTCCACTAAGGGTAGATGGACACATAGGTAGATACCGGAGATAGGTACGTGGGTCACTTTCCATCTGACCCAGGTCCTTACAGGCCATGGTTGCTTCAGACAGTATCTACACCGGTTCGGACACTCGGCCTCTCCCGAGTGTCCGGTGTGCGTAGGTTTAGAGGAAACGGCGGAACACGTGTTGTTCGTGTGCCCGCGTTTTCGCACAATGCGTGACCACATGCTTGCCACATGTGGTCTGGACATTACCCCGGACAACCTAGTCCGGAGGATGTGTAAAGATGAAGTTGGCTGGAACGCCGTTTTATCGGCTATCGTCCAAATCGTCTAGGAGCTACACAGAAGGTGGCGCGTGGACTCGAGGAATGGCTAGTTCAGGCGCAAATAAGAGGTGGTCCAAGGGTTCGGAGTCGGCTTCATGGGTCATACCGGTGCCCTGTGGTCGAACTCGATCCTTTTATCGAACAAGTGGCCGCGTGAAGAACAACATGGTATCGTCGCTTTCGCGGCGTCGGTCAACCGGGCGGGTTCCGGCACCGCGTCGGCAAGTCCCTCTGTGTGCTGGCGAATAGGCCCTATCGCAGAAAGGTCAATTTGGGGTGCACGTGGCATCATCATTCTTGATACCAGTCGTGCAGAGGGAAGCAGGCGCGAAGTCGACCCTGCCCACCTTCCGAGGACATAGGGCGTGGTAAGGCCACCTGAAAAGCCGGCAATGCGCTGGCACGACACCATGGTGTTCTTCTAAAAAAGCGAGTCACGATGTTCGATGCTGCAAGGACACGCAGCTAACCTCGAGGGTGCGTTATGCACTGGCCCCCCTTTGAAGCATTACTTTCTGGTTGTACCGAAGGGACGATGGGCTTGGCGGCAATGGAAACGGTTTAGCTGGTCGGGGATGCAGTCCTGCCTCCCTCATTGGAGGTGGCCCCTAACCCAGCACTTCCTGGTCAACCCAGGATGTCTGTTGAGCAGATTCCCCCTCCATTGTTTAGGAAGAAAAAAAAAAAAAAAAAAAAGACACGACTTGTCAATTTCAGATGGCTATCGAGCGCAGTTGACCAGGTAGACCGATTGATCCAAACTCCAGAACAGTTTGGAGAACCTGAAACATCTGATACGGGTATAACTGTGCTGTAAATCATATGCGTGGGCTCTAAGGACTTGTGTGGACATGATTAGTCGATTTCAGATAGCTATCGAGCTCAGTTGACTTGGTAGACCAATTGATCCAAACTCATAAACAGTTTGGAGATCCTAGAACATCTGATTTGGGTAAAACTGAGTAGAATATCATTCCCCTGGCCACTATTGACCTACATGGATATGACAGGTTTCTATTGGCGCGGGTTTTCGTAGTTTTCATTGTCAATATTTGCATATAATCTTTCATTACTATAGAGGACATTTTGGAGTCGCTAGGGATGTACAGAAGAAACATTTTGTTGACACATAATATAGTCGATGCTAGAATAGTGTTATAAAACATTTTTTGAACCTGTAAGTTCCAAGTGAAGAATGTCATGTAAATCGAAATTTACTATATTTTGAATAAAAACACATCCTTACTCACGCCCCTCTAGGGACAAATTGAGCATCCCTAGAAACATATCTCACCAGTATGAATATATGAGATAGGTAAGACATCCGTAAAAGAATTGTGAAAATCGGTCGAAAGACGCATGAGATACAGCTGTTTGAAAATTTAGTTCCCACGATTTTCTGATCACCTTATGTTTACTTCAAGAATGCTTTGAAGAAAAATGCTGTTTGCGCAGATTTGCGCAAAACAATCATCATATCCCCGAAAAGCTGAATAAATAAGCTTTGAAATAAGCCCGATTCGGCATGCGTGCGATTGCGTGCTCATAGTTAAAAATCAGGTTGAACAACATCATGTCTTCGCCATACATGTTACAAGCAATTTTAAAAAAACATTTTTGATTTACCATTGGATCGACATGATGCACCCCGTGCAATTTTCATCCAATCTTCGTGAAATTTTGAGGAAAGACATTTCAAACATTATCAAAAATTATAAAAATACTTTCGAAACTGTACGCTCAAATCAATTTTCTTCACATGTTTCCGCCTTGGCATCACTGTGCGTTGGTCCCCACGATTGTACTCTTTGCTCTTCAGGACGTAGTTCCATTCTTGCATGCCGTGTTTCAGGTAGGCGCGTTATCTTCAGCGTTTGCTCCGACTGTTGCAAAGAACGGGCTCCCAATGGACGCTGAGGCATTTGAAGGGGCATATACACCTGAATTGGCTCCGGCCGTCTTGCTGGAAACAGTTCCGAAATGTGAGGTGAAAGCGATTCTTCACTAGTCAGAACATTATCACCAACTTCACTGGTCACTCGTCTGTCATCAATATTCCCGTTCCCATTATTGTTAACCACTTGACTTTGTTTGAGACTTGATTCCTGTTCGATTTATGTTTGCTAACGTATTTACCGTTCCATCAACGAAGCCTGCTAACGCTGGTTCCATAGTGGAATAATCTCAAGAAATACCTGGTAATGCTGGAACCTCATCACCTTGCTCTAACTGCTCTAACTTTCCAACTGTAGACGAGCCCTCTTGCGATTTGCGCTAAAGAAGGAGGATACACCGGATATACTGACTGCTTTTGTTGTAGGTTGAATCATGGACCTCCTAGGGGCTGTTGGTGATGGTTTCTGACACCGTGGACAGAAGAAAATGCGATCCGGAGCCATTATCTCGTCGTCGACACCCACGCACTCGTAATGCCACCAAAGTTCACATGTGCTGCAACTCACCATTCGCATCGTGTCGGGTTGAAAACAGGCTTGGCAGTGAAATTTCTTTCCGGTCTTACTTCTCATGCTTCGAGGCATCTTGAGATCGGATTTACCTTCGATTAAGCAGCTAAAAGCTAAAAGCTACACAAGTTTTAAATACATAATTCATTTCAAAGGGAAAGACTTACATTTCGGTTTCCTAGTCCTGACTTTATCCAACAATTCACATATAGCTTCAAAACTGTAGATCATTGTCTACGATTAACCTCACATGTTTATATGAATATGTTTACTTCAATGATTACTTACTAATAGGGTTAAGTGCCCAATAGTAGACCCCCAACCAATAGCTATTTTTACATTTTTACAGCACAATGTAAACATTTTGCTTTGAAATTCCATCGGGAGAACCTACCTTGCAGTTTTATGATTTGATTACATGTACACCCAGGTTTTTTTTTTTACACGGTTGGAATTCATTAATTTCTCGGTTAACCTGAACTTTCCCAGCTTTTTAAATACCTCCTGAATTTTCTTTGATTTTTTGTTATTTTATTTTTTGTGGGGTTAACTCATTGCTTCATTGACGCTAAGGGTCTTAAACGACCAAAACCAAACCGTAAAAATAAAACTGGGTGTATTAGAAATGGGTGTATTTTGCGGGCAGCAGGGACTATGTCCAAGGGCTTGACGATCCCTCCCCAGGCCATCTGCGAGTTGTGGGGCTTGCCTAGGATGTGGTGGGGTTTGACAGTGGGCCCTGTTAAACCTCTATAAAAAGCTGCATGTATCCGCAAGTAGGCCCCACCAAAGCGACCGTGTGCCGCTCAAAGCGCACAAGCCCAAGTCCTGGTGTTAGGTGGACGCTAAACAGCCCTGACACGACGGCCCTCCGACGAGACAGGAGGTTTGCGCTGGCCCAATAAGCCGCCTAGAAAACCAATCATTACGAACAATATAAGAGATAATGCGACTCGATATAATCGGCAAAGACCTAGGCGACGAATACAGGATCACGATTGGAAGCTTGGAACATGGAATTGCAAGTCGCTAGGTTTCGCAGGTTGCGACAGGATGATCTACGATGAATTACATCCCCGCAACTTCGACGTCGTGGCGCTGCAGGAGATTTGCTGGACAGGACAGAAAGTGTGGAAAAGCGGGCATCGAGCGGCTACCTTCTACCAAAGCTGTGGCACCACCAACGAGCTGGGAACCGGCTTCATAGTGCTGGGTAAGATGCGCCAACGCGTGATTGGGTGGCAGCCAATCAACGCAAGGATGTGCAAGCTGAGGATTAAAGGCCGTTTCTTCAACTATAGCATCATCAACGTGCACTGCCCACACGAAGGGAGACCCGACGACGAGAAAGAAGCGTTCTACGCACAGCTGGAGCAGACATACGATGGATGCCCACTGCGGGACGTCAAAATCGTCATCGGTGACATGAACGCACAGGTAGGAAGGAAGGAAATATATAGACCGGTCATCGGACCGGATAGTCTGCACACCGTATCGAATGACAACGGCCAACGATGCATAAACTTCGCAGCCTCCCGCGGAATAGTAGTCCGAAGCACCTTCTTTCCCCGCAAAAATATCCACAAGGCCACATGGAGATCACCTAACCAAGAAACGGAAAACCAAATCGACCACGTTCTAATCGACGGTAAATTCTTCTCCGACATCACGAACGTCCGCACTTACCGCAGTGCGAATATTGAATCCGACCACTACCTCGTTGCAGTATGCCTGCGCTCAAAACTCTCGACGGTGTACAACACGCGTCGAAGTCGGACGCCGCGGCTTAACATTGGGCGGCTACAAGATGGTAGACTAGCCCAAGAATACGCGCAGCAGCTGGAAGTGGCACTTCCAACGGAAGAGCAGCTAGGCGCAGCGTCTCTTGAAGATGGCTGGAGAGATATTCGATCCGCCATTGGTAGCACCGCAACCGCTGCACTTGGCACGGTGCCCCGGATCAGAGAAACGACTGGTATGACGGCGAATGTGAGCAGTTAGTGGAAGAGAAGAATGCAGCATGGGCGAGATTGCTGCAACACCGCACGAGGGCGAACGAGGCACGATATAAACAGGCGCGGAACAGACAAAACTCGATTTTCCGGAGGAAAAAGCGCCAGCAGGAAGATCGAGACCGTGAAGAAACGGAGCAACTGTACCGCGCTAATAACACACGAAAGTTCTATGAGAAGTTAAACCGTTCACGTAAGGGCCACGTGCCACAGCCTAATATGTGTAAGGACATAAACGGGAACCTTCTTACGAATGAGCGTGAGGTGATCCAAAGGTGGCGGCAGCACTACGAAGAACACCTGAATGGCGATGTGGCAGACGAAGATGGCGGTATGGTGATGGACCTGGGAGAACGCGCGCAGGACATAATTCTACCGGCTCCGGATCTCCAGGAAATCCAGGAGGAGATTGGCCGGCTGAAGAACAACAAAGCCCCTGGGGTTGACCAACTACCAGGAGAGCTATTTAAACACGGTGGTGAGGCACTGGCTAGAGCGCTGCACTGGGTCATTACCAAGATTTGGGAGAAGGAAGTTTTGCCGCAGGAGTGGATGGAAGGTGTCGTCCCATCTACAAAAAGGGCGATAAGCTGGATTGTAGCAACTACCGCGCAATCACATTGCTGAACGCCGCCTACAAGGTACTCTCCCAAATTTTATGCCGTCGACTAGCACCAACTGCAAGGGAGTTCGTGGGGCAGTACCAGGCGGGTTTTATGGGCGAACGCTCCACCACGGACCAGGTGTTCGCCATTCGCCAAGTACTGCAGAAATGCCGCGAATACAACGTGCCCACACATCATCTATTCATCGACTTCAAAGCCGCATATGATACAATCGATCGGGACCAGCTATGGCAGCTAATGCACGAACACGGTTTTCCGGATAAACTGACACGGTTGATCAAAGTGACGATGGATCGGGTGATGTGCGTAGTTCGAGTTTCAGGGGCATTCTCGAGTCCCTTCGAAACCCGCAGAGGGTTACGGCAAGGTGATGGTCTTTCGTGTTTGCTATTCAACATCGCTTTGGAAGGTGTAATACGAAGAGCAGGGATTAACACGAGTGGTACAATTTTCAATAAGTCCGTCCAGCTATTTGGTTTCGCCGACGACATAGATATTATGGCACGTAACTTTGAGAAGATGGAGGAAGCCTACATCAGACTGAAGAGGGAAGCTAAGCGGATCGGACTAGTCATCAACACGTCGAAGACGAAGTACATGATAGGAAGAGGTTCAAGAGAAGACAATGTGAGCCACCCACCGCGAGTTTGCATCGGTGGTGACGAAATCGAGGTGGTAGAAGAATTTGTGTACTTGGGCTCACTGGTGACTGCCGAAAATGACACCAGCAGAGAAATTCGGAGACGCATAGTGGCTGGAAATCGTACGTACTTTGGACTCCGCAAGACGCTCCGATCGAATAGAGTTCGCCGCCGTACCAAACTGACAATCTACAAAACGCTAATTAGACCGGTAGTCCTCTACGGACACGAGACCTGGACGATGCTCGTGGAGGACCAACGCGCACTTGGAGTTTTCGAAAGGAAAGTGCTGCGTACCATCTATGGTGGGGTGCAGATGGCGGACGGTACGTGGAGGAGGCGAATGAACCACGAATTGCATCAGCTGTTGGGAGAACCATCCATCGTTCACACCGCGAAAATCGGAAGACTGCGGTGGGCCGGGCACGTAGCCAGAATGTCGGACAGTAACCCGGTGAAAATGGTTCTCGACAACGATCCGACGGGCACAAGAAGGCGAGGTGCGCAGCGGGCAAGGTGGATCGATCAGGTGGAAGATGACTTGCGGACCCTCCGTAGACTGCGTGGTTGGCGACGTGTAGCCATGGACCGAGCCGAATGGAGAAGACTCTTATATACCGCACAGGCCACTTCGGCCTTAGTCTGATTAAATAAATAAAAAATAGTATTGGAAATGCTATGGAAAGTAAAATTAGATGATTTTTACAATTATATGAAAAATATACACGAGAGTGTCCATTATAGGAACATTTTGGGGTGTCCATAAAAGGGAAAAGAACGTCCCGAAACGGAACATGACAATCAAATGAAGTTTCTACTATAGGGAAGCGTGTTATTATGGACCCCCAGGGGGTCTACTATAGGGTGAATTCAGTCAGACTTTAAAATGTTGATTTCAACAAATAACGTCGTGTATTTGGGTGTTTTATGTATGCATCGTGGAGAGGAGATGCAGAACTTGTTATTAGATATCAAAAAGAATTAATATGTAGAAAATTTCTACTACTAACCCACACAGAATTTAGATTTTTCCGTTATTCATTGATGTTCTCGTTGCTTGTCCACCTCACCGTGAGTCTATTGTGTCCATTTGACCGTGTCGTAAATCCAATGATTGTTGCATTGTTTTGGTTGCCATTTATCCGCGTACTTTGGAGGAATGCCTCCGAGAAGAACAATTTGTCAGTTGACATCAGGCAGTTGCAACGGATAGGGCACTCCTCATGGGGAGTATTGCAATACGTCACCGCATAGGCTGCACATCCGGCGACTGACGAGGGTTTGGTGGAGGGGTTGGGAATCGAACCAATGGCCATTCGCTTGTATGGCAAACGTGTAGCCAACTACGCTACGGGAGCCCTCTAACTGAATATAGTGTTAATGTTATTTTTGAGTTTCACAATTGAATACAGCCCCGTAACGCTGGATAGACACCTTTCCGTGGTGTGTTACGGTGTAAGGTCCACCATGGTCACATTGTCAGCTACAAGCAAATCCTGACCCAACGTATACCTTCCCCAATATCCAACTCCATGGTACTTATGAGGGTGTCACTGAGTCGGGGGCCTCTCATTAAGAAAGTACTGCATCAACACTTCCTTTCCCTCCCAAGTTACGATGAAAATGGGCGTGGCCAGGAGTAATAATCCTCATGCTGTTGTGATTTTTATCTTAGATTGAAATCAAGGACCACACCCACCTTGATTTTGATAGCAAGGATCTCAACCACAAAAGCTCAACTCAATGGACGTAGTGGTCCTAAGCCCCAAAAAAAAGAATTTCAAAAGAAAACATGAGTATCACTAGTGTCCAATCTACGAAGTACACAGTAACTATGCTATGCTCATTGAGTTTCACAATTGAATGAAGGATTGCAAACAGACTGCGGATATTTCAAGGAGAATTCTTGAGCCCGAAATGTTTTGAGTTATTTTTTTGAACTTTCATATGAAGATGCTGGATTCCCTAATAAGTTTTAGGGAATCTTTTGAATGTCAACCACTTATTTCTGATATAATTGGATCATATAGTGTTTAAGGGAATTCCTTTCCATACACGTTTAATCTTTCCACCATTTAGGGGGGGACTGCCCCCCTCTGGCCACGCTCTTGACTCATTGTAGATTCATGTTCTTGTTTTTCATGCCTACTTTGATTTCCAATTTGTCAAAAATTTTAACAATTTACTGGTCTATCATGTCCAATTTTTATTAAATTTACCTCCCGGCGGCTCTGATGAACACCACCGCCAGGTCCCACTGCAATAATCGTACTCTAACACGAGAGTTGGGTATCCGACCTTTTGACTTATTGTCTGAGGCCCAACCAGGTGAGCCACACACTTTTCAATGCTTCCGAGATTCGAAGAGGAGGCGCGTCTGACTCCCGAACTGATTGGCGCCGGTAGCAAAGCGACAGGGTGCAAAGTGTGGGATACACCCGCACTTCCTTTCCAGTGACGGAGGGACATAAATTTCCAGCCTTCCTTTGTACAGTCTCCCAGCACAAAGGATTTTTATTTAAAAAGTTTCGTCACTGCTCTTTATTTCATGACAAGAGCGATATTCGATGCGTGACCAAATTTCAAATGGGTGCTTTTTAGTTTCGACTTTTTTCAGCGACATCACACCACCACCTCGTTGGATAAGTTTGAATCGCGACAAAAAATTGCTCCGACATCATAAGAAATTTATTGTGCTGTTGTAAATGATAGTCTATAAATGGTTCCGAACAAAACTCTTTCATACGGTGATTTTTAATGCGATTGATTCGACTTTTGCTCCTGCACAAATATACTCATTCCCATTGCGAAACTATATTACAATGTTGATGTCGTTATATTGGGATCAAATCAATTCTACCCTTGAATAACGCAGTGTTATTGATTTCCTCGCAAATGCATCCGTTTAGTAACAAAGAAGTGCGTTTGTATATGGGCATTAGTGAAACGTTCTGTATAACACATCAATATAGATAAGGTGAAACAAATCTCCGAGGAGTGTCATTCAACATACTCTCGTTGCCATTATGTAAATGTATGCTTTATCTTCAACACTTACTCATCCTGCCTTGCTATCAATCAACATACATCGCATCGCTTGACATACCGCCAACACGCAGGGCTTACACATGCACCTGCCTTCTGCGAACACCGTAAATAGAAACGAGGGTGAAAATTATTGCACTTCACTTTACAATTTATATCCGTTAGTCTCCGGAGCACAATATCGAATGTTACCGTTAGACAAGAGAGGGTGGGACAATATACCCTTATCAAATTTATTCAATTATGAACTTCAATTTTATAGAATCCAAAACAAGTTACTTGTTGTCATTCTCAATTCTGATTTGTTTAGGAATTGTTTTGAAATTGCTCGTTTTTCATTTTTATTGCGTTAGCTGCCGCTTCTCTGATCACTGTTCAAACATCTCAACTTGTCAACTCTCACTATAAGTAAAAAATAAGTCAATCTCAACAAGTGGAAACCACGTTATAATGTCTGCCATAATGAATGCATTTTACGCCACGTCCCTGTGCATACTTATGTGTGCAAACATGCGAACCTTATCGCTCTGGTTAAGCTTGAGGAGTCACCACTTAAAGAATCGAAGAAGCAGGTTGAGTACCATGCTCCAACTGTCGTCACAGGTTGAATTGGAAGAAAATTTGAATATACCACCCTGGATTGTGGTTTACACAAAGTGCCCCAATTCCTCATGGCTAGGGTTTCTCGATATAAACTGGAAGCACTCCTTCGAAGAATTGAGTGAATTAGGGTTTTTGCGGCGACAGGGAGGAAGACGATATATGCAAAGGGCATTCTCGGATCGTTGTCTGTCGTCGTTCGTTCCAAAAATGAATTCAGTACATTAGGGGTTCATCATGACAAACGAAGAAACAGCAGACAGCATATCGGATTGTCAAGTGGAAGACTAGCATGTAACAAAACAGCCAGAAATGACTTCATGCTTATGCAAATTGATACGATCATCATGTACTTGCAAATGATACTGACACCAGAGCTCAAAACCACATCTCAGACAGAGTGTACCTGCTACCTGTATATTGCTTTCAACCAGTGATGTGCTTTCGAATTTTAAAAAGGCGAATGTTACTTAACATGAATAGAATGAGAATGAAATAATTCTTATGAAATAGCGAAGCCCATTATACAAAATTCAAATTTTATAATAAATGTCCCTTTTCTGCGGTTTTGAAGTCTACACACAAGAGTTCACTCCTCTCAACATCCCATTACGACTGCCTGTGTCTGGTCCAATCGAAATCCCACCTACGGACCATTACGACGTCTAACCGAGAAACGTTGAACCACGTCTCAGAGGTGACTGAAATTGGCTTTGGTGGAGGATAAAAAATCAACAGAAGAAGCACCCAGTCGGCAACGCATCACCGAGTTGTGTTTGTGTGTGTGTTGTGTCGAAACGGCGGAAGGAAGCACCACGGAGGAAAACGCTTTTCGTCGTCGTACAATTGATTCGAATAAATGGAAGGGAAATGTTCCATTGTGTCGTACACCTTCCAGACAGTTTGACAAAACTTCTCGATTGAACGAGTGCAGGACGGATAAAGACGTGTCATCCTGTTTTATTCGGCTGATCCTGTTTGTTGTATGCTTGAAAAATATGTTGACACATCATCTGGAAAATGGGAACCACTTGCTGGTTTCGTATACTTTGCATATAGAAAGTGTTGCCGACGCTGGAATGTTTCGAAACTGCAACTTGTGAATAAATAGAAGTATCCTGGGAAATTTATCGTCGCTCTATGAATCAATCGAAATAGCTAAGGAATAGCGCTGTATGATAAAGTAATAAGTGAGTATATTCGTATTCCCTCAAAAGAATCACATTCCTAGACAACCTCATAAAAAACCTCAAGATAGTCGTATTATTTTGCTGGAACTTCACGGCAACATGTCGTATCTTCTTCATGTTTTTTATTGACATTAAATCTCCCCCTGGGACATTGCTGCATCGCAGCTTAGTGCTTAACACTTCCACAGTTATTAATTGCGATAGAAACCTCGCAGAAACCGATAGAAAATGCCAGGGTACCATTTTTACATTCGTATATCATGAGGCTAACACGATGATACTTTAATGCCCAGAGAAATTGAGACAATTTTCAATCCGAAAAATGCCTAGACCGGTACCTGGAATCGAACCCAGCCACCTTCAGCATGGTCTTGCTTTGTAGAAGCGCGTCTTACCGCTAGGCTAAGGAGAGCCCCTTTTTCATACAGGGAACACAATTTTAGCTACAGAACCCTTTCAAAAATGGCAATATTATCCTAAAGCGATTCGATTTTATTTTCTCATAATCTTCTTCTTCTAACTTCAAGAACGAAAATTAAAATTCGTATGGGTATTTTACATGTGCAGTTCACAACACACATTTTCGCCTACTATGCAGGACACATTTTGCCGAGTCAACTAGTACCTAGTCCATATTTCTTAGCTTCTTGCTATTAAACATCATACAATATCATTAGTTTTTATGAACATATGCAAATGGGCAAATATATAAGTTCAATAAAATGACTTGCCTGGGAACGGAGACCGCCTGGCCTCTCTAACGTCTCCTGGCGTAACTGATGACTATCACTGAACGGTCCGTTCGTGATTTGAACTGATCGGCATCCTTGTCTCGAATACTTGGCAGTGTGATCGTTCTTGCTTGGGAATTGCTCAATTGGTCTTGCTGGGTATTTGGTATTTTTCTTCAGATGACTGCTTCGTTTTGGTTTTCTTCGATAAAAAACTTAACTGACGGCACGATACATCAATTGTGCTCCTTCAAGTATGTCAAGCAATCTCCCAGTGAGATGCTATATGATACCGATAAGAAATTACACGACTCTGAATCTTTCTCTTCCTTGACACATAAAACCAGATCTTGCGAGCGCACAAGAAAAGGCACGCTTGCAACGGCAGCAAGCTTGTAACCACACAATTATCTGACTACAATGTGCTGTGTGACGACAGATGTAGGTAGGACCCTGTAGGTCATACTTTAGCGAAGTAATTAATCTAACTGTATGATTTTGTCATTGAAGCATCAACAGAGCGATTATTTATTTTGGAATCTACTGTAGCCAAATGCCAATGATGCGTGACTGCGCAAAATTAAATTTTTGTGGAATGACTCTCCTTTTATCGGACAAGGATGGAAAAATGGACTAAACTGCTGCATTCGAATAACGTTGGTATGACTGATTACTTCCCCATTCACAAACATTTTGGTTCGGACTCACGATTTCAATAAAACATAACAATTGCAAAATAGCTTCAAATGTTTATTTTCATTTTCAGGATAAGTGCATGAAATTCATTATTATGTTAAGCATATTGCCATTCTTACTGATGATGCAACCCGGCATGAAGTTTCTTGTGATGCTTGTCCTCGCACCGCAAACATCAACCTTCGCACAGACACTTTTCGACAGTGGGTCCACTGTGTAACAATTGATGCACAGCGGTTTCTTTAGCACGATGTTGCGGAACCGATCGCAGCTGATCAAAATATGTGCTCCGTTAAACAGATGACAAGAAATCCCAGCGTTGCTTCGATATGCCGATATCCACATTCTTCACCTTTTCGTCAGCTTCTTTCAGACTTTTTCAATATTTCCACTGCTGTATCGTCAATCATTGCTTCGTCATTTTCATCTACACTTCCGTTCCACTCCAATCTTCGTCGTTTCACCATTACCTCGCAAAGAGCCTTTTGAATACGATCAAAAAACGGTGCAGCCTCCAATCGATCCATTTTCCTCTCACTGCAGCTCACAATTGCACGATTCCGCCATTGAACCAGCAAACGGCACAACGATGTTAGGAACTCTTCTTCCTCGACTGAAAGTTCGACATTAATTAGCTTGATTGTTGCCACCAAAGAAGCCAATGCACCACCATTCTCGAATACTTTTTTCAAGGGGAATCCGTATTATGGTTTGGACATATTCATACGATTTTCACTACACTCTGCGAATAATATTTCGAACGAAACAACGCGCGAACGACGACGAAATTATTTCTCGCTTAACTTTTCAAAAGGACCTAAGTAACATTTTTTTCATGTATTAATTTGAGTACTGCAATCAAAAGCTTTCATGTTTTTCTGTCGATTGCGCTATTCAAATTAATTCATGACAAAAATGTTACTTAGGTCCTTTTGAAAAGTTAAGCGAGATTTGTGGCAATTCGTTTCGGAACGAATAAGAACAACAGGCGCGAACGATGACGATATTATTTTTTTTGTTATTTGTTCTGTTTGTTCTGTTTCTGTTTTCTGTTTTCACGATAGACCGAAAACATAAGAGATGTCGCTTGCCACTTTTCGCCCGTTCCACGGTACATCGTGTATTCGCCCGTGGGTTGTCCTGTCTCAGAAATGGGTAAAGGTTTACACAATTGAAAGTTTTGACTTTACTCGACAAAATTTGGTTTTTATTCACGGAAACCGCTGTACAATAAAAGAAAAACATTGAACAGAATGGCGCACTGACGATGTGTTCAACTTGAGCTTAGTTGGAAACGTCTTTCACGCTGTTGAACATTAATGCTCGAACAGACTTTGGATGTAGTTAATACTTTTTCACGACGTTTTCTGGTTGCGTGCTTCTTTCTTCGAAGAATTATTTTCCAGGACGTATTGGAAACTCAATCAACATCACTGTACTTGTTGTACTTGATCGCGCACGAATTTCACTTGATTTACCCCAAATTATGCACTCCCGACGATGATCTCATCCGGCACCAAAGTACATTTATGTTGACGCACATAAAGGTGATGACTTGTTTCGGATCATTTTCGGGTTATAATTGAAGCTTTGCCATGAATAGAACTTTCTTATTGGTTATGACGACACTATAGCTGACATTCACATAACCAGTCTTTTATGTACTGTTCGGTCCAATTTATTGTACTTAACAAAACATAATATAACAACAGAACAAATTATTTGTTTTAACTTTATTGATTCAAACTGCGTGCGAGTTACAAACTGTATGTTGCTTGGACAACGAGTCTCAAGGACTATCACTGATTCTAGCTACTTTGGCAGTTTTATAGGCGGACTAATGGCAAAGATTTCTATGTAGACAATAAGCTCAATAGTTTGTAACTATTGGATAACAAAGGCTTACAATATTGTGGCACGCAATACACATACGCATATTACACTGCTCAGTTACGTTGATAATTACAATTGTTATGATCCGCAATCCGATATTCAATTTATGCGTAAGCAACAAGGGGGTTAGTTTTTTTTTTCAATTTAACTTCAACTCGATTTTTTACATTTTTGTAGTCTTCTGCAAAGTCAATTGGGGCAACAAAATACGCATTTGCTACTCCGTTATTGCCAGGTCAGCTGTAATTACACAGAGAACCAAAAGATGAAGTTTGGGACTTACATCATCTTCAATGTGTAAGAACTGGTAATCCAAAAATAAGCAATACCAACGCCGGCCGTGTCCGAATGCAGTTCAATTGAGGAATAGGTAGGAAACTGTTGACGTGATACTCGCTTTGATAAAAGCCAACGTGTCACCTGCACTTCCACGAGAAACCACTGGGTTGTTGAATATATGGGGTAGGGAGTGTGGCAGGGTTCGTTTTGGTAAACGGTCTGCCGTGTATAGCGTGTAGTTCGATTTAAAGCAAAACAAAAACCGAACGAATTTTAATTTTCGACCGCACTACACAACTGAATGCGAACTAAATTTTCAATTTCTGATTAATTTACTCGACTGCGCAAATCAGAACAAAATTTCGGTGATCGGCCGATCGTTTTGCTTTCCGCACAAAGCAAAACTAAATTTCGATAACCGGCCGATTCGCTCACTAGAGAAACACGACTGGACAAGAAACAAATTTTCACTTTGTTTAATTTACTCACCCGCACAAAGAAGAAGAAATGACCGATTTTCGATGACCGGCCGATCGTTTTGCTTTCCGCACAAAGCAAAACTAAATTTCGCTTTCTGAAGAAAGACGACTGGACAAGAAACAAATTTTCACTTTGTTTAATTTACTAAACTGGCATGTAAAACCCCTTGTAGTGGGTAGAGTATGTTACATTCAGAGGAAGTGTCCAATGTATTGGAGTTCAAAACATTCAATTTCACGATCAAAATTGAATAACTTTCAATCCTTTTAATTTAAAGGTTTGGTTTCTTCCTGAAGAGACGCATCTTTTGAAATGAGAAGTTTAGTAAATATTGTTGAGGCGCGTGGTTGCCTCCGGTTGGGTGTTGGTCTTTCCACTCAAGAAAGAAGACTGGTTTCCTTTTAGCACTAATTTATTTTAATTAACTGGCAGAACTTAACCATTAGCCTGGTAGTACAATACTGAATGAATTTCACAGTCTCGAACACTGCTTTTATAGCCCCCCACAAGAAGTTTGGAACATTCTAGAATTAACGGAAATTCAACAATTCTGCGGTGACCATGACAACGACGCTGATGCTTGTGATGCAAGACAGCAACCTCGTGGATTCTATGTACTGGCTGCCTGGCTGCTATGTATAATGTACTCGCTTACTATGATTATGCCACATCTTCAAATGGTTGCATCGATAGTTAACAAATATTCCTTCCAGAGTGAGTTGAAAATTTTTGCCAAAAAATAAGATATCTAGACCAACATTCGAAAAGGGCGTAACAGCCAAAATTTATTCCTTCTGATTCTTCGTCCACTTATACAGCTATATATGTAGACGACGAATCAGAGGGAATACATTTTGGCTATTACGTTCTATTCAAATGTTGGTCTAGATATAATGTTTGTGTTTTAAGTAAAGCTGTAGAAAACTCCATTACGGAAAACTTTGCAGAGTATAGTGAAGCTCTACCTGATCAAAATGTTGAGATATGAATCGTTGTTGCGTATGATATTTTTATGATCTACTCCAGAGTTATTCAATATGTTGGGATACATTAAACACATATACTGAAAATAAAAATCTATCTAGGAAAAGTCAAGAAGTTTCAGACCTTCACATTGTTGTGTTAAAAAGTTATTACAGTTTCGGGTCATATTAACCCGAACACGTTAGGAAGGTGACCCAACTATCCCTTTCCCGTGGCATTAACGGAGATGCAGAGGATTCCTCGGTCTTTTATAGCAATGAGTGTCGATCTAATTTTCCTTTCCTAATCCTAAAGCGACTGCGCGGACGTGGCCGGCATCGTTATTGGTCTTGAGTTGAAATTCTGAAGCATGTACAGTGAGAAAGGTTTTCTAACAACAAAAAAGCTATATTCAATTTGGGAGTTGTGCATATTTGTTGTTACATTTTTTATTTTCAAAAATAGAAACTTATTATCTTTCGCAAATGTATTTTTTTTTATCCCAATATATTAAACAACTCGGAGAAAGATCATAAACATGTAAAAACTCTTCTTATAAAGTTATATTCAAACAATGGAAAATCTATTAATTACGTAACGCAAAAAATGATCATTTTCAACCCCTCCCCTCCTCCCTGTGTCACTCTTTTTGAATGAAACTTTTATTTTTTTTGTATGGACTGTCAAACTTTGGGCAACCATCCCCCCCTCTGAGCGATCAAAAATTTAAAAATTTATGGATGCTCCTCAACTGTTTTCAAGATGCCCTCCGCAAATACGCTTTATATCTCAACACATTGATCACACAGAGCAAAGTTTTTCGTAATGGAATTTTCTACAGCTGCTTTACTGAAAACACAAACACTGTATCTAATTTTTTGGCTTACTTCTAGGAGGATTAATTAAATTAAAAGGATAGATAGTTAATCATTTTTGATCACAAAATTGAGTGTTTCGAACTCCAATACATTGGACACTTCCTCTGAATGTAACCTACCCTACCCACTCTTGCCTATAAGGGGCTTTACATGCCAGTTATAGCAAAAAGCTAGGACTTTGCCTTTGGATGTCACCTGAACCACCTACACCACTCTACACCTTCTCTGAATAAACCAATTCTATATTTATGTTTTGGGCGAAAAGAAAATTGTCATCAACGGCGACTGGTTATCGTCGTCACGGCGATGAAATCGCTTAAGGCCGGAGTGGCGTGTGCAGTACATAAATTAGTGATGGGTAAAACGGTTTATTCGTGAGCCGACTCATTTGAACGGCTTGTTAGTTCATTTATTCAAAAGAATTATGAACTCCCGGTAGTTTGAGCGATATTTCATTCAAATTACCGGGGCTCATTTTTAGTAGAACTTTTAGGAAATTTATAATTATAACTAATTTCTGGTTTACCTTTTTGTTCTTTTGTTGGATTCTTTGCTCCATTAAAGTTTGAACGATGTGCTGATTAACAGAGTTCAAATTAAAAAGTGCTCAGATTAAAAACTATCAAAATAACTGTACTAGAGGTAAAAAAAATATACACAAAAGCATTGTTTTATATCTCCCGAATCCAGTTTTATTTTATATTCCATTTCATGTTGAATGTTATTTACAAGAAAAAAATCAAAATATAAAATAGGTATTATTAATACAACAGTTATTTCTCATTCCAATCAAAGTTATTTGCCTATTTCCGGGGATTAAACCACCCGACTATTAAACGACCCGACTACAATGTTGTGAAAACTCGTATGTGAATATGTACATATGACTTCGGCTACCTGTTGGCTACCTCTCAGATTCGAAAAATCGACATTTGAATCTTTGTTTACAAAAGCAGATAAGTCGTTTTGAAAATTCTGTATTGAACTGATACAACCTCGGATAAATTGTTTTTACCTTTCTCGTACAATTAAGTTGTACCGAAAGGCTATCATTTCACTCCGAAAACAAACTTTTTATAGAAGTCTCTGAGACCCATAGTACTATATACCAATCGACTCAGCTCGACGAGCTGAGCACATGTCTGTCTGTCCGTGTGTATGTGTGTGCACAAAAGCTATAAAAACATTAGACAACTTTTCGTATAGTAATCCTTAACCGATTTTTTCGCAACAAGTTTCATTCGACAGGGGACAAAGCTTTGTTGATCACTATTGAATTTTATAACGATCGGTCATCGCGATTAAAAGTTATGAAGAAAATGGTACATCGGATTATATAAGCCGCATATAAGGTTGGAGTCTTAACTAAATTCGAGAAAGGCACCACCAATGCTAGGTGGATTAATCTGGGTTTTTTTCTCCTCCCACCATAACAAGGGATCGCTAACTCTCCCCAAGTGAGGTTCTGCGATGTATTTATCGACTTCGATTATGGCAGCAACGGATGGATCATGTAAAGCTCTAAGCTTACTGACCTGCTCGTCAAACTCCTCCCATACAGACGACTGAGCTTCGGCAGAACCTGGTTTATCGGGTTGATCTTCGCACGTCAATTCTGTAGTTGTCATTGCTCCCAGTTTTTGGATAATCGATTGATATGCTTGCTGGTACTTGCTGTCATCTTCAAATCCCTGTTTTTCAAATCGAGGATCCAAAAATACCGATTGTGCTACCAGCTCGTTCGATTCAAGGCCAGAAAATCGCTTGATCAACCCTGCAATCAGTTAGTTGCAAAGTTTCTTTATGGTTTCTGGCGTACCTTTCTCTCGATCCACATATTGCTTGACATGTCGAATCATCGATCGCAAAACAACAGCAGTCTTGGATAGCGATACTGTTTTCTCCCCGGATATTTCAACTGTCACGTCATAGAACACTTTCAAAATTTCGACGGAAAATTCAATAATTTTCCATTCTGACGATTCCAACGACAGATTTGAATTCAGAAGAGCCAAAGCAGATATGACAGTAGCACATTTATTCTGCAGCAGACGATCTAACATGTCGTATGTGGCATTCCATCTTGTCGGAACGTCCTGTTTCAATTTCAGCTTCGGCTTGTTGAGTTTCTGCTGCATATCTTGAAGCTTATTCAGCGCATGACTACTCTGCTTAAAATATTGTACAATCGCCTTCGCTTTGTCGACGATGGATTCCATTGATGAGTAATAGTCGGCCAAACAACGAAGTTTAGCGAATGAGCGAAACACCCCAAGTGACGAACATTCAGAAGTGTGGCAGTTAATTTCATGTTGGATGCGTTATCGGTTACGAGAGCAGTTATTTTGAAATCAATAGAATACCGTTTCAATACAGTGGTAATCTAACCAGAAATATTTTCCGTGGTATCTAGCAGAGAATTTTGAACATTCCAGCAAAACCGACAAGAGCTCCGTTTTGTTGTAGAAAAAATGAGCAATTATCGCATAAAAGCTTATGTTGTTCATGCTGGTCCAGTCATCACATGTAATGCAAACCGCTTGAGCATCATATAATGGCTTTTCTGTTGCAGATGAAAGATCAGTGTAAACAGTTGGGAGCAGGCTGTTTGTTAGGGTCCTTCGACTGGGAAACTCTCGCTTAACTTTTCAAAAGGACCTAAGTAACATTTTTTTCATGAATTAATTTGAGTACTGCAATCAAAAGCTTTCATGTTGTTCTGTTGATTGCGTTATTCAAATTAATTCATGAAAAAAATGTTACTTAGGTCCTTTTGAAAAGTTAAGCGAGAGTTCAACATCCCCACAAACTTTTTGAACTCCGGATCTTCGACGATTGAAAAAGGGTGCTACCTCTTACAGATCATTTTCAATAAGGGAGCATCCACAAATTACGTAACGCTTTGAGGGGGGAGGGGGGGTTGACCGAAGTGTGACAATCCATACAAAAATTTTCAATGTTTCATACAAAAAGTGTGACATAGGGGGGAGGGGGGGTTGAAAATGGCCAATTTTTGCGTTACGTAATTAATTGATCTTCCCTAATTGGATATCAATTGATCGGCTTTTTTGCACAGCCGTAGGTTTGATAATTTCAACAAAATTGGCAGCATTAACACTTACACGTTGGCAGCATTAACACTTACATTTTGGCAGCATTAGCACTTACATCACTAAGCTTTTCCTTTATTATTACTCCTGGTGTTTCACTGGAAGAGGATGCTCCGGCTGAAACCGATGATGCTCCTCTATCGAGAGATATTGTGAATTGTAGCAAGATGCCGCCTCAAATTTCCCGTCGATCCACCAGACAATGCCAGACTCTTCTTGCAGTAGTGGCATATTCCTGACACCTTGCCCTTGCTGTTGTCCTTCCGATGGAAATGGTACCAAATTGCACTGACCGACATGGTAGATCTAGATAGTAATATTTTTATTCGATATATACAATGCTGGCACTAGCAAACCACTGAAGGATTAATAACTCACGACCATGTTGCTTTTTCAAATGAACGCAAAGTTTTTTTTTCTGACACAAAAGACCGAAATGAGCAAGTACAAAATAGTATGCTTTTTGCTAACGACCGAGTATACACGTTGCATCTCACCCACACTCGTTTATGTTTGTTTTTTTTTACCACTAGCCACAGTCACGTATTTATGTTCGTGTTCGTGAGCATTTTGATAAAAGCCTAATGAATGATACGACTGATTTAGTTTGTTAGAAAGAATGTGTGTGAGAATGGGAGAATTTATGTTGACTCCTAAATAAACAAACAGCAATCATCAAGTGACCCGTACCCAGTTTGAACGCTTTTTCGCCATTTCGCAAAACGCCATTTCGTCGAAAGACATTTAGTCGAATGACATTTGGTTGGAAGGACATTACGTTGAAGAGACATTTGGTCGAAGCGACATTTAGTCGAAAATGTTTTTTAATCCACCAGAGACGCTGGACATTTGGTCGAAAGGACGCTACGTCGAATGGACATTTAGTCTAAATCGGATTTTAGAATTAAGAGCTAAAATCTTGGTACATTTAGTCTAATGACGTTCCGTCGAATGGCTATTTGAAAGAAAAGAACTTTAGTCAATAACAATTTAAAAATAAATCGTCAATAGATTTTTGACGTAAACTACGTCTAAGGGGAAGACTCGGATACAGGGTGTAAAATAAAAATTTCCAAATTGGGGATCGTCACGAAATCATGTAAGATTTGGAATAATTATAGGTACTTTATCTTTCAATGGATTTTTATGATTTATATATCAATCGATTCGTAAACTCTCTACCAATTTGTCAGTAGTATTGAAACTTTTGAGTATCAAAAGTAAACTATTAAAAATTTAAGTTCTTTCATGCATCATGCATCCCCATTCCAATCCATGGTAATTGCCTACTTTTAGGGTATGATTAATTATTGAACTGGGATGTATGAATGGGGTGGTCCAGCTGCTAGGCAGTAGAATCCCTACATAGTGGGAGGGGCTGCTAAAAGTAGTGTCGGTGGGATGGTTTCTTCTCTTCTATATAGAGCGGAATGATTTGTTCAGTTTATTGTATTTGGTTTTACGTAGATTACGTCGAGTGGTCGTGTCTTGTATACAACCCCAAGATTTTTGATTTAATTTGAATAAATAATCCACAAGATACATGGATAAACTGATTAGAGGAATTCAGTGGACGTGAGGAAGTTCAATCAGCAGCAATGTTATTTTGCCAATACTTCGTCGAAACTGTCGAAGCGTTAGCGTTAGCGTTAGCGTTAGCGTTAGCGTTGTTACGGTATACTTCGTAGATTGGACACTAGTGATACTCATGTTTTTCTTTTGAAATCCCTATGTAGAATGCTATCAGAAATCAAGAAGGGGAGGGATTCTTGATTTCAGTCTAACACAAAAATAACAAAAGCATGAGGATCACTAGGGATATGGAAGGAAATGTTGATGTAGAACTTACTTAGTGAGAGGCCCCCGACTTGGCGACGCCCTCATAAGTTCTACGGAGTTGGTGTTTGGGTAGGGTAAGATAGGTCAAGGATGTTTGCCTCAAGCTGGCAATTCGACCCATAGCATATGTTGTTTATATGTTTCTAATTTAAACTCTTGCCAGCCGGCTGTCGAAAGAGTATATACTTATATCTATTCTATTTATTGTTTGTTCTCTAAACGTTCATGATTTAGCAAGCCAATAGAGGCAGCAATATTTAGTTTTAGACTATGTATTCACTCGTGAAACTCTGATATTCCGACTTATTTTGTGGGGATAGATTATTAAAATATAATTATTAAATTTTGATTTCTATGTATAACGTGAACGATTTCTATGTATAACGTGTAGTTTGACTGTCGCGCACTAATTAGTTAATTACTGACCGCACTAAGTAGAAAAAAAAAATTCCGTGATATCGAGACCGTTCTGTTTTAAACAAACCCGTCCGATCGCGTACTTAATTGTTGGAATAACTTACTGCACAAAGCAGAACAAAAATCCGTGGCCTCGAGACCGTTCTACTTTTAAGCGAACACTAATTTAAAAAAACTTTTACCTTCATGGTATCGCGACGAAGAAAAAACTAACACAATGAAGGTCCGGTGCCAATGGTTATTTGACTTGAGTACAAACTTTCACTATTCTTATGTTTGGAATAATTAAAAATTATCGATGTCAAGCAATATAGCAGTATTCATCTTGGAAATAATTTTGAGACCAGATTTGTTATATGACTTACCATAGAAACATCTTTTTTGTATGAGAACTCCGATGTTATTGAAGGCGAAGGAAGTTGTGTTTGTTGCGTGGGGTAAATCAAAACATAAATCAGGATTCACCATGTTTAGTGATGTGATCAATTTTTTTTATTAATTAGCACATATATTTAATTGTGCAACAGTGTTAGAGATTATTTGTAACGATATCCATGGTTCAATAAAAATTTCCATAAGACCTTTGAGAAAATAATTGCAAGTCTCATGCTTGAATTGACTGTTCAAATAAGTCCTGTCCTCATAGGCTTTCAGCGAGCGTGTACGTACACGCACAATTCACGCACACTTTTACTCGGTTTGTTTGCAACTACGAGCAGCTGTTACGGCAAAATCAAATGGGATTGTTTGCAACCACGAACCGTGCGTTCGTGTTTGTGATTAATTTCTGCGAGAGCCTAATTTCCCGACGAAAACTAACTCCATCCCTTTCACGCCCCTGAAAGGGAAAGGCGACTAATGACCCGTTTCATACACGCTAGTTCCAGCGGACAATGCACTATACGGCAACACCACCGCGACATTAGCATAATGTAAACACTATTAACAGATGACAATTTCTGTTTACATGATGCTAACCCCGCACCAGCACTGTCGGACAACGCACCGCCCGCCAGAACCAGCGTATATGTAAGGGCCGATGCCCACGTAGAGTTTTTTCAACGCTGCGTGCACGTGGCGCTGAAAACGCAGGTGTGCATCGGTGCGGCGACGCTGCGTTACCGCTTTTTCCCGATGCACACATGCGTCCTTTTAACGCCGTGTGCACGCAGCGTTGAAAAGACGCTACGTGGGCATCGGGCCGCCTAAACGTTATGGCTCGCGTCAGCAAACCCTAAGGCACAAGATGTGTAGATAGCATGTATATTTGCATGTATATGTGACCACTGAACGAATTCAAAACATCACACAAATCACCCATTAACTACACTAACAAATATTTATATTTTCTTCGTGGTGATTTTAACAGCCCGGAAAGTTGTTTTGCATACAATTTCTCACGAGATAAATAACTTTTTGAAAATCCCGCACCCATCACTGCATTTCATGACGGTAGCTGCTTCCGTACACCGCCACAAAAATATAAACATAAGTATCTTCCCTTTTTCTCACAAACCAGATATGAGTTACTCAACTCAATGATTTGCTTGCAGTTGATTAGTTGAGCCAGCTTACGTCCAATAATCTCTCTCTAACGCATAGGCAGAATAGGACCTGTCCTCATTGGGAAACGTTTCCCGATAAAGAAAACTCCAACTCTTTCACGCGCCTGAAAGTGAAAGTTGACTAAGCGCTAGCAAACCCTATGCCACAAGATGTGTAGACAGCACGTATACTTGTATGTATATGTGATCACTGTACAAAATAAAAACATCGCACAAATAAAATCACTCATCAACGGCACTAACACATAAATTTTTTCTTCATGGTGATTATGACAATCCGGAAAGATATCATTACTTTCGCTTGCAATTTCTCACGAGATAAATCCGATTTCCGATAAACCCGCACCATCGCTACATTACACGACACTTGCTGCTTCCCTTCACCGCCCCAGAACATATTAAACACTCCGAAAACACCAGTATTTTAATCGATTTTCACGGACCGATTTCAAAAACATACACGACGGAAGGACAGTCCCAATACTTCGTCGAAACTGTCGAAAGGACGTTTAGTCGAAGGGTCATTTGGTCGAATGGAAATGGTTTTCTTATTCTTTTCATTGAAACTCTTTCTTTCACCCAATATTTATATAATAATTAGTTCAGAATAAAATTGTCTTCCAACCATAATTCGTCAATTATGGGCCGAAAATTGAATTCCGACCAAATGGTCATAGGCCATCAATCTATACGACGTCATGTCTAATGACAAAACAATATTCGACTGAATTTCTTTTGACCAGGTGGTATAGATTCATCGTATCCAAAGTCCAGTCTGGAATATTTTCGTATCATTTATTCTTTTTATGATCCCATCATTCTTTGGGCAATATTGGAGCAATCATTATGTGACTTTTAGAAACACCACAATAAATCTAAAAATTCTTTTCTTTTAAATAGCCATTTGACGGAACGTCATTAGACTAAATGTACCAAGATTTTCAATTCAAAAATACGCTTTCGACCAAACGTCATTCGACCAAATGTACAAAGATTTTAAACGCTGATTTCGACTAAATGTCCATTGGATCAAATGTCCATTCGACGAAGTGTCCTTTCGACCAAACGTCATTCGACCAAATGTCCTGCGTCTCTTATGGATTAAAAAAAAATTCGACCAAATGTCCATTCGACGTAATGTCTGTTCGACTAAATGTCATTCGACGAGATGTCTTTCGACGACATGGTATAGATTCCTCTAACATTAATGTTTTCTCATTCAACTCGGCCTATGGCTGCCCATCGCCAACCACGCAGTCTACGGAGGGTTCGCAAAGTATCTTCCCCTTGATTGATCTACCTTGCTCGCTGCGCACCTCGCCTTCTTGTTCCCGTCGGATCGTTGTCGAGAATCATTTTCACCGGATAATCGTCCAACATTCTGGCCACGTGCCCGGCCCACCGCAGTCGTCCGATTGTCGCGGTGTGAACGATGGATGGTTCTCCCAACCGCTGATTCAACTTGTGGTTCATTCGCCTCCTCCACGTACCGTCCGCCATCTGCACCCCACCATAGATACGCACCACTTTCCATTCGAAAACTCGTTGAAAACTCGTTCGAAAAGTGCGCGTTGGTCCTCATAGTTTGAGTTGTCGAAATCGATCTGCGCATTGAAGTCGCTTAACCTGATTTTGATATTACGCTTCGGAACTCTATCGCATAACATTGGATTACGGACTCGTGTTCTTAATCTGGCAACGATTATCAGACTTGCGTTGAAATATCATGTGGATATAAGGTTAAGCTATTTGTAGGAAGTGATCAATATCTCGTGCTATTACACGCAAAAAAAGCGTTCATGAATTCGTGAACTATCAAGTTCACGGTGTATTTTTTCGTGAACAACAACCACGGATTCGGGAAAACGTGACTGGTGTTCCCGAATCCATGAATTAAATCACGGTGTATTTTTCCTGCTTCAGGTATTCATAGCCATATTATTCAGTTCATCTAAATCTTCTAAACTAATTTTACCCACACACTATTTCTATTTAGTAACAGTCGTACGTAAATATACAATAATTAATTATAATGCCAACCTCAGCATCCAGATTCCAGCTTAGCTAAAAATGAAACGGAAGCCTCATGCAAATGAATATGCGAAGGAAAAGGCACCATCTGTTAGAAGTTTGCTCGCCCTCTTTTTTAGGCTAATTTATCATCCTTACATGTGATGTCACCTGTGGGTCTGAACTCTGGCTCCCGGTGTATGCATTTCATCGTTATTTTATGGCTGCCTGAACTTTCAACTTTTTATGTGTCTTGGCTCGCTCTATCTTCCGCGTGGTTTCTTCCGTGGCCCGATTAGCAGCATACAGGGGAGCGAAAAGTTTGTTTAGCAAATTTTTCAACAATTAGTGTCAAGAAAATCTGCTGCCCGATTGTTACACGCCATCGCTTCTGAGTTCCACGAGATTTGGCAAGTTTCCGCTAATGATAATAAATTATGCTTCTCTGAGCATGGTTCCCATCGACCTCGTAATGGGTTATTAAGCAGAGCATTCGAAACCACATGCTTTTGATGTTGATGTATAATTTTCAATGTGCGGACCATCCTAGTCCTATCGTCATCGAAAAGTGCACTGCGGTAAGCCTATAAAAATCTCTTCCAGAATAATGGTAAAAAATAGTAAACTCCATAACCGTCATTTGATTCCATGCAGGCGGAAAAGATTTATCGTTCTACTTCAGATGCGGTACTCAATAAATAATATATCATGAACCGGAAGAAAAAAAATGAAAAGAAACGACTGTTACATGTACATATGCGCGTCAGACGGAATGGTAATGTGATTTGCTAATAGCACTGGGTAGATCCAAGGCCAACAAAGTGACTCCACATCGGTATGGCATAATTGCGAACGAAAAAGTATTGCTGGTTGGAATTTTTAAGTGCATTTTTTTTTCTATTTTACAGAATGGTTGTGACATCAGTCTTAATTGATTTACAAAATGATTCAACAGGTTATTCTTACCTTCCCGGAATCTCGTTCTTCCACTGGATAACATTTGAATTTTAAGGTTTTTTTTAAATTTATTTCATTTAAGTTATTTTAAAATCTTTTAAGCGTCTAGTGTGGCGAGTAAAAATTTATTTTATTAGCAATGTAATTTCGATTGTTATCTAATCTAATCTAATCTCATACTTGCGTAGCCAATACTTGAAAGCATCCTGGAAAATGACGGTTTCTGAATTCCGTCATTTTTCTTTTCATATGGCCAGGCCAACTACGCAGTATGTACCGCAGAGATGACTCCTAGATATTGAGCGACTTCAGGAATACCTAAAGTCACTCAATAGCTTGGAATCGAGGGGAAAGGAAGAAAGCGTGGACCTCCCGTACCAAACGCTTCCAATAATATAGATACCTAATATATAATAAAAATCGTGTGCATATTTATGTATGATGTATATAAGTTTGTTTATGTGTGTATATGTATGTGTGTATATGAGTGTGTATGTGGGTTTATATGTGTAGTGAATGTGTGTGTGCTTTTGTGTGGGTGCGTGCGTATTTAAATAAATTTACAGTTTATCAAAACCTTACCTCTGCTCAAAAATTCTGACGCCGAACCAAGAGCCAACACGCACTGAACTAATTAACTTTATTACCGGCCGCGCAATGCAAAACACAAAATTTCGGCAAATCGCGCGATCGTTCTGCTGTCCGAAACAAGAGCCAACACGCACTGAACTCTCAATATGTAATTTCGATTGTTAGCAACGAAACTGTTTTCTTTGCAACTCGACATCGAAGTAGAAAACTATTAATGTATTGGAGTAAAACTATGTATGTTTGTTTATATCTTTCAGAAAAAATGCCAGGCTCGTCCCTTTCCTACTTTGTATTTATATCTTAGTTCTATCCAGAGCTTAAAATATTCATCTTCATGAAGCAACTTCGGTCCAAATTTTGACAAACATCGCATGAATATTCAAAAAATAGAATGACATAGTCAGACGACTACTCCACGAACTCATTCATTCTACTGTCACTGAGTGTGTTCACTATGTGCAGAAAAAAACATAATTAGCATTGTTTATGTTGATGTTTACCGTTGTCAGTGCCTCGCGGATGAAAATCGTGTTCAGTCCTGTGTGAAAAATCACTTTACTCATTTGAAACGTGTTCAGATTTCAGATAATTTATCAATTTGTAAAATGTGCATAAATATTCAATGACTAATATTCAAATTAATATTGATTGTCCAGAGCCGACTATGAATGTGTCGGAAGTGAATTGACAAATAAAGAAAAATGAACTTCACCAAAAAATTTCGATTATTTTACACTCTGCATCCACTTCCTCTATAGGAGACGAACGCTACAGAATTGATTACAGTTCGCTGGAAATACAGATATTTGGCGGAACATTTTTTCCACACCAGCCACTAGGAATATCTGCTTCGTACGGCAATAATTGCGAACTGTAATCAATTCTGTAGCGTTCGTCTCCTATAGAGTACGAGTCGAACACCGTTACCTACGGCACAAAGCCGGCTCCGTTCTTGGCGACTCGAACATTAGATCAATTAGTATGGATGAAGGTGAACTATACCCACTAGTAGCGTAGGCGATCGCCTAGGACACCTATATGGACGATGTCATCACCGGGTACGATAACTTGGAGGTAGCCAGAAACTTGCAGAACCAACTGGGTGAAATGACACGTAGGTTGGTTTCGTCTAATGCAAAGGATGTGCAACACTATACAGAGGTCTTCTCCTGGCGATTCGTCCTGCAGATGGCATAAATTTTGATTCGTAAAGACTTTCGGATTACCTTGGTTTCCCCCGAGGCGACAATTTCCGATTAAATTTCTCTGTTCTTGCATTCGATCCTGAATAAATTCTTACTTAGCAACGAGAACGAAAAAGGCAAGAAGTTGGAATGTGATCAGCCATTACTTCCGACGGTGGGTGAGTCTTGGAAAAAAATCCACGAGCAGCTCCCCATTCTCGACGAAATAAGAATTGATCGTTGCATTATCATTCCAAACGCCGTAGAAGTGCAATTTAACTCTTTCTTCGATGCCTCGGCAAAGGCTTATGGAACATGCTTGTACGTCCGTAGTCAAAATCAGAGTGAGGTCCAAGGTCGCTGCTCTTAAAACCCAATACATGCCAAGGTTGAAACTCAGTGGTGCATTGGTGGCTGCGCATCTGTTCGAGAACGTCCGTTAGGCTACTAATCTCCTAGTCAACGCCATTTTTGGGTAGATTACACATGCACTTTACGGTGGATGGCAGCTCCTCGTTCGTGGTCAGTATTCGTCGCAAAAAGAGAAACGAAGACTCAGTGGATTAAGAAGGGCTGCAACTGGAGGGATATATCAGGAACTGACAACCCAGATTGCCTAATTTTGAGAGGTGTAGGTCTAATGGGTATCATCCACAACAACTTCTGGTTGCACGGTTGCACAGCCGAATAACTGATCAACTCGGAATACATTGTCCGAAGAAGAAGAGGAAGGAAAAACACAACATTAGCCGTGGCACATTTTAATACAAAATTAATCTCAACATCTTAATTGTGATATAAATTTAATTCGCTGCGTCGTTGTTTTGGCAGAGGTTGATACGATTCCTCCAGTCATTGGAAGATCGCCCGGAGCAGATGAGTTGCGGCATGCAGAATATACACTTATCCGAAAGGTACAAGAGGAAATGTTTTCGGAAGAGCTTCATTCTATTCGGAAAAAGGAACGTGTTAGAAGAAAATCTCCACTGCGGTGGTATCATCCTTATATTTACGAGAATGATATGTTGCAAGTTGGTGGACGCTTGCAGTACTCAGACGATCCTGACGGAATGAAACATTCCATTATTCCACCAGAAAGAGATCGTTTCACTAAAATTCTCTTCGAGTACCATCATCTACGACTGCTTCATGTTGGATCGCAACTTTTACTGAGTACGGTTCGGCAATGTTGCTGGTCTCTTGGAGGCAGAAACGTTGCAAGACATATCGTGCACAAATGCCTAACATGTTTCAGGGCAAAGCCAAAGCAAATCCAACAGTTTATGGGAGAATTGCCGTCTCCTATAGCCACTACCTGTTTTCGGACAACGGAACGAATTTTGTTGGAGCACGAAATCAGTTAAAAGAATTCTTTCGGTTGTGGACGGATGCAGGAACATCGTCAGAAAGTAGCCAGATTTTGTACCAATAAAGGAATCAATTGGCATTTCATTCCTTCCTGTTTTGTACTATTAGGTAGATCATGAGAGGCTGCAGTACGATTGGCTAAACAATACATTCTTCGTGTTGTAGGCTGTAATTCTGCATCTCATGAAGACAGGCTGACGCTTTTGCTGCCGGTCGTAGGTTGTTCAAATTCCAGTCCACTGACGTCAATGTCAGATGACCAAACGACTTAAAACCGCTTACACCAGCCCACTTTCAGATTGGACTATCATAATAATCGTTTCCCGAAGGAGATCTTCGGTCAGCACCAACAATCCGATTCAAACATTGGCATCCCAACAAACATTGGAGACGAGTAAAACGATTATACATCCAAAGATAGTCGTCTTCAGCTAAAAAACTAGCTTTTGGCTTAAATTGTTTGTTGGAAGGTTGTTCAGCAAAAGCTGCAGCAATTTTGGGATTGGTGAAAACTGAATACTTTGCCTAGAACAAGCGCTGGAAGCTTCAAGTAGGTACGCTTGTAGTCATCCAGGATAACAAACTAACACCAATGCATAGGCGAATGGGTCGTATCGTGAAGTTGCATCCTGGCAACGAAGGATATGGTCGAGTCATAATCATCAAAACAGTTTCCGAACGCATCAGTACAGAAGGTTTGCTTGAGCAATTACTTAGTAATTACTCCCTATGCCAGAATCAACAAACGATGTTTTAACTAAAATCATTATCCTTCCCCGTCTCAATCGAAGAGTACTTACAATACAGGTTCAGAAATGAACATTTCAGGATGGGTGAGAATGATTGTAAGAACCACCCTAACCAATATTGAATATATTTACTCTTTCTAGTGACATTATCAAGTTGCGATAATGTGTATAAAGTGATTTACACTGAAAAATTGTTGGAAAAGCAGATGATCCAAAAACAGTAAGTAAAAGTTTGCTATTCATTTGTTGTTTTCATCAGCAATGCAATGCTCCTCAAATGTTTCTTCTCTTACACAAAAAACTTTTTCTTGAAATTGTTGATTTTTTGCTGGATTACGCAAATAAAAACAAATGCTAACAATAGTTGCATACTGACAATGCCCTATTTTACCCTATATGATTTTCTCTGCAATCTACGATTTTAATTCCGAAGTCACCGGAGCCACGATAACCCGGGAAGCGAGATATAGATTATACAACTTCTTCGCACAGTTCACCATGTATTTATGCAGATTCTTTTAAAAAAATACTAATAATCTTTATCTACTTTAGCGTGCAATTAAGCAACTCAAATGGGTTGCATTAAATCCATTATATCACTCATTTGGGTGCTATATTGGAAAACCAGTATTGGAAGAATATCTACATGACCTCATTTTGTTCAATTAGCTTAAGGTTATTTTTATAACAAAGCCACAATCGTAGCCTCGTTGAATAAACGTACAACTCGTGCTGAAAAAACATCTTTTTGCAACTAGTTACACAAACTACTTTTTTGCCAACAAAACTTTTAAGAAAAACCGATGGCATATTCTAAGTGATTCAATAATTTCCACGCATGAGAATCGTCTTTGGTCAGACGGCAAACGGTCTCTCCGGTCCACAGCATCAAAACGACGCACGAATCTCGTATAGGAACATTCAAAACGAAACTGCAAGCGGGAAAATTGTCGCAACTCACACACTTGTACGGAGCAAAGCAAAAGAAAGAGTGACATAAGTATAGGGAAAATATTTTTACTGTAAATTTGAATTTTATTCAATTTTCCATTTCTTTGGCTGCCAAATGCCCGACATCAGCTCGGCACCCTTTAGATCTTGAGATACTCCTTGGAGCACTTTGACGGAGGCTGCGTTGCTTCCTCGAACAATTTTTTCCCTTGAAGCTTCCGTTTTATTGGTCTGTTTTCTCCGATTTACCCCTTGCGGGTGCTCGAGAAAAAGATCCAAAAGCAAACAAAATCCCGCACTGCAAGCACACATACAAACATCTCCACACCGCACTTGGAGCAAAACGTTTGACTTCATATGAATTTTGCATATGAGGAGTGTGTGGACCGCTTCCCACTTCCATCGCTTCCCCCCACAAGTTTATTCGCAAGTTCCGCTGTATGTCACGTTGTTGGTTGGATGCTCCGGAACAATACGTAAATAGCATCTTGTGTATTGAACAGACAACGTGGCGTCCCATATGTTTAGACATTTTTATTTTTCATGATTTGGGAAATGAAAACCCCCAAAATAGCTGCCAAACGGGGGCAAAGTCGAACCAATTGAACGAATCGTGAGCAATTGAAAGCATTTTGTGGAGAATTGAACTCCTATCTGTATCGCAAAGCACCAATATGCTTCTGGTCTGGTACGTGCCCACGTTGCGGAAATGGAACGTGTTTATTGAAAATTATAGATATTTACAAATATTTTTTTTTATTATTTTTATGAAATTGGTAATTGTTTTCAGGTAAACACTGTGTATTCAATTATTGCCGTTGGGCCGGTTCATGGAAAAGGGGGCTGAAACATGGAACAGAATCAGCATCCGGAAGATCAATCCTCAGTACAGTTGTCCGGACATATAACTTGAGTTCAATTACGCCGATGTATTTCAAAATACTTTATGTAGGACATTATGAATAACCGTACTAGAATCGTCCACTACATGAACTATTTAAAGCGTTAAGATAAAATCATGTAGAAGCCAAAAACCGGCGTACTAGTGATGCAAATCAAAGTAATTTTATGAAAAATTGCGAAATTCATATGGTTTTATGTGGTTCAAGATGCATCAGCCATAAGCTGAAAGTTTCATTAGTAAAAAATAAAATGACTGAGTTTGAGCTGTAAAAATTCTAACCTTAAATTTAACGCCATACTACCCATAATCAATGTCACTGATACCATCAACCAAACACAATCGCCATGATGAATATACAGGGGTTAGACAAAAAGGTTGAGATAGGCAAAAATTTGTCGATGTTCAAATCATCGTAACTTTGCGTAGAATGATCCGATTTTGATGAAACTGTGATCATCGGGCGCGGAAACGCTTCTAGTGTACTGTCCCTAAAACCTCTGATCGGCGCTTGGCCACCGGAGATGTTCCGGTTTTTCTAAATGCATTTTTTCTTCCGCTAGTCATTTTATATGACGTTTACTGCCATCATGTTTTATGCTTTCCCCAAAAACTAGAACTAATATTCTGACCAATGCTGGCTGCAGATCGAAAATCCGTTAGATATACGCAGAGATATGGCCATTTTCGTGAAAACGGTACGGGATTGGCCATACTCCCTGAACAAATGTCACTTTCGCAGAACACCCGGAACCTGTTACAAATTTGCCAGAGAATCTTACAGTCCTCAAAATGTATCTTTAATAAAGATCCTACATTCATCGTCTTGGGAAAACATGAATTTTGGCACCCATATATGCATGGTACCTTCTTCTTCTCCATGGCTCTACATTCCAACTGGAACTTGGCCTAGCTTTTCAACTTAGTATTCTATTAGCATTTCCTCAGTTATTAATTGAAAGCTTTTCTATGCCCGCCATTGCATGAGTATGTATCTTGTGTGGCAAGTACAATGGATACACTATGCCCAGGGTGTCGAGAATGTTTCCAACCCGAAAACATCCTAGACCGGACCGAGAATCGAACTCGCCATCTCCGGATTGGCAATCCTACGCCTTTGCTCGCAAGACTACTGGAGACCCCTGGAGATGGATGGAGATGGAGATGCATGGTACCAGACGGCGCCAAAACCGACCCCTCCTGGAAGGCCCATGGAACCTGCTGTAAGGGTGGCAGTGGACTCTATCATTCTAGAAATGTTTCTATAATCATCGTCTCGCAAAGTCATGAAGTTAGATACTCATATTTCCATTATTCCGATCTGTTATCATTTCACCGTTTTTACGGAAATGGCCATATCTCTGCGTAGTTTAGATGCATTCTCGATCTACAGCCATCATTGGTAGGCATATTAGTTTTAGTTTTTGGAGAAAGCATAAAACATGATGAAAGTAAATGTCACATAAAATGACAAGCAGTGGAAAAAATGCATTTTAAACATACTCTCGGAAAACCCGGAACATTTCCGGTGGCCAATGACCAATCTCAGGTTTTGCAGGAGGACAGTAAACTAGAAGAGTGTCCGCTTCTGATGGTCCTGGTTTTATCAAAATCGGATTATTATACGCAAAGTTATGCTGATTTGAATTTTTACATAATTTTACCTATCTCAACCTTTTTGTCTAACCCCTGTAACTCCATCTGTTTTCAATTTTCAAACCTACCCACTGCCACGGAAAGCCGGACTTTTCGTGATTTTCGTGAAGCCCATATTTTTTTTAATTTAACATATATAGCTAGCTATAGCTATATATAGCTATTGAATGAGCTAGTTCCAAAATTTTTTGATTGTAGCTTGTAAAATAAATTTTTGGTGTCTTGTTGAAGTTCATTCCGTAAAGTGTCTCCCGAATGTATGGAAAAATTAAACTTGGCTAAACTTTTGTGCGGAAGATTCGAAAAGATCTGGTATTATGCATTAAAATCATTTTTTTGTCTACTTTCCGGTGGTTAGTGTGGTGAATTGCACATAGGGGAAATTGACTGGTGCAATGTTAGAATGTAGACGCTGTCTTTGTTCTAGATCCTAGGGCCTGGGCTTGCGGAAGCCCTTGGATAACATAAAGTATGTCGTATGTATATTTTAACCTCAAAATGAATTCAACGTTTCAAAATTTCTCTGTGGTGAAGTTTTGAACGCAATCTCAGGTTTTGTCCGAGATTTGTATGAGGGCCCGCCACTGTGCTACCGTTTAGTACCGTCAAGCTGTGTATACGTGCAGTAAACATTGTCCAATAATCAATTTTAAAATCAAATAGGTACTTAATGTTTAAACAATGCCTAAATATTTTCTTATGATCGTCAATTTCTGAAATGTAATGTTGGGCCACTACAAGAAGCTCCAACTACGAAATATGGAATTCAGTTTGTATGTTACGAGAGTCGGTCCACAGGGTTGTTGTTGTTGTTGTATTTGATTTATTTAGGTGACCTTTTCAACTTGTTGTCATTTAAGTCACCGGAGGATAAAATTACAATACATTCTTATATCTAGTCACTGTGGATTTATCGTTCGTGTTAGCCTTTGGTCCGGGTTCCCGTCAGGTTGGTTGTCTTGATTCCCTTATGCTGCGTAGCTCGGTGGTTGGCTTATTCATCTTGTAAGTATTTTTGCTGATGCGTTAAATTTCGTGGATCAAATTCGTTTTCGTGAGGTATGATGCTGTTTTTCTAAGTTCATTGATGTCGTTTCCTAGGGCCAGGTAGAGTGACATGGCGATATTTTCTTCGATACGGTGTTTGGTGAATTTGGTGCATTCCAGAATGATGTGCTTCACTGTAATTGGGGAGCCACATGCTGAGCAGGTGGGTGCGGCTTCCTTGCGGGCGTAATGTCCATGTGTAATTCTAGTGTGACCGATTCTGAGTCGGGTAATAGCTTTGCTTTCTTCTCTGTTCATCGAGAAGGATGTTGACCATTCGCTTGTATCATATGTTATTTCTCTCAAGTGTCCGCGGTTATTGTGCCTGGCATTCTCCCATGTTAGTCTTGTATGGAGTTTAACTAGCTTTTTGTAATCATCGTATGGTGTTTCAATATTGGTGGATGTCTGTGCTGCTGTGGCAAGTTTCGCTAGTTTGTCGGCTTTTTCGTTGCCAGTTATGTTGATATGAGCTGATACCCAGCACAGGTCTAAGCGGCCAGGGTTTTGTTTTACTTTGTTTTTGATATCTTCTATCCATGGGTGGTAAGAGTTGTGCCGCGAGGACACTTTGAGAATCGCTGAATATGACCGTCAATTCAGTGGGGTTGAGGTCAATTGCTTTATTTATTGCGTATGCTTCCGCGCTGAAGATGGATAAATGTTTAGAAAGATTGATGCTAATTTCATGGTCACTCGAGTATATTCCGCTTCCCGTTCCTTGTCTGGTTTTTGATCCATCGGTGTATATGTGTTTGTGGTGGGGGTATTTGAGTTTGCATGCTTCGAGAAAACGGATTCTTTTTTCGGTGGGTGTTAGAGTATTGAGTGTGGTTATGTTGACTTCGTTTATTTGTTTGATGGTGTTGTAATTTGATTGTCCTATGGTAACGTCTACCTGTGGGATGTTCAGGGTCTCTGATTTTTCGTTTGATCGCTCTGTTAGTGTACAGGTTGGGGAGATAGCTTTGCGGCACATTTGTTTTGTACTATATAAGATAAGTGCTTCAGATATTCTAAGATCCAATGGAAGTTGTCCACTTTCTGCTAACAGGCTTTCAATTGGGCTGGAGTGAAATGCCCCAGTGGCTATTCGAATTCCTTGATGGTATATGGGGCACAGTCCACAATGGGGAAATCCGATTTCAAAGGTGGAAAAAATTGATAACTTTCTTCACGAACAACTTACAGAAGAGATCAAGAGCTTATTCGAAAGAAAATTTTGCAAAGAATTCAGTGAGTGCTGTTTCATGGACGTGGAACGCTTCTGTATGTAGTTATTGACCTCATTTTGCCCTAATGCCCCATATATCGCGAGTTTCCAAACTATTTGTCATTTTTTCTTAAGGACATTGTTCTCAAATCGGGTTTATCTCTTCACTGTGGATCCACAGAAGGGCACTAAATATATTTTGTTGGTGAAAGTTGGAAATTTAAGGGATTTTGGGGTCAAATAAGCATCAAAGTGCATTTTATGTGCAATTTTCATGTATTCTGTAAAAGATAGTAATATTTACAGATAAGTGTTGATATTATTGTCTCAAAGTGTTGAACAGATATTGACACATGTTTGCCGAACAAAAATTAATGAAATAAATCGTTTCACAAATGTTTTATTTGGTTATTTATTGAGTAAAAAAACGATTATTAAAAACTTTTGAATAGCACCGATGCCAAACATTTCCAAACCATACCCGATAGCACAACTAGACAAGAATAGTCATATGTTATGAGTCTTGATGTGATCATAGATGAGAGGTGATGGGAGATACTCTTTTTACTTACCTTTTTGCCCAAATTCTCCTATGAAATAATATAGCTCAATGATTCTGAGCAAGGAAATGATGTAGTGATGTTAATTCAATTGATATTTTCCAACGATATAATAAAAATAACAAATAATCATATAATTCATTAAAAATATTGAATTATAGGGTATTTAGGGGTCATACAGCTCATTCAATGTAATTTTTTATTCAAAATAGAATAACATTTTTCACGGACGACGCACATAGAAGATAAAGGGCTTATTCGAAAGGGAGTTTTCCAAGAAATTCAGTGAGAGATGTTTTACAGAAGTGAGACACTTCTGTATGTAGTTATTAAGCTCGTTTTGCCACAATGTCCCATACATCACAGTTTATCATATTTTATCGTGCTTTTATCTTCCAAGTATTGTACTAAAGATGTGTTCTCCTCTGCATTATAGATCCATAGAAAAGCACATGCTTTGTTGGTAAAAGTTGGAAATTTAAGGGATTTTGGGGTCAAATAAGTATTATTGCACTTTACGTGAATTTTTCATGTATTCTGTAAAAATTAATAAAAATATTATTATTCTCCCAAAATGTTATACAGACATTGATAAATGTTTGCGAAACAATTACTAATGAAGTAAATCATTTTGCAAGTGTTTTGTTTTGCGATTTTTGGCTAAAACCCGATTTTTTAAATGCTTCTGAAAAGTGCCGATGCCAATCATTCCCAAACCATATCCGTTTGCACAACTAGATAAGAGTAAATATATTAGTCGATGTGATAATAGATAGGAAAAGGTAGGAAATATTCTTTTCTCATGACGTTTCACCCAAATTCCCCTTATGAAATAATATAGCTCAATGATTCTAGGTTAAGAAATGATGAAGTAACATTGATTCAATTATAATTTGTCAATGATGCTATAAAAATATCAAATATTCGTAGATTGTATTAAAAAAATCCAAGGGTTCTGGGCTCAGAACCTTTTTTTTTTAATTCATAATTAATAATTTGTTTCACTTATTTGTCCCAAAATGCCTTAAAATCCATTTTTAATGTAATATATAGACATTTGTTTTTTATGGTATTAAGTTCTGATAAAAAAAAAAATACGACTATAATATCAACTATTATCAGTAAATATCTGAATAATCAATAGGCTATATGGAGACTTCGCCAAAACTGACCATATGTAATGCTGCATCAATGCTTACAAGTTCTTAAATCATCGTATATTAACCCTTAAGGATCATTCGACGTAAAATAGTGCAAATGATTTCTTGTGTATTATTATTTTTAACATGAAAAATTCATATAGAAGCAGTTTTATGATTATTTGACCCCAAAATCCCTTAAATTTCCAACTTTTTTCAACAAAATATATATAGTGCTATATATGGATCTACAATGAAGAGGTAAACAGAATTTCAGTGTAATTTTTGAAAGATAAAAGTAACAAAATATGAAAAATTTTGATGTATGGGACATTGGGGCAAAACCAGCTCAATAACTACATACAGAAGTGTCTCATGTCTATAAAACATCTCTCACTGAATTTCTTGGAAAATTCGCTTTCGAATAAGCCCTTAAGCTTATTTCTGGATCGATCGTGAGAAAAGTTATCCTATTTTGTATAAAAAGTTACATTAAATGAGCTGTATGACCCCTAAATCCCCTATAATTCAATATTTTTAATGAATTATATGATGATTTGTTATTTTCATTAAATCATTGGAAAATATCAATTAAATTAACATTACTACATCATTTCCTTGCTCAGAATCATTGAGCTATATTGTTTAATAGGGGAATTTGGGCAAAAAGGTAAGAAAAAAGAGTATCTCCCATCACCTCCTATCTATGATCACATCAAGACTCATAACATATGACTATTCTTGTCTAGTTGTGCTATCGGGTATGGTTTGGAAATGTTTGGCATCGGTGCTATTCAAAAGTTTTTAAAAAGCGTTTTTTACTCAATAAATAACCGAATAAAACATTTGTGAAACGATTTATTTCATTAATTTTATTCGGGAAACATTTGTCAATATCTGTTCAACGCTTAGAGACAATAATATCAACACTTATCTGTAAATATTACTATTTTTTACAGAATACATGAAAATTGCACATAAAATGCACTTTGATGCTTATTTGACCCCAAAATCCCTTAAATTTCCAACTTTTACCAACAAAATATATTTAGTGCCCTTTTGTGGATCCACAGTAAAGAGATAAACCCAATTTGAGAACAATGTCTCAAAGATAAAATGACAAATAGTTTGGAAACTCGCGATATATGGGGCATTAGGGCAAAACGAGCTCAATAACTACATACATAAGAGTTCCACGTCCATGAAACAGCACTCACTGAATTCTTTGCAAAATTCCCTTTCGAATAAGCTCTTGATCTCTTCTGTAAGTTGTTCGTGAAAAAAGTTATCAATTTTTTCCACCTTTGAAATCGGATTTCCCCATTGTGCAGTCTGTTGAGATCGGTATCTTTAGCTCGGCTTATTATAGGGCCTCCGTATATAAGTCTGGGAACAAGCATGGCGTTTAATATCCGAAGTAATGATCTTCGATCTGCTCCGAAATTTGTGCTGCTTATACTTTTCATCAGGGCTAATATTCGTTTACATTCATCTCGTTTCGTTTGAATATGATATTTGAAGTTGAGTTTGTGATCTAGCCATATTCCCAACAGTTTTGTATTTTTTGTTAGTTTGATTGGTTCTTTATCAAGTATGGTAGGAGGCTGTTTTAGAAGTTTTCTCCGGTTTCCAATGTGCATAATTGACGACTTTTGAGTAGAGATGGTAAATCCAGTTTCAGTGCACCAGTCTTTAATTCGGTCTAGGATTTTTTGTATCTTAAAGCGGGTCCATCTGGCGCATCTTGTGATTACGGCGATGGTGATGTCGTCTGCATATAGTTTGATAATGGTGTTTTTGGGTATCCAATCGTTTATGCTATTGATAGCAACTAGGAAGAATGTGGCAGCAAGTACTGATCCTTGTGGTACTCCGTTTTGTTGAATTTGTTCAGAGGAGAAATGCCCTTGATAAAGCACTTTGAAACGTCTTTCTTCGAGAAATTTTTGGCAAAAGGTAGCCATGTGTCCCCTATGCCAGCTTTTGACAGATTTTTTAGTATCAGATAGCGCACAGGTTCTGTCGTATTCCTTTTCTAGATCTAAGAAAAGGAGTTCTGCGTGTTTTTTCTCATGTATGGCTTAAACGCATAAAGTTTATGTCTTCTATCCCTGTGAGGGGATCAGTTGTTTGTTTTCCTTTACGAACAGCGGATTGGTTAGATCCCAAGATAGATTTTTTCTCGAGTTCGTTTATTACTCTATGATTAACCATTCTTTCGAAAGGTTTCATCACACAGCTTGTTAGGTATATGGGACGAAGATTTTTGGATCGTTTGTGTGTTTTCCTGGTTTAGGGATTGGGATTAGGTGAGATTCTCTCCAGGTGTTGCGGAATATTCCATTGATCCAAATGTTATTGTATGATGCAAGTAATTTCTTCTTGATAAATAGTGGAAGTCTTTTCAGCATCTGACTGTGGATGTCCTCCGGACCCGGTGAGGATCCTTTCAGTGTGTCAATATGGTATATTAGCTCTTCCAAAGTAAATTCTTTGTTGTACAGTGAATATCTTGCTGTGGGGAAATTGATTGGCTGCTGTTCTTCAGCATTCTTTTTAGTAATGAAGGTGAGTGGGTATGCGCTGTCTGATGATTCTTTGGTGAAGTGTTTGGCAAGGTGTTCCGCAATCTGTTGAGGGTCAGTTATGTTGTTTTTATCTAATGTTATCGTCCAGATGTTTTCTGATGATTTTTTTCCTGATATGCTTCTGATCTTGTTCCAAACTTCTTTTGGTGTTGTGTGTTCATTTATCTCAGAAGTGAATTTTTCCCACGATTTCTGTTTCTCTTCTTCGATGATTTTCCTTGCTTCGTATCTGTGTTTACGAAAGTTGTCGTGGATCATTTGGTAATCAGGGTGGTCAATAAGTGTGTTTTTATTTTCTGAGAGATTTTCGCCTTTGTTTCACTGCTTCCCGGGTGTTGGCATTCCACCAGGGTACGGATTTTTGATACCACTTCTGATGTTCTTGGGATTGATGCTAGTGCGGCATGTCTGATGTAAGTAGTCAGATCTTCTATTGAGTATTCCTCATTTGGGTTTATTTGATCTTCTAGAATCTCTTCGAATTTTTCCAGTCTGCGGAGTCGATTTTCCATTTGGGATATTGTTTGTTAGGGCAGTTGACCTGAATAGTTCCGATTTTAATGGAAAAATGATCGCTGCTATGCTGGTCGTTTATTATGGTCCAATCTAATTTTGATGCTAGTTCAGGGCTGCATATTGTTACATCGATTGCTGATGTGCTGTACATATCGTTTCTTTTGGCTGAGTGTATAAAGGTTGTTTGGCCATCATTTAGCGTTAATAATCCGTGGTCTTCTATTATTTTTATAATTTCTTTACCTCTGGAATCTTGGTGTTTCAAATCCCATTGCGCGTGGTGAGCGTTTAAGTCACCGGCCATTATTAGTGGCTTCGGTAAAGTGCATAGCACTTTGTCAAATTCTTTAGTATCCAATGTTATATTTGGCGGAATGTATATTGATGCGATTGTCATTTTGAAGGGTGTATTCACCTCTATAGCGATGATTTCAGGTCTGTTTGTATTTGTACTGGGGTGAAAGGGAATCCCTCCTTTATAAGCAAAGCTACACCTCCTTGACCAGATGGTCGATGCTCAAATATCGAGTTGTATCCTTTTATATTAAAAGCTGTCTTTGGGTTTGTCCTGGTTTCTTGTATGGCCAGGAAAAGAGGCTGATGTTCACTTATTAATAGTTGAAGTTCTGCGTGTTTGCTCCGTATACCGTTACAGTTCCATTGTATAAGCGTGGTCATATTCAGATTTGATTTTATTGTTGCTATTATCAGTTATCGTCGTTTAATTCCTCTGTTTCCATGTCTGAGGAATCCGTTTTTCTTTGTTTGTTGTTGTTTTTGTTGTTTATTCGGTTGCTTTTCCTTCTTGGTGTGCCTTCTCTGGTTTCTCTGTCGGGAGATGATTCGATCGGTTTGTCACATTTATTTATTTTTTCCATGTTTGTCTTTAGTTGTGATCGTTTTCTGGGTCTGCGGCTCAATGTTTTTTGTTAGTTTTTCTATTAATTCATCCTTTTTTTGCAGCTCGTTTGTTAGCTTGCCACAGTGCGTTTTCATTTCTTCGATATCTTTTTGCATTTTCTCTTCAGTGATCTTTAAATTCTTTTCTTTATCTTTGAGGTAGTTATACCAGTTTTTAATATTTGCTTCCTTTTCGTTGAGCGCTTCCATTCGTTCCGAAATAACTTTCATTTTTTCCGAGATAAAGCTCATTTTCTCCTCCAGCTCCTTTTCCCACTGTTTTCTTGCTTTTTCGACGATGGTTTGGACATCGCCTGTAACTTTTGCGTAACTTGGTTTTTCGTTGTTGTTGATAAGTTGTTTCCGGGCTGCGGTGTATGAGATGTTTTTATCCGTTTTTATTTTGATTATTTGCTGCTCTTGCCTGAAAATTGGACATGCCTTGCTGGTCGAGATATGATTATCGTCGCAGTTTATGCACTTTATTTCTTTCGAGCATTCATCACTTTCCAGGTGTGCCTTTTCGCCGCAGGTTCGGCAGCGTTCTTCTTTTTTGCAAAATTTACTAATGTGCTGATACTCGTAACACCGGTAGCATTGCGTTGGTCGGGGGTAGTACTTTTCGGTTCTGCAGACGCGGTATCCAATTTTCAGTTTTTCTGGCGGTGAAGGCTGGGAGAACGTGAGAATCACGACTCCGGTGTTGAATTTCGTTTTTTTGTCGTCGCTCATTCTGCTGATATGTTTAACTTAGGTTTGTTCTTATATCGTCTTCAGTATCGATTGCTAGCTCCCGACAGACAACGACAGCGCGGGACGTATTTCGTTTGGTATTCCAGCTGACGGTGATCGGTGTTCCATCTGCCAATTTCTTCATGTTTTCAACTAATTTCCTTGCATTTTTCTCATTCAGAATTACGGTCAACGAACCGTCTTTTCTGTTTAGCCAAATATCTTCATACCAGCAGTATGTCTCGAGTGACTTTGTCACGAGAAATATGCTGTGCTCGGTTATTGATCCATTTATTTTCTTCAATATCACATACCTATTTTGATTGGCACGATCGGGGGGAAACGCGTCCCCATTGTCACACTTTTGTCAGCTATGCGATTTTCACTGTTCACTCGTCACTCGCGGTGTATGGGCCGATACGTGGTTTGTAATTTGAGCGTTGGTTCAATTCGATTTATCGCTGCCTTCGCGGTGCACTTCTTAGGTTGAGAAGCGGATAATTAATTACGTCCGTTCTCAATGACGATCGCGGGAGTTATGGGTCGACAGGGTATGTTTAAGTAATTGTTCATGCTATTGTGTCTATGTTCTAAAACGTATTATATTTCTAGTTATCCTTTGAAAAAGGTCCAATACATGGGACCGATACGAGCTATGTCAAACTAGCCGACTTAATTGATTTAGACTGAGAAAGCCAACGTAAAAATCAATTCTATCAGTCGCAACCTCCTACAATTTTAAATTAACTTAATAAATCTTATGTCTCTTCTTTCATCGAATAACTCTACTCCGAGATGCGATAACCGCAAATTCAATCTTCCGGAAAATCTCCCAGATATCGCAAAAAGACGATTACTGTTTCATGGAGTACAACGTTGTGCCACCAGAATAGCGACAGGTGAATGTAACAGCTATTCAAAACCATGGGAAACCAGCGTCTGATAACAATTCATCACATAACTGATTCAATTCATACTGATTGCCGAATTATTAGAGAAAATGATCCTTTCAAGAATCGACCATTGGGTAGAACAAAATGCATAAGGGTCTGTTCACAAATTACGTAACGCTTTTGGGGGAAGAGGGGAGGACCAACTTGCGTTATACTTTGTTAAACTAAAAGGTGGGGGAGGGGTGGGTACTAGCAAATGTTACGCATAACGCGAATAAAAGTTTATCTAAGAAGTTTTTTTAATCACTGATTGAAGTAATTGCCAATATATCTTAATCACGACGATGAATACGTACCAACCTTTCCTCTTTACTACCATACTACGCATAATTGTCCCATGCTAGTCTTTGTATTTTTTTACTTTTTATCAGTGCAGGCTATTTTGATGTTTTTTTTTGGAATCCTAAAAAACAGCAAGTTTTGTTCGAATAATTGTTGCTAAATTTGGAAGTATTTTCATTCTAAGCAATTTTGCATCTTAGCTCAGCCACAGAAACAGTCCCATTTAAAAATGATTTGTCTACCGTTATCGTTTTAGTCATTACAGTCCCGCTAAACTAAAATTTCAATGGTCATGGTCGCAATTCTATTTAAGTTTTTTACTAGCTGCATTCTTGATATCCTTGGTTTTAATCATGTGCCGTTTCTATTCTAACAGTTTTCAATAAATACCAAAACCCACATGCTTCAGAGAGAAAAAAATGGATTTAAAATTTTCTCAGTTACGCGTTATATGGGGGAGGGAGGGGGTGCGAAAAACGTTACTTTTTGTTACGAGGGGGAGGGTGGGGTCAAAAACTCGGATTTTTGTGTTACGTAATTTGTTAACAGACCCTAAGTCTAAAATACTCAGTTTGTTTTTCGAAAAGGTAAAGGAACAAACGATTGTCTAGCGTTGCTGTCTTCAGATATACAGCTGTCCGTTGAGCACAGGGAGCAATTGGCTTTAGTATTCTTAGGCTTTAGTCCGATTCACGAATTAAAATCAAATTAATCATAAGAATGACAGTTCAATAATTTTCAAATAACCCTGCTCACAGAGCAAGATTACTTTTGATAGATATTGAAGCATTTTTAATAGATGTTTTGTTGGTCTTGCAGCACTAGCCATTCTTGTGACCGATTATCCGATATTTTGAATATTTTTTTGTACAATTCGCCTTGATTGAGCATGTTTCGAATTTTTTTAATAAGTGTTTCAATGATTTTGTTTTTAATTAGTCTAGAGGTACTATCAAGCAAAATGCTTTGCGTTTACTGTCTCGTGGTTGATTATTATATTTGGTCAAGTATATTTCAGTGCATTTTGATATGAGGTAAATCTGTCATTAGGAATGTATTATTCTGTTGGTAGAAAATATGAGGAAGTTTTGCGCTCTCTTGAGTAAGAGTTTAGTAAATTCAACTCAGAATTTTCCCTTCTCCTAAGAAAAATAAGAATAAATAAATTTTTTGTCAGAAAAATACATAAACTTTACACTCGGCACTCTGACAACTTCCAGAAATAGTCGAATGGGCCTCCTCCAAGTTTCATGTTTAAGTCCCTTACTTTATCATTTCTATTTTAAAGATATTGGCAATTATTTGGATGGACAATGCACGCTAAGACAACTTGCAGATGATGCCATCGTCTCTCTGAGAGGTCCATGTGCATATGTCTTGCAAGGACCATTGCAAACTACCCTCAATAATCTGACTGTTTGGGCCAGACATTTACTGCCGTAATCTGGAAAAGTGACGTAACAGCCATTTTACAACATGCATGTTTTTCATTTTTCTGTTAAAGAGCTTGATGAGTAGCACTCGTTAACACCATTTTTAGAAAATGGCGTATACGTCATTTTTTCAGATTACGGCAGTTTAGGGATCAGGTTTTTATCGAAAAAACTCAGTTGGCTGTGTTAACTAAGAAGCGGTGCCCTGTTCAGCTAAAAATAAAGCTGCTGGAATTTTACATCTACCTATTTTTATCTCCTAAATACCTTGGGGTCGTGTTCGATTCTAAAGGTACCTGTAAACTCCATTTTGAATACACTGGAGTCGGTTTTTACGCGGGGGATACGTTCCGCGTAAATAAAAATCGTAAAAAACGCGTAAATCCCAAAAACCGAATAAAAAACGACTTCACTAGAAATCGATTCTTTTGTGGTTTTCACGTGTTTGCTCCGGTCAAGTAAGGGCAAGTAAGTACTTACAGAATACTGCACGTCGGTTCGGTCGTCAAAAATCCACGCGATCCTCCACAGTTTGCATATGCCATCGGGCATGCATGGTGACTATTGTCCATTAGAGTGATTCAAATTTTGACTTTTTTGTCCTCGATGCTTAAACGATTGCATTTGCCATTTTTCACTCTATTGTGATATGCTCGGTTCATAGACACGTCGAACGTTCTGGTATCGTTGTAGTTTGTGCGGTCGGGGAGTAAATCAAAAGATATGCGTTTGATCGTGTTCCTGCTCGGTGTGCAGGTAGTTAGTTTTTTTTTCTAATTTGTGCGGCCGAATCATGGTTAGGTAAAATCACTGTGTATAAAGAATGGCATGGACGTATCGCTTATAAGATAATTATCAGAGTGAATCCAGATCCAACGATGCCTACCAACTAACAGATTATCCTTCCTATGGTTTTTGTGGAGACGCAGAGGTCAACACGGTCTTCAAATAGCAAAAACCACCTACTAATATTCCTTCCCTCTTCCTAACTGACTACAAGGACGTTGCCGGCGCTGTTATTGATCATTTGAATATTAGAGTCACTGAAACTTGCACAATGAGAATGCTTGAACAATACCAGTCAATCATTCAGTTGATTCTTTGTGCAATTTCACTGATTCTGGTCAATCACGTAGTAGCAACCACAGATATGTGTAGTCAATCAGAGCTAAGCCAAGTTAAGCTCATTTCTAACTTTACACTATTTACTTCACACATTGTACTTCTTACTTATCTCTCCTCGTTTCTCACTTCTAACATCTTAAATCCCACTCATCGTACCTAATTTCTCAGTTGTTACTTCTCATTTCTCAATCTTGTTTCTCGCTTCTTCCCACTTTTCATTTATCACTTTTCGCTTTCGCTTCTCACTTCTCCCTTCTCACATCTCTATCTTCTCACATCTCTATATCTTCTCGCCTCTCACTTGTCACTTCTCATTTCTACCTTCTTACTACTCACTTCACAGTCCTCATTTCTCTCTTCTTGCTTCTCACATCTCACATATTACTTCTCATTTCTCACTTATCACACTTCTCACTTCTTACATATTACTTTTCAATTCTCACTTGTCACTTGTCACATCTAACTTCTCACTACTCACTACGCACTCACATCTCACTTCTTACTTCTCACTTCCTCACTTCTCGCTTCTCACTTCACACTTCTTACTTCTTACTTTCCCCTTCTTGCTTCTCGCTTTTCACATTTCACATATTACTTTTATTTCTCTCTTTTCACTCTCCCTAGCGGCTGTGGCCACATGACCTTCGGGATTGACGGCCTTCGTTCTAATGACCTAGCATCGTAGGTACCTTTATTATATACTGTTAGTGTTTTCTATTGAAAAGGACTATGAATATTTTTTCGAAAACCGCGTAAAATCCGAAATCCACGGAAAAAACGACTTTTGAATAAATCAACTTTTAACGATTTTCACGTGATTTCAAGACATTTTTGAAAAATGGCGTGAAAAAATATTTTTTTTTTGAAATTCGCGTAAAAAACCGCGTAAATCCATAAAACCACGCAAAAAATACGCATATAAAAAAAGTCGCGTTCAAAGCGAGCCCAGTGTATTTGATAAAGAAATGCCGAAAAATGTTCCATTTTCTATGTTCTATCTCCGGAACATGGGGGGGATCACCCGGAAGACTCCATCAAACTCAATAAACAACCATTCTCTCTGTTCTAGACTACAGCTCTTTCTGCTTTCTCTCAGCAGCTGATTGCCACCTAATCAAATTGGAAAGAATACAGTATCGTCTTTTGCGTATTGCCATTGACTGTATGCATTCAACGCATAACATAACCGTTTACTGGGAGCTCTCACTAAGAATACTCATCAAATGTAGAACAAGTAAAATACTTGACTTAGAAAACTTCGAAAACAGAGTCTGAGAGTCTATCTCAACTACATTTCTTCGGATCTTTGTCTTCCATGTTATACTCCCTCTCGATTTCACTTCACCAACAACAGTTTCTCAATTGGATACGATCTGCCCATGAAACATGCTATTCAAATTACTATTTTTTGTTTAACCACCTTCCGAAAACTTCAGGAATCGTGTTCGGTCAATGATGCTGAACTGGCAGCAATGAACTTTGCTCATTCAAGATTGCCTTTGTTTAGGTCACATATCACTGCTTAATCTAAGGCAATGAGAAAGCGGACTCGCTAGCAAAGGTAGATGCACAGGAAGGTGAGGTTTTTGTTGGACAATTCTTTTTTATGTCTTTATTGGGGAGACTTTCAGCCCAAGGCTGGCTCGTCAGTACTCTTCAGAGTTGGCAAAGGAATTGGACACACAACGAATATGCACGGTGGCTATTTTCCATAATTCCAGAAGTTTATTTGCGAGCGTGGTTCAGAGGTGAGGACTTAAGCCGAAGCTTTATTCGCTTTTGTCCATTGTCCAATCATCACTACCGCCATCGGGGGTGACAATGGGTCATCGCTCTTACTGGCAGTCTGGAGGTCGTACAGCAAAATCGTTCAAAAAGGTCTCTTATATTTTAGTCTTCTTGCCCTCAGGTACGTTCAATCTATTCTACAAGCATTCTAAGTAGTTGAAACAGCTACCCATTCTCACCCCCATTTGACCCATTGTCACCCCCGACGACAACATCAACGATTTATGGGAGTCGATCCATGGAGCGGTGAGCACAACAGCACGAGAAGTGGTAGGCACTGCACAGAGGCGACCCAGGACGGGTTGGTTCGATGTGGAGTGCCAGAGAGTGACAGACGAGAAGAACGTTGCCAGAAGCCGGATGTTGGTGTCAGGTACCCGATCGAATAGAGATCGGTACAAGGAAGCAAGAGCAGCCGAAAAACGAACCCACCGCAGGAAAAAAAAGAGTACGAAGAACAAGTGATTAGTGAGGCGCAGAAAAAAATGGAGCAGAACGATATGCGGAGGTTTTATGAGTCTGTCAATGGCGTGCGGAGAAAGACAGCGCCATCTCTCGTCATGTGCAACGACCAACAAGGGAATTTGCTGACAGATAAAACTGAAGTGGCTGCCAGGTGGAAGTAACACTTCGAGACTTTGTTGAATGGAGGAAGTGACGGTGCATCGGAGAACAGAATAAATATTAGCGACGATGGACAAGCTGTGGAATCACCTACACTAGATGAGGTTAAAAAGCTGTCAAAGAGCTGAAAAACAATAAGGCTGCGGGGAAGGACCAGCTCCCGGCTGAACTTCTCAAACATGGCAGTGAGCAGCTTTACGAAGTTCTGCACCATATTATGTCGAAAATATGGGAAGACGAGGAAATGCCTGCTAGCTGGTTGGACGGCCTCATTTGCCCTCTCTTTAAGAAAGGGCACAGACTAGAGTGCGCCAATTACCGAGGAATAACCCTCCTTAATTCGGCGTACAAAATTATGGCCCGTATTCTGTTCAACAGATTGAGACCGCTTGAAGAGTCCTTCGTCGGCGAATACCAAGCAGGTTTTCGTGAGGGCCGATCAACGACGGATCAAATGTTTACCCTAAGACAAATCCATGATAAATTCCGGGAGTACAACTTGCAGACACATCATCTGTTTATTGATTTCAAGGCGGCGTACGATTCAGTGAAACGGAATGAATTATGGCAAATTATGCTTGAACATGGTTTTCCGGCGAAACTGATACGGCTGATTCGTATAACGTTGGATGGATCGAAATAAAGTGTAAGGGTTGCGGGTGAAATATCGACGTCATTTGATACCTTAGATGGATTAAAGCAGGGTGATGCACTCTCGAACCTACTGTTCAATATAGCGCTCGAGGGAGCGATTAGGAGAGCTGGTGTGCAAAGAAGCGGTACCATTTTCACAAAATCGCATATGCTCCTGGGATTTGCGGACGATATCGATATTATCGGAATTGATCGCCGTGCCGTGGAAGAGGCTTTTGCGCATTATAAGAGGGAGACAGCGAGGATTGGACTCACGATCAATACCAGCAAAACGAAGTACATGGTCGCTGGCAATCAACGTGGGTTCATTAGTGGTGGTGGTAGCGAAATAGTGCTGGATGGTGAAAAATTTGAAGTGGTAGAAGAATTTGTGTATCTTGGAACATTAGTGACGTGCGATAATGATGTTACCCGCGAGGTGAAAAGGCGTATTGCAGCTGCAAATAGGGCTTATTACGGACTTCGTAACCAGCTTAAGTCCCGTAGTCTGCAAACGAAAACAAAACTCGCGCTGTATACTACTCTGATTCTTCCGGTGGCTTTATATGGCCATGAGACATGGACGTTAAAGAAGGCTGATCGTAGAGCTCTCGGAGTGTTTGAGCGTAAGGTACTGCGGACAATACTCGGCGGTGAACAGGAGAACGGTATCTGGCGGCGTCGCATGAATCACGAATTGTACCAGGTGTATAAAGGGCTGGATATTATTAAGCTTATACAACACGGCAGACTACGGTGGGCTGGTCACGTTGTTTGTATGCCGGAAGAACGACAAGCGAAGATAATATTTAGTAGAGAACCCGGAAGAGGCAGCAGGCTTCGTGGAAGGCCGCGTACACGATGGCTTTTTGCAGTTGAAGAGGACCTGAGGGCGCTCAATATTCAGGGCGACTGGAAGCGATTGGCCCAGGATCGAGTCCAGTGGAGAAGGATACTCCATTCGGCGTAGGTTCATCGAAGAGCTGTAGCCCATCAAGTATCAAGTAGTACATCTGTACAGAATAAACCTTGTCGATAGCAACTTATGTAGGTACAGAGTTGGTTACGATGACATCGATCACGTAGTTATGTTCTGCTCGGAAAATTACGCCTCCAGAGAGCAATTATTGGATACCCTTGTGGTCCGAGGTTAACAACCCGAGGTGTTTTGGGAGATCGTGATCACCATCGTGTGATCGTGTCACTTCGCTTCTAAACATATTCGGCTCTGCACAGTCAATTTTCGGAATGAATATGGGTCAGTGAGTATTTATTTGAATTTCACAAATTATTATTGTAAAACTGAACACATTTTAGATAATTTAAATAAATACACGCATAGATCTAATCCTGACGTTCAATTGAGGGGCATTTTTAGCGGCAAATATAAGTATAATCAAGGCTAATTATGTTTTTTTTCGCGCGCGGTTTCCATATTCAGTGGTAATCAATTGAATGAATCTATGAAGCAGTAAACTGAGTAAGTCATTCTATATTTTGGATAATCAAAACATGATTGTCAAAAGTCGGAACGAATTTGCTTCATGAAGCTGAATATTTCATGCTCTGATCGTGATATTGTTTACTTGTTGGCCATTTTAGTTTTCTTTGTTCTTCTGATATCAAAATCTAACATTATGTTTTTTCTCTTTTTTAAGGTTTTGTTTTGTTTAGTCGCCCCACATCGTCCCGGATGAAAAATGTCTAGATGATCAGCCGAAATTATCTGATCCCGAATCTTTCATCCTTAAAATTTAATATTGTTAACCTAAACTCGAGTCACCACGAGTACGAAACACCCGGTTAATGGCAACAAGGAACAGCGTCATCGCTAGAACGAAAATCCGGTCTCCACTAGGGATGTTCTCGAATCCTAGTTACCGATTAGGGCTTGGATGGAGCACCCTGTGAGGAAATGACAAAACCAAGGATGTTGCTGAAAATTACGGCCTTGTTTAACTGCTGGAGGACGAAGTGTGTCCAACTGTCCAAGTCCTGTTGAAGGGGTTTGTCACTTTCGATTTAGTAAAAAAATAGGTCTATTGACGTAGAAAATCCGGTGTATCGTTTCATCGTACTGACGCCCCTGACCTCCTAGTCGCTAGATTTTACATCACATGTTGTTCCTAAATAATTATTTTATTCTTTACATGTTATCTATATCATTTACTCATAGTGGCGAGCCATCGTTACATACAGTTTGTCAATTGACGTCAGTATCGTTTCTGATTAACTATTTCAATCTTGTTTGTTACAAATTGGATCCCGTTGCCAATGAGAACTATATTCATTAACTCTGATACTAAGTGACAAGTTCAAAATTGATAGAATTTAACCCGTTGTCGTGCTAAATGTTAAACACTTCCAGCGCAATAAATTGACTGTTGGAAATATTTTGATTGTCACAGAGCATCTGCAATCACGAGAAAGCCAGCACTTGACTACGAATACCAAACTGCTTGACTGAGTCAAGAGCGCACAGGACCGAAACAATCCACCTTTATTTCCCGTTGGTTTAAATTCTTGTCGCAATGAATCCAGAGAAGCTATAATTTTTCTTTTATTATGGTAATTATTTTCACTTGATCTCCCGCTGCTCCCGTGTCGTCGCTCGCATCCGTGTCCTGCTGCCGGTGGAACGTTTACAATGGAAAATATTTCGGGTCCTGCGTCCCGGCTTTGGGTGGAAGCGTTCTGTTGCTGCCGAAGCGGATGTTTGGATGGGAAGATACGATGTGCTGCTGGTGCCAGCGAAAGCAATGAGGTGATGAAACAGCGCAAAGATTGGCATTACACGGGAGCAAAAGTGGAATGTTAACAAGATAACAAGGTTTGTGCCGGAGCGTCATAATTTTCATATTCCCGTTTTAAAAGCTTGTTAATTAAAATTATTGCATTCCTGATACTACTAACGAGCGGTACAGGGTAGGTGGAACGAAACCAACGTCACAAGTCGTCATTGTTGATTAGCCTTATTAAGATTGCTGAGGAATTTGCTAATCGCTCTTGTTGGGATGCATTACATATAGTGTGGAATGTAATCGTTGTCTGGAGTTGATTAAATTTAGTTCAATTAAATTCAGCGAGACTGCTCATTCAGAGAATGTGCCATAAAACAAGGGTGGATCGGGCGTATCGTAAATGTTGAAACAGTCACACTCCAGAAACAAATTAAGCCGAATTCCCATTCATCGCTCAGTTGTATAAAAAGCCACTATTCTCTACTCCATGAATAATGTAATTGGCCATTATTCCCATTCCCTGAGACTGTGTAATTATAATTAATGTGTAAACGTAAAATGAATCCCAACTAAGCGGTTCATTGTGCATATATTTCATGCAAATAATGGCTCATTTTTATCTTGTACAGGGGTAGGTGTAAGATAAAACCCCTTGATTACGGTCGCCGATGCCCAAGCGTTGCGTTAAATTGGGTTGAACAATTTTGATATTATTGAAAAGAACGTCCCATTATTTATGTACATATGGTTCTTTATCAGAATCTGTATTAAGTGATTTAGGATTTAGCTTGTTTTTCAGCAATAATAGGGATTAGAAGCAGGCTAATTCTTCCTTGGTGGCTACAAAAGCTTGTACTGCCTCTCCTCTTTGGGGCTTTATGAGCTGTGAAATGAAAACAGTTATTAAATAAAGGATTTCTGATACGTACGAAACAGCGCTTCGCCGCTACACTACTGGGGCCAAACCTAGATTGAACCTCACAGTCGTTGGAATGAGGAGATAGATCACAGGTATCTTCATCCAAGTTCTTGTACAAATACGATTACAAGATTTTACGATACGATTTAACGTACGATTTTTGTCGATCTCAAACAACCACGAAGGAAAGCCATACGCTTTTTGATCTGTCAGTTGTTTAGATAGTGGTGATTTGAATCATTCAGTTTATCAAGTGAGGAAGGCTGCCATGCCTAATACACTTCTCGATTTTTATTTATTGAGTAGCGTGAGGCTTTTTGTCATGCAAGAGATGGATAATTATGATAAAAGCAAAACTCACAAGTCTAACAAAAATAAATGATGATGTGCTGAAATATCAATGAAAGCATTATAAAGGTTTTCAAATACTACAAGCATCCTCCAACCTGAAGAAATCTTTCTTTCGAGTATGCAAGGGTGAGAAATAATGGCGATAATGATAACGATAATGATGATGACATCAAGTTTTCCCCATCTTTCGGTGAGGACTAGCGAGGGATTGAAAATAGACAGCTCATATTGATTCGGTAGCTCTGCCGGTGGATTGCTTCTAACGTTTTTCGTACGTTGGGTTTTATGACTCTCGCAAACCAATTACGTAATTAAATGCCGGGGCAAGCTCAAAAGTTTCTCCAACTTCTTCCGCCGAGTAGATCGGTTCGTGTAGAAAAGATATTTTAATTATTTTATGTGACCCAAAAGGCAGCTCGGTTTACGGCTCCGTTTGCAAGGTCGAACCGAGCGAGTGCGGGAGGAATCAGTGTGGAAAAACTTTTCGATCCTTATGTGTAACACATAAAGCTCACCTTGCTCCCTGGTGGCGCACGAGGAAGTTCGTGTGGAAAAGAACCGCTTTTTATTTAGTGTTTAGTTAAGAATTCATTTTGATAAAGTTTTGATTTATGCTTCAAATTTTCCTTCTTTGTTACTCGTTCCGTACTACGGACTTTTTGCTATGCTGGTCTCCCTTGTGGCTCGATTGAGTTAGTAAATAAAATTATGCTACCTTCTGCACTGAAGTGTATGAGTCAATTAATAAAACATTTGAGGCACACCTAAGTTTTCAATAAATGCGGTTTTGAAATTCAATGACTGTAACAACTGCAGACAATAAACCAATGAGGTCCTAATCTATCCATCAGGTGGTGTTACTGCCCATCTCATAGGCAAACAAGCCTTACTTAATAATAAAAATAATAATGCCATAACATTACAAACAAGCTTCAAGACACCATTCTAAGACCATTTCAGTCAGAATTATTCAATAATTACGGAATTATCTCCTCCTTGGTTTAGGTCGAGAACATGCAACGTGTGACACAAACAATGCATCGAGCCAATGCAGTTCATACATCCAACCAACGCCACAATATTCAAAATCTCCGTTCTGAATCGACTGACAGCTCTTAGCAAAAAGTTTTTAAAATTCAACGCCGTGTAAAATTACAAACAACCACCGCACATGAACCGCAGTGACCTCTATATTTACATACGTTGGTCCCCGCAGCCAACCCGCGACAAGTTTGTTGTCGGGGTGAGTTTTAGGTGTTCACAGCATCACAGTACTATACTGAGGCTATAGTCTCTACTGCAGCCGTTGGTTTGGTCGAATCGCCACCACCGCTGCATTCTTCGACATGATCTGTTGACCTGCGGTTTTCACCGCATTTCAAATATTATAATCCCGGCATATATCTTTATTAAAGAAACTTTCAGCCCAAGGCTAGCTCGTCTCGTCGGCATATCTTATCGTGATGTTGTCCAGGGTCATGTCCATGCCGCTGACAAGCAGCATGCCATTTCGATTAACATCGAATCGCGGGCAAGCAAACATCACCATAGAATCGGTCCATGCATTTCGGGCACTCCGCAAATTCTGCAAACCCGAATCTATGCAAGAATTTGTAAAACGATCGAAATGTTCAGTCAACACCTGTGTAAGGTGAAAGTTGATCTAACCATGCTTTCTATTAACCCAACTTGACACATCCGATATCAGTTTGACTGTGGTTTTCCATGCTCTTTGCCATTTGAGCAGTGAGGCTGCTCTCTTGACCGGTCGCACATGCACCGAGTCCCTATCGTTGAAGCACTCTACGTCATCCTCCAGGGATATGTCTATCGGCATCATCCCAGCAATGACGCACACCGCATCATACAATACTGTGGGGTATGCGTTTACAACCCGCAAACATGTCCGCCGGTGTACCCTGATTAATTTCTAAACATTGTCCCCGGCCCTTAGTAATTTTGACCATATTGGTAATTATTTCGGATAATAGACAATGCTATACCCGGTATGTTTGTCCGAAAAGCTTTCGGCGCTGGGTCAGGACGTTCGAAGCGTCAGACGCACCAAGACCGGTGAAATGATCTTGGTTCTGAAACACGGAGCGCAGGCTAGTGGGACTGACTACAGGAAGCTGGCCCAAGAGGTCTTGGGTTACGACGCCGAGGTGAAGTCGTTGGGGGCGGAAGTGACCTTTCAGTACAAGCAACTGGACGAGGTCACGAACGCGGATGACGTCGTCTCTGCCGTCAGAGACCAGTGCGGTACTGAGGTCGAGAAGAACTCGAGGCGATCCCTTTGGAATGCAGGTCTATCGTAGGTTACCGGTTGCGGAAGCCAAAATGGAGCGTGAGAGGTTGAAGATCGACTGGTCAGTATGGCCAGTGTGCAAACTCCAGCCGCCCTCAGTGGACTGCCTAGCCAACACAAAATCGCATATGCTAGCGAATAAGTGTACAAGGTGGAGGCGATATAGGCACATTGTTCCATTTGACTGCGTGCAAAATGCACGTATATGGCCTCCACTTTGTATACTTATTCGCTATGATATATGATCTTGTGTTTGCTGGGTGGTGCTACCGGTACTTAGAGTTGGGGCACAAGTTCTACAACTGTCCTGTCGATAACGGCAATTGGGTGGCGGACGGGTCTAGGATGGCGGCTATTTGCACGACGGGACGGTACCCGATCCGTACACTCCAAGATCAATGGTGTGTTCTATTGTAGCTGCTATGCCCCACCAAGGTGACCATTAGAATGGTTCAAACAGATGATCAATAGGCTGACCTAGTGGGTCGTAAGCCAGTGGAATTTTAGCAGGAGATTTTAACGCTTGGGCAGTGGAGTGGGCAGTTGCTGCACCAATTGAAGGGGTCAAGCGTTACTAGAGGCGCTAGCGAAGCTCGACGTAGTGCTAGTGAAAGATGGTTCCGCTAGCACGTTCAGAAGAAACGGGGTATAGTTATGGATTGACGTAACGTTTGTTAGTACTGGTCTGGTACCAGTCTTGGACTGGAGGGTGGACGACGGTTACACCCATAGTGATCATCTAGCAATTCGCTTCAAGATCAACTATGGAGTGCAACATCTGAGGTCCGAGAATCCCTGTCAGGTCTGTGGGTGGAGAACCAATCACTACGACAACGAAGTTTTCATAGCGCCCCTGGGACTGGAAGGCAACACTGAAGGTCTGTCCTATCACGCACGTCCCAAGCAACACCACTTGTTTCTCAGTGAGTAACAACAACTGTAGTGTGACTTACTAAAGGTCGGAGTTATGCACAACCCGTCGTATTTGGAACTCCTTTGTGACACAAAAAGCGCAAGAGGTGGAGCCTATTTGCAACATCTTGCGGCTACAATGAAAATAAAAACACAAAAATCAACCGGGAATTGAACCATGGACCTAGAGATTTCTAATCTTATACTATAACCATCACACCATGAGCTCTATTTGGATACTCTGCTATGAGTGCACTACATAAACAACAAAGTCATTTGTAACTTCATTGTACCTTATACGGAACAAGCAGGCGACTGTCAAAAATAAAATGCTGCTCAGCTGAGCTCAAAGTGTTTTGCAACATATCAGAAACATTGTCGTAACATCAATGAACCGAAGAGTTATTAATACTGCAACTTATCTGTTTTGTCTCTGATATGAAACACATTGCATTCTAAATCACCCAAGAAGTCAGATGCGTGGCATATTGCAACGCCACTTAAACGTAAATGAAACATTGTAGGTTTCTGAAACTGGAAAGTGGCTTTAATGTGACTCGATGTATTGCCAGTGTCTTCAATGCAATTTTTTAGGAACAAACAGCTATTTGAAAGATGTTGCGCGTGCTGCTTGGGGTGTAACGCCACCATGCCGAGGTAAGCCCTGCCCAGAAATAGCAGACGCCCGGTATACTGGTGGAGTACCGAAATTGCGGCCCTTTGATCAACCTGCCTCAAGGCTAGACGAAGGATGCAACGTGCCCGCACCGATGATGAAAGAAAGGACCGCCGTGAAGTGTTTCGAGCTGTGAAACTGGCTTTTAACAAAGCCATCAAGATCAGTAAGAGAGCGTGTTTCGACAACCTATGCGAAGGAGCCATCGCGAATCCTTGTGGTGACGCCTACAGGATAGTGATGGCCAAGACCAAAGGGAGCTCTTCACTTCCAAACAGTCCCCGGATAGGTTGGCGAGGATTATCGAAGTAGTCTTTTCATCCCGAGCCACAAATCCCTGGCCTCCTGCAATATGAGTGCGGCCGAAATAGTGGCTCCGATGACGAACGAAGAGTTACTCGCGGTTGCCTAATCCTTGGTGACAGCTCCAGGGCCTAATGGAGTTCCGAACAGTGCTCTCAAGGCAGCAATCATAGCGAACCCGAACATGTCCAGGCTAGCTATGCAGAGATGCTTTGATGAGTATAGATTCCCCGAAAAATGAAAAAGGCAGAAATTGGCGTTGTTGCCGAAGGCCGGGAAGCCGCCGGGTCGACCCATCGCCGCAAAGACCAATCTGTCTTATAGACACGACGGGCTAGAGAGGATCATCCTCAACAGGCTGACCCCGTACTCAGAGGGTACGAACGGCCTGTCTAGCAAACAGTTCGGTTTTCGCAAGCGTAAGTCCATGTTGGACGCTATTAACTCGGTGGTAAAGACCACCGAGATAGCGATCCAACAGAAAAGGCGAGGTATTCGATGCTGTGCGTTAGTGACACTTGATGTGAAGAACACATTCAACAGCGCAAGCTGGGATGTCATCGCGCTCTCGTTACCCCAAGCAGCTAATGCAACATCTTCAAAATAGCTGCTTGTATCTAATAAATTGCATTGAAGATTCTGGAAATACTTTAAATCTCACTAAAGCTACTTTACAGTTTCAGAAACACACAATGTTTCAGTTCCGTTTCACCAATATCGCAACCTGCCTCTCAAATGACTTCTTGGATGGTCGTCAAAACAAAACAGGAAGCAAAACAGATTAGTTGCACAAACAAAATAACAACTCGGTGCACTACAGTTGACACAATGTTTCTGAATTGATTCAAAGCACTTTGTGCTAAGCTGCAGCTCACATTTATTTTTATCAGTACCGCATGTTCCCTTAGAGGCACAATATAGTTACAAATAACTTTGTTTATATGCTGCACATGTAGGCAGAATCTTCAAATAGAATTGGTGGTATGATGGTTGGAGTTAGAAATTGCAAATATGAAGGTCCATGGTTCAATTCTCAATTGGTTTGTTTTTTGCGCATTTTGTGTTACAAAGAAGTTCCACATACGACGCGCTGTGCATAATTCAGACCTTTAGTAAGTCACATCACAGTTGCTGTTACTCATTGAGAAACAAGTGATGCTGCTTGGGACATCGGCTTAGCCGTCGATGGGCCTGTACCGGATTTTAGAAAGCTATTTCCAGAACAGTGTAGGTACTATTATACTAGACCGATACCGGTCAGAGAAGCATTCCTCTAACCGCAGGAGTTCCGCAAGGTTCCATTCTGGGCATGGTATTATGGAACCTTATGTATGATGGGGTATTGAAGCTAAAGTTCCCTTCTGGTATTAAGATCGTCAGCCTCGCCGATGACGTAACCTTGGAGATCTACGGGGAGTCAATTCCCGGGGTAGGACTGACCGCAACACACGCGATCAGCACAGTGGAGGATTGGATGAGCGCTAGAGGCCTGGAGCTCGCTCAACATAAGACTGCGGTGGTTATCGTCAACAACCGCAAGTCGGTTGAGCATGCAGTGATTCACGTGAGTGAGGTCGCGATCGCATCAAAGCGGAGTTTGAAGCTCCTTGGGGTCGTAATAGACGACAAGCTGACCTTCGCCAGCCATGTTGACTATGCGTGCAAGAGGGCTTCGACTGCTGTTGCGGCATTATCGAGGATGATGTCCAACAGTTTCATGGTGTGTGCTAGTAGACGTAGGCTACTGGCAGACGTTGCCGTATCTAGCTCTGGGGGTAACCAGTTATCATTGGAAGCAGGACAGCACGTACCGCTTGATGTGTCTCAGAGTGATATCTACATACCGCATGATACCACACGGTGCAGCCTGCATGATTGCGAGTATGATGCCAGTCGGGCTGGTCATCTGGGAAGACGAGGAGTGTTTCGAGCTACGTGGCACCAGAGGAGCCCGCGAACGCATCTTCGGTTGCCGGACGACAGCGCGAGTGGGATAACTCTTATTAAGGTAGGTGGACCCCTCGATTGATACCTAATATATCATGCTGGAAGAAGAGACCCCATGGGGAAGTTCACTTCCATTTGACACAATTTCTGTCAGGTCATGGCTGCTTCCGGCAGTACCTCCACAAGTTTGGCCACGCGGAGAGCCCCGTCTTCTCTAACTGCCCACGTGTTGATGAAACTGCAGAGCACATACTGTTCGTATGTCCCGTTTCGACGTCGAAAGAAGAGCTATGCTAGACGTTTGCAGTCGGGACACAACTTCGGATACCCTTAACCAGAGGATGTGCCAAGCGGTGGAGAAGTGGAACGCAGTTTTGACTGCAACCACTCAGATTGCCTGCAGCTTGCAGAGAATCTGGCGCGCCGACCTGCAGACGACAAGCATGACTAACTTGTGATTGGTTAGTTATAGCGAAAGCAGGCTGAGCGCGAGGAAGTGAATGAGAGGTTTGGACATGTCGAGGTAAGAGTATCGCAGCGGGTGGCAACCACAGTCGCCACCATGAGAAGAGTGAGCGCACAGTTGTTAGTATGGATTGCACATGCCGAGGTAGGAGGATCTTAGCGTAGAACTGTTGGTACCAATCGCTATCGACACCTCGAGGCATGGCAGAGGAGAGTAGAGTGAGCATTCAAGTCAGCCTCACGTGGTATGTTAGAGGTGAGCACAAAAGTCAGACTCATATGGTGCATCAGAAAGAGTATCAGGGTGTGTCAGAGGGTATGTTAGAGAGAGCACCCAAGTAAGCCTCAAACAGGACGAGTGCCTGATCGAGTCATGAAGAAAAAACTGCGCCTAACCCAAAACGGCTAAGGCAGCAATCCGGCGAATGCGCTCAGAGAAAAGCCAAACGACGTGCGACCATAAAGTCCAAACGTCGTCTGGACAGAGCAGATCGGGGTGCAAAGGTGCCTGAAGGGCGTCGATCCGAGATGGAGACTTCTCGGCCCAAAATTAGGAAAGGCACCAACCAGACGTAAATCGTCGGCCCGCAAGAGGGTACCAGCTGCCCGGTGCCATCGGCACAAAGGACCCAAAATCTCTGGCACCTGGTCAGTAGCGCAAAGCGGAAGTCAAGCGCATCCCTACCCGCAAAAAAAGCTATAGACAGAGGCAAGGCCCTGTTGGTGAAAACTGACAATGATAATTACGCCGAAGTCCTTGAATCGATGCGGGCGGCCGGAAAGCTTTCGGCGCTGGGTCAGGACATGCGAAGCGTCAAACGCATCAAGATCGGTGAAATGATCTTGGCTTTGAAACGCGGAGCGCAAGCTAGTGGGACGGACTACATGTTAGAAGTGAGAACCTAAGTAAGTCTCACATGGTGTATCAGAGCGTGTGTCGGGGAGTGCCAGAGTGAGCACCCAAATAATTCTCAAATTGGTGTGCTAGAGCGTGAATCAGATGGCAGGGTGAGCATCCAAGTTAGTCTCACATAGTGCGTAAAGGGTGGGAACCCAATTTAGACTCAAATGGAATGTTAGTGTAGAGTATCAAAGTAAGACTTATATGGTGCGTCAGAGGCTGTGTTAGATGGTGTGTTAGAGAGAGCACCCAAGTAATCTGCAAATCCTTCTATTTTCACATCGAGCGGACGGGTGATTCAAGCGTTATATTCCATCATACATGACATTTCGCAGAACCTGCCCGAGGATCGATTCCTGTGGAACACCCGCTGAAACTTCAATCGACTGCTGATCAGCGTCAGTGTCATATAACAATAACCAAATAACCTGTTCTGACAATATCTTTTTAGAATCCAGCACAGATAACCCAAAACTGCTAAGCGTTGCAGGGAATCAGCCATAGCTGCCCAGCTAGTGTTATTAAATGCATTCTTCACATCTAGTGTGTATCCAGCTGTATATAGTAGGTGAACTGGTCTGTATGCCGAAGGATCTTCCGGGGCTCTCCCACGGTTAGGTAACAGCACCAACTTCTGCCGTTTCCAGCGGTCTGAGAAGTTTCCTTCATCCAGGCATCGCTGGAGGCAGCTTCTGAATATATCTGGAGCAGCAAGAATCGCGTTTTTAAAGACCAGGTCAGGAATACAATCTGGACCTGGTGCCTTATTTAGCTTATTTTTTTAGCAGCGACGATAAGCTCATCGTTAGTCACTAGAGCGGTAGCACTTGATATCCTCTGCGAAAGTTATGCAGATTGGAATCATCCTGGTGAAATTCAACTATCATCGATCATCACTCCTAGAAGTCTCATAGTCCTCACCGACAGTATTGTAAATGGAAAATTTAAAAATCAATACGAAAAAATCACGACACAAACAAAATACATTGTTTGTTCCAAAACAGGACTATCCGGATAAGTACGATTTATGAATGATCCCTTTCAAAAATATGATTCAATTATAGATTTATTGCAAACTCGTTGTATGCGTAGTGTCTATTAAGCTACGCAGTGAATATGTAAACACATTGACGTAACTTCAAGGGGGCTTTAGCCCCAGTGGCGTAGCCAAGGGGGTGAAATAATGATAGCCCAATACAACCTACCGTATGCCTCTATTCATATTGAAGGCATATCGATCTGTAGATTTGCAAATGTTCTAGGAATTTTGTCATTACTCGCAAAAAAATTTGAAAAAAAAATTACACCAGTTATAATTAACAAATATAAATAACTGTTTGCAGATATATCTGAATCTTTTTCTGCAATCATAGAAGCAATCTATTTGAAATTTATTCCAACAATATCCACTGCCGTCAGATATGTCTGAATATTGTCATGCAATTTAAAAAAAAATCCGTTTTAAAATTTACTGCGGACATTCGTCACGCACCCTGTAGAGAAATTACAATATTAGTATTAGTAAATGTATCATTTAAACTTATACGCCTTTTTCAAATGTTGCTCTATTATTTTATTGTCAATGTTCACATGTTTTTGGCTATTTTCATATCCTTATGGTCTAATAACATAAGTCATTTTTGAGGTTTTGATAACTAATAGGGTAACTGCTCCTGGAATTCATCTCATGGCTCCGATATTCATTTGATCAAAAACTAAGCAATGGAAAACAATTTGATGTTTTTTAATTTTTCTGATTTTTTTCCAGCAGTGAGCATACACAACAAAATTGGTGCTGTATTTCTTTGTTTTGCGATGAGATGAATAGATGTTTAGTGAGATGAAGTTCGGGACATTTCTCCTACCAGTTTTGCATGAAGGAGTTTCAAACAAAGCCTAATGAACCGTTATTCTATAGTTACTAGTTTATTTGTGAACGCAGTAGCGCCAGTGGCAAGTGTTTTTTTTTTCATTCAAAATTTTCAACGTCTGTTGTCTGTGATTTTTTTTCTTCAATTGCTGTGTCTGGTTGTCTAAGGTTGTCACTGCTTATGTTTTCTGCATCTGATAGTAATAAAGAATTGAACTGTCAAATATTTATTTTTTGTGACATTTCCCCGCATGCTGCGTCCGGTTGGCTAGTCACGGGACAGACAAACAGGGCTATTATATTTAGGCCTTTATTATTATTATATTATATATTATTATACTACATTCGACGGCTTGTGCAAAACAATCCATAGCAATGGGACGAGAAAACATACTTACCCAATCGGATGAGTCGAAGCTACAATGACGTAAGTTTTCAAGCGAATCAAAACCACTTGATGATGTTCCAACTTTTGCATTCGGATATCAACAAAAAGAAACCCAACGCAAAACTGTCGTTTTATTACAAAATTCAATTACCTTTATTGTATAACATTAAATTCTCAGTTATGCTTCTCTATTTGTGTTTTGTCTAGATCTATGCTGTCGTCTTCCTGTTGCTGAGCATAAATCATTTCAGTATGTCCTTTGGATTATCAGCAATTCAATTAAATTAATTTATTTATTCAGCTTACATTTGTCGCAGTGGTTCCACTGACACTGCCAAGCCGATCACCTCAGGTGGAACATCATCATAAGCAACGCGAGGAGTAGAGTCAGCTCCTTAAAATGGAGAGGCGAAGTAGAGCGTGCATTCGAGGCTGTATCGTTGTCCACGAATGCTTCTTTCTCGCGCTGATCTTCGAGAGTAGCGGAGTTTTCCCTGTAGCGTTCTGTGAATGGGAACCCAATGTACACATATTTGTATCGCAATATTTTTTTAAAGTTGTAAATGTCTAACCTTTGTCTTTTGGTAAATCTATGCTCCATGTATCACCACTGTCACTCGATAGAATCTTATTCGCAGACGAGTACTCGTCCATCGGCCTATAGATTTTATTTTTATCTGCAATTGCATGAAAGAAACAAACGATTTGTAATTTAATGTATGGGATGAAATGAACTGGCAAATGGGTAGTAATTGTGTGTCAAAAAGCATGGTTAGTTATACAGAAGGCTCCCTTGAAAAAAAAAAAGGAGCAGCCGAAATAGAAATCCCTAGTAAATGATTTTTCCTTTTTTATGTGCTTATTCGATTTATATATTTTCAGTCCAATGAATTGATTTGCGATTTAACTCGTTCAAGAAGAATCAGTTGTGAGCTTTTTTGAAATACTTACGATTTTTACGATAAGGAAAGTCAGTTGTTGTTGGCCACACTGTTGTTGTTGGAGGACTTGTGGGGGTTGTTGTAGTCGACGGAATATCTGCGAAGAAATTAGAAAAAAATCAGATTTATCCACCTAACGGCTATGGTGCCTTTTTCATGTATTGTGGAATATAATTGTTCTTCTTCTTCTTCCTCGTCAATGGCTCCTCATTCCAAATGGAACTCGGCCAGCTTTTCAGCTTCACCGGTCTGAAACCTTTGCTCGCAAGGCTAACCGGAGATCCTGGTATAATAGCCCATTATCCAATCTGGGCTATTATCAATAAGATACAATGGGGCAGGATTCCCTATCAAATAAAACTTGATGCGAATAAATTGGTACAGGGTACCAAAAGGTTGGTAATAAATATTGCTTTGCACACATACATACATACATACACACGTGATGGATACACTGGATCGAGGGCTGAAGTTATATCATGGACACCATCTTGGAACGGCGAGTGAGCTAATGGGGTTCACAACGTCAAGCATAAGCACGTTAGGCAAAATGGACATCGGACAAAATGTACTTTAGGCATAATTCTGCATTATTTATGTCATGGGCTGTTATCTGGCTATTTTAATGCCTAACGAACAAATGATTTATTTCCTTATGGCGTGATCGGTGACAAACAAACGCTAATGAAAGATTGAAAGAGGAAAGCACGCAAGGGAGCGTAAAACGGAAATCACTTTGAACATTTAGCAAGGGCCCTATGATAAACAGTTAATTGATACGCCAGCTTTCTTTTACCAAACGTTCTAAATTGAAATCCTGTGAACGGCTCGGATAATATTGTAGCGACATTTTGACCGAACCTGGTACAAAAAAGCTGACTTATCACGCAGATAACTGTAGTGGCGGATTTGACAAACGGAAGTTGACTTATCAATTAACGAGGCAGGGCACTTTACGACGGGTAGACTACCGATCCCGGGGTGAAGATAAATGTAGTGTACTTCTGCAGCCGATTTGGTTAGCTGATCAGAAATGGATGGGTATCGGGTCAGTGTTCATTGCAGTAGACTTCAATGCGTTGGTGACAGAATAAGAAAAGCCCTGTGCTTAACGGAAAAGACAAACGCTACCCTGTGCTGTAGGCCATAACAAAGCTGGACGTCGTGCTGGGTCGTGGAAGATCACTCGTTTCGACAGCGGGACATTTAGTGATTCTGTGGATCTGGAGGAAAACACGAGAATCGCACAGAAACAAATTATGAAAAATAAACAGCGCGTAAAACCTGACATGCGGAAATTTACGCCATTTTACGCTGAAATGGTCCTCTTGCTAACAAGATTGCTTACAACTTGTATTAAATATTGACGATTCACGTCAAAAAATGTATACATTTAAACAACATCCCGTGTGGAATTACGCTAATAATGGCGTTCCATTTATGTGCATGATTTTTAGCGTAAATTTCAGTGGATTTTTCTATCTGACATGTCTCCTCCCGAGTGATGTCCAACGAAGCTGAAGAACGATAATACTATTTCCGCAGCGCGGCCCAAACCATTGGCCGCCTGCAACGAGAGTAGGAGCAGCTGTCGAAAAGGTGGAGAGGGTGACGGTAGATGAGTAACAGAGGGTGGCAAAGTCCCTCGACCTGGCTAAAGCACGTTGTCCGGGCGGGATTCCGAACATGGCGTTAAAGGCAGCCATAATAACAATTCCGGACATGCTCAGGTTAGTCATGCAGAGATACTTGGACGAGAAAGCGGGAGGATTGCCGAGCAGGCAAATCGGTTTTCGGAGGAGACGACTTATACTGGGCGCTATTGAATCGGTGGTGGGCACTGCAGAAATCACCATCGAATGTGAATGGCGCGATATATGTTTCTGCGCAGTAATAACACTCGAAGTGTGGAATGCTTTCAACAGTGCTAACTGGTCGGAGATCGCGAACTCGTTGCTTCGGCTGGTAATATCGGTAGGGCTGTGCCAGATTCTGGGAAGCTATTTTCATAATCAAGCACTGTTTTCATAATCTATGAGCACTGATGTCCAGAGAGTCCAAGGAAGAGGTCGAATTTACTGCAACCTATTCGATCAGTCCCGCCGAGAAATGGCTGCGCAGCGAGAAGCTACAGCTAGCGTTTCACAAAACGGAGATGATAGTCGCAGGGACAGAAAAAGACACTTCAACTACAATCAAACATTTGACACCCAACACACAATCAAATCGCAAGTCCTTTACAAATTTAAATATACGAATGAATAAAACGGCATGTGCATGCACTGCCGCAAGCATCGACTCTTATGGGCCAAACACAATTGATACGTTTGCGTGCGTTTTGACAGTTTTCCCATGGTGTTTGGCCCATTAGAGTCAGCATTTTTCTGTGGGGTGTCACAATGAATTTTCAGCTTGGCACATTGATATGCAATGTGAAATATCAAAATATAAATATCATTTCATACTGTAGTGCATGAATTTGGCATTTTGAAGTCAGATTTCTAAGATACATGCATCTGTTAAGTATATAAATAAGTAAAATAATTAAGTGATATACTTTGTACAAACCTTAAAAATCACTTTGATAAAGAATAAAAAAAGATAAGAAAAGTAAAATAATCATCATTTATCGCTGAATATCAACCACAATTCAAAATAGTAATTTCAGCCTCGGTAGATACCGTTTTGCTTCGAATTGCCGGACGCTTCGAAAGCCGGACACTTAATTGTTATTTGACTTTATTTACCATCTCAACAAGTATTTCTTGGGTTATCAATGCAGGGAACGATTCTTGGACTTGAAACCATTTTAACAAATGTAAGTAATCCGTGATTTGTGGTAAAAACTTGAAAATTAGAGGTAAAAGTTGAAAGCATGTCATAATCAACGGTGAATTTCGTTTTTCTTAGAATGCAGCTTTAGACTCAACATTAGAAAAACTAAGCTCATATTTTCTATATTCTATCATTTGCAAGGGGCATTAGTAATTTATTAACATAGTATGGCAGCACTCTTTGTCATAATTTAGAGACATTGCTTGGGAATTCATAGCTTTTTAATTTTTATTACATTTTCTTTGTGTCCGGACTTCGAGGCAAGTTTTTACAATTGCTTCGATTTCCGGACATGCTGAGATGATGTTAAATAACTGTTCATCAGTTAAGTTAATTAAAATCACATGATACGTAATGAGCAATCATAGTTACAATTTCATTAGATTTGAGTTGCCACACCCCAAAAGGAACATTGCTTGCTCTCAGCTTATCGATATATACTTATACACATATTGTAAATGGTATCACTTTATTAATTGTACACAAGTAGCAAAACTTGCCTACAGTTTCTAGTAAAGATTGTCTTCAAATGTAGTTTTTTAACCATTCACATTTTTGTAGAAAAAAAATAAGTTCGTAAAACTAGCTTTTTTAACAGAATTGTATAAAAAGACACGTTGTAAACGACTCCCGTCAAATAAAAAAAACTCAACATTTCTCGGACACGCCCGGATTTATCAATCCGCATGAACTCATTATTCCAATCGCTCCTTTCAATCCTTGATTTCTAAAAGAAAACTGAAACGGATTTCAAAAGACACATAAATACCACTAATTGCAGCTTACCCACGTTGAATTTGAGAGGTAGTATTGAAAAAAAAAATTCATTACTCACAGACACGTCAAATGTCAAAAAAGCGTTCTACCTTGAAATAGAAGAGGGAGGAAATTGTATGAAATTATTAGATTCCCAATGTTGTATATTGCAGTTAAATGCTCCCGCTTGGTTTCAAATACTGTTTTTGGTAGCCCTGGTCAGTCTCGGAGCAGAAACTTCGGATGGTACACACAACCGGGGGATGCCAGATTTCCATAAATTTGTATAGAAACCTTACCTTACGGATTTATATTAATCGAGAAATATGAATGCTGTATCCTAGTTGTCTTTGAACGGATTGATTTGGCTATTTAAAGATCAATATAGCCAAACTCGAAGTGTCCGGAAATTCGAAGCAAAAGTGTCCGGAATTTGAAGCATCCCTTATACTGTGTCCGGATTTCGAAGCAAGCGATGTTCAATGTTTTCGATTATATTAGCTATTTCGTGCATACAAAATGTCATTTTCAGTACACTACAGCAAATTTGATAAGTTAATCTTGAGAGTGTGTGTTATCACTCAGTGTCAAGTACTTAATTCCGTTTGTAATATTGAACTGAAAATTTAGCAGTGCTTAGGTGTCCGGACTTCGAGTCGAAACGGTATTCATTGTTTACGCTCGATTATCAATCGGCTATTGAGGATCAGGCGGAAAATTTGGTATGGAAGTTTGGCAGCATGCTGCGAGATATTCGTGCCTGCAATGCCAAGCGTCTGATCAAAACAAACACGAGTCAATGACGAAGCTGCCCACTGAGTCTCGATGCAAGTGATAGTAAAACGAAGATTTCCTTCCTTGGATAGTCGTCAACAACCGGAGATCGCTACAGCATAGCATAGCATAGTTACGGTGTACTTCGTAGATTGGACACTAGATTGGACACTAGTGATACTTTTTCTTTTGAAATCCTTATCCAGATTGCTATCAGAAATCAAGGTGGGTGTAGTCCTTGATTTCAATCTAGGATATAAATCACAAAAGCATGAGGATTACTACTCCTGGCCACGCCCATCTTCACCGTAACTTGGTTGGGGAAGGGAATGTAGATATAGTACTTACTTAATGGGAGGCCTCCGACTCAGCGACACCCTCATAAGTACCACGGAGTTGGATATTGGGGAAGGTATTCGTTTGGTCAGGATTTTCCTGTGGCTGACAATGTGATCTGGTGGTTGTTGTTGTTGTTGTTGTATTTGATTTATTTAGGTGACCTTTTTAACTTGTTGTCATTTAAGCCACCGGAGGATAAAATTACAATACATTCTTATATCTAGTCACTGTGGATTTATCGTTCGTGTTAGCCTTTGGTCCGGGTTCCCGTCAGGTTGGTTGTCTTGATTCCCTTATGCTGCGTAGCTCGGTGGTTGGCTTATTCATCGTGTAAGTATTTTTGCTGATGCGTTAAATTTCGTGGATCAAATTCGTTTTCGTGAGGTATGATGCTGTTTTTCTAAGTTCATTGATATCGTTTCCTAGGGCCAGGTAGAGTGACTTGGCGATATTTTCTTCGATACGGTGTTTGCTGAATTTGGTGCATTCCAGAATGATGTGCTTCACTGTAATTGGGGAGCCACATGCTGAGCAGGTGGGTGCGGCTTCCTTGCGGGCGTAATGTCCATGTGTAATTCTAGTGTGACCGATTCTGAGTCGGGTAATAGCTTTGCTTTCTTCTCTGTTCAACGAGAAGGATGTTGACCATTCGCTTGTATCATATTTTATTTCTCTCAAGTGTCCGCGGTTATTGTGCCAGGCATTCTCCCATGTTAGTCTTGTATGGAGTTTAACTAGCTTTTTGTAATCATCGTATGGTGTTTCAATATTGGTGGATGTCTGTGCTGCTGTGGCAAGTTTCGCTAGTTTGTCGGCTTTTTCGTTGCCAGTTATGTTGATATGAGCTGGTACCCAGCACAGGTCTAAGCGGCCAGGGTTTTGTTTTACTTTGTTTTTGATATCTTCTATCCATGGGTGGTTAGAGTTGTGCCCTTTAACTGCCGCGAGGACACTTTGAGAATCGCTGAATATGACTGTCAATTCAGTGGGGTTGAGGTCAATTGCTTTATTTATTGCGTATGCTTCCGCGCTGAAGATGGATAAATGTTTAGGAAGATTGATGCTAATTTCATGGTCACTCGAGTATTCCGCTTCCCGTTCCTTGTCTGGTTTTTGATCCATCGGTGTATATGTGTTTGTGGTGGGGGTATTTGAGTTTGCATGCTTCGAGAAAACGTATTCTTTTTTCGGTGGGTGTTAGAGTATTGAGTGTGGTTATGTTGACTCCGTTTATTTGTTTGATGGTGTTGTAATTTGATTGTCCTATGGTAACGTTTACCTGTGGGATGTTCAGGGTCTCTGATTTTTCGTTTGATCGCTCTGCTAGTGTACAGGTTGGGGAGATAGCTTTGCGGCACATTTGTTTTGTACTATATAAGATAAGTGCTTCAGATATTCTAATATCCAATGGAAGTTGTCCACTTTCTGCTAACAGGCTTTCAATTGGGCTGGAGTGAAATGCCCCAGTGGCTATTCGAATTCCTTGATGGTATATGGGGCACAGTCTGTTGAGATCGGTATCTTTAGCTCGGCTTATTATAGGGCCTCCGTATATAAGTCTGGGAACAAGCATGGCGTTTAATATCCGAAGTAATGATCTTCGATCTGCTCCGAAATTTGTGCTGCTTATACTTTTCATCAGGGCTAATATTCGTTTACATTCATCTCGTTTCGTTTGAATATGATGTTTGAAGTTGAGTTTGTGATCTAGCCATATTCCTAACAGTTTTGTATTTTTTGTTAGTTTGATTGGTTCTTTATCAAGTATGGCAGGAGGCTGTTTTAGAAGTTTTTCCGGTTTCCAATGTGCATAATTGACGACTTTTGAGTAGAGATGGTAAATCCAGTTTGAATGCACCAGTCTTTAATTCGGTCTAGGGTTTTTTGTATCTTAAAACGGGTCCATCTGGCGCATGTTGTGATTACGGCGATGGTGACGACGTCTGCATATAGTTTGATAATGGTGTTTATGGGTTTCCAATCGTTTATGCTATTGATAGCAACTAGGAAGAATGTGGCATCAAGTACTGATCCTTGTGGTACTCCGTTTTGTTGAATTTGTTCAGAGGAGAAATGCCCTTGATAAAGCACTTTGAAACGTCTTTCTTCGAGAAATTTTTGGCAAAAGGTAGCCATGTGTCCCCCTATGCCAGCTTTTGACAGATTTTTTAGTATCAGATAGCGCCAGGTTCTGTCGTATGCCTTTTCTAAGTCCAGGAAAATAAGTTCTGCGTGTTTTTTCTCATTTATGGCTTGGGTGCATATGTCTTCTATCTCTGTAAGGGGATCAGTTGTTTGTTTTCCTTTCCGGAAAGCGAATTGATTAGGTCCCAGGACTGATTTATTTTCGAGTTCGTTCATTAGTCTGCGATTGACCATTCTTTCGAAAAGTTTCATCATACAGCTTGTTAGGTATATGGGTCGAAGATTTTTTGGATCGTTTGTGTGTTTTCCTGGTTTAGGGATTGGGATTAGGTGAGATTCTCTCCAGGTGTTGGGGAATATTCCATTGATCCAAATGTTATTGTATGATGCAAGTAATTTCTTCTTGATAAATAGTGGAAGTCTTTTCAGCATTTGATTGTGGATGTCATCGGGACCAGGTGAGGATCCTTTCAGTGTGTCAATATGGTATATTAGCTCTTCCAAAGTAAATTCTTTGTTGTACAGTGAATATCTTGCTGTGGGGAAATTGATTGGCTGCTGTTCTTCAGCATTCTTTTTAGTAATGAAGGTGAGTGGGTATGCGCTGTCTGATGATTCTTTGGTGAAGTGTTTGGCAAGGTGTTCCGCAATCTGTTGAGGGTCAGTTATGTTGTTGTTATCTGATGTTATCGTCCAGATGTTTTCTGATGATTTTTTTCCTGATATGCTTTTGATCTTGTTCCAAACTTCTTTTGGTGTTGTGTGTTCATTTATCTCAGAAGTGAATTTTTCCCATGATTTCTGTTTCTCTTCTTCGATGATTTTCCTTGCTTCGTATCTGTGTTTACGAAAGTTGTCGTGGATCATTTGGTAATCAGGGTGGTCAATAGGTGTGTTTTTTAATTTTCTGAGAGATTTTCGCCTTTGTTTCACTGCTTCCCGGGTGTTGTCATTCCACCAGGGTACGGATTTTTTTGATACCACTTCTGATGTTCTTGGGATTGATGCTAGTGCGGCATGTCTGATGTAAGTAGTCAGATCTTCTATTGAGTATTCCTCATTTGGGTTTATTTGATTTTCTAGAATCTCTTCGAATTTTTTCCAGTCTGCGGAGTCGATTTTCCATTTGGGATATTGTTTGTTAGGGCAGTTGACCTGAATAGTTCCGATTTTAATGGGAAAATGATCGCTGCTATGCTGGTCGTTTATTATGGTCCAATCTAATTTTGATAGTTCAGGGCTGCATATTGTTACATCGATTGCTGATGTGCTGTACATATCGTTTCTTTTGGCTGAGTGTATGAAGGTTGTTTGGCCATCATTTAGCGTTAATAATCCGTGGTCTTCTATTATTTTGATAATTTCTTTACCTCTGGAATCTTGGTGTTTCAAATCCCATTGCGCGTGGTGAGCGTTTAAGTCACCGGCCATTATTAGTGGCTTCGGTAAAGTGCATAGCACTTTGTCAAATTCTTTAGTATCCAATGTTATATTTGGCGGAATGTATATTGATGCGATTGTCATTTTGAAGGGTGTGTTTACCTCTATAGCGATGATTTCCAGGTCTGTTTGTATTTGTACTGGGGTGAAAGGGATTCCCTTCTTTATAAGCATAGCTACCCCTCCTTGACCAGATGGTCGATGCTCAAATATCGAGTTGTATCCTTTTATATTAAAAGCTGTCTTTGGGTTTGTCCTTGTTTCTTGTATGGCCAGGAAAAGAGGCTGATGTTCACTTATTAGTAGTTGAAGTTCTGCGTGTTTGCTCCGTATACCGTTACAGTTCCATTGTATAAGCGTGGTCATATTCAGATTTGATTTTATTGTTGCTATTATCAGTTATCGTCGTTTAATTCCTCTGTTTCCATGTCTGAGGAATCCGTTTTTCTTTGTTTGTTGTTGTTTTTGTTGTTTATTCGGTTGCTTTTCCTTCTTGGTGTGCCTTCTCTGGTTTCTCTGTCGGGAGATGATTCGATCGGTTTGTCACATTTAATTTTTTTTCCATGTTTGTCTTTAGTTGTGATCGTTTTCTGGGTCTGCGACTCAATGTTTTTTGTTAGTTTTTCTATTAATTCATCCTTTTTCTGCAGCTCGTTTGTTAGCTTGCCACAGTGCGTTTTCATTTCTTCGATATCTTTTTGCATTTTCTCTTCAGTGATCTTTAAATTCTTTTCTTTATATTTGAGGTAGTTATACCAGTTTTTAATATTTGCTTCTTTTTCGTTAAGCGCTTCCATTCGTTCCGAAATAACTTTCATTTTTTCCGAGATAAAGCTCATTTTCTCCTCCAGCTCCTTTTCCCACTGTTTTCTTGCATTTTCGACGATGGTTTGGACATCGCCTGTAACTTTTGCGTAACTTGGTTTTTCGTTGTTGTTGATAAGTTGTTTTCGGGCTGCGGTGTATGAGATGTTTTTATCCGTTTTTATTTTGATTATTTGCTGCTCTTGTCTGAAAATTGGACATGCCTTGCTGGTCGAGATATGATTATCGTCGCAGTTTATGCACTTTATTTCTTTTGAGCATTCATCACTTTCCAGGTGTGCCTTTTCGCCGCAGGTTCGGCAGCGTTCTTCTTTTTTGCAAAATTTACTAATGTGCTGATACTCGTAACACCGGTAGCATTGCGTTGGTCGGGGGTAGTACTTTTCGGTTCTGCAGACGCGGTATCCAATTTTCAGTTTTTCTGGCGGTGAAGGCTGGGAGAACGTGAGGATCACGACTCCGGTGTTGAATTTCGTTTTTTTATCGTCGCTCATTCTGCTGATATGTTTAACTTCAGTCACACCTTGTGTGCTTAGGTTTGTTCTTATATCGTCTTCAGTATCGATTGCGAGCTCCCGACAGACAACGACAGCGCGGGACGTATTCCGTTTGGTATCCCAGCTGACGGTGATCGGTGTTCCATCTGCCAATTCCTTCATGTTTTCAACTAATTTCCTTGCATTTTTCTCATTCAGAATTACGGTCAACGAACCGTTTTTTTCTGTTTAGCCAAATATCTTCATAACAGCAGTATGTCTCGATTGACTTTGTCACGAGAAATATGCTGTGCTCGATTATTGATCCATTTATTTTCTTCAATATCACATACCTATTTTGATTGGCACGATCGGGGGGAAACAACCCCCCGCTGCGCGTCCCCATTGTCACACTTTTGTCAGCTATGCGATTTTCACTGTTCACTCGTCACTCGCGGTGTATGGGCCGATACGTGGTTTGTAATTTGAGCGTTGGTTCAATTCGATTTATCGCTGCCTTCGCGGTGCACTACTTAGGTTGAGAAGCGGGTAATTAATTACGTCCGTTCTCAATGACGATCGCGGGAGTTATGGGATCTGGTGGTAGATCTTACACCGTAACACACCACGCAAAGGTGTCTACCCAGCGTTACGGGGTTCAACAACCGGAGATCGCTACAGGACGCTTCAACTAGAATCGGCAGCTGTGGCTGTGATCTCTTCTCTTGAACAATTGGGGATGATTCACGACGGTAAGCTGAGCTCTAAAAGCCATGTTGACTACACCGTCGACGGCCATAGCAGCACTATCGAGCATGGTGACAAACAGCCGAAAGGGTCATTAGGCGAAAGGGTAATTTGGCCGAAAGGGTCATTTTGCCGAAAGGGTCATTTGGCCGAAAGGGTCATTTTACTGAAAGGGTCATTTGACCGAAAGAATCATTTGGTCAAAAAGGTCATTAGGCCGATACGGTCATTTGGCCTAAAGGGTCATTTAGCCGAACGGGTCGTTTGGCAGAAAGGGTCATTTGGTCGAATAGAACATTTGGCCGAATAAGACATTTGGCCGTATAGGTCATTTGGCAGATTTTTTTTTCTTTTTTTTTTATTAAAGAGGTTTGCAGCCCTAGGCTGACTCACCTCTAACCTTCAGATTTATTTACACTTTTGCATATTTTTTGTTACATTAAAATTGATTATACAATTCAAAGTAAATTATTCTCTATCACAAATAATCCAGAGAACCCCAACAAGATCAAGCATTGCTATAATCATTGATAACATGTTGACTGTTCTGGGAACCCTTGTTGAATTTCTTTCTCACCTTTCCTTTCTTGGTTGATAACCGTCGCTTTTTGGCAGTTTCGCTAATGTGTGATGAAGAGCTATCGTTTGCGTCGTCGTCGTCATCGTTACTGTTCTGTTGATGTTGTGTGTCATCTAATGGTATTGTGGATATGGTGGTGTGGTGTGGTGTATTCGGTAACAGTACAGTGCACGGCACGATCGGGGGGAACTCTTTTGGATTCAGCGAGCAATTGTTCGTTTGCTTTGATACCGCTAATGACGCTGCGATGCTTGGCGCTTTGGTATTTTTGTGGTTGGTTGGGATATTTCGGCAGTCGTAGTCATCGATGCTTCCGTGCATTTTTGTTTCGGATGAGCGGTCTTAAGGCAGTAACGACATGATTTAGGCTGATCAGGGTAAGAAATTGTCGTCTCATGTCCACTTATGGTTACGAAGGATGGAATTGGAGTTTTCACTTTCATGTGCAGAATTCTAACCCCATTGTACACTCCGGGGAAATAATTTTTCCAACGCTCCCTAGTCACGGATAGAACTTCACCGTATTTCTGCAGGAAATCAACTACAACTGTGTGCTTCATTGCCGGCGGTAAATCGAGCACACGCACGGCAACAGTGTCGCTATCCACATAGACGGGTATTTTAAAACCCTTATCACCGTGGAAGATCGAATGTCTATTGTTATGGAGCTGTTGATAGCGAGCTGCTGCTTCACTATCTTTTAATTCTATATATACGCAATTGCGTATACACCCAGGTTTTTTTTACACGGTTTGGTTTTAGTCGTTCAAGACCCTCAGCGTCAATAAAACAATGAGTTAACCCCACGAAAAAATTCACAAAAAATCAAAGAAAATTCAGGGGGTATTTTAAAAGCTGTGAAAATTCAGGTTGACCAAGAAATTAATGAATTCCAACCGCGTAAAAAAAAACCTGGGTGTATTGTGCAACTGAATGCTTTCAGTTTCCGACAGATTCAACTGAATTTCTTTGTCGAGGAACTGCTGAACTTTTGTAGCATTAGGTCTTTCAGGTAAAACACTGAAATCAACTATTCTCGTATTTTTTTCTCGATACGTTCATATTGGCAATCGTACGAAGAGCACAAAGTGAAGCGAATGAAGAATCACGTCCGACGTCTATAAGCAAAGGCTATCAACTGGTTTGGCAGAATAGAATATTTGGCCGAATAGGCCATTTGGCAGAATAGGACATTTGACCGAATAGATTATTTGAAAAGTGAGAAATTATGAGTGATAAGAGAGATGTCCTAATTATTATTCCCCATTTCTCACTTCTCATTGTAAAAGTAAGAAACATGAAGTGATTAGTGAGACGTCTCACTACCCACTTCTCACTACTCACTTTTCACAGTGAGAAGTGATAAATGATGAGTGAGAAGAGAGACGTCTCACTTCTCACTCCTCATTTCTTCCTTCTCGCTGTAAAAAGTGAAAAGCGCGTCTCACTACACACTTCTCACTGCTCACTTTCCACAGTAAGAAGTGAGATAAGTAAAAAAAAATTAGAAGCACGAAGTGAGTAGTGAGGCGTCTCACTATTCACTTCACGCTGCTCACTTTCTACAGTGAGAAGAGAAAAATGAAGAGTGAGAAGTGAGACGTCTCACTACTCACTTCACGCTTCTCACTTTTTACAGTGAGAAGTGAGAAATGAGACGTCTCTCTTCTAACTTCTAATTTTTCACTTTTCAAATGTCCTTCTCGGCCAAATATCTTATTCAGCCAAATGTCCTATTCGACCAAATGTCCTATTCGGCCAAATGTCCTATTCGACCAAATGACCCTCTCGGCAAAATTACCCTTCCGGCCAAATTACACTTCCGGCCAAATAACCCTATTGGCCTAATGACCCTTTCGCCAAACGACCCTTTCGGTCAAACGACCCTTTTGGCCAAACGACCCTTTTCGACCAAATGATCATTTCGGTTAATTGACCTTTTCGGCTAAATGACCCTGTCAGCCAAATGACCCTTTCGGTTTAATGACCCTTTCGGCCAAACGACCCTTTCGGCTAAACTACCTTTCGCTCAAATAACCTTTTTGGATAAATGACCCTTCCGGCCAGATGGGTTTCGGCTTAATGGTTTGTTCGACGTAATGAATTCGGCCAAATGGCTTTCGGGTGAATGGGTTTCGGCCAAGCGAGCCTTACGCAAGTTCAGTCTGGATGTCGGGGTTGATCGCAAACTGCAACGCCCGAAAGCTGGGAGTGTTCATAGGCTGGTGTACCAGAGAGTCATCAACGCATACCGCGTCGTATCTCACGAAGCGGCGTGTGTAATCGCGGGCACGATGCCCATAAAACTGGTATGGTGGGAGACTCCTCTTCCTCTGAGGCCATCCTCTGGTCCGGTAGAAATAAAGTATCCGATGCTGAAAAATATTTCTCCACCTGCCGCAAAAACAGTATTCTTCTATCTGGAAAACCAAGCCTGAACCAGTTAAGCTTTTCCCGACGACTGGCAGCGCTACCACATAATTTCGAACCATAATACCAGTGTATTCTCCCGTGACACCGCTGATTACTGACCTATTTAGCTGACCTCCTGTGTATCAAAGGTCATTAAGAGGTCGAGCCAGATGAAAGATTTGTCGGCCGGTAAAGTATCCGTAGGTACGTGTGCAACGAGCGGGATCGTCTCTCCGTCTCAAATCGGAAACTCGTCAAGATCCTCGGAGTCTCCAACGACCGAGGACTGTCATTCATCCCTAATTTCAGAGCGTTCAAAGTCTGCTGTATACCGAGGACTATCCTTATTAAAATCTTATCAAAACCGCACAGGACAAATAACAGGGCTACTCAGTACCGTATCGTTCAAGCGTTGATTGCCAGCAGACTGATGTACGGACTGCAGCTGGTTTGTGTAGCACGTCGGGACCTCATCAGTCTACTCTCCCTACGCATAGCTCCCATACTTCTTCCCTCCATTTCCACTGAGGCTGCCTGTGCCTGAACTGGTGTTCTCCTCCTAGCGCAAGAGAATCGCATTTTGTACACTTTGGCCAGCGCCGGTCAGTGGCTAGATTCCAGCTGTCAGTCCTCTACAAACAAAATAAACTACTTCATTGCTAGGTGCTTTAAAACAGGGTACAACACAAAGGTTCTACGGAGATCGGTTGCCGTGCTGTGTTTAGCAAGTTTAGAAACCATGAACACTGCTACACTGACAGTTCCCCTTCGATAGAAGGGGTCGGCTTAGGCTTAGGTGTTACAGGGAACAACCCAACCCAACGGTGTCCGATAACCTTCCGGAATAATAAAGCGTCTTCTACTCGGCGGAAGCCACAGCTTTATTTGTCAGATCCTGGCCATTGTCGCTGACGAATAACAATCGACAACCTTCGTTTGAGTACCGGACGCTGTGGAGACCAGGGAACGTCACTGCGAACATTCTGGTTAGAGTCGAACAACAAGGCCGGCGTCTCAAGGAACAGCAAGCTCTCAAAGGACCAAGCAAGCCATCTTCTGCCTGCACACCGGCTACACTCTATTTTCACATAACCTCGGTAGTGGGCCCTTCCGGACCGTTTGTGAAATCTGCGAGTTTCAAAATGCAAAAAAACATGTGATTTGACATTCCTCGATCTTTCGATTCTTTTCGAAAAACATTGGAGATACTTTGACTGATGATACCGCTAGCCTGTCAACCCTCATTTGCTTCCAGAAATATGGATGGCTGTACCACCAGATCTAGAAAGGGGGCACCCCTTAGGCTTTTTCGATGTTTTATCAATAGAAACAAGAATACCGAGCCTTTGAATGTGCAGATGCACAATTGTATCTGTCTGCAGAGATTCACTTTCGGAGAACAGCGCGTTTCAACCTTAGAATTCCCGGAAAGTTTTTTTGATAGTGACTCCTCATCGTGGAAAACGACTACCCCCCACCGTGATTGATGTTATTTGTTTTCTGTATTTTTATCTAGCTTATACTTTCCAACCAAATTTTAAAGATTTTCCAAGTGTTTAGTACTAAGTTACAGAAGGTCCCTAGGATGTACCTAAGGGTCACCGCTTTCTGCCTTCTGCCCTACTAATTGATCCCTTCGCATTGGCGATATCATGACAAGTGAAGTGCTGAAGTCAATTTAACATTCACGGAAATAAAGAATAATAAAAACCTTCCCTATTATGAATAAAGCTAATGAGTTCATAAGAACGCTAACAAACCAATCTACAAAGCTCTGTTAGAAATTTTGATGAATGACGAAAGTAAATGAATGCCCATTTAAATATATGGATGGCCGGCTTACATTAGCCAAACAACTGGTATTCATAGGTAGTGCATTTTGTTTCGATGTGTTAACCACTTTAAACTCATATAGCCTTCTAAGCCATAGTCTGAAGCTTGTCAGCACATTGGATAAGTGGGGAATAGCATATTCGGTCTATGTTTACAGAACACGAGCACTATTATGCTTTTACAAATCAAGTTTCATCCTAGAGAGGTATAAATATGAATGAAACAAGCGCAAATATAAATGTACAGGAAATAGAGTCATATAAATGGAAGCTTCTGCCGCCAGATTGCCACAGTGTAGTTGGGAAAAGGGAGAGAGAAACGCTTCCTTCCTGCCTTGTTTTGTATACTTTTGTACAAACATCGGCGGCATCTGCAGAAGCGATGGAAACAACTCTACGATATTTTCGCCTTGTATTCCCTGTTTATAGCATCTCACGCATAACCAAGGTTCAGAGCACAGTTCGAATACAATGTGATGCAAGTACTATTCTACAGCACCCAGCCAGCACCGCAAACCTAGGTTCGGTACATAACGTTCTGAGCGATAAGGGGTCCCACAATAGCCAGCTCGGAAAACATTACCTTGGTAACCGTCGTCGTTTCGTCGGCCCCCTCGGTTTCGATCACCAACTGAGAATAAATTACTCGAGCTGTGTGTATGATTTTATTTGATATTAAACAATTTCGAAAGCAAGCAGACCTTCACACAACAGCAGAAGTCATGTCCCGGGGTGGTGATTCGTACCGAGCGAGAGATTTGTATGATTACTCCTAGATGCAATACAACAATGGCGATGTTAAAATTGTAGCTTATTTTGAAAGGTGAAATTGAATTTCTACTACAATGCCAATGCAACTGCCAATGGGGACGTGAAGCCGGTTGGTAAAGGAAATGCGACTGCTTCGTACTTACGATATACTTTGATTGATCCGTCCGTTTCGCCAAGGGAGTTCTTGACCACACATTTGTATGTGCCGAAGTCACCGATGTCGACTTCCTTAATCGTGAGCTTCATTATTACTTTGTAATTGCTAGCTTCGTGCGTCGTTGGCTCGAACCGTTTGCCTGAAATGGGAAACCCAACGGGGAGAATGCTATAGTATAGAGTTTGCAGTTAGTTGTTTGTTTGCTAAGTTGTGAAATCGTTTCGGTTCATTTCGCTAAGGTGACACACCATTTCCGTTCAATACTGAGAACCTTACAGCAGTGACAAGTTTTGTTAGATGAATGGTACAACCGATGGTGTAGGGACTATGTACTAACGTTCAATTGTGTGGATGAAGTTCGATTGGTTACTGATAATATGATTGCTCATAAAAGCTCTCAGCATTCCTCTACCTCACTTTCACTGCGGTACAGGAAATATCTCACCATGGAAGGTACTAAGTTTGTGATATCATTTGTTCCATTTGAGCGAAGTAAACATAATTATTGGTTTATCCCAACGCCTCTAGTGAGCTGTTTGCAATATCTTCACAGCTTAGCCTGAATAGTAGGTAACAGGACGAAACAATTGTACAAAACGCCAATTACACTGGTCGACAGTGTAGTTCGCGAGCTTAGAAATTGACTGGCGACTGTCAATAATTGATTGACTGCAAAATTTCCAAGATTATTTGATAACAATATTCAAAAAAATTTCGTTGAAATCATTTGCTTATTATCTTATCAAGTAGCCATCCACTACCCTTCACGCCAAACAGGCTCACACCGAGCCCTAAGGAAAACGACGCATCTATTCTGAGCATACTCAGAACAGCACGACAAAAATAGATGGAATTGTAATTATTGGACTTATATGCTTTGATCAATAACAATAACAAAAACCTATACTTATACTATAAGCAAAGTATAAAAGTAAATATGCATCTGATTTTACCACGATTGTACTCTGATGGAGCACGATATTCGTCAAAGTCTGAAGTTCATCGCATCCTGACAGCAGAACCTATCGCAACATGCTTCATAATGTACTGACTAAGCCGAGCAGTCATTCGTTCGTTTCTAGTCTTTCTTTTCGGTTGAATAACTCAAAGATAATGTCAATCCAAGGTAATAATGGCCGGACTGATGGAAGGCGAAGATAGTGCTCCATTGTCCTGCCCAAAATCACCGTAATATGTCAACCAGTACCTTCTCATGATTCTCCATTTTTGTGTGTCAACAAGCCACTTCTTTGTTCTGCTGGAAGAAAGCATAATAATGAATCTGTCGTAATTTGGCCTCGTTATAACCCTGTCACCGAGAGAACGAGGGATTGAATAAAAGGGACGAAAATGTTTCGCCAAACCGCCCCAAAACACGACATAAAAAAGCGCTGTGCAAAATACCTACTGTTCTGTTTGCCCGAACACGTCCAACGGGGGCTGCTTCTCTTCACTTTGATTGAATAACAAGATGATGATTTTGTCACAATTTTTCTTGTTATCAGATTTTCCCCATGCTTATTATTTTCATCCGTTTGACTTTGTTTCGTTACGCTTAGTCGCCAATTTGCTATTTCGCCCTGCCCCGCCAAACAAATCCACAGTGGTGTCGTTTCGCCAGCTGGATTGTGTGTTGGCACCGGCCGAAAATAATTCTAGCGCTTCATGCTCCCTCAGACGTCAATGGACACGGCGAAAGTGAAGCCAATCTCGAGTGGGCAGCGAGCGGGAAAATATTAATGATGGATGTTGTACATGCCGAGAGTTCAGGAGGTTGAAGGATGAAACCAAAATGGTCATGCTTCTGAATTTTTGGAGCTGTTAGTGGGGAATGCAGGACCGGCTTTACATTTCGGATGAAAATAGGCTAATACATTAATACATTCTTCATCAGCATGGATGTTTAGAAAGAAAAAAATCAGTGGATTCATTGGAGTTGTGGATGCCATAATGAAGGCCAAATGCGATCGGTTAAGTTAGATCCGAATTACTCTTTTTTACGAAGAAATTTGGAGAAAGCAAATAAAAACTTGGTTTCATCTTAAAGCTTGATGGAAGAATCGCAATCTATCTTGAAATCATTCTACCGTATGAGCTCTGGTACTCAATTCTGGAATAAGCAGTATTGGTATGGTGTCATTAGAATATTGCAGAATGGTAGCTGTACTAACCACTTTGAAATAAGATAAAGTGACCAGTTTTTTCATTGTTCAATATAGGACGCCTTATGCACTACATATTTTAAAAGCGTGCAAATCGTTTCAAAAGAGATTATTCTCGTTTCGATCTACAGCACACAACTGAAATACTGAAAGAAAAGTCTTATTAACGGTGTTATGTAGTATTCTAACTAAAAATTATAATCATTTTAAGATTCAGATATGAAGGGCTAAGTGACCAAACACTTGAAAAGTAAAGCAATGTACGAAACAAAAATAATTAAGAAAAAATTTCAATGATAGAAATATCTAAAATCTTTGGGTTTCCATTTTTTTAATAAGAGATTTTCAACAAACGATAAACTGAAGGTCGGCCCTTGAGAGATGCTCGTTAAGTCTTGTTTTTTGATAACTGACGTAATGCGGAAAGAATTAAGGATCGGATGATCAAGCCATAAAGTTTCTTGTTTCAAGCAAGATGTTGCTGCATCGTGTAGATTCTTGAACGTTAAAGGGTCTCATGCAGATATTCGGTGAGATCAAACAAGTTTTACTAATTGTTTTTTTTTTCTTTATTAAAGAGGCTTGCAGCCCAAGGCTGGCTCACCTCTGCAATTTACTAATTGTTGTTCACTAGGTATTGCAATAGTTTTATTATGTAGTGAACATGTCTTGTAACTATTTTTTCTAAGCTCACCAGATTCTGTTCCACCTGAAAAATCTTTCACCTAAACAGTTGTATATAAACCTTCCAAGATTCGGGTTCTTTTGTTCTCACGGCCTCGCCCATTATGTGTGTTTAAATATTGATCTTCTGCCAGCAATGCCATACCTTAAAGACACTATATATAGTGTCTTTACCATTCCTCGCAGGGATGCCAACCATCCAGATTTATCTGGATTCTTCCAGATTTTTTTCAAATGGTCTAGACATACAGATGGACTGCTGTCTGGTCCAGATTTTTAAATATTTGTCCAGATTTATCCAGATAAATTGAAAAAAAAATGGAGATATCATTGAAAGTACATTTCAGCACTAACGCTCAATGTCAATTAGAGTTTAATTTCACAAGCATCCATAAACACCTTTCATAATCATGATGCCTAGAAGTTAGATAAGTGTGTGACATTGGTTTTCAATTTAGTCTGTAATCAAAAATTTTCGACGGCTTTTCTCCAGTTTTTATTAGCTTAAACAAGTTTAACAACTACTATCCGCCTTTTCAGTGTTGTCATTATTTAACCTCAATCAAAGTAATCGGTGTGAATACGGCTGAGTACTGAGCGTTATGTATGAAAATGCGTTGTTATCTAACAAGATCTTCTTTTGATGTGCACTGGAATCTCAAATGGGAGACTTAGACCAGGATTTCACTTTTTTAACTTAATCTAACATCATAGATTAGAACTAAATTTAAGTTTTTCATTCAAGTAGCGTCACAATCATTTATGAACAATCTACAGAAAATTTAACAAAAACGCACGTTTTAATGATAGTAGAGCTAGAACTGACCATCATCGGATTTCATTTCAAGGTCTAGGGTTAAATGTGATCTATAATAAACTATTCCTGATATTTTTTTTCATTTCTTGAGCCAACATCATCACATGTTTTTGAATAATTTTGAAAATTATTCAGATTGGTCGGTCGCGTGTTTTCCTAGTTTTGGCTGGAAGTCAGCCATTTAGTAGATTTTTGCCACTAAATTTTGCCATTTTTAGCGTCCGGCGGGCGAGATTTGACCAGTGCATCAGGGACCAGGTTTCCGTACAGGACCGTACAGTGAAAACCGGCCCGGTTCACCCGAGATTAGGAGATTTTTCCAGATCGGTGTTCAGTCGGCGGGTGACGCTATTATTTCTTTTTTTTTTCAGTGCACGAAAAGTGGACTTCCCGTAGCGAGATCCGGATTTTTTTTCCGGATGGTGACGTCATTCAGCTGACCGGTCCCAGTACATAGCAAGTGCGGTGAAAATTTTCCCATTTTTGTTTGTTTTTGTTTACCGACTTTCGAGTTCAGTGTGCGGCCGATGAAATAGAAAAGATGAAATATTGCTTTATTTCCATTGGGAAAAAAAAAACCCAGATTATCAATTCAGGTATTCTATTGAAATCTTCGAAAATTCCCCAGACTAAATATTCCCCCCATAATGTATCAAGATGTCAATATTGAAAGTAGAATTCGAAAGGTGTATCGAAATAATTAAAAAAAACACAAAAATTTTCTTTTGGCGCGCCGCTAAAAATTGACGGTCACCGGGTAGAGATGGAATTTTTCCTGTAAGGTAAAACTATTTTAATACATATCTCGCTTAACTTTTCAAAAGGTCCTAAGTAACATTTTTTTCATGAATTAATTTGAATAGCGCAATCAACAAAACAACATGAAAGCTGTATTGCTGTACTCAAATTAATTCATGAAAAAAATGTTACTTAGGACCTTTTGAAAAGTTAAGCGAGATATTCTTACAAAGCTGTTTCAAGCAAGTTTGTCGTTAAGCTATTTTCCATCAGTTTGGCGACAGGTGCGGGTGACATTTATCTTAAAGGATACAACGGATACGAAAGGATACAACGTCGCCAAAATCCTTCAGGCCGATAAGCTTGTCCTCGTTCTGCTGAAAACAATGGAAAAAAATAATAGATGAACATACCGGGGTTCAGACAAATCACACCAAGCGCCAATGAAAAATTACCCATTTTTGCCTTTCTCGTACAACAAAGTTTTACCGAAAGGCTATATGATTGCTTAAAAAAAAACTGTTGATAGAAGGCCCGGAGACCAATAGTGTTATATACCGATCAACTCAGCTCGACGAACTGAGGTGATGTCTGTATGTATATATGTATGTGTGTGTGTGTATGTATATATGTATGTGTGTGTGTGTATGTATATATGTATGTGTGTGTGTGTATGTATATATGTATGTGTGTGTGTGTATGTATATATGTATGTGTGTGTGTGTGTGTGTGTGTGTGTGTGTGTGTGTGTGTGTGTGTGTGTGTGTGTGTGTGTGTGTGTGTGTGTGTGTGTGTGTGTGTGTGTGTGTGTGTGTGTGTGTGTGTGTGTGTGTGTGTGTGTGTGTGTGTGTGTGTGTGTGTGTGTGTGTGTGTGTGTGTGTGTGTGTGTGTGTGTGTGTGTGTGTGTGTGTGTGTGTGTGTGTGTGTGTGTGTGTGTGTGTGTGTGTGTGTGTGTGTGTGTGTGTGTGTATGTGTACAAATTTTGTAGACACACTTTTTGGAACTTAGCATTATCCGATTTACTCGCAACAAGTTGCATTCGACGGGGAATGCGGTCCCATTGTTTGCTATTGAAAATTGTTTCGATCGGACATTGCATTTCGGAATTATTGAAAAATCATTGTTTTTCCCAAAGGTCCCCCCTTGGAAAAAAAAATTCAAAACCGAAATTTTTTTTTCCTGAAATGGTGTCAATGCATTTTAACTAATGCAAAAACATGTTAAATTATCGAAAAAATGTGATATATTCTCCTAAAGAGCTTTTTTAACCTTTCTAATGTGATTTTTGCAATATATTTTATAATGCACGGGAAAGGCATCATCACTGCTAGGTGGATTAATCTGGGTTTTTGCACAAATTTTCGTGTAGCAGATCCAATTTACGAATGAATTGATATGAATTACTTTCGTTTTTCATTCTACGAACACACAAGGCAGTGGTGCGGTTTCGCTGAACCCCGACTATATCAAGTCATCATATTTAACCCAAATACCGTTAAGCAAATAACAATTCGCTTAGGGTAATTCGCCAAATGTTGAACGGCTAATTTCTTCGCCTATTGTTGAACGCACGTGCATTTCTTATGGAAGTTCAACAATAGGCGACAAAATTAGCCGTTCAACATTTGGCGGTTTCCCCTATCAGGAAGGTAAATCGTCAGTATCCGCAAGAAAAATCTTTTGATGCAAAAGAAATTTCCCTTTATATGAAAGCATTCTTAGATATAGAGGGAACTTTTGACAACACTTCTCATAATTCCATAAAAAAGGCAATGTCGAATCGTGGTTACGATAAATGCATTGAAGATTGAATTAAAGAAATGTTAATAAAAAGAGAAATATCAGCTAACCTCGGCAATCAAAAGGTGCTCACAAGGAGGGGTATTATCACCTTTACTGTGGTCTTTAATAGTAGATAATCTTCTCAAATAGCTGATAGCCCAGGGCTTTGAAGTAATTGGTTTCGCTGACGACTGCAAACTGCTTTAAACTATGTCTCCACGTAGTGCGATAGAGAGGAATGAGTGTAAATCCTCCTTAAACGACCATTGTGCCTTTTACGCTTAGGAGGAAATTCTCACTAAACAACATGATATTGAAAGGTACGCGTTTGGAGCTCTCAAATACAGTCCAATACATTGGCGTCAGAAGCGCCAACTTCATAAAATTATTGGGGGGGCATGGAGGTATGAAATTATTCAATTCGGGAAATGAAAACATCACAGCAATCGATTTAAACAAAATAGGCCTTGCTTATACATAAAATGTTTTTTCTCTGGTTAAGGTCTTTATCGAAAATAAAAATTTATCAGTTAAGTTTTATGAAAAAATATAATACCGAATACATATTTCACTATTCCAACATTTCAAGCATAATTTTTCATAACGACGTATGTAACAAAAGTAAACAAAACGAGGTTTTTAATACAACGTGACAATCACACGCGGCTTTATATAATACGCATCGATTTTACTGATTTCAGATCTTAAAATTCTTTAATTCAATCTTTTTACGAATCGACGTATGTAAAAAAATCTATTTTTGAAGTCTCACTGTTACATACGTCGCTTTAACATATGGGAACTAAGAGCGACCTATGTAACAAAAAAAGCAAAACAAAACAAAACTGTAGTTGCGTCAATCATGCACTATGGAAAACCGACCAATGTACACCGACGTGCGTGCAGCATACCGGTGTATGTATAATTTTATCGTTTTTCACAGTGAATTTGAATGAACTGAGATTTGAAATGAAAAACGCTTATTACGTGTCATGTCATGACGCATGCCAGCGGAAAAAAGTATTGAAAAAAGATTTAGTTTTAAAACAGATTTAGAAAAAGTTTTGCCAACTTTCTGCAAAGGATTTCTCGAATCCTCATAATTGTTACATACGTCGTTATGAAAAATTATGCTTGATTTATCCATTAGCATTAGCATTGAGCAATTTGCACAAATTCGTAGATGGTATAAGCCTAGACTATTGTGTGAAAGTAGAATCACTTTCATCCGTTATCACAGACTATTGGTTTGGGACTAATCAGTATAGAGCGGAGCAGAATGGATACGTTTGCGTGCGTTTTGACAGTTTTCCCATGGCAATGGCAGTTTTAAAACTGTCAAAATGCACGCAAACATATCCATTCTGCTCAGCTCTTATCTCTTAGATGGAAGCAATGCACTCTCCATGGAAGGGGGAAGGATGGTTAGTTGGACACCTACTTAAGAAAGATGCAAAGAACTCTACGACCTCTCATGGGTATCACGGGAGGTTTTGGAATTGTTAGTGTGGGAGGTTATATCAGTAGGAACCGTTTTGGTAGAACGTGAAACACAGAAAGAACTTATAAGGCTTATAAGGCAGAAGCAGTAGCCACTAGACCACTGAGCTCGTCAAATAGCACTATTCCAACATTTATCCAAACCTTTTCCTCAAGTCGGCATAAAATTGCTGCGTTCTATAAAATTGATTACTTTCTGGTCCCAATTATGATCACTTGATTTTGATTTTCTTCCTTTTTCCGACAGTTAGCTTGTTGACCATAAACTTTTACCTTTGCGAGGTGGATAGCGAACGCTTGGTCAAATTATCTATCTCGATGCCCTTCTTACGGAGCCATGTGTCCAAAAATCTAATTTCAATATCACTTTCAATTTGCGATACATCGGAAACAACGAATTTTCAACAAACAAAAATATTCTGATTTGAAACTTAACACATGAATAAATCGAATGCAGGATGAAACAAATCAATACCTTCGTGAGGTTTTGAGTAGTAATAGGGGAAATGTTCGGGGTTCGCCACTTCATCTCATAGCTCCTATTTCCATCCCATCAAAAACAAAGCAATGGAAAGGAATTTGGTTTGTTTATTATTTTGTGATTTTTTTCAGCAGTGAGCACGCATGTTGACAAAAAGAAGCGACGAATTTGGTGCCGTATTTCTTTGTTTAGCGATGAGATGGATATATGTACAATGAGATGGAGATCGGAAAAGTTTCCCTATTACTTTATTATTTTATCACCTTTGCACCAATAGTTGCGGTAGTGTTCCTATAGTTGCGAGCTCCATTAGAAAACAATGGGATTCGCAACTATAGGAACGTGAATTAAAAATTACCGCAACTATGGGAGCAGTGTATCAATACTTGGAGGACTCATTTTAGGTGAAACATTCACAGCCTGGAGGAGCCGATGTATTATCACAGCAAAGAGGAGTAAAAGAGGTTTGGAAATAATCTGTAAGGTTAGTGGAATGAGGTGTCTTTAAATTATAAACGATTGAATAGTGTTGGAGAGTTCCTCTACTATTGGATCATTTGCCCTAGTAATATTTTCTTGCCATTTTTTTTTTAAACGCAATGTTCCACAACAACCGTTCGTTTTTTGGGGTTACCCAATGCAGTCATATCAAATTATGTAAAATAATATTAGGTATTTGTTTCAAATTACATTTAATAGTTTGGCAACGCACTCAATTGAAAGAACACATATAGGGTATCCAATCATGGTTTGAACTTGAAAAGCGTATCATGGTTTGAACCATTTTGAAATCAGTAGAAATTACCATCTCATTGGCAGGAAATGAACCTAAAACAGTATGAATGGACTATTTAAATATATACTGGAAGTGATAGAGTTTATTTAAACATTCGTGCATATTGTTTAAGTAATAAAATAAAGCGATTTAAAAACGTCCTGAATTTGCGCTAAATCCCCCCCACTGGTGGGGGGCATAATTTCAAAAGGCTCGTAAAGGACACATTTTATGACACAGGAGTGAGATCAATATACCAAACGAACGCTATTTTTATCTGTAATCGATTGACATCATCATACAATTCAGAAACAGTTTTAAATAGTTAAAATAGTAACATTTATACAAGGTAAAAACTGGTCATGGTTTGAACTAAATTCGTACCATGGTTTGAACTTGTAAATGCAGTCATGTTCTGCTGCTGTCCGCTAGGAGCGCTGCATGCGCCTAGCTGGAGCATTTTGTTTACATTTCCAATATAAAAAAATCGCAATTTTCATATCGATAATTTAGACGATTTTCACACGATTCGAGTTACTAATCTAATGCGAGAAGATGAATAGTAAAACCAATTTGCTTTTCTATAGATTTCCTCAGCGTTTCATGCATGTGATTAGTATTAAGGCTCCCCCAAACCTAAGCGATTTCATAGCCGCGACGGCGACAACTAGTCGCCGCGATTCCATCGTTGTGTCGCTGCAGGCAATGTTCTATATACGCTTCCATACCAATGGCGACAGAATCGCTGTCGCCAAGCGATAGAATCGCGTCGCGTGTATTTGGGGGAACCTTTATATTTAGGAGCTGCTGGCTGCTGCAGTAGTTCAAACCATAGTACGAATTTAGTTGAAACCATGAACAGTGTAGTTCAAACTAGAGTCCTGAATAGGAGAAACGCGAATAGAAAATATTACTCTGCCAACACTGCATTCAATTTTCTTCATCAAAGAATAACACATGAAAACGAAGAAATGATTTATGTAGATTAAATCTCACAATCCTCTATTTTATGTGTCCACATCACATAACAATAGAATCCAATAAACTATGGAATTTCATTTCATAATCTATAATATATGCAAATTATTGCAAACTACATTCAATTTTGTTTATTTAAAAATGGCATAAAATCGAATTTGACCGTTCTCAGTATTTAAGCCAACATTTTGGCTGCTTGACAGGTCTCCTGCTCGATTGGTTGCTGTTTTTTGACGGTTGGATTGGCGGCACATACCTATCCGCGTTTCTCTTATTCAGGCCTCTAGTTCCATGGTACGAATCAAAGTTATGTAATTATTAAGTTTTTTCAATGAAACTAAGCATAAATATGTGCACACAGGATGTTTTCAGAAAGATATTAAACTAAGCTTCCATATAAACTAGAAATCGCAGTTCTAACATGTCCCTTTAAAGAAATAAATCAATTTTGTTTTGCCGGCTCATCTGAAACCCGCCATTTGGTTCAAACCATGATTGGATACCCTACATTCAATTCGTTAAGCAAAGCAGGGACATCAATCTCATTCGCCAGGATCTTTGCGATGAAAATGGCTTACATATTTGACCTTCTCTTCTCTTGTGTTTCGATACCCAAAAGCGCGCATCGGTATTCGTACGGTGGGAGATTCGTAGCGTCTCTCCAGATAAGGCCTCGAAGAGCATTGCGGACAAATTTTCGTTGAATTGCTTCAAAACGGTCAATCCAAATTCTATTGTAAGGACACCAGACAAGCACTGCTGACTCCAGTATAGAGCGTTCAAGAGCACAATCGAGGGATTTTAAACACAGCGGAACACGAAACCTATCAGCAAGCCTCAGGATAAAAGCAAGCTGTCTATTTGCGCGAGCTATCACATTTTCGTAATGAGGGCGGAACGATAGTTCAGAATCCAACAAAACTTTATCTATGTTGAGGCGTTCTGAAGTATGTCCAACCAAAGAATAATGGAATAGAAACGGCTTTTTTTTCCTGGTATACGATATTGTACTACATTTGGCCACACAATGCTCGAGAAGGTTACGCTTGCTTCATTCTTCAAATAAAATTAACAGATTCTGTAGCTCCAGACAATCTCCAATGTTTTTGATGACGCTATAAATTTTCATATCATCAGCGTAGAAGATGCGTTTTCCTCTGGGCACTACAAGAGCAGCATCGTTGATGAACAGGGCAAACAAGAGAGGACCCAAATTACACCCTTGTGGAACACCTGACGTGATTGCGATAGTCCTGGAATGCGCTGCACCTAGCCATACTTTCATCGATCTTCCCATCAAGTACGATTCAAACCAATTGATGAGTTCCACCGAGTTCCTGTGGTTCACGCAGAAGAAACGCGATCGAAGGCGGGCTTGAAATCCGCATATACAGCATCCACTTGAAATCCAGCATCCATCGATCGTACGCAAAGCGACGTAAATTCGACTAGATTTGTGTTTACGGAACGTTTCGGAAAGAATCCGTGCTGCGCCGTTGAGATATATTTTTTGCATTTTTCAAAGTGTGCGGTGTTTATGATGATTTCGAAAAGTTTGAGTAAGCATTCAACGAAGTAATACCCCGGTAGTTGGAGATGTTGCATTTGTTTCCTTTCTTGTGCACTGGAAAAAAGATAGATGATTTTCAAGCGGCAGGAAAGGTCCTCTGTTGCAACGACAAATTGAATAGTTTATTCAATGGATTCAGTAAAGAAGTAGTGCAATGAATAATTAATAATAAAGAAGGGTGATGTAATACCAATAAGCAGAAGAAGAAGCGTTTCGACAGAACCATGACCTTATGAGCAAAGATATTGATAAAGTGATGGGATTCTGATCTCAGTTATCTATCCGCTCGGTAAACGAAGTGCAATGTTCGCCATGGAGACACAATATTTCACAACTTTTGTTGTAGCAACATCTTCGCAACGTGTACAAACCCACAACTGCGCTGGCGGAGAATCATTAAATGCTCAAATGAAAATAGCTTTCCAGAGTGGAGCAGCCATCGAGTAAGTAAGTACATACAGTCGTGTTTTGGTCGTCGCGAAAATGAATATCTATTTGGTGTTCGGTGGCTCATGCGCATGTATTGCGCTCTGCTCCGGTTGAAACAGGCGCGATCTTCAATAGTTTGCAGTAGACATCGACCAAGTAAGTACAGTGCGGAGTTCATGAATGAACATGTTACGTATCAAACGCGGATTCGGGTGTTTGGTTTAATTTTGTGTGGTCGGATAGTAATTTGACAGAGAATCCTCCTCAGAACTTTCGCGGGATCCGAGAATTTAGTTCTGTGTTAATTGCGCATTTGATCGTACATATTTCGATTAGCAAGCAAAACGGTTACGTGATCCAAGATATTTTGTTTTGATCAGTACGGTTCGAAAAACACCAATTGTTGCTCGTTTTTATTTGCATGTCATATAATCCCCTCCCATAGATCGCATCACTCACCAAAGTGAATCCAGATAAAACATCCTATGCAACAAACACAAAACTACATTCCAAGACAATCGTGGAGATGCAGATGGATAGCAAATCCCATGCTCCAATCACATGGTTCTCTGTGCAATTTCACAAGCTCCAGTCAATCACGGAGTAGCAACTATGCATTCTACGGTCATGCTCATGCTCAAATGAAAATATCTTTCCAGAGCGCTTTTTACTTAGGGATCTTTGTGCAAGTAAATATAATATCTTGTTCTCAGATGATATTGCAATGTCTGCTTCTAGAGCCAAATAGAAAAGCTTGCGGGCCGATTCTGAAGTATTCTTTCTGACACGCCGTGGGCCACAAAAAATAGAGCCGAGGGCCGTACGTTGGGCAGCCCTGCTCTAGATCACACCGAGGCGGCGCGGATGTCAGTACCGAGCATCACCAGATAGTGCTCGAAGTCCGTGTTAGCGCCAGTACTGAGATTTTCATTTTCATTGAGAGGGGTCACGCGATATTTACACTTTATTCTCTCCCACTTTCATAGAAAACATAAACAATGAAAGGAATTCTGCCAAATTTTCACGGACTTTTATTTCATGAAAGCGCATCAAACTATTGTAAACAAGCTGTTTCTTCTTCAATAATGTTACTTCTAACTCGAAAATCAAAAACATTACAATCATTTTATCGATTGGTCATTATTATTTGTACAGATCTATTAAAACTATTTAGAAATTTAGATTTCAAAACAAAGCAACATTCCCATCATGATTGCTTGTAATGTGACAGGTGACCGGAAGAAGGCTACATTTTCATTTGGTCTCTTGAAAATGAAAATGCAACTGTTTTCGCTTTTACATGACAATCACGAGAACTACCGGTACTGGTTATTATTTTTTTATTTATTCAGACTAAGGCCGAAGTGGCCTGTGCGGTATATAAAAGTCTTCTTCATTCGGCTCGGTTCATGGCTACACGTCGCCAACCACGCAGTCTACGGAGGGTCCGCAAGTCATCTTCCACCTGATCGATCCACCTTGCCCGCTGCGCTCCTCACCTTCTTGTGCCCGTTGGATCGTTGTCGAGAACCATTTTCACCGGGTTACTGTCTGACATTCTAGCTACGTGCCCGGCCCACCGCAGTCGTCCGATTTTCGCAGTGTGAACGATGGATGGTTCTCCCAGCAGCCCATGCAACTCGTGGTTCATTCGCCTCCTCCATGTACCGTCCGTCATCTGCACCCCACCATAGATGGTACGCAGCACTTTCCTTTCGAAAACTCCAAGTGCGCGTTGGTCCTCCACGAGCATCGTCCAGGTCTCGTATCCGTAGAGGACTACCGGTCTAATGAGCGTTTTGTAGATTGTCAGTTTGGTACGGCGGCGAACTCTATTCGATCGGAGCTTCTTGCGGAGTCCAAAATACGTACGATTTCCAGCCACTATGCGTCTCCGAATTTCTCTGCTGGTGTCATTTTCGGCAGTCACCAGTGCGCCCAAGTACACAAATTCTTCTACCACCCTGATGCAAACTCGCCGTGGGTGGCTTACATTGTCTTCTCTTGAACCTCTTCCTATCATGTACTTCGTCTTCGACGTGTTGATGACTAGTCCGATCCGCTTAGCTTCCCTCTTCAGTCTGATGTAGGCTTTCTCCATCTTCTCAAAGTTACGTGCCATAATATCTATGTCGTCGGCGAAGCCAAATAGCTGGACGGACTTATTGAAAATTGTACCACTCGTGTTAATCACTGCTCTTCGTGTTACCCCCTCCAAAGCGATGTTGAACAGCAGACACGAAAAACCATCACCTTGCCGTAACCCTCTACGGGTTTCGAAGGGACTCGAGAATGCCCCTGATACTCGAACTACGCACATCACCCTATCCATCGTCGCTTTGATCAACCGTGTCAGTTTATCCGAAAATCCGTGTTCGTGCATTAGCTGCCATTGCTGGTCCCGATCGATCGATTGTATCATATGCGGCTTTGAAGTCGATGAATAGATGATGTGTGGGCACGTTGTATTCGCGGCATTTCTGCAGTACTTTGCGAATGGCGAACACCTGGTCCGTGGTGGAGCGTTCGCCCATAAAACCCGCCTGGTATTTCCCCACGAACTCCCTTGCAGTTGGTGCTAGTCGACGGCATAAAATTTGGGAGAGTACCTTGTAGGCGGCGTTCAACAATGTGATTGCGCGGTAGTTGCTACCAGGCTTGTAAAATGTCATCTGCATGTCATTTGACTAATTTGTTCATAACTTTCTAACTTTCTAACCGGCCAATCTCCTCCTGGATTTCGGGGCCGGTAAGATTATGTCCTGCGCGCGTTCTTCCAGGTCCATCACCATACCGCCATCTTCGTCTGCCACATCGCCATTCAGGTGTTCTTCGTAGTGCTGCCGCCACCTTTGGATCACCTCACGCTCGTTCGTAAGAAGGTTCCCGTTTATGTCCTTACACATATCAGGCTGTGGCACGTGGCCCTTACGTGAACGGTTTAACTTATCATAGAACTTTCGTGTGTTATTAGCGCGGTACAGTTGCCCCGTCTCTTCACGGTCTCGATCTTCCTGCTGACGCTGTTTCCTCCGGAAAATGGAGTTTTGTCTGCTCCGCGCCTGTTTATATCATGCCTCGTTCGCCCTCGTGCGGTATTGCAGCAATCTCACCCATGCTGCATTCTTCTCTTTTACTTACTGCTCACATTCGCCGTCATACCAGTCGTTTCTCTGATCCGGGGGCACCGTGCCAAGTGCAGCGGTTGCGGTGCTACCAATGGCGGATCGAATATCTCTCCAGCCATCTTCAAGAGTCGCTGCGCCTAGCTGCTCTTCCGTTGGGAGTGCCACTTCCAGTTGCTGCGCGTATTCTTGGGCTAATCTACCGTCTTGTAGCCGCCCAATATTAAGCCGCGGCGTCCGACTTCGACGCGTGTTGTACACCGTCGAGAGTTTTGAGCGCAGGCATACTGCTACGAGGTAGTGGTCGGATTCAATATTCGCACTGCGGTAAGTGCGTACGTTCGTGATGTCGGAGAAGAATTTACCGTCGATTAGAACGTGGTCGATTTGGTTTTCCGTTTCTTGGTTAGGTGATCTCCATGTGGCCTTGTGGATATTTTTGCGGGGAAAGATGGTGCTTCGGACTACCATTCCGCGGGAGGCTGCCAAGTTTATGCATCGTTGGCCGTTGTCATTCGATACCGTGTGCAGACTATCCGGTCCGATGACCGGTCTATACATTTCCTCCCTTCCTACCTGTGCGTTCATGTCGCCGATGACGATTTTAACGTCCCGCAGTGGGCATCCATCGTATGTCTGCTCCAGCTGTGCGTAGAACGCTTCTTTCTCGTCGTCGGGTCTCCCTTCGTGTGGGCAGTGCACGTTGATGATGCTATAGTTGAAGAAACGGCCTTTAATCCTCAGCTTGCACATCCTTGCGTTGATTGGCTGCCACCCAATCACGCGTTGGCGCATCTTACCCAGCACTATGAAGCCGGTTCCCAGCTCGTTGGTGGTGCCACAGCTTTGGTAGAAGGTAGCCGCTCGATGCCCGCTTTTCCACACTTTCTGTCCTGTCCAACAAATCTCCTGCAGCGCCACGACGTCGAAGTTGCGGGGATGTAATTCATCGTAGATCATCCTGTCGCAACCTGCGAAACCTAGCGACTTGCAGTTCCATGTTCCAAGCTTCCAATCGTGATCCTTTATTCGTCGCCTAGGTCTTTGCCGATTATATCGAGTCGCATTATCTCTTATATTGTTCGTAATTATTGGTTTTCCAGGCGGCTTATTGGGCCTGCGCAAACCTCCTGTCTCGTCGGAGGGCCGTCGTGTCAGGGCTGTTTAGCGTCCCACCTAACACCAGGACTTTTCCAGTGCGCTTTGAGCGGCACACGGTCGCTTTGGAGGGGCCTACTTGCGGATACAGCTTTGCATGCAGCTTTTTATGGAGGTTTAACAGCCCACTGTCAAACCTCATCACATCCTAGGCAAGCCCCACAACTCGCAGATGACGTGGGGAGGGCCCGAGCAGCACGAGTCAGACAAAAATGGTTGCAGCAACTTCATTGTGGCTAAATCGGGTCACATATGAGTTGTAGTAATCCATTTGGAACATAAATGCTTCTAGGGGGATCGTCAAGCCCTTGGACATAATCCCTGCTGCCCGTAACTGGTTAGCGCCACGATAAAGCCTGACGTTAATAATGTCAGAGAAGTGCCGTCCGTCAATCAGAACGTGGTCGATTTGTGATTTGCCTGCAGTGAAGATCTTCAGGTGTACCGATCAGGAAAGCTATGCTGGAAGTAGGTGAGTATGGCGGTGTAATCAATTGTCGGCCTCTTTCATTGGTAAGTCGGTGGGCATCAAACTTTTCAATAGTCGGTCTATGTACTCCTATTTCTGGCCAACCAAAGCATTTCAAACTCTTATGATGATTTTGTTGTCGTGAATTGGGTAGCTGTCGTTGCTAAATACTCAGTTCAGTTCGCACAGCCAACGAGGTACTCACCAAATAAAGAACTGATATTTCGGCAACAATTAAGTTTGTTAGCTGATTTTCAGTAAATTATTTGCTGGATTTTGGCAATGAAACGCCACTTTGACAGAAATCTCAGCGAAAAGTATAATTGCTGAGAGCTCGACTATATGAGTCTCGGCAAAAGGTCCGAAAATTGCTGATATACTAGGAATCAAATGAGTGTGTGCACCTGCATTGCTTCGTATTTAACTTTGTTAAACGGTTGATAGGTCAAAATTTATCAGCAAAATTGATTTAGAATCGTTCGAAATTTGCAGTAGAAAAAAGCCTGATAACACTGAAAGAAATTGTTATTTGTTAAACTTTTCTATAATGTGTCTCTAAAAGCAGCGTCCGAAATTGTAGAATAGCTTTGTTTCGACTCCCCGAAGCCTTTTTCCAGGAATAACCTTAATTATTCATACCTGTCACAGTACATGCAATAGAAATAAGTAAAAAGATCAACTTTCTAAATTCTTCAGGAATTCATAAATATCCATTGTTTCCCCACGGAATTCTAAAAAGTGTTGGTGGAGGTCCTCAAATTACTGCTTTGCGAAACTTAAACTGTAGACGGAAAAATACATTTTTCATTTCTAGTTTTCCAGATTATAGCAACTTAGGATATATCAAAATAACATTATTTGTTTATCTTAAGGACACTACTTTTGCAGCGTTTTTATATGCTCCGGTCAGTGAATATACATTATTGTCAAAACGTACATTTGAAGTACAAATTGAATTAACGGTTTTAATAAAAAAGTATATCTTTGATTGGAATGTGACTGTGCAAATTATTACCATTGCCGTTAAAAGGTGAAAAAATATTCAGTGGCGCCAATAATTGCCGCAATTTATCAGCCAGGCAAGTCCGGCCCTGGTAGGAAGAGATCAAATTCTACGCCTCGTTGAAATCGCTCTGATGCCTGCGTGACTTCCACACCGATGTGTGGATGATGGTTGCTCGGGTCGTATATGGGATAATGTTTGTCAAGGGTTCGATGTTGTCCTTTGGCTTACCTTGAGTTATGATTGTGTCGTTCTTCATCCAATAGTTGATTGATCTGGGGAAGGCTTCCGAGTTGCATTCCAGGGTGAGACGCTGACCCAGAGCTGCCCCTACTAGCTGGTCCTGTATCCAGATCATGGGAGCAACTGGGATATGAAAAATGGACAACAAACGAAAAGGAATTGTTTAAACATTAGGATAACAAGTCGTAGACATAAATTTACAATCGTGCCACAAAAGCGAGTAAATATTCGGTTGGTTACGGTTAAGGTTTTCCAACAATTACAGTGAACTTTTGCTTAATTCGTTTTATCATGTTGCCAGACGACGTTATTCTTTGCTGTAGAAAACCAACACCGCGTAAGTTTATGATTTGTCACATTGAGCTGAGGTGTTTTGCTTTAGGAATAAAAGTGAATGTTCAAGCAATCAAATTAACGCATGGAAGTAGCAAACTTATTTCTGTAGAAATCTCTAGTACAGGATAAATGTGTGTTCGTACTTGTAGTTTAAATAATCACCCGCAAAATACGTTTCAGCGTTTTCATTCTACATATTTCTACGGTTGCCTCCGTTGGGTTTTAGGTATTGCTTACTTGGTGGGGCTATCCACGATTAACATATACTTCTATTATGTTTGACTACTCACCATTTGAATTTAATTTGGATCAAGCACTTTTGTACTCTAGTGTCCATTCATTCTCTAGTGGCGACTAACCCAATGTGACATACCCGTTTACTGCCCAAACCACTATAAATCATCGATTTACTCGAATCAAATTATACAATGAGCAATTTAATTAACATAATAGTGCTTGTTGTTGCTCTGGTGTCTTCCAAAGTAAATATTTAAAAAGCAAAAGTTGTTTCATGTACTCACAGTGCACTATCAACATAACACGTTTGCTGACTGATGGCGGAATCCCGTTGGAAGCGATACACAAATATGCTCCCATGTCTAGCCGGTTCACCCGTGGAATGGAAAACGTTGATGTGTTATGACTGGAAGCTGTTGCAACGAAAAATGATGCAGAAAGGCACTGACTGAATAATGGTTCAAACATGATGGATGTGATTTTTTTTTGTTTCAAATTACCATCCGAACTAATTGGCTCGTTACCCTCCCTGCGCCACATAATAACCGGCTGGGGGGATCCTGATGCTGCACATTTCAGCGTCACGTTGCTGCCTTCTCGTACCACCATGTCCGTGCTGGTGGGATAGTCCAGGATGTTCGGAGGCACTGTAAGCAAACAGCGCTATGAATAAACACGTTTTTCTACGGGTGACGATATGTTTTTTTTTGTTTTGTTATACAAACAGTGTTCAGCATGCGAACCGAAAGATTGTTTGGTAGAACGTTCAATTTTGGAAATTATCAGCAGTAAAGCAAGATAGACAAAAAAAAGTTGAAGAGTGTCCTTACCGACAACATTCAGGAAGCCAATTTGATTCCGCATCGGGTCGGTGTTAACCTGGCACATGTACCATCCCTTGTCGGATTCTTTGACGTCCTTTATTCGGAGCACCCATTTGCGACCTTCTACGTGCGTAATCGTCATTCGGTGATTCTTGGTGATCACGTGCGTTTGTATCGTTAAAATCGTTTGGGTGTCCACCCGGAGCCAGGCAACCTGCATGACAACGAGTTAAATAATCATCGAGCATCGATTTCCTGTATGGGGGGAAGCAGTTCTCACCTTATACGTTTGAAGGTTATCAATCACGCAAATCAGCACCGCCTCTCTGCCAACGGCCACCGTTAGGTTTTGGATTGGCTCACCGAATTTTGGTAGATCTGAAATTTAAACAAAGGAATAGATTCATTTATGTTGTTGAACGATTACACAGTGAAACATATTATTGCCTTCATGTTTAGCCTTAAAAAAGTGACGAATAGTTCATTAGCGGGCAAAAAATTCAATTGAGGGGGTTAGAAGCAGAGGGGTGTTAGTGACATGTTGATCGAATTTGAATTGATTCTAATACCTAAATACTTTGGTTTTAGAGTTTTGCGGTAAAACGTTAATATCCTTCATACGATATCTATAATAAATGCTAAAATTTACGGAAAATTAGTTATTTTTGAACTTCCATACCATTTGGCATAATGAACATTATGCATAAAGGACGTTAGGATTAGACTCAACGTCCATTATTCTTGACGTTCATAATGTCTAACGTACTTACTGCCCACAATCGCTTATTTGTCCCATATAAATAGGAAATCCAGCAAAGATGCGACTAATATGCGATGATAGGCTGCTTACGCCTAACGACGGATACTTCAATTTGCTCCCAAAAGATCATTTTCGAACCATTCTTGGAAAGTTTTAGTTATCGACTTTCGTCTTACTTTTTACGATGTAGAAAACGATACAGAGAATCGATAACATGTGTTTTGGGGAGGGAAATATTTATGAACTAGGAAAAATATTCACTATCCACACCTCCCAGTACGCTAGACGGGTTGCTTATTTCATAAATATTCTCCTCCTCAAAACACATGTCTTCGGTCCTCAGTATTGTTTTCCACATAGTCTGCCATCTTCTGGAATCAAATTGACTGTATGGACTGTATGGTTTTCTGATTCCCAGTAATCAGTTTTGAAGGCACAAAGATTCTGAGGCCGACTCATGGACCATATATCGTAAAGTGTTCAATTCACGACGCATCCGTTTTATTCTGTTTTGTTATTCGGCAGGTTTGTCGTGTTTCATACTTCTGAACTTGAATGGCCACCGGAGGTCCCACAGAAAAACTGAAATATGCGTAAAAGTGCTCAACAAATAATTTCCATAACCTATTCTTATGCATCATCAGATCTTACGGAACATCCGTAAGAGCAACTTGAGTGACCACTACTTGAGGTCTTCTGGAGGATTTTCCAAAATGGTCAATGCATGACCCTAGTCCTTGCAGAGCTCGATTTTTTTAAACTGTTTGTTATCATACCCGTTGACCATCCCAACAGGGTTGTACTTTTATTTTTGAAGACATATGATACTTTTAGTTTACACTAATTTTTAATAAAATTAAAATTGTAATAGTACTTTCCAATTAATTCCACCACGTTTTGTAATCTTTGCCAGTCCGTCTATAATAACGAACAAACAATTATGTGAAGAAGTGACGACAGAAATCGTCATAACTTTTGGTTGCGCGACTATCGCCGTGGTAGGCATGTTGCGCGAAGAAAACGAAAAGCAATGCTATGACGAATACTATTTTTTTTTTCGATTTCTTCATACGACGAGAACGGCAATTGTCAGCCCTGGTAAAAAATGAGAAGTTAAAAATGAAAAGTGAAAAGTGAGAAACGTAAAGTGAGAAGTAAGAAATGAGAAGTGAGAAAAGGGAAAATGAGCAGTGAGAAGGGCTTATGTGCCAACTGACTCAGCTCGACGAACTGAGGTGATATCTGTATGTGCGTATGTACGTGTGTGTGTAAGTGTGTGTGTAAGTGTGTATTTGTACAAATTTTGTAGACACACTTTTTGGAACTTAACATTGTCCGAATTTCTTGCAACAGTTTCCATTCGACATGGAATCCTGTCCCACTCTTTGCTATTAAAAATTGGCCAGATCCAACTATGGGACCAGAAGTCATGGCAAAAATACTATTTTTATGCCCAAAAACCTTTTTTTTAATTTTCTCGATTTCAATAGAGTTTCCACAAGAAAAGAAACTTTTCAACTATCACCAGACATCATTCAAAATTCTCTCGATAGTAAAAAGAAAGAAGAAAACAAAGAAGAAAAAGGAAGAATAAAAAGGAGGAAAACCGAAGGAGGAAGGGAAAAGGAAAGAACAAGAAAGCAAGAAAAAAGAAGAGAGGCAGAAGAAACGAAAAATAGAAGGAAGAAGAAAGAAGGAGAAGGAATAAGAATAAATGTACAAAGAAGTGGAAGAAGAAGGATGATGGAAGAAGGTAGGAAGAAGGAGGCAGAAGGCAGAAATAAGAAGGATGAATGTTGTATAAAGATGCAAGAATGATAAAGGAAGAAATAAGGATGAAGAATGAAATAAGTAAAAAGGGGAAGGCCAAAAGAATAATAAAAAAGAAAAAGGAAAAAGAAAGAATGACAATTGAGAAATAAAGAATAATAAGCAAGACGAAGTATGTAAGGAGGAACAAGGAGGAATAAGAATTAGAAAAAAGGAATACCGAAAGTAAGATGAAAGAAGGATAGGAAGAAATTGAGAGGAAGATCTAAGAAGCGATGAGGAAAATGGAAAGAGGAAGATGGATCAAATCAGAATAAATGAAAAAAAAAAGAAATAACATGGAAGAAGTAGTAAGGAAGAAGGAAGAAAGAAGAAGGAAGAAAGAAGAAGAAAGAAGGAGAAAGACGAAAGAAAAGGGAAGAATTAAGAAGCTGTAAAAGAAAGGAAGGAGTGAGGTGGATTAAAGATGCAAGAAGAAATAACAAAAAAGGAAAAGAAAGAAATAAGAAGGAAAACCGGAGAAGGACCAAGGAAGAAGAAAGAAGAAGGGGAACGAAGATGGAAGAAAAGAGAAGAAGAAGGAGGAAGGAGTAAGAAAGATGGAGGAAGAAGGAGAAAAGAAGAAATAAAAAAGAAATAGAAAGGAAGAAGGAGGAAAGAAGATTTTAGAAGGAATAAGGAAGAAGGTAGGAATAAGAGGCAATAAGGAGAAAAGTAGAAGGAAGAAGAAAGAAAGAAAACGGGAGAAGGAAGAAGTAAGCAGAAGAAAAGAAGATGGAAGAAGGGAGAATGAAGAACGAAGTAGAAAGAATGTAGGAAAAATAAGAAGAAGAAGAAAAATGGAATAAGAAACAAGAAAGGAAATGAGAGAAAATAGGAAAGAATTAGATTTATTTTTTGAAGAATATAGATGATAGAAGAAGAAAGACAATATGTTAAAAAGGGTAGAATGAAGAAAAAAAGAAGAAAATAAATAGGAGATAGATGGAAGAAGGAAGATGGATGGAAAAATAAAAGAAAATGATTTTATCCCAAAATAATCCACCTAGCGGTGATAATGCCTTTCCCGCTCATCATAAAATGTATGGAGAAAAGTTCTATAGAAAAGTAAAAACAGCACAATTATAAAAGCGCTGGAAAATGTATATACGGTGCAAGTTTTTGACTGTCGTTTAGACTTCCAAAAGATTTTTTCTTTCAAGACTTTCAAATTCTTGAAATAATGCATAATTGGAAACAGACGATGAAAAGCATTAGTTGTTTTGAGTATAATATTTTGTACCAAGAAAATGTGGCAAAATTGGATCGTGATGTAGATCGAATACAGAAAAAATAAGATAAATAAAAGCAAATGCAAAACTTTCACTCACATGAACATAGAAGTTGCTCTGCCTCTTCTTTATGAAGTATTCCTGAACCAAAGAAGCGTGACTTGAGAAAATCTTCAATCTGTATCTGTCGATGATACTTGATGATATTGAGGCATCACTAGTTACGAATTCACATTTTTTTATTTATTCATGGAAAAATACGTGACAGCAGAATAGAACTGCAACCGACAACGTAGCCTTGCCTACTGCTATTTGATCGGGCTCGAAAAGTGAGTGAGTTTTTGAAACCTAATATTTTGGCAATAACTTTTATATTAAATACTAGATTAAATATAATGATGAGTGAGTTTTGAAACGTATTTTGGAAATTAACTTCTGGTATGTTGGCTTTAACTTCTGGCCTTAACTTCTGAGAATGGGTCATCGCTCTCAATGATAGCCGGGAGGTCGGATAACAAAATCGTTCAAAAAGGTCTCTCTTATATTAGTTTTCTTGCCCTCAGATACATTTAATCTATTCTACAAGCATTCTAAGTATTTGAAACTGTAACCCATTCTCACCCTTATTTTACCCATTGTCACCCCCTACGACGGTACTCTATTTTGAGTTTTATGGCCGGACGGTAAGATACATGTCCTGGAGAGTGTGGATCCAATTCCCATTCTATTTAGGAGATAACTTTTAGTGAAACGAAAAATCCTTCAGTTCTCCATTTGAAATATAAAAAAAAATCTGGGAGAAATTAAAAAAATCTATTTGCAAATCATTAGAATTTCCACGAAAAATGTTTCAAGTATCCATGGCATTTCTTAAATATTTCCACGAAAATTTAACACGGTTCATGGTGTTTTTTTTTCGCATTTTTCAAGGAAAATCTATTCGAATTTTTATGGAAAACCACATATTTAGGTCGTCTGAATAAGTACCAAAGAATTACAAGATTATAATCTTTATTGAAAGCTTTCGTATTAAAATTCAGGACCTTATCCCACGAAAACATGCATTTAAAGAATTCAATGCACCACTAATAATTGCAAATCTGCTTTCGGCAGCTAATTTACCTTCAACTTAGCATATTAACGGATTTACACCAGATTGAAAACGTGGTGCACTGCATTATCCCTCGTGTCGTCTTCTTTTGTGCAAAGGTGAGTTTCTTACCATGCTGGTACGAAATTGAAAAGTTTTCCTTCTTTGCCTCTTCCGTTCGACTGAGTCAGAAATCTCAGCACGCTGCCAGGGGAATGTTAAATAGAGCGTCTAAGTGCATTCATCTTTGACTTCCTGCCGGGGAGATGATGGCGGCAGCGTTTTTATCAGACGAAAAGAGCCGCGTGTACCTTGTTCCCGCATGTACATGCTCCAGTCTTTCGTGTTGCGGGTTAGTTGTAGTTTGTGATTCAAGTAAGTAGCTCTTCATCAGTTTGCAAAAATGATACTCTCGTACCCCGGGTTTTGCGAACAAGCGCGCCGGGGCGAACGAAAGAAAGAGAGCAATTAAGTTTTTAACCTAGATTTTCGTAAACTAAGCACGTAATCTGTTGAAAGTTATGCAAATTAACGTTATAGAGAAAGTTTTGTTCCATCGTCGTCGGGATAGTGATTCCATCCAGGGTGTATTTGGCGTTGATATTTTTCGCATAGCTTTGACTGCGGCAAAGCAGGGTAGAAGTTCGCGTAAGTAGCTTCAACCCTGCAGCTTTTACATGGGTGAAACTGGTCCGGTTCTTTTATTCTGCGGTACTCGCCGTGGCAAAGGAAGGATGACTGAACATTTGAGTTTTCGTACTTGTTCTTTATTTTTCCCATCAAGCTTGGGAAAAGTTATAACGAGGTATTGGAGATAAAAATCAGCATACGGTTAGAGTATTTTTTGTTCACTCGATTGAATAGAGATTGATTCCATTTGTGAAGAGTCATGATTTGAGAGATAGAACGTAGGAATATTTTCCGGTTTATTTTGATCGAATGGGTGTGTAAAATGAGTAAAATAGGAAACTTTGCCGGACGAGTTGGAAAAGTTTCTTTACATGATAATAGTTTGATCATTTTGGGATTGATGGGGTTCGTTCATTCTTTCAAGGCATGCCCTTTTTGGCTCATCCAATTTCATTCAAAACCAGGGATAGAATATTTTATGTGGAAACATGGGAAATGTGTAACCTACCATTAACACTCCAACGACTAAGCTTCCCAAAAAATAGGAACGTTAGTGAACCGATTTAAACAATTTTGGATCTCACAAATTTTCCCGTCCTCCAAAATTTGTCTGAGACGTTGAGACCTCCGATAGGACCTGTCGGGACCTTGAAACGTAGGAGCAAGTCATGATTTTCATATAAATTGCGTGGTTGGTGCTCACCAGATTGATGTTCATGGTGATATAAGTACACCCAGGTTTTTTACGCTGTTTAATTCATTAATTTCTTGGTTATCCCGAACTTTCACAGCTGCTTAAATACCACCTGAATTTTCATTGATTTTTTGTGAATTTTTCCGTGGGGTTAGCGTTTCATTGACGCTGAAAGTCTTAAACGACTAAAACCAAACCGTATAAAAAAAACCTGGCAGTATGATATTTTGGAATCCATAAGATTTAGAAAATTGCTGTTCTCCACAAATTTGTTCAAGGGTTCAATACGAAACTACCACAGATCACATTGTTCCGGAACTCATCCAATTTGCTGCGCTAGTGTACATGGTAATACTCGTTGGGTTAGATATAGTGGAATCCGTAATTTGATGTTTCGAAATATGTAAAACTATTTAATCTTTTGAAAAATATGACAATTGTTTCTGAATTGTATATGAGCGTGATATGAGATGATGTTGTCTTCAACAAAGTTCTGGGCCGCGTTTAAGCTTCGTTTTAGTTATTTTGCAGTATTATTTTAAAATATATAGTTCTGGAAACGCGATGAACTTATAGCTGACAAGTTTGTGGAAGACACCAAATTTCTAAGAGTTGACCCTGAGAATTTAGGGGCCTTTCACAAATTACGCAACGCTGTAGGAGGAGGGAGGGGGTCAAGCCGAGTGTTACGATCCATACAGAAAAATTGAACCTTTCATACAAAAAGTGTTACGAGGGGGAGAGTGAGGGTCCAAAATCACCAAATTACGTTATTTTAGAAAGAACCCTTATTTATTAATGCCATGATTTCATGATATCCGACCACAGTGGAACGCCTGAGGAAATACCCACTTAATTTCCTAGTGATGTGATTTTTTTTAGTTTTATTTGGAATTTGTTTGTAAATTCAACATAATTTTTTGTTTTGGAAATTGCATATGAACTATGCAATACTTCTACTAATAAAATTTCTTCTAAAGTTTCTTCAAAAACTCTGTAGGAACATCTGGAGAAATTTCTGGAGTATTTATAAAAAATGATTTTTTTCGTCACAAAATTTTGTTCGCTCAATTCGATTCTTCAGTTTATTTATGGTCAATATTTCCAACTCATAGTATTTAACGCCTTCAACTATTTTCAAAACTTAAAACTAAAAATCAAAAAAGTTCTGTTCTTAAGATTGGTTTAGCATTCTTCAGATTTTGAAACATTCTCTCGTATGGTTCACACGTAAAAAAGCTATCGGCTTCCAAAAACTCGTTGTTTGAGAAAGTTGGCCTAAAACAAGTCAAAGAATTTACTGAGAATATAATATTGACGGGACAGATCGATTCCCGGAGGAATCTTTGGAGATATTTCAGGATGATTATGGATGATATTTCCAGAGAAATGTTCAAAAGAACTCCGGGAGAAGATGATCTTCCGGAGAAATTCCTAGAGAAAATTCCGGAGTAGGGTGTCCCAACAAACAAGATGGCGAAATCTGTTTTTCTGATTTCGTTTCGTACCGTTAAATTTAAAAAAAATATACTGAAAAATCGTTTTTTAACGAAATTAAACGGAATTTCGCGGAATTTCGAAATTAATTTTTAATAATTCCAATTTCCATAAAATAAAAAAAAAATCGGCTGCGCTGCTGAACGAAGCCATTCAAATTCTACTCAATATTTTATAGGGTCATTTGCCAAATGTTGAACGGCTAATTTCTTCGCCTATTGTTGAACGCACGTGCATTTCTTATGGGAGTTCAACAATAGGCGACAAAATTAGCCGTTTAACATTTGGCGGTTTCCCGTACACATATATTCTTTCACAAAATTTAACTAAGTTATACAATTCTGTATAACCAGAACCAGTTTTCTGTCACAATCGTGCCGTTGCGGTGCGTTTTCCGTAGTGCAGTTTGTTGTTAGTTTGGACGTGCTGCTGCTTTTAACAATTAATATTTAGCAATAATCATAAAGGTCTGCATTCGAGTTGTTGGCATAAAATGAGTAATGGCCAAAATACTATTTATTGTACAAAAAGCGCGTAAATAGTCCAGCCATTATTTTTGCACGTATTCTCAACCAACAAGTTGCATTCAAATGGAAATCCTGTCTTATCATTTCATATTGAAAGTTGGCTGGATCGGACTATGGATTCAAAAGTTATGGCAAAAATACTATTTTTCCATAATACACCAGAAAGTCACCGATGCCGCAGGTGGATTATTCAGAGTTTTTTCTAAATAATTTTTGACTACACCACTGCAAGTAAAATAAAACAAAGGTTTTTCAATTGCAGATTTAATTTTTTTATGGTGATTCGATTATCTGGCGGATTTGATTATCCGGAGTGAAACTAAAATCGATACTCCGGATAATCGAGCCCGACCTGTATTTGGAAGATTCTGTGTCAAATTAATTAGGTTACACTGGCGATCACCTCTTCAGAGCTACCGACTGAATAGTAACAAGGCAGTCTCAATTGAATTGTTATATCATGTTCTAGCTTTCATTTTATTGCTAAAATCAGCAAATCACCGTGTTTTTTACGGAAATTTGTTCTTTATTTTGCTGAGCTGCAGAAATAACGGCTTTACAGATTCATCATGGAATTCGGAACGTTTCCGGGGCACCAGGAAATGCTAGGCAAGTAAACTGTTCCACATAATCCGGGACGTTTAGCCGCTGTAAGCTAATGCCTATATGCAGATAGCATGAAAGGGTTGCTAGAGTCAGCGCATCCCACGCACCAAAGAATTTGTGAAAAAGTCATGAAACAAAAAAAAAGGTTTTCATCTAGCAGTCACGATTTTCGTTTATCTTCCAAGTAGATAAAATGACGCATTCATACCAGAGCGTTAATGAATAAAGCTTCCAATGAATGATTAAATTTGTTATGATTGAATCATTCAACTCTATGATTAAAGATTATGATTAATGATTAATGCATTTTCGAAAATGAATAATGATTATGATTAATGATTCAATTAATTTTTGACAATGATTAACGATTATGATTAATGAATAAAACGTTTGAAGTATGATTAATGATTACTGATCGTGATTAAATGTTGACACAATATGTGTATGATTAATGATTAACGATCGATATGATTAATGATTAATGATTATGAATAATCAAATCAAACGATTTGCATAGTGATCAATAATCAAGTAACCGTTCGACCAAATTATGTTTTTTACCTTTAAAATGTATGATTATGATTAAAGATTAATGAATAAAAGCGATGCATGCAATGATTAATGAATAAACTCAAAATAATCATGAATATGATTAGTGATTAATGATTAAATGCAAAAATCTATGATTGATGATTAGAGATTAATGATTGAATTGTATTTTTTGTATGATTATGATTAATGAATAATGAATAAATAACCCATTATTCATTAATCATGATTAAATCCATGATTAATCACTAATGCTCTGATTCATACACCACAATATTTGAAACTCGTGATTCATTGGTGGTTTAAATCTGCAGAAAATAGAACTGATCGTTATGCTAGTTTTAAGTGTTTGACAGTTAACTGGTATAAAAAATGAATCTAGAACAGCTGCTGGGAAAATTAATGTTTCAGATTCATATTTCAACTGACAGCCCCAAACGATTTGAATCACTGCTGATTTTACTCTAAGGCCGTTACATTTAATAAAAATTATGTTCTACTGATGCCGGAAATGTCAAAGGGGACGGGGTAATGAAAAATAAATATTAAAATTTTAAAAAAATCAAAACCTCCTCGGATTTGTTGAAGAATGTTTTGAAAATCCGAATTTTTTAAAGTTGTCGCATCAAAATTTTATTTTACAGAAAAAAATCCAAGACCTTGACTCTAAAAATATTAAACAAAATTATTTTCTTTTCATTCTTTTAAAAATAATGATTTTTTTATATACATTAGCCAAAGTTCTACAGGTCAATTTGACTCGGAAAATGCGTTAACGGGACCTACATAGCTCTTTAACACTCCTCCGACCGTGATAGGTTTTACTTATACGAACGACCATGCCTCGAAAGACACTATTTTCAAATCGCTATATCTCAGCCGTTAGTGAACCGATTTGAACAATTTCAGGACTCACAAATTTTCCCGTCCATCAAGATTTGTCTGAGATGTTGAGACCTCCGATCGGACCAAAAATGACCTCTGTGGACCTCCAAACGTCGGAGCAAGTCGTGATTTTCATACAAATTGCGTGGTTGGTGCTCACCAGCTTGATGGTCATGCTAATATTAGTAAGATATTTCGAAATCCGTGAGATTTAGAAAGTTGCCGTCTTCTACAATCTTGTTCAGAAGTGTAAAACCATACTGTCGCAAATCATATTATTTCGGAACCCGTCCGCTAGGCGGCGCTAGTGTATATGGGAATACTCGTTGGGTCAAATATTTCGGAATACGAAAGATTTAGAAAGCTGTCGTCTTCTAAAATTTTGTTCAGCAGGCCAAAACCATACTGTCGCAGATCATATTATTTCGGAACCCGTCCGCTAGGCGGCGCTAGTGTATATGGGAATACTCGTTGGGTCAAATATTTCGGAATACGAAAGAATTAGAAAGCTGACGTCTTCTACAATTTTTCTCAGAAGTGTAAAACCATACTGTCGCAGATCATATTATTTCGGAACCCGTCCGCTAGGCGGCGCTAGTGTATATGGGAATACTCGTTGGGTCAAATATTTCGGAATCTGTAGGATTTGGAAAGCTGCCGTCTTCTACAATCTTGTTCAGGAGTGTAGAACCATACTGTCGCAGATCATATTATTTCGAAACTCGTCCGCTTGGTGGTGCTAGTGTATATGACAAAGATCGCTGAGTCAAATATTTCGGAATACGAAAGATTTAGAAAGCTGACGTCTTCTACAATTTAGTTCAGGAGGCCAAAACCATACAGTGGCAGATCATATTATTTCGGAACTCGTCCGTTTGGCGGTGCTAGTGCATATAGGAATACTCGTTGGGTCAAATATTTCGGAATACGAAAGAATTAGAAAGCTGCCGTCTTCTACAATCTTGTTCAGGAGTGTAAAACCATACTGTCGCAGATCATATTATTTCGGAACTCGTCCGCTTGGCGGCGCTACTGTATATGAGAAAGATCGCTGGGTCAAATATTTCTGAATACGAAAGATTTAGAAAGCTGACGTCTTCTACAATTTTGTTCAGGAGTGTAAAACCATACTGTCAAAGATCATATTATTTCGGAACCCGTCCGCTTAGCGGCGCTAGTGTATATGGGAATGCCCGTTGGGTCAAATATTTCGGAATCCGTAAGATTTGGAAAGCTGCCGTCTTTAACAATTAAGTTCAGGAGGCCAAAACCATACAGTAGCAGATCATATTATTTCGGACTCATCCGTTTGGCAGCGCTAGTGTATATGCGAATACTCGTTGGGTTAAATATTTCGGAATACGAAAGATTTAGAAAGCTGACGTCTTCTACAATTTTGTTCAAGAGGCGGAACTCGTCCGCCTGGCGGCAATAGTGTATATGAGAAAGCTCGTTGGGTCAAATTTTTCGGAATCCGAAAGATTTAGAAAGCTGACGTTTCTTACAATTTTGTTCAGGAGTGTAAAACCATACTGTCTAAGATAATATAATTTCGGAACTCTTCCGCTTAACGGCACTAGTGTATATGGGAATGCCCGTTGGGTCAAATATTTCGGAATCTGTAGGATTTGGAAAGCTGTCATCTTCTACAATCTTGTTCAGGAGTGCAGAACCATACTGTCGCAGATCATATTATTTCGGAACTCGTCCGCTTGGCGGCGCTAGTGTATATGGGAATACTCGTTGGGTCAAATATTTTGAAATCCGATAGATGTAGAAAGCTGGCGTCTTCTACAATTTTGTTCAGGAGGCTAAAACCACAGACGAACAGACGTAACAGCTTGAACATTTTCCTAAAAATCGATCGCTCAATTCCTCTACCACCACCTTGCGAGCATGTTACACGAAACAATGTTTCGTATGACATTTTCACCAGAAGGCGCTGGGATACACAGAACAAAGGGATCCGATCGATTCCAGTTTGAGACAGCAGCACGTACGAACGTGTTTTTTGCTCGCGCATTTTTTCCAAGTGTTTTTTCTCGTTCGTTCGCTGTTTACGTTTTCGCTTCATCGCGTTGGCGTTATTTTCTCCCGGACCCGTCATGGAAGACTCGGTGGCCGATTCGGTCGCTGGAAAAGTGCCTAAGCGCACTGCTCTTGGAGGCGCGGGTAAGCCCTCCAAGCAGCTTTTGCAGAGCAACGTGTTCTCGCCGTTGCCGCTTGATGACGCCGACAATCCGCCAAAAAAGAGGAAGAAGCAGCAATCGCAGCTGCCGCAGGTGCAACCGGAGCGGAAGGAGAAGTGCCCGCCCGTGTTTGTGAAGGGCGATCCGCCGGATTTATGCCCAAAAATTCGCCAGCTGATCGCTAAGGGGCTGACATGTACTTTTCGGCTCTGCAGCGAGGGCGTGAAAGTGATGCCGGCAAACAAGGACCATCATCAATCCGTCGTGGAGTTCCTCGAGGTCCACAAGTATAAGTATTACACTCATGACCACCCCGGCACGAAGCCGCTCAAGGCTTTGCTGCGAGGACTCCACGGAAGGAGAGTCCATGAAGGAGAAAGAGCTCGAGAAAGGCGAGGAGATATCGCTACCAGCTTTACCTGATCCAGGACCTGAAGCTGGTTGGCGTTATAAATTACATCGTCGCTAACTGGCAGCGATATCGGACAGTGCACCGCGATGTCACGCAATGTACCAACTGCTTCAATTTCGGGCACGGCACCAGGAACTGCCGCATGAAGCCGCGCTGCAACAAGTGTGGCGAACCCCATCCGACTGACGAGTGCCACAAAATGGAGGTGGCCGATCCCAAGTGCGCCAACTGTGGCGATAAACATCGGGCCACCACAAAGGGCTGCCCAAAGCGAGCCAAGTTCCTGGAAATCCGGAAGAAGGCTTCCACCAGGACCATTCCGAAGAAGAACCGTGTTCCTGTAATCAACGAGGTGAACTTTCCAGCCATCCCGGCTCGCCGTCGTGCGATTCCAATACTCCCACCGCTACAGCCGTACAAGCGACTAGCAGCGGCAGCTGCATCGGTCCAAGCTCCAGCATCGCTGCACGGAGCTAGTGTATATGGGAATACTCATTGGGTTTGATAATTTGGGAACCGTGAAACTTAGAAAGTTGAAATTTGCTCAATTTGTTCAGTAGGTCAAAACTGGACTAGACCTGTAGCTGCCGCGCCATACCACTTCCAGAGGAATTTCTGGATGAACTTCTGGAGGCATTCCTGGGTGAGCTTTTGAAGGAATTACTGGATGAAGGACGGAGGAACTTCCGGAGAAATTCCCGGAGGAACTTCCGGAGGAACTTCCGAAGGAATTCCCGGAGGAACTTCCGGAGGAATTCCTGGAGGAACTTCCGGAGGAATTCCTGGAAGAGCTTCCAGAGGAATTCCTGGAGGAGCTTCCGGAGGTATTCCTGGAGGAACTTCCGGAGGAACTTCCGGAGGTATTCCTGGAGGAACTTCCGGAGGAATTCCTGGAGGGACTTCCGGAGGAATTCCTGGAGGGAATTTCGGAGGAATTCCTGGAGGAACTTTCGGAGGAGTTCCTGAAGGAATTTGCAGAGCAATTCCTGGAGGAACTTCCGGAGGAATTCCTGGAGGAACTTCCGGAGGAATTCCTGGAGGAACTTCCGGAGGAATTCCTGGAGGAACTTCCAGGGGAATTCCTGGAGGAACTTCCGGGGGAAATCCTGGAGGAACTTCCGGGGGAATTCCTGGACGAACTTCCGGGGGAATTCCTGGAGGAACTTCCGGGGGAATTTCTGGAGGAATTTCCGGAGGAATTCCATGAGGAACTTCCGGAGGAATTCCTGGAAGAACTTCCGGAGGAATTCCTGGAAGAACTTCCGGAGGAATTCCTGGAGGAACTTCCGGAGGAATTCCTGGAGGAACTCCCGGAGGAATTCCTGGAGGAACTCCCGGAGGAATTCCTGGAGGAACTTCCGGAGGAATTCCTGGAGGAACTTCCGGAGGAATTCCTGGAGGAACTTCCGGAGGAACTTCCGGAGGAACTTCCGGAGGAATTCCTGGAGGAACTTCCGGAGGAATTCCTGGAGGATGGAATTCCTGGAGGAACTTCTGGAGGAATTCCTGGAGGAACTTCCGGAGGAATTCCTGGAGGAACTTCCGGAGGAATTCCTGGAGGAACTTCCGGAGGAATTCCTGGAGGAACTTCCGGAGGAATTCCTGGAGGAACTCCGGAGGAATTCCTGGAAGAACTTCCGGAGGAATTCCTGGAAGAACTTCCGGAGGAATTCCTGGAGGAACTTCCGGAGGAATTCCTGGAGGAACTTCCGAAGGAATTCCTGGAGGAACTTCCGGAGGAATTCCTGGAGGAACTTCGGGAGGAATTCCTGGAGGAACTTCGGGAGGAATTCCTGGAGGAACTTCCGGAGGAATTCCTGGAGGAACTTCCGGAGGAATTCCTGGAGGAACTTCGGAGGAATTCCTGGAGGAACTTCCGGAGGAATTCCTGGAGGAACTTCCGGAGGAATTCCTGGAGGAACTTCCGGAGGAATTCCTGGAGGAACTTCCGGAGGAATTCCTGGAGGAACTTCCGGAGGAATTCCTGGAGGAACTTCCGGAGGAATTCCTGGAGGAACTTCCGGAGGAATTCCTGGAGGAACTTCCGGAGGAATTCCTGGAGGAACTTCCGGAGGAATTCCTGGAGGAACTTCCGGAGGAATTCCTGGAGGAACTTCCGGAGGAATTCCTGGAGGAACTTCCGCAGGAATTCCTGGAGGAACTTCCGCATGAATTCCTGGAGGAACTTCCGCAGGAATTCCTGGAGGAACTTCCGCAGGAATTCCTGGAGGAACTTCCGCAGGAATTCCTGGAGGAACTTCCGCAGGAATTCTTGGAGGAACTTCCGCAGGAATTCCTGGAGGAACTTCCGCAGGAATTCCTGGAGGAACTTCCGCAGGAATTCCTGGAGAAACTTCCGCAGGAATTCCTGGAGGAACTTCCGCAGGAATTCCTGGAGGAACTTCCGGAGGAATTCCTGGAGGAACTTCCGGAGGAATTCCTGGAGGAACTTCCGGAGGAATTCCTGAAGGAATTTCCGGAGGAATTCCTGGAGGAACTTCCGGAGGAATTCCTATAGGAACTTACGGAGGAACTTCCGGAGGAATTTCTGAAGGAACTTCTGGAGGAATTCCTGAAGGAACTTTTGGAGGAATTCCTTGGGGAACTTCCGAAGGAACTCCTCGGGGAACTTCTGGAAGAATTTCTGAAGGAACTTCTGGAGGAATTCCTGAAGGAGCTTTTGGAGGAATTCCTGGGGGAACTTCCGAAGGAACTACTCGGGGAACTTCCGGAGGAATTCCTGTTGTGATTTTTTTTTGACATATACATTTAGAAAATTCAAATATCTCTCTTTTAGTTAAACTTACTCAGTTATGACTATAAAATCGTTCAGATGGAGTAAAACCAAAGAGCAGAATTTTTTCCCTGAGCGTAGGACAACCTGTGCGACAGTATGGTTTTGGCCTCCTGAACAAAATGGTAAAAGACGACAGCTTTTTAAATCTTGCGAATTCCAAAATATTTGACTCAACAAGTATTCTCATATACACTAGCGTCGCCAAGCGGACGAGTTCCGAAATAATATGATCTTCAACAGTATGGTTTTGGCCTCCTGAATAAAATTGTAAAAGACGACAGCTTTCTAAGTCTTACGGATTCCGAAATATTTGACCCAGCGATCTTTCTCATATACACTAGCGCCGCCAAGCGGACGAGTTCAGAAATAATATGATCTGCGACAGTCAGGGTAGAAATATTTCACAGTCAATGCAGTGAAAAACATGGATCTCAGTATAATCTGCAGTCGCCTTCATCGCCGCCGTGGTGAGTGCGACTGGGTGCAGCCGAAAAATCATTTCCAACACCGGCCTTTCGATTTCGCATTCAGCCACTCACAAGTCGCTCTGACCGACTGCTCAGTTCGCGCCTTACCGTATGACTGTGAGTGGCCCATTTAAACGCGTGGTGATTTTTTTCAATTTGCTGGGTGAATGTGTACATTTTGCTGTGGTAAATTTCATCTTCGCGGCGCAGTGGGTGATGTGAGTTCTGTTGTTTACTTTTCTGCCTCTCCGGGAATGTGAGGTTGATTTCAAAGCAGGAAGAAAATAAAAAATTGATATAAAAAAACATCACCTTCATCCAGTGCTGCCGAATATTTACAGCCCTGGCGACAGTATGGTTTTGGCCTCCTGAACAAAATTGTAGAAGACGACAGCTTTCTAAATCTTTCGTATTCCGAAATATTTGACCCAACGAGTATTCCCATATACACTAGCGCCGCCTAGCGGACGGGTTCCGAAATAATATGATTTGCGACAGTATGGTTTTACACTTCTGAACAAGATTGTAGAAGACGGCAACTTTCTAAATCTCACGGATTTCGAAATATCTTACTAATATAAGCATGAACATCAAGCTGGTGAGCACCAACCACGCAATTTGTATGAAAATCACGACTTGCTCCGACGTTTGGAGGTCCACAGAGGTCATTTTTGGTCCGATCGAAGGTCTCAACATCTCATACAAATCTTGATAGACGGGAAAATTTGTGAGTCCCTAAATTGTTCAAATCGGTTCATTAACGGCTGAGATATAGGGATTTGAAAATAGCGTTCCGACTGTTTGGGAGGCACGGTCGGAGGAGTGTTAATTGTTGAAGAAAATAATTTTTTTAGGTAGTTTTTTCAATAAAATTCGTTGGCACGAGGAAACAGAATTTTCTTGATCATTTCAAACAACCTTCAATATAGCATTTTTTACGAAGCAACTGTCCATAAAAAATATTGAAAAAATTATATGTGGGCTGATTTATTGATGTTTTGGTGAAGCAAGACTTTGGGCAAAAAATTGAGCTTCTGTATTTTACAGCAAGAAACCCATCAAATCCAATATTAATAGTTCTGGTAATAACAATATTTTTGATTACCAAACAAATAAACTTCTTGGTTAAAAAAGTAATACACTGGATTTTGTTTTCACGCGATTTACATTTTCTCAATTTTCCACTCATCCTAAATGTTTAACGCATATTAATTATCGTGTGATTTTTCTTCGATTTATTCTGGATTTTTTGAAACATGTTGCGAAGAGTTTGGTGGTAAATTGAAGTCACACGATCAAAAATACGAGCGAGAAAAAAAATCGTGTAAAAACAAAATCCTGTGTACATAGGGGAAAAGACGGCTTTGGCAGGTTTTGTTCTATTATTGGCGGGGGGTTTTTGTCGATTTTGTCGTTTTTGTCCTAAATTTTATGAAATTTGGCCACAATATTCTTTGATATGCAAAAAATGTTTAGGCCAAATTTGAGCATAATCAGTCATAAATAATAGAACAATAATAGAACAAAACCTGCCAAAGCCGTCATTCCCCCTATATGGCAATGCGATTTATTCATTATAAGTTCATTCAGGTTTTATAATTTCAGTGGTTTTGCTTTTTTATGAAAGTAGCATCTCATTTTTACCTGTTTCATCTTTGGGACCAAATCCGTCAAATTGTCCATATAGAGCGATGGCTCTCTCGGCGCTGTCGTTAGTGACACATAAATTTGCCGAGCAAGCTTGACCATGCCGAAAATCTTCATTTGTTGCCCAGGCCGATGGGTCCGTGTTGAAAATAAAATCGGTATCAATTTGCAATATGGTGAAATATTCTAGTAAACGTTGTGTGACATATTCTTGCGAGTTGACTTTGAACTTTTTAGCTCTAACAAGATTGCGCCCTGCACTTTTTCTCTTCAGGTTTTTTATCATTGCTCGTTTAACCCGATCTTCAACATCATTATCGAACAAAGCCAGGCAAACATTCAGCTCAGAGAGGTACCATAAATGGTTCATGAACTTTTTTGAAGTGTGCTCGGCAAGCTCTTCATCATCATAACTGATCAAAGCATGAGCAAACTCAAGATCATTTCGTGGAGCAGCTAACGGAAGTGGAGCTTGAAACCAACCTATGTATATAGTTATATTTCGTTATCAAATTAGATATATTGCCGAGAAGTGTAACCTACCTTTCAAATAAATCCTCACAACGAATAATGTGAATCTCTTCAGCATGTCTTCTGTGAAATCTTCGGACAAAAATTGGCGACTTAAGAGAAACATCTTGAGGCCGTAAATGGCTTTTGCCATCCATCTGGCATGATGAACGGCACCGGGAAGCCTGAATTTGTATCGCTTGATGGGATCGAGACACATAATTGCCAACTGCAAAAATTCAGCGTAATCATCTCTGGCATGGCTTGCTCGCAACATTCTGATACAGAATTCAACTAATTCAGAGCGTTCATCTAGATCGATGTCTTCTGAGTCAATTCCGGAGAAATCTTCTTGGTCAATCCCATCCCAAGCATCTCGGAATTTATTGAAAATTTTGTCTTCAGGTGATGTAGACTGGATCTTAAAGACGGTTTTATGGGCGGTCATCAAAACTAGCAACTTTCTTCCAATGTGCTTTTCGAGAAGAACACTTGCACCGTTTTGTTCTCCAGAATTGACATTAGTTGTATCGTATCCCTTCCCTTTAATAAATCCGTTCAAACCCCATACTTTTAAGCTTTCATACACGTGCTCTGCAATTGATCTTCCTGTTCCATTTCGAAGAAACCCACAGCTTAAAACTTGTTCTTCCGAATTGTTACCTGTAACGACGACTGCCAGCATCTCCCTTTTCCTTCTATTCGAAACCATTTGCTTCCCATCGAAATGAACAACGGCTCCGTTACATTTGTTAAATTTCTCCATGATTCCATTTGCAATTTGCTTCCGAGCCTGCGCAATGCAAAATAGCTTAAAATTGATGAATTATTTTTAATTACAAACATACCATTTTACGCTTCCTGTGCATTGTGGATTTGCTCAAGTTGACCACATTTAAATCAACACCAAGAGCATTGACAACAGATCCAAGAATACCGACCGTACCGCGATTTGAATTTTTCCCTGTCCAGATTTTCTGCTACATTATTGTCCATAATATTTACGCGCCTTGCTGCCTTCCTCCGCTCTTGGGTTAGGTAATCTGGATCTTCAGAATATTCATCCGGATTTATGTTTTCTATCTCATCTGCTTCTATCTCTCTCTATCTCTACATTCGAGCAGCACTTCGTTGAAGCTGTTTCACCAAAGTGGTTGAAGTTTTCTTGAGTCTGGCTCGACATATTGTAATGTCGAATAACGACAGCAGATCATTTTTGAATAATTGGACATTCTTCAATACCACCGAGCTTAATTTGAGAATGTCTTTTTGCACCCTTTTCCATCTCTCTATCAGCTGTCTAAGCTTTCGAACCACGTTTCTGGTATCCTGATGCTGGAATCCAAATTTATCCCATGATTTGACCAGATCTTCAGCAACCATTTTGCAACTTTGTGGTAAAGTTTTTCTGAGAATTTCGTGTTGGTAACGATAATAACATATTACTTCCATTTTTGTTGGACGACGATGTAGTGGTAAGCTTATCGCATCGTGGTTTCGAAGCCATTTCTGTGTATATATTTTATATAATTTAGATGTTAGCTCAATTTTGATTCAACACTTACCACTTCTGCAGAATTGCATGTGAAGATATAGAAAAAAAAACAAACAAAAAACGTGGAATGAATCACTTGAGTGTTTTTCAACTACACACGTTCAGGCATTGCAATATCATCTGAGCACGGGATATTATCTTCGCTTCTGCAAAGATTTTATCCCAAATCAAAGAGCACTCTGAAAAGATATTATCATTTGAGCGTTTGATGATGATCCGGATAGCCAGCGCAGTTCGGGGTTTCTTCGCGTTGCGAAGGTGTTGCTACAACAAAAGCTGTGAAAAAATGTTTCTCCATGACGAACATTGCACTTTGTTTAATGAGCTGATAGATAACTAAGATCGATATCCCATCATTTCATCAGTATCTTTGCTCAAAAGATCGAATGATGGGATGGTTTGCAATGCCTGCACACGTTTCTTATTGGGTTTTATCTTAACATTTCCAATGATAACTAGATCATAGTTATCGTGTCTATTAAGACGGGCTGATTTTAAGGCATGTATTGTACATATAGCATCGCTTTTGTTATTGATCGGGTTAAAGATATTGCCTACATGCAAAATGTATCACTGAAATATAATCAACTTATTTCCAGATCAACCACATTTTCTCAAATAAAGAATAATGTATTGAAATTATTGCCAAGACTTCTAATATTGACGTTTTGATTTTGATTAGATATTCTGGAATACAGAAACGCATTTTTTCATGAAATCTTGCTTCACCAAAACAGCAATAAGCCCACATGTAACATTTCGCAAATATTTTTTTATGAAAAGTTTTCTCGTAAATAATGCTATTTGGATGATGGTTTGAAATGATCGAGACATTTTTTTTTCTTCGTGCCATCGAGTTTTATTGAAAAACTAGTCGACCCGGCAGACGTTGTCCTGCATAGTAGGCGAAATACGTGTTGTGAACTGCCCATGCGAAATTTCCATACGAATCTTAATTTTAGTTTTTGATGATTTACTCAACTTTGCTAATAATTTTCGACTGAAGAAATATCATATAAACCCGTCGGGAACGATAGCGGATATATCTGCTGAAGGAATCATGAAAATCCATCAAGCCGTTTTCGAGTTATGCGGATACGAACACAGACCATTTCATTTTTATTATATAGAAGATAGATCTAAAAAATAACATTTCTTCAAATATTAAATAGCTATGTAGGTCCCGTAAACGCATTTTTCGAGTCAAATTTGCCTGTAGAACTTTGGCCACAGTATGTAGAAAAATCAAAAAATTCTAAAAGAATGAAAAACTCACAAGAAGTATTTGATAATAGCCAACATTTGACAATTTAGTAAAAAAAAGCTCATTTTTCAAAAAATGGTCTGTCGGAGCCTCTAAACTATTTTTTAGAATTTTGGAATGTTCTAGAGAAATGCTCCAGATGCGATTTCCTGTCATTTGAGCCTTGAGCACTACAACTTTTCGAACATCGTGTTTTTTTGGGACACCCTATTCCGGAGGTATTATCTAAGGAAATTCTAGAGGTATTCGCGACAAAACTTCCGGAGGAATTGCGGAATGAACTTCCGGAGGGATTCCCGAAGGAAGTTCCAGAGGAATTCCCAGATGAACTAATGAACATTCGTCAAGCAAACGTTTTCCAGATTAAAAAGGTCTTCAACATGAAGGTTACGATTTCTTTGGCAACTTTGTTAATTCTCAGGATTTCAAAATATTTAACCAATAAAATTTTCACATATGCACTAGCGTCGCCAAGCGGTATATATGCGTTTCAATTCTTACATATTTCAAAATACGTATTGTTAATAACTATTGTTTTTTCCCATGTACACTAGCGCGGTACCATCAAGCGGATGAATAAAAAATAAAATTGTCTTCAACATAATGATTTTAAATTCTTTAAAACAAATTGATTAAAGACGACGGTACGACAAATGCTGGGTAAAGCATACTATTGGTACTTCGCGTACCTGAAGGAATAAAATAGACCCCATCTCGCGGTCCCAGCAACTCCTATCCCTACCTCCTCGTGGCGCTGGCCTGGATACGAGTAACTTTAGGGAAGATCGGGTAACCAACCTCGGTGGGAGCTTAGGTCGAATGCTGACAGGGAAGGGCGGGTTTACTCCTCTTCGGATGTGCAAATCTTATTGAGCGTATGTTCTCCATGTTAGGAGCAGCTGATCATTGTCCGAGTGCCAGCGAGGGACTCTAAATGAAACTAAGTAACACCTGTATTAAGGAGGAATGGCCCTCCGGAAATTTAGGGGGTTGGTGTCAGGCCCTCCAGGCCAGCCCTAAAAAACTTACGCAACGAATAATCAATAAGAGAGTACAGACCGGAACCATCGACGAAGACCCCTGCGACGAAAACGGACTAGCGATTGGAAACTCAGTTCGTGAAACTGCAAATCTCTCACCTTCATCGGGAGCACACGCATACTCGCCTATGTGCTCAAGGACCGTGTATTCAACATCGTACGGCTGCAGAAGGTTTGTAGGAAGGGGTAAATAGTGCAAACGTTTAGAAGTAATTTACCATTTACCTTCTTCTTCTTCTTATTGGCATTACATCCCCACACTGGGACAGAGCCGCCTCGCAGTTTAGTGTTCACTGATAGTTATTAACTGCGAGGTTTCTAAGCCATGTTACCATTATTGCATTCGTATATCATGAGGCTAGCACGATGATACTTTTATGCCCAGGGAAGTCGAGACAATTTCCAATCCAAAAATTGTCTAGACCGGCACCGGGAATCGAACCCAGCCACCTTCAGCATGGTCTTGCTTTGTAGCCGTGCGTCTTACCGCATGGCTAAGGAGGGCCCCCAGTACCATTTACCAGAGCTGCGGCAACACACACGAGCTGGGAACAGCATTCATAGTGATTGGCGATAAGCAAAGGCGCATGATCTGGTGGTGGCCGATCAATGAAAGAATGTGCAGGTTGAGGATAAAAGGCCGGTTCTTCAAATTCAGCATAATCAACGTCAATAGCCCACACTCCAGAAGCACTGATGATGATAAGGACGCATTCTACGCACAGCTAGAACGTGAGAACGACTGCTGCCCAAGTCATGACGTCAAAATCATCATAGGTGATTTGATCGCTCAGGTTGGCCAAAAGGAGGAGTTTAGACCGATTATTGGGAAGTTCAGCGGTCACCGGTGTAATATATTTCTTTAGATAGGCCGTGGCTTACTTACTTTGTCAGGGTCGTCTGCTATGGCTCCTTTGGGAAATTGGTCGGATAAGCTTCCCTTAAAAAAAACCAAGGTGAACAGTTCGAAAGAGTAGAGAGAAAAAGGAATGCGTTGAATAAATTTTAAACAAATCAGATAATTTAACTTAACATTATTTAATTATATTCTTAATTATCATACTTTTGGTACATTCTTAGGAATGGATGCGGAAAGGGATAAATGGGAGGGTATTACATATTACCAGTCCATCTGAAGATGAATGGAACCTTTAGGCGGTCCTTGGCACGATGACTTCCGAGTTAAGCGATGGCGGTGTCCTGAACACATGAACCTAGTGTCCGCTGTCATAGCTGGGAGGCTCGTCTTTGTTCTTTTTGCTTTACACACAAAAGCCGCTTGTCGAAAACGTAATACACCAGCTGGCTTTTATTTGGCGGAGGGGCAACTAACCGGACGAAGCGCAGCACACACGGTTCCGCCGAAAACGTGGCACCCTAGTCGGCTCTGTTCTTGCGAGGGGGCGGTGAAGCAACCGGACGAATCAAAAACGGTTCCTTGGTCACTATCACTGATCTGCCGAGCTTAATCACAACCGGCGGCTTCTTCTAGCGTTTCTTCACTCTCCCCTGGTGGTTTCTTCTTCAGGGCACAACGGATGGGGCACTCTTGGTGATATGCTCACCCGCGAACAGCGATTTTCTGGCCCTTAACGAAAGGCGCACTTTTCCACTCAGTTGTCCTGGCACGGGTCAAATTTGTTCCCTAATGGAGGAGGAGAAACACCACTTATCAAATTTAAAACTTGTAATTGTCGCACTGTCGTTTACCTTCTGATCCTGGTTCCAGCGATGACAACCGGTTTTATGGGGTGCGCTCTCAGTGTGTGGGAGCGTGCACGGCAGTTAGGATTTACTGTGGCTTGATAATGACGGGTGCAGTGTTGATCGGGGAATTGGGGTGTTCAGGTGGATAAGGGTATCGATATTTATATATGTTTTATTTCAAGTTCAATTATTATTTTAGGTTCAGTTCAATTTATGCTTAGTTCTAATTTTAATTTCTTTTAAGTTAATTTACCATCATAGAGTTAAATAATTAATTATGTACAAAAATCATAAAGAGGACAAATGAAACCGAAATGAGAGGTTACATTCATCCCTCTCTCCATAATAAAAACCATTGGTTTTTTTTTCTCGGGGGAAGAATGGGAAAGGTTGCATGGATCTCTGCGGCCCTCCTCTTGTTGAATGTTGATTGATTTATTGGGATATTTTCTTGAGGAAAAGCACTGCCCACAAAATCACATAACATTCAATAATAGAGACTGTCCACAGAGAGGACTTATACGTGGCCCTCCTCTTGTTGAGCGTTCATTAAATTTTGCGAATTGATTTTTCCCTGAAGAGGAGCTCTGTTCCGCAAAATTGTTAAACATTCAATAATAGAGACTGTCCACTAAAAGGATGTCGATATAGGACTTAAGCGTGGCCCTCCTCTTGTTGAACGTTCTTCAATTTTGCGAAACGATTTTTCCATGAAGAGGAGCTCTGTTTCGAAAAATTGCTAAACATTTAACAATAGAGACTGTCCACTAAAAGGATTTCAATATAGGACTTAAGCGTGGCCCTCCTCTTGTTGAACGTTCTTCAATTTGGCGAAACGATTTTTCCATGAAGAGGAGCTCTGTTTCGCGAAATTGCTAAACATTTAACAATAGAGACTGTCCACTCAGGTCAGGTCAGGAGTTCTGGTTGTCGAACCTACAATCATATTTCCACCCAGGATAAACAAATCGCAGTAATTCTTTTTAGTTGTAAGAGTTTCGAATCTGGAAAAGTGATTTTTCTCTTGGAGAGAGCTCTTCTTTTCGAGATTTATATTCTCCGTCCAAGTTCGAAGAAATTACTGGGAGAGGTTAGTCTTCACAATTTTGGATCGATTTGAAGAAGTGAAACTGCGAACAAGGAATTGTCCCGTTTGCTGCTTCTTAAAATCGTAACAAAATAGTGGATGCTAGTTCTCACACAGTGGCTCTCTACCCTGCTATTTCAGTTATAATTTGGAGCAATGATTGATCGCAAAGAATGGAGGCTCTTTTCCTTCAAATTACGTGAAATAACACCGCGAGCCTAACCATTGTACTTTCTGCATATCATGGATGGACATAACGTGAAAAATACTGTGTTGTATCAGAATAGCGAATCAGAAAGTGATGTCCTTTGGTAATTTAGTGGTCGTCAGAATAAATACGTTGTGAAAATTCCTTCACTTCTCAACCTTCAGAAATAATTATCCTTCATTTTAACAACTTGATGACTTACTTCTAAATCTTAGTTTACTAATAGAAGAGAAAGAAACATGTGGTAATCTCATCATTCGCGTTTAATTATCGCCGAAAATCAATTCGGGAATAGAAGCTACTCATTCATTCACTCATTCATACCCCCACCATTCATTCCAATACTTTCATACATTCGCAACTCATTCAATAGTTGCTTGGCTCAAAAAAAGCTGGCACACCAAAACAACTGTTTCATTCATACCTACACACCTTTTTATTAAATAACGATTCTAGGGTACCCTTATAATAAATATGTTGGGGAAGTTAGCGATCTCGCATTAGATTTCCCGTTCACGAATTTAAATTTATCGAAAGAAATTCGCCACCTGGGGAGGCGTTACTAAATTTGTAAACATTCCCCTTAGTCCGACCCTGGGATCTCTCTCAAAATGGTAAAAGGGGAATAAGAAAAAGAAGAACGTGAGGATGAGGAGGAAGAAATACAACCAACTAGCTTGGCTCTGACGACGATTCCGGCAATGCATCAATGACGGCATGTTTACAGGTAAGTGTACGGTAGAAATTAAAAACAACATTCGCTCTGACGAGGGCACCGACAAGGCATCAATGAAGGCATAATTACAGGTAAGTATACGGTCTTTGCAGTGGTTATTTGATCGGGAAATGTAAGGAGCAGCTTCAGTGGAAGACAGATGATCTTATAATCCCGTTGTTTTAGTGTCACCCGGGTTTAAGTGAACGCCTGGCCATACTCCTAAATTTTTCCACTTAGGTCTTCCAATTCATAGGAAGACGAGCCAATTTTGCCTTCACTTTACAGGGTAAATACTGCCGCCCAAGTTTGGCGTTGTAATTTTCGATTGCAGATGACTGCTTCATATTCTTTCGGTAGACGAGTTGTCCTACCGAAAAGGATTTCGCGAAAGTGCGGTTTCGCAAATTATAGCGATTCCGAGACACGTCATGAGATTTTTCCAGGTTCTTAAGAACGATTTCATGAATCTTGGAAAACAATTGCTTACGTCGTTCCTCTCTTTCTTCCACAGATAGCTCTTCGCCGTGACGAGAAAGACGATGATCAGACCCCTGTTCCGCTAGCTCGTGTCCGTGGGTGATAAAGTACGGAGTAAATCCAGTGGTCGAATGGACACTGGTATTTAACATCAGCTCTATCTCCGGGATCTTCGTATCCCATACGCGTTGGTCTTGCTGGACGTACGTGCGTATTGCCGCATTTATTGTCCTGTTAACACGTTCGACTGGATTTGATTGGGAATGATATCAGGAGTTCAGCCAGTGTGTGATTTTGAAGTTCTCTAGAAGTCCTTTGAACTCCTTCGATACGAATGGGCTGCCATTGTCTGTGATGATGATTTCAGGGACAGAATTCTTATAGAACCACTGGTTCTTTAAAATCACACACATGGCTGAACTCTCGAGCTTCTTCACAGGATGAATAATCACCCACTTGGAGAAATAGTCGCATATGACTAGAATGTGTTGGTTTCCCATTCGGCTACGTGGCAGAGGACCCACAAAATCCATTGAAATGATCTGCCACGGCCGGGATGCACATCGCATCTTACCCATTTCTGGAGTAGTCTGGACATATGAGGGCTTGACCTCCTTGCAGGTGCAGCAAGCCTGTATGTAGGCTCGAATGTCCTTTGCCATTTTAGGCCAGTAATAGCGCTGGTTGATTCGAGCTAGGGTTTTATCGAATCCTGGATGAAACTGGTCATCATGAGCTTTTTCAACGCATCGGGAACTTCGTCGGTAGAAAGAACTTCCTTCCACTCAAACCGAGAGTCGTACGGTACATTTTTGGCAGTTATAAATTTGTACAATCTGCCGTTCTCGACCTTGAAATCGACAAAATCGTCTGGGCGACTGTTGACCTTTTCCATAAGAGAAGTGTACCACGCTGAGGCTGCCGAAGCTTGGACTACAACAATACTTCGTGACAGTGCATCCGGTACGACATTTTCTTTGCCCTTTCGATGAACCACTGTCATGTCGAATTGCTGAAAGTCCAAGCTCCACCGGCTACAACGGAACCAACTTTCCATTTAGTCTTAAGGATGTGAGTCAGCGCCGACGAGTCTGTCACCAGGGTGAAGTGATAGCCCTCAATGTATCCTCGAAACGCTTCAATTGAGAGAAGAGCTGCAAGGGCTTCTTTCTCTGCAGCGTGGTAGTTTTTGTGGGGTGGTGAGCTTCCGGGAAAAATAAGATATGACCCGTTCACCATCCTCTTGCTGCTGAGTTAGTACCCCAGCCACAGCTACATCGCTCGCATCTGTCTGAATGACAAACTCACGAGAAAAATCGGGGCTTCCCAGAATCGGTGCCGAGATGAGCTTCGCCTTTATGCCACAGAATGCTCCCTCTGCGGCCTCGTTCCAGCCGATGACCTTGGTGTTAGTTTTCAGGAGATCCGACAGAGGCCCGCAGGTCTCACTGAAGTTTGGGATGAACCGCCGATAATAATTCACCATCCCTAGGAATCTCCTTAGTTTGGTAATCGTGTTCGGCCTTTCATATTCGACAATCGGCCGGATTTTGTCCGGATTTCCACGAAGACCTTCTGAACTGAGGAGATATCCTAAGAAGGAATTTCCGGTACCCCAAACTGAGACTTTTCGAGGTTAATCATGAGGTTGGCTTTGTTCAGTCTGCGCGCAATTTCGCGAAGTAACTGGACGTGATGCTCGAATGTCTCCGTTACCAAGACTATGTCGTCAAGGTAAACGAAGACATACGGTTCCAATACACCGTGGCCAAGAACCTGGTCCATCAGTCGAGCCAGGGTGGCAGGGCTGTTAACCAGGCCAAAAGGCATTCTGGTGTATTGGAACAACCCTTACCTTGCACGCTAAAGGCAGTGTACCTTCGCGAGGACTTCTCCAATGGTACTTGAAGGAAAGCCTCTGACAAATCGATTGTCGATAGGTACTTCGCCTTTGGTAGCTGGCCTAATATTCGACACGGGTGCGGTAGGGGTAAGCATCACGAACAGTTCGTTCATTAATTTTGCGCGCATCTAAACAAAGCCGAACCTTATGTGGTTTTACAACTGGTACGCAGTTTAGTGACCAGTCAGAGTTGCTAGGCTCGATAATGCCTGCGTTAAGCAGCCTTTGCAACTCCTCTGCCACCAAACCTTGCGTTTTAGGAGACATTACGTACGGAAACTGTCTAACTGGAGGCTTTTTCCGCCATTCTTCGGAAATTTCTATTTTATGCTCCGCCAGTGGTGTGGTAGAAAGTCTCCTGGGCAAGCTGGTATGAACAACTGTTTGATCGCTTCTATCGTCCGCTGCTCAGACGCTGTCAGCACAGATGCTGAAGGTAATGGCTTAGGACTTTCGTTCTCTCTATCATCCTCAACTATAGCGCAATCGGTAATGGTCGGCTGGATGTGGAAAGTTTTCCAGAAGTCCATGCCGCAAATACAGTTGATCGCTAGATTGGGGATGACCAGAGTCGGAACTACCTTTGTAATGCCGTTCCATGTAAACGGCAAGAAAACTTGTCCACGCACACTGAGCGTTTCACCACTGGCCGTGCGCAAGTTTAGAGGATTTCGAAGCTGAAATATTCGCTTCGGTTTGAGGGCGTGGTAAATCGAATCATTGATTAGTGTAAGGTTACTTCCACTGTCAAGGAGGGCACGGAACTTTACTCCATACACCTTTACGGACGTATATGGACGATTATCATTAGGGAGCGGATATGAAATACTATACGAAACCGGAGCTCTCGGATAAAGAGTTTCCGCAGCTGGTTCGAAGTATGGAGAAAGGTTTACGCCTGAGAGTTTGGATTCAGCGAGCGGCGGTTTTGGCTCGCTGCTAAGGCGTTTTTTATGCAGAATGGGCAATTATTCGACGGATAACCCGGAAACCACAATTCTCACAAAGAACTCCTTTAGGAAGTATGCATCGATCCATCTGATGTCCAAACTTGCCACAATTGAAACAATGACGCCGGGACAGCGGTTGATGAAACTCGATCATTTCTTCCAACGTGGTGAGTGTACGCGCGGAGCCACGAGAAGGAGTAGCTCCGAACTGGGAACTTCTTTGATTCAGCTGGGATTGAGCAGGCTTTGGCTTGACATTGTTCCTGGGTGACGGCTGTTGCAACGAAGATGGTTGACTTTGACTATCCTTAGATAAGTCTTTTTTTGGCTTAGTGTTGGGTTCAGAACTCTCAACAACGTTCACTGACTTCTCTGATCCAAAACCTTTTGGTAAACCGAGAAGTTTACCGCATCTATCTTCTGACCTGCGGATACTAAAGTCGGAAGATCAGCTATGGGAAGGAAATTCAGTTGCTTCTTGTAATCTATCCGCATGTTCTGCAACAGAATTTGCACTTTTTCTAAATCTGGCAGCGGAGTGCTCATGGTTCCGAAGAGCTCCTCCATGCTGTGGTAATACTGTAGAAAAGTTTCGTTTCGAGACTGACGGCGCTGATATACTTTCATTTTTATCAGCGTGTCTAGATCAGGATGCATGAAAGTTTTCCTAAGCTCTAGAACCAAATGCTGCCAACTCCCCAAACGACCCGAAGTGCGCATGGTCATGTACCATTGTAAAGCAGGCCCTTTGAAAAGGTGGATAGCCGATTCAAATAGCTCAACATCCGAAACGTGCTCAGCAACAGCCATAGCATGAACCATTCCTAAGAATTGGTTTAATTTCAAACCTTGATCCTCTCCATCGTACTTGGAGATTGTCCACTTGGATACAGGTAGGCTATGGCGCACCTGATTACCTGGCAGGATTGGATTAAAAGTGGCAAACGAAGGATTCGCGTATGAGTTTGAACTCGGACCTGAGGTTCCTGTGCACGGATTGGACGACTGTCCATAATTGATTACAGGATTTGCAACCCAGGGATTGGAAATCGTTGCGTTGCTAAACGCTGAGGCACTTTGCCAAGGGGTTGTGACTGGCACACTTCCGATTGTTGGGATTCCTTGCCACGGATTGACAGTACTTGTAGTATTCAAAGGCGGGGCTCCAGTGTTCTGAAGGTGATGCTGCCACGAAGAAGACCACTGGGGCTGCGGGGTGGGATAACATTGAGGAAGCGAGAAAGTGACATTAGTGGCTGGCCTTAAAGCCCCAATAGAAGAACTATGACTGCTTGGGATCTGCGAGTGTACTAAAGAAACTGAGTGCGGAAGCTGATTAGAAAAACCAGGAAACTCGTGTCGTGCATTAGCCATCGACTGTTGGATTCCACTCGGAACCACAGATTCATTCTGTTGCGACTGTTTTTCGCGCGGCTGATCTCTGCTAGCCAGCTCCGCTTCAAGCTCTTTGACACGAGCTAGTAAAGAACGCACGAAATCACTACTTTCAATCTGCGAGCTCGAAGGAACATTCTCCAGATGTCTGGCTTCTACTTCTGACACTCCTGTACCTGTCGCTATGTTTTGCGAAGGTTGGACTGAGCAATCTCCATCAGAGCGGAACAGATCTACCAGAGTATGATCTTCCAAATTATTACGATTAACCGTTTCGGATACCACAGGGCCAGCATAGTAGTACTTCGTTAACAGCTTAACAACGTCAATAAGCATCGCTTTCAAAAAGCTTTCTGCTTCCCCTGAATTCCCAACATTATTTACCAAAAGGATAATTCGATGCCCAAAATGCAAAAGTTTTGTTTGACCTCTTACTTTCAAATTCTTATCATTTTGCTGGAGACCCGCAGAAATCTCGTCGTAATATCGTCGGCATGACTGAATGGTTTCTTCCCAATTTACCTCAAGCTGCGCTTCTACTAACTTATTGTGGTCCCGTTCACTCTTCAAAAGATCCCGAAGGCATCTTCGCCTCCTCGAGTATGTGGGGTCATCTCGAATTACTATCGAGCGAATGTCTAATTCAAATTCCAATTCATCGGAAGCTAAATGATCTACCCTCAAGCTGTGGTACCCTTCAAGAATCTTTTCGGATGCTTGTGTGTATTCTCCAAGTGCTTCCGCCATTTCTCTTCTGTGGGTGTCCAAATTTATGGAAAAAACAAGAAAATGTAAAAAAAAAATACCAAATGAAAGTAAATTTAAACTTAAATCAAATTAACGAACAACTTTTTACAATTCCATAGAAATAAAATATACAAAAACGCCGAAGCTTAAGAAAAATATACAGCAAAAGTGGCTATTATCCATCCACGTGTGCATAATTCTGGGAAGACTGCACGCTTGAGCGCCAATTAAATCCGAACTAATCTAAATAATGATAACGGTACATATCGAGAAAAAAAAGAAACATAATTAACAGGAAAATGCGAAAAATATTATAATCTATCAAAATTCAATGTTTTAAAACTAAAAAAAGAAATAATTTATGAAAAAAATTGACTTTTGAACCACAGTGTAAATTTCAAATGAAAGTTTATTACTAAATGTTCATTAATCTCTACTAATTAAACTAATTATATAAAAGCATTATCAAGAACAAAAGGTTAAATTTCTGACGATGATTAGAAAGAAAAATCAATTGAATTTAGCATTTATCATCATCCGAACAATTCCAAGAGTATTCACTTTCACTGATGCCAATACTATTCTGATCACAACCCATTCACGATTGAAAAGAACAATTGGGAGAAAGGATACCAATTCCTCCCGGAGCACAATTGAAAAGGATTCCACTTTTGAGTCAAAATGGAAGCCTTTTCTTTAGTTTACGTTGAGCGCCATTTGTAATATATTTCTTTAGATAGGCCGTGGCTTACTTACTTTGTCAGGGTCGTCTGCTATGGCTCCTTTGGGAAATTGGTCGGATAAGCTTCCTTAAAAAACCAAGGTGAACAGTTCGAAAGAGTAGAGAGAAAAGGAATGCGTTGAATAAATTTTAAACAAATCAGATAATTTAACTTAACATTATTTAATTATATTCTTAATTATCATACTTTTGGTACATTCTTAGGAATGGATGCGGAAAGGGATAAATGGGAGGGTATTACATATTACCAGTCCATCTGAAGATGAATGGAACCTTTAGGCGGTCCTTGGCACGATGACTTCCGAGTTAAGCGATGGCGGTGTCCTGAACACATGAACCTAGTGTCCGCTGTCATAGCTGGGAGGCTCGTCTTTGTTCTTTTTGCTTTACACAAAAGCCGCTTGTCGAAAACGTAATACACCAGCTGGCTTTTATTTGGCGGAGGGCAACTAACCGGACGAAGCGCAGCACACGGTTCCGCCGAAAACGTGGCACCCTAGTCGGCTCTGTTCTTGCGAGGGGGCGGTGAAGCAACCGGACGAATCAAAACGGTTCCTTGGTCACTATCACTGATCTGCCGAGCTTAATCACAACCGGCGGCTTCTTCTAGCGTTTCTTCACTCTCCCTGGTGGTTTCTTCTTCAGGGCACAACGGATGGGGCACTCTTGGTGATATGCTCACCCGCGAACAGCGATTTTCTGGCCCTTAACGAAAGGCGCACTTTTCCACTCAGTTGTCCTGGCACGGGTCAAATTTGTTCCCTAATGGAGGAGGAGAAACACCACTTATCAAATTTAAAACTTGTAATTGTCGCACTGTCGTTTACCTTCTGATCCTGGTTCCAGCGATGACAACCGGTTTTATGGGGTGCGCTCTCAGTGTGTGGGAGCGTGCACGGCAGTTAGGATTTACTGTGGCTTGATAATGACGGGTGCAGTGTTGATCAGGGAATTGGGGTGTTCAGGTGGATAAGGGTATCGATATTTATATATGTTTTATTTCAAGTTCAATTATTATTTTAGGTTCAGTTCAATTTATGCTTAGTTCTAATTTTAATTTCTTTTAAGTTAATTTACCATCATAGAGTTAAATAATTAATTATGTACAAAAATCATAAAGAGGACAAATGAAACCGAAATGAGAGGTTACACCGGCTGACGAACGGAAACGGCCTACGACTAATTGATTTCGCCGCCTCCAAGAATATGGCAATTCGCAGCACCTACTCCCATCACAACCTTCCGTATCGGTACACCTGGAGATCACTAATGAAGACAGAATCACAAATCGACATATCGTGGCGCTAACATCGACTCTGACTACTACTTGGTGATGGTTAAACTGCGCCCAAAACTATCCGTCATCAACAATGTTCGGTACCGACGACCGCCGCGGTACGACCTAGAGCGACTGAAGCAACCTGACGTCGCCACTGCATACGCGCAGCATCTCGAGGCATCGTTGCCGGAAGAGGGTGAGCTCGATGGAGCCCCTCTTGAGGAATACAGTTAAAGCAGTCATCAACGACGCAGTGGAGAACAACGTCGGGTATGCGGGACGAAGTCGACGGAACGATTGGTTCGACGAAGAGTGCAGACAGATTCTGGAGGGAAAGGACGCAGCGTGGGTGGTCGCGCTGCAGCAAGATTCCCGGCAGAACGTGGGACGTTATATACGGAAGCGGAAACAGCAGACCCGCCTTTTCCAGGAGAAGAAACGCCGCCTGGAAGAAGCGGGGTGCGAGGAGATGGAACGTTCTCAAGAAACACGCAAGTTCTATCAGAGGCTCAACGCATCCCGCAAAGGCTTCGTGCCGCAAGCCGAAATGTGCAGGGATAAGGATGGGAGCAGCTTGACGGACGAACGTGTGGTGATCGAAAGGTGGAAACAGCGCTACGAGGAACATTTAAATGGCGCAGAGAGTACAGGCAGTGGAAGTCAAGGCAGTGAAGGAGATGAGCCAACCAGCGCCCACCTTGAGGGAAGTTAAGGATGCCATCCAACAGCTTAAGACCAATAAAGCAGCTAGTAAGGATAGTATCGGAGCTGAGCTCATCAAGATGGGCCCGGAAAAGCTGGCCACTTGCCTGCACATACTGATAGTCAGAATCTGGGCAACTGAACAGCTACCGTGAGAGTGGAAGGAAGGGGTTATATGCCCCATCTACAAGAAAGGCAAAAAACTCTAGTTTGAGAACTTTCGAGCGATCACCATCCTTAATGTCGCCTTCAAAGTGATATCCCAGATCATTTTCGTCGTCTGTCACCATTAGTGAATGAGTTCGTGAGAAGTTATCAAACCGACTTCGTTGACGGCCGCTCACCAACGGACAAGATCTTTATTGTACGGCAAATCCTTCAAAAATTCCGTGAATACCAGGTCCCAACGCACCATCTGTTCATTGATTTCAAGGCGGCATATGACAGTATAGACCGCGTAGAGCTATGGAAAATTATGGACTAAAACAGGTTCCCTGGGAAGCTTACCAGACTGATCAAAGCAACGGTAGATGGTGTGCAAAACTATGTGAAGATTTCAGGCGAATACTCGAGTTCATTGGAATCACGCCGGGGACTAAGACAAGGTGATGGACTTTCGTGCCTGTTGTGCAACATTGCGCTAGAAGGTGTCATGTGGAGAGCCGGCTGTAACATCCGGGGCTCGATTTTCAACAGATCCAGTCAATTTATTTGTTTCGCGGATGACATGGACATTGTCGTCCGAGCATTTGCAGAAGTGGCAGAACTGTACACCCGTCTGAAAAGTGAAGCAACAAAACTTGACCTGGTGGTTAATGCATTGAATGCAATGCAAAATACATGCTTGTGGGCGGAACCGAGCGTGACAGGGCTCGTCTGGGAAGCAGTGTTACGATAGACGAGGATACCTTCGAGGTGGTCGAGGAATTCGTCTACCTTGGATCCTTGCAAACGGCTGATAACAATGTTAGTCGTGAAATATAAAGGCGCATCATCTGTGGAAGTTGGGCCTTGAAGAAACTGCGGTCAAAAAAGATTCACCATCGCACCAAATGTGTTATGTACAAGACGCTGGTAAAATCGGTAGTACCCTATGGACATGAAACATGGACAATGCTCGAGGAGGACTTGCAAGCACTCGGAGTATTCGAGAGACGGGTACTTAGGACCATCTTTGGCGGTGTGTAAGAAGACGGTGTGTGGCGGTGAAGAATGAACCACGAGCTCGCCCAGCTCTGCGGCGAATCCAGTATTCAGAAGGTAGCTAAAGCCGGAAGGGTACGATGGGCAAGGCATGTTGCAAGAATGCCGGACAACAACCCTGCAAAGATGGTGTTCGCTTCCGATCCGGCAGGTACGAGACGGCGTGGAGCGCAGCGAGCGAGGTGGGCAGACCAGGTACAAACATACTTGGCGAGCGTGGGGCGCATTCGAGGATAGAGCTTTGTTTTGGTACTCAACCCACCTTCACTATTAAATCGTTTCAAAAAAGGATTTTTCCATATCAACCTACAACACATTTCATGGAAAAAACAAAAATCTATAGATTGAAATAAGAAACGCTTCATAATCTAGATCTCGTAACCGTGCGGTTAACGGCGTCGATTGTTTGAGCGTACTGTGTAGTATGGTGTGAGAGTTGTCCACTGTCTGACGTAAGTGTTATCTGAACAACTATGTTTTGAAGACGATGAAATTGTCATCGGATGTCTAGTTGTTTTTATCATGTTGAAGATTGTATGATCTTTGCAGATTTAAAGATGCCTCTGATTTTACACAGTTTTTAATATTCCATTTTTTCCTGATTCTGGGGCTGACTTTGACCCTTCTGATTCAAATAAATATAATGACCTAAAGTTCTCAGAATATCATAAATTATTTTCGATTCGGTAAAGCATACAAATCCTTGATGTTTTTACGTCCAAATAGCGGATGAAAGATCTTCATACAGTTCTGAATGAGAACCATGAAAAGACTGTATACAGTTTTAAAATTTGTTAAAAAATTTAAGATTTGTTTTTTGCGTGCCCATTTTCTAGACACTCCAGGTTACTCAAATTCATAAGATTCCTAAGTTTTCCGCGTTATCTAAAATCTGATAAACTCAACATTTGTTGATCATCCAGAATGCATAGATTTTTCAATACTTACGGAAATTGTTTAGTTAGTTTATTTAAATCCACCACTTGATTGTACCTTTGACAGATACGTATTACGACCTCAACAGTTGATGATTTCGTGGAAGCTAATCATGATCTTTCACAATGTTTACGACGATACGACTGATGGGAAACAAATTCACCTATCTATCTGAGTGCATTTTACAGCAAACAGATCACTAGTTAAAGCGCAAACATCATTTAATTTTGCACTGTGCTTAATGAAAATGAGTAGGATTCGACTCAATTTTCATCAGTTCATTCTTAGCGTGCTTGAATGAAATTCGATTCGAACTACATTATTGTTACACCCCTCGCTTCAAATTTGAGAAAGAAATACAAACAGAATAGAAACACTCGATAACAGTAGCTTACCCTTATCTAGAATATACGAATTGTTATCCTCGACAGGATCTTCTGAAATGAAAGGAGAAAAATGCAATAATTTAATGTCAATACACTTTGTTTTTGAATGCTGGTTAATTATTGTCGTTCGCCTGTTAGGCACAATTTCTTCCCCAATCCCATAACTAACCATCTAATTTCACTACATTGATACAACTTGTTTATTAGCATTTTTGTTATATAATATTATTCGCGCTAACTGATTCGCTTCTATTTTACTGAAATTGTGGAATGTGGATGTCATTGAGAGAAGTCCGGATCTATTTGGACACCATCCCAATCCATTCTGGACGTTTGTCACTCAGTCACACCCTAATCAATGTTCAGTACATTGTTACTTCGATGAAATGTGGCTTAGTAATAACGCTGAAGACGAACAGTTATTGCCCTAGAAGATTGTCTTTTTATGATGAAGCTTTTGTTGATGACCGAGCATCAAATGGAAGGATAAAAATTTAGAAGAGGTGAAGCCGATATTTTTTTTTCTACAAAAAATATGTTTTGTTTGCCAAGAATTCGCGAAATTTTATACAAATATTTTGCAACAAATGAGTTCAAGACAAAATTTTCAAAACGACTTATCTGCTTTTGTAAACAAAGATTCAAACGACGATTTGACGAATCTGATAGCTCTCCCACGCAAGCCAACACCATCAATAGGTAGATGAAGGTTTCCGCTACCTGTTGATGGTGTTGGTTTGCGTGGGAGAGCTTTCAGATTCGTCAAATCGTCGTTTGAATCTTTGTTTACAAAAGCAGATAAGTCGTTTTGAAAATTTTGTCTTGAGTTCAAGTGTTGTAAACATGGTACTCTTCAATCAGTTTTCCTATAATCAAATCAGCATCTAAATCGATGTAATACGAAAAACATGAAAGCACTTATTTCTTTTGAATCTGTTTGTGCGCATTCGCTTATTCGCGTTCAAAACATATCCAAAAGACCGATGCCAGTTAGATGATAATCTACCCGATGTCATCGCGAATTTCCGACGAAAGTATAAAGAGAATTCTCAGCCGGCCCTACAACACGGCTTCGAAAAGTTTACTCGGAACCAGTTGGTGACAGCAGTACAGACATCGTTTTACTCTTCCCGCAGCTGTCCTTTCCGCTACCGAGTACAGATTCAAACCAAAGTCAGCTGCTGATTTTCCGCCCTGTTGGGTAGTGACCGCTATTCCGTGGTGGTTTTTTTTATCGATAGCTTTCAACTGTTTAGGTGGGTCCATAACCATCCAACGCTAGGAAAGGAGTCTGTTATGAATATTATTCAATAAACCAAGGCTATAAAATACGTTTATCGTAAAAAACGAGGGACCAATCCACCTAAAATAAGCTTTCGAATCATTTAATTGCAGCATACCCATAGTGGTAATCATACATAGATCCATTTTTATTCATGATATAAAATCTGATATACTCATTTGATAATAAAGCGGGTGTTCTTAGCTATAGAATGATTTATCTGCAATGTAGCTTCCATTGCTGCAGAGATTTTTGCCTTTCTCGTACAACTAAAACAAATTTTGTAGACACACTTTTAGGAACTTAGCATTGTCCGAATTACTCGCAACATATTCCTGTCTCATTATTGTTTGCTATTGAAAATTGGCCAGATCGGACTATTGAAAAAAGGAATAAGTGTAAGTCGACCACACAAAAAGTAAGTAGTTTTCAGAGCCTTTCAGCAGCCGAGTAGCGAAAAGCAAAAAGTTCGACGGACTGGAAAAATAAGTGAGTGAAAAATGTCTTCCTCTTTTTGTCTCTACCAAGCTGCCCCACTGTTTGCGTTCAAGAAAAGAGCTTAACGGATCAAGATATTTTGCAAATAAGGGGATATTATGGGTTTTTATTTATGTTGACTCCTCCTGGAAAGATTCTCACATTTACTGTTGATTTGTTTATGCGAAGTGTGGAAAGAAACAACCAAAATCAAAAGTACAAATCTGCTCACTAATCTTTTCCGTGCCAAAGGCTTCTTCTGCCTTCACCGCAAAGTGTAGGCCTATTTGTCGAAAGGGGAAGCCTCAGCGGTGCTTTCTATTGTGAAGCAGACTTTCGCTCACATCCTCCCTGGTCCTTGTACCCACCCGTCCGTGATATCAATTCTCGCGGCTCGCTGGATGGGAACGGAAGATGGGGTACGAAGTGTGGGTATGACTCAATTCGCCACTTATTGCTACGACATAAAATTACGTTACGGTGACTTCGCCCATATCGGGGAGAACGTTTCTTGTTTTGCGATTGAAAGGGGCGTAAAGTAGCGATAAAATTTACGATCTTGCGCGGCTACGGGAGACGGTTTATTGAGTGAGATCATTTGTAAACATGCTTGTTAAATTGTTGTTATCGTGTTGGAAATCGGTGGGCGATCGATTGTCTCTTGTTCTGCTAGAGTGGCGAGGGTCGATTCGTCAATTGAAAAGAATTGTGCTTGGATTGTATATTCAGATATAAAAAAATTCTCAAATTATGCCATTTTCTTCTTCTTTGACATTATATCCAAATCTAGACTGTCGTTTTCGCAAACGTAATTATGAGGCTAACACAACTATTGAAGAATAGAAGAATTGAACGGAGAAGTGGAGACATTCCACTGAAAAGCTCTGAATTATTTCCCTAACAGCTGCGCTATTATTAGCATCCGGAAAAGGAGGCCCAACATAGCTGTGCGCCTCACAAGATACAACACACTTGCTTCCATAAGTACCTATGCTGATGACAATCGACCGCCAGTTAAGGATTGCGTACTTAGCTGATAGTAAAGCCTGGGCAGTGGACACTGTTGTCCTGCTGACATCAGCTGGAGTGAGGGGGTGTGTCCGGTGGGGCTTGTCTAGGTTGTAATTGAGTTTGACAGAATGGTAAAATTCTATGAAAATCTGCATAGATCCGCAAGCAGGCACCAGTAAAGCGACCGTGTGCCTCTCGAAGTGCACTAGTCCAGTCCTGGTGTGAGTTGGGAAGCTGTGCAAATCTGACTTCACTAATCGAGCGACTGTCCACCAAGGAGGTGCGGCTCTGAAAGTGTCGATACTGGAATCTAGCGGCTGAGTATAAAATGCTATTCCCCGGAATGTATATCTAAGATGGCAGCCCCATCCTAGTGGATATGGACCTTAGGCTAGGGGTCCTATAATGAGAGATATGCAAATACTTTTCCAGGCGATTTTGCAATGCTCAAAATGTTGAAGCTTGTATATGTCTTTGCATTCTATGACAATTTGGAATATGTTTGTCTAACCAGTAATATTGTTTAACCCTTAAAATGTCGGGACGACAGTCCTCTCCTTCTAATTGTTCGTTTTCTGTAAAGCATTGACCAAATTTCATGACACCGGACTTCCTTAAAGGGGATTAGTAGTTCTTTCTTTTGACCACTAGTCCCCTTCCGGGGGCTGCGAAATGGTGAGTTGACATCTGGGAAGAAGCGACCTACACAGTTCTGGTCCTCACAAGTTCCAATCTCACGCTTCCACGGGTCTTCCGATGACAATTGACCGTCAGCTAAGGGTTGCGTACTTAGCTGGTAGTGCAGTCTGGACATTGTTGTCCTTCTGACATCAGCTAGAGTGAGTGGGTGCGACCAACGGGACCATCGTCCCTAACCATCGAAGCATAATATCAGTAAGGAACTCAAAAGGAGCTTGCTGAAACTTCGAAAGTCGATGTTGGACGCCAAGCTGGAGAGGGCGGTCGGGACGGCCAAGTGTAAACCCGTGAAATCCGTGGAGTCGAGGTCTACCCAGACTGAGGCCCAAGGATTTGCGGACTCGGGCAAGGTCGAATCGACCGAGGGCGTGCCAGCGAAGACGGTGGTGCCAAAGTCTACCCAGACTGAGGCTCAAGTATTCGCGGGCACGTCGGTGGTGACTGCTCCAACGGAGTTAACGCAAAAACGGGGGAGACAGTCTCCAGGGGATGAGCTCCCTGGGGGCCGCTCCAAAACGCGGAGGGTTACTACCCCGAACAAGGGTAGTGGGGCTGGGAAGCTGAACCCCGGCCAGGTACCTCCAAAACCGGGGGAGGATGGACCTGGAAAGGTCCGTCCACCCAGGAAAGACGGTGGTAAGGGGTTACGGCAAGCTGAGAGCTCTCAGCCGCACCAGACCAGGGAAATAGAGGAGGATGACGCCTCCTGGTCCCTGGCCAAGAACAAGAGGAAACCAAAGACGTCAAGGGCCGAAAAGAAGGCCCAGGCGAATGAGGGTAGCAAGAAGTCTAGGGTAGGCGCCAATCACTCCAGGGGCGATGCCCTAGTCATCAAAACGGACGAGGCTAAGTTCTCGGACGTCTTGAAGGCGATGAGGAGTGACGTCAAGCTCGGTGAACTCGGCGCCGACGTACGTCGAATAAGACGTACTCGGATGGGCGAGATGATCCTCGAGCTTAAACGGGGCGTCACGCAAAAGGGCGCCGCCTACAAGAAGTTGGCGGAGGAAGACCTAGGCGAGATGGTCAAGGTGAGGGCACTCACGACGGAGGTGAATCTAAGGGTTAAAGACCTGGACGAGATCACCGAAGTCGAAGAGCTCGTCACGGCACTGCGGCGACAGTGTGAAGTGGAGACGACCACCGCAGCCGTTCGGCTACGGAAAGGTCCGGCAGGGACGCAGGTAGCATTGGTTCGGCTATCTGCAGTGGACGCCTCCAAGGTAGTCAAGTTAGGGAGCGTCAAGGTGGGATGGTCGGTATGCCCTGTGCGCATATACGAGCAACCCGAAGTTTGCTTCAAGTGCCTGGAACCGGGGCACAAGCAATGGGACTGCAAAGGCCCTGACAGAAGCAATCTCTGGCGACGCTGCGGATTTGAGGGACATAAGGTACAATTCTGCACGAACCCTCCTGTTTGATTTGTTCCAGCAAAGCTGTGAACAGCAAGCACCCCATGGGGGGTTCGATGTGCCCGGTGGTTAAGCGTGCTGCAAAATCACAGTGCAGGTAACGCAGCTGGCTTGCTCGGCCTCGCCCGAGTGTTTGGTGTGCGCAGGTTTAGAGGAAACGGAGGAACACGTGTTGTTCGTGTGCTCACGTTTTCGCGCAATGCGTGACCACATGCTTGCCACATGTGGTCTGGACACTACCCCGGACAACCTAGTTCGGAGAATGTGTAAAGATGAAGTTGGCTGGAACGCCGTTTTATCGGCTATCGCACAAATCGTCTCGGAGCTACACAGAAGGTGGCACGTGGACTCAAGGATGGCTAGTTCAGGCGCAAATAAGAGGTGGTCCAAGGGATCGGAGTCGGCTTCATGGGTCATACCGGTGGTCATGCTCTGTGGTCGAACTCGATCCTTTTATCGAACAAGTGGCCGCGCGAAGAACAACATGGTATCGTCGCTTTCGCGGCGTCGGTCAACCGGGCGGGTTCCGAGCCCGAGGACGGAAAGGAGTCCTCGTCAAGGCTAGGGCAGGCGTAGGCACCGCGTCGGCAAGTCCCTCTGTGTGCTGGCGAATAGGCCCTATCGCAGAGAGGTCAATTTGGGGTGCACGCGGCATCATCATTCTTGATACCAGTTGTGCAGAGGGAAGCAGGCGCCTTCCGAAGATATAGGGCGTGGTAAGGCCACCTGGAAAGCCGACAATGCGCTGGCACGATACCATGGTGCTCTTCTAAAAAGACGAGTCACGATGTTCGATGCTGCAAGGACACGCAGCTAACCTCGAGAGTGCGTTGTGCACTGGTCCCCCTTTGAAGCATTACTTTATGGTTGTACCGAAGGGACGATGGGCTTGGCGGAAATGGAAACGGTTTAGCGGGTCGGGATGTAGTCCTGCCTCCCTCGTTTGCTGTTGGAGGTGGTCCTTAGCCCCGCACTTCCTGGACAACCCAGGATGTCTGTTGAGCAGAGTCCCCCTCCATTGCTTAGGAAGAAAAAAAATCGGCCTGTGGCACGTGGCCCTTACGTATACGGTTTAACTTCTCATAGAACATTCGTGCGTTATTAGCGCGGTACAGTTCCTCCGTCGCTTCACGGTCTCGATCTTCCTGCCGATGCTTTTTCCTCCGAAAAAATCGAGTTTTGTCTGTTTCGCGCCCGTTTGTATCGTGCCTCATTTGCCCTCGTGCGGTGTTGCAGCAATCTCGCCCATGCTGCATTCTTCTCCTCAACCAACTGCTCACATTCGCTGTCAAACCAGTCGTTTATCTGATCCAGTCCGATGACCGGTCTATACATTTCCTTCCTTCCAACCTGAGCGTTCATGTCACCGATGACGATTTTGACGTCCCGCAGTGGGCATCTATCGTATGTCTGCTCCAGCTGTGCATAGAACGCTTCTTTATCGTCGTCGGATCTCCCTTCGTATGGGCTATGCACGTTGATGATGCTATAATTGAAGAATCGACCTTTTATCCTCAGCTTGCACATCCTTGCGTTGATTGGCTGCCACCCAATAACGGGTTGGCGCTTCTTGCCCAGCACTATGAAGCCGGTTCCTAGCTCGTTGGTGGTGCCACAGCTTTGGTAGAAGGTAGCCGCTCGATGCCCGCTTTTCCACACTTTCTGTCCTGTCCAGCAGATTTCCTGCAGCGCTACGACGTCGAAGTCGCGGGGATGTAATTCATCGTAGATTATCCTGTCGTAACCTACGAAGCCTAGCGACCTGCAGTTCCATGTTCCAAGCTTCCAGGCGTGAGCCTTTATTCGTCGCCTAGGTCGTTGCCGATTATATCGAGTCGTATTATCTTCTATGTCGTTCGTAATGGTTGTTTTTGAAGGCGGCTTATTGGACCTGCGCAAACCTCCTGTCTCGTCGGATGACCGTCATGTCAGCTCTGTTTAGCGTCTCACCTAACACCAGAACTTGGGCTTGTGCGCTTTGAGCAGCACATGGTCGCTTTGGTGGAGCCTACTTGCGGATACATGCAGCTTTTTATAGAGGTTTAACAGAGCCCACTGTCAAACCCCCTATATCCTAGGCAGGCACCACAACTCGCAGATGGCCTGGGGAGAGATCGTCAAGCCCTTGGACATAGTCCCTGCTGCCCGCCGACGTGTCTACTTTGAAGCTTCATCTCTGAATTTTATAAAATTTTATTTCGTCAACAAATGTAGATCAGGACATATCTTCTTCTTATATATAAAAATGAAATGGTCTGTGTTCGTATCCGCATAACTCGAAAACGGCTGGAAGGATTTTATTCATTCCTTCAGCAGTTACATTCGTTATAGTTTCCGACGGGTTTATATGATATTTCCTCTGTGGAAAATCATTAGTTAAGTTGAGTAAATCATGAAATACTAAAATGAAGATTTGTATGGAAATTTCGCATAGGCACTTCTCAACGCGCATTTTCGCCTACTACGCAGGACAACGTCTGCCGGGTCGACTAGTCTATATAATAAAAATGAAATGGTCTGTGTTCGTATCCGCATAACTCGAAAACGGCTGGATGGATTTTCTTCATTCCTTCAGCAGATATGTTTGTTATCATTTCCGACGGGTTTATATGATATTTCCTCAAGCGGAAAATCACGAGTGAGGTTGAGTAAATGGTGAAAATTGAAATTAAGATTTGTATAGGAATTTCGCATGGGCAGTTCACCGCGCGTTTTCGCCTACTATGCAGGACAACGTCTGCCGGGTCGACTAGTACAATATAAAGATTGAAGCATGAAATTCAACAAGAATCCGGGGTCGACCACATATCAGCATAGATGCTCAAGACGGACCTGCATAACGGATCTTTATCTGACCCTATCCGACACTCTGATATAAAACATAAACTGAACGCTCCGGCACGGTGAGTCTTACCATCAACAATGCGCTGGTCTGGTATACTGCAGGACATCGCAGCAGAGGCAGACCCAGGAGTTCGTGGCGACGAGGCCCCAACAAAGAAATGAAGCAAGTCGATAGGATAGGACCTTGTCCTAGGTCAAAGATAAAGCGAGCAGCCGCCCAGGGTGAAGATTTTTCACACTTGCTTTATGTACCCCTAGAGGTGTACAGGACAAATGAGTAAGAGTAAGTAAGTGATGTAATAAGAAGAGAACGGAATTTAAACAATCAGCTGCAAAGAGCTATTTGATTCTATTATTGTATGACACATTCTGAACGCAGAAACATTAACTAAATTAACGGCTTTCCACTCATTAATCACTCAAAGCGAATAATATCTGCAAAGGGTTTGAAGATACAGCGACCGACTGACTTACTGATAATTCTATTTACCAACTTTCACGATTTGACAACACTCGTTCTCCTAAAAATGTTTTCCTCAGCTTTAACTAAGAGCCCAAACTGAAGTGTGTAACACCGCAGATCAAAATTTGGTTCAAAAGTGCCGGTAACTGAAATAAATATCAATGAACAATTTGACAGGTGGTGGTTTTGGAAACAACATAAGCCAAAGAACCCTCACCACAACGTCGGTTTCATCATAAATAATTAAATATTTCGTTGAAATTCCTCCTAAAAACTGCAACCATTTAGCTAGCTACCGATGTGCGGTGACTGGCTTGACGGAAAACTCAAACGCGGTTTCCACATCACATCAGGGACAGAGAATCTCCAGGCAGGTATAGGGACGTAGCCGTCAACTTTGGTTACATTGGGGCGGACTGATGGTGTGTGCCTTTTCTTTGGCGCAGCCACTTGAAACCCGCTAACAGTGCTGCCACACAGTGGCTCAAAATCAAGGAAATACCATATGAATGTAATAATAGAATGTTATAGCACTAAGTCTTGGGCAGTCAAAACTAAACAACTGATTTTTATTTTATAGTAGCAGACCCAACGAACTTCATTTCGCCTAAAATTGATTTATTCTCTGATTAGTTCTCGAGTTCTAGTTCTAGTTCTCACAGAAACATATCCTCCCTTCCAAAACTTCCACATGCAAGATTTGATTCCATTTGCTTGATTAATTCTCGAGTTATGAAGAAATTGATGTTCAAAAAAATAAATAAATAATAAGTCTATAAGGGTCAGACAGACAGAAATTTATTTTCATGTATATAGAAGAAGAAGATAGTTTGATTGTTTGACTCCGAGCATTCATCAAGTTTGAGTCAATGGCAATCAAAGCGGAATGCAAGTCTCATTATAATGTATTTAGTACAAAGCCATGAGCTCATACCTTAATAGGATCATGTGAAAGTAAGGGTCTGTAAAATATAAATAAAGTATAAATGCGGTCTACAGTTGTGAGGGAAAGTTGTTGAAGATGCGGAAGTTTTCAACCACAATGTTTGAGGCAATGAGCTGTAAAGTTTAGTTGGTAGAGTGACATCTTCATATAGTGAATACGGCTTCCGGATATAGATGATCTAAGTTCACTTCCAAAAGAAAGAGGAGTAACTTAGCCAAAGGCACTAATTGGGGAGTTTTGTGCCAAGATTCTAGAGCCAATTATTGCTGGCTGTCATATTAAATCAAATGGATATATTATAGTTTTGGACTCATGATTTGGCTTTTCATAGGGCAGAACTCAAATGATGTAAATAAATAACGTCTAAAATGATTTGGAATTAAAAAATATTAAATTAACAAAAGAAATCTGCCTAGCAAATATATTTTAACGAAAAACTATCCCTTATCAACTCGAGCAGTATATTACTTGCCATAATTCTCCGCACTCGACCACCGTGGTCCATCGAGCCACCCTCTTCCCACAATCCCTGTGGCAGTTATTGGTTGAACTCAGGTGACGTCGCTGGTGGAGTTCAGTGTTTCACGAAGGAAGTGAAGATGACGATGATGGTTGCGGAGGCGCCTATGATGAAAGGATGTTTTGCCATGGTGTACGGCAGCTGCTAATTAAATGGAATAAGGGATTTTGGTTTGCCTTTTCCCCAGTTCTTGTATATTTCATGATTTCCTTTTGATGCGGTCTAGGTTAACTTTTCCTCCGCATTCATCCGTGTGTTCTTTCTGGTGGAAAACGAGCCACTAATAATTAAATTCTGTCATGAATGCGAATCAGTGTTGTTCACAAGAACAATAACGGTGCTTGTACTGGGTGTATCCTGAATGAGGTATTTGCAAGCAAAGTAGTTATTTTAAACTCCTGTGAAAAACGTGAGATGATGTAATTACATATATGGACACCAAATAAGAGGAATCCAGTAGCCTTGCGAGCAAATGTGTAGGATTGCCAATTCGGAGATGGCGAGCTCGATTCTCGGTCCGGTCTAGGATGTTTTTGGGTTGGAAATATTCTCGACTTTCTGGGCATAGTGTATCTATTGTACTTGCCATACAAGATACATACTCATGCAATGGCGAGCAATTAATAACTGAGGAAATGCTATTAAAATAATTTGATAAGTTTTCATGTTAGGCCGGAACAAATATGTTTTTCTTCTTTTCCAATGATAATGAAGAGGGCGGCAAATAAAAAAATAAAGGAATAAATTAATAAAACCGAAAAACTCATCAGTTTACTAGCCACCCTATAACCAGAGACCGGTGGAGTGAAAAACTGTCGAAATGGCAACGTATGAAAATGCATGATACCGTAAAAATAAGACTGGCAGCTCTTGAACTTTTTGCTTGCTTCTTATGGATGCAAAATGTAAACAAGTCGAATTGGAACCGCTTTTGACGGTTCGATTGGAAACAAGATGGCGTCTTCGCCGATCTCTTATTGTAGTATTTCTACAGTTTACTAATGATTTTTTTTTTATGAAACTTCAAAATTCTTGAGCAACATATGCTTAGGGTCGAAAAGCCAACAATGCTGAACCGAGAAAAATGACTAATTTAATTTATTGATCTCAGTAGCCACAAACATGTCAATGCGATAACTAAATGGCAACACAAGTTCGACTGGTAATGAATGCTTTGAAGACAAAGTACATGCTGGTGGGCGGAACCGAGCTCGACAGGGCCCACCTAGGAAGCAATGTTACGATAGACGGGGATACCTTCGAGGTGGTCGAGACGCATCATCTATGGAAGTCGGACCTACTACGGGCTCCAGAAGAAATTGCGGTAAAAAAAGATTCACACCCGCACACAAATGTATTCTCGCCCAACTCTACGGCGAACCCAGTATCCAGAAGGTTGCTAAAGCTGGAAAGGTACGATAGACAAGCCATGTTGCTAGAATGCCGGCAGCAATCCTACAAATATGGTGTTCGCTTCCGAACCGGCAGGTACAAGAAGGCTTGGAGCGCAGCGAGCGAGGTGGGCTGACAGGTACAGAACACCTTGGCGAGCGTGGGGTGCTATCGAGGATGGAGAGATGCAGCCTTGAACCGTGTATTATGGCGTCAAATTGATTCAGTGTTGTCTGTTTAGATGTATGATGTAGATATAAATAAATTAAATGAAGCATCATCAGAACGTTCATAAACCACAATAAACTGATAAAACACCTTACCAGCGGATGGCGGATTTTAATATAGTTTTGCATAAGAACCTTACAGAAACTGTATAAAATGTTGGCACAAACAATTTCGGAAGTTTCCAATATAACCTTTATTGTATAGAAATCCTACAACTGTGTATTATTTTAATACAGTATCTGTATGGAAAGCTCAAATTTATTGCAGTATTGTAAATTCCAAGGTTTTATACATTAATTTTGAGAAAAGTTTTTGGGTGTAGGATTTTAACCTTCCGGGACTCGCATCGTTGTAAAAAGTACAACACAAAACTGCAGCGACTTGGTTTTCAGGGAAAGCCTTCCATTGATGCCGAGACTGTTATGAATGCTTGTACGAAACTGAAACGCTCGACAAATCCTGGACCAGACGGAGTGCCTTCGCTGATCATCAAGAAGTGCTCAACTGCCCTATCTTCACCATTGGCTGCCATTTTCAACACATCTCTACGCTCTGGAGTTTTTTCAGATGTTTGGAAAACATTCTACATCTGTCAGTCTATAAAAAGGGAGACAAACGCGAAGTTTCAAATTACCTTGAGATAGCTTCTCTCTGCGCAACGGCGAAACTGCTCGAGGTTATTGTTCTAGCATTTTTAACACACAGCTGCAGTAATTATATTACTGAATCTCAACATGGATTCATCCCTAAAAGGTCCACATCCACAAACTTCTTATCGTACGTATCGTTTATAGCTCCCTCGCTACAGAATCGTCTTCAGGTTGACGCAGTATACACTGATCTATCAGCTACCTTTGATAAAATTAATCATTAGATTGCGGTGTTCAAACTGCAGCGACTTGGTTTTCAAGGAAAAATCTTAGAAAATTTTCTTAGTGTAGAATTTTCAATCAATGTTATAGAGTATTTGATTTTAATTTGTCGCGTTCTGCATTGAAAAACAAAATGTTTTTGTCCAATACTATGTAAGTCAAGTTTTTTGTTATGTTAGTCGTAGTGAAAATGTTCCAATATTGTATCGTTAAAGTTAAAGGATATTATTGACGGAAAATATGTGTCTCCTTACTTGTTAGGACAAGTTACATTTTACGAGGGAAGAGTAGGTTTAAGATATTCTCGACAATTTCAAATTCCCAACAGATTTCAGAACTATGCTAGAAATGAATCGATGTATCGTATGATGTCTCTGTATAATGCAAACTGTGAACGTTTAAATATAATAATGTCTAGAGAACAAATCAAACAAGTACTTAGTCATAGTTTTTAGTTGAATGACCAATGAATGTATGTATTTTTAAAATAAGATAATGGGCATGCTGCCTACCATCAAATAAATTAAATCAAAGTTAAGTTAGTTTTAAAAAACACCAAGAATGTATCATTTGGTTTGTAAACTGTTGATATGAAAAAAACAAGAGGTTTTATGCCTACGAGAGAAAGAGCGAAATTCATTCTTAACTCCACTCTCGCTGGCTTTTCCCTCTCAATGAAAGATAAAAGATAAAAAATGAGATATCATTTTAGTCAGTTGACCAATTTGCACCAAACCACCATGTATTCCTCAAAAAATTTGTTTTTCATCAATTGAAAAGATAATAAAAGTGATTCGATAGAAAGCTCGGGTAAAATAACCCGGAACGTTCGTAAAAATGGTCATTTTGGAAAGTTCGTACTACAGCAGCGCATTTTTTTCTAAACCATTTATGATGGTGATTTTGGAGATATTCCACAGTTCTTACTCTGCTATAACCGTTGGTGGCCACCACACTATGGGGAAAAGGTGGCCATTAATCGAAAAATTTACTATCTCCAATTTGTCTAATTTATATATCATATGAAAGTATATACCCTAGATAAGAGAATGGGAAAATATTGAAGCGCTGTGTTTATTCAGTCAAAAGATATGGGCTGGTGAAGTGAAAAAAGCTGATAAAAAAAATCATTACTAACTTTGATTTGTATGTTATGAAGTCATTTTTTCTCCAAATATAAGGTTTTATATACCATTTCAAAGCTTAAAACTTTAGCTTTCCGATAGATTGGTTTGTTTTGCATGCGAAGTTTTTTTTTATCAAAAAGTTGTAGAAGAAAAACTTTAATTATCATAACTCTGTGCTATAAAATGGTCCCGGAAACCTAATGTCCCCTGATTTGTAAGTGGGAGATTGAAATATAACCCTAGTACCACCTTCTAGTGAGTGATTTGCTTGCGCATATTTGCGCGTTTACGAGAACGCTGCAATCAAATTTTTTTTTGAAAATTATGGTTTTTTATTCTCTATACCTCGTAATGATTAGAAAATGAACAACATTATTACTAGAAATATTGTTGTTTGCTATTTTATGCATGCTGTATTGAAAAAAAAAACAAAAAATTAAAAAAAAAAGTTGTTTCGCGGGTGACATTTTTTGAAGGGTTAATGATGGCTCTTAAAGGGTTAAAAAAAGGTTCTTAAATATTCCTGCACATAAAATATGTTGCATAGAAACAGTTTTCATTGAAAAAATATTTTTGGCCACCCATTTGTATTTTTTTTTTTTTACAAGGGAGAATGCATTTACACACTAACCCAGTACACGTGCATTGTAGTTGCCAAACTACCACACGGAAGTGTACTGGAGTGTCGGACTCGACCATACCGGTAATACCGACTAAACTCCCTTGGGCTCCACCATCGTTTCCCCCAGGAACTACCTCCCAGTAGTACTACTTCTGGGGGATGGCAGTACTAAACGTACTCGCTCATTATCGCTCACACAGGCACCCGTCCCATGCGAGACTGACTTGGGTGCTCGCACACCATTCACTCTATTTGAGTCTTACTTGGATGCTCTCCCGGGCGCTCCGCTGCCATGCCTCGAGGTGTCAATAGCGGTAACTGCCTGGGCCTACAGATATTACGCTACGACACTCCTGCCTCAGCACGAGCAGATCAATCACACCACTGCCGAAGCAGACCACACGCTACCCTGCCGAAGCAGGGACACTCCCCATGCACCACATGTGCACAACTGTAGGTGTGTGGGTACAACCCACTGCTACCCTGCCGCCGATGCAGCTTCTCCAAAGACCATTCGCTCCATGTGACCCTTTTTCGGGTGCTCACTCTAACACTCCACTGCCATGCCTCGAGGTGTCTATAGCTACCTCGACTCCTACCTCAGCATGTGCAGTCCATACTCAGACTTCTGCTGCGCTTCGAGGTGACAATAGCGGCGACACGCTATGACACTCCTGCCTCAGCACAACCAGATCACTAACTCCCTGCCGAAGCAGCTCACGCGCTACCCTACCGAAGTAGGGACACTCCCCAACTCACTCTAACACTCCACTGCCATGCCTCGAGGTGTCGATAGCGGTATGTAGGGTCCGATCAACGATACTACGCTACGACACTCCTACCTCAGCATGTGCAGTCCATACTCAGACTTCTGCTGCGCTTCGAGGTGACAATAGCGGCGACGCGCTATGACACTCCTGCCTCAGCACAAACAGATCACTCACTCCCTGCCGAAGCAGCTCACGCGCTACCCTACCGAAGTAGGGACACTCCCCATGCCAATTGGCACTCCCTGGGCTTGTGCTTTTGAAGCGGCACACAGTCGCTTTGATAGAGTCCGCTTACGGGCACTTGTGGTTTTTTGGGAGGGATTTTAGCAGAGCCCACTGCTAAATCCCACCACGCCCTAGGCAGTTCTCCCTGACTCGCAGACAGCTGGGGAGGGGTCGTCAAGCCCTTGGACATCATGCTGTCCCTGCTGTCCCTGCTGCCCCCCCACCCATTTGTATGAGAATTCCCATTAGTACACCGACGGCCTTCGGATAATCCGGAACGTCCGTAAAAATGGTAATTTTGAAAAGTTTATCCTAGAGCAGCGCAACTTTTTGTAAACCATTTCTGATGGTGATATTCGAGTTAATACACAGCTCCTACTCATCTACGTCCGCAGTGGCCACCAGGCGGCCTTCCGGAAAATCCGGGACATCCGTAAAAATGGTCGTTTTGTGAAGTTCGTCCTAGAGCAACGCAAATTTTCTAAACCATTTCTGACGGTGATTTTGGAGGAAATTCATAGTTATTACTCTGCTATGACCGCAGGAGACCAACAGATGGCCTTCGGGATAATCCGGAACGACCGTAGAAATTGTGATTTTGGAAAGTTTATCCTAGAGCAGCGCAATTTTTTCTAAACCATTTCTGACGGTGATCTTGGAGATATTTCAAAGTCTTAATCAGCTATGACTGCAGGTGGCCACCAGACGGCCTTCCGAATAATTTGGAACATCCGTAAAATGGTCATTTTGGATAGTTCGTCCTAGAGTCGTAATTTTTTTAGGACATTTTTGATGGTGGTCTTAGTGTTAATTCACAGTTCTTACTCTGCAACGGCCGCAGGTGGCTACCAGACAGCTTTTACGCAAATCTGGAACGTCCGTGAATGGTCGTTTTATACAGTTCGTCCTAGACCAACGATTATCTTAAAACCATTTCTGATAACGACCAGGTAGTTAGTAAATGCTCTTTACCATAAAATATTGTATAGTTTTCCACCTTCCAATTCGATGCCATTAAGGGTATGCGATAAGACACTTTTTCCTAACGAAACGAAACGAAATTTAAAATGTTTGTGTTGATTCGAAACGAAGCGAAATATATAGTTATTTACTTTCGAGAATTCGAAACGATACGAAATCAACGTCCATTTAATTCGAAATTTTTCGAAACGAAACGAAATTTTAATTTTTTTTTTCGGCGGAATTTTTATTACATTATGTACGCAATTCTGAATTCATTTTCTCAAAGTCAAATAACTGCTTTGCTACCAATAGAATTATAGTAACAGAAGAAGCAGTCTGTGATAAATCGCCGTATTCCCGTTTACCATTAACGATAAGGCAATACCCCAGCATTTATGCCGCTTTCAAATGAATTCATCGTGGAGTGGGTTCTCCCGAATATGGTCAATTTTATATCAGTAAGTATGTATATAAAAATATAGGAGTTTTGGGATTTATTTTGTATTCTGATTCAAATTCTATTTAAAACCTTATTGCGAACTTATGTGATTTTGTTGAAGTATACTTCATATTCCTTTATCAGCGTGGTTTTATGGCATTGAGTTAAATCGAAACCAGAATACGAATATAGTATACGCAGATAGAGAATTGTTAAATACATACATTTGCTCACTAGGCGAATCCTCTGCACCTTTCTAAAATGCACAAAAAATATGTCTTTCAGATTGTGTTTCAGAAATGCGATGGAAAATTTTGTACGACTGCAGCTTGCTAGGAATGAAGAAACATTTTTTTTTTTTCATACAAAAACTTGTAAAAAACCCAGATTAATCCACCTAGCGGTGATGGTGCCTTTCTCGTTTCTTTCGAGTGAGTAATTTCTACGCACTTTTGGTGAAAAAAAAGTATTTTGACCATAACTTCTGAGCCTATAGTTCGATCCGGCCAATTTTCAACAGGAAACAATGGGACCGGATTCTGCATCGAATGCAACTTCTTGCGAGCAAATCGGCTGAGGGTACATATGTGACTAAAATGAGTAAGATTTTGAAAAATGTATTTTGGCCATAACTCCATAGTCCGATTCCGCCAATTTTCAATAAGAAACAATGGGACAAGATTCCGCGTCGAATGCAACTTGTTGCGAGAAAATCCGTTAAAGATAAGTGCCTGAAAAATGAGTGAGAATTTTGTACGTGTTTCTTATGTAAAAAACCCAGATTAATCCACCTAGCGGTGATGGTGCCTTTCTCGTTCGTTCAAAAGGTTTGGAAAAATCTCAAATAACACCAATATGTGGATTGGTCTTATTTTTCATATTTGTTTATATGCATAAAATTTTTTTCGCCAAACGCAATTTGTTGCAAACAAATCGGATGAGCATAAGAGCAAAAAATGGCATTTTATTTTGTAGTTTTAAAATTAGTATTTTTGCCATAACTTTTGACCCAATTGTACGATCCGGCCAAGTTTCTATAGGAAACAATGGGACAAGATTCTGCGTCGAATGCAATCTGTTGTGAGCGACCTGAGAAGCACACATCTTGCACATCAATCACAGTAACTTATATATGACCGGATTCAGTCCCTATATGGTTACTGCAACCAGATTTGTTGAACTTGTGTTGCTTGGGGGGGAATAGATGAAGTCTGAAAAGTGCTGAAAAAATGAGCTAGACTATTTTGAACTCTTTTTCACAATAAATAGTAATTTGACCATAATATCTAAGCCCATAGTCCGATCTGGCCAATTTTCAATAAGAAAATATGAGACATTCTGCGTCGAATGCAATTTAATGCGAGTAAATCGGTTGAGAATAAGTGCCCGAAAAATGAGTGACATTTTTTTAGCGATTTTTCCATAAAAAACCCAAATTAATCCACCTAGCGGTGATGATGCCTTTCTCGTGCGGTAAAAAAATATTATTTTGAGCATTACTTCTGAGCCCATCGTCCGATCGGGCCAATTTTCAATAAGAAATAATGAGACAAGATTCTGCGTCGAATCGGTTCAGTGTAAGTGCATTAAAAGTGAGCTAGATTTTTTACGCGCTTTTTTCTGAGAAAAAGTATTTTGGCCATAACTACCAAGCCCATTGTCCGATCCGTCCAATTGTCAATAGGAAACAATGGGACAGAATACTGCGTCGAATGCAGCCTGTTGTGAGGGAATCCGTTTAGGGTAAGTGCATTAAAAATGAGCTAGACTTTTTTACGCGCTTTTTTATGAGAAAAAGTATTTTGGCCATAACTACCAAGCCCATTGTCCGATCCGTCCAATTTTAAATAGGAAACAATGGGGCAGGATACTGCGTCGAATGCAGCCTGTTGTGAGGGAATCCGTTTAGGGTAAGTGCATTAAAAGTGAGCTAGACTTTTTTACGCGCTTTTTTATGAGAAAAAGTATTTTGGCCATAACTTCCACGCCCATAGTCCGATCCGAGTAAATTAGTTGAGGGTAAGTGCAAAAAAAGTGAGCTAAACTTTTTGCTCTTTTGGTGCGCACACACACACACACACGCACACACACAGACATCACCTCAATTCGTCGAGCTGAGTTGATTGGTATATAACACTATGGGTCTCCGGGCCTCCTATAAAAAGTTCATTTTTGGAGCGAACATATAGCCTTTACGTATACCGCCATCGGGGGTGACAATGGGTCTGGGGGGTGAGAATGGGTCATCGCTCTTTCCGGCAGCCTGGAGATCGTAGAGCAAAATCGTTCAAAAAGGTATCTTATATTTTAGTCTTCTTTCCCTCAGATACATTCAATCCATTCTACAAGCATTCTAAGTAGTTGAAACAGTGACCCATTCTCACCTCCATTTGACCCATTATCACCCCCGACGACGGTACTTAGTATACGAGAAAGGCAAAAAGTTCGTTTTTGGAGCGAACATATAGTCTTTACGTATACTTTGTATACGAGAAAGGCAAAAAAAAACTTATGAGCGTAGACATATCAATCAATCCTACAAAAATCCAAATGTCTTCTAAATCTTTCGCATCTACATCCAGTTACCATTTTCTCGGGGAATCCCCATGATATTACCGCGGATACTATAGGACCTCTTTATGAAACTTAGTACGTATGTGCGCTATGAACGGGTAGCGTGACCAATCAACTATACCTCATGGTTACACTAGCGGGTAAGGACTTGGCCACTGTATTGACAGCACGGTTCTATTCTCGGCTACAGGTTACTCCAGCCCAGTGTATGAGATAGCTATATATGGTCTGGGTTATGCTAAATCGCACCAAGCGCCATTGAAAAGTTATTGTTTATTTCCGTTTGCTTTTACTGACTCTCTCTATCTTATTGGCATTACATCCCCACACTAGGACAGAGCCGCCTCGCGGCTTAGTGTTCATTAAGCACTTCCACAGTTATTAACTGCGAGGTTTCTAAGCCAGGTTACCATTTTTGCATTCGTATATCATGAGGCTAGCACCATGATACTTTTATGCCCAGGGAAGTCGAGACAATTTCCAATCCGAAAATTGCCTAGACCGGCACCGGAAATCGAACCCAGCCACCCTCAGCATGGTCTGGCTTTGTAGCAGCGCATCTTACCGCACGGCTAAGGAGGGCTTTTACGGACTAAGTATCGCAAATTCATCAAAAAGGTGTTTCACCGAACCATGACCATCGGCCATTTGAAGCAGCGAGAGATCTCGGATTGCCTGGTTTGACGTTGTGCCATTTCTACGAGCGACAGCGCTTACAAAGAGTGATTACTCTGCAGAAAAGGACTGGGAAATTGGGGGTTACTTGAATGGATTTATTGACTCGGTAATACTGACGATGGACGCATAGTTGTCCTTAAATTGAAACGATATCAACATGTTATTAGTCGGTTTCGGAAGCTTGGAGTGATGGGTCAGTAAAGGTACAATGGAGTAACTTTGTTGCATTATTGTACTTCTGGCTAGATTCTTCTTCTTCTGATTGGCATAACATCCCCACACTGGGACAGAGCCGCCTCTGGCTAGATTAATTGCCATAAATACCTGCTCTTGGATTACGTTGATAATTATTATTATTAATATCTTTATTAATGAGGTTTTCGGCCCTGGACCGGTTCGCCTCGTAAACGTTGATAATCTTCTATATAGACTAACGCAAAATGAACTCCCCCAAGAAATTATGACGTTTGAGCGGGTCGCATAATGAACTTTTGTTCGAGAAGACGAGCCGCTCAAATGTAAAAATCAGGCTACTGTCATGCTATTGTTTAGCCCATCGCCAAATCGTAGCCAGGATGTCCCGGGCTATAATTTTTTTCATACTACTTTTCAATGATGACAGCGGTCTATGTCTATTGATGATGATGAAACCGCGCTTGTTACAGGCTCGGTAAAAATCTATCGGGTGAGTGAATTCGAAAACAGCTGTACAGGTCTATACATAAAAATGAATTTCTGTCTGTCTGACCATTATAGACTCCGAAACTACTAAGCCGATCAGCGTGAAAATTGGTAAGCAGAGGTTTTTTTTGGGACGGGGAAGGTTCTTAAGATGGTTCGAGACTCATCCCCCCTTAGGAAAGGGGGGCTTCCATACAAATGAAACATAATTTTCTGCATAACTCGAGAACTAATCAGAGAATAAATCAATTTTAGATGAAACGAAGTTCGTCGGGTCTAAATAACTGGAATAAATAACTGGTCTTTGATGATTCTGCGAGCGTTACGGCCCATACAAATTTTAGAACCCTTCCAAATCGTCGTTTGAATCTTTGTTTACAAAAGCAGATAAGTCGTTTTGAAAATTTTGTCTTGATATTTTCTCGAGACACTCAAAAGGAAACCGAGAAGGAAACAATGGAACAGGATTCCGCGTCGCATGAAACTTGTTGCAAGCAAATCGGTTAAGAGTAAGTAAAAAATATGTTTTGGCCATAACTCCGAAGCCCATAGTCTGATTAAACCAATATTCGATAAGAAACAATGAGACAAGATTCTGCATCGGGCAAATCGGCTAAGAGTAAGTGCCTAAAAAAATGTATTTTGGCCATTACTTCAAATCCCATAGTTCGAATCGACCAATTTTCAATACGAAACAATGGGACATTATTCCGCGTCGGATGCAACTTGTTGCGAGCAAATCGGTTAAGAATAAGTGCCTAACAATGAGTGAGAATTTTGTACGTGTTTCGCACGTGAAAAAAGGCAAAAAAATAAACTTTGGTCATATCTGTTTAATACCGATCTGTTTAATTTTCCATACGAAACAATGGAACAAGATTCTGCGTCGAATGAAACTTGTTGCAGGCCAATCGGCTAAGTATAAGTGCCTAAATAATAAGTGAAAATTTTTCTAGTAAGAAATGAAGTTTGGCCATAACTACGAATCCCATAGTTCGATTCGGTCAATTTTCAATACGAAACAATGGTATAGGATTTCCTGACGAATGCAACTTGTTGCGAGCAAATCGGTTTAGAATAAGTGCCTGATAAATGAGTGAGAATTTTGTACGTGTTTATCATGTGAAAAAGTGGATTTTGACCATAACTTCGAAACCCATAGTCCGATCTGTACAATTTTCAATACGAAACAATGGGACAAGATTCTGCGTTGAATGAAACTTGTTGCGAGTAAATCAGCTAAGAGTAAGTGTCTAAAAAGAGAGTGAGATTTTTTGTTGTAAAAAAATATATTTTGGCCATAACTCCGAAGCCCATAGTCCGATTCTGCCAATTTTCAATACGAAACAATGGGACAAGATTCCGCGTCGAATGCAACTTGTTGCGAGCAAATCGGTTAATGATAAGTGCCTGAAAAATGAGTGAGATTATTTTGCGCACACACATACACACACACATACACACACACATACACACACATACACACAGACATCACTTCAATTCGTCGAGCTGAGTCGATCGGTATATAACACTATGGGTCTCCGGGACTCCTATAAAAAGTTCGTTTTTGGAGCGAACATATAGCCTTTACGTATACTTTGTATACGAGAAAGGCAAAAATGAATTTCGGCCATAACTTCGAAATCCATAGTCCGATTGGGCCAATTTTCAATGCGAAACAATTGGGCAAGATTCTACGTCGAATGAAACTTGTTGCGAGTAAATCAGCTAAGAGTAAGTGCCTAGAAAGTGAGTGAGAATATTTCTTATACATAAATATATTTTGGCCATAATTCCGGAACCCATAGTCCGATTGGGCCAATTTTCAATACGAAACAATGGGACAAGATTCTACGTCGAATGAAACTTGTTGCGGTTAAGGATAAGTGCCTGAAAAATGAGTGAGAATATTTTGCGCACACACATACACACACACACATACACACACACATACACACACACATACACACAGACATCACCTCAATTCGTCGAGCTGAGTCGATCGGTATATAACACTATGGGTCTACGGGACTCCTATCAAAAGTTCGTTTTTGGAGCGAACATATAGCCTTTACGTATACTTTGTATACGAGAAAGGCAAAAAAGGATATAATTTCTTTTCAAATTCAACCTTTTTAAAGGAGGCTCGGAGCAAGGATGTTATCGATCATTTAGTAATTTGCGCTCGATCATTTAGTAGTTTGTCAATAACTCATTCCAAAAGCTGAATTTCAAAATGATACAACACATGGACTTCGAGTGCGAAGGTTTTCTACAACTCTGCTTAATACTGCGGTTTTTGAATTCCACTAATAACGGAGGTAAAGCGCTAGTTGCAGTTACTTATACACCCAACCGGCGGTTGTTTGATTTTCTAACAATTCTGTATAAGAATCTAACAAAATCGGTATAAAAATTGGGCATATGCGAAATTGTTAGATTCTTATACAAAAAATGTAAGCTCTCAAACAAATATTGTTAGAAAAGCTTACAAAATTGTTAGATTCTTATATAATACTTGTATACGAATCTAACAATTTTGCATATGCTCAGTTCTTATACAGGTTTTGTTAGATTTTTATACAAAATTGTTAGAAAATCTAACATACGCCGGTTGGGTGTACTAAATGATAACAACATTTCAATCATTTAGTTTAGGTTACTGCATCTAGCACTGTAACTCCGTTATTAGCGGAATTCAAGCAACGAACTTTTAGGCAGAGTTGTTGAAAAACCTTCGCACTCGAAGTCCACCATACAACACATTTTGTAATTCAGCTTCTGGAATAAGTTATTCACAAACTACTAAATGATCGAACGCATATACGCAGACCCATAGTCTTATATAGTAATATAATACAGTAATATCCCGATTTTATCACCCCCCTGGTGAATTTTGGGGTGATAAAACAGGGTATGTGACAAAATCGGTAAAAAAAATATTTTAAATTTTTTATTCCATTTAACAAATATGAATCATTTATGCCTTGGAAAGGCAAAATGCGTGAACGGTACCAGTTTTGTCTTGTCGAAAATGCTTATAGAATCCTTCCCAGGTACTCAGAAGTCATTCATAACAAACTACTAGCGGTGAAAGTTATTTCATCGAAATCAACGTTGTTTGCAGGATTATTTACGAAAATAAAAAGAATGACTAAATTTTTCAAAAATTTTTGGGGTGACTAAATCGGGTCGAAAACGTGACAAAATCGGGACGTGACAAAATCGGGTCGAAAACGTGATAAAATCGGGGGTAGACAAAATCGGGGAGTGACAAAATCGGGTCAATACTGTATACATAATAATAATAATATAATATATAATATACGATCAACTCGACGAACCAGACTAATGTCTGTTTCTCCTTGTATATGTATTTGTGCATATAAGGCATGCAAAAATCGTTGTCAAATTTTCATCCTCAATCGAATTCAATTGAGTGCAAGAAACAGCTGCCATGGGCAGTATGAGCCGGTCATGCCCTTACACGCAATTTAGGATTAGGAGAGGTAAATTAGTTTGATACTCAATATTATAAGATTATATGAGGAATGCTGGTTTGAGACATAAGAGGTGAAGAAGTTGGCGTTTAATAAAAAAAGAGACGTTCTAAAAATACTTTACATGGGCCTCAGTAATCCGCGCCACGACTTTGCCTCTTCGACAAAGTTGTACTGATCTAATTCATATCCGATGTAAATGTACACTCTGAGCCCAGCATCCTAAATATTAGCTTGGACCACTTTTGGAAAAAAATGGGATAGAATAGTTAAAGATATATTTCGTTTTATGGTGGACATTTCTAACAAAACACCGAAGACATTTTATAGAAGAAAACTAAATACGTATTTGTCGACTCAGAATAGGATTAATTAGTAGGCGTTAATAGAAAAAAGTGTGTAACATTAAATTTTGAAAACAGCTTTATGATTTTGTTCAGCGGCGCAGCCAAAACTTTTGATAATACACTACCGTACGAGACAGTAGGATATAAGTCTAAATTTGTTTCGAAATTCCGCAGAATTCCGTTTAATTTCGTTATAAGCTAGCTTTTTCTAGCGATTTTTTTGTAATTTTACGAAACGAAACGAAATCAAGAATTCAGATTTTGCCATGCTCGAATTCCGCGAAATTCCGCGGAATTTCGTTTCGAACCACCTGAAACGAAATTTTTCGAAATACCGCATATGCTTAGATACCATACCTACTTGAGTTACATAGTGTGCACTTTGCTTTACTCGATGTACTGTAAATCTATGTGAATCCTGGCTAGTATGATCAGTTTTTTGATGATAATTTTGATAATAATAACGAGTGGCCTATCACAACAAGCATTAAATGCTGTTAAAGGTCTGATTTAGCCAAAAAGAAGCTATTTCAGCTAAGAAACTTTGTTGGGATGTGATAGGAATGCAAAATACGGAATTATAATTGGATGTAAGAAACAAGTTTTTCCTGCATTTCAAATTCTAACAGTTAATGTTAGTACTGTATTTCCCCCTCGAATACTAAGGCATTCTTCCCTACTAGCTGTTCCATACCACCGAACAAACTATGGTTACAACAACCCACTGGACCCCTGTATCCGTGCTTTTAATGTAATTTGTAACGAATTTGACTTCAACATCTTCAAAAATGTTTTTAAAAATAGAATAAATAGAATTAATATTTAAATTCAGTCTATACGATTGTTGTATCGAAGACGGTGTTAATAAATAAATATAATCAAACTGGTGGTCTCACATGTACTATCACTACTCTACGGATGAATTTTAAACTTCACAATATTTCAACATATTGGTTGCCAATCCCCGAACAACTTTGTAGAAGACGGCAATTTTCTAAATCCCTCCCAAGATCCCAAGATATCGAAGAACTGATATCTCATATGCAATAGCACCTCCTTGCAGATGAATTTTAAATTATTTATTTTTTTCAACATATTGGTTTCCAGTCCTCGAACAATTTTGTAGAAGACGGCAACTTTCCCGAAAGATCCCGAAATATCGAGCTAAACTGATCTCTCATATACATTAGCGTCGCCTTATGGCTTAATTCTGAACTAAACAGTTTCTCAACATATTGGTTTACAATGCTCGATCAACTTTATAGAAGATAGCAACCTTCAAAAACCAATAGATCCCGAGATATCAAACCAAACTGATCTCTCATATACAGTAGCGCCACCTTGCGGATGAATTCTAAACTAATTAACTTCTCAACATATTGATTTCCAATCCTCGAACAACTTTGTAGAAGACGGCAACTTTCTAGATTCAACAGATCCCGAGATATCGAAGAACTGATCTCTTATATACAGTAGCGCTTCCTTGCGGATGAATTCTAAATTTTTCAGTTTCTCAACATATTGGTACTCGAACAACGTTGTAGAAAACGGCAATTTTCTAAATTCAACAGATCTCGAGATATCGATATCGCCTTACGGCTTAATTCTGAACTAAACAGTTTCTCAATATATGGGTTTCCAATGCTCGAACAACTTTATAGAAAATGGTAACTTTCCAAAGCCAATAGATCCCGAGATATCAAACAAAACTGATCTCTCATATACAGTAGTGCCACCTTGCGGATGAATTCTAAACTAATTAGTTTCTCAACATATTGGTTTCCAATCCTTGAACACTATTGTAGCGCCTTTCAGTGGGAGAATTCTAAATCAATTTTTTTCTTGACTCATAGGGGCACATGGGATTATAGATAGATTTAGATTTTTTCTCAGAGTTTTTAGAATTCTTATAAGGAACATTGCGCCATTGATTGAGAAAAATAAATATTTTCATCGGTGTTCCGATGGTTCCGGATCTTCCGGAGGACCAGCAGAAGATTCATTGGATTTAAAAAATGTCCTCAATGAGAGTATATATCCCCTTTATTATTTTCCCGAAAAAATCACGTTGATCATTTGAATTGGCTTCATTATAACGGATTTTAGGACTGTTGTACTTTTTACAACACGCGAGTTCTCGTGTTATGAAAGTTGAAGCGATTTGTTAAAGGTTAAGTCAACTGGCAAATGAGATCCACAGAGCCTAATCCCCTTTGGCATTCAAATAGCCCGCGAAGAATTAACACGAAAAAGATCAATATTGTTTGCTCATCTCTTATATCAGTAATAGCCAAATATCATGTCAGATTGCCGACTTCCAGAATGTAATTTGTTCAGAGCCACTTTGTACGATTCTGAGAACTCACTGCTATGGGAGTCATCTTTAGTGTAAACAAGGAGGCACGGTGAAAACACAAATTACACTCCAGCTTATAAATGAATTTAAGATGAATTCAACCGAACTGGTTCCACCGCGTGTATCCATCCGTTCTGGGTAATATTTTCTCACGGAAGAAAGGGGGGAGTTTCCTATCTCATTTTCCAAGACGCACAGCATCACGCGATTCGACAATTTCATTGAATACAAAAGGAAAAGCACAATCAAGAAATATCCCGAAAAAAATCTAATCCATTTCATTCGTGTTCTGTGCATTGGAGAAAATTAGCAAAAAAGGAGAAAAAATGCCAGATCGTGCTTACGAAAGATTTCGAGGGTTTCGTGCTTCTGCCGTTTCGATTAAATTGTATCTTTCCTCGCCAGCGTCGTTTCCCGGTGGCGTGCTCTCCAAAGTAGGGAAAAAGTTCATTATCACACATAAAAACATGTGAGAATTTCAGCGATAACACGACTAAGCCGGACTGGGAGAAAGCTCCGGTGAGGAGCAAGCAGTTGAAATTATATTTATGGAACACGATAAATCACCACAACAGAACACATTCATCTCTCCGCCACGCTTACTAATTTGGAAGAGAGGGTGTCCCTTTGAAACGCGTTACGTGAGTCCCATTGTGCGGCGGCGGGTTGGTTACAGATTTATTTCAACCTCAGCGTTTGTCCCCTTGTGTTGTGTTTTGTGTATGTGCGATGCTTTTGATGAACTGATGGATATCGATTTTTTTTTGTGGTTATGATAAATCACATGTACCGAGGAATCCACACTTGCGAGTTTTCATCAGTTATCAGTTACTATTCGCTATGAATGTTGTGCCAACAGCAAAGTTTAATTGCTTGATTCAAAGGGATGTGTTAAATAAATTTACAATTTTATTGGTTTTCTGCTCATTCTTCTTTTTCTTCTTCAATGGCTCTACATTCCAACTGGAGCTTGGCCTGCTTTTCAACTTAGTATTCTATTAGCATTTCCTCAGTTATTAACTAAAACCAGTTGGAAGTCACTCATATTCATAGTGATATGACACACTGACAAGGCACAAACATTAAAACGGGGCCTGCCACAATAGATCAACCAACTGGTCGCAGTGAAAAATGTACCCAACAATGAAAAAAAAAACCAAAACCAGTTATTAATCTATACCCGCCGCCATTGCATGAATATGTATCTTGTGTGGCAAGTACAAGGATAAACTATTCCCAGAGAATCGTGAATGTTTCCCACCCGAAAATATCCTAGACCGGACCGAGAACTCGCCATCTCCGGATTGGCAATCCTACACCAGTACTCGCAAGCCTACTGGAGACCCCTGCACATTATTTTGACATTAATACGTGCTCCATATTCTATTCTACTTTCGAACTTTAAAATTCTCTGTTATAAGAGGAGTAGGAATTCTTCATGTACAAAATGCTATAACCTTTTCTAAAATGTAGCTAAATAAGTCATGCTCTTAGAAATAAGATTGAGGAATCCACTCAAACTCTTTGAATCGTCTTATTAAATTCATTGAATTTGAATTTGGTTATTCCCTAAACCAGAAGGATTAAGGTAAACTCTATAGTCGCCACTCTCGCAAAAAAACAAAACTTCTATTGAAAGGCCTTAAGTTGCGATACTTGGCCAGAACGTGTAAAATTTTGTCAGTTTGAAGATAAGTAATCCATTACAACTTCCAAGAAAGAAAATTCAAATTTAAACAGTTTCTATGTTTCCGAAGAAGCAGAACGAACGTAAATCAAAAATGGAATCCCATTTTGGCGTTGTAAATGGTGGTAACAAACAGTCTGAATTAATATACTTACAATAACAATTTGACTTCATCGTCGACTTTTCGATCCGGGGATGCGATCTTCTTCAGGGCCTGTGGTTTTATTATAACAAAAAATAACAAAATCAATCCACAATTATTCCCAAAAAATTTATTCGTCGGCAGTAAATTTGATAATTAACGCTACTTTCTCACGGGGGTTGGTCTTGTTTTAGCGGCAGAACCTCATCACCCCAAAACTTGGTAATTACCTAGTGCAGCGCTCTTGTCAAAGCGAAGTGATAAGACGAAGGAAACTGGCGATTAAGTTGACTCTATAACTATTCCTTGGAAATAACCAAGCCCTGGCATACCGAAAGCAAATAGAAGAGTTCGTCAAAGTGACGAGGCTGACTATTTGATGCTTTGACGCTAAACATCGCAGTAGGTATTAGTTACGTGTTTGGTTGAAGTAATTCAGCGGAAAATATCAATGTCACGCGTAAACTGTACACAACTGCACGATTTTACAAACGCTTTCAGTATGTTACAGGATACTTGTCTCGTCACTTCTCTAAGCTTCAACTCGTTGCGTCTCTTCTATTCTTGTTCACTATGACATCGGCCTTAGATTTCCCAACGATTCTTGGGCAAGGGAACATAGTAGAAGCATAAGTACTAGAACGCTAGTGGTGCTGTAGTCATTAAAATCATTTTGCCAAATTATGCTTCAACAAGTTTCAATTGGCCATAATTTATGCATCATGTTGTGTTGCATGTTTGGTTTTATCAACATCGATTTGACACTTGTAGTACCGGTACTTTGGCTGCCAGGTCGAAGTAACCTAGATGTTAGTCACGCGAACAGTAACGACATTAGCAATCTTATACTTTTGAATCAACTGGGAACATCAACGTTACCACTCGGTCGGAGTGGCTTAAGCTTTCGACTTCAGTGTAAGTCGCCCTAATATAAGACGACGGTTTTCTAATTTGTTTGCTCTTCGTACATATCCCGTACACTTTAGTATTACTTAGAGTCGTTTTATTTAAAATAATTTGGGCTAAAGGATGTCTGTTGATATACACCAGCGGTTCTCAACCTGGGGTACATGTACCCCTGGGGGTACCTTTGCTAGCCGCAGGGGGTAGCTCGTACAAAAATGCGTAATGGCGGACTAATATATAACAATATATATTGATAATGTTTTGATATTTTTTTTTTTACATCAAATATTTGACATCTACATAATATGCATAGCGATCAGTAAAATCAGCCAACTGAATCCTGACCTCCACAACCAACAACTACAACAACAAAATGTTGAAGAATATGTCCAGAAAATTCCTTCTAACTAAAATCTAGAATTAGAAGGATCGGAGCCCTCGATTGTTTCGTTGCAAAAGGATTAGAAGCATCTTTCTACGTTTCTCGGAAGCGTTCTTCCAAGCTGCTCGGTGGTCGCCTTTTAAGAGGCTTGGCCGACTCCTTTCAAGAGGTCTAGAAGCCTTGTTTTAAAAGGCCTCCTTTCAAGAGGCTCAGAAGGTTAATTTCAAAAGAATCGGTACTGAGGGTGGTGGGTTCGAGTCCCATCGAAAAAAGGTTCCTTTAAGGGGCTCGTGAGTCTACTTCTAAGAGCCTCCTTCAAAGAGGCCCGGAAGCCTCCTTTCAAGAGGCCCGGAAGCCTCCTTTCAAGAGGCCCGGAAGCCTCCTCTCAAGAGACCCGGAAGCCTCCTCTCAAGAGACCCGGAAGCCTCCTTTCAAGAGGCCCGGAAGACTCCTCTCAAGAGGCCCGGAAGCCTCCTTTCAAGAGACCCGGAAGCCTCCTTTCAAGAGGCCCGGAAGCCTCCTTTCAAGAGGCCCGGAAGCCTCCTTTCAGGAGGCCCGGAAGCCTCCTTTCAAGAGGCCAGGAAGCTTCCTTTAAATATGCCAGGAAGCATCCTTTCAAGAGGCCAGGAAGCTTCCTTTAAATATGCCAGGAAGCATCCTTTCAAGAGGCCCGGAAGACTCCTCTCAAGAGACCCGTAAGCCTCCTTTGAAGAGGCCCGGAAGCCTCCTTTCAAGAGGCCCGGAAGCCTCCTTTCAAGAGGCCCGGAAGCCTCCTTTCAAGAGGCCGGAAGCCTCCTTTCAAGAGGCCGGAAGCCTCCTTTCAAGAGGCCCGGAAGCCTCCTTTCAAGAGGCCCGGAAGCCTCCTTTCAAGAGGCCCGGAAGCCTCCTTTCAAGAGGCCCGGAAGCCTCCTTTCAAGAGGCCCGGAAGCCTCCTTTCAAGAGGCCCGGAAGCCTCCTTTCAAGAGGTCAGGAAGCCTCCTTTCAAGAGGGCAGGAAGCCTCCTTTAAAGAGGCCAGGAAGCCTCCTTTCAAGAGGCCAGGAAGCCTCCTTTCAAGAGGCCAGGAAGCCTCCTTTCTAAAGGCCCAGAAGCCTCCTTTCAAGAGACCCGGAAGCCTTTTTTCAAGAGGCCCGAAAGCCTCCTTCCAAGAGGCCAGAAGCCTCCTTTAAAGAGGCCAGGAAGCCCCCTTTCAAGAGGCCAGGAAGCCTCCTTTCAAGAGGCCAGGAAGCCTCCTTTCAAGAGGCCAGGAAGCCTCCTTTCAAGAGGCCCGGAAGCCTCCTTTCAAGAGGCCCGGAAGCCTCCTTTCAAGAGGCCCGGAAGCCTCCTTTCAAGAGGCCCGGAAGCCTCCTTTCAAGAGGCCCGGAAGCCTCCTTTCAAGAGGCCCGGAAGCCTCCTTTCAAGAGGCCCGGAAACCTCCTTTCAAGAGGCCCGGAAGCCTCCTTTCAAGAGGCCCGAAAGCCTCCTTTCAAGAGGCCCGAAAGCCTCCTTTCAAGAGGCCCGAAAGCCTCCTTTCAAGAGGCCCGGAAGCCTCCTTTCAAGAGGCCCGGAAGCCTCCTTTCAAGAGGCCCGGAAGCCTCCTTTCAAGAGGCCCGGAAGCCTCCTTTCAAGAGGCCCGAAGCCTCCTTTCAAGAGGCCCAGGAAGCCTCCTTTCAAGAGGCCAGAAGCCTCCTTTCAAGAAGCCCGGAAGCCTTCATTCAAGCGACCCGGAAGCCTCCTTTCAAGAGGCCCGGAAGCCTCCTTTCAAGAGGCCCGGAAGCCTCCTTTCAAGAGGCCCGGAAGCCTCCTTTCAAGAGGCCCGGAAGCCACCTTTCAAGAGGCCCGGAAGCCTCCTTTCAAGAGGCCCGGAAGCCTCCTTTCAGGTTAATTTTCAGTTACGCTTATTTTTATTTATAGCAAAACATAGGGGGTACCTCAGTCAATGCAAAAGTTCGAAGGGGTACCTCTCATTAAAAAGGTTGAGAACCGCGGATATACACAATAAATAAATAAATATATAAATAACAGGCACAAAAGTTCATCGCCTTGTCGTAGTCCCCGGCGGGATTCGAACGAACTGGAGTGTTCGCCCGAGATCTTCAGAGAATTTAACACACCATCCAACGTTGCTTTGATCAGTCTCGTATGGATCCCGAGAAAACTGTTTTCTTTCATAATTTCATATGCCACCTTGAAATCTATAAAGAGATGGTGCGTTAAGACCTAATTTACACGGAATTTTTGAAGGATTTGTCGTGCAGTAAAGATTTGGTTCATTGTCGAGCGGCCGTTAACGAAGCCGGCTTGATAATTTTCCACGAACTTATTTACTATTGGTGATAGACGGGGGAAATGATCTGGGATATGACTTTGTAGGCGAAATTTAGGATAGTAATCGCTCGAAATTTCTCACACTCCAGCTTGTCGCCTTAAGCCATATCAATCCATTGTTGATGCTGAATTGATTTTGATTCATAATCATCAGAAATCAGCATTATTGGGCAAAACATTGTTTTGCATATAAACAATAAAGAATGATCCACAAAAAAAACGATCCGTAGATAATAACTGAATATTACATAAAACGCTACCATAAAATAGTCTGGAGTATCCAAGTTATCACCGAACCAGGCCACACACCGCAGCAACAGCCGCGCCGGTGCAACAGGGCACCAACGCGTATATTTTCTGCTGACGCCAGGGGTCAGCGCACCGCCGAGTAGACTATGACCGTACTTGACGACAACGACAGCTGACGAGACATATAGTATGTAAGCATTTATTGTAATATAGAAAATCAAATGAATAGAACAGTTTAAGTTTGAACTCCATCGGGAGTAGTCGCGTCTTTTTTAAAAAACGTACCGAATAACCCCCGGTGTAACTGGCGCCCGAACGCGGGACCCGTCTTCAGCAACAGATAAGGTTTTAACACCGAAGCCGCCTTGAGCTTCCACCAGGAGCTCCATCGACCCCAATCAACTTGGATCGCTGTCAAATCGCATCTTTGGAGTTCAGCGACTAGGCGCGCTGAATAGGACATCCCAGCAACCCAGGATAACTACGTGGTCATATAAGTCAAATCGCTGCCACCGACAGAGCGATGAATGCTCTGCTTCTACACTGTGAGTATTAATCCACAGAAAGAAATAGGTTTAAGATAACACCGCACCGTCTGCTGTAAGTGCGTAATAAACTAAACACTACTAATTCAGAGGGAGGAGAGAGGAGGAGGAGGAACCCACGGTATCCAAGTCCCTGAAATATCACAATCTTTGCTCAAACTAACTTAAAATCCAACCAAAAGTTATTCAAAATTTAAACCCATACAAACGCGACCTCGACTACTAATAACACCGCGTTTAGCCCACCCGTAAGCGACCCGCTAAAATATCACAGATAGGCGCGAACACTAACACAAAAACCAAAACAAAACTAAACCAAAGTGCATGATTTTTTTTTAGTGAATTTTTGTCCAGTGATCTCGGCAAAATAGTGAAAATTTCGGCAAACAAGTGAAAATTTCAGCATATTAGTGAAAACTCCGACAAATTAGTGAAAATCATGCCAAATTCCAACCCAAACTTACTCCAACCGGCACGTCGCTTTGTACCAAATCCTCAAATTCCCCCAATTCCGCCTTTTAATGAATCAAATCCTGCGCCTAATCCCGTACCAAACCCCACTCCTAACCCCGCACCAAGGTTCACGATTGATAGGAATATCTCCTTCGAGGACCGCGGCAAAATCCCACAAATCATCAGGGATCTGCCAGAATTTAACGGCAATCCACGCGACCTTAGTCAGTGGATTCTCGACGTCGAAGATGTTTTAGAACTCTTTGATGATTTGAAGATCTCTTTCCAATACCATCTTTTGATAAAAACCATTAGAAGAAAGATGAAGGGCGAAGCCAACGACGCCCTCATTACAAGCAACACTCCCACGCAATGGGATAGCATCAAAGACGTTTTGAAGTTATATTACGCCGACAAAAGAGATCTCATGACGCTTGACAACCAGTTGAAATCTCTTAGGCGCAATAAGATCGAAAGTCTCGAGAGCTACTACAGTCGAGTAAGGGAAATGGTAACTCTAATAAGTTCATCCATTTCCATTGACGATCAATGGAGAGGTTTCGAAACCGTTCTAATGCGACTGTACAATCAAATCGCATTAGACACTTTCATTCGAGGTCTTGGAGATCCACTCTCCAGATTCTGCAAAAATTTCAGGCCACAAAGATTGGCGCAAGCATATAGCTATTGTGTAGACTACCTGGATCTTGATGCGCGCAACGCTCCAGTGCCAGTACCTTCTTGGCACCCACTTCCAAGTGCTACTACCTCACAACCTAAGGCAAATTTCTCAGAAAGACCCCCAGTACCGCCACGCCAACATACAGCGCATAATAACTTTCAAACAGCCCCAACCGCTCCACCTAGAAATTTCACTCAGCAGTACTATACCCCGCAACCTCAACCAAATGTGTTTGCCACAAAAAGAACATTTTTCCCAGCTCAACCTCGCGCCGAGCCAATGGATACGAGTTCCCTTCGTACCCAGCTAGTTAACTACGGAAACCGACCGACAGCACAACGTAGAGGTGCTAGTGACTCTATGAAGGCACATGATCCCCATGCTAAACGATCCGCACATACTTTGGAAGAATGTCTGAGCCCAGCAGAATATGAAAAATGGTACGACGAGCAACTCGAACCGAGTAAAGAATATCTTAATGATGAAGAGTGCGTAGAGGCACTTGAAAACATTAACTTTAACGATGAACAGGCCGATCCAAATCAAGCTGATCAACCTGAAGAACCAACGAACAGATTCTGACGGCTATCTTAAAAGAATTTTGTGATCCAACGAAAACCAATGGTTTACATACTTCTGAAGAAATTCTAGGACAATTCCAGGAGGTGTTTAAAAATTTGTTTAGTAAACCTGGTCTTTTAAAATTCGATTTACTCAAATCATGTTGCGAGATTTAGAGGAGCAAGAAAAAATTATTCGTGATACTCACGATCGAGCTCACCGCGGTATCCAAGAAAATAGACATCAGATTGATTTTGCGTGAATTTTATTTCCCGAAAATCATGCAACATCTGAAGAAGCATATACGCGTTTGCGATCTGTAACACTTCTAAATATGACCGTCGTCCACTTATAATTCCGATCCAGGAAACCCCTATACCCAACTATCCTTACCAAATCCTTCACCTGGACATTTTCCAAATAGAGTCCAACTACTATTTATCTAGCATTGATAAATTTAGTAAGTATGGACGTATGGAGTAAGTATGGATTATAAAATCCCAAATTTCGCAGACAGCTCAATCAGAAAATCTTGAAATTCGCGGCAATTTTGTGGTATTTCGGTACAAAAAATAAAAACCCAGATTAATCCACCTAGCGGTGATGATGCCTTTCTCGCTCGTTCAAAATGGTTGATAAACATATATGAAAAGTCTAAAATAACAATTGGTGAATAAGACTTATTTTTCACATTGTCACAGATAAACCGGCCTAGGGTCGAAAATCTCGTAAATAAAGATAAATTGAATTGAAAATTCACATTTGTTTAAACACATTGCTGCCGGATGCAATTTGTTGCAAGCAAATCGGATGAGGTTAAGTGCCCGGAAAATGTGATGAGGTTGTGCAATTGCACAAATCGAGTTTCAGACATAGTATAAAATTTTTTATTTTGGCCATAACTTTTGAGCCCATTCCCCAGTTCGGCCTGATTTTTAATGTGAAACAATGGGACAGGCTTCCCCGTTTAAATAATCGGTTAAGGATAAGATTTCGAAAAATGAGTTAGATTTTTTTGCACACACACGCACACACATGCACATACACACACTTCTTCTGAAAATTCGTATCGTTTGCTTTGAATACGAGAAAACAAAAAAAACGGTGGTGAGAAAAAAACAAATGTTTCCAGTTGTCAAACTTTCGAGTGCTTTCCGTTTTGAAGCCAGAATCCAGCTGAAATTGTTGTTTTGAATACACTGGATTCTGTTTTTACACGATTTACATTTTCTCAATTTTCTACTCATCCTAAATGTTTAACGCATATTAATAATCATGTGATTTTTCTTTGATTTATTCTGGATTTTTTGAAACATGTTGCGAAGATTTTGGAGGTAAATTGAAGTCACACGATAAAAAATACGAGCGAAAAAAAATCGTGTAAAAACAAAATCCTGTGTAATATGATTCTTCATATAGATAAAAATTCAGTTGACCATCCCCGTCAAAAATTGTATTTCGTTTTATTGTTTCAGTCGATTCTTTGGCTTATTTAAGGTCAACTTTCCCAAAGAAAATACGGGTTCTTTGAAGCCTCTAACTATTAAATCGAAAACAGAAACCGAAAACGTTTGCTCGTGTTAACCGACCTGAAAAAAAAAACTCGATGTTCGTTCAAAATCGGGCCAATCTTAAAAAACAGCACTTTTTCGATTTTTGTTATAAATTTAAAAAATACTTAAGCGAAAAAAAAAATTGACGGGAAAGGTCAATTTTTGCTGATGAGTAGTTCCGTTTTTGTCATTATCATTCAAACACTTTTTAACAAGATTTATGAATTTGATCTGATTTAAAAAAAATCTGATCGGAATTCTACTGGGGTTGCTTTTCTTTATATGGAAAGCATTTCGCAGTAATTATGAATGTATGGTTAAAATTGATTATTTTGATTTCTAAACTGATCCAAAACTATTTATCAGATCACTCTACAAATAAACTATCCAAGTACAAAATCTGATAGATTACGCGTGACAGAGCTAGTGTTACAAAAATCAGCATTTTTGAGCTCATATTGTACAATAATTTATATCGTAATGATTACATACCTGATATACTATCAGAAAATCGAAAATCGTTGCTTGCCTTCGTGTAATTTGTTATGGATTGTGGCAAGGATGTTTTCGATCATTAGTATTGTACCTTGCAACAAAATGACAACTTTCGTGATCATTTTCCAAGGCTCTCAAAGATGTGAAAAATTTCTCCGCAGTACAAATAGCACGTGCTATCCAAGCATTCACCGCCGGAAAGTACCACGTGGCGGCCAAATTAAAAAAATATCGAATTGGCTTTTTTTCTGGAGGTATGTTGTTCTTAGGCGACTATCTGGCGCGTATTTTTCGTTGCGACCAAAAATGAGCGGAGGAGTAGATTTTTTTATGAGCGGTACAGTAAAAAGGTTCGATAATTTAGTAGTTTGTCAATAACTCATTCCAGAGGTTAAATTTCAAACGTGATATGTGGAGGACTTCTAGAGCGAAGGTTTTTACAACTCTAATTGTTGTTTCTATTGCACTAATAACAGAGTTATAGCGCTAGTTGCAGTAACTTATTATACAGACTGATCGAAATTTTGTTATCATTTAGTAATAGTAACTAGTGCTTTAACTCTGTTATTAGTTGAATCAAACAACAAACTATTAGGCAGAGCTGTAGAAAAATATTCGCACTAGAACTCCGCTGTAACACGTTTTGACATTTAACCTCTGGAATGAGTCATTGTAGTTTGTCAATGATCGAATTAGGACTATCAAATGATCTAATACATACTTGCATTATAGAAAAGTTTGGATACTTTTTTACTGACTCTAAATAGAAAATTTTCTCCGAATCCTTCCAAAACTCAGTTTCTCCTACATAATCCGAGTGCTTTACAAACGAAATTAATATCCTATGGAAAGAACCACGCGAATAACGTTGATATAGCCATTTAAATGCGAGTGTTCGGAATATGAGTCATTTTCGGGACTTGAGTCAAAACGGTTTATATTTTTCAACGTCCGATTAAATGCCACCGAACCAAAGCACAGCACCCGGTGCGTTACCGCACGTATGCACAAGCAGCCGATGTCTTGATGCAGTGAAATAGTTATTTATTGCAAATCGCGTAGCCTCTTGTTCTTCGAACACTGCCCTCTCAAGAAACAAAGATAGCTCAGGGGTAACGTGATAGGCTCTCAATCAGAGGATTTATGTTCGGTCCTCGTGTTAGCCATCTTCTTTTTTTTTCAAAACTCATATTTTCTAGGAGTGTGGTATAATATTACGCATTGCAAGAAAAGTTTTGAATACTAGAAAATTCAAACAAAATTTTTGTATTTAACATTTTCCATGCTAATAATCAATGGAACCTAATGCTGTGTATTGTTTATATTTATATTCATGACATTTCTATAATTGAATCCATCTGATTATTTGGGATATTTGAAAGAATTCAGGTCTGAACTTTAGATGATGGAGGTAGGAAATGAAACATAAATGCATAAATTGAGAATCGATATGTACTCAACAGTTTTCTTTAATGATTGTTAGCAGAAACAAAATAGCTTTTGATTTACCTTGGTAGTAATTAAACTTGCCCACCGAGTTTCAATAGAGAGTAAACATAAGTGGAAAATTATATTCGATTGCTTCAATGCACAAAGAAAAGATGCCTTACTGAATAGAAAAGACATAATTTTCAATAAAATTAGAAGCTTGCGAGTTTATGGGGCAGCAGACGCTATATCCAAGGAATAAGGACCGGGGATTTCCCTCTGCGCGTTATTTCCGCGCAGACATCCAATTTTTTCTTTTTTTCTGTTATGCTCATGAACCAGTTTCCCCAAATCTCATTTGCTCGGATCAACATTCAACCCAGCTGAGCTAAAAATAGAACATTGCCGCACGCAATGCGATGTGTGTTGGTGATGCTTCATACGGCAATATTCATCCGACGGCAAGAGACTGAAGCGAATACAGTGCCGTTCGTTCCCGCCGAAATGTGTTTGCATAGCGTCCTCACGCATACCAGCTGCGCACCCATATGCTGATTGAACGAAAGAAAGATGCATTTGCGTAAAAATAGAACAGAAGCACAGAAGCACGGCTTGCCGCTGATGCTACGATGGTAAAGCCATGGTAAATCCACAGTGGCGGAAATCCAGACAAAACCTAAAACAAATCGTTCTTTCGTGAAGCTGATATTATTTTAATTTTGCACATTTACCCGGATAAAAAATATCATTAAAATATCATAAATTTTATTGTTACAACACCATTTAAAACATTATTTTTACCATTGAATTTAATGGAATTTTAACAATAAAATCACATGAGAAATAATGGTTTTCCACGATAAAATGAATGGTAAATGGGACTTTTACAATTAAAAAGGGGGGTTGTTATGTATCTTTACAATAAAAAAATCGAAAAATTTCCATAAAAAATTCGGAGCAAAACAATTGATTTTACGGTTCTTCAATGGGATGATTTCGAGCGACAAAACAATAGAAAACATTGTGTTTTGAATGTTTTCAATTACTGTTTCTATTGTTTTACAATAGAAATACAACAGGATTTAGAATACATTATACTCCAATATTACAATAAAAATACAATACAATTAATTGTTTTACAATTTTTTTATTTTCAAGTTAATTTTAATTCAGTTAAAACTTGATTTTAACTCATTTTAACTCGCATTGCTGTTACTTGGCTACGGGTGCATAAACCTGTGAAAAATGTAAATTATTGAAAAGACAGTATCACCGTCTTCGACCAGAGGTCGCACAGACTGAACACTCAACATCTAGCATGAGACAACGGAAAGGACATTTACACAACACCCAGTGGACCAGTGGAGAACTTTTCGCTTTACGAAAAGTTTTCTCCTTACCGGGGCGGGAATCGAACCCACACTCCACAGCATATGCGTTTAGACGATTGACGTCGCTAACCGCACGGCCACGAAGCCCACAAAAAGAATGTCAAAGAATGTCAGTTTTATTAGAAGTACGTCGAGAAGAAAAGAAAAAATTACCTGCATCAGTTCTTATTATACCCCGTTGGTAAGATTGGTCAATGGTAGCCACTGAACGATCTTGAATCAGTGAACAGCAAGCAGCAGTATTTTATTTATCATAAGCTTCATTTCTGTAAAGGAACAAGGATACATGTTACCAGGTATGTCATCAGGTATTATGAAGATAATTTTTTTATTTATTTTTTGTTCGGGATGAACCACTGCGTGCATTGTGTAGATTGAACTTTTGAATGTAGTATTTATAAGGGGCCTGCCAGAGTAGACGCGTCTACGCGACGTCGCGCGAAAATTGTACGCAAGGGAATAACAATCAAAAATAAGGAGCTGTCAAATCATATGGACGCTTCGCTTCGTATCGCACTTCGCGTCTACTCTGGCCGCACCCTAAGATTACGATTACCGGTGGTGAGTATAAACCGTTTGTCAGCGCAGTATCATTACTTGACACTTTACCGATCGCTACTAAACGCCCTGCTAAAACAGTAGCGCAGCTGACAGGTGACCAAATTTAACAGCGCTGCTATTTGATGAACTATCAAACGTCGAACGTCACCGGTACGGAATGCAGCCACCAAAATGATAACCGAAAAAAGTGACCGATGCGAAAAAGAGTGACTAATCTAAAATGACAGCACTGATCAAAATACTCGCTCCCAGTAATGATGTTCTAACGCGCACTAACACTTTAAATACTTACCACGTTACAGAAGCCGTATAGTGATCTACCGCTTGCCCAGCAGCAGAAACTGTAATGAAAAAAACACTTTCTGCACCATACAGTTTAATTATTTTCATCTCTTCACTAATTATAAACAAAACTGTACACGCTCAAATGAATTCAGCCATTCTCCGAGTAAAATGATAAGCAAAAGTTTTTGTTCCCTTTCATTTTTTGAATTAAATTTTTTTATTGCATAACATTTCTAGACCTGCAATATGAAAATATATACTTGAGAATCGGTATAACATTTTTATTCAATTGCAAAGCTATTGTAATTTTATTGTTTTCAATTGTTATTTCATCAATATAATAAATCCATGAAATATTCCAAAATTATATTAATACAATTACATTAGACGGATTTCCAGATCATCCAAACCGAATACTTTTAAAATTTGTTTAGTTTTTGGATGAGCAATACTAAACATAAGCAAACAATAAAAATATAATAGAATGAATCGGTAACATTTAAATATATTGTAATTTTAATGGACGTACAATAAAGATCTTTTACAACCATGAACATTTTACAATAGGCGTACAATAGTTTGTATTGTTTGCCACACAATCTATTGTATTTCAATGGGTTATGTCATACAAGTTACTGTAAATTTTTATCCGGGTAGTCAAGGATAATTCCTTAATTTGTTAATTGTAGTTGGTAAATTTAATTTTTGGTGACTTGCCTCAAGTTCATGCTGTAAAGTATCTCCTAAACATATATGTATGGGAAAATTAAATTTGACTAAATTTTTTATCGGGAAAGATTCGGAAAGAACTGATATCATGCATTGAAATATATATTTTGTCTACTTAACAGTGGTTAGTTTGGCGAATTGCGCCTTGCTGCACCAAAGCGGAAAATTTACTGTTTCAAGGCTAGAATTAAGACGCTACTGTGGCCTCAGATCCTAAGTCATGGGCTTCCGTAAGTCTTTGGATAGCATAGCATATGTCGGATAACTATTTAAATTTCAAAATGAATTCAGCGTTACAAGATTACTGTTGCTAAATTTTAAGCGCAATCGTAGGTTTAGTCGAGCATTTGTATGGGGGACCACCACTGCGCGACGGCACATTGCCATTCCTTCTTTTAGGCGCATTCGTACGGGAGAGCGTTGAACGTGTTGAACAAAGCACGATGCTTTTTGAAATTGCTACATGAGGATTATTTACAGGCTGTTATGTAGGGTATTTGTGCTTTTCTTAGCGCTTGATAGCAACAAAATATGAGAAAAGTTATGTCTAACATTTAGCAGAGAAGTGGATTTTTAATTACTGTACGGATATCCTATCCTAAAAAGTTTTGCATTGATTTCCTCGCATCATAGTGAATCTACTTTGATCTCCAATAAATGAACAGCGTATCCAAGCGGTTTCAATAGTTTATATATTAGAGCATCATTACTGGGTGCGAGTGTTTTGATCACCCTCGCTGCTCTGTCATTTTAGTTTAGTCACTCTTTTTCGCATCGCTCGCTATTTTCGGTTATCATTTTGGTGGTTGCATTCCGTACCGGTGACGTTTAATAGTTCATCAAATAGCAGCGCTGTTTATCGCGCTACCAAATTTGATCACCTGTCAGCTGCGCTACTGTTTTAGCAGCGCGTTTAGTAGCGACCGGTAAAGCTTATACTCACCACGGCATCTTGTTCTAAGTTAATGTATTGAAACTGTATATTTTAATAACCAACGAGAAAAATTAATATTTTCTTTTCTCAATTCTTTAATACTTCCAGTATAGGAAACGATACCCTAGCAGGATGAATTCTGTTGCTTATAGAGGCAATGAATATATGCCCAATTCGATGATTTATATTTGTACGTATCTTCTCACATGTTATGTGTATCGATGGTACAGTGGTGTAGTAACCGCTTCCCGTTTCAGAGATCACGAGTTCGAATCCAGAGCAAAGCGTTTTGCTTTTTTTTGAACGTTAAAACAGTTTTTTGGCCATAGCTCCGAAACGCAAAGTTCGATCGATCTAATTTTAAATAGGAACCAATGGGACTGTATTCTGCGTTGAATGCAATGTTGCGAGCAAATCGGATAATGCTAAATGCCCAAAAACGTGTCTCACATTTTTGTACACATACACACACACACATACATACACACATACAGACATCACCTCAATTCGTCGAGCTGAGTCGATTGGTATATAACACTATGGGTCTCCGAGCCTTCTATAAAAAGTTCGGTTTTGGAGCAGTTCTATAGCCTTTCCGTATACTTAGTATACGAGAAAGGCAAAAAGACAATATAGATTCCATATTTATTTGAATTGTTGCGTTTATTAATTTTAAATTTTTTTTTTATTATTTCTTTGCATTACTGGTCAAAAGCACTTGGTTTGCCAAAATTTTTTGTGTTGATTAAATTGTACTGCCTGACACTACGTTCAGCATCTACCGAGTTTCCAGGAATAGACAGATATTTCACTGCCATTTTGAAGAGCTGAGGAAAGCGGTCTCGGTTTGCAAATCAAAACGAGAGTGGATCGACATTTTCCTGTATTTCCGTAACGGCATATTTGTAGGCCGATAGCTCATCCTGTATCATAGACTTGTTGGTTGCACATTCTGAAATTCCATCGAACAGGTCATCGAACAGGCTTTGAGGCCAAATTTACTTCTCCCGTCAAACAATTTTATTGGTGCAACCGATGATTAATTCTCTTATTTAGGATAAACTTTCCTAAAGAATCCATATTTTTTACGTCTCTAGCTATTTTTAAAAATTTGAAAGTTAAACAAAATTGTCCTTCAATTTAATTTTGGCTCAACATTCGACCAATTCCGGCCTTTGCACTTTAAAAAAAATTGACGCTTAAAAAAATGCGTTGTTTGTCGAGTTGGTATTGACTAATTACTAATTAACGGGAAAAGTTAATTTTGCGGTTTTTCGCGAAAATGTTAATTTCGCGGCTAACGTCAAATTTCGCGGCTTCCGCGAAATCGCGAATTTCCACCACCCCTACAAATGATCCATAATTCTTTTGAAAATGATCCATAGAAAAACTGTATTTTGATCCACAAAATTTCAAATTTGGGCAATTTTATTCGTGATTATGATCCATAACTTCGGTAATATGATCCATAGTTTTGTTAATATGATACACAATTTTGGTGAAATAATCCATAAATTTGGCCATATGATCCAATGATTTTTTTTAAATGTGGCTCAAATAATATAGATTTATTGACCTACTTTCCAAGAGTTATTGATCATATTAGCAAAATTATGAATGATATTGTTTTTCTTAATAATGTCTGAAGGTACAAATTTTTCAATTTGCTAAATTTGACCTTAATTATTGATCTTGAAATTATTCTTTAAGGATACTCCTGAACTATTTTATGGATTAATGGTAGCATTTTATGTAACATTCAGATGCTATTTACGCATCGTTTTAAATTTTTTTGATGGATCGTTTTTGTGCATTTAACGATCGATGATCGTTTCGAGCGCAAGTCAAACTAACTTTTTTTTGCTCGATTATAAAAGATTATTGATTATGGTGATATTTTGTTTGGCCTTGTAACTAAGAAAAACACGAAAAAACTAAACCAAGTATTCAACGCTGCTACACGATATGCTTTTGATCTGAAAAAGTTTGATCATTTATCCAATTATAGAAAGGCTTTTCTGGGAACTTATTTTACAAATCATTTAAAGTTCAGAACCTGTATCCAAACATTCAAAATTATTAACAACTCTCCAATTTATCTTCGAGATTTTTTCAGATATACTCGCTCGAGGTTCGTTACTTATAGTTCCTAGATGTTTCACAAACAGTTTAAGAGACTCCTTCCGCCTACGAGCTATAAGAATTTGGAACGATTTACCTAGAAATCATAGGTGCGAAAGAAGTTTTTTTTTTATTTAAGCGGAATCTAAATATCTTATTCAGTATGTAGTTATTGGTATAAGACGTTGCATAGTAGCATAAGCATTGAAAATCAATATGTGATTATTTATGTTGCTATATGGTAATTGTTAATAAATAAATAAATAAAATAAAAAGGATCGATTCTGAGGGTCTCCAGTTAGTCTTACGAGCAAAGGCGTAGGATTCGACCACATGGGCAAAGTGTTTTCGTGGTGCTTGCCACGCGAGATATATAATCATACGTCCGCCATTGTATGATAGGAAAGCTTTAGAGCAATAACTGTGGAGTGTGGAAATGCTAATTGAACATTAAGTTGAAATGCAGGTCAAGTTCCAATTGGAACGTAGAGCCATTGAAGAAGTAAAGTTATAGAAACCACAGTGAGCTTCCAAACAAAAAAATTACAAAACAATCAAAAACGAATCAGGACTCAGGAGGTGTTTAAAAAGTTGTTAAAGTTCAGGTTAGCCGATAAATCACTGATTTCCAACCGTGTAAAACAAAACCTGGGTGTATTTCTACTTCCTTCGTATCCTTCGCCATCTGTCAAATCTGATGCAGCATCCGTGTGGAGTACTCGAAATATATTTCGTTGGGAGCGTTGGGAGCATAGACACTTATAACGCCTTTAATTTTCCTTACAACCAGAGCTTCGAATTTGGCAGCGGTTTTCCAGAGCAAAGGAAATCTTAATGATGACTAACAACTGCATGTACACGATATTTCACAACCAATTTAAGTGCACCGAGCTTGCTGTAACATCAGCAAAAAGTTTCAAAATTTAAACGACTTGGTGGCGAAATATCATTAACGGTCGGCTTTCGACTCCCACTGTGAAACGGCATGGCTTTCCTTCTCGGCGGAGGGCCCCGCCCTGCGGATAGTCAAAAGAAAATTTTCATTCTTCTATTCATACTTCCCATACTGTTCATGAGAACCCTTCTATGGCATCTTGCTCCGTTGGTTTGAGACTCCTGCACGGTATGTATGATGTCCTATTGTTTTCTTAGTGGAAATTTATTGCTGGTCCAGCGTCTTGCCAGACTTGCTCTTGCAGTACGCATTTCTACGAAACAGAAAAGTCTGCACGACCAAGGCGCCAGGTATTTCCATTGTCTTTCTGCATAGCGTTATTAATTTTACCTTCTTCGAGACTGTTAATGAAATTCTTCAGCTGAAAAGTGTGTTGAAAGTGAGAAACCGAATGAAATGGTTAGCATTTTAGATTGCACGTGGAAAAAAAATCTAGAATAAAAGAGAAATGCAACATATCTAGGGGAAACTGGACACACATGATCCCCATTTTTTGTTTCAGATGCTTATCGATGTAAAATGATCAAATTTATACGATTTAGTTAGTTATTCTAAAACATCATTGGAAGAAATTATTAGCTGGGGTTGCAGTATCTATCCTCAGATACGGCGGTCCAGCTTGGGCCTCGGCGCTTAGCGTCGAACGTAACCTGCAGAAGCTGGAGAGTGTACACAGGCTAGCGTGTCTCAGAGTGATAAGTGCCTACCGCATGGTATCACGGGATGCCGCTTGTGTGATTGCGTGTATGTTACCCATTGGACTAGTCATACGGGAAGACGAGGAGAGTTTCGACATGCGCGGAACCAGAGGAGCCCGTAAAGCCATTAGAGTCACTTCGACTATCAAGTGGCAACGGGACTGGGATAACTCTTCTAAGGGTAGGTGGACCCATCGGCTGATACCTAGCGTATCAAGATGGGTTAATAGGAGGCATGGGGAAGTTCACTTCCATCTGACACAGTTCCTGTCAGGCCATGGCTGCTTTAGGTGGTACCTACATAGGTTTGGGCATACGGACTCTCCCGGGGGCAGCAGGGACAGCAGGAACAGCATGATGTCCAAGGGCTTGACGACCCCTCCCCAGCTGTCTGCGAGTCAGGGAGAACTGCCTAGGGCGTGGTGGGATTTAACAGTGGGCTCTGCTAAAATCCCTCCCAAAAAAACCACAAGTGCCCGTAAGCGGACTCTATCAAAGCGACTGTGTGCCGCTTCAAAAGCACAAGCCCAGGGAGGGAGTGCCAATTGGCATGTGGAGTGTCCCTACTTCGGTAGGGTAGTGCGTGAGCTGCTTCGGCAGGGAGTGAGTGATCTGTTTGTGCTGAGGTAGGAGTGTCATAGCGTGTCGCCGCCGCTATGGTCACCTCGAAGCGCAGCAGAAGTCTGAGTATGGACTGCACATGCTAAGGTAAGAGTGTCGTAGCGTAGTATCGTTGATTAGTCCCCACATACCGCTATCGACACCTCGAGGCATGGCAGTGGAGTGTTAGAATAAGTTGTGGAGTGTACCTACTTCGGTAGGGTAGCGCGTGAGCTGCTTCGGCAGGGAGTGAGTGATCTGGTTGTGCTGAGGCAGGAGTGTAATAGCGTGTTGCCGCTATTGTCACCTCGAAGCGCAGCAGAAGTCTGAGTATGGACTGCACATGCTGAGGCAGGAGTCGAGGTATCCCATCGACACCTCGAGGCATTGCAGTGGAGTGTTAGAGTGAGCACCCGAAAAGGGTCACATGGAGCGAATGGTCTTTGGAGAAGCTGCTTCGGCGGCAGGGTAGCAGTGGGTTGTACCCACACACCTACAGTTGTGCACATGTGGTGCATGGGGAGTGTCCCTGCTTCGGCAGGGTAGCGTATGGTCTGCTTCGGCAGTGGTGTGATTGATCTGCTCGTGCTGAGGCAGAGTGTCGTAGCGCAATATCTGTAGGCCCAGGCAGTTACCGCTATTGACACCTCGAGGCATGGCAGCGGAGCGTCCGGGAGAGCATCCAAGTAAGACTCAAATGGAGTGAATGGTGTGCGAGCACCCAAGTCAGTCTCGCGTGGGACGAGTGCCTGTGTGAGCGATAATGAGTGAGTACGCTTAGTACTGCCGTCCCCCCAGAAGTAGTACTGCGAGGTAGTTCCTGGGGCAAACGATGGTGGAGCCCAAGGGAGTTTAGTCGGTATTACCGGTATGGTCGAGTCCGACACTTCAGTACACTTCCGTGTGGTAGTTTGGCAACTACAATGCACGTGTACTGGGTTAGTGTGTAAATGCATTCTCCCTTGTAAAAAAAAAAAAAAAAAAGAAAAATACGGACTCTCCCGCCTGCCCGGACTGCCCAGGGGTCGACGAAACTGCCGAGCACGTACTATTCGTATGTCCTCGTTTCGTCGATGTTAGAAGCGGAATGCTAGAGGTGTGCGGGAGGGACACTACTCCGGATAATCAAGAGGTTGATAAGTGGAACGCGGTCTCGGCCGCTACCACTCAGATTGCCAGCATCTTGCAGCGCAATTGGCGCGCCGAGCAGCAGTCGGATAGCGCCGACTAGTGGGTAGCTAGTCTCGAGGGTGAGGTATCAGCGGGTAGTTGGTTAAGTAGTAGTGGAACTAGTGGGTAGCTAGTTATGAGGTAGAGGAACTAGTGGGTAGCTAGTTGTGATTTGAAGCTAGTGGGTAGCTAGTATGTGGGCGTGCGTAGTAGCACGGACCCCTCCCAGAAGTAATGCCGAAAAGTCTGTTCCGGGGAGACTCAGGGTCTGTGAACAGGGTGGTTTTAGCGGGTCGGCAATAGCTAAACCCCGTTCGCCGGTAGCCCACCGGTGTCTGGATGCAGATTCCCACCCTACTGGAAAAAAAATGCAATATCGGGATCAAGTGTGTCCATGTTGAGTATTTATTTTGGTTTATTTCTCCATTCAATATAAAATGAGCAATAATCAATGTAATGAGCTTTTTCAATTCCGCAATAATGAAATCCAGTTAAAATTTGACACGTTTTGGTTGGATATAATCAAAGTTATTAAACTTTTTTTAATTGCAGAAAAAAATTATTGAGAACGCTAAAATCATAAAACCTCTCTAAAACTCATATACATAAAGGAAATAACATCAAATGTTACTCAGATTAAATTCTGCCTGTCTAACGGATCTGTTTACACATGTCAGTGGTATAAAAATGTTCATGTGTCCCCGGGGATCACGTGTGTCCAGTTTCCCCTATTGATTTGTATTATGCATCGAAGAATATATCAATCCCAATGTTTCCAAAAAGAAGACTATTGCTCTATTTCCAAGTCTCCAAGATTTTCCTCTGATATGTTTATTATTTATAAAAGCATTCTGGATTCATTTGGATGAACATCTTAAAAAACTATTTCGATTGCATTCCAGCCAAATTTATAAAGAGTTAGAGGTGCCTCGAATGAGATTTCTGATTTTTTGGGCTTGACACTGTCTTTTCTTTTTTCTTCTTCTTCTTCTTCCTAAGCAATGGAGGGGGAATCTGCTCAACAGACAGAGCCTTCTATCAAAAGTTCGGCTTTGGAGTGATCCTATAGCCTTTACGTATACTTTGTATACGAGAAAGGCAAAAACAATATATGCAGAATAACTGATGCATTACATTTCCTTACATCACAATTCCAAAGAGCTGGCAATCATATTATCAAATGCTCCTCAGTGGAAGCAATGCAAGCTGCAAGCTCCCAAGCAGATAGGATTACCATACAAACAGGTCTATTTGGAGTATGTCACTACGACCTCATTGTGGAACAACTCATTTTGTAAATTCTATTTGAATTTGAAAATCTGCAGATTATTATCATCATCATCATCATCATCGCCTTAGCATCAAAGCAAGTAAATCACATTTTCAAATTACGATTAGAGTGCAAACACACAAAGTTTCCATCCCGGTGCCACCGTCAACAAACCCATTCTGGAGAGTTCCTAATACCTACGTTGAATGATCCATATCTGCACGTCGACCTGTCGGTATGTATGTTCGAATCAACGTAACTGTCGGTAGTTTGCATGTTCAAGTGTCGGTATGTAGTGAAAATGGTTCTTACCTTCCTCGCTGTGCGTGCTTGTGATGAGAAATCCATTTAAAATCAGCAGAACACTTGCAAGCAGCATTGCACTCGATGTTAATGCTTTCATGCCAGCAACGTTCGAGCAGGCCCCTCGCTTTCCTGGGTTGGGGGTTGTTTCTTTTCCCTTTTCTCGTGCCGCGGGGTGGGAGCCTGTGAAGTAGAATTCCTAAACTGTTGAGTACGTACTTAAGTGGGCCCGGGTGTGTATGTGTGGGCTTAGATTTGATAGTACTTAAGCTAAGGCAGTAGTTATTCGAATTTGTTCTCCTTTGCCAGCGACAAACAGTAGGGTGTCTTAAAATTACGCTCTGTGCCAAATGCAGAAGCACGATTCTCTCAAGTGTTGGGTATATATGTAGAAAAGGTGATTTATTCAGCGGAATAGACAGTTTTGTATCTGTGTTACATAAATGTCTGAAATTTTTGGTGTTCGCTATGCCTTCGGAAATATTTCAGTCTTGTAATCTTAATTTTGTCATAAGTAGATCATTAATCCATTTGATCATTCTATGATCAAATTTATGGATTATATCACCAAAATTATGGATTAAATTACCAAAACTATGGATCATATTACTGAAATTATGGATTATCATCACGATAAAAATTGCGCAAATTTGAAGTTTATTGGGTTAAAATATAGCTTTTAATGAATCGTGGTTGAACTCGTGGTTACCGCCAGATACCGTTTCCCTGTTTACGGCCGAGTATTACCCGCAGTACTTTACGCTCAAATACTTCGAAAGCTTTCCGATTAGCCTCCTTGGAAGTCCGAATTTTGTCTTCGTTTACGGACTACGGGACTTTAGCTGGTTACGAGGTCCGTAATAAGCCGCATGTTACTACAATTCCAAGGTACACAAATTCTTCAACAACACCAAATTTTTCTTCATTATCACTTCATTATCACCTTCACTTATGAACCCACTGAACAGTAGATTCGAGAGTGCATCACCCTGCTTCAATCCATCTAATGAAACATATGATTTGTTTTCTTACACATATCCATCCAACATTACACGAACCAGCCGGAAAACCATGTTCTAGAATAGTTTTCCATAATTCATTAATCGTACGCTGCTTCCCAAGCAGCACAATTGAAGCTAATTTGGTTCCTGCGACTTAATTGTGGCTGAATCTGATCATACAGAAATTTAAAACATGTGTGCTGCTCGGGTTTGAAATCGATAAGAAGATTATGTGTCTGCGTGTTGTTCTCTCGAAATATATCAAGAATTTGACTCAGGGTAAACATTTGATCCATCGTTCTATCGCCTGGTATTTGCCGACGAAGGACTGTCAAGATTTTATATAATAATTGTAAGATTTGTTTTCTGGGTGCACCGTTCTTTGAGCTTCTGGCTGTACTTAGCCGATACTCCTTCCGCCGGCAATTCTTGGATAATGTAACGCATCGTTCACTGTGATCTGCCGTTCGATACAGTTGTAAACCGTGATCGTATTCTACTGACAACGAGCTAGTGATCAGAGTCAATGTTCAGACCTCTGAATTTCCTCACATCGATAACATCCGAGAAATGCTGCCCATCTACCAGAACATGGTCTGTCTGTTTGGAAGTTTTAACATTTGGATGACTCCAGGTGTGCTTTTATGTATTATTTCGTGCAAAGTAGGTGCTACTGATGGTCATTCCTCTTGCAGCAGCGGAATTATTGACCATAGGCCGTTGTTATTGGTATCGGAGTGAAGGCTCTCCCTAGCGATTATGGGACGGACAAAACCCTCTCTCCATCCTGAGCGTTGCCCGGCTATCACTTTAACCTGTTTCCAGGTTAGATTTCGCCGCCATGAGCCTCTGGGTCTGCCTGTGCTGCGATGTCCCGCTGGGTTCCAGTCTAATGCTTGTTTACAGATTTCGTTTCCGCTCCTACGTAGAGTGTGGCCGACCCAGACCCACTTCCGATCCCGAATTTCTGTTGCTATCGGCCTCTGGTGACAACGACGATGGAGCTCGTTGTTTGAGATCAGTTGTGAGGCCACCAGGCCCGAATTATATACCGCAGGCATCTGTTAATGAACACCTGCAGCCGTTGACTGTTCTCCACTGATACACACTATGTTTCGCTAGCGTATAACAGCACAGATTTTACGTTAGAGTTGAAAATTCGTATTTTGGTGCGTTCACTTATCTGCCTGTTTTTTCAGATATTTCTTAAACTCGCAAAGGCAGCCCTTGCTTTCTTGATCCGTGCGCCTATGTCGATCTTGGTACCGCCGTCTGACGCCATTTGGCTACCAAGATATTGGAAGCTTTCAACATTCTCCACTGGTTGCCCGGTTATTGTGAAACTGGAAGGAGCCACCGTGTTTACATCCAAAATTTGGTTTTATAGACGTTGATGACTGAACCTGCCAAAGAGGAGCGCTCGGCAAGGTCGTTGAGCTTACTCTGCATATCAGAGCGCCATTGCGCGAGGAGTGCAACGTCATCAGCCAATTCGAAGTCGTTTAGGTTCTCCATGGTTATAGGCTGCCATAATAGCCTGCGGTTTAGTTCATGGTCAATCGAACAGTAACGGTGATAGAATACATCCTTGCCTCACACCAGCTACGACCCGGATAGGGTTGGACAGGACCCCATTGTGCAGCACTCTACACGAAAAAGCCTCGTACTGTGCTTCGATGAGGCCGATGATTTTCTCAGGACCCCCTTTGCGCCTCAGGGCGCCCCACATATTCTCGTGATTGAGACGATCGAAAGCTTTTTCGTTGTCAATGAATACCAAGTAAAGGGAATTCGTTGACCTGCTCCAGAATGATGCGGAGCGTGACAATATGGTCCACACAGGATCTTCCGGCACGGAATCCGGCCTGCTGCCGCCGGAGAGTCGCATCGATCTTCTCCTGAATCTGGGCTAGGATAATTTTGCATAGAACTTTGAGAACGGTACACAGCAACATAATGCCTCGCCAGTTATCGCATACAGTCAGGTCACCCTTTTTGGGCACCTTCACTAAGATACCTTGCATCCAGTCAACCGGGAAAGTTGCGGTGTCCCAGATATTACGAAATAAACGATGCAGCAGTTGAGCGGATGTCATGGGGTCAGCTTCGAGTATCTCGGCTGATATGCGATCGAACCCTGGGGCTTTATTCGATTTTATGCTCTGGATGGCTGTTTGAATCTCTAGCAGTGATGGAGCTTCGGTATTGACGCGTGTTATACGTCGGATCCTAGGCAGATCATGCCGAGGTGGTGATGGCCTAGCTGGCACTTAAAAAAGTTGTTCGAAGTGCTCGAACCAGCGTTTCAGCTGGTCAGTTGGGTCGGTCAATAACTGATCATTCGCGTCTTTCACAGGCATCGTTGCATTCATCTTCGCCCCGCTTAAGCGTCGTGAGATATCGTAGAGGAGCCGAATTTCCCCGGTTGCGGTGGCTCTCTCTCCTTCGTCGACCAGAGAGTCTGCCCACGCTCGCTTGTCCCGTCTACATGAGCGTTTTACTTCCTTCTCAAGAGCCGCGTATCGTTGACGGGCTAAGACTTTGGCTCCTCTGGTTTTCGATTGCTCTATCACGGCTTTGGCTTCTCTTCGTTCCTCTATCTTTCTCCAGGTCTCATCGGTGATCCATTGTTTTCTCTGGGTGCGTAGTTCGCCCAGATTGTTCTCGCTGGTGGTGATGAAGGCATTCTTGATGGCGGTCCATTGGTCTTCCACGCTGCCACCTTCCGGAATATCTGCAGCACGCGTCTCCAGTTCTTCAACGAAGGACCGTTTCACCGTGGCATCTTCCAGTCGGCGTGTGTTGAATCGTCGTCCAACTCTTTCCGATTCCTGCCGACGAATCCGCGCAATGCGCAGGCGTATTTCGCCGATGAGGAGGTGATGATCAGACGCGATTTCGGCACTACGTTTATTCCGTACATCAAGAAAGCTCCGTTTCCATTTTCGGCTGATGCAGATGTGGTCAATTGGATTTTCTGTAAAGCCGCCACGGGAGACCCACGTGATCTTGTGAACCGGTCGATGAGGGAAGAGCGATCCCCCGATCACCATGTCGTTATTATCACAAAATTCTGCGAACAGCTCTCCGTTTTCGCTCATTTCTCCGGGACCATGGCGTCCCATAATGCGCTCATGGTTCGATTTGTCGGATCCAATCTTCGCATTAAAGTCGCCCAAACAGATCTTGAGATCACCCTTCGGAATTCTATCTACAATCGGCAGCATCGGTTGGCGCATAACATTGGATTATAGTAAGGTTTCGGAACCGTATTCTAAATCTGGCAACGATTATCCTTTCACTTATAGGTTTCCACTTCATAAGCGCAGAGTATGCTTGAGCGCTTAGTAGGAAGCCAACTCCGCGATGCCGGGGAGCGTGTTCGCCTCGTAAACCAGAGTATAGCAGAACTTGTCCCGACGGCGTTCTGTGTTCTCCAAAGTTTGGCCAGCGGACTTCACTCAGTCCCAGGATCTCAAGCTTCATGCGGCGTGCCTCATTGGCAAGTTGTGCCAATTTACCCTGCTGGGCTAGGGTTAAAACGTTTCATGTTCCTATTCGTGTTCGTTGTGTCGCGCTAAGAGTTGTCGCTGTAAAATCAGTCCGTATTATTCCATTATCGGATTCTGGAACAAATTGATGTTTCGGAAACAGTACGTTGTTGGCCCAAGGTTCCCTATTCACCGGAATGGGGCTGCCATCTTAGGTATAGCTTCCGGGGAATAGCATTTCATACTCAGCCGCTGGATGCCAGAACAGACGCTGTTGGAGTCGCACCTCCTTGGTGAACAGACGCTCGATCAGTCGGATCAAATTTGATTAATGTCCCACCCAACACCAGGACTAGGCTAGTGCTCTTTGAGCGGCACACGGTCGCTTTGATAGGGCCTGCTTGGGGACACATGCAGCTTTTTATAGAAGTTCAACAGAGCCCACTGTCGAACCCCATCACACCATTAGCAGATCCCACAGGACGCACCCTCTCACTCTAGCTGATGTCAGAAGGACAACAGTGCCCAGGCTACACTACCAGCTAAGTACGCAACCCTTAGCTGGCGGTCAATTGTCATCGGAAGACCCGTGGAAACGTGAGTATTGGAACTTGTGAGGACCAGAGCTATGTTAGGCGCCCCTTCCCGGATGTTAACTCACCATTTCGTAGCCCAGAGCGTTAGCGTCTTCGATAACAATTTTCGCGTCACGCTTTCGTCACTCTCTATAGGCTTTGGGATCGTGGGTTCCACAATTCTAAATTAACGTTCTCCGAATCTAGGCCATCGGACTTCCCGTATAGCGACCACATTCACTGCAACCTTCTGCAGTTCACGAGCCAGAAGGCTCACTCGTCCAAATTCATTTAGGCTAGGTTGTGGCATGCATGAAACCGTAATTTTAGACTACCCTAGATATTCCGATCTGTAATATTTTACATTGTAATTTGAATTTGTAATCATGATGTCTTTAGCAAAGTTTATACTCCCTGGGCTTCTGCTGAGGGAATTTAAAAGTATCCAGGGTCAAAAAAGGGGAAACCAGTACAACATTCAATTTGATAACCTAACTACTCTACCCAAGCAGCACAAGTCAAGTAAAACTGGTTGCAGCAGGCTAACTGTGACTGGATCTGGTCATATATAAGTTACTGTGATCTATGTGTAACATGTGTGCTACTCGGGTATATGTATACACTAATTTGATAACCTAGATTTGAATTAGCGCCCTAATAGCAGCCTGATCCGCAGCTAAGCAACGGGTCCTAAACCGATCTTTACACTCACCAAAGTGTTTTGATACCAGCCAGGCGGTGGACCTCAGAATTTCGTGTCCTGGGAGTAGTGTTGAGGATCGTCCTCAGGAACTTGTTTTGCACTCGTTGGAGTTCCAGATGATGAGTTTTGGCGCAGCTCTCCCAGACCGGCAAGCTGTATTCGATCATGGAGAGGATGATTTGCTTGTAGACAGCAAGCCTATTTTTCAGGAACAATGACGACCGACGGTTGATCAGAGAATACAGAAGTTTCAACAAGACGTTATACTTCGTCACCGTCTTGTCAACCTTTTGCTGGAAAAATAAGCTTGCTGTCGAAGGTCAAGCCAAGGTGTTCGGCCTTATTGGCCCATTCCCCAACCGTGCGATTGAGGACGATTTTACAGTTTCCAGGCGGAACATGTTTAGGGGTTTTAAAGTAGGGGAAAATGATGATCTGTGTCTTCCCCGAGTTGATACAGATCTTTCAACTGGTGAGGTACTTTGTCAGGGCATCCAGACACTAGCGCTCTGATCACTCTACCATTGTAGACGATGGAGGTGTCATCTGCAAACAGAGACAAAACGCAGCCTTTTGGAGGTCCTGGCATGTCGGAGGTGAATAGGTTAAACAACAGGGGTCTGAAAATACTGCCCTGAAGGACGCCTGTGACGATGTTGTGCGGATTGGAACTCGCTTCGCCGATTGAGACCCAGAATGCCTTAGCCGACAGGTAATTTTTGATGATTTTCACCAGGTAGCAGGGAAGATTGTAGCGTTGTAATTTGTACACCAAGCCATCATGCCATACATTGTCTAATGCCTTCTCGACATCGAGTAAGTCCATGGCGGATGTTTTAGAGAGAGGCTTTGTTTCGACTGAGGACTTTGGTAACTCGGGTCAGCTGGTGTACGGATGATCGACCGCGTCGGAAATCAAACTGTTCCTCGAGCAAGATGTTGTGGTGCTCGGCAGACTCAAGTAACCGGCTGTGAATCGCTTTTTCAAACAGCATGGATAACCATGAGAGAGGGTCGATGTGGCGAGAACTTTTACATAGGAAGGATCCTTCCCAGGCTTCCGGATGGGGATGACTTTGGATGACTTCCAGGACGATGAGAAGTAGCTGCGACGGAAACACTGATTAAAGATCAGCGATAGGTGCTCGAAGAATGGACCACTCATAGGTTTGAGTTCGAGATCAGGTTGCTGTCGAAGCCTAAGGCATTCATGTTTTTCGATGATTTTTTATAGGCCGAGAGTGTCAGCATGCTTATTAACAGATGCTTCGCGTGGATTGACAATATTCTGCCTAAGATTGTGTAAGCTGACAAAGTGACGACCTATTTCGGCGACCTTCTCTGCAGGATTCATCAAGCGATCCTTAGAACCATTGTTGTCCAGTGGTATCAAAGGTGGAATGAGCCGAGGTTTTGATTTTGGAATTTTGGTCCATTTCTAGAACGGCTTTGCACAGTCAGATATATAACCTGGATAATTTTTGTGAAGCGATTGCATCGTATCTTAAGGACAGGCTTGAGATTTCGTAAACGGATTAAATCATTGGTGAATGTATCATTGGTAAGGGTGTTGTTTACCAGTCGAGCAGTTGACACATGGGACATCGCCTCTTGGATGGAGTGGAGCTGCTCCTCGATTTCATCCTGTGTGGCCGGATGTCGCTGGTAATCCATGTTGTCGACCCCAGTCTACTCAATGGCAGCTACGCCGGGACTCCTCGATTAACCGAGGAGCCCACTTCCGCCACCACCGGATACTGATCCGAGCTGAGCTCCTGGTACACGATCGGCTGCGAGATGTGATCGTTCATGTTGGTTATGCACAGGTTTAATGTTGCATGGACTCCGGAGCGACTCAGCCGAGTGCGGAAATCCGGGCTCGGGGATCGTGAAGTGGCACCGTTTTGATTGTCGCGATTGTTGGACAGTACGCCGTGATGAGCGTGATTGTGCCGACTGAAGTGGTAACTTCGACACCGATGGCCTCGATGACATCGAGCTGGAAGCTTGGCAGCAGGCGACAATTGATGTTATGTCGAAGTGCGATGGCCACATCACCTCCCCTGGACGGCCGGTCCAATCACATGATGCGAAAGTCCGGGATCTTGACGTTCACCTCCGGTTTCAGGTGCATTTCGGTGATGAACGCCACGCCTCCTTAAGGAAATCCTTTAGCTCGATTGTTTTGCTCTTGATTGTGCGTGCAAGCGTTCCATTTGACCAGACCCACTCTAGCAGCCAGAGTGAATACCTGGTCGAAACGGGTTTTACATCCGCGCAGCCGAATGGCGAGCTGCGCGAACATCGGCATCAGTTGCTCCGGGGTGTAGAGCGGAGCAGTTTCTTCCGGTGGAACATTGTCGTTCTCCGACTGCCGACGGAATCCAGGAGGAGAGAGCGGGGGCCATTCGCTGGAGGATGGAGCCGGCGGTGGTGGAGCTTGAACCGACGCGGCAGCTGCTTCCAGTCACTTGTACGATTGTAAAGGTGGAGGGATTGGAATCGCTCGTCGGGGAGCCACCATGGCCGGATAGTTCACCTCGTTGAGTGTATGAACATGGTTCTTCTTCGTCAGGATCCTGGTGGAAGCCTTCTTCCGGATTTCCAGGAACTCCACTCGCTTTGGGCAGCCCTTTATGGTGGCCCGTTGTTTGTCGCCACCGATGGCACAGTCGGCCACCTTCATCTTGTCGCACTCATCGGTCGGATGGGGTTCGCCACACTTGTTGCAGCGCAGCTTCATGCGGCAGCTCCTGATGCCGTGCCCAAAGTTGAAGCAGTCGGTGCACTATGTGACGTCGCGATCCACGGGCCGATATCGCTCCCAGTAAACGACGGTGTAATTTATAACTCCGACCAGCTTCAAGTCCTTCCATGTGGTGGAGCCGTGCTCCAGATGAACTAGGTAAAGCAGGTCGCGATATCTCCTCGCCTTGTCGTGACGAACGATCTTCGAGTCGAGTCAAGTACGAGAAACTGAAGACGACCTTACTGTTGAGGTCGAAATACGTATCTGTCAAGATACAATCAAGTGGTGGAATTAAATGGGAAGGCACAAACTCGTCTTATGACAACTGAAGACATTCCACTTAAAAGCTCACAATAATTTTCTTAATCACTAAAAATAATCAAGGTTTTGCCATTGATACGCTACTAATTCTAAGATTTCTCCTGTTCTAGACCTAAAATAGTTCAAAAAGGATACAAATTGAAATGAATTCCACTAAGTAGTAGATTGCAGAGCTCCATCGACGATAACATCAAAAACCGATAGCGACAGAAATTCGAGAACGTAAATGGTGGTGTGTTACGAAAGAGCGGAAACGAAATCGGTAAGCAAGCGCTGGACTGGAATTCAGCAGGACATCGCAGCAAGGGCTCGTGGCGGCGTAGCCTCAACAAGGAAATAAAGGGTCGACAGGAATCTGAGTTGGGCCCAGGTCAAGGCTAAAGTGAGCAGCCACCCAGGATGGAGATCTTTTACGACGGCCCTATGTACTCCTAGAGTGCTCAGGATACATAAGTGAGTGAGAGAGTTTATTGCACATATAGCATACTTTTATTTAACGTTTCACGACGCGCACTTGCTTCTCGCTCAAGCTAAACTAGAGGTTTCAAAATTTCCCGGTCCCGGGCCTGTCGTGAAAATGTAAGTACACAAACGTGAGTACTATACACCTAGCCTACCTACAGACGCCTCATCGGCTAAGAATCTTTTACCGGTGATCAATCGATAATGTCGAAGAAGTGCCTCTATCAATCAGAACGTGGACGATTCGCGGTTTTGTCTGCAGTGATGCAACCGTACAACCGTATCACACCGGCGAGTATGCGTGAGTTCCCGATGAAGTTAAGAGATTTGCAGTTCCAAGAACCAAGCTTTCAATCGCTAGTTCCTTTTGGTCGCTGTGGTTAACGATAATTGTTTCTTGCTTAGTTTTTTAAGGTTGACTTGCAGCGCCTGATACCGACCCCCTTAATATCCGGTGGACAATCGTGCACAGTATTGCTTAATGCTTAGAGTCCCGCGCTGGCATTCGGACGATGATCATCCTAACATGGGGAACATACGCGGTTATGAGCCGCTCCTAACATGGAGAACAGATGCTCGATCAGATTTGCACCTCCGGAGAGGAGCAAATCAACCCGCTTCTCTGCCAGCAAACGACCATAGCTCCCATCGCAGTTAATTACCCGATCATTTCTATGATTTCTTGTACTCTGGCTGGCACCATAGGGAGGCAGGGATAGCAATTGCTGGGTAAGCGGCTAAGGGCCGCAAAATGGGATCTATGTTATTCCTTCAAGTACGCGAAATACCAACGTTACACATTACCCAGTATTCGCCATGCAATGTTACTATAGCAAACAAATGACAGTTTTCAGAATGACAGAATCTGCTTTCTGTCAAAAAATAAGTGCTCACAGCCGATCCTCTTCTCCTACAGGATTTCTAGGAATAATGACCTGGAGCATTAGGAGGAGTCGATAGAAAAATAACAAGGCTCCTAGGGCTGATTAGCTTTTATTAGAGCTTGTATAATACGTTGGTGGGTGATACATTGAGTGGAACGCTACAATGGGTCTTTAAATAAAGTCTCAAACAAACAATACAATGGGTCTTGAGAACAATGGGTCTTGAGGCAACATTCTGGACTTCAAGAAACATTTGAAGAAAAATATAGATAAGGAGGCAGCCAAGTAAAAAGAAGGCGCATCTATGGAGCGTTAAGTGATCAAACCGATATAGTAACCGAATAATAAATACTACAATCAAATGGCATAACAATATCCTAATTTATGCGCTATAGGCAAACAAATCTGCATCTCCAAAGCACTATAAGTATTTAGCCAAATCATAAAAATAGTGATAATCGAACATTCAAATTGATCCACCCCAATTCCAACTCCAACAAAGCCTACACTTACTAAAACACCTCCTCTACTTAGCTCAAATGAATAATGTGGAAAACGTTCTCTAGGATCTGGTAAACCATTTTTTTTTTTGAAAATCAGTATGACTAAATTTCTATTCCAACAAATGGACACGGTTTGAAAATAAAAGTCTGTCAATAGTAATGAATAAAAGATGCCCTGTGGAGTGTTTTAAAAAGCCATTGACATTCGTTTGTATAATTATTAATAGATATTTTTTCAGCTGCAAGATATGAGTTCATGAGGTGTGATAAGCTTGTTTCTATAATATTGTACGACAGGATCAAATCTGTAATTTGAGGCGCGAGAGTAAAAGTGCCATGATATATCAAATGGCACGTGACATTTTGGGGGCATTTCACTATACGCTTTCAGTCACGGGTAATTGCGTTGACAGTTTTACTTCATTGCCGACGTTTCGATCCGGGGATGGAATCTTTTTCAGGGCACGAGGATCCCGTTTCCGGACCGAAACGTCGGCGATGAAGTAAAACTGTCATCGCTATTACCAGTGACTGAAAGCCAATTTGAAAATTAAGTAACAACTTCACAGTCAAAGTCCACTTTCACTATACGTATTAGAGTGGGGCGTCATGGTCATTTTTTCAAATCAATGGTTTTTCGAAGCCATTCTGGGTCCTGAACAATTGTGCAGAATTTGGGACCGATTGGTTGCTTCCTCGCTTTCCGCATCGCGTTTGAAGTTTGTATGGAAATTAGTATGGGAGAACGAATATTTTTGCATTTCTACTACTAAAGACTTCAGTTCATCGTAAACCAAGTGGCACATTGCGTTAAAGTATAACTCAAAGGATGCCGAAAAACTTTGCTGAAGAAGGCACGTTGCCGGAACGTCCACGAAAAAAGTTATAACGCTTAGAACATTGAGTGTTCAAACCATATGCAAAAAATCGTTTATTCTGCCAGCACTGCCGTACTACGTAGACCAATAATTTAATTGAGTGTTATTTCAAAATAATTGATCTTATAGGGCTTTAGAGCTAATGGGAGCTATCCGGAATCATTTGACAAAGAAAAAAATCCGACGAGAAGGAAGATGGGTTTTGCCCTTCGAGAACCATAGGTTGACCGGTAGTGCTGGCAGAAACATTTATTTCTTGCATATGGTTTACACAATCAATTTTCGAAACGTAATAACATTTTTTGTAGACCTTCCAGCTACGTACCTTCTTCGGCAAAGTCTTTCAGCATCTTCCAGACTAGATGCTAACGTATTGAGTCACGTGATTGATGATAAATTGAAGCCGCTAAGAGCAGAAATGTAAAAAAATAAGTTTTCCCATACTAATCTCCATATAAATTTAAAACGCGATGCGGCATGCGATGTTGCAACCAATCGAGCCCATATTTTACACAGTTGATTGGGGTCCCAAAACGATTCAGAAAAACCTTGATCTCACTTGATCGGACGAAGTTTGCGTTTTTCCATACAACTGCGCCCCACTCTAATACGTATACAAAGTTTACGGGTTGACATCATTGGTACGATACGTATGAGGTTTGTTCAGTTACTTGATACTGTAAACGAAATCTTATATATGAACCAAAATGAGTTTGCCATTCGCCAGGTACTGCAGAAATGCCGCGAATACAACGTGCCCACACATCATCTATTCATCGACTTCAAAGCCGCATACGATACAATCGATCGCGACCAGCTATGGCAGCTAATGCACGAACACGGTTTTCCGGATAAACTGACACGGTTGATCAAAGCGACGATGGATCGGGTGATGTGCGCAGTTCGAGTTTCAGGGGCATTCTCGAGTCCCTTCGAAACCCGCAGAGGGTTACGGCAAGGTGATGGTCTTTCGTGTCTGCTATTCAACATCGCTTTGGAAGGGGTAATACGAAGAGCAGGGATTAACACGAGTGGTACAATTTTCAATAAGTCCCTCCAGCTATTTGGCTTCGCCGACAACATAGATATTATAGCACGTAACTTTGAGAAGATGGAGGAAGTCTACATCAGACTGAAGAGGGAAGCCAAGCGGATTGGACTAGTCATCAACACGTCGAAGACGAAGTACATGATAGGAAGAGGTTCAAGAGTAGACAATGTGAGCCACCCACCGCGAGTTTGCATCGGTGGTGAGAATTTGTGTACTTGGGCTCACTGGTGACTGCCGAAAATGATACCAGCAGAGAAATTCGGAGACGTATAGTGGCTGGAAATCGTACATACTTTGGACTCCGCAAGACGCTCCGATCGAATAGAGTTCGCCGCCGTACCAAACTGACAATCAACAAAACGCTCATTAGACCGGTAGTCCGCTACGGACACGATACCTGGACGATGCTCGTGGAGGACCAACGTGCACTTGGAGATTTCGAAAGGAAAGTGCTGCGTACTATGGTGGGGTTCAGATGGCGGACGGTACGTGGTGGAGGCGAAATAACCACGAGTTGCATCAGCTGTTGGGAGAACCATCCATCGTTCACACCACGAAAATCGGACGACTGCGGTGGGCCGGGCATGTAGCCAGAATTTCGGACAGTAACCCGGTGAAAATGGTTCTCGACAACGATCCGACGGACACAAGAAGGCGAGGTGCGCAGCGGGGAAGGTGGATCGATCAGGTGGAAGATGACTTGCGGACTGCGTAGACTGCGTGGTTGGCGACGTGTAGCCATGGACCGAGCCGAATGGAGAAGACTCTTATATACCGCACAGGCCACTTCGGCCTTAGTCTGAATAAATGAAATGAAAATGAGTTTAGGTGTCCCTCCTGACGATTTAACTCATGAACGGGTTGACCAATTTTCAAGATTTTTCGCTAATCGATTCGTTTTGGGATCCGCCAGGGTGCAGTGTGAGGTTTTTAAGAAACTCTATCTTTATGATTGACGTGAGTTGAATCCTACAGGTAGTTCATAATAGCTAGAAATAATCGGGGTTATATTCGCTTTTTCTATTCTTCTGTCTGTAGGTATCATACGAATACATAGTTTGGGACCGATTTGCAATTTGGGCATAACTTTTTTTGTAAACTAACATTGGATAGCGAATTTTTAAGACAAGCATTGTCTGAGAAAACTACGGTATGTATCCGACAGAATAACCTTTCCCTTATTAGATAAGGAAATTAGTTTTGGAGTTACGCACCACCCAAGCTTTCTCACGGGTAACAAAGCGTTCCTGATGGAGGGTCATAGGCTTATCTTCAACATACCGTCTAATAATAACCAATAACGGCAGTACAAATCTTCTCTATCGATCCGCATGCACATTCGCACACATACATCTTGTCAATCAGTGCAGCTTTTGATTCACAATCTTATGACGTAGCTGATCATATGCAGCTCATGTAAAATCAAAATCAAAACACAACGGGAATTGTATGTTGAATGTGTATAAATCAGCACTGGAATAAGTCGTGATCGTCATAAGACAGAGAGCAAAGCGTCTTTTTCTATTTCAGGCGACCAAATGAAAGAATCGTGGGTTCTTTGATCAATTTCGCATGAAAGGCAGTCATGAAAGGATGTTGCGCTTTATTTTAAAATTTAATTTTCTAAGTTATTTTAATAGATATATGCAGAGAATAGTGACTAGTCGATAAATTAATCATATTCCTTTAATTCACCGGGTTGAAAGTGGTAATAAACACAAAAATAAAGTAGATATTTCACAATTTCATGCCCTGTCACGGGACAAATATTTTTTGAGATTTTTGTAGCATGCCATTCATCTTTCGCGTTTCTATAGATATTGAAAGGGGCCAATATGTAAACATCGCGTGATATCTCTCATTGAAAATGAGAAATTTCAGTACTGGTATAAATAATAAGACCCGCAAAGGTAAATTCGCCTATTATTTGACCCACCTTGCATTCAAAATTGATGTGTCCAGAATTCGGCACAGAGCATAACATTTGAACACCCTATCGAGCAAAAGTTCAGTTGATTCAGTTCAAGGATCCTATTTGCACGCTGAAAACTAACCTGGTGAGTAGTGTTGGCGGATCCCCTAATGATGGCGATGATGGCGATGGTATTGCACCCGATGATGGTTGCGCCACAGCGAAGGATAAGCGCCGGTACTATCCATATTGTGTGTGTATGCAGCGAACAAATGTTTCACGATTTCAGTGCACCAATCCAAGACGAAGTAAAACAGACCCAGTGCCAGGATTCAGACCGAGAGTGTGAACGAGTGCAGGAAAAATAAAACACTTTGGATTTTCTCACTTCACTTTATCCTTGCATAATAAATATTTCTCTCTCACACTCCACGAGACGGTAACTGGCGTGCGGCTGAGGCCGACACCGTCTGGTCTGTAGGAAAAGAGCAGGGGAGGTACTTCCGGCTCCCATTCAAGAAGGGAGCAATGCGGGGCGTAGATATTTCCTTTCCGTTTTATTTTCTGCTTTCGCTTGTGTTCTACCGGTTTTTACACTTTTGGTTTTCTTTGTTTGAAATGTTTTTATTGCCGATTGTCACGAAATTGTACTTTCCACAAGAATTTATTACATTATTACCCTCTTCGTTGGATCTTCTTCGGGTTGGCGGTTGCCACAACAAGTAGACCGAATCCCCGCACTCCAAACATGATACACAAACACACTTCTTATGCATGCACGACGGGAACGGCTCCAGCAATCCAAGCTCTAGAAAGGCAGTGTTATATCTAGATGGCGCTAAGCTCTACGACTATGGCACCCCTTATTCCGTAGCTAATGACCTCCCGAAGAGGGTGATGACGAGCGATTGATATTCATTCATCCACTTAGCAAATTCGTCATCTACTTTGTGCGACGACGGCTGATATGAAGCCGTTTGATTTCTTTTCCTTTTGACGAACCCCCCCACTTAGAAGGGTAGAAACAAATTCATTATTTTGATTCGATTATAATTAATTCCTTTCCTCAATTTCCACCACTAACTTATGGAAATTACCATAATCGCACACTGAAATCAATTTTCCTGATAACGAACGCGTCAATTTATTTTTCTTGGCTCACTTTCCCTGTTGGTTTTTCCCCGCTCGGTGAATTCCAAATAGAGGTTATGGTAACAAAGTCACTCAATAAGCTGCACCAGTTTCCCTTTGTTATTGTTTGACTGGCTTTTTTTCTTCGATTAGATTTGGAAGTCCCACACCACCTGGTCACGTTTTAGGCGCAATTCCACAATCCGTCGCACGTTATCTCGTCGGGCGTATGTCGACTGCTCATGCTATCGATGGGAACGGTCCCAACCGAGCGCCAGCTGTTAAAATAAACAAACGTGAAATCATGCCGCCCTTGTTCGCGTCACAATACTGCCTCCACTCATTGTTTATGACCCTATCGCATGAATGGAGGTAACCCAAGAAGGGGCCACGACTGGGTCCGAAGCAGTAAATCAAGCGCCAGCTGAATGTTCACCAATTGAGCGCGGGCACATTCTGGGAATCGCGCAAAATTTGCCACATTATTCGAACTGAACCGAACGAAGCCTAGCGATAGGACTGAGCGAAAGAAGTCTAATGCAAGCGCTTTTGTATAAAACCGACAGAACACATGATTCTGAAATGCCAGCTCGTCAGCTGATAACCGAAGTATGGTGCTTTCGGTCGAAGTTCACCAGGAGGGGTGTTCAAAAGACATGCGCAGTTGATTGGTTCATTCTGTGCAGTTCATTTTTGTCGATCACAAAGTGCATTATTTGGTTGCTTTTCATGCAATAAACATTAAACAAGTACTGTAGAGGGTGCCGTTATGCGCCAAAGATATGAGTTGAGACTTCTTCATCATACTTACACGTGCCCTTGGTGTACAAAGTATGCTCGGTCAACCAAAACAATATTTATTCCAACAAAATCCACCTGACATTTACTAATTTGGAAAATGAGGGAATTGTTCTTTAAGTGATTCAAACTTTTTCGGCAGTTCGTTCCGGAATATTTTGGTTTGGAAATATTTCAGAAATTCATTTGAAATTTGTTTGGAAACTCTTTTGGGAGTTCCTTCGAAAAATTTTCCTGCAAGTCCATCGGGAAATCCACATGAAATTTATTCAAGAACTTACACAAAAAATCTGAGTTTCAAACTAGGAATTCCTTTGCAAATTTCTTCATGAAATACTTCATGCATTGCTCATTAAAATCTTTCGTTAACTCCTTCGGATATTTACTCAAAAATTCCGTCGTGAATGCTTCATAAAAGAGGTACTTCCCGGCCCAGAAGTGAGCCAACATAGGGCTGCGAGCCTATTTGACGAAGAATAAAAAAAAATCCCTGTGTTTCCAGAGGATCATAAGGAGATATTTCTGGAAGAGTTTTTTTTAAGGAATTTTCGCGGATATTCTTCCAGCCATTTTTATGAGAAGTTTTGAAAATTTTCTAAAGAAGTTTCTGAAGAAAAAGCAGGATAATTTCCGGAGTAATTTGTTTACGATATGTTGGAGGAGTTTTCTAGGAAGTTTCCCGGAAAAATCCTGTGGGTTTTTCTGGGCAAATTCTTAGAGAAATTTTGAAGAAGTTTCCGTGGGAATTGCCAGGGGAATAATTTAAATGTTTTCCAGAGGAATTTCCGGGAGATTCATTCATTTAATTTATTTAGTTAACATCTAAACAGATAACACTGAATCAACAATTTGACGCCACAATGCACGGTTCGAGGCCGCATCTCTCCATCCTCGGATACGCCCCACGCTCGCCAAGTCGTTCTGCATCTGGTCTGCCCATCCCGCTCGCTGCGCTCCACGCCGTCTCGTACCTGCCGGATCGGAAGCGAACACCATCTTTGCAGGGTTGCTGTCCGGCATTCTTGCAACATGTCCTGCCCATCGTACCCTTCCGGCTTTAGCTACCTTCTGGATACTGGGTTCGCCGTAGAGTTGGGCGAGCTCATGGTTCATTCTTCGCCGCCACACACCGTTTTCTTGCACACCGCCAAAGATGGTCCTAAGCACCCGTCTCTCGAATACTCCGAGTGCTTGCAAGTCCTCCTCGAGTATTGTCCATGTTTTATGTCCTTAGAGGACAACCGGTCTTATTAACGTCTTGTACATGACACATTTGGTGCGGTGGCGAATCTTTTTCGACCGCAGTTTCTTCTGGAGCCCGTAGTAGGCCCGACTTCCACAGATGATGCGCCTTCGTATTTCACGACTAACGTTGTTGTCAGCCGTTAGCATGGATCCGAGGTAGACGAATTCCTCGACCACCTCGAAGGTATCCCCGTCTATCGTAACACTGCTTCCCAGGCGGGCCCTGTCGCGCTCGGTTCCGCCCACAAGCATGTACTTTGTCTTTGACGCATTCTCCACCAGTCCAACTTTTGTTGCTTCACGTTTCAGGCGGGTGTACAGTTCTGCCACCTTTGCAAATGTTCGGCCGACAATGTCCATGTCATCCGCGAAGCAAATAAATTGACTGGATCTGTTGAAAATCGTACCCCGGCTGTTACACCCGGCTCTCCGCATGACACCTTCTAGCACAATGTTGAACAACAGGCACGAAAGTCCATCACCTTGTCTTAGTCCCCGGCGCGATTCGAACGAACTGGAGTGTTCGCCCGAAATCTTCACACAGTTTTGCACACCATCCACCGTTGCTTTGATCAGTCTGGTAAGCTTCCCAGGGAAGCTGTTCTCGTCCATAATTTTCCATAGCTCTACGCGATCTATACTGTCGTATGCCGCCTTGGAATCAATGAACAGATGGTGCGTTGTGACCTGGTATTCACAGCATTTTTGCCGTACAGTAAAGATCTGGTCCGTTATCGAGCGGCCGTCAACGAAGCCGGCTTGATAACTTCCCACGAATTCATTCACTAATGGTGACAGACGACGGAAGATGATCTGGGATATCACTTTGTAGGCGGCATTAAGGATGGTGATCGCTCGAAAGTTCTCACACTCCAGTTTGTCGCCTTTCTTGTAGATGGGGCATATAACCCCTTCCTTCCACTCCTCCGGTAGCTGTTCGGTTTCCCAGATTCTGACTATCAGTTTGTGCAGGCAAGTCGCCAGCTTTTCCGGGGCCATCTTGATGAGCTCAGCTCCGATACCATCCTTACCAGCTGCTTTATTGGTCTTTAGCTGTTGAATGGCATCCTTAACTTCCCTCGAGGTGGGGGCTGGTTGGCTTCCATCGTCCGCTGAACTGACGTAGTCATCTCCTCCGCTGCCTTGACTTTCACTGCCTGTACTCTCAGCGCCATTCAGATGTTCCTCGTAGTGCTGCTTCCACCTTTCGATCACCACACGTTCGTCCGTCAAGATGCTCCCATCCTTATCCCGGCACATTTCGGCTCGCGGCACGAAGCCTTTGCGGGATGCGTTGAGCTTCTGATAGAACTTGCGTGTATCTTGAGAACGGCACAGCTGTTCCATCTCCTCGCACTCCGCTTCTTCCAGGCGGCGTTTCTTCTCCTGAAAAGGCGGGTCTGCTGTCTCCGCTTCCGTCTATAACGTTCCACGTTCTGCCGGGTACCTTGCTGCAGCGCGACCGCCCGCGCTGCGTCCTTCTCCTCCAGAATCTGTCTGCACTCTTCGTCGAACCAATCGTTCCGTCGACTTCGACCCATATACCCGACGTTGTTCTCCGCTGCGTCGTTAATGGCTGCTTTAACTGTACTCCAGCAGTCCTCAAGAAGGGCCCCATCGAGCTCACCCTCTTCCGGCAACGCTGCCTCGAGATGCTGCGCGTATGCAGTGGCGACATCAGGTTGCTTCAGTCGTTCTAGGTCGTACCGCGGCGGTCGTCGGTACCGAACATTGTTGATGACGGATAGTTTTGGGCGCAGTTTAACCATCACCAGATAGTGGTCAGAGTCGATGTTAGCGCCACGATATGTCCTGACGTCGATAATGTCGGAGAAGTGCCGTCCATCAATCAGAACGTGGTCGATTTGTGATTCTGTCTGCAGTGGTGATCTCCAGGTGTACCGATACGGGAGGCTGTGTTGGAAGTAGGTGCTACGAATGGCCATATTCTTGGAGGCGGCGAAATCAATTAGTCGTAGGCCGTTTTCGTTCGTCAGCCGGTGAGCGCTGAACTTTCCAATAGTCGGTCTAAACTCCGGAGAGGAGCAAACTCCCCTTCCCTGTCAGCATACGACCATAGTTCCCACCGGGGTTGGTTACCCGATCTTCCCTAAGGTTGCTCGTATCCCGGCCAGCACCGCGGGGAGGTAGGGATAGGAGTTGCTGGGTAAGAGGCTAAGGACCGCGAGATGGGGTCTATTTTATTCCTTCAGGTACGCGAAGTACCAATGGTACGCTTTACCCAGCATTTGACGTGCCTAGGAGGAATTTGTGATGGAGTTCTTGTAAAAATTTTCGGAAGAATTCCTTAAGAAATTCCCAGAAAAATAATTTACAGGAGAATTTATCTGTGAAAGACTTTCCGGGAGAATTCTTGGTTGAATTTCGAGATAGGAATTTCCAGAGGAATGTGCTTAAGATTTTCTAGATCTAGATTTCGCAATCTTCTTCTTCTCTTCTTCTTCTCATTGGCATTACATCCCCCACTAGGACATTGCCGCCTCGCAGCTTAGTGTTCATTGAGAACTTCCACAGTTATTCACTGCGTGGTTTCTCAGCCAACTAACCATTTTTGCATTAGTATACCATGAGGCCAACACGATGATACTTTATGCCCAGTCGACATAATTTTCAATCCGAAAATTTCCTAGAACGGACCGGGAAGCGAACCCAGTCTTCAGCATGGTCTTGCTATGTAGCCGCGCATCTTACCGCCCGGCTAAAGAAGGCCCCGATAATATAATTCTTATAAGAAAAATTCCTGAACAATTTTCCGGAAGAATTCCCGGAAGGTGGCTTTAGTGGAATTCCACGTGAATTTTGGAAGGAATTTAGAAGCAATAAAAGAGTCCTCGTGGTTTGGCTGAGTGCCGGAAAAGCTTCCGGAGGAACTCCCTGTGAAACTCCCGGAGGAACTCCCGGAGGAATTCTCGGAGGAATTCTTGGAGGAACTCCCGGAAGAATTCCCGGAGGAACTCCCGGAAGAACTCCCGGAGAAATTCCCGGAGGAACTCCCGGAGGAACTCCCGGAAGAACTCCGGAGGAACTCCCGGAGTAACTCCCGGAGGAACTCCCGGAGTAACTCCCGGAGGAACTCCCGGAGGAACTTCCGGAGGAACTCCCGGAGGAACTCCCGGAGTAACTCCCGGAGGAACTCCCGGAGTAACTCCCGGAGGAACTCCCGGAGGAACTTCCGGAGGAACTCCCGGAGGAACTCCCGGAGGAACTACCGGAAGAATTATTTGAAGAATTTACGGAGGAACTCCCGGAAGAACTACCGGAAGAATTCCTTGAAGAATTTACGGAGGAACTCCCGGAGGAACTCTCGGAGGAACTCAAGGAGGAATTCCTTGTGGAATTTACGGAGGAATTTGTGGAAGTATTTTTTATGCAAGATATAAGCTCACGCCGACCTACGTCGCCGCGCCGCCGCCGATTACCAACGGCGTGGTGCCGTCACGTCACTGTCGCTGACTGAAAATGATCGCCGCCGCTGATAAATTTTCAATTGGCATACATATACGATATGTAGCATACCGTGAGAGACTTTTTTCGCAAGCTGTCATGATAGAGCACTGATTCGGAGGCCCATACCTCATGATAATTTTTCTTTTAAAATGCTCCAAACTAAGACTGTCTAAGTCAGTCGATGCTTTGGCCGAACCGAAACAGTACTGCACTGTACTGATCCAGCCTGAAAAATTCACCTGATGTTCGTTCAAAATCCGGTAAATGTTAAGTTTTGAATTTAAAAAATACTGATGTTTTCGTTAAAAAATATGGGTTCTTCCGGAAAGTTCACCTTAAATAAAATAAAGACTCGTTTGAACGAATAATTTTTTTTTTGACGGGAAAGGTTTGTATATTATTTTTTAGTTTGTTTGTTTGCATATTCTTCTTCATAATAGTTTGTGCAACTAGTAGCAAAAAGATGATTGTTTTAGATTTAGGCTGGTATGGAGCAGTGCATAAAAGTCTTCTCCATTTCACTCGGTCCATGCCTGCACGTCGTCAATCACGCAGTCTGCGGAGGTTCCGGTAATCGAAATGAGAAAATGAGCTTAAATATGGTAAATCTGTACCAAAACTGTACATGTACTCCACATGATCAATCTTGCCAATAATTTATGTGCTGCAAATGACGATCTGATTCCATGTTATCGTGAAACATTCCATAGCTCGACTAGTCATAAATCGATAGATGAACTTGCCTTTGGAAAATTTAATTTATTAAGCGACGCAGCGACCTAGTGTATTCTCTATTTGAACACTTACCCAAGCTAATTCAGCAAAATGTAATCATGTTACTACTGTTCTGATGTTGGTTTTTTATTATAGCACCCAAATGAGTGTTATAATGGATTTTATGCCCATTGCGTTGGTATGGCAAAGTAGGCCGTTTTATCACTCAAAGACGAACTAAAAACCAGATGTTATGTTCAGGAATTACAAAACAAATATTTGTTAGGTTTTTGTGTACAATACACTTATAAATAATAAACAACTGCATAATTTGGGCCCGATTGGTTGCTTCCTCGCTTTCAGCATCGTGTTAGAAATTTGCATGAAAAATAGTTTGTGAAAACCTATGTTTTTGCATTTTTACTTATAGAGGTTACTGTTCATCGTAATCCAAGAGACATATTGCGTTAAGGTCACTCCTGACGGAATCCAATTATCAAAGTACTCGCATTTTCAAGGGCACACCATTCGATACCGAAGCAACGCACAACTGTCATTTTTATTTTTTCACGCATGCTGCGACGCAGCAAAGCTGTTAAACTAAAAATGAGAGTACTGCGAAGGCTAAAAGGTTTTACTGTGTATTATTTCTAAATTATTGAATTTATAGAGCATTGGAGCTAATGGGAGTTATTCGGAATCGTGTCATAAAGTTAAAAATCCGACAAAAAGGAAGATGGGGTTTTCCCTCTGACAACCATAGCACTGAGAATAGACGTTGAAGCTGTACTTGATATGTTGTGATAAGTTTTTGCTGTTCATTTTAAAAAAACTTTCGAATATCGCCGGTATCATGTGCAGTTTCAGCGCTAGCATCATCAAAAAATGCCACAGTGCGCTAGTGTCGTTTTGCATGCAGGAGTATACCAGCGGTATCTAGTTGTCAAAATGATATTGTGAGTTGCAATGTCGACGTCGATGGCGTTGAGGTTCGGTTGACTCTTTTTACACGTTTTGTAAGAAATTTTGTTCGAGCCTCCATGTCTGTTCTCTGTGACCATTGAATATTTGCATATTGTTTAAACAATCAATTTCCTAGGTATAAAAACATTTGTTGTAGGCCCTCCAGCTACGTACCATATTCGACAAAATCTCTCGGCATCTTTTAGACTATATTCTAACGTATTGATTCACGTGATTGACGATAAAATGAAGCCGCTAAAAGCAAAAATGTAAAAAAGTACATTTTTCCATACTAATTTCCCTGTAAATTTAAAATCGGATGCGGAAAGCGATGACGCAGCCAATCGAGCCCTTATTTTGCACAGTTGATTGGAGTACCATTACGGTTCGGAAAAACCTTGACCTCACTTGATTGGGCGAAGTTTGTGTTTTTCCACAAAACCGCGCCCCAGTCTTACATATAGGGGAACAGTTCCGTTTTCCATCTCACTGAGCATATATTCATCTCATTGCGAGAAAAAGAAATACAACACCAGTTTCGTCGCTTCTTTTTGCTAACATGCATGCTCACTGCTAAAACAACAAAAATAAGAATCAAAGCAAATTCCTTTTTGTAGTAGATAAGATCAAGTCGTAAGCTATCGGTAATAAACAAATCATTGTTTCACTCTATGCTATTGTGATATAAGCAACCAGTAAACTCTGAAATAAAATATTCTCTTTCGTAGAGTATTTTCACCGAACGTGTTGCACACTACCTTCGATTGTAAGACATGTTGATTCGATCCAACTTGTAAACATTCCGATGAATGATCGCGGCAAAGCAAAGTGACACGAGAGTCAATCAGTTTGCTGAGCATTGTTGCGACGGATGGTCGAGTCTTGCAAACTCGTCCGGGTCACGACACTTTTAATAGATTTGTTTTTCATGGGATCAATATCGGAGCTATGAGATGAAGTCCAGGAGTAGTAATCCTACTTTAAAATGAATGAATGTATATCGGACACATTGCTTCGTGTTCTGTATTTTTGTGACATCCCTATTTAGTCCCGAGCTCAATGTGCGTCAGCCTTCTTAATTGGATTTCCTATGAAAAACCAGATTAATCCACCTATCGTTGGTGGTGCCTTTCTCGCATTTAGTTAAGACACCAATCTTATATAGGGTTTATATGGTTCGATGTACCATTTTCTTCTTAACTTTAAAACGCAATGACCGATCGTTATAAAATTCAATAGTGATCAACAAGGCTTTGTCCCCTGTCGAATGAAACTTGTTGCGAGAAAATCGGTTAAGGATTTCTAAACAAAAAGTTGTCTAATGTTTTTTATAGCTTTTGTGCACACACATACACACACATATACACACATACATACACACGGACAGACAGACATGTGCTCAGCTCGTCGAGCTGAGTCGATTGGTATATAATACTATGGGTCTCAGAGGCTTCTATAAAAAGTTCGTTTTCGGAGTGAAATGATAGCCTTTTGGTACAACTTAGTTGTACGAGAAAGGCAAAAAATGGTAATTTATAGGCATTTGCATTATGTTATTCAACCATTAGGATGCTCACCTTCAGACGCTCTTCAATTTATACCGTTTTGGATTTCTTGGTCTTATCTGAGACAAAACAGAGATTTACTGAATACTTGAATGAATGTAAATGTATATATGGTTCGCATTATTTTATTTTCGTTTCTTACAGTCTGTTTATTGTTTCGCTTTTGGCATTTTTTAATTGATACTAGACGAACCTACCCGATCTTGTTCGAGTGTTTTTTTTTGCTATCTGTCAATCGTATAAGTAGTTGATTGCAGCGCACAGTGTGCGCTTTTTCAATATCATCGTTTCTGTTGATTTTTTCGCTGTTCATTTGAATCATTGTTAAGTTTCGTGAAATCAGGTGATGTAAATTCTTAATAGACTGTTATGTGGTTACTTCCATAATGGGACGCACATGACTTGGTACTGTTTTCACACACGAACATAAAAAATCGCAATTTTTATCATGACTTATGGAAGTACGTTAAAAATGAACACAATTCATTGGTTAACTCAAACGGGATGAGAAGCCAGTATAGGTAGAATAGCCTTTACATTAACTTAGTGCACGAGTAAGGCAAAAAGTGTGAAATTAAAAATCTATGTATCTCACGGGGGCGCCGGAACTGGGTGGGACAAGTAGGGCATGTCCTACGCATGAATGTTCCAGGGTAGGACAGTCAAAGCATTGTCCTACTTTATCCTTATTTTTATTGTTGTTGCATTGAGAGATCGTAGTGTGCCGCGCTCGCGAGTTGACGCGATTATTTTTCCTCTATTTTGCTCCCGTCACTTTTTTCGGATGTTGAATGTTTTTTTTTTTTTGGTTTTTGTAATACAAATGATTGAACAAAAAATTACCTAATAGAGGTGAAGTGCGCGTTAGTGGATCTAGTGTTTTTTAGGCGAAAAGTTGATATAATGTAAGAGTCGATAGACCGAAGTGATCCTGATACGATCCTACTACAGTTCGAGTTGAACGGAGACGAGCCAGCCTCGGGCTGAAAGTCTCCTTAATAAAGACACAAAAAAAAAAAAGTTCGAGTTGAAGGAAACCATAAAGATAAGTTTTAAATTTTCTTTCGTCTTACTTTCAACAGCAAACATTAAACAAATCGTTTGGTTGCATTATTGTTTAGCTTATTTTTTGATACAGCCTGTGCTCAGAGTTTCTCAAAACACTGGTGGCGCGACTTTTGCTGTCGCTGAGCGATTGTCGATGTGACAATTACACTTCCATACCATCGACAGAATCGTAGTCGCCGGGGTGGATGGCGGTCGTTTCGCGCATGTTTGGGGGAGCCCTCAAAGCGGTGGGGGACCATCTTTGGCACGGGGTAGCCAAGTTTGATACGCTATTGCTTTGCTACCCAATGATCGATTGAGTTGAGGCTTTGGGTCGAAACCTATCGGAAAGCCGCTCGTTAGGAGGGTCGCTGAGTCTGGTTGTTTGGGGTAGCGGCAGTTTTTGATTATGACATATTGGCCAATCCAAATGTGAGTTCAGTGCGTGATTTCTCTTGTTTCGGACTGCAGAACGAACGCGCGATCGACCGAAATATTTGTTCTGCATTGCGCGGCCGGTAATAAGAGTAGCTATCGAACAAGTAAGTGCAGTGCGTGTTTTAGTCGTCGGGAAAAGAAATAAAATATCTATCTTGTGTTCGGTGGCTCATGCGCATGTCGCGCGCGGTCGAAAAAAGCGAGTTCTTCAATAGTTTGCTGTAGCCATCAAGCAAGTGAGTACAGAGTGCAGCGCTTCCCCGCGGTCGTCCAAAACGCGAATCTCCTTAGCTTTCATATGCCACCGGGCGTGCATCGTTTACCAAAGTGAATCCAGATAAATTATCCTTTGCAACTAAGATGATATCCTATCCCAAGACAATCGTGGAGATGCAGAGGTATACTCGGTCTCTAGTAGCAACTAGAGTCGGACTAACAATCCTTCCATTCCTATATGACCGTAAGGACGTGACCGGCGCCGTTATTGACTTTAAATATTTGAGCTCCCGAAACGTGTACATTAGGGTGGCTCAAAAAACACTTTTTCAAATTTTTTGATGGGCCGCCCTCTTATTCGATTCTATTTGATGCCCTGATGCTCTGGACAAAATTTCAGCCAAATCGGTCAACGTTTGGGCGGTGCTAAACTCGTTGGAAGTTTATATGCAAAAATGTATTGTAGCATTCAGTAATTTTGTATATAGTTTGTAAATAGATTTTGTAAATAAATTAGATTGTAAGTATACAAATCTTTCAATCGCCAATAAACTTAGATATAATGTTCCCTTGACATAGGCAAGCGAGCATTAATCAAGCAGCCAAGCTTTCCAAGGTCGAGGCCATTTGTTTCCTGCATAAGGTGGGAAAGGTATAGCAGCGCGACTATCTGATAAAGCCATGATTGTACATAAAGAGGTCGGGAAATGACGTACTTCCGGTTGTGTCCGGGTCCCACCTTCCTTAATCTGAGGATTCACAGACTCGATCATTTCGTCCGTGATTCTCCAAGGAGTTGGAAGTACGCGTTTGTTGTTAGTGTTTCGTGTGTTACAATTGCTGTAGGCAAATCAAGTGTGCGTGTTATTCGTGTGCGGTTGTAGTAATTAAAGTGCAACAATCAATCCTCGCACCCAAGCGCGCGCTTCATCCCCTACGGACGAAAGATTCCTGGCAGTCGCCAACCGGCCAGAAGCGGACGATCCGTAACTATATCGGTCCGAGGAGGCCGGGGGACCTCTAAGTGGACGGAATCCACCAGCCCGTCAAGCTACCGGCAATTCAAGTGACCCCGTCGGCAAACCGCCATCGCGATTCACCAACACGCTTCATTGAGAAGCAATCGCCAAGCGTTGCCCTGGCAGAGGAGCATCGACCTCGCCCAACGGTCATCGACTGTAAGCCCCATGAAATGATTTGCCCCCCCTTTCAAATCATAAGCATTTTACTAAGCCTCAATTCAGCTACATGTGAATTCTTCGAAAATAATAACGCATAGAAGGTAACATCAGTAAGATCTTCAATGAACGTATTTTGAAGCAATTGCTATTTTCATATAATCATTTTAAAATTTTCCTAAATCGGGTCTCGAACTGCTGTCATTTGATCATCCGCCGGTAACGTTGTCATCCGCGCCATCCTTGATTTGTTAGATATGGCTCACTCAATGCATAACATAAATATTCTTATTGCTGAATATGAATCATAATTGGACTCTTATTCAATAAGTCGATCTGTCAAACTACAGTTTGTTAATAACTGTACAATCTTTTATTTCAACCATTGTTCAACCAGTCATAACCATCGCACACTAGGAAAAATACGTAAAAATAATGTCGATAAACGATAAAATAAAATCCGTCCCCAATGCTATTTATGAATTTATGAAAATAAAATCAATGTATATTCGGCCTTCCTCAGAATCTCTTGATAATCGGTTGCGATATGATTGTCAAAGGCACGGCAAATGCTGGGTAAAGCGTACCATTGGTACTTCGCGTACCTGAAGGAATAAAATAGACCCCATCTCGCGGTCCTTAGCCTCTTACCCAGCAACTCCTATCCCTACCTCCCCGCGGTGCTGGCCGGGATACGAGCAACCTTAGGGAAGATCGGGTAACCAACCCCGGTGGGAACTATGGTCGTATGCTGACAGGGAAGGGGGAGTTTGCTCCTCTCCGGAGGTGCAAATCTTATTGAGCGTCTGTTCTCCATGTCAGGATCGGCTCACAACAGCGTCTGTTCTCCATGTTAGGGGCGGCTGATCATCGTCCGAGTGCCAGCGAGGGACTCTAAGTGAAACTGTGCACCATGATCCACCGGAAATAAGGAGGAATGGTCCTCCGGAAATTTAGGGGGTTTGGTGTCAGGCCCTGCAAGCCAGCCTTTAAAAATCATAAGCAACGAACAATCAACAAGAGAGTACGGACCGGAACCATCGGCGAAGACCACTGCGACGAAAAGGGACTAGCGATTGGAAACTCGGTTCGTGGAACTGCAAATCTCTCAACTTCATCGGGAGCACACGCATACTCGCCGATGTGCTCAAGGACCGTGGATTCGGCATCGTAGCGCTGCAGGAGGTTTGTTGGAAGGGATCAATGGTGCGAACGTTTAGAGGTAACCATACCATCTACCAGAGCTGCGGCAACACACACGAGCTGGGAACAGCTTTCATAGTGATGGGCGATATGCAAAGGCGCGTGATCGGGTGGTGGCCGATCAATGAAAGAATGTGCAGGTTGAGGATCAAAGGCCGGTTCTTCAACTTCAGCATAATCAACGTCCATAGCCCACACTCCGGAAGCACTGATGATGATAAGGACGCATTCTACGCGCAGCTGGAACGTGAGTACGACAGCTGCCCAAGCCACGACGTCAAAATCATCATAGGAGATTTGAACGCTCAGGTTGGCCAAGAGGAGGAGTTTAGACCGACTATTGGAAAGTTCAGCGCTCACCGGCTGACGAACGAAAACGGCCTACGACTAATTGATTTCGCCGCCTCCAAGAATATGGCCATTCGTAGCACCTACTTCCAACACAGCCTCCCGTATCGGTACACCTGGAGATCACCACTGCAGACAGAATCACAAATCGACCACGTTCTGATTGATGGACGGCACTTCTCCGACATTATCGACGTCAGGACATATCGTGGCGCTAACATCGGCTCTGATCACTATCTGGTCATGGTTAAACTGCGCCCAAAACTATCCGTCATCAACAATGTTCGGTACCGACGACCGCCGCGGTACGACCTGGAGCGACTGAAGCAACCTGATGTCGCCACTGCATACGCGCAGCATCTCGAGGCAGCGTTGCCGGAAGAGGGTGAGCTCTATGGGGCCCCTCTTGAGGACTGCTGGAGTACAGTTACAGCAGCCATTAACGACGCAGCGGAGAACAACGTCGGGTATATGGGACGAAGTCGACGGAACGATTGGTTCGACGAAGAGTGCAGACAGATTCTGGAGGAGAAGGACGCAGCGCGGGCGGTCGCGCTGCAGCAAGGTACCCGGCAGAACGTGGAACGTTATAGACGGAAGCGGAGACAGCAGACCCGCCTTTTTCAGGAGAAGAAACGCCGCCTGGAAGAAGCGGAGTGCGAGGAGATGGAACAGCTGTGCCGTTCTCAAGATACACGCAAGTTCTATCAGAAGCTCAACGCATCCCGCAAAGGCTTCGTGCCGCGAGCCGAAATGTGCCGGGATAAGGATGGGAGCATCTTGACGGACGAACGTGTGGTGATCGAAAGGTGGAAGCAGCACTACGAGGAACATCTGAATGGCGCTGAGAGTACAGGCAGTGAAAGTCAAGGCAGCGGAGGAGATGACTACGTCAGTTCAGCGGACGATGGAAGCCAACCAGCCCCCACCTTGAGGGAAGTTAAGGATGCTATTCAACTGCTAAAGACCAATAAAGCAGCTGGTAAGGATGGTATCGGAGCTGAGCTCATCAAGATGGGCCCGGAAAGGCTGGCCACTTGCCTGCACATACTGATAGTCAGAATCTGGGAAACCGAACAGCTACCGGAGGAGTGGAAGGAAGAGGTTATATGCCCCATCTACAAGAAAGGCGACAAACTGGAGTGTGAGAACTTTCGAGCGATCACCATCCTTAATGCCGCCTACAAAGTGATATCCCAGATCATCTTCCGTCGTCTGTCATCATTAGTGAACGAGTTCGTGGGAAGTTATCAAGCCGGCTTCGTTGACGGCCGCTCGACAACGGACCAGATCTTTACTGTACGGCAAATCCTTCAAAAATGCCGTGAATACCAGGTCCCAACGCACCATCTGTTCGTTGATTTCAAGGCGGCATACGACAGTATAGACCGCGTAGAGCTATGGAAAATTATGGACGAGAACAGCTTCCTGAGAAGCTTACCAGACTGATCAAAGCAACGGTGGATGGTGTGCAAAACTGTGTGAAGATTTCGGGCGAACACTCCAGTTCGTTCGAATCGCGCCGGGGACTAAGACAAGGTGATGGACTTTCGTGCCTGTTGTTCAACATTGCGCTAGAAGGTGTCATGCGGAGAGCCGGGTGTAACAGCCGGGGTACGATTTTCAACAGATCCAGTCAATTTATTTGCTTCGCGGATGACATGGACATTGTCGGCCGAACATTTGCAAAGGTGGCAGAACTGTACACCCGCCTGAAACGTGAAGCAACAAAAGTTGGACTGGTGGTGAATGCGTCAAAGACAAAGTACATGCTTGTGGGCGGAACCGAGCGCGACAGGGCCCGCCTGGGAAGCAGTGTTACGATAGACGGGGATACCTTCGAGGTGGTCGAGGAATTCGTCTACCTCGGATCCTTACTAACGGCTGACAACAACGTTAGTCGTGAAATACGAAGGCGCATCATCTGTGGAAGTGGGGCCTACTACGGGCTCCAGAAGAAACTGCGGTCGAAAAAGATTCGCCACCGCACCAAATGTGTCATGTATAAGACGTTAATAAGACCGGTAGTCCTCTACGGACATGAAACATGGACAATGCTCGAGGAGGACTTGCAAGCACTCGGAGTATTCGAGAGACGGGTGCTTAAGACCATCTTTGGCGGTGTGCAAGAAGACGGTGTGTGGCGGCGAAGAATGAACCATGAGCTCGCCCAACTCTACGGCGAACCCAGTATCCAGAAGGTAGCTAAAGCCGGAGGGTGCGATGGGCAGGACATGTTGCAAGAATGCCGGACAGCAACCCTGCAAAGATGGTGTTCGCTTCCGATCCGGCAGGTACGAGACGGCGTGGAGCGCAGCGAGCGAGATGGGCAGACCAGGTGCAGAACGACTTGGCGAGCGTGGGGCGTATCCGAGGATGGAGAGATGCGGCCTCGAACCGTGCATTGTGGCGTCAAATTGTTGATTCAGTGTTATCTGTTTAGATGTTAACTAAATAAATGAATGAATGAGGATACGACGAGACAGACGCAATGAGAAAACAGAACTATGTAATAAAAATCCTATTCGACTAATCGGTGATGTCATATTAGAAATTTGGAGACAGTACTCGTCGATAGCAAATCCTTCCGCACGCGATGGCATATGAGCAAGTCAAACCACCTTCCTTTTGCCAGTGGAGATATATCAGCTTCCACACTGATATTCTTCCCTCTCCCTTCATACGGGAGCTTGGCAGAAGGAAGGTCGTGTGATATGTGCCATCACAAATATTGCCCTCCGCTCGCTTTCAAATCGACTTCTATAGAAACATTCTTCATGCCTGCCGTATCCTAACGGAAACTATCAATTCTATACTTTCGCCTCTAATTCTATCATGAACATGTACGTACAAGTTTGGAAGATGATATTAGCATTTCAATATCATTACAATACAACACAAAACCACATGACATAAACAGATTCGGATGATTTAAAATTACATGCCACGGAACCTAAACACAGCACCCGTTGCAACGCACAATCAGTCAATGACTTGATCAGTACTGAGATTTTCATTTTCATTGAGAGAGGTCACGCGATATTTACATTTTATTCTCTCCCGCTTTCATAGAAAACATAAACAATGAAAGGAATTTTGCTAAATTTTCACGGATTTTTATTTCATGAAAGCGCATCAAACTATTGTAAACAAGCTGTTTCTTCTTCAATAATGTTACTTCTAACTCGAAAATCAAAAACAATACAATCATTTTATCGACTAGTCATCGTTATTTGCACAGATCTATTAAAACTATTTGGAAATTTGGATTTCAAAACAAAGCAAAATTCCCATCATGACTGCTTGAAATGTGACAGGTGACCGGGAGACGGCTACATTTTCATTTGGTCTCTTGAAAATGAAAATGCAATGTTTTCGCTTTCACATGACAGTCACGAAAACTACCAGTACTGGACTTGATGCAGTGAAATACTTGTTCAGTGCAAATCGTGGAACCAGTTTTACTTCGATCATCCCTCTTTCAAGAAACGGTGATAGCTGAGTGGTAGCGTGCTGGGCTCTCACTCAGCGGACATAAGTTCGATTCTCGTTCTGATCAATCAATTTTTTTGTCAATAAAATTGAGATGTAAAATTAAAGTACCACCTAATTTTACGTCAAAAATGACGCTCGTATATGTCGGTGTCACAGCACCTAAAATTGCATGATTATTTTTAGGTGTGTAAGATAGACTTCTGATGAAAATTTCAGCTCAATTGGTTGAAATTTAGGTGTGCTTCAAATTGATCTAGTGTTTTCGGCATGATTTTGACCCTAAAAAAATCGTAACTCTGGTTTGTGGTATAAGTGGTATAAACAAAATTCATTGCAACAACAACTAAATGCAAGCCATACCCATCCTCGACAACTTTGTAGAACATTGTTTTATAATCGGAACAGATCTTCTATGTGTTTCAACAGATTTCGTCCTTCGAGATACCCAAAACTCAGTTACCATTGCTTTTCAATGATCGTCTTCAAATATTTTTGGTTGGGACCTGAGATGTTGACACAAAGTAATCATTGGTGCCTTGGTAGAATGTAATTCAACCATAGCACTATGCTGTAACAGTAAGCTTATCTGTTGCAGTTGGTAGGGCGTTTGACTGAGTATCACAGTGTCATGATTCCGAATCGCACAAAAATTGAACAACAATTTGTTTGCCATTATTGACTCACCAATATGATCAAAGCTTCGCCAATGGTTTTTATCTACCACCTTCTTCTTCTTCTATGGCTCAACATTCCATCTGGAACTTGGCCTGCTTTTCTACTAATACTAATTCTATGGGCATTTCCCCACCACCTGCTGTAAATCTCTTAGCACTGCAAATGTGAAGGTAAACAAAAAAAAAAGAGAACATATTCAGCTACATTGCCTCGAGTCGTGCAAGATTTTACGCAGTTCAGTAGGAATACGAGAAAGTCAAACATGGTTCTAGCAAATGCACAAATACGAATCACTTCTGCGTTTGAGTCACCCTAATGATTTTATTACCAAAAAGGCAAATTTATGTTTTAGTTGGAAAACGCTACGCTTCATATGATGGCCCAGTGTTCGCTCAACAACACATTTATTTCCAAGAAGGAGAGATGAAGTTATCTGTACACACTGGGTGTTATCATTGCTAGAACCGCGAGGAAAATGTATTTAGAAAAAGAGGGATCTAAGCGCTTTTCGGAGGTAAGAATCTTTTTTTCCTTTATATTTGTCGTATAAGGGGCAAATATAACAAAACTTTATCTACAATAACGTAGGTTAGGCAAGTAGCATAGAAAAACTAAAACTTCATGCGTTTGGTGGAATACCTAACTAAAGCTATCCACACAAAAATTAGAAAGGCGGACGCATGGTATGTTATTCTACACTTAATATCTTTTAGATTATAAACAATTTTCATTCTATCATTTCCCCATGGTTTCCAATTGTCTGCTGATGCAAAAATATTCCGAAAATCGTTACAATGGTGACGATTTTATCATATCTCCCTCCTCTTTTCTCACAACATCGTATGTTACCCATAAAGAGTGCAATGAAATTCTTAGAACAAGCGACACAAGTTAGACAGGACATTCCGCAAGAGCGATAGTAAAAAAATCGCTCTGTAATTCCATCATGCTTCCGTGCTCCAAGCGGAAAGCTTTCACAACAGCTCTCAAAGAACGAAACAGTAACTCGAATAAGGGTCTGATAAAAGTTGAATGAAGGACCCGACTGCATACCTCTATCGGTTTACCGTTTGGCCACTATCACAAAGTGATGGAATTTGCTATTCCATTCCCACGGGTCACCCAACAGTGCACCGCCAGCCGTCAGGACCAGTGCAGGAAGTGAGGCGAAATTCCGGGCATAACGTGCTCTGATCATGAAACAAGCAAAGCAAATCGAGCGAAAATGCCAACGAGGGGGTAATTTTCCACCGCATATGTGAACTCTCGGCCATGTAGGTTCCGAACAGGCGTCGTCGGTCGTGTCATGCAGCGGATACATCATCGTGCGGAGCATGAAAGCTAATGCTCGCCTACATGAACATGATCGCTATTTATCATGTTAGAGGCGACGGTTTTGCGCTGTGTGCTGCATCGCTAGGAACGGGCCCCATTCCCATAAGTGGGCCTCATCGATTAAACAAAAGTGTTGAAATTAAATAAATTAGCATCAGTACCCGCGCCGAGTCATATCCTTCTGAAATATGTTTGCACTGAGCGGATGGATGCACGTGAAAGTGATTTCTGCTGTTTGCTTTGGCAATTTGACAATTTTCGTCGGCAGGCAAATATTGACTGGGTAAGGTAGATATTTGAACATGTGCTAGGAAAGCTCCACATCAGAAGTATCTAGTCGCTAAATGGAAAATATATGCGGCGCGTTGAGTACCGTTTCGTTTCGTATTCCGAACGATTCGAATGTCAGAATTCGATTTTTTTTAGATTGGCACAACATAATATATTGTTCAATAAAATTGTGGCCGCACGGCTTTGTTAAATTTTTAATGAACCTATTACACATATTGAGTCCGTATAAGTCAAATAGTTCCACTTCCTAGGTTTTTTTAAGGCTGACTGAAAGAGAGCGAATTCTGTAACATGGCTGCGAGAGTAATAGTTGGAAGTATTGATAACTGTTATGTATTATCTTCCATAATTTTATTATTTGCAGATTTCCGTTTCGTATTGCTTTCGGCTTTATTGATGATGGACCTCGGTGTTTTTTTTTCAGGCCATCAGGTTCGAATAAGGTACCTATACCGGTTTTGTGTTCTCCGCTAATAAACACCATGTTTCCCTAGCGTGTGCTAACTAAATACCTGTTATCAACAAAGTTGTACTGAAAGGGTATACTGCCGTCATACGCATATTTGTTACATGTTTGCTGAGATTTCCTATGTACATGGGACAAAACGGCAGTAGACCATTACTCCAAAAAGAAGGCCCGGAGACCCATAGTGTTATATACTGATCGACTCAGCTCGACGATCTGAGGTGATGTCTGCATGTGTGTATGTGGGTATGTGTACAAATTTTGTGGACACACTTTTTGGAACATAGCTTTACCCGATTTACTCACATCAAGTTGGAGTCGACGGGAATACGGTCCCATTGTTTGCTAATGAAAATTGGCCCGATCAGACATTGCATTTCGGAATTATTGGAAAATCATTCGGCACATTCAAAGTTAATTGCCTATGAGCCGGGTATTAAGCCACCCGGAGTGGAAATTAATTACTATGTCTGAAACTTGATTATGCATATGTACAACATGTGATAGATTTAGTTCGGAAAAGGTATTGGAGGGTAACCGCCCCTTCGGTGGGGTTGTGGGATCAAACCCCACCGAAGGGGCGGTTACCCTCCAATACCTTTTCCGAACTAAATCTATCACATGTTGTACATATGCATAATCAAGTTTCAGACATGGAAAATCATTGTTTTTTCCCAAAGGGTCACAAGAAAAAAAATCAAAACCAAATTTTTTTTTCTTCAAGGATGGTTGGCAATGCATATTAATTAATGCAAAAACATGCATAATAAAAGATATAATGCGTACTAGACCCCTGAAGTTCTGTTTTGACCTTTCTTTTTTCAATACATTTAATGGAGAAGGGCCGAAAGCCATTTGGCCGAATGCCAATAAGCCGAACAAACCATTCGGCGGAAACCCATCTGGCCGAAAGAGTCATTTGGCCGGAAAGGTCGTTTGGCCGAAAGGGTCATTCGGCCGAAAGGGTCGTTTGTCCGAAAGGGTTATTAGGCCGAAATGGTAATTTGGCCATAGGGTCGTTAGGCCGAAAGGGTCATTTGGCCGAAAGGGTCATTTATCCGGAAGGGTCGTTTGGCCGAAAGGGTCATTTGGCCAAAAGGGTCGTTTGACCGAAAGGGTCGTTTGGCCGAAAAGGTCATTTGGCCGAAAGGGTCATTTGGCCGAAAGGATCATTTGGGGAAGGGTCGTTTGGTCGAAAGTTGTTTGACCAAACAGACTATTAGGCTGAAAGTTATTTGGCCGAATGGTTCATTTCAAAGGATCGTACCAAATGGAGTGAATCTTGAATTTCGTTCACCTGCACTAGAATTATACTAAGCTTCACAACAATTGGCACGGAGTCTAGCCTGCTGCTGCCGGAGTCTTCTTCTCCTGAATTCGGACTAGGATCACTCAAAGTTTCTTATAGTAAAGTTACGCAAAGAGGATCTGCTTACACTGATTCTGAATGATGTTCATGTTATTATGTCTGAAACTTACATTTTTGTACAATCCTCGAAGTGACTTTACGAAAGTGTTCACTTCTAAAGCTTTCAAATTCGATAACCAGGCTAGCTACAGAGTACAAACAAGTCAGTTTCTTTAATTAGGATCGTTTTGTTCTCCGCGTGACTTTATCGAAATTATTTTATTGGCTTTTTTGGTGATAATTAGATAAAAATAATGTAGATACAGATTCGATTGGCACTGCAATGGAGCGGCAAGTGTGAAATAAATAGAAACTGAAGCTTAGCAGAGGGCCATATGTTATGTTATCACCAAAAAAGCCAATAAAAAAAGCAATATTGAAATCGCTGTTATTCTGTTTAAGGTCCACCTAGAAACGACTTGGATAGTGACGTGGTGATCACTGTACCAAGACAGCATGTCTTGCTATGGCTTTCTTTACCGTCCCCTTGCCAGCGGGAGAGTTAGCCCACGCTGCTTGGCCCGTTGACATGATCGAGTCACTTTCTGATCCGGAACGGAAAGTATTATTGACGGGATGAGACTCTGGCTCCTCTGGTTTTGGATCGCAGACTTTGGCCTATCTTCGCTCCATTATCTTTTTCCAGGTTTCACCGGTGATCCATTGTTGGGAAAATCGATCTACCAATTACGAATTCTTTGTTCTTCTAATGCTCTGCCCACAGCTCTCCTCTGTCCAAATCACCAACGTGAATGATCTTCATCCTAGTCAGTACCTGCTTGGTTGACTTTTTAGACCAATTGATTTGAATTCCAGAACAATTTATTGCACCTAGAACATCTGCATCAAACTAATTCAGGCTGCACATAACACGCAAGGGTTGTATGGACTTGAATGGTTGATTTTGGTTCGATACCAGGCGGAGTTGGCCTGGTAGACTAACTGATCTGAAAAACAGAACAATTTTTAAAACCTAGAACATCTACATCACACTAATTTGGGCTGCACATAATTCGCATGGACTCGAGGGACTTGTGTGGACATGCAGGGTTGACTTTGACATGATAACAGGCGAAATGAGCCTGGTAGACTAATTAATCTGAACTCCAGAACAATTTGGAAAATCTAGAACCTAGGTGTACATGGACTTGTATGGACATGCTGATTTCGATTGGATATCAGGCGTAGTTGACCTTGTAGACCACTTGATCGAAACTCCAGAACAATTAGGAGAACCTATAACATCTGCATGAGTCCAATGTAACACGCATGGGCTTTTGTGGCTTGCATGAACAAACTGGGTTGATTTTCGTTATGAAGTTCTTCGGAATCGGTAAATTTCACTCATATTGAATTGGGAATATCGAAATGTTCTACATTCTAAATGACAGCATCCGTACTCCAGCTGATCAAAAAATGCGGATCCCTTGAAACATACCAAGCATGCAAAACACAGAAAGCTAGATGAGGTGTATAAAACAATTGTGAAAGAGTTGTGAAAATCGCTAAGAAGACGCCCGGGAACCGGCAGTTTAAAATTATGATTCTAATGTTTTCTTCATCGCAATGTTAATCAAGAACATGTGCTTCCCAACATGCAATTAACGTTCAGGTTTTTCTTGATACAAGTTCTATGCAAATGCATGCAAACTTGATCATTAGGCATAAAAATTAGTCACAAGATGAATCATCGCACAAATATACCATGCGTCTCCATATGCTTTTATGCTTATATGCTGCTGATCAGTTTGTTTTTTAAATCCCTATCTATCGTTTCCACTGGGAGGGCCATTTTTGCATATAAAAAAACAATGTTCCATAACTCCAATTCACCTCACAATCATGCACGCGTTCCTGGAACGCTTGTGCAGGTCCGTTCGTGTTGTGTACCGCAAGATATATTTTTTTTGGTATAGTTGTACAAAACACATCATCAAGTTAATATTCCTGATATATGTTTTTTCTGTTATAACAAATTGAAAAGCTTCTGAATTCATTAGTTGAAATGCCTCATGATTTGTCATTCCAACAATACAACAGTGTTCTGACCTCGAGTTTGGTATTGGCTGATAGTTCATCCTTCCTTCACATATACACCTGCTTCGGGAATACAAGCAAAAGCTTTCTCTCCGAGATATCCCACCAGAATATCAAACTATTGTTGAGTTTTTCAATTTTCCGAGGCTGTGAATTAAATATAAATCATGACGTAAACAGACAAAAAAATAATCCCATTAATGCCTAATTTTTGTAAACAAGATAAGGCTGTTCGTCCTTTCCCAGGAGATTTTTCCATTCGTTTGTTCCATGGTGAAGAAATAATCAAGATGTCTGAATGGAAGAGCCAGGGATATTATGCTCACTTGGCTTTCGCGAAGAGCATCACTTGGCTATCTCCCTAGCAGATATATTCGGCGATGCGAACGTGGTTCATAATTATGCCTTAAGCTAGGTGTTAGAGTATGATGGTTCTATGTGGCTCTGAATTGTTACAAACATTAAATTATTTAGTAAGTGATTACATGCAAGAAAGATACAAGAATTGCAAAACCACGAGTCCGTGAGCTTTCAGATAGAACAACACCGTCACGCCGTGCCATTGGACAGGCGGCAGGAGGGCTATCCTCATTACAGTCGTTCTGCGATGGCTTGGCTCGGCACACGTTGAAAGCAAGAGCCAATGGGAGTCAAGAGTCCGCACAGCCTCGCGCGACATTGAGGGAAACGAAGCGCAAAAAATGCGATGATCAACATGATTTATGCACATGTGATTTTTGAAGCACCGCACACCGGCGGCACTAGTGGAACCGAAACCGTGTCGAGAATTCCGACACGGTGGCAAACGAGCAGGAAACCGAGAATCAGGCGCGAAATGTAAATTACGACGTGGTGGCCTGTGGAAATTCTTTGGGTTGAAAGTTTTTTATCTCCTTTGTGTATTATCTTTTCCTTCGTAGGCAGGTGCCGTAGCGTGTTCCGAATCCTGGCTGAGCCGTTAATCATAATGTCATCGAGGGGAAAGATTGTGAATGTATTTACCACGAAGACTGTGAAGTAGACTGAATTGCTATCGTGCGTATCATTCGAGTGAAGACAACAATGAGACTGATGAGGTGATTTACGGTATGCACTGTAACGGTGAAATAAAAAGAAAAAAACTGTGATTTTTTTTAAATAGCTTGAAATTTAATTTTACCTTCCCATACAGAAATGACTGCTTGAGGCAGTATAAGTAATAAGATCAGAAGATATTATTGCGGATAAGAAGATGGTGTATCAATATGCATACAGAAGCATTCATTTATTCACGAAGAAACAGCTTTCCATGTGAAAGCAGTCTTTCTATCACATATCATATCTTCGGAATGGCATATGAGTTTGTGATGCAAAAGTTCTACCCGAGCTATTAGTATTACTAATCCATTACTCACTAATTCGATGAAGTCAAGAAATCTCTAGCGATACCTCCCCCCGTACGTTCAGCCAGCTCTGTTGGAAAATTAGTGCGGTATAAAAGGGAACGTATGAAAATTTGATATTGTTATTATATTAGTAGAAACCTTGTCGGACGTGCCTGGTGTTTACAATCGGACCAACAACAGCCAATGCGGTTTGACTAAAACCACCAAGTGTAAGTCTGGCAACATTTAGCATCATAACAGCTTCATCCTACCCACGCACCACGAATTGGAAATCGTGCTCTCCCGCAAATGTACCCACAAAGATCCCAAACATTTCGGACGAAGTGATTTAGAAACATTCGAAATTGAAAATTGGATTATAGGTTCTTGTCTTTCGCTTCGTACACGTCGAGTATCTGGCTCCGGCCGCCGCAGCCACCAGCCACCTACGAGCGGAGTGCTGTTGCATGGGCCCCGGTGGTCGATCGCTGGCCTGGATTGGGTCGTAATGTTTTCCACTGCATTTGGCAAATGGATCAGAGGAAAATGCTACCACGGCTGCTGATGTCGGTGCGAAGGAAGATGCTACCGTACTTCCGTTGCTATTAACATTGGCCGGTAGCGTAGCGAAAGGCGAAACTGATAGCCCGTGCCGGCCTCTTTAAAAACACCCTAAAATGGGGAATGATGCAATTTAACTTTTTAGGCTTTCAGCCTTGCGATATTGATCCGAGAGGTCAAGTTCCACCTCAGTACAAGGCGGACTTTTCGGGAGAGAAACAAAATTGTTACTTTTCTTTTGGCTATATTAGGATTTACAACGTTGGACTCATAGCACCATGTAACGAGAATGGATGTTTTATGAGCAGGCACATGATTGAGCTGTTATAAAATAATGTTGAGCAAAAGTCATATCATAACTATTAAAAGTGATGCCTACGAGGTTTTACTAAGTAACAAAATAGTTCAATAGTGCCATATCTTATACCTATACCTGGTTGTCTACAACGTCGATATACCTATGTTTGGCATATTGTAGAGATCCATCCCTGATCGTTTAAGGTCCCCAGGTCCAGCGTGTTCGTGGCCTTCCATGAAGTTGCCAGCTGCTATTAGGTTCTCTGTTTTGCTATTATTTCTTCCGATATTCTCACTAAGTGACCAGCCCACTGATGCCTGCCGCATTTTTTACGATTTACATTTTTTTTTCTTTATTTCTGTGAATTTTTAAAATACTTCAGTTCTTCACTTGTCATAACATTGCAAGCGCTAAGGGAACAACTGGCAAGGGTGGGCGCTGAAAGTAGCGACACTCAGGTCCAACCTAGGGACCTTCCGCAAGCAAACTAGTACAATACATAATAACTAACAATAAAAAATATAACTATACACTTTAAAAAACTTCAAATTTGGTTGGTTCATAAGATTAAGCTGGTCGACAAGAACGGACATCAATCACGGTCTTCCGCGGTGGGAGTCTCCATCGATAAGCTTTGGCCAGGTGGCCAACTGTGGCTGTACGGATGTCCAAGAATTCAATTGTTGAGTCCCGCTGTTCTGCGGAGTTTAATCGCTTCAGCCAGATAGGAAACCGAACCATAGCGCATAACATCGTTCCATAAAACTGACCGACGAAGGGAAAACTTTTCAGAGCGAAGGACTTTCGCAAAAAAATATTTGAAGCGGAGTATTTCCACAATAAACTGATCAGAACGTCAGTTAAACGATGACGAAGTTTAGATCTCGATCGCAGTTTTAGATCTCAATCGAAGTTTAGAAGCCTATTTTCTACAAAATAAGCGCTTTTTCAGCTTCCAATGTTTGTTGGGTCATTCTAAGAGCGACAGCTTTCGTATTCTTGCTACACAGGACTTGGTCGGTTGGTGAGGATACGATGTTGGCGAAGTTAGGGAGGAAACGCAGCCATGGAGACTATGGGGAGCGTGGGGACTTACAGCCCCAGGGAGGCTGGCACACGTGCATGGGTGGGACTTATTTAGCTAGCGGTATCATCAGCTAAGGCATCTCGTATGCTTGTCATTCCGTAGCTGGAGAGAGGAATGTCAAACTTTGGAAATCGGAAGATCTCATGTTCTACTGAGTTTTGTACTCTGTAGATGTCACAAACGGTACGAAAGAGCCTTCTGCCGAAATTATGCGAGAATCAGGTGTGGCCGGTGCGGAGGCTGGATATTACTTGCTCAGCCTTGAGACTGGGCATGTCATTCCAGGGTGCCGTGGATACCTTGACCTTCCGCAATTGCGTAATTCTGCAAGCAGCCCATTGGTTTTCCCAATCCTGGCTGACGATCTTTTTAATCCAGGATTTAACGTCAGCCAAGGGAACCGATGTTGTGAAACGCCGGGCTTGGTGGCCGGTTCTAGCCAGAATGTCCGCAGTGACGTTGCCTGGCACCCCACAGTGCCTGGGAATCCAGGCGAAGGTTGTCGCGATTTACATTTTTTATCTTTTGTCACTTGATTCGTGATTCATGCATTTGCACACCCTCAGAGTATTGTAGGCAACAATTTTCGCTTGAAATCTAGAGATGGTCTCCAGTTGGCTTTGCGTGTAAAATGGAGTACATTACGGTGATTTCCGATCGAAATGGCCACCTTTCGGGTACTTTCAGGGCCTGGTTCCGACGGGGAAGTGGTCACTTTTGTTCAATCTCGGAACCCATCTTGCGACACGTCAGACTTCATGATTTTGCAAAACAAATACACTGGAGTAGAGTTCGGCGATTTTCGATCGAATTGGCCACCCTCCGGGTACTTCCAGCATTGGGTTTGTTGGGGAAATGGCTACTTTTTGTTAAATCTTGGAGCTCATCTTACGACATGTCAAACTTCATGATTTTACGGTTATTCGGAATTTTATTATCGATTCCAAAAGATTGCTTGAAAATCCGTTTGAAACCGGCTGAGCTGTATGGTTTTGAACTTTTAATCTGGCTAAAGAAGGCCACATAAGAAGAAGAAGAACAATGCATTACAATTTATTTGATAAAGAAACAATAAAACTGAACTATAGTACGGCATATTTTGTAATGACTAAAATAAATACTCCCCCTAAAAAAATAGAAAATTGCCAATAAAGAAATCAGGGTATGAGCAATAAATAAATATTAAATTTCCACAAATAAAAAACGTTCCATAAACAATCAAAAATTTTCCACAAAACAAAAATAAATAATCACTTTCAAAAGCAAAAATTGCAATTATAAAAGAAGAATTTTTTATTTAAAAAATAAAATGTTTCACGAAAAAAATACAAAATTTTCATAAATAAATCAATATTTATTTATTTATTTATTTAGCAACAACTGCCAACAGGTGAAACATACGCACCCCAATGACATACTATACGGCATACATTATAAATGGAATGCTCTAAATCTAACACAATATACTCTTAAATCTATTCTTATTAGTTATACGAGGAACATGAAAATCAAACACTTCGTAACACCTATTAAACACGCGACACATGCCTTTGATTGGCTCATTGATTCCGTAGTTAGTTCTAGAAGCACGAATGTACAAGAATGAGTGTGAGTGAAGATTACGATTTCGTATGTTTCTAGCAGTTTCGTATCTTTTCTAGCAGATCTGGACAATCAATATGGCCTTGAAGCAAATCTCCAATAAAACAGGCTTTTGCAACATTACGCCTAGCATTAAGTGTTTCCAAGTTTATAAACATGCAACGGTTCTCATATCTTGGTAAATTATAGGAATCTTGCCAATTGAGAAATCGGAGAGCAAAGCGGATGAACTTGCGCTGAATTGATTCGATTCTATGAGTATCATTTTGATAATATGGTGCCCAGATTGCTGAAGAATATTCTAATATAGGATGGACTAATGAACAGTACAATGCTTTTAAGCAATAAACATCTCTAACCCTAGTTGTGATGAGGCTTTGGACACAACATACGATATATGATGTTTAAAAGTCAATTTGCAGTCTAACATAATGTTTAATTTTTTTACAGTCGTTTTACGTTTGATGCTACTATTATATAAAAAATATTCATGTTGATATAGAACTTGCTTCCGTCCGAACGAAACAACGGAGCATTTAGAGACATTGAGTACCATCCGATTAAGCTGACACCAGGCTGCAAAAATCTCGAGTTGCCGCTGTAGAAACGTAGCATCGCTTGGGCATCTTATGACATAAAAAAGTTTTATGTCGTCAGCGTACGATAAAGTTAAATAGCTTAGGATAAAATTAACGTCGTTCATATAAAGTACAAATAAAAACGGTCCGAGATGGCTACCTTGAGGGACACCTGAACTAACCGGAAACGGCGACGAAACATGATCCCCGATTTTGACAGCCATGTTGCGATCAGTCAAATAAGATCGAAGCCAGTTGAGAGTAATGCTACTTAAGCCTAGTTTTTCAAATTTATCAAGCGCAAAATCGTGGTTCATTTTGTCGAAAGCAGCAGACAAGTCTGTGTAGATGGCATCAACTTGGTAACCTTTTTCCATTTGGCTGGTGACGAACGATGTAAACATTGATAAATTTGTGGTGGTAGAACGTTTGGCGATGAATCCATGTTGGTTTTTGGATACATAATGAGCACATGTATGCACAAGCTTCTCAAGTACGATCATCTCAAATAATTTGGAGATCGCACTCAAAGCAGCTATACCTCGGTAGTTGACGACATTTCTTTTACATCCTTTCTTATGCACTGGGAAAACATATGAGTCCTTCCAACTCGACGGAAACGTTCCAGTAGATAGTGAGGTATTGAAAATAGCGGCTAAAGGTAGCGCTAAGGATGACGAACACGATGGAATCGATGGAATACAATCTGGACCACATCCTACTGAACTTTTCAGTTTTACAAGCGCGCGCGAGACTATGTCTGATGAAACACTCAAATGCGAGGTGGCGAGAGAAAGTTGGGGAACGTTGTGTGTGGTGGCTTCGATGTCATGGGCGCTAAGCTTTTCGTCAGAGAAAACGCTGCTGAACTGAGTGCGAAATAAGCATATGCGGTATTTCGAAAAATTTCGTTTTAGGGCATTCGAAACGAAATTCCGCGGAATTCCGCGGAATTTGAGTATGGCGAAATCTGTTTTTCTGATTTCGTTTCGTATCGTTAAATTTCAAAAATTTCGACTGGAAAATCGTTCTTTTAACGAAATTAAACGGAATTTCGCGGAATTTCGAAATTAATTTTTAATAACTCCAATTTCCATATAACAAATAAAATTCGGCTGCGCCGCTGAATAAAGCTATTCAAATTCTACTCAATATTTTATACATATAAATTCTTTCACTAAATCTCACTACGTAATACAATTCTGTATCTTCAACAGAAACGCATTTAGCTTTCAATTTGTTAATTTAAATAATATTGTTCAGTGAAGTAAAATAATTTTTTGATCTCATCGTTTTGGTATGCTAAATTTTTATTAAAATTACCTGATTTTTGTATGAAATATGTAATGTATTATGAGGCGTTTGTTCGATTTGTGCTCTCCTAGTTGTGGAAACTCTTCGAAAAGCGATATAACTACTTAGTATTCCTTTTTCCGTTGTCTTTTGAAAGTATTCAGTTTAAACAATCATTGTTTGAAAGCAATAAAATGGAGATGGTGACGTTTCAGAAGTTTTCCTGATTTAGTAGATTGTTAGATATTTGCAGATTTAAGAATGCTCCAGATTTGAGGCATTCTCTGATATCTCATTTATTTCGGATTCTGGAACTGATTCATATCTTTCCGATCGTTGTCATGAACTAAACTTTTACCTTCAGATGATTATGGAAATTTATAATTTTCTCACATTTTATAGATCTTTCAGATCTAGATTATTCAAATGTTTCAAAATCGAACCGATTTTCTGTCACAATCGTACCGGTGCGGTTTTTTTTAACAATTAATATTTCGCAATAATCGTAAATCGTCTGCGTTCGAGTGGTTGGCATAAAATGAGTAATGGCCAAAATACAATTTTTTCTTCAAAAAGCGCGTAAATAGTCCAGCATTTTTTTTTTGCAACCAACAAGCTGCATTCAAATGGAAATCCTGTCTTATCATTTCATATTGAAAATTGGCTAGATCGGACTATGGACTCAAAAGTTATGGCAAAAATACTATTTTTCCATAATACACCAGAAAGTCACCGATGCCGCTGGTGGATTATTGAGTTTTTTTTGGAAGATTCTGTCTCAAATTAATTAGGTTACACTGGCGATCACCTCTTCAGAGCTACCGAATGAATAGTAACAAGGCAGTCTCAATTGAATTGTTCTATCATGTCCTAGCTTTCATTTTATTGCTAAAATCAGCAAATAACCGTATTTTTTTAACGGATTTGCTAAGCTGCAGAAATAACGGCTTTACATATTCATCATGGAATTCGGAACGTTTCCGGGGCACCATGCAATGCGAGACAAGTAGACTGTTCCACATAATCCGGGACGTTTAGCCACTGTAATATAAAGCCTACAGATAACGTGAAAGTATTGCTAGAGTCAGCGCATCCCACGGATATTATTGTCAAGGTTCAACTCTTACCGTAGCGTACCAAAGAATTTGTGAAAAAGTCATGAAACAAAAAAAGTTTTTCATGTAGCAGTCACAATTTTTGTTTATCTTCCAAGGCTAACTCATAAAAAAATGATGGATGAAAAAAACCCCTCATCATAAAAAACTCACAACCTAAAAAATTACTTTAAATTAAAAAAATAATATTTCCAACAGACCTTAGTAAAAAATTTGAAAAAGTCGAGTTTTGTATTGCAATTAACTGCTTAAATCTGTTGAAAAGACCATTTTGGAAAGTTTTACGGATGCAATAAGTTTTCATGAATTTGGTCGAAAATTTACCTTGAGACTTTATTTAAGATGTTAACTGAAATGGAGGGGTGGCACTTTGAATCTGTAATACTTCTCAAAATAGTAAACAGATCTAATCAATATGAAATCTGTTGGAAATATTGAGCGACATTTAGCGATGAATATTCTCACGTTGTTTATGGTGAGCCCTTTTGAAAATGGTGAATAGATCCAAAATGATCTGTTACTTACCTATGTCCTTTTGTAAAATTAGGCCAGATTTTCCCTATGGCATTTGGGTAACAATGATGTAGAATGAAATCAGTAGTGATTCAGTTTCATTTCAAATGTTCGATCACTATTCTAGTTTGAATTTGGAACAAAATAGAACGAACTCGCTGGGGGAAACACATGTTTTTAAAATTTTCAATTAAATGAAATCATTATGTTGCCGTTCAAATCTGCAGAAAACAGTACTGAGCGTTATGGAAGTTTTAAGTTTTTGACAGTTGACTGGTATAAAAAATGAATCTAGAACAGCTGCTGGGCAAATAAATGTTTCAGATTCATATTCAAAATGAGCATTGCTGATTTTGCCCTGAGTGAAATCAGTAGTGATTCAGTTTCATTCCGAAATTTCGACCACTATTCTCATTCCAGTTCGAGACAGCAACACGTACGGACGTGTTTTTTGCTCGCGCATTTTTTCGAAGTGTTTTTTCTCGTTATTTCGCTGTTTACGTTTTCGCTTGTCGCGTTGGCGTTATTTTCTCCCGGACCCGTCATGGGAGACTCGGTTGCCGATTCGGTCGCTGGAAAAGTGCCCAAGCGCACTGCTCTTGGAGGCGCGGGTAACCCCTCCAAGCAGCTTTTGCAGAGCAACGTGTTCTCGCCGTTGCCGCTTGATGACGCCGGCAATCCGCCGAAAAAGAGGAAGAAGCAGCAATCGCAGCTGCCGCAGGTGCAACCGGAGCGGAAGGAGAAGTGCCCGCCCGTGTTTGTGAAGGGCGATCCGCCGGATTTACGCCCAAAAATTCGCCAGCTGATCGCTAAGGGGCTGAAATGTACTTTTCGGCTCTGCAGCGAGGGCGTGAAAGTGATGCCGGCCAACAGGGACCATCATCAATCCGTCGTGGAGTTCCTCGAGGTCCACAAATATGAGTACTACACTCATGACCACCCCGGCACGAAGCCGCTCAAGGCTTTGCTGCGAGGACTTCACGACATGAAGGAGGAAGAGCTCCAAGCAGAGCTTGAAAGTTGCGGACTGAAGCCAGTAGCCGTCCACAAGATCGCTCGACAAGGCGAGGAAATATCGCAACCAGCTTTACCTGATCCATCTGGAGCACGGCTCCACTACCTGGAAGGACCTGAAGCTGGTTGGCGTTATAAATTACACCGTCGTTGACTGGGAGCGATATCGGCCAGTGCACCGCGATGTCACGCAATGCACCAACTGCTTCAATTTCGGGCACGGCACCAGGAACTGCCGCATGAAGCCGCGCTGCAACAAGTGTGGCGAACCCCATCCGACTGACGAGTGCGACAAAATGGAGGTGGCCGATCCCAAGTGCGCCAACTGTGGCGACAAACATCGGGCCACCACAAAGGGCTGCCTAAAGCGAGCCGAGTTCCTGGAAATCCGGAAGAAGGCTTCCACCAGGACCATTCCGAAGAAGAACCGTGTTCCTGTAATCAACGAGGTGAACTTTCCAGCTATCCCGGCTCCCCGTCGTGTGATTCCAATACTCCCACCGCTACAGCCGCACAAGCGACTGGCAGCGGCAGCTGCATCGGTCCAAGCTCCAGCATCGTCGGCACCATCCACCAGCGAATGGCCCCCGCTTCCTCCTCCTGGGTTCCGTCGGCAGTCGGAGAACGAAGCCGTCCCACCGGAAGAATCTGCCCCGCTGTACACTCCGGAGCAACTGATGCCGATTTTCGCGCAGCTCGCCACCCGACAAGCGGCTTTTTTTTTTTTTTTACAAGGGAGAATGCATTTACACACTAACCCAGTACACGTGCATTGTAGTTGCCAAACTACCACACGGAAGTGTACTGGAGTGTCGGACTCGACCATACCGGTAATACCGACTAAACTCCCTTGGGCTCCACCATCGTTTCCCCCAGGAACTAACTCGCAGTACTACTTCTGGGGGGACGGCAGTACTAAGCGTACTCGCTCATTATCGCTTACACAGGCACTCGTCCCACGCGAGACTGACTTGGGTGCTCGCACACCATTCACTCCATTTGAGTCTTACTTGGATGCTCTCCCGGACGCTCCGCTGCCATGCCTCGAGGTGTCAATAGCGGTAACTGCCTGGGCCTACAGATATTGCGCTACGACACTCCTGCCTCAGCACGAGCAGATCAATCACACCACTGCCGAAGCAGACCACACGCTACCCTGCCGAAGCAGGGACACTCCCCATGCACCACATGTGCACAACTGTAGGTGTGGGTACAACCCACTGCTACCCTGCCGCCGAAGCAGCTTCTCCAAAGACCATTCGCTCCATGTGACCCTTTTCGGGTGCTCACTCTAACACTCCACTGCCATGCCTCGAGGTGTCGAGAAGGTACCTCGACTCCTACCTCAGCATGTGCAGTCCATACTCAGACTTCTGCTGCGCTTCGAGGTGTCGATAGCGGTAACTGCCTGGGCCTACAGATATTACGCTACGACACTCCTGCCTCAGCACGAGCAGATCAATCACACCACTGCCGAAGCAGACCACACGCTACCCTGCCGAAGCAGGGACACTCCCCATGCACCACATGTGCACAACTGTAGGTGTGTGGGTACAACCCACTGCTACCCTGCCGCTGAAGCAGCTTCTCCAAAGACCATTCGCTCCATGTGACCCTTTTTCGGGTGCTCACTCTAACACTCCACTGCAATGCCTCGAGGTGTCGATGGGATACCTCGACTCCCACCTCAGCATGTGCAGTCCATACTCAGACTTCTGCTGCGCTTCGAGGTGACAATAGCGGCGACACGCTATGACACTCCTGCCTCAGCACAACCAGATCACTCACTCCCTGCCGAAGCAGCTCACGCGCTACCCTACCGAAGTAGGGACACTCCCCAACTCACTCTAACACTCTACTGCCATGCCTCGAGGTGTCGATAGCGGTATGTAGGGACCAATCAACGATACTACGCTACGACACTCTTACCTTAGCATGTGCAGTCCATACTCAGACTTCTGTTGCGTTTCGAGGTGACAATAGCGGTGACGCGCTATGACACTCCTGCCTCAGCACAAACAGATCACTCACTCCCTGCCGAAGCAGCTCACGCACTACCCTACCGAAGTAGGGACACTCCACATGCCAATTGGCACTCCCTGGGCTTGTGCTTTTGAAGCGGCACACAGTCGCTTTGATAGAGTCCGCTTACGGGCACTTGTGGTTTTTTGGGAGGGATTTTAGCAGAGCCCACTGCTAAATCCCACCACGCCCTAGGCAGTTCTCCCTGACTCGCAGACAGCTGGGGAGGGGTCGTCAAGCCCTTGGACATGGTCCATGCTGTCCCTGCTGTCCCTGCTGCCCGACTGCGAGTCTGCAAAACCCGATTCGACCAGGTCTTCACACTTGGCATGTTCATCATTGAAAATGGCTGCTAGGGTGGGCCTGGTCAACTGGAACGCTTGCTCGCTCAAGAGCAAAACAATCGAGCTGAAGGGTTCCCTTGAGGAGAAGGAAATAGACGTGGCGTTCATCACCGAAAAGCACCTAAAACCGAAGGTTAACGTCGACATTCACATCGTGCGACTCGACTGGCCGAACAGGGGGGTGGTGTGGCCATCGCTCTTCGCTACAACATCAACTGTCGTCTGCTTCCAAGCTTCCAGCTCAGTGTCATCGAGGCCATCGGTGTCGAAATCACCACTTCGGTCGGCACAATCGCGCTCATCGCGGCGTACTGTCCAACGCAAGCCAAAGCCGGCGATGGATCATCGGCTGCCCTTCGGAGGGACATCGTCAAGCTGACGCGGAGGCAAGGCCAGTATATCATTGCCGGCGACTTGAATGCCAATCATCAAGCCTGGGGCAACAGTCGCGGCAATCGAAACGGCACCATCTGGAGCAACGACATGGAGGAAGGCCACTACACGATCCTGAGCCCGGATTCCCCCACTCGGCTGAGTCGGTCCGGTGCCCACGCAACGCTCGACCTCTACGTAACAAACCTGAGTGACCACGTCTCGCAGCCGGTTGTATACCAGGAGCTCAGTTCGGATCACTATCCGGTGGTGGCGGAACTAGGCTCCTCGGTCAATCGGCACCAGCAGTTACGGCGGAACTACCACCGAGTGAACTGGCAGCGTTTCCAGCAGTGCGTCGATAACACCGTCGACTACGAGGTGCGTCCGGAGACGCCGGAAAGTATCGACCGCCAGCTGTGCGCTATCGAGGAGGCGATCACGGCGGCCCGAGAGCAACACGTACCGACGGCTCGGCAGGTAAGCAACTCCTTAAACATCGATACACTCACCAAAGATTTGATTCGATTGCGGAATGTCACTCGCAGGCAGTTTCAGCGTACTGGACTGCCTGAGCTTAAGGCACGCTGCAATCGAATCACAAAATTATCAAGGCCAGAATGGTGGACCTCAAAAATAACGACTTCTCGAATAAGATCCGCACTCTCCCAGATTATGCTAAGCCGTTCTGGAAAATGACCAAAATTCTAAAATCCAAGCCTCGGCCCATTCCACCTTTGATCCCACTAGACAATAATGGCTCTAAGGATCGCTTGATAACTACTGCAGAGAAGGTCGCTGAAATAGGTCGTCACTTCGTCAGCTCACACAATCTTGGGCAGAACATCGTCAGTCCACACGAAGCAGCCGTCAACGAGCATGCTAACAACATCCATTTGATTCCCAGCGACTTCTCGGAGGAGTTGGAGATCTCAGCTGACGAATTGACGGCCTATATCAAATCGTCGAAGAACATGAAGGCCCCAGGCTTCGACAGCATCCTGAATCTCGAGCTCAAACACATGAGTGCTCCGTTCTTTGAGCACCTCTCGCTGATCTTTAATCAGTGTCTCCGGCTTAGCTACTTCCCATCGTCCTGGAAGTCAGCGAAAGTCATCCCCATCCGGAAGCCTGGGAAGGATCCTTCCTCCCCAAAAGTTATCGACCCATCAGCCTTCTCTCAGGGTTATCCAAGCTATTCGAAAAAGCTATTCATCATCGGTTACTTGAGTCTGCCGAAAATCTCAACATCTTGCTCGAGGAACAGTTTGGTTTCCGACGCGGTCGGTCAACTGTACACCAACTGACCCGAGTTACCAACGTCCTCAGACGGAACAAGTTTGTCTCGAAAACATCCGCCATGGCCTTACTCGATGTCGAGAAGGCATTTGACAATGTATGGCATGATGGCCTGGTGAACAAACTACAACGCTACAATCTTCCCAGCTACCTGGTGAAAATCATCAACAATTACCTGTCGGCAAGGACATTCCGGGTCTCAATCAGCGGAGCGAGTTCCAATGCGCACAACATCGTCGCAGGCGTTCCCCAGGGCAGTATCCTCGGGCCCCTGCTTTTCAATCTGTTCACCTCCGACATGCCAGAACCTCCAGAAGGCGGCATTCTGTCTCTGTTCGCAGATGACACATCCATCGTCTACAACGGTAGAGTGATCAGAGCGCTAGTGGCAAAACTCCAACGAGGCTTGGATGCCCTGACAGAGTACCTCACCAGCTGGAAGATCTGTATCAACGCGGCGAAGACCCAGGTCATCATTTTCCCCCACTCCAAATCCCCTAAACTTGTTCCGCCTGGGGACTGTAAAATCATCCTCAATGGCACGACTGTGGAATGGGCCAATGAGGCCGGCTACCTTGGCTTGACCCTCGACAGCAAGCTTATTTTCAGGCAACAGGTTGACAAAACGGTGACAAAGTGTAACGTCTTGTTGAAACTACTGTACCCTTTGATCAACCGCCGGTCGTCATTGTCCTTGAAAAATAAGCTTGCTGTCTACAAGCAAATCATCCTCCCTGTGATCGAATATGGCATGCCGGTCTGGGAGAGCTGCGCTAAAACCCACCACCTCAAACTTCAACGGGTCCAAAACAAATTCCTGAGGATGATCCTCAACACCCCTCCCAGGACAAGAACATCCGAGGTCCACCGTCTGGCCGGAATAAAAACCTTACATGAACGCTTTGGTGAGTGTAAAGAAAAGTTTAGGGTCCGTTGCTTGCATTCGGATCAGGCTCCAATTAGGGCGCTAGTTCCAATCTAGGTTATCAAATTTTTATTGTAAATATTAGTGTACATAGTAGTTAGGTTATAAAATTTAAAAAAGCACACCAGCGCCTCCTAGAGGCCGTCATGATATATCATATTAACACTTAAATAACAATGTAAACATAAAAATTTAAAATTGAAGTTGGAGGGCCAAGCCGGCCGAGCACTGTACATGTAGAAAAATAATAATTGTAGAACAGAAAATGATTAAATAAAGAAGAATTTTACTACTACTACTAGACCACTATTCTAGTTTGAATCTGGAGCAAAATAGAACAGACTCGCTCGTTTCCTCAGCAGTCATGTCTATTCATGTTTTTAAAATTTTCAATTTAATGAAATAATTATGTTGCGGCCCAGAAAGGCTCCGTAATTGCAAAGTGGATTGATCCGTGGATAAAATGACGCATTCATACACCAAAACAATTGAAAAATATTTGAATCTCGTGATTCATTCGTGGTTCAAATCTGCAGAAAATAGAGCTGAGCGTTATACTAGTTTTATTTTTTTGACAGTTAACTCATAAAAAATGAATCTAGAACAGCTGCTGGGAAAATCATTGTTTCAGATTCATATTTCAACTGACAGCCCCGAACAATTTGAATAACTGCTGATTTTACTCTAAAGCCCCAAACGCAATATAACGGAACGGCGACGGAAACGGCAAATTTGACAGAAAATATATGGGCTAACTGTCAAATTTTCCGTTTCCGTCGCCGTTCCGTTGTATTGCGTTTGGGGCTTAAGGCCGTTACATTTAATAAAAATTATGTCCTACTGATGCCGGAAAGGTCAAGGGGGAGGGGATAAAAAAGATAAATATTAAAATGAAAAAAAAAACCTCCTCCGATTTGTTGAAAAATGTTTTGAATATCCTTATAATTTTCCGATTTTTTTAATGTTGTCGCATCAAAATTTTATTTTAGAGAAAACGCAAAAAAAAAACTATTTAATAAAAATTTCGCGAAAAAAAAAATTAAATTTCGTTTCGTTTCGTAAAATTTCGAATCAAATGGACCCGGATTTCGTTTCGTTTCGAAATTCCGGAAGAAAATTTGAATTTCGTTTCGTTTCGTTCCGATCCAACAGTTGCATTTCTAATTTCGTTTCGTTTCGTTTCGTCAGGAAAAATTGTGTTATCGCATACCCTTAGTGTGAAACAATTTGGCGATTTCCTTCACAGTACTTGCTTCTGCATTGCCGTTGGTCATTGTGGACGGCAGACCAGACTCGTGTCGTTGATTATTCACGTATTGCCAGAAGCCGCGTGGATCCGACTTAAGACGACTTGAATTTGAGCTTGATGGATGGAGAACAGATGCTCGTTGAGTCTGGAATATTGTTGGTTGGCTTCAGCGTAAGCAATTCTAGTTGCATCGGTGCGGTATTTGCTATGACTTCTCAGAGCAGCTCTTTTGGAACGTTTTAGACGCTTAAGTTGTGGATTCAACCATTCAGGTTGGGCTGGTTCGCGACGGATTACTTTAGGCACAAACTGTTCAATGGCGTAAAGTAGGATGTTGGACAACGAAGATGCAGCATGATTGGCATCGTTGTCGTTGAGTATTTCTGTCCAATCTACATCGCGAAGAAAAGCATTCATACTTTCAAAATCGGCCTTATGGAAATTATAGAAAATATTGTCGGTTGTGTCGTTGAATTGAATTTGGGACCCACTGTACAAATTTACAAGCAAAGGGGGGTGATGCCTGCAGTCTTTTACTAATGCCAACGGAGCCCGCATGACAGCGTAATTGCCACAAAAATCTAGCAGCAAAGCACAGATCCAGATTCGATGATTATCGTTTAAAGTTGAATTGAGCTGTTGGAGTCCCGCAGTACAGTATGCATCAAGAAGGCATCTAGATGCCATTGGCATAGAAGAAAGAGATGGGTCCGAACATAGAGTACCATTTGAGCCGCTCTGCCAGGTAATCCCGCGGAGGTTGAAGTCACCCACAATAACTATGCTGTCGTTAAGCCCTATTTGAGTAACGATCCATTCTAGCGACGCCAAATGTGTGTCAATCAGTGAATCGTTATTTATCGGAGTGTAAATCACGCAAAAAAAGATTGTATGCCCTTTAGCAATGATTGCAACCCACAACTGTTCAACTGCCAAAGATCCGGGAGGGCACAAAATCAACGAACAGCAAGTAATACTCCCCCGCCAGAGTTTTTCCTACTATTTGAGGATGAGTGATCATGACGATACACTGAAAAGGAGCTGTCGAAGAGCTGACAAGATTCGGTATGATCGTTGAGCCATGTTTCGGTGAAAGCGTAGATGTCGTAGCTAGCATCACTGACTCCCAACTTATAATCGTCAAGTGAACAGTTGATACCTCCAACATTTTGGTAGTAGACTAGGATAGATGAAGTAGATGCCGAAGTATTCTTAATCGCTGGCGATGGGCGTACATTCAATAATATTGGTTCGAATGTTGGAGCAAACATTGCTGTGGATTCATCGATGACATCGCTCGGAATGTCACTGTTGCTATTACTGGAAGGGATTGATTTTACGGCAAACGAATCGCTCTTATAGTGCGCATACTTGCCTGCGTGAGGAGTTTGGAAACCCCTTTCCCTTACATCGTATACAGGACCGGGACGACTGCAGGACGCTGGCGGCACATCTGGCGGGATTGGCTCGACTGTAACGAGAGGGTCTGGAGTTTCCAATAGGCTTACAGGCATGCGTCCCGGAATAGAGGAAACGTTCGGTGATCGTTTTGAGCTGCTGATGGAAACGGCATCAGGGCGGGAATTGAACTTATTTTGATGGTACTTGCCTGTTTGCACAGGCTGGAAGACCCTTTCACCACACCCAAACGCAGGACCAGGACGGCTGTTGTACGCTGGCTGCACAGTCTCGACTGCGATGGGGGGCTTCGGGGCTTCCAATGTGCTTCGTGATTTGTTGCGTCCTGGTTGTGGAGCGATCCTCTCGGAGCATAAAGTTGACGAAATAGAACGGTTTGAAAGACTTGGAAGATTGATGTGGGCGGCAAGCAAATGGTATTTTGTAATCAAACAGGAATTGATTAATGGTAGCTGACAGGGAGCCGCACAATAGCGCCGTTTTTTGAGTTTGGTTCAAACTCCCGCACGGTTATGCCATCAGGCCAGTACCAGCTATCACCAACTACATTCGAAACAGTGTTACAAACCGCCACAAACGATAGATCCTCGACGTTTTTTCCCCTATGAACTAGCTTGGTTACTTTCACCATGGAAGATTCAGCATTAGAAATTTCAGCAACATACTGTCTGATCTGTTCTCTGTCTGAGCTATAAAATATTACAAAATTTTCCACAAAATAAATATATTTTTTCCATAAAAAAATAAAATTTTTCCACAAAATGATCAATAAAGAGCAATAAAAAATAAGAAAATTTCCATAAAGAAATATAAAAAAGCAATCAAACTGTGCTTTTTTCCATGCTTTTTTAAATGACCCCTTCTTTAAAAGCGTTTAAAGTTCTTGTAAAATTTCATCAACTTTATTGTTTTCTTGTATTTTTGTATGGAATTTTTTTTATTTTTTATTGCTCTTTATTGATTATTTTGCGAACATTTTTTAATTTTTTATCAAAAAAAATTATTTTGTGGAAAATTTTGTAATTGTTTATTGCTAATATTGATTTATTTATGGAAATTTTGTATTTTTTTCGCGGAATATTTTCGTTTCTTTATGGAAAATTCTTTTTTTATAATAGCTATTTTTGCTTTAAAAGTGCTTATTTATTTTTGTTTTGTGGAAAATTCTTAATTGTTTATGGAAATTTTGTTTTATTTGTGGAAATTTTATATTTATTTATTGCTCATACCCTGATTTCTTTATTGGCCATTTTCTAATTGTTTATGGAAAATTTCTAATTTTTAATGGAAATTTTATTTTGCTGCCATTTTGTAATACAAACTTTATCATGGATGGACCATACCCGAACAGAGGAAAACAACACATTGATTACAAATTTTGTTATCTGGTTATCAAACATTTTAATAACTAGATTTGTTATCATTGGACTGATCAAATGATTGCACTGTTTTGTACCGCGGACATCAACATGATAATTAATTCAGTTATCCACTAGTGCTTCAACGCGATGTAGGTAGCGCAACTCTGGTAAGGTAGATCTACAGTTACCAAGAAAGCCAAAGTAGAGCAAACGGATTAATTCAACGACAACAGACCCGGCAACGAAAAAAGGACAACGATTGGAAAGTCGAGTCTTGGAACGTGGAAACTTTGCATGTACCCGCACGTGTTGGGCTCTTGGCTCGTGAGCTGCAGAAGGTCGGCGTGAGTGTGGCGGCAATCCAGGAGTTACGGTGGCCCAGAACTGGAGAGCGGGAATTCCGGGCGGTGGATCCCTTAGCTAACACTTCATTCAAGTACCACATATACAATAGCGGCGGTGACAGAGCAGAACGAGGAGTAGGCTTCTTGGTGATCGGGAAGTATGATTCGTGTTATCCTGTGGAAGCCGATAAGCGACCGCATTTGTGTGTTGATGATGAAGGGCGAATTCTTCAACTATAGCCTGATCAGCATCTATGCCCCAACAAGCCTGATGACGTGAAGGATTAGTTCTATGAGAGCCTTGATAAGGCCTACGGAGGGTGCATAACACACGATGCAAAGATTGTCATCGAGGATGCAAATGCGCAGATCGGAAGAGAATTTTATTTTCCCCTGTCATTGGTACGAAAAGCCTTCATTCCGCTACCAACGATAATGGTCTGTGGCTTGTGACCTTTGCTGCTGCTAGAGGGATGGCAATCAGCAGTACGTACTTCGCAAGTAAGAATATCCGCAAACAAACCTGGCAACATCCGAGTGAAGACACTTGCTCACAGAAAGACCACGTGCAGATCGATGGACGATATTTCTCGGATGTCATAGAATTCACCTCTGAAGGGGTCCGAACATTGATTCGGATCACTACCTTGTAGTGATGTGAACGTGTACTATACACATGTGGAAGTGGGGCCCTCCTTAGCCGTGCGGCAAGACGCGCGACTACAAAGCAAGACCATGCTGAGGGTGACTGGGTTCGATTCCCGGTGCCGGTCTAGGCAATTTTCGGATTGGAAATTGTCTCAGCTTCCCTGGGCATAAAGGTATCATCGTGTTAGCTTCATGATATACGAATGCAAAAATGGTATCTTGGCTTAGACACCTCGCAGTAAACTGTGGAAGTGCTGAATGAACACTAAGCTCCGAGGCGACTCTGTCCCAGTGTGGGGATGTAATGCCAATAAGAAGAAGAAGATTTGTCTATCACTTGTCCATCCTGATTATTCAATATTGAATAGAAATCTTTGGCTAAATGATATACCAAACATTAGTAAGGTTGAAAGATTCGGAATTGATTTATTCTAAGTAAAGATTTTTTTTTCTCCACCACCTCATACCATGAAAATGGTTGGCCAACCACTACTTTATTACTAGCGTTTGTCAATAAATATCAACGGTTCAGTAAAATTTAATTCTAGGTTGAATAGAATCGAAAAAAATGGAAAATGACTGAAAATAATAAAAAATTGGTATATTTTATCTTATAATTGCTGTATCTCAGAAACGGTAGCCTTTTCCTTTGGAAATTTAACACACTTTCATAAAATCGGATCGATAAAAACGTGAAAAAGGTATTTCGACCATTTTTGAAAAACCAACTAATTTAAAAAATATATATATAAGTTTTTTGTCCTTAATTTCTCATGATGCAAAAAAATACCTATATTATCTGCTAAAACATATCAAAAAAACAAAAAAATATATTGAAAAATTCGTTTTTGAGAAAATCGATTTTTTAATTTTATTTTCAATGTTTGAACAATTTTTTTCGCACTGTGTATTTTTTCACATAGCCCCAATGATTACCTAAAACTTTGCCGAAGGCATCAAAACGATCGGACAAGCCGTTTTCAAGTAAAATTTTTTTGAAAGTGTTCAAGGTGTTTTTGCTTAGGCCCTTGTCAAAAGTTAGGCTAGAGTCAAAATGGCAAACCAATGATGCAAATTATATTTTTTGATCACAAAGAATGTATATACAAAATTTCAGAGAAATAAAAAAATACAAAAATAAATTTAAAACAATTTTACAGAGAATTGCTCTATTACAATACCAAACGCAAAAGGGGCTGTTTATAAGCCACGTAGACTCATGAGGGGGAGGGAGAGATTTCGAAAATGTCTACGTTAGTCTACGAAGGAGGACGGAGGGGTATACCAAAGGTCTACGTAGACTTTTTTCTTTTTTCTTTTTTTCTCTTATAGGTTCGAATAACGCAATGCAACGCAGGTAGTTTGATGTGCATTAATGTTCTAGTATGGTGAACAATACCTATGCAAATGCAAATGAAAAAAAAAAACAGATTAATCCACCTAGCGGTGATGGTGCCTTTCTCGACCTTCGTAAAATGTGTTTGCTTGAAAGTAGATGAGCTAGTAGCTAGGAGTAAAAAAGAAAAACTTCTTTGTCCGTTCTATGAAAATCGGATTATTTCAAGCAAAGATATTGTAGATCCAGTTGAAAACGCGAGATCTCGGTTCGGTTTTCAACTTGATCTACAATATGCTAATAAGAATTTCGACATTTTTTCCTTTTCCACTCTTTTTGATGTACATACCCCTGTTTTATTTTACCCAGTTATATATTTTAAGGATATCACATTTGGATGTTTGTTAAACTGAAGCTCTGACTACACAAAAAAAAAACGGAAATGTCATTCCCATCGAGCGAGCGGAGGGCAATATTTGTTATGATATAAATCTCATGACCGTCCTTCTGCGAAACTCCCGTATGAAGAGGGAGGAAAGTGTATTAGTGTGGAAGCATCCGATGGTTCGTTTTTGCAGAGAAATTATAGCCTTTCGGTACAACTTTGTAGCACAAGAAAGGCAAAAAGTATTTTGTCCATAATTTCTAAGGTAATAGTCCAAGCTGGCCAATTTTCAATAGAAAATAATAGAATAGGATTCCGCGTTCAATGCAATTTGTTGTGAGTAAATCGATTGAGGTAACTTTATACGCGCTTTTTTATAACATAAAGTATTTTGGCCATAATTTTTGTGCCCATAGTCCGATATTCCAAATTTTCAATAGAAAACAATACAACAGGATCCCGCGTCAAATGGAACTTGTTGCAAGTAACCCGGTTGAGGATAAATACCAAAAAAGTTAGCTAAACTTTTCGCACTTTTGGTGCGCGCACACACATACATACATACACACACACACAGAGAGACATCATCTCAGCTTGTCGAGCTGAGTCGATTGGTATATACAGGGTGTCGACTCAAATTTAAGAATAAAATTCCCTGACTTTCCAGACCATTCCTCAAAAAAATCCAGATATGAAAAATGTTTTTTTTAATTCCCAGAAACGTATGAATTTTTTTGCAAATGTGAATCATTGAAGTCCATATGAGCTCCTGAGCTACTTGAAGCCTAATCACTTCTAGAAACAAAACATTAAGGATTTGTAGAATATCGTAGGTAATTCTGGTCGTTCACAAAGATTCAAGTAAATGCGTATAACTCCTGAAAGATTTTCATATTTCTAGACCAACATTTAAAAGGGGCGTAGCAGCCCAAAATTAGATTTTACAGGTTTCTAAAATTGGCTCCAATTGGTGTTATAAGTTTTCTGGTGCCTTCATCCTCCATTAGGAATTCTCACGGACTCCCTGATGTCGCAATATAGACATCCAAGAGTACTGATGGACTTCTTCAAATCGTTGAAATTTTCATTATCTTTCTGGAAATTTGTGTGAACTCTTGTATCTTTTGACACGACTTTTGAACTTTCAAACAGTCGGAGAAGCTTCTAGAAATCCTTCTAATGCCGTTAAAAAATTGTACGGATTAGGTATTTTCGAGAACATCGAGAAACCCTCATTGGCTCTCAAGTATGATTATGGAGTGAGCATTCCCAAGTAACATTTTAAGTTTTATGACGCTCTTGAAGACCATAAATTACTCTTCAAGAGTGTTATAAAACCAGCATAAAACCAAAATGTTACTAGGGTTCTTATTCACTCTCTGCGGAGTTTATAGACTTCTAAAATTAGTTACAGATCAATCCCTACAAGCTCACATAAATCTATGCAGCACTTACAGTTAGCCCAGCAAAACATTCTAACCACTGCAATACTTTAAATTATTTGGTCTGCATTATTTATTTGAACACCGTCTTCAATTTATAGATTCCTTCACGAAGACATCCAATTCAAATTAGAGTAAATACCATGCAATCTACCAAGTTTTTGGAGCATATCCTTTGAAAAAAATCTACTGAACATCTATCGAGGAGTTACAGGATAAAAATTATCGAGACAGCTTTTCAAAATCCCTTGGGATTTTTTACTTATCAGTGAGAATTCTGAGGTAATTTCTGGACAAAATTATCATAGATGAACCAGAATATTTCATGATTAAATAGTTTTATAAACATCAGCAGCGAATGTAAAACTGAAACATTACCATTGATAACAACATTATCCGCCTCTTGCGTTCAAGTATAATTATGGAGTATCGAGTAACGTTTAATTGAGACCTTCGCCACCTACGTATATGAGGTAGACCATATGATGCTTTTATCCACTGTCATTCTCTCTACATGACCATTATTTTGATCACCTAAGGACGTTAGGATCGACCAATGACTGTATAAGCCCATCATCAAATGGAAGTTCCCGAAATGTTTTTAAAACATTACCTACAGAATCTTGTTTAGAGATGATGCCGATGCTGTGGAGTGCCGTCACAGGTCCATAGAGATACTATTCGTCGTTTTCTTTTAACAAGCTTCCTAGTTGATTGTATGTTGATCGGTTCTGAACTATGGCCTAATTCAGTTATTTGATTCAGTTTCAACTGCTTTCACGAGATAGTTTTCAAACATTTGGGCTTTACATTTTCATCAGAAAGTAATGTGATATTAGGTTTTTAATTAGAGTTGGTTTCTAGTCAGCAATTTAAATTCATCAGGATAGATCGCATTATCTGAAATTTTCCAATATCATAAGTACATCAACATAATTTTATAAGGAATGACTCTCGCGATTAATGACTAAGTATTTGAACTAATTTTCAGAACATATTTTGCTTGATGGGAACATGTCTGTGCTCTGGGGTCAAATTGACCCCAAATTGAAATTGCTATAACTTGTTTAATGTTTGGCCAATTTTGGATTTTTGGGGCTGTTTCGAAAGATAATTTAATCATCTTTCAGGTCGTTACCAAAGATTGACTATAGATGGGCGGGTATATCGCGGGGAGGGGTTTTAGTGGACAAGGGTACAAAACAGTGATTTTCATGATTATTTTACTTATGTCCGAAAATCCTACCCATTTTGAACTGCAACTTTTTTAAAAAGGCTATGCAGGAAGGCATGTGCTTTGGCATGTGGCGTTGATAAGTTTAGAACTCGGCCGCCAGGTGGTGGTATATTTCAATTCATTATTTTAGACTACTCAAGATATTCCGATATATAGAATTCACCTCAGTGTAAATATTCTTATCGCACAAATTAAAAAATGGGAAGAAGTGCTCATTATATTGAGCACCGCTTTGTAGTGCTAGACATCCTGAACAATGTTGCCGAATACAACTTGGGTGTAGGTATGAGGGATCTCAAGCTAAAGCAATATTTCATATATGCAAGAATATTCCAAGTACACTAGCGCCGCCTATTTGTAAATTTCCTTATTATTTATTCCGTCACATGACAGTCTATTCCCACCAGACGAACTTTGTTACAGACGTCATCTTTACAAATTTCAAAATTGTGCGATAAGAATATTTACAATGAGGAAAATTCCATATATCGGAGTTACTTGAGTAGTGTAAAATAATGAATTCAAATATACCGTCACCTAGCGACCAAGCGCTAAACTAATCAATGCCTCATGTCGAAGCAGACGCCTTCCTGCATAACCTTTTTGAAAAGGTGCAGCTCAAAATGGGTAGGATTTTCGGATATAATAAAATAAGCATGAAAAATCACTGTTTTTGTACCCTTTCTTACGAAAACCCCTCCCCGCGATGTACCCGCCCACCTATAGTCAATCTTTGGTAACGACCTGAAAGATGATTAAATTATCTTTCGAAACAGCCCCAAAAATCCAAAATTGGCCAAACATTAAAATAGTTATAGCAATTTCAATTTGGGGTCAATTTGACCCCAGAGCACAGACAACGTAAGTTTTTTGAAAAAAGGACACTGTAGCGCATATTTTCAAGATTTTTCAAGCGAATTTGCACCTAGGAGATAGATCTCGGCGAGTTTTACCAAACTACCAAAAATTAGGAGAATCGGTTGAAAACTAAAAAAATGGCAGCCACTCAAAGTGGCCTGGGGTCATATTGACCCCAGAGCACAGACAAAAGGTTAATAAGGAAAATGCAAACAATTCAAAACGACTCCGACACAAACCACTCAAACTAAATAATTTAAAATATTGAAGGGGACTTTAAAAAAAAATTGGATCAGGTATCAACAGTGATTATTTGAGCAACGTGGCATCGAACCTCTGTTTTTGCTTAGAGATTAATAGAAACAAACTCGATTACCATGGGTAACATGAAGAGGCCTCGAAGTAGACTTTTAGTCTAGAGACTGCCAACAGCCACAAAAAAAAAGCTTTATAGCTTGGTAGTGGAGGTGGGTGTCGAATATAACTGCCTGGGAGTATTGTTTATCGGCTATGCAGTCTGATGACCAGGTAAAGCGCAATATCAATTCTGATCCGATGTTTCAGTACTTTTATTGGTCCCTTTTCAATGGATTAAAATTGGTTCAGAGTTTCATTGTCATAAGTGTCCTTAGTTTAGTATATTGCTCGAAATAAAAAAATACTATAAATTTTCAATATTGGGTTTGTGATTTTTTTCCCTGACCTCAATCAAAATTCCCTGACTTTCCCTGACATTCCAGGTCCAAAATGAAATTCCCTGACTTTCCCTGACTTTCCAGGTTTTTCCAGGTAGTCGACACCCTGATATAGCACTATGGGTCTCCAGGCCTTCTGTAAAAGTTTGGGTTTGGAGCGAACATATAGCCTTTTCGTATACTTTGTAGACAAAAGGAAAAAATGGTGTTTCGGCCATAACTTCCGATCCTATATTTCGATCTGGCCAATGTTCAATAGGACACATTGGGGCAGGATTATGCGTCGAATGCAACTTGTTGCGAGCAAATAATCTGAAGATAAATACCGTTGTTCGGGGTGACATTGGGCCTAGGGGGTAAGATTGGGCCAAAAACGAAAAATGTTTCAACTCCTAATATCTCAGAAACTGTTACGAATTTTGATGAAAACTTCAAACGGTTCGAAAATATATTAAAATTCACGTCTAGGAAATCACAAAACAAATTCCAAGGATTAATTGTGCTCGTACCATAATGCTTGGAATTTGAATGTAAAACTATTGATCGAATGAACCCGTATTAAAATAGTGTCAGTAATGCCCAACAAATCTATTACATGACTAAATTTTAGATCGATGGATACCTGGTGATCATGTTACGATAATCTGTTTGTTGTTTTATCGAATTTTATGAATATTTATTTAGCGGTCTTGCTTTTTCGTAGCAACGAGCAATGCATGCTAAAAATGGGTGAGATTGGGCCAAGCCTTTGGTTGATTTGCCATACATAGTTGGTAAAAGCCGTAATGTAGGCAATTATTTTTATTGAACGATTTTTTTTTTTTTTTTTTTTTTTTTAATTTTAGACGTTTTAACCACATGGGTCATTCGCGTCATTCTTTATTTAACTTTTTATACACAAATATTACAATAATTTGGTTAAATCTATTGCTTTAACAAAACGTATTACTCTATCCTCACTTTTTTCGTCATTCTGTAAGATGTGTTTCAATGTTCCAGTTATAGCCATAGTTTGCCTGATTTTGTTGTGTTTCGTACAATCTAATAGAATGTGTTTTATAGTTAGTCTACAATTACAAGTCGTGCAAAGAGGGGAGTCGGAATAGGGAATCAACAGGTAATCGTGTGTTACTCGTGTGTGGCCTATCCTGATCCTTGTTAAAACTTTTTGCTCATACTGATCCCTCCGATCTGTCCATTGGGTAACTTTTTCCTTTATAGTATTTAATTGTGTGCCTGGACTAGCAGAATTCCATTCATGCTGCCAAGCTTTCCAAATAGATTTTTCGATAAATTTCTTTGCGTCTGGACCAGGAATTTCGTCGTATATCGTATTGCATAATCTGCCCTCGTTAGCCAATCTATCAGCATTTTCGTTGCCGTGTATTCCAACATGTCCAGGCACCCAAACGAAGATAATGTCTTTAGTTTTGATTTCTTCTTCACACTCCTGAATCCATGGATGTTTCGAATGTCCACTTTCCAAAGCTCTTATACAACTAGCACTGTCCGTGAAAATCACACTTCTTGTTTGGTTTGGAGAATTCAATATAGCTTGCTTGATAGCCATTACTTCAGCTGAAAAACCGAACACTGGTCATTTATTCTTCCTTTTATTTTAAAATCAGCTGAATAGATTCCATATGCAGTTTTGTGCTCACTTTTTGATCCGTCTGTATAGATTTTACAGAATGATCGGTATTTATTCTGTAATAGTTCTTTGAAACATGATTGGGCTTTGAGGGGATTGGCTCCAGCCCTAATTTTGTTGGCCAACGACCAGTCTGTTTTTGGTAATTCGCAGTCCCAATTTTGTTGACCCCAGCGGAACAATGCGACAATTTTTGGAAAAATTTGACCAGTTATGGATTCATACGAGGTCTTCGCCCTTCGTATCAAAACTAGGTCTAGGTCTGTACGACCCATTTCCATCATTCTTATGGCAGTATGTGATTCCATTGATAAGGCGAGGTATTCAAAAGGGAGTTGACCTGATTCGCAGCAAATTGCTACTGAAGGGCTGGTGTAAAAAGCTCCTGAAGCAAAGCGGATAGCCTTGTTGTAAATAGGTTTGATGATTGGTAGTACCGTATCTTTTCTTCTACTAGAAATGGAAAATGCATAGAATAAACGAGGTATTACTAAAGTTTTAACAATTCTTATCAGAGTGTCACGAGATGCTCTTACTCTTCCCCCCAAAATTTTGATGATGTTTAATACTTTTGTAGTAGAGCTTTTTCGTTCTGCAGCGTGCTTCATGAAATTGAATTTACTATCAATAGTCAATCCTAATATTTTTAATTGTTTGACAGATGGAATCACGTTGTTTTCTATTTTGATACTAGGTACTGGTCCGCGATGGCGACGATTTGAACATGTATGAAGCAGTTGGCATTTGGGAACTTCGACTTTGAAACCAGTGGATGAAAGCCATTCAATGGCTTTTTCAGCAGCGTGTTGTATTTTGGCTCTAAGACGTTTCCTTTGTTTTCCATATGCTACGATGATTATGTCATCCGCGTAAATTAACATTTGAACATTTGAAGGCATTGAACTAAACAGTGGATTGATCGCACACAGAAATAATGTAACCGATAATGTGGACCCTTGAGGGACACCCCGAGCTGTTGATCGAGTAGTTGAAAATACGGATCCTACACGTACCTTGAAAGTGCGGTCGCTTAAGAAGTTTTTGATATACTCGTACATTCGACCAGAAATATTCATCTTCGTCAAATTATTGAGCAAAATTTCTCTATTAACGGTATCATAAGCTTTAGATATGTCTATCGATAGTAATTCGCAATGCTGATTTTCTTTTATTGGATTGTCCAAAAATTCTTCTAATTCGGAGAAATATACGTCCGTTCCGAGTCCTGCTCTAAAAGCGTATTGCCGGGGATCCAGAAGGTTTTCATTTTCGAAATGGCTTATCAGTCTTCTGTTAATGATTCTTTCCATCACTTTTGCTATACAGTTTATTAACGAGATGGGGCGGTAATCCTCTGGAGACCCCTCTCTTCTATTCTTTTTGAGAATAGGTATAATTATAGATTCCTTCCACTTACTTGGGATCAAACCTGTATCCCAAACTTGATTGTAGCAACGTAGTAATGCTAATTTTCCTGATACTGGTAAATGCTTTAGCAGAGGATACCCTATATCATCTGACCCAGAGCTTTTGCTTGTACATTTTTGTAATGCCCAGTCTAACTCCCTAAGAGTAATGTCTTGATTGTATTTAATGTTCATAGTTTGTTCCTCCGATTGAATCAGGGTATCAACTGTGTTTTCGTTAAAAGTTGATTCTAGGCTGGATACCTTAGCGTAATGGTCGGCTAAAGCCTCTGATACCGCAATAGGCTCGTCCATAGTACTTCCATTAATTTTAATAACGGTTTTAGTGTTCGAAATTTTACCTTGTAAACTATTTACTCGTTTCCATAATTCTGAAGACGAGGAGTGTATGTTAACACCCTCCACAAATGTCTTCCAGCTTTGTTCTTTGGCATCTTTTATTACTTTGCGAGCATTGTTGCGTTCCCTCCGAAAATTTAGCAGGGATTCTTGAATCCGAGGGTCGGATTTTTCCAAACGGCGGAGAGATCTTAGAGCTTTGCGACGACTTTTGATTGCTGTTGATACTTCATTACTCCACCAGGCTACACGTTTGTGACCTGTGTGTCCAGATGATCGCGGGATACATGAAAAGGCTATGTCTGATATCAAATGTGTTAGAGCATCAGGGGTATAAGTTATGTTTGGATCTATCATTAATTCTATTCTATTTTGAAATTCGACCCAATCCGCTTTTTGAAAAATCCATTTAGGGGTAGCAATATGACAGGAAGTTAAGTTTTTGATAGGGGACAAGAAAATTGGGAAATGATCACTGCCATGTAAATCATCATCCACATGCCAGCTAAGATTGCTCATTGGATCAGACGACAGCGTCAAATCCACAGCTGATTGATTTCCATTGGCTGGACAGTAAAATGTCATGGAATCATCATTCCAAATTGTCAATTCATATTCACCTATGATACTTACTAGAGTTTTCCCACGCAAATCTGTGGAAAGTCCTCCCCAAATTTCACAATGCGCGTTTAAATCACCCATTATGACGAAAGGTTTAGGTAACTGAGGAATAAGTTCTCGAAGTTCATCTTTTAAGGTGTTGTTATCGTGAGAAGGTGGAATATACAGGGATACGTATGTTCGTTCGCAAGGCGAAGACACTCTTACGGCAATTGCTTGGAGGCTTGTAGTTATGGGGATTCTTAAATGAGGTATACTTTTGGACACTGCAATTGCTACTCCGCCCCAACCGGTTATTTGTGTTGGGTGTAAACAGTAGTAATCGTAATTATTTGAGAAAGTAGGACATTTTGGTTGACAGAGAGTTTCTTGAAGACAAATGACATCGGGTTGATGAGATTGGGCTAAGATTTGCAATTCTGATCGTCTTGCGCGGTAGCCGCGTAAATTCCATTGCATTGCGGTTGCTTTTACTGGTTTTTGTGTGGGATTAGTGATAAATTGATGTCGGCCCGTGTTAATACTATTCAGAGGGGTAGAGGCCAAAGCGTCAGTGATCGAGTTGTTATCTTTGGAATTGAATGATGGTAGGAGAAGTAGGAAATTGGCCGAATTCTGATGTTTGTTAGATATTTGGATCTGACCAATTGGACCCGTTTTGATGATCGGGAGAAATGCAAAATTTGGAGTGGCTGTGACTATGTTTCTTTTGGTTTTTCTTCGTGTGTTTGATTTCTTCTTCGTTGTTGGGAGCGGATTGTGGATTTACCTGGGATGTTGCGCTGGAAGACTTCTTTAAGGGGGGTGAATTTCATTCTTTGGGGGCAGCAGGGACTTTGTCCAAGGGCTTGACGATCCCTCCCCAGGCCATCTGCGAGTTGTGGCGCCTGCCTAGGATGTGGTGGGGTTTGACAGTGGGCCCTGTTAAACCTCTATAAAAAGCTGCATGTATCCGCAAGTAGGCTCCGCCAAAGCGACCGTGTGCCGCTCAAAGCGCACAAGCCCAAGTCCTGGTGTTAGGTGGGACGCTAAACAGCCCTGACACGACGGCCCTCCGGCGAGACAGGAGGTTTGCGCAGGCCCAATAAGCCGCCTGGAAAACCAATAATTACGAACAATATAAGAGATAATGCGACTCGATATAATCGGCAAAGACCTAGGCGACGAATAAAGGATCACGATTGGAAGCTTGGAACATGGAACTGCAAGTCGCTAGGTTTCGCAGGTTGCGACAGGATGATCTACGATGAATTACATCCCCGCAACTTCGACGTCGTGGCGCTGCAGGAGATTTGCTGGACAGGACAGAAAGTGTGGAAAAGCGGGCATCGGGCGGCTACCTTCTACCAAAGCTGTGGCACCACCAACGAGCTGGGAACCGGCTTCATAGTGCTGGGAAAGATGCGCCAACGCGTGATTGGGTGGCAGCCAATCAACGCAAGGATGTGCAAGCTGAGGATTAAAGGCCGTTTCTTCAACTATAGCATCATCAACGTGCACTGCCCACACGAAGGGAGACCCGACGACGAGAAAGAAGCGTTCTACGCACAGCTGGAGCAGACATACGATGGATGCCCACTGCGGGACGTCAAAATCGTCATCGGTGACATGAACGCGCAGGTAGGAAGGGAGGAAATGTATAGACCGGTCATCGGACCGGATAGTCTGCACACCGTATCGAATGACAACGGCCAACGATGCATAAACTTCGCAGCCTCCCGCGGAATGGTAGTCCGAAGCACCTTCTTTCCCCGCAAAAATATCCACAAGGCCACATGGAGATCACCTAACCAAGAAACGGAAAACCAAATCGACCACGTTCTAATCGACGGTAAATTCTTCTCCGACATCACGAACGTCCGCACTTACCGCAGTGCGAATATTGAATCCGACCACTACCTCGTTGCAGTTTGCCTGCGCTCAAAACTCTCGACGGTGTACAACACGCGTCGAAGTCGGACGCCGCGGCTTAATATTGGGCAGCTACAAGATGGTAGACTAGCCCAAGAATACGCGCAGCAGCTGGAAGTGGCACTCCCAACGGAAGAGCAGCTAGGCGCAGCGTCTCTTGAAGATGGCTGGAGACATATTCGATCCGCCATTGGTAGCACCGCAACCGCTGCACTTGGCACGGTGCCCCCGGATCGGAGAAACGACTGGTATGACGGCGAATGTGAGCAGTTAGTAGAAGAGAAGAATGCAGCATGGGCGAGATTGCTGCAACACCGCACGAGGGCGAATGAGGCACGATATAAACAGGCGCGGAACAGACAAAACTCGATTTTCCGGAGGAAAAAGCGTCAGCAGGAAGATCGAGACCGTGAAGAGACGGAGCAACTGTACCGCACTAATAACACACGAAAGTTCTATGAGAAGTTGAACCGTTCACGTAAGGGCCACGTGCCACAGCCTGATATGTGCAAGGACATAAACGGGAACCTTCTTACGAACGAGCGTGAGGTGATCCAAAGGTGGCAGCAGCACTACGAAGAGCACCTGAATGGCAATGCGGCAGACGAAGATGGCGGTATGGTGATGGACCTAGGGGAACGCGCGCAGGACATAATTCTACCGGCCCCGGATCTCCAGGAAATCCAGGAGGAGATTGGCCGGCTGAAGAACCACAAAGCCCCTGGGGTTGACCAACTACCAGGAGAGCTATTTAAACACGGTGGTGAGGCACTGGCTAGAGCGCTGCACTGGGTCATTACCAAGATTTGGGAGGAGGAAGTTTTGCCGCAGGAGTGGATGGAAGGTGTCGTGTGTCCCATCTACAAAAAGGGCGATAAGCTGGATTGTAGCAACTACCGCGCAATCACATTGCTGAACGCCGCCTACAAGGTACTCTCCCAAATTTTATGCCGTCGACTAGCACCAATTGCAAGGGAGTTCGTGGGGCAGTACCAGGCGGGTTTTATGGGCGAACGCTCCACCACGGACCAGGTGTTCGCCATTCGCCAAGTACTGCAGAAGTGCCGCGAATACAACGTGCCCACACATCATCTATTCATCGACTTCAAAGCCGCATATGATACAATCGATCGGGACCAGCTATGGCAGCTAATGCACGAAAACGGATTTCCGGATAAACTGACACGGTTGATCAAAGCGACGATGGATCGGGTGATGTGCGTAGTTCGAGTTTCAGGGGCATTCTCGAGTCCCTTCGAAACCCGCAGAGGGTTACGGCAAGGTGATGGTCTTTCGTGTCTGCTATTCAACATCGCTTTGGAAGGGGTAATACGAAGAGCAGGGATTAACACGAGTGGCACAATTTTCAATAAGTCCGTCCAGTTATTTGGCTTCGCCGACGACATAGATATTATGGCACGTAACTTTGAGAAGATGGAGGAAGCCTACATCAGACTGAAGAGGGAAGCCAAGCGGATCGGACTAGTCATCAACACGTCGAAGACGAAGTACATGATAGGAAGAGGTTCAAGAGAAGACAATGTGAGCCACCCACCGCGAGTTGGCATCGGTGGTGATGAAATCGAGGTGGTAGAAGAATTTGTGTACTTGGGCTCACTGGTGACTGCCGAAAATGATACCAGCAGAGAAATTCGGAGGCGTATAGTGGCTGGAAATCGTGCATACTTTGGACTCCGCAAGACGCTTCGATCGAATAGAGTTCGCCGCCGTACCAAACTGACCATTTACAAAACGCTCATTAGACCGGTAGTCCTCTACGGACACGAGACCTGGACGATGCTCGTGGAGGACCAACGCGCACTCGGAGTTTTCGAAAGGAAAGTGCTGCGTACCATCTATGGTGGGGTGCAGATGGCGGACGGTACATGGAGGAGGCGAATGAACCACGAGTTGCATCAGCTGTTGGGAGAACCATCCATCGTTCACACCGCGAAAATCGGACGACTGCGGTGGGCCGGGCACGTAGCCAGAATGTCGGACAATAACCCGGTGAAAATGGTTCTCGACAACGATCCGACGGGCACAAGAAGGCGAGGTGCGCAGCGGGCAAGGTGGATCGATCAGGTGGAAGATGACTTGCGGACCCTCCGTAGACTGCGTGGCTGGCGACGTGTTGCCATGGACCGAGCCGAATGGAGAAGACTCTTACATACCGCACAGGCCACTTCGGCCTTAGTCTGAATAAATAAATAATAATAAATTTCTTCCATTACCTTGCAGGACAGTCGGTGATATATCTTTGCTTCGTTGTCGTTTGGAGACTTTCTGCTCTTCTGATGTGTCCATTGTAAGCTGTTCTGGTATTTCTGTTGTAGCTAATACAGATGGATGATTATTTTTCTTTAGATCTGCAACTTCTTTGATTAGATTCTGCAAAAGCATCCTTAACTTGGCGTTTTCTTGATCTTTCTCGTCTAGTTTTTTCAGTAGATCCTTGATGGATGGACTCGAGCTCATTGCTGGCTCCTGGTCATTACTTTCCATTGTCGCTTGGTGTCTTTTCCTAGCTTCGCCGTACGATACATCTTGATCAACTTTAATTTTAACAATTTTAGCCTCGGCGAGTTTAACCGGACAATCCCTTGATCTTGAGCTGTGGGGCCCGCTACAGTTTACGCAGAGGGGATCAGCTACGCAAGGTGTAGATTCAGCATGCTCCGAAGAGCAATCCGCACATATTTCCTTTTCCGTACAGAACTTTTTGGAATGACCAAATCTGTGACACCTAGTGCATTGTAGAGGTGCTGGATAATAGGGTCGAGTTTTTACCCTTACATATCCGAAATAAAGAAAATCCGGGATTGTTGTTCCTTGGATTGTCAGTACCATAGTATTAGTTGGGATAAACGTCTTTCAATTCTTCGGATCTCGTTTGGTAAAGCGACGTACTTCAATTACACGTTGACTTCCTAGAAGCGATGTCAGTTCGTCGTCGGGAAGGTTCAATCCATATTGACACGATACTATACATTTCCTGATATTTAGTGTTCCGTGTAGCTCGATACAGATCGCTGTTCCATCAATAAGCTGTTTTAAGGCGAGCAGTTTTTCAATTTGCCGCTTTTGTCGAACTTTCAACACGTACCGCGTTCCTCTAGCTTCTGGTCGGGCGTCTTCGATGGTACCTACTGCAGCTTCGATAGATTTGCGTATGAAAAACGGGTTGTCGGGTAGCACGTCGTTCTCTTTTGCTGGTTTCATCAGGAGTATCGATAACTCTCCATTAATTGGATCCATCCATTCAGGTTGTCTTCGACCAGCATAGCTTCCGTCAACAGTTACCGATGTTGTTTCCTTCCCATCGTTCCATGCTTTTCTTCGATTGATGTCAGGGGGAAAGGGGTTCCCCTCAACCAGCAGAGATGACCCTGAGGCCATCTCTATTCACCCGACTCTCAATATCGGGTAGCAGTAGCTTATGTCCAGTGGGATGATTCGGAAGAGAAGAGAGTAATGTGGATCTCACGCGCACAGATCAATAGTTCACTATTGTCCCCTCAAATAAAGATAAACTGTGTTTAGTTCGCTCCCTTTAACTTCAGCGAAGCGGAAAAAAAAAACTGCACACAAATGTGAATTTCCTCGATCTCAGTTAGACGACTGTTCTGAGTCGTGTCCCAGAGCGAACTGATTGAACGATTGAATCGTTGCATCGTCACCGCTGAACTTTATTGTATGTGGCCCAATGTCACCCCCTGTAAGGGGTGAGAATGGGCCAATTTTAAACAACATATAACTTTGAAGAATTTCTCTCATTTATTATTTTTTCCTCACACAATGGTAAATTTATTGTTCAAGCTTGTACCTAACTAATTACAACTTGATTCCAATATTAACTACTAGAACTTTGTAACATTCACTTGGAGCATACCACATTTTGGCCCAATGACACCCCCGTAGACGGTACCTAAAAATAAGTGACATTCTTTACGCGATTTTTTCGTTAAAAATTGCATTTTAGCCATAACTGGCCAATTTTCGATAGGAAACAATGAGACAGGAATCTGAGTCGAATGCAACTTGTTGCGTGTAAATCGATCAAGGTTAGGTGTCCGAAAAATAGGTGACATTTGTTTGTGATTTTTCTATAAAAAAACCCTGATTAATCCACCTAGCGGTGATGGTGCCTTTCTCGTGCATTATAAAAATAGTATTTTGGCCATTACTCTTGAGCCCATAGTCCAATCTGGCCAATTTTCAATTTATTTTACTCAATTTTTCTATAAAAAAGTGGTATTTTGGTCATAACTTCCGAGCCCATAGTCCGATCTGACCAATTTTCAATAGGAAACAATAGTAGAGTATCCTGCGTCGAATGCAACTTGTTGCGAGTAAATCGGTTAAGGATAAGTACCTGAAAAATGAGTGACACTTTTTTTTGGGTGGGTGCGCACAGACACACACACATACACACTCACACACACACACACACACACACACACACACACACACACACACACACACACACACACACACACACACACACACACACACACACACACACACACACACACACACACACACACACACATACACACAGACATCACCTCAATTCGTCGAGCTGAGTCGATCGGTATATAACACTATGGGTCTCCGAGCCTTCTATAAAAAGTTTGTTTTTGCAGCGACCATATAGCCTTTACGTATACTTAGTATACGAGAAAGGCAAAAAGTATTTTGGCCATAACTTCCGATCCCATAGTCCGATCTGACCAATTTTCAATCGGAAACAATGAGACACTTTTCTGCGTTGAATGCAATTTGTTGCGAGTAAATCTGTTAAGGATAAGTGCCCGGAAAATGAGTGACACTTTTTCACGCGATTATTCCGTAAAAAAAGTATTTTGGTCATAACTTTCGATCCCATAGTCCGGTCTGGCCAATTTTCAATATGAAACAATGAGAAACTTTTCTGCGTCGAATGCAACTTGTTGCGAGTAAATCAATTGAGGATAAGTGCCCGAAAAATGAGTGACACTTTTTTACGCGATTATTCAGTAAAAACCCAGATTTATCCACCTAGCGGTGATGGTGCCTTTCTCGTTCGTTCAAAAGGTTTGGAAAAATCTAAAATAACACCAATATGTGTTAGGAAATTATTTTGCGCTTTTTAGTGGAATGTCTTCACTTGTCAAAAGACGAATTTGTCAATTCCACCATTGGGATTGTACAAACTCGTCTTATGACAAGTGATCAATATGTGGTTTGGTCTTATTTTTCATATTTGTTTACAGGCATAACAAAATTTCTCGCAAAACGCAACTTGTTGCAAACAAAACGAATGAGCATAAGTGCAAAAAATGGCATTTAATTTTGTAGTTTAAAATTAGTATTTTCGCCATAACTTCTGACCCAATTGTACGATCCAGCCAAGTTTAAGTTTCTATAGGAAACAATGGGACAAGATTCTGCATCGAATGCAATCTGTTGCGAGCGACCTGAGAAGCACACATATTGCACATCAATCACAGTAACTTATATATGACCGGATTTATTCACAATATGGTTACTGCAACCAGATTTGTTCAACTTGTGTTGCTTGGGGAATAGATGAAGTCTAAGTGCTAAAAAAGTGAGCTAGACTTTTTAAATTCTTTTTTCACAATAAATAGTTATTTGACCATAACTTCTAAGCCCATAGTCCGATCTGTTCACGTGAGGTGACCATGTTATTCAAATGGGGCTATACGACTCTTCTCACGTCATTCGGGCAATCTCACGTCACTCCACTCGCAGAATAAGCCTAAATGAGAAATTCTGCGTCGAATGCAATTTAATGCGAGCAAATCGGTTGAGGAAAAGTGCCTGAAAAATAATAGCGATTTTTCCATAAAAACCCAGATTAATCCACCTAGCGGTGATGGTGCCTTTCTCGACCTTCGTAAAATGTGTGTGCTTGAAAAAAGATGAGCTAGTGGCTAGGAGTAAAAAAGACAAATTTCTTTGTCCGTTCTATGAAAATCAGATTATTTATGGCAAAGATATTGTAGATCCAGTTGAAAACCGAAAATCATATTTTGTCCCATTTCCGGATATCGCAACTGCATCGCGAGTGGTGCCCGACTATGGCACAGTTGCGCACTACTCGCGATGCAGTTGCAACATCCGGAAATGCGATTTCGCGGGACCTCGGTTCGGTTTTCAGCTTGATCTACAATATGCTAATAAGAATTTTGACATTTTTGTTTCCTTTTCCAATCTTTTTGACGTACATAACCCTGTTTTATTTCACCCAGTCATATATTTTAAGGATATCACTTTTGGATGATAGTTGAACTGAAGCTCCGACTACACTAAAAGAAAACGAAAATGTCATTCCCATCACGCGGGTGGAGGGCAACACTTTTTATGACATAAATCTCATGACTCTTTTTCTGCCAAACGCCCGTTTGAAGTGGAGAGACAGAGACATCATCTCAGTTCGTCGAGCTGAATCGATTGGTATATAACACTATGGGTCTCCAGGCCTTCTGTAAAAGTTTGGTTTTGGAGCGAACATACAGCCTTTTCGTATAAAAAGGCTAAAATGGTGTTTCGGCCATATCTTCCGATCCCATAGTCCGATCTAGCCAATTTTCAATAGGAAACAATGGGACAGGATTCTGCGTCGAATGCAACTTGTTTCGTGTGAATCGGTTAAGGTTAGGTGTCCGAAAAATAGGTGACATTTTTTGTGATTTTTATGAAAAAAGGTATTTTGGTCATAACTTCCAATCCCATAGTCCGACCTGTCCAATTTTAATAGGAAACAATGGGAAAGGATTTTTGCGTCGAATGCAATTTGTTGCGAGCCAATCGGTTGAGAATAAGTGCCTGAAAAATGAGTGACATTTCTTACGCAATATTTTCGTATGAATTTGTATTTTGGCCTTAACTCTCGATCCCATAGTCCGATCTGCCCAATTTCAAATAAGAAATAATGGGACAGGATTCTGCGTCGAATGCAACTTGTTGCGAGCAAATCAGTTGAGGATAAGTGTCCGAAAATGAGTGACATTTTACGCGATTTTTGTATGAATTTGTATTTTGGCCATAACTTTCGATCCCATAGTCCGATCTGGCCAATTTCAAATAGGAAACAATGGGACAGGATTCTGCGTCGAATGCAACTTGTTGCGAGCAAATCAGTTGAGGATAAGTGCCCGAAAAATTAGTGACATTTCTTACACGATTTTTTCGTATGATTTTGTGTTTTGGCCATAACTTTTGATCCCATAGTCCGATCGGGCCAATTTCAAATAAGAAATAATGAGACAGGATTCTGCGTCGAATGCAACTTGTTGCGAGCAAATCGGTTGAGGATAAGTGCTTGAAAAATGAGTGACATTTTTACACGATTTTTCGTATGATTTTGTGTTTTGGCCATAACTTTTGATCCCATAGTCCGATCTCGCCAATTTCAAATAGGAAACAATGGGACAGGATTCTGCGTCGAATGCAACTTGTTGCGAGCAAATCAGTTGAGTATAAGTGCCCGAAAAATGAGTGACATTTTTTACGCGATTTTTTCGTATAAATTTGTATTTTGGCCATAACTTTCGATCCCATAGTCCGATCTCGCCAATTGCAAATAGGAAACAATGGGACAGGATTCTGCGTCGAATGCAACTTGTTGCGAGCAAAGCGGTTGAGGATAAGTGCCCGAAAAATGAGTGACATTTTTACGCGCTTTTTTCGAATGAATTTGTATTTTGGCCATAACTTTCGATCCCATAGTCCGATCTCGCCAATTTCAAATAGGAAACAATGGGACAGGATTCTGCGTCGAATGCAACTTGTTGCGAGCAAATCGGTTGAGGATAAGTGCCCGAAAAATGAGTGACATTTTGTTGAGTAGTTTTGCACACACACACACACACACACACACACACACACACACACACACACACACACACACACACACACACACACACAGACATCACCTCGATTCGTCGAACTGAGTCGATTGGTATATAACACTATGGGTCTCCGGGCTTTCTATAAAAAGTTTGTTTTTGGAGCGATCATATAGCCTTTACCGTATACTTAGTATACGAGAAAGGCAAAAATGGTATAATTTTCGATCCCATAGTCCGATATGGTCAATTTTCAATAGGAAACAATGGGACAGGATTCTGCGTCGAATGCAACTTGTTGCGAGCAAATCGGTTGTGGATAAGTGCCCGAAAAATGAGTGACATTTTTTACGCAACTTTTTCGTATGAATTTGTATTTTGGCCATAACTTTCGATCCCATAGTCCGATCTGGCCAATTTCAAATAGGAAACAATGGGACAGGATTCTGCGTCGAATGCGGCTTGTTGCGAGCAAATCGGTTGAGGACAAGTGCCCGAAAAATGAGTGACATTTTACGCGATTTTTCGTATGAATTTGTATTTTGGCCATAACTTCCGATCCCATAGTTCGATCTGGCCAATTTCAAATAGGAAACAATGGGACAGGATTCTGCATCGAATGCAACTTGTTGCGAGCAAATCGGTTGAGAATAAGTTCCCGAAAAATGAGTGACATTTTCTACGCGATTTTTTCGTATGAATTTGTATTTTGACCATAACTTCTGATGCCATAGTCCGATCTGACCAATTTCAAATAGGTAACAATGGGACAAGATTCTGCGTCGAATGCAACTTGTTGCGAGCAAATCGGTTGAGGATAAGTGCTCGAAAAATGAGTGACATTTTTACGCGATTTTTTCGTAGGAATTTGTATTTTGGCCATAACTTTTGATCCCTTAGTCCGATCTGACCAATTTCAAAAAGGAAACAATGGGACAGGATTCTGCGTCGAATGCAACTTGTTGCGAGCAAATCGGTTGGGGATAAGTGCCCGAAAAATGAATGACATTATTTACGCGATTTTTTCGTATGAATTTGTATTTTGGCCATAACTTCTGATCCCATAATCCGATCTGACCAATTTCAAATAGGAAACAATGGGACAGGATTCTGCGTCGAATGCAACTTGTTGCGAGCAAATCGGTTGAGGATAAGTGCCCGAAAAATGAGTGACATTTTTTACACGATTTTTTCGTATGAATTTGTATTTTGGCCATAACTTCTGATCCCATAGTCTGATCTGGCCAATTTCGAATAGGAAACAATGGGACAGGATTCTGCGTCGAATGCAACTTGTTGCGAGCAAATCGGTTGAGGATAAGTGCCCGAAAAATGAGTGACATTTTTTACGCGATTTTTTCGTATGAATTTGTATTTTGGCCATAACTTCCGATCCCATAGTTCGATCTGACCAATTTCAAATAGGAAACAATGAGACAGGATTTTGCATCGAATGCAACTTGTTGCGAGCAAATCGGTTGAGAATAAGTTCCCGAAAAATGAGTGACATTTTTTACGCCATTTTTTCGTATGAATTTGTATTTTGGCCATAACTTCTGATCCCATAGTCCGATCTGACCAATTTCAAATAGGAAACAATGGGACAGGATTCTGTGTCGAATGCAACTTGTTGCGAGCAAATCGGTTGAGGATAAGTGCTCGAAAAATGAGTGACATTTTTTACGCGATTTTTTCGTATGAATTTGTATTTTGGCCATAACTTCTGATCCCATAATCCGATCTGACCAATTTCAAATAGGAAACAATGGGACAGGATTCTGCGTCGATTGCAACTTGTTGCGAGCAAATCGGTTGAGGATAAGTACCCAAAAAATGAGTGACATTTTTTACGCGATTTTTTCGTATGAATTTGTATTTTGGCCATAACTTCTGATCCCATAGTCCAATCTGGCCAATTTCAAATAGGAAACAATGGGACAGGATTCTGCGTCGAATGCAACTTGTTGCGAGCAAATCGGTTGAGAATAAGTTCCCGAAAAATGAGTGACATTTTTTACGCGATTTTTTCGTATGAATTTGTATTTTGGCCGTAACTTCTGATCCCATAGTCCGATCTGACCAATTTCAAATAGGAAACAATGGGACAGGATTCTGTGTCGAATGCAACTTGTTGCGAGCAAATCGGTTGAGAATAAGTTCCCGAAAAATGAGTGACATTTTCTACGCGATTTTTTCGTATGAATTTGTATTTTGGCCATAACTTCTGATGCCATAGTCCGATCTGACCAATTTCAAATAGGTAACAATGGGACAAGATTCTGCGTCGAATGCATATTGTTGCGAGCAAATCGGTTGAGGATAAGTGCTCGAAAAATGAGTGACATTTTTTACGCGATTTTTTCGTATGAATTTGTATTTTGGCCATAACTTCTGATCCCATAGTCCGATCTGACCAATTTCAAATAGGAAACAATGGGACAGGATTCTGTGTCGAATGCAACTTGTTGCGAGCAAATCAGTTGAGGGATAAGTGCTCGAAAAATGAGTGACATTTTTACGCGATTTTTTCGTATGAATTTGTATTTTGGCCATAACTTCTGATCCCATAATCTGATCTGGCCAATTTCAAATAGGAAACAATGGGACAGGATTCTGCGTCGAATGCAACTTGTTGCGAGCAAATCGGTTGAGGATAAGTGCCCGAAAAATGAGTGACATTTTTTACGCGATTTTTTCGTATGAATTTGTATGTTGGCCATAACTTCTGATCCGATAGTCTGATCTGGCCAATTTCAAATAGGAAACAATGGGACAGGATTCTGCGTCGAATGCAACTTGTTGCGAGCAAATCAGTTGAGGATAAGTTCCCGAAAAATGAGTGACATTTTTTACGCGATTTTTTCGTATGAATTTGTATTTTGGCCATAACTTCTGATCCCATAGTTCGATCTGACCAATTTCAAATAGGAAACAATGAGACAGGATTTTGCATCGAATGCAACTTGTTGCGAGCAAATCGGTTGAGAATAATTTCCCGAAAAATGAGTGACATTTTTACGCCATTTTTCGTATGAATTTGTATTTTGGCCATAACTTCTGATCCCATAGTCCGATCTGACCAATTTCAAATAGGAAACAATGGGACAGGATTCTGTGTCGAATGCAACTTGTTGCGAGCAAATCGGTTGAGGATAAGTGCTCGAAAAATGAGTGACATTTTTTACGCGATTTTTTCGTATGAATTTGTATTTTGGCCATAACTTCTGATCCCATAGTCCGATCTGACCAATTTCAAATAGGAAACAATGGGACAGGATTCTGTGTCGAATGCAACTTGTTGCGAGCAAATCGGTTGAGGATAAGTGCTCGAAAAATAAGTGACATATTTTACGCGATTTTTACGTATGAATTTGTATTTTGGCCATAACTTCTGATCCCATAATCCGATCTGACCAATTTCAAATAGGAAACAATGGGACAGGATTCTGCGTCGATTGCAACTTGTTGCGAGCAAATCGGTTGAGGATAAGTACCCAAAAAATGAGTGACATTTTTTACGCGATTTTTTCGTATGAATTTGTATTTTGGCCATAACTTCTGATCCCATAGTCCAATCTGGCCAATTTCAAATAGGAAACAATGGGACAGGATTCTGCGTCGAATGCAACTTGTTGTGAGCAAATCGGTTGAGGATAAGTGCCCGAAAAATGAGTGACATTTTTTGAGTAGTTTTGCGCACACACACACACACACATACACACACACATACACACACACACACAGACATCACCTCGATTCGTCGAACTGAGTCGATTGGTATATAACACTATGGGTCTCCGGGCCTTCTATAAAAAGTTTGTTTTTGGAGCGATCATATAGCCTTTACCGTATACTTAGTATACGAGAAAGGCAAAAAGGTAGTTTGGCCATAAATTCCGATCCCATAGTCCATCCTGGCCAATTTTCAATAGGAAACAATGGGAAAGGATTCTGCGTCGAATGCAATTTGTTACGAGCAAATCGGTTGATGATAAGTGCCTGAAAAATTAGTGACATTTTTTACGCGACTTTTACGTATAAATTTGTATTTTGGCCATAACTTCCGATCCCATAGTCCGACCTGGTCAATTTTCAATAAGAAACAATGGGAAAGGATTCTGCGTCGAATGCAACTTGTTGCGAGTAAATCGGTTGAGGATAAGTGCCCGAAAAATGAGTGACATTTTTTATGCGATTTTTTTCGTATGAATTTGTATTTTGGCCATAACTTTTGATCCCATAGTCCGATATGGCCAATTTCAAATAGGAAACAATGGGACAGGATTCTGCGTCGAATGCAACTTGTTGCGAGCAAATCGGTTGAAGATAAGTGCCCGAAAAATGAGTGACATTTTTTGAGTAGTTTTGCGCACACACACACACACACACACACACACACACACACACACAGCCTTAGCCTAAGCTAGGGGCCGGAATTTTAGAAGAAGTGCATGAGAACAGCCCCCCCCGAAGTAGTCGCAGCATCCAGTGGTCCCGGGGGGATCGAGGCAAGGAAGATAAGGGACCCGGTTTATCCGGGAGGCACATTTTTAGCAGGTCGGGAGGAGCCCATCCCTGTTCGCCTTCGATGCTCGAGGTGTCTGTCGCGCAGATTTTTGATGGCCTTTAACCCTTGTAAAAAAAAAAAAAAAAACACACACACACACACACACACACACACACACACACACACACAGACATCACCTCAATTCGTCGAACTGAGTCGATTGGTATATAACACTATGGGTCTCCGGGCCTTCTATAAAAAGTTTGTTTTTGGAGCGATCATATAGCCTTTACCGTATACTTAGTATACGAGAAAGGCAAAACATCTATTTCAATAAAATTATGTGAGCTCTTTTTGTGGAATGTCTTCACCAGTCTTAATACGAGTTAAGTACTACTACACTTAATTCTACCACGTTTTGTAAACTTTACCGATACGTATTTCGACCTCAACTGCTGTCTTCAGTGTCTCGTACTTGAGTCGAGTCTTTTTCAAATCATTTTTCTTAACTTATCTTTTAGCTCCCAGATTCTATTGTAGAAAAATGAGCAAGATCATGTATGGATGGTTTAAATGTAAATGATTCAAATTATTTAGGAAACTGTGTTCCTTTCACTTTTTAGCTCTTGCGGCTGCTGTAGTTTAGAGTGCTTTTCATTAGCGGCATCCATAATCTTTACAATATTACGAAGAATTCCTAGGAAACCGCGAGTGATTTCGACATTTATACCACTTTATATTACCGTGCACCGCAAGTCAGTCCCATCTCTATATGGATGCAATATTGAAAGTTGGATGTAACAATGAAGAAAAAAGGAATTTTCTCCCCAGAGGAGAAACTTGTCATCTTACTACTTCCTATTTATGTTATTTATTTGAATATATATTTCTTATTTTTTATTAAATTAACGGCACTACTTACTCAGGTCGATTTTCCCATACAAGCATTAAGCACGTTGGAGACGTTGGTCCTCGTGGAAGTCGTTTCCTGATGGTCATTGTCTTTGAAACGCGGATATCACACCATAGTCACTTTTGTGAACTTTTTCATTGTTTGTAATGTCTGGTCCATATGACCCCAATATCTCTGTCGTGAGTTTTTCTTAATACCCGAAAAATATTAAACTCAAATCGCAATCATGACATTAGAATGATTTGGAGACACTCCATACTAACATAAAACTAAAATATAGCGTCTGTTGATTACGAAACCATCTCAAATTATATAATCTCTACCGACGTTATACTTATCTGTAAAAAAAATCCCCAAACGTTTTGCGTCAACACTTCAAAAGCTTTTTTGCTGGTTACTATTTGCAAATTACGAGCCAAACTGCTCGCAGTTACGCAATTAAATCACGTTCTCCATCACATCGTGCTGCCGACGGTCAACCCCAATTACTAACCAACATGGATTAAAAGGCCTACTCTCCCATATAATATCAAAGTTCTGTCACCACGCAAGGATTCAAAATTGAATTAAAATATGGCTGTTCGTTTATTCCGCTTAAACTTAATTAAGCCAATTATTTTTTACGCGCTGTTAAGCACGAAAACAGATTTGCAGCCGCCGTGTCAGCAAGCCGTCTGCAAAGCGGTGCGACGCCAAATGACTAGCGCGCGTCTTTTCCTTTTTAACTGCTTGGCGAATTCTTCCTTTCGTATGCGGCGACGAATACGGTTAAAATCAGAAACTCACTACTGCTGGCTGTGGTGCTGCTGCCGCTCGGAAGGAGCTTTTCCTTTGAAGCGTCATCGCATTACTTTTCAGTAGAGTGGCATCTTTCTGCATGATGTGTTACCGACAGGAAGAAGGTTGATTATTGCGCAGCTAGTCTTATCAAAATATCTTCCGGCTGAGAGAATTTTTCGACAAATAGTGCACTGTTTGGCGAAACAGTCCGGAGGTGGCACTGTTTGAGTTTAAAACGATACTTCGCGAAATAAACGGCAAAGATATGTCGCATGTAATAAACAATGAGTTTGATAACCATTCCATGTCTAATTTCTCCATAGTACTAACAATAGTTGGAGATTGTAAAGTTAAACAAATAGATGCATGCTCAGTTCAAAAGTAATAATACTAACGACAATAATTTCAAATCATTGTTTGCAGAACCGCAGATAAAGTCCTACAAGATTGAAAGCTGAACCATCATTCAAGTCATGATATTATCCACTCATTCTAAGTTTCAGAATGCCTTCCATTCTCTCTAAACTGCTATGCTTTTTGAATGCCTCACAAACAATCAATTCTCATACATGCAACACGTCGTCCTCATTCATGTTCAAGAGTTCTGTGCAGCAAATATGTGCATTCTGCATATAAACCGTAGTGCAACGAAAAACATAGTCCACCAGACCGGATGAAATGAAAGCGGGAAAATGCAGAAAGTGAAAAAGGCGGATACGCAGCCGTTCGAAACATTTTCTCCACTAGGTATGGCTAACAAACGGTTATGTTTCAACATTTTTTTTGATGCCGCTCACTCCCTTCATTTTCATAAACATAAACCCTACCAACAAGTTGGACGCCGCAACATTCCAGAAACACATGGTCCTGTTTTCCTTAAATCCAGATTTCCCATGTCAGCTTATAGAGCGAAAAGGTTATGCGATCAAAGAGTGTATCATTTTTTCCATTAAATTACTTCAACTATGCAATATGGTAATTTACAAAAAAAATTAAATGTAGGTTTCCAGATTTCATAAAATCGTCGGTCAGGATTCGCTTCTGAACAATTGTAATACTCAATGATTTTTTCAAACAATTATCACTGCATCTTTGTAAATCAATTGTTTAAATCTTTGCGTTTCGATAGATACAAAAGTACTTTGAATATGACCATAATTTTTTTCCATTGCCAATATTATTTACAGTGAGAGGATACCCGTTACGAGAGGATACGTTTTGAAAATGAGTTCTCGACACAATTTATGATGATTGATGGTAAGATTTTTTACTTTCTGGGACGTTGCCGCCTAGCAGGTCAATAATTGTTTTCCCAAATTGTAATTTATGAATGCATAAAAAAATAGTTATTGCGTTTTTATTCCCGGGTTCAGGCCAATGGGTCAGGGTCATTGCTGAATAAAACATACCGTCTGTACTTCGTCTACCCGATGTAGAGGTGTGTGCCGCCGTCGAGAGTTTTTGACATAACCCCGTCGACGGTTTTTTTTTATCAGATCATTGCTTTTTTTGTCATGCTGATCTAAAACTTCCCAAGTCGATTTAAATTTTTGAAAATCCGTATTCTTTCCGCAGATTTCCCAAAACTTTTAAAATCCAGAAAAACTTTTCTTGAAAATACCACTCCAATTGAAAATACCAAATTCATTTTTTTGTTAAAACGTAGAAGAGCATTCCTAAAAACTAGGAAGAATTTCCAGCGAAAATTACGAAGAAATTCCTGCGAAAATCCGAAAGTATTCCAGTTGAAATCCCAAGAAAATTTCCGCCGAAATTCTTAAAATTTTGAGTGCAAGCTTTCAAATTTCAATGAAAATTTAGTTAAAAAAATATCAGTGCAAGGTTCAAACAATTTCTGGTAGAGACTAGGCGTTTAGCTGAAAATCTAATTTGGCCGAACGAATAGACATGTTTGATCATATTTTGGTTCACCAAATGACATTTTCGGCCGTATTCGTTCGGCCAAATGACATTTTGACCATTTCGGCAAAAAAAAACCTATTTAATCAAATGACCATTTCGGCCGAATGTAATTCGGTTTGATGACTTTCGGCTTAACGTGATATTCGGCTACATGGCATTCGAACAAATGTCTTTTGTCCAACGACGGGAATGGGCGATAAGTTGTTTGACCAAATATGTCATTTAATCGAAAAAGTCGTCTGGCTGAATAAGTTAAACTGCCGTTTGACCGAAATGGCTGTTTGGCAGGAAGGGGCCATTTGGCTGAAAATGTAATTTGAGCGAAATGGAGATACTATCGAAAATTCCGTTCAACCGAATGATCGAAAAGTAATTTGGCCGAATAGATCATTCGGTTCAAATGGTTGTCTTAAAGAAATGGCCATTCGGCCTAAAATGTCATTAGGCCGAACGTGTCGACGTTCAGCAGATGACATTTTCGGGCATTATACACGTTCGGCCAAATGATACCAGTGAAGTACCAGTTCACTTATTCGGCCAATCCGAACAACACGTTAGGGCAACCGACTGATTTGGTCAAACTACCAGTTTGGCCGTAAGTCCCTTTCGGACTAGAATATTATTGGCCTCTTTTGACTAGATCTTTTGGCCAAATGCAAATTCGCCTAGATGAATTTGGGATTAAGGTGTTACTTGCTATATGTACCCGGCCTTGCCCGGAGGTGCAAGCTTGATTTCGTAAATTGGAAAATGATGGAAGCAGGAGTTCATTTGGGGATAAAAGCACAACAGTTACTACAGTTAGGGGCGATTCAAGTATGACGTCCACTACTTTTTGGGATTTCTAGACACCCTCCCCCCTCTGTCACGCTTTTTTGTATACCTATATCTACTGTCACAAAGTCTCAGACCCCCTCCCCCCCCTTAAACCTGTGACATCATTATTGAACGACCCCTTACTATAGGTTGAAGATCTCCCAGTGATGGAAAGCAGGATGGTTTCACTTTTGTATGCCTAAAACGGAAGGATTTTCTCCTATTTTTCTATAGATTATCCCTCTCCTTTTTGGCTAGGTATGTCGTTTACTAAGTATACGTAAAGGCTATATGTTCGCTCCAAAACCAAACTTTTTATAGGAGGACCGGAGATCCACAATTTTATATACTAATCGACTCAGTTTGACGAATTGAGGTGATGTGTGTGTGTGTGTGTTTTTTTATAGAGGGATGAAGGTAAATCTGCATACAGACACCTGAAATTATCACTCAGGGAGTGGGGTTGACGCGTTAGGCAGAAGGCCAAACAGCCGGACCCACTAAACCCACCCAAGTAACAGAAGGTTACTTGAGGTACCCTCTCCCATAATACCCTGGACCCCCGGGGCTACCTTCCAGTATTACTTCTTGGGGATTTTTCTTTTTTTTTTTACAAAGGAGAATGCATTTACACACTAACCCAGTACACGTGCATTGTAGTTGCCAAACTACCACACGGAAGTGTACTGGAGTGTCGGACTCAACCATACCGGTAATACCGACTAAACTCCCTTGGTCTCTACCATCGTTTCCCCCAGGAACTACCTCCCAGTACTACTTCTGGAGGATAGGCAGTACTAAATGTACTCCTCCCAAAATGGCACGTTTCACGGCGCCTCTCTTCGATGTTCTATTTACTTCTGAGCCATTTGGCTCCCTTGTTTGTACCAGTAAGCACACAAAATTCTTGAGCCCTTTATCTTTTCCTCGTGCCATTCAGCACCATCTCCTTTTCGAGCCATTTAGCTCTCAACGTGGTCGCCCTCTACTCAGATAATCGGATCTATCCTACTCCGATGGGGAGCCCCCGGCGGCGGAAGCTCCCCCGAAACCGACGACTCGCATCCATGGAAGGCTGTTTCGTTATCAACACTACTAATACACCTGGTCAGCAGGTCCTATGCACTTTCTCACGTCAACGGGTTACCGGACGAGTGCCGAAGTCGATCCAGAGATTCCGGGTGGAGCATAGCGTCCGGTTCAATGGTGCCTCGACGACCCGAAACCGGCCCTTCAACGCGTCGCGATCTACTCGGCCTAGTCCCCGGCGATGGATCTGGCCTACACCGACGAAAAAATTCACGGCGGCGGAATCTCCCCCGGATCTGTTCTCCCTTGTCTATAAGCCATTCAGCTCCCAGCCTGAACATCACCATCTTTCAACGTTGAGCCAATTAGCTCCCAGCTCCGTCACGGACTACTCAGATGATCCCCGGCGGCGGATCTATCCTACTCCGTCAGGGAGTTCTCCTGCGAAGGATTTTCCCTCGGAACCGACGACCCACTTCCGTGGAATGCTGTTGCGTAGCCTGAACTACTCTTAACATCTAATTTGTCTTGTCTCCTTGAAGATTTCAGTCCTTTCTCACTTCAGCGAGTGACCGGTCGAGTGCCAAAGTCTATCCAGAAATTCCGGGTGGGGCATAACGTCCGGTTCAATGGCGCTTCGACGACCCGAAACCGGTTCTCTTACGCGTCACGGTCTACTCGGCTTAGTTCCCGACGGTGGATCTAGCTTACACCGATGCACTTCCCCGGTGGCGAAAGTTATTACGACATTGATAATCAATAACTTGGAGCCATTAGGCTCGCAGCGTAATCGCGGACTACTCGAAAAGTCCCCGGTGGCGGATCTATCCTTTTCCGACAAGAGGCTCCCCGACGGTGGCCCGGCAGAGCCGCCTCGCAGCTTAGTGTTCATTAAGTACTTCCACAGTTATTAACTGCGAGATTTCTAAGCCAAGTTACAATTTTTGCATTCGTATACCATGAGGCTAACACGATGGTACTTTTATGCCCAGGGAAGTCGAAACAATTTCTAATCCGAAAATTGCCTAGATTGGCACCGGGAATCGAACCCAGCCACCCTCAGCATGGTTTTGCTTTATAGCCGCGCGTCTTACCGCACGGCTAAGGAGGGCCCCGATGTAGAGTATATGCAGGCTATCTATGCCTTTCTTTGCTCGTTTGAAACAAAAGTCTATTTCTTCTATTTTTTCTTTCTCAGTTTTTTTCTTGTCTTTGTCTTAATTTCCGTGTACCATGAAGCTTTAGCCATCCGGAAGATGCTCCCTGGCAAACCACAACTCGCTAGCACGACACTACGCTACACCGTTAATGACGTCGAATACCCGGCTGAAATTCCCCAGCCCGTCCATCCTGAAAATACGCATCTATCCTTGAGTTACCACGAGTATCTTGGTCTATGTCCCTTTCCCTTTACTAACTGTTAATAATAATGATATAGTTTTTAAAAACTTCCCAGGAAAGCTGATCTCGTCCATAATTTTCCATAATTCTATGCAGTCAATACATTGTCGGCCGAACATTTGCAAAGGTGGCAGAACTGTACACCCGCCTGAAACGTGAAGCAACAAAAATGCATCAAAGACAAAGTATATGCTATATGCATAGGCGGAACCGAGCGCGAAAGGGCCCGCCTGGGAAGCAGTGGTACGATAGACCTTCAAGGTGGTCGAGGAATTCGTCTACCCTGGATCCTTGCTAACGGCTGATAACAACCCAACAAAAAATTTAAACTGAATAAGCTAGCTTTTTAGCTGTAGAAAACTATTTTTGGTTGAATAAGCGCTCTGTCAGCTTCCGATGTTTGTTGGCAATGTTAGTCGTGAAATACGAAGGCGCATCATCTGTGGAAGTCGGGCCTACTACGGGCTCCAGAAGAAACTTCGGTCAAAAAAGATTCGCCACCACACCAAATGTGTCATGTATTAGATGCTGGTTAGACCGGTAGTCCTCTACGGACATGACACATAAACCATGCTCGAGGAGGACTTGCAAGTACTCGGAGTATTCGAGAGCGGGTATTTCGGAGCATCTTTGACGGTGTGCAAGAAGACGGTGAGTGGTGGCGAAGAATGAACCACGAGCTCGCCCAGCTCTACGGCGAACCCAGTATCCAGAAGGTAGCTAAAGCCGGAAGGGTACGATGGGCAGGGCATGTTGCAAGAATGCCGGACAGCAACCCTGCAAAGATGGTGTTCGTTTCCGATCCGGCAGGTACAAGACGGCGTGGAGCGCAGCGAGCGATGTGGGCAGACCAGATGCAAAACGACTTGGCGAGCGTGGGGCGCATTCGAGGATGGAGGGATGCGGTTTCGAACCGTGTATTGTGGCGTCAAATCGTTGAATCGGTGCTATCTGTTTAAATGTAAACTAAATAAATAGATGAAACTGTCGTGTACCAAATTGAAATCGATAGACATATGGTGCGTTGGGAACTGGGAATCACGGCATTTTTGGAGGATTTGCCGTACAGTGAGGATTTGGTCCGCTGTGGAGCCGCCGTCAACGAAACCGGCTTGGTAACTTCCCACAAAGTCATTCACTAATGCTGACAGACGACGAAAGCGTGTCGGCTTTCTTGTATATGGGGCATATGACCCCTTCCTCCCACTCCTCCAGTATCTGGTCAGTTTCCCAGGTTCTGTCAATCAGTTTGTGCAGGCAAGTAGCAAGCTTTTCCGGGTCCATCTTTATGAGCTCAGCTCCGATATTATCCTTACCAGCTGATTCATTGGTCTTTAGCTGTTGGATGGCATCCTTAACCCTCTACAACCCACATTTTTGTTTTCGCTCAAAATCACTAGGGAGTGAGTGCTAGTAATGGACCCCTTAACGACGGAAACTTACTTCAATCGTTTCGCTAGAGTAAGACTCATGACAAATTGCCATTCTGCAGCACTAGATGACAAGCAACAGGTATCAGCATCGTGTTTCGTACATATGTAACACATGGTAAAACATTTATTTTTACTACTAAAATATACATTTTAAAATTATTTAGCCAGGTTGCCTATTATGGCCACCCCCGGGTCCATAATACGCAACATCGAGTTTGTTTACATACGTATTATGGTCCCCCCATTTGATTTACATGTTCCATTTCCACATGCTCCTGTTGCCTATTATGGACCCCCCCTTCTGTGCTAGTAGTGAACCCTCTAGCGCATTTACATTCATAAATTAGTTAATATAACTAAATTTCAGCCTCCCAGTGCAAAACAATTGTATGGAATTACTACCCTGATAAGTGAGGCAACTTTATCCTATGGAAGTTTGCAGGAAATTGTAGATTCAAGCGTAAACTCTCGGTTTTAATTCAGGGGTCCATTATACGTACGGGGTCCACTACTAGCACTCACTCCCTACTTTGCTTTCTAAAATCGATCTGCACACGTTTTGATTCGCTATTTCATCAATTTCATATTTTGATTTTTTAGAATTTTGTTCTTAGGTTTTCATCCAATAAAATAACTTCTGGAATCTATTCATCTCTTTTGATTTTTCAACATATTTAGAGCTCAAAAATTTCCAATCTAAATCGAATTATTGTAATAGTTGGATAAATATTTAAGAGTGTATCATTCACCACTATAGTCTTCTAGTCTAGAAATTTTTTCTTTCAAAATCTGACCAATTGAAAACTACAAAAATAATCAAAGTAGGTACCCCGTCTGAAGGCGGTCTTGGGCGGTCCCTCAAGGAGGGGGCTGATTGGTTCCTATTGTACGCTGAACTGACGTAGTCATCTCCTAGGCTACCTTGACTTTCACTGCCTGCACTCTCAGCACCATATAAGTGCTCCTCGCCAATAATTGTGTTCCTTCGTGGATTCTAATATTTTATTATTTTGTCTATAATTAGCTACATAGAAAAATGCATGTATGTTTATTTTTGTTTTTCTCGTACAACAAAGTTGTACCGAAAGGCTGTATGATCGCTTCAAAAACGAACTTTTGATAGGAGCTCCGGAGACCCATAGTGTTATATAACAATCGACTCAGCTCGACGAACTGAGGTGATGTCTGTATGTGCGTATGTATGCGTGTGTCTGTGTATGTGTGTATGTGTAGAAATTTTGTAGACACACTTTTTGGAACTTAGCAATATCCGATTTACTCGCATTTATTTCGACGGGGATTCTTGTCCCATTGTTTGCTATTGAAAATTGGCCAGATCGGACTATTTTTATGCCCAAAACACGCTTAAAAATACTCATTTATATTTTTTTAGTATTTTTTGCTCGAGAAAGGCACCACCATCGCTAGGAGGATTAATCAGGGTTTTTAAATAGTCAAACAGTCAAATAGTCAAAAACTTATATCATGTTGAACCAAAACGTAATTAGGAACGGTTCATCATATTTTCTTTGTTCGGAAACATCCTATCCTACAGCCTCGCTATATTATTTGTTCCTAATGCCAAAAGCATAAATTTATTATACATGTCGGTCAATCCTAATTTTAGACATCCACTGTCAATTTGGCTGACCGTCGGAGAGGATCTGGCCAGGATCGGCTCTTACGGGGAACCGTCAGTGGTCGAAGTCTAGATATGACATGACGGCGTTCATCACATGCACAAAACCGAGGCGTCGGAAGTAGCAATATCAACAATCAGCTTCCTGTTCTTGATTGAAATTTTCAGTTAGAGCTCCCAACCCGTCGGCAATATTAAGATATACTGTTCCAAGTTAATTACTCAAATGTCTAGTTTGTCATTTCACCGAGTCTACCGCTATCTCTTCCGGAACAATCAAAATGCGCTCATCTCAAAATCCTGCCAAGATGAAATCATTTCACCCATCGCAGTGGGGAAGCACAGTCAGTGTCAGGCAATAAGCAACGGAATGCTCGCCAGCGCGAGTCAATGAGGATGGAGGAAATCTTTATTTCCTCCAACCGAATGCCGGAGCCTGGTGCAGAAGACGGAGGGTTCCACACTAATTAGAGGTTAATTAAATCTCTCAATCTCCTGACGGAAATATTTCATTTTCAGCCCTTGCTTGGCTGAAGAGGATCCAAATTAATTCAACCTTTCCGTGACTATCTCAGTTGGTGTTCTTTTAAAATATTTTTTGAAATGTACAAAAAATAAACGACATCCGGTACTGGAGTGCACTCCCAGTTCCAGATGCGAGATTCCTCCAATAAATCAACATTTTTCATATTCGCCTAATAAGCACGTATTCAATATTCAAAAGATTTATATTTTTTTTTATGTCTTCATTATCGAGACTTTCAGCCCAAGGCTGGCTCGTCTCGTATTTATAATTATTATTTGAATGAATATTTAAACGTTTCCCTGATATTTTATTACTATGTGTACTGAATTCTATGTTTATTAAAGTTATTATTCAACAAAAACAGTAATCGGCCATTATGAACAATGCATCTTTTGTGGATATATTCAAACTTGTACTGGAACACTCAGTTGGGCAACAAAATAACTCTTCTCAGTGATTAATATGATATAAAATTGCTTCCATATTCAAAAATGTTTCACTGGTCAAAACGCTCCAGTGTAGGCAGGACGATATGCCCTTATCAATTACACACAAGAGCGGCGAGCTTACAGCAGTTGCTTCCAAATTATATGGAAACTATTGAAATGTAATTCAAACCTGCTTAAATGGACTTATGTTGGTTTTTTAATGTCAAGCACATAAGGATTTGTAACCTTCTTATTATGAGATTGATAAAATATCAATGGAGGGCTTCGAAACGTCTTTGGTTAAGGTGGGGCGTATTGCCCAGGCACTTTGTGAAATCCATTTTTTCACGACTTTTCAAAAAAGCTTTATTACATGTTATCTGTAATATTTTTAGATGACTACTCACGGGCAATGCATTTGCGACTTCCTGGACTACCAAAGTTTGCATAAATTGCGTTGAAAAGTAAAAAGTTATCATAGGTATTGCCTTAGGGGGGGGCATATTATACCGTCTTACCCTAAATACAATGGATACACTATGCCCACCCGAATCGAACTTGCTATCTCCGGATTGGCAATCCTACGCCTTTGCTCGCAAGGCTACTGGAGATTCCAATATACCTAATTAAACTTCATAGTTTCAAACATTGACAATATTCCGAACATAGAACTGTTTTCTGGAATGCAGTAATATAATTATTCTAACCCCACCCCTCTGCATCCATTCAAAGCACATGTTCTATCTGAGCTCAAGCGTCCTCACTGCTGTATCGTAGTTCCAAAATAGTTCGAATTTCTCGGTAAAAGAGCATTCACATATGACAAATGCAGCTTATTTTCAATAAACGTACATAATAATTTATCATCATCCAACCCGCATCTGTCCATCATTCACGAGATTTGTAATATTCACATAATGCGCTGCGATGTGATTTCCAATCGACTCGCTTTCCACGTTAATAATTAAAACTCAGCCTAAAATAATTTTAATTTTACCACGAAAAGCAGCGATTTCGATGCATCCACTTTGTTCGTGTTATCCGTACATGAAAGTATTACGAATTGGGTAAATTCTATATGTTTAATTCAATTAACACAATATTTACCGTCCGTCGCGTGTACCGGTGATTGAAAAAAGCATGAACTCGTCGGAATGCAGCCAGTTCGGTTGTTCCGCAGAGCACCGGAAATGTGGTGGACTGGAGCGCGGTCTTTTCTTTCCACGAGGCCGATATTTGTTTCAATTATGGAACTCACGCGCTGAATTTTCACACTTTTAGCTCATTTAACAGCGTTTGTTTGCCGAATGACAAACGGCAAGCAGTGCTGCAGCTCAATGCTCTGTGCTCTGTGCTACAGTGCAGTCTTTATTTGCTTTTGATCGTGATAGGCCTTTTCCGCTCAGTCATTTTGTTTCAATGTTCGTAATAATTCGATCGCTTGGTGTTTGTTTTGGAAATGAGCTCAATTTAAAGCTTAATTTCACATAATCCCTTTCATCGTGGCACAGCGGCATGCGCAATGCCTAGAAGAGATCGAACGGAATGTATGGAAGCGGCTACCTGACCAGCACAACAACCATGGTCGAAATCGAGAAACTTATTAGTAGAAAATACGAATTTATGTGAACCACAAATTCTTTATCCTTATGGGGCAAACATAAGGCAAAACTGTCAGAATTTGACTATCAAATCTATTTGAATGAACCAAAATAAACTCATGCAGCGTAGGAACGCATATATGTTATATATGTGCTAGATTTGATGTGCATCTTTCTATCTATCTTGTTGTATCCCGAATAGCTTTTTCGCTGGTAATTTCTGCAACGAAATGTTTCGATTTATTCCATTGTGATACGCGGTGTGTTTCTGGCCGACGAATTGATACGATTGATTAAATTTCACTATTGTGCTTGTGCATTCCCCATGGGTGTCGAAACGGACGAGTGTGCCCGGCAGGGTGGAATGAAATCGCGGCGAGGATTTATTCAAGCAATTAATTAATTATGTATGAGAGGATTTGAACCACATGATGTGTGTCACCATAATGAAAGATTGAAAATAAATCAATACTCGTCGTATGCTACTTTAAGCAGGATTATTACAGTTGATATATTTGAGGTTGAAAATATTTATCGGTGTTGGTTGGTGAAAACGACTTTGGTGCCGGCCGATATCGCAAAACTTGATACTGATTACTGTGCTGTCTTGGTTAGCGTACAGGATAATAAATAAGATATTCATTTGCTTCATTGATCTCTAACGGAACTTATCATTAACTGAAATCATAATTTCTGGTTTATCTGGTTATATCAGAATACATTAAATTAAGAAACATTTTGTTCTTTTTTTGCCATTACACCGAATGGAAACCAGACTGACGACCAATGGCTTCAAAGGTCAAGTTAGAGAAAAATACCGAAAAAAAAATCTGTTCATCACTGAGGAAAGCAGACGAGCTTGCGAAATAAGGCTTAAACACACAGTTTATTGACCCAGAACCTTTCTGCGGTATATTATACTGTGCCATAAAAATGGAATTATAATCCTGTGAAAGACAAAAGCTGATGACCAATTGGATGGTTGGCAATTAGCATTTTTCTTCTGGTTAAACCGAGCCATGTAGAATCAGAAATATGTTTAACTTCTACGAAATGGTAAGTTGATATCTAGAAAAGGGCTTTGGTCCTCACAAGTTTTTATCTCTGCCCATGACAATCGACTGCTAGTTAAGGATTGCGTACTTGGTAAACAGTGTAGCCTGTTGACCCTCTGACATCAGCTGTAAAGAGAAGGTGCAACCTGCGGAACCTGTTATTATTATTTATTCAGACTAAGGTCGAAGTGGCCTGTGCGGTATATATGAGTCTTCTCCATTCGGCTCCGTCCATGGCTACACGTCGCCAACCACGCAGTCTACGGAAAGTCCGCAAGTCATCTTTCATCTGATCGATCCACCTTGCCCGCTGCGCACCTCGCCTTCTTGTGCATGTCGGATCGTTGTCGAGAACCATTTTCACCGGGTTACTGTCCGACATTCTGGCTACGTGCCCGGCCCACCGCAGTCGTCCGATTTTCGCGGTGTGAACGATGGATGGTTCTCCCAACAGCTGATGCAACTCGTGGTTCATTCGCCTCCTCCACGTACCGTCCGCCATCTGCACCCCACCATAGATGGTACGCAGCACTTTCCTTTCGAAAACTCCTAGTGCGCGTTGGTCCTCCACGAGCATCGTCTAGGTCTCGTGTCCGTAGAGGACTACCGGTCTAATGAGCGTTTTGTAGATTGTCAGTTTGGTTTGGCGGCGAACTCTATTCGATCGGAGCGTCTTGCGGAGTCCAAAGTACGTACGATTTCCAGCTACTATGCGTCTCCGAATTTCTCTGCTGGTGTCATTTTCGGCAGTCACCAGTGAGCCCAAGTACACAAATTCTTCTACCACTTCGATTTTGTCACCACCGATGCAAATTCGCGGTGGGTGGCTCACATTGTCTTCTCTTGAACCTCTTCCTATCATGTACTTCGTCTTCGACGTGTTGATGAGTAGTCCGATCCGCTTAACTTCCCTCTTCAGTCTGATGTAGGCTTCCTCAATCTTCTCAAAGTTACGTGCCATAATATCTATGTCGTCGGCGAAGCCAAATAGCTGGATGGACTTAATGAAAATTGTACCACTCGTGTTAATCCCTGCTCTTCGTATTACCTCTTCCAAAGCGATGTTGAATAGCAGACACGAAAGACCATCACCTTGCCGTAACCCTCTGCGGGTTTCGAAGGGACTCGAGAATGCCCCTGAAACTCGAACTACGCACATCACCCGATCCATCGTCGCTTTGGTCAACCGTGTCAGTTTATCCGGAAAACCGTTTTCGTGCATTAGCTACCATAGCTGGTCCCGATCGATTGTATCATATGCGGCTTTGAAGTCGATGAATAGATGATGTGTGGGCACGTTGTATTCGCGGCATTTCTGCAGTACTTGGCGAAAGGCGAACACCTGGTCCGTGGTGGAGCGTTCGCCTATAAAACCCGCCTGGTACTGCCCCACGAACTCCCTTGCAGTTGGTACTAGTCGACGGCATAAAATTTGGGAGAGTACCTTGTAGGCGGCGTTCAGCAATGTGATTGCGCGGTAGTTGCTATAATCCAGCTTATCGCCCTTTTTGTAGATGGGCTACACGACACCCTCCATCCACTCCTGCGGCAAAACTCCCTCCTCCCAAATCTTGGTAATGACCCAGTGCAGCGCTCTAGCCAGTGCCTCACCACCGTGTTTAAATAGCTCTCCTGGTAGTTGGTCAACCCCTGGGGCTTTGTTGTTCTTCAGCCGGCCAATCTCCTCCTGGATTTCCTGGAGATTCGAAGCCAGTAAGATTATGTCCTGCGCGCGTTCTTTCAGGTCCATCACCATACCGCCATCTTCGTCTGCCACATCGCCATTCAGGTGTTCTTCGTAGTGCTGCCGCCACCTTTGGATCCCCTCACGCTCGTTCGTAAGAAGGTTCCCGTTTATGTCCTTACACATATCAGGCTGTGGCACGTGGCCATTACGTGAACGGTTTAACTTCTCATAGAACTTTCGTGTGTTATTAGCGCGGTTCAGTTGCTCCGTCTCTTCACGGTCTCGATTTTCCTGCTGGCGCTTTTTCCTCCGGAAAATCCAAGTTTGTCTGTTCCGCGCCTGATTATATCGTGCCTCGTTCGCCCTCGTGCGGTGTTGCAGCAATCTCGCCCATGCTGCATTCTTCTCTTCCACTAACTGCTCACATTCGCCGTCATACCAGTCGTTTCTCTGATCCGGGGGCACCGTGCCAAGGGCAGTGGTTGCGGTACTACCAATGGCGGATCGAATATCTCTCCAGCCATCTTCAAGAATCGCTGCGCCTAGCTGCTCTTCCGTTGGGAGTGCCACTTCCAGCTGCAGCGCGTATTCTTGGGCTAGTCTAGCGTCTTGTAGCCGCCCAATGTTTAGCCGCGGCGTCCGACTTCGACGCGTGTTGTACACCGTCGAGAGTTTTGAGCGCAGGCATACTGCAACGAGGTAGTGGTCGGATTCAATATTCGCACTGCGGTAAGTGCGGACGTTCGTGATGTCGGAGAAGAATTTACCGTCGATTAGAACGTGGTCGATTTGGTTTTCCGTTTCTTGGTTAGGTGATCTCCATGTGGTCCTGTGGATATTTTTGCGGGGAAAGAAGGTGCTTCGGACTACCATTCCGCGGGAGGCTGCGAAGTTTATACATCGTTGGCCGTTGTCATTCGATACGGTGTGCAGACTATCCGGTCCGATGACCGGTCTATACATTTCCTCCCTTCCTACCTGTGCGTTCATGTCAACGATGACGATTTTGACGTCCCGCAGTGGGCATCCATCGTATGTCTGCTCCAGCTGTGCGTAGAACGCTTCTTTCTCGTCGTCGGGTCTCCCTTCGTGTGGGCAGTGCACGTTGATGATGCTATAGTTGAAGCAACGGCCTTTTATCCTCAGCTTGCACATTCTTGCGTTGATTGGCTGCCACTCAATCACGCGTTGGCGCATCTTTCCCAGCACTATAAAGCCGGTTCCCAGCTCGTTGGTGGTGCCACAGCTTTGGTAGAAGGTAGCCGCTCGATGCCCGCTTTTCCATACTTTCTGTCCTGTCCAGCAGATCTCCTGCAGCGCCACGACGTCGAAGTTGCGTGGCTGTAATTCGTCGTAGATTATCCTTGCGCAACCTGCAATACTAGCGACTTGTAATTCCATGTCACAAGCTTCCAATCGTGATCCTGTAGTCGTCGCCTAGGTCTTTGCCGATTATATCGAGTCGCATTATCTCTTATATTGTTCGTAATGATTGGTTTTCTAGGCGGCTTATTGGGCCTGCGCAAACCTCCTGTCTCGTCGGAGGGCCGTCGTGTCAGGGCTGTTTAGCGTCCCACCCAACACCAGGACTTGGGCTTGTGCGCTTTGAGCGGCACACGGTCGCTTTGGTGGGGCCTACTTGCGGATACATGCAGCTTTTTATAGAGGTTTAACAGGGCCCACTGTCAAACCCCACCACATCCTAGGCAAGCCCCACAACTCGCAGATGGCCTGGGGAGGGGTCGTCAAGCCCTTGGACATAATCCCTGCTGCCCACTGCGGGGCCTGTCTAGGATGTGATTTGACAGTGGACTGAGTTGTATTTCTATAAAAAGCTACATCTGCAAGCGACCGTATGCTGCTAAAAGTGCCCTAGCTCAGTACCCGATAAGGCAAAAGATTTGCGAGCATCTGTTCACCAAAGAGGTGTGACTCCAACAATGCATGTCTGCACTGACATCCAGCGTCTGATAAGAAATGCTCTTCCCCGGAAGCTATAATTAAATGGCCACTCCTTCACGGCGGATAGGGACTCAAGGCCTATAATCTATTATTGTTCCCGAAACCTAATGAGGTATTCAAAAACCAACAGAGAAAGTTTGCAATTCAATCTAACGGAAACGACTAGGGTAACGGTACCAATAGTGGAGGAGTTAATAGATCCACAAAAGAAAATATTTTTGAAAAATCGATAATTATGCGAAGTTTACAGCTTCAATACCTTAGCCAATAGATAAACTAATAAATTTGCTAATAAAAATGAGGTTGTTGTTATTTAACATCAACAACTACCAAATATTGCTTGCACCACTAATAGGTACACTGTTCCTTTAGTGGCGGTAAAAATTTATTTTGGTTCCCATAGTAATGCTATCCATTGATTTCTTATTTGGGGGCAGCAGGGACTATGTCCAAGGGCTTGACGATCATTCCCCAGGCCATCTGCGAGTTGTGGCGCCTGCCTAGGATGTGGTGGGGTTTGACAGTGGGCCCTGTTAAACCTCTATAAAAAGCTGCATGAATCTGCAAGTAGGCTCTGCCAAAGCGATCGTGTGCCGCTCAAAGCGCACAAGCCCAAGTCCTGGTGTTAGGTGGGACGCTAAACAGCCCTGACACGACGGCCCTCCGACGAGACAGGAGGATTGCGCAGGCCCAATAAGCCGCCTTTAAAAACAACTATTACGAACGACATAGAAGATAATACGACTCGATACAATCGGCAACGACCTAGGCGACGAATAAAGGATCACGATTGGAAGCTTGGGACATGAAACTGCAAGTCGCTAGGCTTCGCAGGTTGCGACAGGATACGATGAATTACATCCCCGCAACTTCGATGTCGTAGCGCTGCAGGAAATCTGCTGGACAGGACAGAAAGTGTGGAAAAGTGGGCATCGAGCGGCTACCTTCTACCAAAGCTGTGGCACCACCAACGAGCTGGGAACAGGCTTCATAGTGCTGGGAAAGATGCGCCAACGCGTGATTGGGTGGCAGCCAATCAACGCAAGAATGTGCAAGCTGAGGATAAAAGGCCGTTTCTTCAACTATAGCATCATCAACGTGCACTGCCCACACGAAGGGAGATCCGACGACGAGAAAGAAGCGTTCTATGCGCAGCTGGAGCAGACATACGACGGATGCCCACTGCGGGACGTCAAAATCGTCATCGGTGACATGAACGCTCAGGTAGGAAGGGAGGAAATGTATAGACCGGTCATCGGACCGGATAGTCTGCATACCGTATCGAACGACAACGGCCAACGATGCATAAACTTTGCAGCTTCCCGCGGAATGGTAGTCCAAAGCACTTTCTTCTCCCGCAAGAATATCCACAAGGCCACATGGAAATCACCTAATCAAGTAACGGAAAACCAAATCGACCACGTTCTAATCGACGGTAAATTCTTCTCCGACATCACGAACGTACGCACTTACCGCAGTGCGAATATTGAATCCGACCACTACCTCGTTGCAGTATGTCTGCGCTCAAAACTCTCGACAGTGATCAATACGCGTCGGAGTCGTCCGCCGCGGCTAAACATTGGGCGACTACAAGACGGTAGACTAGCCCAAGACTACGCGCAGCAGCTGGAAGTGGCACTCCCAACGGAAGAGCAGCTATGCGCAGCATCTCTTGAAGATGGCTGGAGAGATAATCGATCAGCCATTAGAAGCACCGCAACAGCTGCACTAGGCACGGTGGCTCCGGGTCAGAGAAACGACTGGTATGACGGCGAATGTGAGCAGTTAGTTGAGGAGAAGAATGCAGCATGGGCGAGATTGCTGCAAAACCGCACGAGGACGAACGAGGCACGATACAAACGGGCGCGGAACAGACAAAACTCGATTTTCCGGAGAAAAAAGCGCCAGCAGGAAGATCGAGACCGTGAAGAGACGGAGCAACTGTACCGCGCTAATAACGCACGAAAGTTCTATGAGAAGTTGAACCGTTCACGTAAGGACCACGTGCCACATCCCGATATGTGTAAGGACATAAACGGGAACCTTCTTACAAACGAGCGTGAGGTGATCCAAAGGAGGCGGCAGCACTACGAAGAGCACCTGAATGGCGATATGGCAGACAACGGTAGCCGTATGGTAATGAACCTAGGAGAACGCGCACAGGACATGCGACTTCCGGCTCCAAATCTCCAGGAAATCCAGGAGGAGATCGGCCGGCTGAAAAACGACAAAGCCCCTGGAGTTGACCAACTACCAGGAGAGCTGTTTAAACACGGTGGTAGGGCACTGGCTAGAGCGCTGCACTGGGTGATTACCAAGGTTTGGGAGGATGAGGTTCTGCCGCAGGAGTGGATGGAAGGTGTCGTGTGTCCCATCTACAAAAATGGCGATAAGCTGGATTGTAGCAACTACCGCGCAATCACATTGCTGAACGCCGCCTACAAGGTACTCTCCCAAATTTTATGCCGCCGACTAACACCAATTGCAAGAGAGGTCGTGGGGCAGTACCAGGCGGGATTTATGGGTGAACGCTCTACCACAGACCATGTGTTCGCCATACGTCAGGTATTGCAGAAATGCCGCGAATACAACGTGCCCACACATCATCTATTTATCGACTTCAAAGCCGCATATGATACAATCGATCGGGACCAGCTATGGCAGCTAATGCACGAAAACGGATTTCCGGATAAACTGATACGGTTGATCAAGGCGACGATGGATCGGGTGATGTGCGTAGTTCGAATTTCGGGGGCATTCTCGAGTCCCTTCAAAACGCGTAGAGGGTTACGGCAAGGTGATGGTCTTTCGTGTCTGCTATTCAACATCGCTTTGGAGGGAGTAATACGAAGGGCAGGGATTGACACGAGTGGTACGATTTTCACGAAGTCCGTCCAGTTATTTGGTTTCGCCGACGACATTGATATCATGGTACGTAACTTTGAGAGGATGGAGGAAGCCTACATCAGACTGAAAAGCGAAGCTAAACGGATTGCACTAGTCATCAACACGTCGAAGACGAAGTACATGATAGGAAGAGGCTCAAGAGAGGTCAATGTGAGCCACCCACCACGAGTTTCTATCGGTGGTGACGAAATCGAGGTGGTTGAAGAATTCGTGTACTTGGGCTCACTGGTGACCGCCGATAACGATACCAGTAGAGAAATTCGGAGGCGCATAGTGGCTGGAAATCGTACTTGCTTTGGACTCCGTAAGACGCTCCGATCGAATAGAGTTCGCCGCCAAACCAAACTGACTATCTACAAAACGCTTATTAGACCGGTAGTTCTCTACGGACACGAGACCTGGACGATGCTCGTGGAGGACCAACGCGCACTGGGAGTTTTTGAAAGGAAAGTGTTGCGTACTATCTATGGTGGGGTGCAGATGGCGGACGGTACGTGGAGGAGGCGAATGAACGACGAGTTGCATCAGCTTTTGGGAGAACCATCCATCGTTCACACCGCGAAAATCGGAAGACTGTGGTGGGCCGGACACGTAGCCAGAATGTCGGACAGTGAATCCGGTGAAAATGGTTCACGACAATGAACCGACGTGAACAAGAAGGCGAGGTGCACAGCGGGCAAGGTGGAGGACGATTTGCGGACCCTCCGCAGACTGCGTGGTTGGCGAAGTGCAGCCATGGACCGAGCTGAATGGAGAAGACTTTTATGTGCAGCACAGGCCATTCCGGCCTAAGTCTGATAATAAATAAATAAATGATTTCTTATGAGACTCAGCACTATTGGTACAGTTGCACCACTATAGGTGCAAGGGAGTCAATTTTATTAAGGAAAATCATTGTTTTTAATAGTTTTTCAAGGTTACGGTTACCCTTTTAGCATGAAACAAAGAACGCGGAATGGATCATGGAAAGTTTTAACGTTTTCTTAGTAAGGTAAGCAGGCACAACTGGAAAATCTAGGACAGAGTTCCATAGCTAGATTCCAGGTTATGTTCCTTACGGTAATTCAATATCATGCGCTGCCGAGTTACAGGACAGTGATCTGATTGACGTCGTTGAGAAAGTACCGAAGGGTGCTATGAGGATCTACATGGGCCATTCAATGCGAAGGTCGGTTCTATCAACAGGAACTACGATTGTACCATAGGCAGGAAATTAATATTCGAGAAACGCCTAACAATATACCCTTTGTCGTCAACAGAGTTTGTTACTGACAAACGCACCTTGCAGCAAGCCTTTATCAGAACCCGAAAAATAATATGACAAGAATCATTTGCCTTGCATGTTCTGATATTTCCGAGAATACGATGCTAATTCTGTAACCATAGTTAGATTCTCAATTTTTTCCATAAAAGCAGAAACTACGATAGCATAAAACCGGAATTTGTCGTAGAGATAATGCAAAATAACGGGATAAAAAGTTAGCAACAAAATTGTCTTCTTTTTTGTTGCTGACAAAAATGTTCGAATCTTTATCATTATTATCTCCGACAAAAACAAACCCGAATAAAAAAGTCCAATAGAATTACAATAGAAATTATTGTTACAATACGATAAATTTAATTGTAATTAAAATAAACTCTATTGTTGCTCACAATAGAATAACAATTAGGAACATTGTTTCCCACCATGAATCCTACTGTAAATGGCAGTTCTACAATAGACACATAGACTACAATAGACAATAAAAAAATCGTTTATTTCTCGAACAATTTTTTGCCATTACAATATAATTTATTGTAATTCTATTGTCAACATTTTTCTGTCAATAGATTTTATTGTGCGTTTATTGGAACAACAATAAGGCAATTTAATTGGTACAATAGGTGAACAATAGAATTGAATGTTCATCAATAAAATGTATTGTAATTTTATGATATTTTAATGTAATTCTAATTCAAATCTGGCTTACCGTGGATAGAAAGCTGAACTTTATATATTCAGGCACCTAACGGGCTACAGTATGCTACAGTAGATTGGTTGAAGGTTATCTATCCCAACATTAGGAAATTAGTTTTAGTTATAAATTCACTTTGTATTCCATCTTACCCTATTGAATTTCAAGAAACCTATATCTAAGCTAGTCGCACAATATTTCATATAGTATCTAGAAGTATCCGTTTTATAATAATTCGTAATTCACAATCATAACAATAGTTCGCATGTACATTAGGGTGGTTCAAAAAATCTATTTTGCTCCACAGTGCTCATCTGATTCTTTACCATGTTCTGAGTGTCCTCTGAAAATTTGAGCTCATTTGGAACAAAACTGATTTAGCACAAGCCGTTTCAAGTTTGCATGCAAATTAGTATGGGGAAATTTTTACCCTTCTTACATCCTAAGAAGGGTATAAAGATCGCTTGAAAAACCGACTTTTTATCTGAGGCTCGGAGACCCAAGTCGTATATACCAATCAACTCAGCTCGACAAACTGAGCACATGTATGTATGTGTGTGTGTGCGTGTGTGCGTGTGTGCGTATGTGTGTGCGTTACAAAAATCTCACATCAAGATCTCAGCCGTCCGTGGACCGATTTGCACGATTTTAACACTAAACGAAAGCTATGACTTTGTCATTGTACAAGTTCATTTTTTTTTGCAATCGGACATTTGGTTCCAGAGATATGTGAGAAATACGAACATGGAGTGTATTTTCAGAAAACTAACAAAATACTGTCACATGAATATCTCAGCCGTCTGTAAACCAATTTGCATGATTTTATCTTTAAACGAAAGCTATGACTTTGCCATTGAACCCATTGTATTTTGTTTTTGCAATTAGACATTGGGTTCCGGAGATATCTCTGAAATACGAACATAAAGCATTAGACGTATTAACTTCACACATTGGTAAAATATGTCCCATCAAGATCTTAGTCGTCTTTGGACCGATTTGTGCAATTTTATCTTTAAACGAAAGCTATGTTTTTGTCATTGGACCCATTAATTTTTTTTTCTGCAATCGGAAATTCGGTTTCAGAGATATCTGTGAAATACGAATATGAGACATATTTTCAGACTACTAATGAAGAATTGTCACACCAATATCTCAGCCGTCTATGACCCGATTTGAACTCTTTTGGGCTTAAACAGAAGCTGTAATATTGCCATTTAAGGCGGCAAATCAAATCTGCAGTCTTTTTGTATTTTTTAAAAATGAATCGACTGCTTTGAGCGTGCTTACAGCGGCACACTAGGAGTTAACTTTCTGAAATCAGTATGGCGAAAGGCATCTAAGGTTCGATTTCTCAAAATTAAGCACTCTAATCGAAAAAATATTTGGTAGGCGTAGTAGCGGATACCATACCTCATAACCGGTACCAAATAGTTTTTAATGAAAAGTTCCTAATTTTGAGAAAACCAGCGTTAGATGTCTTTCGCCATACAAATTTCTGGCGGTTAACTCTTGCTGGCTATTTTGTGCATATACTATAGCGCTTGGATGTGGCTGCGGCGGGTAGAAAATCAGCCACTGCCAATAATTCATTGTTAAATTTCCAGAAGTATCCCTTTTTTATTTTGAAATCGTTAAAAGCATGATAATATCAGTTATTTTACATTCAATTGAAGGTCATATGCATAGAAATTGTAATATGCACTGGGCACACACAACCATTCAAAAGTGTAAGAAGGGTTGAGTTCACTGTAGGTGGATTAAGTCGGGTTTTTCATTATACTGTTAATGACGTTTCCCCATTAAGCGCAGGTTAAAAGAAAACCTACATAGCTAAAAGGGATACTCAACAGCTTTCACCCAACGAAAACCGCATGTTGATTAATCGTCCCAATAATGAGTAATCGATTTTAAGACAGGTTGCGAATCTTTAGTCATGATCGTTAAGGTCACTCCTGACGGAATCCAAGTTTAAAAGTGCTCGCGTTTTCGGGGGCACACCACTCGATACGGAAGCAACGCACAACTGTCTTTTTTATTATTTCACGCATGCTGCGACGCAGCAAAGCTAAAGTAACAAAAATGACAGTTGTGCACCGCCTCTGAATCGAGTGGTGTGCCCTCGAAAACGCGAGCACTTTTATACTTGGATTCCGTCAGGAGTGACCTTAAACTTCTTTGAGGGCATCACTGAAATGTGCAGTGCAACATAGTAGCCTGAATTTGGGTGTGCTATCTTTCGCGCCACGAGCAGCAATGTTGCCTGTTGATGAGTTATGCAATTAGCTCCAGAAAACCACGGTATAGATTGAATTCGATTACTAATTATTGGAAGGATTAATTGAGATGCGGTTTTCACTGAGTGAAAGCTGTTGAGTATTCTTTTTAGCTATGTAGGTTTTCTTTTAACATGCGCTTGATGGGGAAGCGTCATTAACAGTATAATGAAAAAATAAATTTCCCCATACTAATTTGCATGGAAACTTGAAACGGCTTGTGCTAAATCAGTTTTTATCCAAATGAGCTCAAATTTTCAGAGGACACTCAGAACATGGTAAAGAATCAGATGAGCACTGTGGAGCAAAATCGATTTTTTGAACCACCCTAATGTACATGTCACCTGCTAACAGTTTTGAGTCGCTTTCGATTTGTTTTTGTGTTAAAGAGCTGATTGTCAAATCGTTCTTCCGAGAGCTGGTTGCAGCTGCAAGACATATATTGATTTACATATATACCTACACCGTATTATTCGGCGCGCCGACCAAGGGGTCGTTACAAATATCGTCGTGAGTTATCAAATTAGGCGATTTCACAACAAAAAAATAGTTTTCGATTTGCTCTCAAGTTTTGCTCGGGGGAGGTTTGGACGGCTATTCAACACACACCGACTAGAAGATCAGAAGCGCATTGTTTAGTTATCGATTAATTCAGCGTAACTTCTGAATCGCTTGACCGATTTCCATGGAATTTAGAACACATATTCTCTGTGCAAGGAGACAACTGACCAGAATCCAAATAATTTTCACCTCGCATTTTCAGAGACACCAGTCTCAACGAAGAAGCAACGCGTTACTGTCATCTTTTTATTTCAATTTTGCTCATTGCTTCAACATTGAAAGTAATGCCCTTGAAAACGCGAGGTCAAACAACATTGGATTCCGAAAAGTTCGTCCTTAAGCTGGGTGACAGGATCATAAAGGAAAGGGTATCCCCTCCCTATCATATTAATAAAATTAACAGTTTCGTATAACTTTTTAACGCATGGGCCGTTTTCTACCATATTCGGAACACGTATTCACTATCCTAAGGGAACAATTATGGCGGGATTGGGAAGACCCTTCAGAATGCTGGAGGTTACTGGGGTTGGATATTCTTTAGGACACGAACAATTCAATATAACTGCTTAACTTATTGACCGATTTTCTCCAAAATTGGGTCACATTTTCTCTATCCTAAGCAGACTATTATAGAGCAAGTAGGACGGCCAGTAAGAAAAAACTGAAGGAGTGTGGGAGGTGTAGAGTGCGAGGTTATGCATAAATATGAGAGCCATAAACATAAAAACCAATTCCACAAATTGATTAATTCTTCTCAATAGCATATAAATAACATTTCCCTGAAGTTTACATGTCTCCCAAAAAATCGCCGAAAATGACATTTCGTATAAAATGACATTTACCAGGGTAAAGTGTCCAATAGTGGACCCTCCAATCATTTTTGCATTATTACAGTACAATGTAAACATTTTGCTATGAAATTCCATCGGGAGAACCTACCTTACAGTCCTACGATTTGATCACATGCATTGTAAATGCTATGGAAATTAAAATTAGATGATTTTTTACAATTCTTAAAAAAACACGAGAGGGTCCATTATAGGAATATTTTGGGGGGTCCATAATAGGGAAGAAGAACGTCCTGAAACGAAACATGAAAATCAAATCAAATGTCGACTATAGGGCAGCATTTTCCAATATGGACCCCCAGTGTCCTTCTTTCTATCACTAGATGAGCTTTAACCTGTATGTTGTGCCCTTATCATCGCAAATATCCACGTTGACCAATCTGTTTCATCATTTTCCAATTATATCAGTACCTAGCCAAACAATCTGGCAATTCCGTGCTAGTAATCACATACAGCTAGTAATTACTAAAATTGGTTAAATAATTAAGAAGATGAGGATTTTAGTAGAAAAACATTATTATTATTAGGAATTCCAAATATTAAAGGTTTAAAAAGATGTTTGTCTCAGCTAACATTTGTTCAATTCGATGCAACATTTTATGGATTTTGTCCATACACCGAACAGCAACTGCGATGGGTACAGTTAATCAAGCTCAACTAAGCTTAGATTAGAAACAAAATCCGCTGCAGCATTGATTCAATCATTAAAACACGGACCTGACGCTATGAAGGGTTCGCTGAAACATCATCGTACTCGTTCAAGATTAGTTTCCAATTAGATACCTCTTGCTATTTATCTATAGCTTTGGAGCATTGAGCAAACGTTGGAGCAGGGAGAAATCATGTATTGAATTCTAATAGGTTATCCTGAGTAAGACCGGATACATCATCTTTTGACCAAGCTACGTGTGAACAGGGACATTGCAGAACGAGTGTTAAAATTGCGTTCAAATAAAACAAACATGTTGGTAGTTTTGGTAGTGTCAAACGAAAATCTCCTTGCATATATGTTTACTCATTTTTAACAAATCATTTGAGTTGAATTCAATAATCGAAACATGTTTCAAGCGACAACAATGAAGTCAGTGTAACACATCATGGTAGCCTCATGTAATTACGATAAATCTCAAAACAAAAAATAAGATAATTAACAAAACGTAAATAAAACCTAATCCACTGTTGTCCCGTTCCATTCCTGGTAACCACGACAATGGCAATTAAATTTGAGTACAAAATTGTGAATCCCCGGGAATGAGTTTCCGGTGTTAAGCAGCGGCATCGGGGTGGGATTCGCTTTTCTGTTTTGCACACTGGTTTTGTGCCATTAGTGCAAGAATCATTTGAACGTGCACGGCATTCCGAGCGAACGGTCTTCTTAAACCCACGGCCGAAGTTGGTCAGTCAATGAGAGTGGACGAATCTCGCGCTTCGCTTAATTACATTCCAAATGAATGGACGTCAAGGGAAGTGTAACTGCTGTGGCAAAGAAACGGTAGAAAAAAAGGTTTTTTTTGCCAGTATGAGGTGAGAAACCTTCAGCAAACAGTAAACGAATGCAAATACAAAAATGCTGAGCTGGAAACGTGAGTAATATGAGAAGTAATTACAGCGGATTTAAAAATATATCTCTCGTTTTCGCGCTTTTCAGAACGTGATTTTCGCAATTAATGTGGACTATGATGTACATATTAAGCTTTTACGAAGAATTTCGTCTACTGACGCAGATTAAACATGGCTTAACGATCGACAATCGCTGCCATGTTCTAGGCCCACAGTAAATAGTTTTGAAAATTCAACGACGTATAAAATTGAAGCAAGCAAGCATTTTACAAGCAAGCACGGTTAAAATTTATTTCGATTTAAAATAACAGTAAGGTCGATTGAATGTTGTATTTATATGCATGGTCCAAATATGTGCATGAAAATACTAAAATACATTTAAAATCACAACATATTTTTATATGTGTGGGGTAACGGTACCAATAGTGGAGGTATAAGTAGATCCACGAAAGAAAATATTTTTTAAAAACCGATTATTATGGGAAATTTACAGATTTCATGTCTTGCCAATAGATAAACTAATAAATTTGCTAACCAAATATTGCTTGCACCACACACAGTTCCACAGTTACAGTACACAGTTCCTTTAGTGGTGGTAAGAATTAACTTTGGTTCCCGTAGTGGTGCTATCCATTGATTTCTTATGACACTCGTCACTATTGGTACGGTTGCACTACTACTAGAGCAAGGGAATCTATTTTACTAAGGATAATAATCGTTTTCAATAGTTTTTCAAGCGAAATTTTAGAATAAGTTGCATTTAACAGGATATTTGAAGCACGATGCATCAACTAACACCGTCGTTAAGTATGAAAAATTTGATTAATTAATGAATATATTGTATGAATATAAATTTCATTAAAATCCCACTACCTCAACTATTGGTACTACCTCCAGTAAGGGTACGGTTACCCTATATGTAAAGTTTGTGGACGCAACGCTTGGACGAAGATACGGATCCACAAATATCGACAAAGATCGTAACGGGATCAATAGGTGTAAAAAGTACAGTTGAAATTAGAATAGCTATAGTGTAATATATTAAGGGTCTATCTTATTTGGAGAATTAAACTGAAATTAAACTTAAAAATGGGGCCCTCCTTAGCCGTGCGGTAAGACGCGCGGCTACAAAGCAAGACCATACTGAGGGTGGCTGGGTTCGATTCCCGGTGCCGGTCTAGACAATTTTCGGATTGGAAGTTGTCTCGACTTCCCTGGGCATAAAAGTATCATCGTGCTAGCCTCATGATATACGAATGCAAAAATGGTAACCTGGCTTAGAAACCTCGCAGTTAATAACTGTGGAAGTGCTTAATGAACACTAAGCTGCGAGGCGGCTCTGTCCCAGTGTGGGGATGTAATGCCAATAAGAAGAAGAAGAAGAAGAAGTAAACTTAAAAATGACTTTTCGGTAATTATCGAATAACCCTGTTCGCAGAGCAAGATTAGTTTTGACAGATATCGAATCATTTTACATTGATGTCTTATTGGAATCGCTTCTTGTGACCGGGTATTTTTTTCAATTTTTAGTTTAATTTTAAGTTTAATTCCCCAAATGAGACATACCCTCAGACGGGCAAGTAATAGCTGGCCACCCGGTCCACCGGCATTACTCAGGTGGGTGGCACGACGCCATGTTTTTGTAGCCAACATCTCAGTATAGAATTCATGATAGTATGTGTTTTGTTTACAAACATTATATTTCATTTTCATTGAGATACGTAATGTTGGCTGCAAAACAAACCTATTGTGTGAGATAGAGAGGCCATCGGGCTGGCATTACTGAAGAGAGTTTAGTGAACTGTCAAAGCGTCGCCATATCTACAGTGACAGATGTCAACGAGCTGTCAACCTTGGTCGTCATTATGAATTCTGTTAGGGAAGTGTGTACATCACCCTACTGTCATCGCCTATCTCTTCAATGGGAAAAAATAGTGGCTAACATCTCTGGGGTTAGCGCGTGGTGGGCCCCACTGACATTTCAAAATTAGTAAACAAAAACATCATTTCAGAACTAATTTTTGATTTGAAGAAATTTATCCTACTATTATCGTATTGCGTGCCGTAAAAAATGTGTTCGATTTTCAATTTAATTGTAATAAGACCGTCATTCAACACAACACGGTTAGTACTGTGCAAACCAAATTTGAATATTTGGTAACAATATTGTATCCGAAAATAACCCCCACAGCAAAATAATAACGTGAATTTTATGCTAGAGCCAGAGGCATAGCTGTGTGTCATCCGGCTGGTGTACATCGTTAGTGAAGATTGAGATTGAATTATACCACCATTGCGTAAGCATAGTGATGTTTATTAAAAAGTGGATTGAGGTTAGAGTTCTGCCATTTCCTTAATAGATTTAGTCGTTAACGTATTTAATTCCGCAGTTCGTAGTTCTTGCTCGCATCTAATCCGTCGATCTGTAAAAATACCATGAAAAGAAAGAAAGTAAGAAATGAATAAGTTTATATCGATCGCATTAAATAATGAAATTAACTACCCTCAACTCACATTGAACTAAGTGCATAACATATTTGTAGTCGTAGGGTGAAAGAGTACAAAAGCCCACCAAAAGACCATACTTTGCTTTGTTTCAATGTAGGGTAGAATACGGCTTTGGCAGGGTGCGACATTTGTTGGCACCCTCAACAATATTTGCGTTTTCCAGCAAACATACACTATTTATGAACATAAATTTGATTCAATCACACAATTTCAAGTCTAGGCTTTCATTTGAATAAGTTGCTTGTGTAAAAGTAGCAAGATTTGACGAATTAATCACCGAAACAAATTTGCACCTACGAAATCCTTGCCATTATTGCATCGCCCAAGAAAGCAGCAGACGTAAAGCAAACTGTTACTTACTTTTATGGTACGTAAACTACTTTTTACACTTTATTACCACTTGATTATCACCACAAATAGCATATTTATCCATTATTTGCTCTATGTTTCACTAAATAAAATTGGGACTGTTCGTTTTCTTTGACACCAGCGCACTTCGGAATAGAGCGAGAGAAAGTGTTTGTGAGCATATCAAACACACGCTAAAAAAAATACCACGCACAATTCCATGTGATTTGATTTTAGCAAAACTACGAACAAAATATCCGGCGTTGGCATTTATTTTAAAAAAGTGTTAGAATACAAGTGCTTCTATTCAGATTTTTACTCAGACCATGAATTATATCAAAAGTGATAGCCACACCGTAGTATTTTAAGCCTTATGTGGCTGACAGAACCGTTTTCCTTTTGCAACTTTAATACTTTCCAAGCTCATCAAAAAAATCATAACCATTCCCGTTCCTAATAGCGCATTTCAACCATAAATAATTGCCTACTTTTAGGGTATTATCAATTATTCAACTGTGAAACGTAGTGTACGAATGAGGTGGCTCCAGCTCAATCTTATGTGTATAGATTTGGTTTTACATAGTTTACGTCGTTGTACACAACCCCCATGATTATTTTGATGATACAAACATATTATGTAAGGACCTTCAAATCTAAGGACAGCGGACGAAAAGTATGTAAGTTCCCTTCTCCAAAATGGCCAACATTATTCAAATAGGTTAAACATGGTAAAAGTTATGAAATTGTCAATATCTGGGCACACGGATACCCTATCTGCCATTCACGTCTGTTTTTTGTTGGCCGCATAAGGGGTAAAATTTGTTTTACAATGTGTTTAAATGTTTTTGCCTATCTTCCACATGACATAAAATTGATGCCAAGGCTAAAATTCATGTTTTGTTTTAAGCCAGTTTTGATAATTAATAAAATTTCTTCCAAAATTGAGTGAAGCGAGATGAGCGTGCGGCCGATTATTATGAATGAATTTTACTACTAGAGGATATAAACAACCAGCATCTGGCACCAATACATTACTAGTTTTCTACTTCCATGTCTAGTTGCTGAAGGGAGCAAAATCATTGCTGATAATAGAAAATGCTATGCCAATAGAAGAAATGTTGACCTGTTACTTTATACATATTAAATTTACTAAGTTTGTGGTAAAAGATATTATATTAAGTGAACACCAATCATCAAAGGAAGAGCATACGAATGTATACCAGTTGAACTATACCTGTGTTTTAGTGTAATTATTCATTATTTTTATCATGCAATTTGGCGAATGTCTTAGACTGCCAAGAATAGGTATTTTATACTTATCTAAAAATACAATGCGCTATAATTACAGTTGAAGCACTGAAAAACTTTCTTGTTATCAAAACTAGAAATACTAGAATAAGAGATCGGCAAATACGACATCTTGTTTCCAATCGAACCGTCAAAAGCGTTTCCAATTCGACTTGTTATTATTTTTATTATTCATATTTTTTTTTTTTGAGTGACCCTCCGCTCTCCCCCACACCAAGAAGCTCAAATTGGAGCCCCCTGGTAGTGGACACTCAATTCTCAGCCTTAGACAACGCGATAATTACAAATTCAAAGAAACATACTACATTAAATGGCTGAGAACAAAACAATAAAATGTTATAGCGGTCTAGAAAATTCACTAAACGATTTGTGAGCATTTTTTCTAATATTTTATTTAAAACGGAAAGTGTCGATACAGGCCTATAATTATCAGGTATAGCGGAGTCTCCTGACTTAAAAATTGACCTTAGCTATCTTGAGGCAATCCGGGTAAATTCCGCTCTGAATCATAAGGTTGAAAGATTCAGATAAAATTCTAGAGAAAAATACTGCATTATGTTTAATTATTATTGCAGGTATTTTATCAGGACCAGGACTTTTGTTCATTTTTAGATCGTTTATCAATAGTATCACTTCATTAGCTGAAGAAGGTTGTAGAAAAATTGAGTTGGCATTTGGTTCAATATGCCGTGATGATTAGTCGGAGTGATCTTTTCTGCTAGTTTTGGTCCAACTGACGAAAAATATTCATTAAATGTTTCGCAAATAATTTTGCTGTCAGATGTGCTATCACCATTGACTGACAATGTAAGTTTTTGTGTAGATTTTGTTTTACCCAGTATTGTATTAATATTTTTCCATATTTTTGAGTGTGTGGTATTATTTAATAGCCCTTCGTAATATTTCCTTTTAACTTCCTTTTTTGTTATCTCTAGCTTCTTTGAAACATGTTTTAGAAGTTCAGCGGCGTGAACATTGTTTGGATCTCTCCGAGTTTTTTTCAAGTAGTTGTTTTTAATTTTGATTAATGTCCACAAATTCAGGTTCATCCATGGACATTGTGTGTTTTTGATGTTAACATTCTTTGTAACTGTTTTTGTACAGTCTTCCCATATTGTATTGTATTTAGATATTATATTTTGAAAACATGTATTCACATCTTGAATGGGTCCGATACCATCGATATAACGTTTGAATTCCATCTCTAATTTTTCGTGATTTGTTACTTTTTTTGATAGCTCTACTCTGTGCGTATCAATCTGCATTTTGAATTCTGATACTATTAAACAGTGATCACTTAGATCGTTAAAAGTAGTATGATTGTTTAAACGATGAGCATCGGATATTTTGCACATAATATGGTCTAAAATATTTTGTCTGGCTGGTCTTGTAATAATAGTGTTTGAGCAAATATATCCATAGGATTGCAAAAGGTATTCATATTTCAAAACAACATTATTATTTGCCAAATTGACAGGAATATTAACATCTCCGAAAATCAAACAAGGACGATTGGTACTACACTCATTAAGCCAAGCTTCCAAGCGATCATGAAACTTATTAAAATCATACGATGGTGGACGATATACACCATGAATTTCCAACACTTCTCCACATACTTTAGTTTCTATTTTAATATGATGAAATCCATCATTACAAGTGTTCTCGATAATTTTATGTTCAATTGTATTTCTGATATAAATTACTAGGCCACCAGATAAATTTTCCCTACTTGAAAATATGCTTTTAAAACCTTGTATCCCGTATAGTCCAGTATTTCCACTTTTAATCCATGTTTCTCCAAGAATTATTACGTCAATTGGCACCGAAAAACTATCAACTGCTATCAGAATTTCATCAAATTTTCGTAGATCATTAACTCCTCGAACATTCCACTGTAAAATGCGTAAGTTCCTATCGTTCCAAGTAACAAATTGAAATCATCTATATTGTTATCTGTTATCTTTTTTCGCAATATCTCTTAAAAACACCCTAAGATGGCAAACTTAACTATGTGTATCAAAATTAAACATCTTTTCCAAAAAAAAGAAAAAATTTGACTTCCCTCACAAGTCATCAATCAAGAAAAAGAGAAACGATGATACCCTGCAGTATCACACACCGCTGCTGGTCGGACGCTCGGTGGCAAGCGAGCCTCTATTGTCGTTGCAGAAGCAAACCCGCCTCAATACGACAAATAGAAGCACATGTTTGTAATTCAAACACAACCGACTGTTGTTCAATTCTGATACACATAGTTGGGTAGAGAGAACAGGGTGTGAAATGTTGCCAAAGCAGATTCGATAGATACGGGGAATTGACTGATATCCCATCGTTATTAGCTGGTTATGGAACAACTTCTCGCAAGGGCAGCTGTTGTATAATTCGTAATACGTCCGTGTACTAAATGGAATAGTGTGGGTTCAAGTCCCACCGGCAGCCGAATCTTTTTTCGCAATATCTCTTAAAAACACCCTAAGATGGCAAACTTAACTATGTGTATCAAAATTAAACATCTTTTCCAAAAAAAAATGTTATGAAAATTATTTAAAGTTTGATACATAATTTAGTGCAATTTGAATAGTGATCTATGTTCAATGTTGTGACGGTAGTGTTAGCTTAGACGAAGTAGCATACCGTTCAATGAATACATTGAGATGCTCTCTTGTTCTGATCAGTGTAGGCTTCGAATATGCGTCTTTTTTTACAAGAATCCCACCTCCCCTTGCAGGCCAAGTGCTGCTAATATTATTTTCACGATTTCATGCATTTTCATACGTTGTCGTTTACTCTGGTTATAGGGTTGCTAATCAAAACCGGATTTGCCTTACACTTCATCCTACCAACGGTGACAGTTACCCTACATGTAAAGTTTGCGAGTCCACCGTTTGCAAATGGTGCGGCAAAAAAAATTAAGATCGAGACGATGGGTAGAGTGGCCTTGGCCAGTCTTGAGCAAAGTAAGGGCCATCACACCCATGCCTGGATCCGCAAAACTAACCTCGAAATTAAACATTTATCACCAAGTAAGTGTTTATTCACTGTGATAAGTTTAAATTTCACAAAATCTATTTTCTAGGTTTATCGAAAGTGAACACGGATGCGGCCCCGAGTGTATCGAGTACCTCAAACCCATTTTCACCAATTTCCACTAATGCCTCCAGTGTACCTATTGAACGAACAAGTTACAAGAGCAGAGATATTGTGGGCACTCGAAACTATTGCCAGCCAGATTGCCGCCAAACTCGAGATGGGTCGTATCTGATGACGTACGAACTGGCGGCTTATTTAAAAAAAAACTCGATTTTTGAAGCATGCGCGGAACGAGTGGTTGGATTCGACGAGAAGTTGAACAAAATATCCCAAAGACAGCAAATGGATATAAGCGTAAGATTCTGGAACACCAGCAAGGAAAGAGTGGACTGTCGTTATCTGAGGTCCGCATTTCTTTCATCTTCTCGAGCCGTCGATCTTCTAAAAGGATTGAAGCAGTGTGTTGAAAGCAATCCTTCGCATTTGAACAACGTGATTAAACTAAGCATGAATGGATCAAATGTGAATTGGAAGTTGTTTAAGGACCTCAGTGAAGATATGAGTAACTCGTTTGATTTGTTAAAAATTGGCAGTAGTGGTTTACACGCAGTTCACAATGCCTTCAAAGATGTATGAAGCATACCGGATGGAACTACTGATCTCACTCTATCATCTATTCAATAATTTTCTTTTGCGTCGTGCAGATTATACTGCTACTAGGGGAAATGACGGATTTGGCAGGTTTTGTTCTATTATTGTCAGGGGAGTTTTCTATAACAAATTCCTTGCATATCAAATAATATTGTGACTAAAATTGTAGAAAAACCAGATAATTCCACTAGCGGTGATGATTTTTTTCTAAAAACAATCGATGCACATCGATTCAGACCCAAGAGATTTCAACTATAATTGCCTACCTTAAGGCGTTTGCAGACGCTCTATCTATAGGGGTCGTTCAAAAATGATGTCACAGGTTTTAGGGGTGGGTCTTTTTTTTTTTTACAAGGGAGAATGCATTTACACACTAACCCAGTACACGTGCATTGTAGTTGCCAAACTACCACACGGAAGTGTACTGGAGTGTCGGACTCGACCATACCGGTAATACCGACTAAACTCCCTTGGACTCCACCATCGTTTCCCCCAGGAACTACCTCCCAGTACTACTTCTGGGGGATGGCAGTACTAAACGTACTCGCTCATTATCGCTCACACAGGCACCCGTCCCATGCGAGACTGACTTGGGTGCACCATTCACTCCATTTGAGTCTTACTTGGATGCTCTCCCGGGCGCTCCGCTGCCATGCCTCGAGGTGTCAATAGCGGTAACTGCCTGGGCCTACAGATATTAAGCTACGACACTCCTGCCTCAGCACGAGCAGATCAATCACACCATTGCCGAAGCAGACCACACGCTACCCTGCCGAAGCAGGGACACTCCCCATGCACCACATGTGCACAACTGTAGGTGTGTGGGTACAACCCACTGCTACCCTGCCGCCGAAGCAGCTTCTCCAAAGACCATTCGCTCCATGTGACCCTTTTTCGGGTGCTCACTCTAACACTCCACTGCCATGCCTCGAGGTGTCGATAGCTACCTCGACTCTTACCTCAGCATGTGCAGTCCATACTCAGACTTCTGCTGCGCTTCGAGGTGACAATAGCGGCGACACGCTATGACACTCCTGCCTCAGCACAACCAGATCACTCACTCCCTGCCGAAGTAGCTCACGCGCTATCCTACCGAAGTAGGGACACTCCCCAACTCACTCTAACACTCCACTGCCATGCCCCGAGGTGTCGATAGCGGTATGTAGGGACGAATCAACGATACTACGCTACGACACTCCTACCTCAGCATGTGCAGTCCATACTCAGACTTCTGCTGCGCTTCGAGGTGACAATAGCGGCGACGCGCTATGACACTCCTGCCTCAGCACAAACAGATCACTTACTCCCTGCCGAAGCAGCTCACGCGCTACCCTACCGAAGTAGGGACACTCCCCAGCCAATTGGCACTCCCTAGGCTTGTGCTTTTGAAGCGGCACACAGTCGCTTTGATAGAGTCTGATTACGGGCACTTGTGGTTTTTTTGGGAGGAATTGTAATTGCTAGGATGTGATACTGCCAGTGACGTCCCTACGCCTGGGCAGTGGACGTCCGCACGCCCCTAACTAGCTCACCTCCTAACTTGGGATTCTCAGGGTCGGCGACTGCTTGCTTCGGGTGATCACACTTACCTTACCCAACGAAACTGAAGTAGACAAAACAAAGAAGGCAGAACCATTGAAAGGGAAATCAAGGCGGTCGTATGAAGATTAAACTATACAATACCAGGAAATAAGCTTAAACATATTTATTTACATAAGAAATACAAAGAGTAGGAAAGATATTCGTTGCGGCCGTGCACGTGCATTAGAGAGGAGGAGAGGTACGATGATTTTACTTGCCGAACGATCTGCTTCGCATATCGGATCATCCGTCGTTCCGAAAAGTGTACTTCCGTGGTCTTTCTGACTTCTGGTACCCATTCACTGGTGAATCATTGATGGCACTGGGCGCTGCCAAGGTCAATGGTGACAAGGCGACCGGGTGTTCATTCAGGGATGATTGTTGGCTTTCGGAGCTGCCGTTGAACCTTCGTCGACGTCCCAGCACCCGCAGGCGGTGTGGTGACTCATAGGATATTGAGCGGCGGCAAGCGGGGCAAGCCCACGGTCCTCACCGTCGCTCTCACCGCCAAAACGTCCGTCACCCTACCCTCGCGGCGTGTGATTCAACGATAGCTCAACTCGTTGATCACCGGTGCTGAGCTCGCCGTCCTAGCTAATGTCGGCTCTGACAATCGTCCACGATGTCTGCTCCACAGCTGGATCGAAAATCGTGCTGAGATTCACCGTCCACTTTGGCAAAAATTGTGCTGCTCCCTCTTCGGCTTTTTCCACTGCCGGAGCACTATCACCCACTTTTCCGTGATTTACCGTCGCCACCGAATTTTACCGTCCACGTTTTTTTTATAAAAGAGTTTTTCGTCCGTAGTGCTCGGTTTGACGATCAGACTCCTTCTCCTCTATTTTCCCAGTCCACACTCCACTCCTCTTTTCTTCCCGTTTTTACTCTCTCCTCCTCTTCTCTCACTCTCTCCTCCTCCAATTCTACCTTATTCCCGGAACTGTCATTCGGGCAAGGTTGCCACTCTCGTAGAGATACAATATTCAATATAATCTTTAGTGAAGATGTGAGGTGTACTAATTTTCTATCAGAGGCGTAGCAAGGGATAAGTGTTATATAACAAAAAATAAGAACTTTAATTACAGTATTGTCTCAAACTAACAAGTTATCGTCACTTGACTTCCATATCGTAGGTTTAATTACATTGGTTCCGATTGGTCGGTAACAGATGGGCAGCATGAGGACTGCCAGAACAAAGGCCTCGGCAAGCTTGGCTAAGCAACGGCCTGCCGTGTGAGGCTGGGTGCTGCAAAGACCTCTTTTTAGGGCTAGCTCGGCCTGGAGAACCTCTTCAGTCTCAAGATCGGCTGGTGTGTACCTCTACTTCACTAATCAGACCTCGGATATGTGGGAGTAATTAACAAAATCTCGTGTTTAACAGTTGTTGGTTTATTGCCCTAAATTTACATACTGTGTGGGTGTGTGTCAGAGTCGTGTAGTTATCAATCAATACCTGGCCGGCCGGCATACGACGGATGCGATGGTTTCTCGATGTGCGCGCCACGTGTTGGCAGATGAGTTCAGAAGCAGTTGGGGATGGCGAGATGATCTGGTTGTCGGGTGGGCTGAATCAGCAGACGATTATCTCCAGGAGGTGGTCAATACGACACGGTCTCACAAGACCGTTTTGGCTTTAATCAAAACTTCCGTCTACGACGGCTTGGCACCTCGGTAATCTGGATAGCACATACATAAAAACTGCCCTGGGGGCAGCAGGGACTATGTCCAAGGGCTTGACGATCCCTCCCCAGGCCATCTGCGAGTTGTGGCACCTGCCTAGGATGTGGTGAGGTTTGACAGTGGGCCCTGTTAAACCTCTATAAAAAGCTGCATGTATCCGCAAGTAGGCTCCGCCAAAGCGACCGTGTGCCGCTCAAAGCGCACAAGCCCAAGTCATGGTGTTAGGTGGGACGCTAAACAGCCCTGACACGACGGCCCTCCGACGAGACAGGAGGTTTGCGCAGGCCCAATAAGCCGCCTTTAAAAACAACTATTACGAACGACATAGAAGATAATACGACTCGATACAATCGGCAACGACCTAGGCGACGAATAAAGGATCACGATTGGAAGCTTGGGACATGAAACTGCAAGTCGCTAGGCTTCGCAGGTTGCGACAGGATACGATGAATTACATCCCCGCAACTTCGATGTCGTAGCGCTGCAGGAAATCTGCTGGACAGGACAGAAAGTGTGGAAAAGCGGGCATCGAGCGGCTACCTTCTACCAAAGCTGTGGCACCACCAACGAGCTGGGAACCGGCTTCATAGTGCTGGGAAAGATGCGCCAACGCGTGATTGGGTGGCAGCCAATCAACGCAAGGATGTGCAAGCTGAGGATAAAAGGCCGTTTCTTCAACTATAGCATCATCAACGTGCACTGCCCACACGAAGGGAGATCCGACGACGAGAAAGAAGCGTTCTATGCGCAGCTGGAGCAGACATACGATGGATGCCCACTGCGGGACGTCAAAATCGTCATCGGTGACATGAACGCTCAGGTAGGAAGGGAGGAAATGTATAGACCGGTCATCGGACCGGATAGTCTGCATACCGTATCGAACGACAACGGCCAACGATGCATAAACTTTGCAGCCTCCCGCGGAATGGTAGTCCGAAGCACTTTCTTTCCCCGCAAGAATATCCACAAGGCCAAATGGAAATCACCTAATCAAGTAACGGAAAACCAAATCGACCACGTTCTAATCGACGGTAAATTCTTCTCCGACATCACGAACGTCCGCACTTACCGCAGTGCGAATATTGAATCCGACCACTACCTCGTCGCAGTATGTCTGCGCTCAAAACTCTCGACGGTGATCAACACGCGTCGGAGTCGTCCGCCGCGGCTTAACATTGGGCGGCTACAAGACGGTAGACTAGCCCAAGACTACGCGCAGCAGCTGGAAGTGGCACTCCCAACGGAAGAGCAGCTAGGCGCAGCATCTCTTGAAGATGGCTGGAGAGATATTCGATCCGCCATTGGAAGCACCGCAACCGCTGCACTAGGCACGGTGGCTCCGGATCAGAGAAACGACTGGTATGACGGCGAATGTGAGCAGTTAGTTGAGGAGAAGAATGCAGCATGGGCGAGATTGTTGCAACACCGCACGATGGCGAACGAGGCACGATACAAACGGGCGCGGAACAAACAAAACTCGATTTTCCAGAGGAAAAAGCGCCAGCAGGAAGATCGAGACCGTGAAGAGACGGAGGAACTGTACCGCGCTAATAACGCACGAAAGTTCTATGAGAAGTTGAACCGTTCACGTAAGGGCCACGTGCCACAGCCCGATATGTGTAAGGACATAAACGGGAACCTTCTTACGAACGAGCGTGAGGTGATCCAAAGGTGGCGGCAGCACTACGAAGAGCACCTGAATGGCGATATGGCAGACAACGGTGGCGGTATGGTAATGAACCTAGGAGCACGCGCGCAGGACATGCGACTTCCGGCTCCGAATCTCCAGGAAATCCAGGAGGAGATCGGCCGGCTGAAGAACAACAAAGCCCCTGGAGTTGACCAACTACCAGGAGAGCTGTTTAAACACGGTGGTGAAGCACTGGCTCGAGCGCTGCACTGGGTGATTACCAAGGTTTGGGAGGATGAGGTTCTGCCGCAGGATTGGATGGAAGGTGTCGTGTGTCCCATCTACAAAAAGGGCGATAAGTTGGATTGTAGCAACTACCGCGCAATCACATTGCTGAACGCCGCCTACAAGGTACTCTCCCAAATTTTATGCCGTCGACTAACACCAATTGCAAGAGAGTTCGTGGGACAGTACCAGGCGGGATTTATGGGTGAACGCTCTACCACAGACCAGGTGTTCGCCATACGTCAGGTATTGCAGAAATGCCGCGAATACAACGTGCCCACACATCATCTATTTATCGACTTCAAAGCCGCATATGATACAATCGATCGGGACCAGCTATGGCAGCTAATGCACGAAAACGGATTTCCGGATAAACTGATACGGTTGATCAAGGCGACGATGGATCGGGTGATGTGCGTAGTTCGAGTTTCAGGGCATTCTCGAGTCCCTTCGAAACCCGTAGGGGTTACGGCAAGGCGATGGTCTTTCGTGTCTGCTATTCAACATCGCTTTGGAGGAGTAATACGAAGGGCAGGGATTGACACGAGTGGTACGATTTTCACGAAGTCCGTCCAGTTATTTGGTTTCGCCGACGACATTGATATCATGGCACGTAACTTTGAGAGGATGGAGGAAGCCTACATCAGACTGAAAAGCGAAGCTAAACGGATTGGACTAGTCATCAACACGTCGAAGACGAAGTACATGATAGGAAGAGGCTCAAGAGAGGTCAATGTGAGCCACCCACCACGAGTTTCTATCGGTGGTGACGAAATCAAGGTGGTTGAAGAATTCGTGTACTTGGGCTCACTGGTGACCGCCGATAACGATACCAGCAGAGAAATTCGGAGACGCATAGTGGCTGGAAATCGTTCGTACTTTGGACTCCGCAAGACGCTTCGAGACGTGGAGGACCAACGCGCACTGGGAGTCTTCGAAAGGAAAGTGTTGCGTACCATCTATGGTGGGTTGCAGATGGCGGACGGTACGTGGAGGAGGCGAATGAACCACGAGTTGCATCAGCTGTTGGGAGAACCATCCATCGTTCACACCGCGAAAATCGGAAGACTGCGGTGGGCTGGGCACGTAGCCAGAATGTCGGACAGTAATCCGGTGAAAATGGTTCTCGACAACGATCCGACGGGAACAAGAAGGCGAGGTGCACAGCGGGCAAGGTGGATCGATCAGGTGGAGGACGACTTGCGGACCCTCCGCAGACTGCGTGGTTGGCGAAGTGCAGCCATGAACCGAGCTGAATGGAGAAGTCTTTTATGTGCAGCACAGACCACTCCGGCCTTAGTCTGATGATAAATAAACATACATAAAAACGGGCCCTAACAGGCAAATGGGCTTTAAACATTGTCTTCCTGAACTTGTAGGTTATCATACCTGATTCTATCTGTTTCACCTTAAGAATCCCTTAAATTCTGCTTTCTCATAAAAAGAGATGCTAGATGTAGTTATTCCACCACTAGAAGTAATTATTCCACTCTTCAATAACTTTTTCGGTGCTCTAAAAGCTCTATCACGTCCTTTTCGGTTGGAGTTCACATGGAAAAAGAGGTCACCAAACCTCGAAAACTTTCTGTTCACCTCAACTTACTGCTCTATCTCCCTTTATGCATCCACTGAACTATATTTTATGTCTAATGTTTATTGTAGTGTGTCGTGTGCTTAACCTAAGTCCTAGGGGTATAGTTTTATGGCATTTTTATTTAAATTTAAGTGAGATTAGATTTACACGGAATATATATATATATATTTATAGATAAATAGGTAGGATGAAGAAATTTAACACTAATTTACAGGCTTATTGTTACTAACGGTAACAGAATTTTAGCAGAGCCCACTGCTAAATCCCACCACGCCCTAGGCAGTTCTCCCTGACTCACAGACAGCTGGGGAGGGGTCGTCAAGCCCTTGGACATGGTCCATGCTGTCCCTGCTGTCCCTGCTGCCCCAAAGGGGGGGTCTAAGATTTTGTTACAGTACATGTACTAAACTAGGTATACAAAAAAGCGTGACATAGGGGGGGGGAGCCTAGAAATCAAAAAAAAAATAGTGGACGTCATATTTGAATCGCCTCATAGATAAATGATTGATCAAAGTTACCCCAAATTGAAAAATAAAAAAAAAACTCGACAAAAAAACATTTTTAAAATTATCAAAAGATTAAGAACAACAGCCTAATACGTTCTAAATGTAGCAGTACCAGGGAATCAATATTCGAGCAACGCCTAACAATATACCGTTTGTTGTCAACAGAGTTTGATACTGACAAACGCACCTCACAACAAGCCTTTAAACAGAACCCAAGCACAATATGACAAGAATCATTTGCCTTGCATGCTTTGATATTTCCGAGAATACGATGCTAATTTTGTAATCATAGTTAGATTCTCGAATATTTCCATAAAAGCAGAAACTATGATAGCTGTTCGGGGAGAATTTTCACGTGGTTCGGACTTGCGAAACTCGATGGCCGAAAGGAAAAGAAACTCGTACGCGTCCGCTCGTTACAAGATTTATTTTTCTACTGTTTTTCTGACAAGATTTGTTTATTTTACAGGTATAGCAAATTATAACATTGTGTGTGTCTACACTGAAAATAAGTGGACTGTATTTGTTTTGCTGCGCAATCAATAGCAGAAAACCAAAATTTGCTGCAGTGATAAAGCAAAATAACGGAATGAAAAATTAGCAACAAAATGGTCTTCTTTTTTGCTACTGACAAAATGTTTCGAATCTTTGTCATTATTATCTCCGACAAAAACAAAGATTTGTCAATGGTTCTCTTTTGTCGTTTGTTTCGCAGGCGCATCCAAGAAAAAATGATTCCCTGAGCAGTACTCGTTTTAAAAATATGAAAAAAAAGCTATGATTTCACTTACGGGGAAAACATTTACAAAACAATTAAAAAAAATGATCAATGTTCCCCCGGATTACGGTACCGAGTTTGAAGAAGTATGTAAACGCAGTGAAAAACCAACGAGATAAAGGACTGAAAGACAGTAACGCATTTGAAAGGAGCTTTTTGGCTGTTAGTCAGTCTAGGCCGTTTGCCGTGTTAGAAAAGGATATCTCGGGTCAAATACTTAGTCCAAAACTTTTTTACGGGATCTCCAATGCGATGCTCCTATGGCTTCTTTTTTGTTCGGCGAGTTATCTGCTCTTATTCGACCAACTATGACTAAAGTTATTAGGCCTGATCAGTGGCGCCGGGAGTGGGTGGGACAGGTAGGACCCCAAGTAACAATTTTCATGCTTGTTGGATTTATTTAATTCTTATAGCGGATTTATGATAGCAGTCACCATGGCTAGTTGCTCAGATTTATTGGCGATCTTATTGCTATCAATAAACCTCTAATAAATCTGCTCGAAAAGCTTCAAACGTCAAATGCCGATTGGTTTTGTTATCAACTCCATGGTTGTAACGAAGAGCGTAATAAGTCCAATTTCCAAAGCTTGATCAAAGCTATAATTTTTGGTCATAATATGGTCAAATGAATAACCCCAATAAGAATATTTACATTGCAAAGGGTTTATAACGGTGTTCAATAAGAGCAACATTTTTCTGATCGAAATCTATAATGGCCATATTGGAAATGGAGAACCATCTTCAAGTCAGTGAAATTGATCACTGGAATTTATGATTAGACGGTGTTTTCGCCGCAAATGACACGTTTTTGGTAAAAGCTATAAAAAACAAACATATTTGGGTGTAATATTAATAAATTTAGTGAAGATTTACGTTATTGATGTAATAACAATTTTAAATTTATTGCCCAAAACTATATTATTTTGCGGGCGCGTAGTGCTTAATCTCATTTTTGCACTAACTTTCACCATGAAATCGAGCGCGCACCTCATTTTCATGAAAGTAGATTGAAAAAAAAACTTGAAAAAGTATTATTTTGTATTCATCCTCATCATGATTTTCATCGACACTTTAGTTTGTTATTATTTGTTTGCAAGGTTTTGTTTCTCTTTTTTCAAAGCAACATTTTTGACAGCTGCTGCAGCCAAATTCCCTTTTTTGCGGGCGGCTTGAAACGGATTTTTATATACTCTTATAAGAGGTTTATAGTGGTAATCTAGAGAGGGCCATCTGGACATATCTTACTCTTATAGTGGTCATCAGAAGGTAATCCTGTAGTAATGGGTTTTATTGTCAGTTCTTGTAATTCGATCTTGAAAACCATTCTTAGAGCGGAATAAAACTTGAAATGTTACTTGGGACATGTCCTGCGCATGAATTTTCCTGGGTGGGACAATCAAAGCATTGTCCTACCCATGATTATGGTATGAACATATGAAGTCATTCGATGGAAACAATTTGTGTGTTAGCAGAAGGTTATTTTAAAGCTAATCATTGTCCAAACAATAATCATAGATGTTTTTGGGATCCTTAAACAATAGACTGATTATTTTTTAGGACCTCAGGCACTTTGTAATTCCTAAAGCGCTCAAAGATATCTAAACTTTACTTCTCAGACTCTAAACCTTTGACAGAGGTAAAATAGAAGTTGTTGAAATCTGGGAATATTTTTTTAGGAAGTTATGATAAAGCACGATTATCAGAAGACCACGGAAAAAGTTGTATTTAAACCTTAATAGATCTATTGACACGGCACGGCAAATGCTGGGTAAAGCGTACCATTGGTACTTCGCGTACCTGAAGGAATAAAATAGACCCTATCTCGCGGTCCTTAGCCTCTTACCCAGCAACTCCTATCCCTACCTCCCCGCGGTGCTGGCCGGGATACGAGCAACCTTAGGGAAGATCGGGTAATCAACCCCGGTGGGAACTATGGTCGTATGCTGACAGGGAAGGGGGGGGCTTGCTCCTCTCCGGAGGTGCAAATCTTATTGAGCGTCTGTTCTCCATGTCAGGATCGGCTCACAGAGGCGTCCGTTCTCCATGTTAGCGATTGGAAACTCGGTTCGTGGAACTGCAAATCTCTCAACTTCATCGGGAGCACACGCATACTCGCCGATGTGCTCAAGGACCGTGGATTCGGCATCGTAGCGATGCAGGAGGTTTGTTGGAAGGGATCAATGGTGCGAACGTTTAGAGGTAATCATACCATCTACCAGAGCTGCGGCAACACACACGAGCTGGGAACAGCATTCATAGTGATATGCGACATGCAAAAGCGCGTGATCGGGTGGTGGCCGATCAATGAAAGAATGTGCAGGTTGAGGATCAAAGGCCGGTTCTTCAACTTCAGCATAATCAACGTCCATAGCCCACACTCCGGAAACACTGATGATGATAAGGACGCATTCTACGCGCAGCTGGAACGTGAGTACGACAGCTGCCCAAGCCACGACGTCAAAATCATCATAGGAGATTTTAACGCTCAGGTTGGCCAAGAGGAGGAGTTTAGACCGACTATTGGAAAGTTCAGCGCTCACCGGCTGACGAACGAAAATGGCCTACGACTAATTGATTTCGCTGCCTTCAAGAATATGGCCATTCGCAGCACCTACTTCCAACACAGCCTTCCGTATCGGTACACCTGGAGATCACCACTGCAGACAGAATCACAAATCGACCACGTTCTGATTGATGGACGGCACTTCTCCGACATTATCGACGTCAGGACATATCGTGGCGCTAACATTGACTCTGACCACTATCTGGTGATGGTTAAACTGCGCCCAAAACTATCCGTCATCAACGATTATCGGTACCGACGACCGCCACGGTACGACCTAGAGCGACTGAAGCAACCTGATGTCGCCACTGCATACGCGCAGCATCTCGAGGGAGCGTTGCCGGAAGAGGGTGAGCTCGATGGGGCCCCTCTTTAGGACTGCTGGAATACAGTTAAAGCAACCATTAACGACGCAGCGGAAAACAACGTCGGGTATATGGGACGAAGTCGACGGAACGATTTGTTCGATGAAGAGTTTAGACAGATTCTGGAGGAGAAGGACGCAGCGCGGTCGGTCGCGCTGCAGCAAGGTACCCGGCAGAACGTGAAACTTTATAGACGGAAGCGGAGACAGCAGACCCGCCTTTTTCAGGAGAAGAAACGCCGCCTGGAAGAAGCGGAGTGCGAGGAGATGGAACAGCTGTGCCGTTCTCAAGGAACACGCAAGTTCTACCAGAAGCTCAACGCATCCCGCAAAGGCTTCGTGCCGCGAGCCGAAATGTGCCGGGATAAGGATGGGATGGAAGCATCTTGACGGACGAACGTGTGGTGATCGAAAGGTGGAAGCAGCACTACGAGGAACATCTGAATGGCGCTGAGAGTACAGGGAGTGAAAGTCAAGGCAGCGGAGGAGATGACTACGTCAGTTCAGCGGACGATGGAAGCCAACCAGCCCCCACTTTGAGGGAAGTTAAGGATGCCATTCAACAGCTAAAGACCAATAAAGCAGCTGGTAAGGATGGTATCGGAGCTGAGCTCATCAAGATGGGCCCGGAAAAGCTGGCCACTTGCCTGCACAAACTGATAGTCAGAATCTGGGAAACCGAACAGCTACCGGAGGAGTGGAAAGAAGGGGTTATATGCCCCATCTACAAGAAAGGCGACAAACTGGAGTGTGAGAACTTTCGAGCGATCACCATCCTTAATGCCGCCTACAAAGTGATATCCCAGATCATCTTCCGTCGTCTGTCACCATTAGTGAATAAGTTCGTGGGAAGCTATCAAGCCGGTTTCGTTGACGGCCGCTCGACAACGGACCAGCTCTTTACTGTACGACAAATCCTTCAAAAATGCCGTGAATACCAGGTCTTAACGCATCATCTGTTCGTTGATTTCAAGGCGGCATACGACAGTATAGACCGCGTAGAGCTATGGAAAATTATGGACGAGAACAGCTTCCCTGGGAAGCTTACCAGACTGATCAAAGCAACGGATGACATGGACATTGTCGGCCGAACATTTGCAAAGGTGGTAGGTGGTAGGTGGTAGAACTGTACACCCGCCTGAAACGTGAAGCAACAAAATGAATGCGTCAAAGACGTTACGATAGACGGGGATAACTTCGAGGTGGTCGAGGAATTCGTCTACCTCGGATCCTTGCTAACGGCTGACAACAATGTTAGTCGTGAAATACGAAGGCGCATCATCTGTGGAAGTCGGGCCTACTACGGGCTCCAGAAGAAACTGCGGTCGAAAAAGATTCGCCACTGCACCAAATGTGTCATGTACAAGACGCTTATAAGACCGGTTGTCCTCTACGGACATGAAACATGGACAATGCTCGAGGAGGACTTGTAAGCACTCGAAGTATTCGAGAGACGGGTGCTTAGGACCATCTTTGGCGGTGTGCAAGAAGACGGTGTGTGGCGGCGAAGAATGAACCATGAGCTCGCCCAACTCTACGGCGAACCCAGTATCCAGAAGGTAGCTAAAGCCGGAAGGGTACGATGGGCAGGACATGTTGCAAGAAAGCCGGACAGCAACCCTGCAAAGATGGTGTTCGCTTCCGATCCAGCAGGACCGAGACGGCATGGAGCGCAGCGAGCGAGATGGGCAGACTAGGTGCTAAACGACTTGGCGAGCGTGGGGCGTATCCGAGGATGGAGAGATGCGGCCTCGAACCGTGTATTGTGGCGTCAAATTGTTGATTCAGTGTTATCTGTTTAGATGTAAACTAAATAAATGAATGAATGAATGATAATTAATAATTAATAATTAAATATATATAATATCTATAGTTTCAAGAGGTGAACCAGTCTTAGGCTGAAAACCTCTTGAAACTTGCAATAAAAAATAAAAAATATCTAAGTGTATCGACCAATCTACTAAGCATATGCGGTATTTCGAAAAATTTCGTTTTAGGGCATTCGAAACGAAATTCCGCGGAATTCCGCGGAATTTGAGTATGGCGAAATCTGATATTTTGATTTCGTTCCGTATCGTTAAATTTCAAAAATTTCGGCTGAAAAATCATACTTTAACGAAATTAAACGGAATTTCGCGGAATTTCGAAATGAATTTTTAATAATTTAAATTTTCATATCATAAAAAAATTCGGCTGCGCCGCTGAATACAACTTTCAAACTCTATTCAAAAATTTATACATATAAATTCCTTCACTAAATCTCATTACGTACACTATGTGGGTCACTTTGTAACAATTATTAGTCACTTCATTTTGCACGTTGATCAAACCATATTAGTGTGTGACCCATGATTGTGACGTTAGTGTGATACAATTCTGTATCTTCAACAGAAATGCATTGAGATTTCCACTTGAAAATTTCTTCAATGTTTTAAAATATGTGTAACAAAACGAAGTGGATTAAATGGAAAGTACTAAACTCGTCTTAGACGATTGAATACATTCCACTAAAAAAGCTTAAAACAATTTTTCTGTTCAATAATTTGTTGAAAGTGTTCAAGTATAAAACGTTATGCATACCTATCTGTTGATTTAAATAATATTGTTCAGTGACGTAGAAATAATTTGTATCGTTTTGGTATGCTCTATTTTTATTTAAGTTAACTGAGTTGTGAATGTAAAATGTAATGTACCATGAGGCGATTGTTCGATCTGTGCTCTAGTTGTGGAAACTCTTCGATGAGCAAAATTTCCTCACTGGTCTACTGTGTATTGTCTGCTTTCTGTGTTCTTTTGATAGTAATTAGATTCAGCAACCATTGTTTGAGAATAGTGAAATGGAGATGGTGATGTTACAGATGTTTCGCTGATTTAGCAGATTTTTAGATGTTTGCAGATTTAATAATGCTCCAGATTTGGAACATTCTCATCTGATATCTCATCTATTTCAGATTTTGGAACTTATTCAGATCCTTCCGATGGAGATCATTGTCATGACCTAAACTTTTATCTTCAGATAATTTTGATTCCGTATATCATTTATATCTAGAATTTTCTCACATCTTCTAGATCCTGCAGATCCAGATGCTTCAAAATTGTACCGATTTTCTGCGGTGCGTCTTCCGTAGGGCAGTTTGTTGTTAGTTTAAACGTGCTGCTTATTTAGCAATAAACTTAAATGTCTGCATTTGCAAAGACTTATACATTATTCTCAAGGTCTTATTTTTTGTCATTTTTTTTATCATATCATATATCAGTCATATTTTCTCAAGTGAAATCGTTTGTGTTTGAATCTTTAGCTTCTCTAACATAAATAATGGATAGAAGGAAGATAAACATCGAGTTTTGAAACATATTGTATGGAAGATTCTAAACGAAATTAATTTGGATACACTGTCGACCACCTCGCCAGAGCTACCGACTGAATAGTAACAAAACAGCATCATGTCCTAGCTTTGAGAAAGGGTCGTTTGGCAGAAAACTATTCGGCCGAAACCCATCTGACCGAAAGTCATTTGGCCGAAAGGCCCATTTGATCGAAAGGGTCGTTTGGCCGAGAGGGTTGTTTGGCCGAATACGGTCATTTGGCCGGAAGAGTCGTTTAGCCGAAAGAGTCGTTTAGCTGAAAAGGTCGTTTGGCCGAAAGGGTCATTTGAAAAGTGAGAAATTAGAAATGAGACGTGTTACTTCTCAATCCTAATTTTTCTCTTCTCACTGTAAAAAGTGAGAACCGCGAAATGAGGAGTGAGGCGTCTCACTACCCACTTCGCACTACTCACTTTTCACAGTAAGAAGTGAGAAATAAGGAGTGAGAAGTGAGACGTCTCACTTCTCACTCCTCATTTCACTCTTCTTGCTGTAAAAAGTGAGTAGTGAGACATCTTACTACACATTTCGCGCTCCTCAATTTTTACAGTGAGAAGTTAGAAATGAAGAATGAGAACTACTCCTAATTTCTCATTTTTCAAATGATCCTTTCATGCAAATGACCCTTTCGGTCAAATGACCCTTCCGGCCAATTGACCCTTTCGGTAAATTGACCCTTTCGGGCAAACGACCCTTTCAGCCTAATGGTCTGTTCGTCCAAATGTTATATTCGACCAAACAACTTTCTGTCGAGTGGCATTCGGCCAAACGACCCTTCCCCCTAGCTTTCAGCAAACACGTACGGTTTTGACTCAAATTTCGAACATGACTCATATTCCGAAGACTCGCTGTCAAATGCCTTTTTTGGCTATATTTATGGAATTTCCTCCATATGAGCTTAAATTCTTTTGTTATTTAAATCCTTAGTACAAAAAACCAATGAAAACTTTAGTTTTAGGGCGCTAAAATGCCAGTGTTCGGAATCTGAGTCATGTTCGGAATCTGAGTCAAAACGTTTTTTTGCCGAGAATTATGACGTTTTATTGCTAAAACACAGCAAATATTTACTGGGAATCAGCAAATAAATAATAATAGATTTTTTTACGGAAGTATGTTTTTTTTGCTGAGCTGTCTTTATCTTATAACTTCAGTAGACCCTCAAGACCCTCAACTTCAGTAGGCTTAAGCTCCTATATTCTCTTAATTTTTTAAATCTGTTACAGATTTCTTTATATATTGCATTTCCGATGGAATGGATTCAATCCGCAGGCCTTACAGATTCATCATGAAATGCGGAACGTTTTCCGGGGCGCCAGGCAATGCGAGGCAAATAGGTTGAACGCGGGACTGTCCCACTGTTACCGACGATTTCGGTTACAATAAATAAGGCTCAACATATTTTGGGAACAGTAATTAAAAATTAAAAAAAACCTAAAAGTTGTGAACTAAAATAAATAAAAACATTGAGTTGTTAGTAAAATTAAATCTTACCTCTATTGTTAATCTTACGAATACAAAACCTATTTTGTAAAAAAAAAAGCAAGGAAAAAACCTATATCTAATGGAGAATGTGAAATTGATTTTGAATTCAAATTTGACTGAAAAATAAATCTGTACCCCTCGCGAAACGCAACCTATTATCAAAAGAGATAAAATGAAATGCAACAACACATAATCCGGAGAGAGGCAGCTCGGGAATGGACGAGACAAGGAGAGGAATACGATGGAAGAAGAGAAGAGATGAGAAAAAATGAGGAGGAGGAGATTGAGTTTGGAGAGGCTCGTTCATTCGAGTCCGGGTTTGGAAGCAATTAAGTCGTTTTTTCAAAAAGTTCCTTACAATTATTAAACGGTTGAAGTGTGAGAATTACTGACTAGTTGAGTGCGAGATTAAGTTGGGAATTCTTCCCTAGTTCCGAGCAAGTTACGCGCTCGATGTGTAAGGTCCGGATTACTATTGCAATAGTGAGTGAATCCGTAAAATCTGCGCGTAAACTCAACGGGACGCTCCGGAACACGCCCCGCCGCTTCCAGGCGTGCCCCCGGATAGTAATACACCCGGACACACTGAATCCCGAACCTACCGTTAACGGTTCGCAGAATTCGTTCAACCGTGCCACCAACGCGTGGCGAAAACAGCCCTGTTAGTGGCATTCATTACGGCCGTCTACCGACCGACCCCTCACTGGTGAACCCAGCACACCAGTTCGAACGAGAGCAAGTCCGACAGCCAGCGGCGGGAACCAAGCCGACCACCAAAGCTACAACAACGTACGTCGGCTGTGTGGAACACAGCCCGGCGGGCTTCGAGTCGGCTGATCGTCGTAGCCCCGATTGTATGACGAACTTGCGCACCACGTGCGCAACCAGGTATGTGATCGTTCTCCTTCTCCTCCTCGCATCGACAACACATCAAAGGGCCCCAACGAACAGCTGCTTATTAAGAATAGGCAAAAACAAAATTGTTAGATCCCCCCCCTTGAATAAACGTAGAATAACTCAATTAATAACTTTTACTCTTGCTAAAAGAAATAGAGCATTCCCACAGTTAATTGGCCTTGCATGTTGTCCGCTGGTTGGCAGGTAAGTAGGAGATTGTTCTGTCTTCCGTGAGGTCAAAAGCCGACCCTGAGAAAGCAACCAAGGTGAGCTGGCCGAGGCGTGTGGACGTCGGCACCACAGGACGTGAGGACGTCCACGGTGATAACAATTGGCGATCCTTCGGAAAGTTTTCTGTAGCAAATATTTCAATCTTCGATTGAAATATTTTACCTACACCGGGAAGACTCGAGAACAAACTCTTGCTTGCCTCGATTTCAGAATTATCAATTAGTTGCTTGCATGACCTTGATTCTTTTCATACGCTGTTTGAATCTGTTTGCACAAAAGACTATTGTTTCGTTGGTTGGAGATAAAAGGTAGTCGACTGGGAAGCAAAATCGGAGCTCTTTTGTGCCATTCGTTACTCGTGCACGGTGGGAGATCTAAGCACATGCCATCTATTAGATAATTTATTAGAATTGCGACTCAATCGTTAAGCTGGACTAGGTTATCAAATTTCGTTAGATACATCTTCGCTCTGCATTATATCAGTGACAATGGGTATAGAAAAGCGTTTTACACTAGACAATTTAGCAAACAGATGTTTGGAGCTCCGCGCAGACTTTTTGGATGGAGATGAATTGGATTATGAGCTAGTTATGCGAAAGGTGTTTTTATCAGATGAGCAATCGAAATCATTGTCCAGTAGACGTCGAGTCTATCGGGAGACGATTAAACAAGAGAGAAGCAGCGGGTTGTTTGTTAAAGTTTTGGCTAATCCACCAGATGATGAACTGGTGATTTGCGAACAAAAGCTCTGTTATTTAGAATCTTCAATACTTATCGGTTCTCATATTCCACGAAAGGGTTGTTCCAAATTATTACATTTGGCAAACCGTTTGCTGGCGCTGATGCAGCACACGGGTAAGGAAGGGCGAAGTAAAGCGCAAGAGCTTCTTCAGAAAGTTTTAGGACATTTAAATCGCTTCTATAGTGATCAAGAAAATTTGCCATCTACTGAAGGAGATGCTGAAGAGGAGGAGGAAGGGATTACCCAGCCACAGAACGGTGGCGGGGCTAGCAATTTTTCGCTAGCATCAGCTACTACTCAAAGTTCTACCGTTAATCATTCAATAATAGATTCCGAATTAAGGAATTTTTTGCAACGTATGGGAATTTCAGACGAAACGTTAGATACACAACCCAACTCCATTCGGGAGATTCTGAGTGGCATTGAAAACGAGCTTAAAGAATTGCGGAAAAGTCAGGAGATAGTTAAGCGATATTCAACGCAGGCCGCGGACCTGGTAGAAAAACAGGTTCTACCCGGTGGTAGCCCTAATACTTGTACCGGAACCTTACCGAAAACGGTTCTGACCGCGTCACATTTCACGACAGCTAGTGGTTATCCGCAACCGATCAATTTCTCGACAGTTGCGCCGGCAGTGATTTATTCGAATGTATCATTATTGAACCCACCAACAAAAACCACCCCTTGCATTCAATCACGCAATCCCACTCCGGGTGTTCCGGCAAGCATACCGTCACAAATATCCCAATTTAATACAGTATTCCATTATCCATCATCATGGTCTGCTACACAGCCGGCAAGTAGTTTCAGAACTCAGAACCAATTTCACATTCCAGAAGCAGGCCCATACTCGTCGAGATTCGATCAATCTCAGTTTCAGACGTCTTCAGTTCCTTTCGTGAACCCATGGCTCCCAGCCGTGTCAAGCCAGACTGGGTCATTGCCCAATTTCAACCAGTCGGTTTACCGTGCAGCACCTGTTGCACGTAGAACAATGCCAGTGTCCCAATGGAATATTGGAAAATATTCCGGGACTGATCAAGGAATGAAGTTAAACGAATTTCTTGGTCTGGTCGATCAGTTATCATTGTCTGAAAAAGTGGAAGAACACGAACTTTTTGACTCGGCCTTCCATCTTTTCACGGGACCGGCAGCGAACTGGTACATGTCAATGAGGACTAGCGGTCGATTGATTAATTGGCAACATTTAATTTACGAGCTTCGAAAAACTTTCGTACATCCAGAACTGGATACCCTTGTGCGCTCAAGAATATACCAGAGACGCCAACAACGGGGTGAAACGTTCCAGGAGTTTTATTTTGACATGGACAAAATGTTTCGATCCATGATTAGCCCCATGGATGATAGAGAAAGGCTTGATATTCTACGACGAAACCTTCGGTCTGATTACAAAAAGGCTCTGTTGTGGAAGCCAGTTCAAGACCTACCCCAATTAATTGAAGCAGGACACCTTATTGATGCGTCCAACTTTTCCATGTATCAGAAAGTATTTGGTATTGAAAAATCTGTTAATATAATTTTCCAAAAGAACCCCCCCATTCAAAATTCTAGTTCCGCTCGACAACAGAAGTCGAATACTGGACAAACTGAGTACTGGAAAAACTCAAAATCAAAACAGTCGTCGATTCCACCGGACAAACCAAAGTTTTTGAAAGCGAACGACAGGGGACTCAAGCCAAAGGAAGACAACAACGGGTCCGTTAAGTCATCGGCCCCCGATCCTCAGGAGGGTCCATCGAAATCAAACAGAACATTAGATTTCCTAGTATCAGGATTCAAGCCTCCCGCATCGAACGTATGTTTTAACTGTCGTCAGCCCGATCACCACTAGAGCAATGTCGTTCCATCAAAGGTCTGATCTGCTATGTCTGTGGTTTCAAAGGGTTTGATTCACTTCATTGCCCATATTGTCAAAAAAATTCCTCAGGCTACCGATAATGGTCTTGGTACCAACAAGATCCTCACAGACTCTACAAATAAAAATAGGTAATCCATTCAACCGTAGTAAACACTAGTTCACGTAAACAGTTTCGTTCAACGTTCACACTCTATAAATAGAATTTTCATCGTTATGCGTAGATGTAACGTCCGTTTTCCTGGAAAGTAATGTTCGCCAGTACTTCGAGTGGTTCATATCGTTATTCCTGAAAGTAAAACAAAGATATTTCAAGAATAAATGAAAATCTTGAGATTATGAACATCTCAAAATTTTTCGGTTGTCGACGGCGGGATTCAGTTGATTCATTCAGCCTGTATTCTGACAGATGCTTGTCAGAGTGGCGTCTGGCGTTTGCCTAAATTATTCACATCTCAAGCCTTAAGGTGCGTTTAGTAGAGATTAATAAAATAAGGTCTTTTCGCCAATGATGCTCATTCAATTCTTAGTCCGTTACCGAAATGCTCAATTTCCAAAGATCTTTTTGAAAAATCGGAGTAGTGACGGACGGTAGTCAAATATTTAAGTTTAGAACATAATCATGACACATCGCTGGAGACCAGAGTCAGTATGACGATGATGGTCAGTAGCAGGACTATCTACTAAGGTAATCCCTGAAAATTGTGCGGAGTTGATTCAATTCAACATTGATGCCCTATGACCCCGATAATGTCTTGATAATAGAACATATTCGATAAGGCGATCGTGCCTTACGATCATATGCTAAAGTAGGCAATTCCATGATGACGTAACAATACTCTTGTCACTGGTATAGGAAATAATTAGTTTAAAGGTAGAAGTTTAGGTGTGAGAATGGAATGTATGTTTGTATTGAATGAATGTCAATGGAGGACGCGTCCAATGAGTGATTAACATGAATGCAGATGAATAAATGAGTTAACAAAAATCGTTAGGTTTTTCCAGCTAATAATTGAAGCTGGGAGTTCAAACAATTATATAAGGTGAGGTATTTACTTATTTGCTCCCTTAAGAGAATAAATGGACCACAACAGAAGAGCGACAATCGAGTAACCCAGGAGGACAACCTAGATTTTTACCCAGAAACTGTTCAAAATTTTAAAGATCCAGCTGTATAATTGATCAAATAATTACAAGTCGTTATTCCGATATTCTGTTTTCCAACGAAAAATTGTCATAACAATTTTTCTTCTCGTGAGAGAGGATAATTGTTACCGACGATTTCGGTTACAATAAATAAGGCTCAACATATTTTGGGAACAGTAATTAAAAATTTAAAAAAAAACCTAAAAGTTGTGAACTAAAATAAATAAAAACATTGAGTTGTTAGTAAAATTAAATCTTACCTCTATTGTTAATCTTACGAATACAAAACCTATTTTGTAAAAAAAAAAAAGCAAGGAAAAAACCTATATCTAATGGAGAATGTGAAATTGATTTTGAATTCAAATTTGACTGAAAAATAAATCTGTACCCCTCGCGAAACGCAACCTATTATCAAAAGAGATAAAATGAAATGCAACAACACATAATCCGGAGAGAGGCAGCTCGGGAATGGACGAGACAAGGAGAGGAATACGATGGAAGAAGAGAAGAGATGAGAAAAAATGAGGAGGAGGAGATTGAGTTTGGAGAGGCTCGTTCATTCGAGTCCGGGTTTGGAAGCAATTAAGTCGTTTTTTCAAAAAGTTCCTTACAATTATTAAACGGTTGAAGTGTGAGAATTACTGACTAGTTGAGTGCGAGATTAAGTTGGGAATTCTTCCCTAGTTCCGAGCAAGTTACGCGCTCGATGTGTAAGGTCCGGATTACTATTGCAATAGTGAGTGAATCCGTAAAATCTGCGCGTAAACTCAACGGGACGCTCCGGAACACGCCCCGCCGCTTCCAGGCGTGCCCCCGGATAGTAATACACCCGGACACACTGAATCCCGAACCTACCGTTAACGGTTCGCAGAATTCGTTCAACCGTGCAACCAACGCGTGGCGAAAACAGCCCTGTTAGTGGCATTCATTACGGCCGTCTACCGACCGACCCCTCACTGGTGAACCCAGCACCCCAGTTCGAACGAGAGCAAGTCCGACAGCCAGCGGCGGGAACCAAGCCGACCACCAAAGCTACAACAACGTACGTCGGCTGTGTGGAACACAGCCCGGCGGGCTTCGAGTCGGCTGATCGTCGTAGCCCCGATTGTATGACGAACTTGCGCACCACGTGCGCAACCAGGTATGTGATCGTTCTCCTTCTCCTCCTCGCATCGACAACACATCAAAGGGCCCCAACGAACAGCTGCTTATTAAGAATAGGCAAAAACAAAATTGTTAGATCCCCCCCCTTGAATAAACGTAGAATAACTCAATTAATAACTTTTACTCTTGCTAAAAGAAATAGAGCATTCCCACAGTTAATTGGCCTTGCATGTTGTCCGCTGGTTGGCAGGTAAGTAGGAGATTGTTCTGTCTTCCGTGAGGTCTAAAGCCGACCCTGAGAAAGCAACCAAGGTGAGCTGGCCGAGGCGTGTGGACGTCGGCACCACAGGACGTGAGGACGTCCACGGTGATAACACCGCATAATCCGGGACGTTTGGCCACTGTAACCTAATGCCTGATAGCGTGATGGTGTTGCTAAAGTAAGCGCATCTTATAGCTATTATTATTAAGGTTCGACTCGCAATGCAGGGTACCATAAAAATTATTTATTTGTTTTCACAAAAAGTGAGTGAGAGGTGAAATGATGAACCGAAAAAAGGTTTTCATCGATGCCCCTCACCCTAACCCAAAAAATGCTCGCTTAATATTTGCAACAGACCTCAGTAAAAATAAAAAAATGTCGATCTTTCAACTGCAATCAACAGCTTTCATACTGCTGAGATCTGTTGGAAAGACTATTTTCATGAATTTTGTTGACAATTTGCCTGGAGACTTCATTCAAGATGGTAATAGAAATGGAGGGGTGGCACATTGAATCTGTTGATGGCTATGAAAAAATCATTTTATTTTTTTAATTTTTACTGAGGTCTGTTGGAAATATTATGCGATGAATATTTTTACGTTGTTTATGGTAAGGGGCATACTTTTGAAAATGTTTAACAGGTTCCAAGCTGATCTATTACTAATGTCCTTTTGTAAAATTAAGCTACATTCTCCTCATAGATAAATTAATAATAAAATTGGTTTTCTCCGCGGATTTTTTTTATTGTTTTTGCCTTATAATGCAGAAAAAAAACTGTTCAACAAAATTTCCGCGGAAAAAAAAATTAAATTTCGTTTCGTTTCGAAAAATTTCGAATCAAATGGACCTCGATTTCGTTTCGTTTCGAAATCTCGGAAGTAAATCTAAATTTCGTTTCGTTTCGTTTCAAACTAACAATTGAATTTCTAATTTCGTTTCGTTTCGTTTCGTCAGGAAAAATTGTGTTATCGCATACCTTTACAATCTACTCCAGAAAGTGATTTTGATATGTTGTCACGAACTCGTTTCCCAATAGATTTTTCAATACATGTACCATAGACTTTATTCTTTAATATCATTCGTACTGTAAATATTCTTCAAGACTTCCATTAAACTACACAAACCTTCATGATTTCATAGACATACATTTTTTTATTTGTATTTAATACGCAGTAACTTCGTCCATGAAAAAAGCCATGTCATGTAGCAACTGAGCTCAATAGTTTCTTTACATACAAAATATGCAATATGTATAATGTACATGTACATGTTGTACATATGACACAACGTTAAGTGTTATAGCACCATCAATCATCATTGCCTGTGAATGCAAGCCAAGTGATGCAGCAAATTCAATAAATCAATAATCAATCGGCAGGTGAACACAATTTCCCGCCTCTACAATTTTCCGACCACTTCTAACACTCCCGGTATTATTAATTCTTAATCAACTCATTATTGAAAGGAGAGCGGTTTATTATTCAACGGGTGGGTGTAATTGTATAACTCTATCAGTCCACAATAATGGCAAGAAAATGAGCACGACAGCAAACATAATAATGCGTTAGATTACTATCATAAAAGTCCCAACACGTCTCGTGTCTCCGTAGTCTGGAAGCGCACGTCCCGAGTGAAGAGCTTTTTGTTGTTATAACAATCGGGAAGTCTCCTCAGAGTAGCTTTCATGACATGAATGTATTCATGGAATTGCATACAGACCGGTGTATGTGTGAATCTGCGTGCGGGGGTTATTTTATTAAATCGTGAATATTTAATAAGGTGTCGAATAATCATTAAGCGACACATTCTCAGTACGCTCGCTATCAACGAACAGTGGAGAAAATTTATGCAGCTCATCTTTAGCCTTTTCTTGCACCGTCCCCGTGAGCCGTGATCCACGGTTGACGTCGGGATTGTCGGCATCTTTCGAGTATGCAAAAGCGGTTAAACCAGTGGCAGTTCGGGACACTTGGTGAATGCAGAGAAGCCTTGTGATGATATGAGTGTGGGACGTACCGACGTAGGTGAATTTAGCTCAGCTAACCTCGTTTTATGGGTGCTCAACGCTACCATCCCACCAGCTCCTTTTATCCTGCCCAACGCATGCGGACGGGTGGGCGTGGGGAGGGGAGGCTTCGACAATAAACTACCAAGTTCGTGGGAAGCATAATGTACGATACTGTTTCGTTATATTTCACTGATATGCAGTTGGAGACCGTGGTGTGCATTCGATTAGATCTGTGGACCACTCTTGCTATTAGTGCCATTGCGGAAATTGAACCCCAGGAGAATGCGAATACATGGTCAGCGCAAGCATTTACATACAATTGAGCCAGAAACATGACCGTGCATTATGCTCTGACATGCAGGATTTGATTGTATTATGCGGCCTTATCGTCGTTACATGATTGTCAGGGGTTATCATACAGAATTAAAATTATTGATTTAGGCTGAGGATGCATTTGGTAAGTTGTTTTGTGTAGATCGCCATTATAATGGGTGCTGGGGAAATCCCGCGAACTGCTGGATGAGCCATTGCCTTGTACCAGTTTGTGAATGTCATCCATAGAAACAGATGTTGGCTGCATCCCCATATGTATAAACTAAGCTATGTATCGAATTAAACTTAAAAATGGCAGTTTGATAATTATCCAATTATTGCACCCTGCTCATAGAACAAGAATACTGTCGACAGATGTCGAATAGTTTTTGGTGGGTGTTTTCTTTTTTGGAATTTGAGTGAAGATGAAGACTTAAGACAAACATACAATAAACATACTAGCACATGCGTTATCATATTCGAGTTGTAAATCAGCATTACGGATTTGAGCATCAAGCCATTTATTAAGAACAAGAAAAACGACTACGTACGAGACGAGCTCGGTGGTCTAATGGCTACCGCTTCTGCCTTATAAGCAGAAGGTCGTCCAATTCCAGGCTCGTCCATTTCCTACTTTGTATTTCTATCGAAGTACTTTCTGTGTTTCGCGTTATACCAAAGCGATTCCTACTGTTATAACCTTCCACACAATCCCAAATCCTCCCGTGGCACCTGTAAGAGGTCGTAGAGTTTTCTGCATCTTTCTTAAGTAGGTGTCCAACAAACCATCCTTCCCCTTCCTCAGCAATCGCAAGGACGTGGCCAGGACAGATCGCGACTGATCGAGAATGTATTGCTTCTATCTAAGAGTTAGTGATTAGTCCCAAAAGTCCCTGCTTTGCTTTTTGGTTAGTAGCTTTGGAAAGGAGTGTCTCATAAACTTTGAGTAAATTTTACAATAAAGCATACACTGCATGAGCGTTATTCCTCCATGGACAGCGTCCGTTTTTCGTGTCCACAGTGGACTACCAAGCTAATGGGCACTTTGTAGATAGTCAATTTGGAACGGTGGTGAGCTTTATTCGATCGAAGCGTCTTGCGGAGTCCAATGTACGCACGATTTCCTGCCACAATGCGTCTCCGAATTTCTATGACGGTATCGTTACCTGAATGATCACCAGTAAGGCCTAGAGCACGAATTCTCCAATCACCTCTTGAGCCTCCTCCTATCATGTAGTTCGTCTTCGACGTGTTAATAACTAATTCGATTCGCTTACTAAAGTTACGTGTCATAATATCCATGTCGTTGGCGAAACCAAATAGCTAAACGGACTTCATGAAAATCGTACCACTCGTGTCAATCTTTGCCCTTCGAAAAACGATGTTAAATAGCAAATACGAACGACCATCACCTTGCCGTTACCCTATGCGCGTTTCAAAGAGACTCGAGAATGCTATGAATTACGATCAATCATCGCTTTCACCAATAGTGTCATCCGGAAAGTTTTCGAACTTTGGCTGAAAGAAAGTTAGCCCGCGAACCCCACCTGGTACTGCCCAACTCTTGCAATTGGTGCTACTTGACAGCATACAATTCGGGAGAGTATCTTGTAGGCAACGTTCATCAATGTGATTGCGCGGTAGTTGCTACAGCCCAGCTTAAATACTTGTGCCTATGATGATCGTATACTCTGGAGAAAAACCGAATGTAACGTCATATCCAGGTCGCTCGTTCAGTATCTCTGCACGCCAGCCGCTCGAGCATATTCCCCTTTTGCACGGAGCCAGCGAATGTACCCCGGGTGTACCCCGGAGTGGACGCCCTCATCCAAGTTCTCTGCTAAACAACACTTTTGCTGGTATCTCTACCGGCATACGAACTACATGCTCAACCCACTATATTCTGTCGTAATTCATAAGCCTGTCGACATCTGCTTTTTGTACACTTGGTTCAACTCGTCACTCATGCATCTGCGCCATGCACGATTTTACATCACGCCGCCAAGTATTGAGCGCACATTTTCCGCTCAAACACTCCGAGAAATCGATAGTCTGCATCTTTCAACGTCCATGCTTCTTAGCCGTACATGGCGACTGGACCAATCAACGATGTGTACAGAGCTAGTTTTTTCTGCTGCCAGACTTTAGCTGACTACGCAATCCGTAGAAAGTCCTACTGGTAGCCGCATGTGTTGAACTTAATCCTGGATTAAAAAAACACATTAATAAAGTTTAAAAAAATAGTTGCAGCCGCAGCACGTCTATGCCACCTGAGAAATTTCTACCGTCCACTACACCATGATCGATTTAAGGAAACCTATCGCCATGTGAGTATCTCCAAAATAGGTGCTACAAAAAGCCATTCGTTTGGCCGCGGCGAATTGACTGGTTTCAGGCCGTTGTCATCGGTTGTTGCGTGGAGGTTCTCCTTTGCAATGACTTAGCGAGATAACACTTCTCTTCTGACCTGTGTATTTGCCTCCCGATGGCAAATTTCACGTCGCGTTTTGGACATTTCCCGTAGGTTTTGCCTATACGCGAATAAAACTCGCCTTTCACATCATCAGAATTATCGTTGGTTGGTGAATATGCAACCCTGTTCCTCGCTGTCGGTCCTAAGGAAGCACTGCAACCTCATCACCTTTTGCAGCTCCCGAGTAGGCCTGTGCAACGGCGTAGATCGGCGTAAACAAATTTCATGCATTAGAAATTTTCCGGAATTTTTTTAAGGAATTCTCCCGGTAATTCCTCCAGAAGTTTCTCTAGAAATTCATCCGTAAATTCCTCCAGCAATTCCTATGGAAGCTTCTCCAAGAATTCCTCCAAAAGTTTCTCAATAAACTCCTCCAGAAATCCTTCAGAAGATCACCAGGAATTCCACCAGAAGTTCCTCGAGGAATTCCTCCGGAAGTTCCTGCAGGAATTTCCCCGAAAGTTCCTCCAGGAATTCCTCGGGAAGCTCCTTCAGAAATTTCTCCGGAAGCTTTTCCAAGAATTCCTACAGAAGTTTCTCAATAAATTCCTCCGGAAGCTTCTCCAGAAATACCTCTGAAAGTTCCTCCAGCTTTTCCGGTAGCTCCTCAAGAAATGTTTCCGGAAATTTCTCCAGAAGTTCTTTCAGGAATTTCTGGGGAAGATCTTCCAGGAATTCCTGAAGAAGTTGCTCCAGGAGTTCCTGTGGAAGTTCCTCCAGGAATTCATGCAAAAGTTCTTTCTGTGGTCCCTGCGGAAGTTCTTTCACGTTCCTCCAGAATTTCCTGAGGATGTTCCTCCAGGAATACCTATAGAAATTTCTCCAGGAATTCCTCCGGTAGTTTCTCAAGGAATTCCTGCGGAAGTTCCTCTTGGAATACCTGCAGAAGTTTCTGCAGGGATTCATGCGGAAGTTCCTCCAGGAATTTCTGCGGAAATTCATCCAAGAGTTGCTGCAAAAGTTCTTCCGGGAATTCCTTTAGAAATTCCTGCGGAAATTCCTCCAAAAATTCCTACGGAAATTCCTCTAGGAAGTTCTGCGAAAGTTCCTCCAGGAATTCCTGCAAAGTTCATCAAGAAATTTCGGCGGAAGCTCCTCCAGAAACTCCTGTGGAAGTTCCTTCAAAAGTTCCGCGGAAGTTCCTCCAGGAAGATCTGCGGAAGTTCCTCCAGGCATTCCTGCAGAAGTTCCTCCAGAAATTTCTGCGGAAGTTCTTTCAGGAATTCCTGCAGAAGGTGATTAAGGCGGATGCACTCACCGTGTTATTTCGTCCATCTTTAGTCTATTTCCAATATGTCTTTTTGCGATTTCGGAAATGCAAATTTCTTTATCAAGAAAAATTTCGTAGCTGAAATTGTGTCAGCACGCAGCATAGTAATATTTTGAATTAGATTTTCTGTTCTCATCATTTTACTTCACTACCCAACTATAGGCCTTTTCACGAGACGTTTAAAATCATCTGATTTTATCGTCAATTGACAGTTCTTCTATGAAATTGACAGCTTAAAGTTTGCGTAGCCTGTTCAACGGGTTAAACAAGTTCAGTCTCGGCAGTGTCACATGAAAAGGTCTATTTTCAATTTGTTTTTAATTCTGCATTCTTGGCTGTGGCAATCACAAATGCCAATTCATCTGAATTACCCACATTGAGCGTGCTTAAAGCGACACAGCAGGAGCTAACTTTCTAAAATCAGTATGGGGAAAGCCAACCAAGATTTGATTTCTTGAAATAAGAAAAAAAAATGGTAAGTCTAGTTGCAGACATCTTTCTGTATAACTGGTATCAAATAGTTTTTCTGTGAAAAATTGGACCGATGCAAATATTCAAAATCAATTATGTCTCTCTCCTCTCGGATTTTCTGCCCAAAAAAAAAAATCTGAAAATTTTTAGGATTTTACAAACATTCTTTAACAAATCCGAGGAGTTTTTTGACGTTTTGCCTTTATCGTATACAAAGTATACGTTAAGGCTATATGATCACTCCAAAACCAAACTTTTGATAGAAGGCTCGTAGACCCATAGTGTTATATACCAATCGACTCAGCTCGATGAATTGAGGTGATGTCGGTATGTGTGTATGTATGTATGTATGTGTACAAAATTTTGTAGACACACTTTATGGAACTTAGCATTGGTCGAATTACTCGCAACAAGTTCGACGGGGAATCCTGTCCCATTGTTTGCTATTGAAAATTGGCCAGATCGGACTATGAGATCAGAAGTTATGGCCAAAATTCTATTTTCTATGCGCAAAACACGCTAAAAACACTCATTCATATTTTTTTTGCACGAGAAAGGCACCAACACCGCTAGATGGATTAATCAGGGTTTTTATTTCAACCTTCCGGAAACCAATAGGACATAATGTTAATTAAATATTTGTATCGGCCTTTCTAATTTTGAGAAAATCGGCTTTAGATGTCTTTTACATATTCCAAACAAGTATTAAAAAATACCCACGACTCTGCAAAGATTCTTATGCCGGTTTGACTCAAATTTCACACATAACTCATATTCCGAATACCCGCGTTTAAATGACCATTTTGGCTTTATGTATGCTTGTGTATGTGTGTATGTGTACAAATTTTGTAGACACTTAGGAACATAGCATTGTCCGATTTACTCGTAACAAGTTGCATTCGACGGACCCATTGTTTGCTATTGAAAATTGGCCCGATCGGACATTGCATTTCGGAATTATTAAAAAATCATTATTTTTCCCTTGGAAAAAAGTATTTTTTTAAATATACTTTATAATGCATGAGAAAGGCATCATCCCTGCTTGGTGGATTAATCTGGGTTTTTAATGATCATTCTTCATTGAACATTTTCAATTCTTCATTAGCATTCAACATTCATCATTCACCAAAATTTAATTCAGCAATCAGCCTTCTTCATTCTTCAAATCTGAGTAGGCGAGGCTTGGAGTGTAGTTACAAGACGGACTTTCTTGAGTATCTTACCCCTAGCGTGTATTTTTCCTACATCTACTTTGAAAAGCTTTTTCGAAGTAACGCTTCAAGCGCAATAATACGAAAATAAAACTTTGCTCACAAGCTTTGACGAGATAAAAGCTCAGATAACAAGGGAACGATCTAAGCTGGGCGTTAGCGTTTACAGACAGGAAGAATGCTTGCAAGCTTTTATAGCATTTGGTTGATAACTTTAACACGCTAGTAGCAAATGACTGATTGATGAGTTATTTTCCTTTTGTTATAGTAATTTATCGACCGAATTGGACTTTCTTCTGGTTTCTTGTCGATGCGAAGATACGCAAGTGTATAGTACAAGGTACATGTATTTATTATGAGGGCTGTATGATTTTTATCGAGGGCTGTGTGTTACCAAATTTCAATATGTAAGCTGTATTGCCACAACCGATTCATGGTACATAATAGAAAATGAATAACCGATATCAAATTATATGGATTTTTTTCTTGTAACGACAAGACCGGTTTCGGCCAATCAGGGTTACTATTGCAGACCGTGTGGCATATTTGGAATTAATATGCTATAATTTGTAATGCTTATGCTACGCAAATATAGATGTCATACCCGTACCTTCCTTATTTCGATACCGATGCTTGATTATTTGGTATCGTCATAATGTAACAAAATTAATGATTGCTAATAGGTGAGGAGTAGGGACACGGCAGGTTTTTCCGTCAATCGTCGTAGGGGCTAAAACCAACAAAAGCAATGTTTATTTGCTAGAACTCCACTGTAGTATAACGTTTCTCCTAAGCTTATGATTTGGTACGGATGAGTTTGGCAAAAAAGTGTCTCTTTTATTGGTTTTCGAGACTATGAAGAAAAGACGAAAATGCCTGCCTTAACCCTAATTCCTTAAATTCCAGAAGAACAATATTCACATTTGCTGAAAGAGTAAATGTGACGTAGATTAAAAAAAAATATGCTTGCCCAAGCTCACGTTAAGGAATCTAGCCAAACTGATTTTTGAGAAACATTTTCGCACAACGTTTTTCGCATGTTTCAGCTAGAAAACAGCAACAGCAACAGTGGGTAGGTTGCTAACAATGATTGCGATTTGAAGATTTTATCAGAAATAAGAATAAGTGCTACTTAACTTTCCTAACGTGTTCGGGTCAATATGACCCGAATTGCACTTTCAAATTGTAATATTTTTTTAACGCAACAATATGAAGGTCTGAAACTTCATGACTTTTCCTATTTCGCTGAAAACTATGTTCCTGAACGTTCACCTACTTTGTATGACGTTTCTGAAGGTCTCTGTTCTGGTCATATTGACCTGGATTAGACTTAGCAATATCTCAGGCATTTCTTAGTCAAATTCACATGTTTATATACCCAAAATAATCGTCAGCTCATAAATTTTCCGAAACTGATCCCCATTCTCCTTACAAACATGCATTTACGATGTATATGCGTCAAAACCGGATGTTGGAAGTTCTCCAAATCATTCTGTAGTTCAGACAAATTGGACTTCTAAGACAATTGACCAGTAACCCATGGTGTCCATACAGACCCTTAGAGGTCATATGTATGACTTACAATTTGGATATGTCCCAACCAGATCAAATCATTCTGGAGCTCAGAGCAAATGATCTACCAAGTTAACTGGGCTCGATACAAAATGAAAATTTGGGGTTGTATACAAGACACGACCGCTCGACGTAAACTACGTAAAACCAAATATAGTATACTGAACCAATTGTTTCGCTCTATATAGAAAAGAAGGAACTCTCGCTTAACTTTTCAAAAGCTAGGTCCTAGCGCTATCTAAATTAATTCACGAAAAAAAATGTTACTTAGGTCCTTTTGAAAAGTTAAGCGAGAACTATCCCACCGACACTACTACCCAGCTTTAGCAGCATCTCCCACTCTGTGAGGGAGTAAGGACCCCACATTCTAGCAGCCGGGCCACCCCATTCATACGCCCCAGTTCAACAATTGATAATACCGTCATATGGGGAGAAGATGATCATTGGGGCGAAGATGATCATTTCATTTGCCAGTCAAAAGTGCCTAATTTTTTTTATGAAACGGTGTTCTAGTAGGTCAACCTAGGTAAAAAATCCGAGTTTTTCGATCATGATCATGAAAGTGTAGTTCGTGGAAGAAAGAGAGAGAGAGATAGTCATGAACGACGCTATTTTCGTTTCAAATATTGACTTCGTAGACCTCTTTACGTGGTAAATTCAACATTTATTAAAACAATCTAGTGTATTTTGACGGCAAGGTCCTAATGATTTTAGTAGAGTTGTCTTGATCAACTTCACCCCAAACCAGATCACTCAGAAAAATGTGATAATTTAATTTATTTTCAGGAAACTATGTTGAAAATGTTGAATTATGAAAAATTATAAAAATTTAAAAAAATATGAAAATGTTGATTATTGCAATTCATATCAGTACAAGTTTTGAAAATATTTGTTATTGCATGTTTTGTCTTAAAAGTGATCATCTTCTCCCCAGATGACGGTACCCTAAAAGTAGGCAATTACCAAGGATTGAAACGCACTGCATATGGGACGCATGATGGATGAAAGAACTGAAATCAATAGTTTAGCTATGATACTCAAAAGTTTCAATAGTAGTGGCAAATTGGTGGAGAGTTTATAAATCGATTGATATATAATTTTTTTAAATCCATTGTAGGATAAAGGACTTATTAATGTTACAAATCTTACATGATTTCATGACGGTTCCCAATTTTGAAATTTTTATTTTACACCCTGTATCCGAGTCTTCCCCTTATACGTAGTTTACGTCAAAAACAACCCACGGAGTCCATATAGGCCCATGAAAGCCATCCGCATAATTTGCGATTCAGTTATGCCCAAATTTAATGTTCGAAGTTGTCCAAATCATTATGGAATTTAATATGATTTAATAGATCTTTCAGTTCAACTGGGCTCAGTCGAAAACCCATGATGTCCCCATAGACCCTGTTACGATTTATTTTTGTTCGTACAGTTCGTAAATGTTTATGTGATACTGTACCATTATTTATGACTAGGAGGATTCGAAGTAGGCGGTGACGTGTACGGATGTGCCTTACCCGTCACTCCGCCGTTTTTTTAATAGGTACCTAATTCAATTCGGCTGAACATTTTTAATTCAGCCGAACAGCCGAACTAACTCAACTGTTGAAAAAGATAAACAAAATAGTCAAGAAAATAGTAGTATGTGAGATGCTGAGAGTGTTTTAAGAAGTGTCCAAATGCGTGACCCAAAGCAATGACTAGCCCGAATAGAGTCAAGTTGTTCACCCAAATATTTGGCCATTTGTCGTATGAAGTGCTGAATTTGAGCTGTGAAAATTTAGAATTTTTGAAAAGGAAGAAGGTGCAAGATTAAGAAGAAATAGTAATGCTTTCCTGTTTCCGAAGGAAGCGATTGGAATGTGGAAGAAAAGTGGATGTTTCTGGGCCGTGTAAGGAGAGTGGATATTTCTGGGCAGGAGCCGGAGCTCCATCAAAGGAATCTGTCCAGCGGACGGCCGTTTCCAAGATTGAGGTTTCATGAGAAGCAACAAGAAAGTCATATATTTTCAAGAAAAACAGGTTTCAATTCCAAGGACACGCCATATTATGTCTTGCTTGTATTACCAGAGGTTTGATAATTTGGTAAGATGTTGGTCGAAAACAGGTAAGTAAAAATACTTTTATCATTCGTAATGCTGTTGAGAATGGCTCTGAAGCTGTTGGTTTTTCATCGCAATTCGTAAGTTGTGGCAAACTTGTGGCAAAGTTTGACTCAGTGAGATGGGATTTGATGTGATTTTGGGAGGTTGCCGGCTTTACGGGAGGAATCCTTTAAAGTTTATATGGGTTGAAATATTCCCATTTGGATTTTTTTTTTGCTATGCAGCGTACCACTACCGAAATTAGATTTAACGTATGGATTGTGAGAAAAGGATTCAACTTCGCTGGCGGCTAATTCGGTTTTCTACTGAATTGATAATATATAAGTTGTAGAGCAAATGTAATATTTTATGAACAAGGTAAAATGTTTTCAATAAATGGTGTTTTGACGGCTATATAATCAAGGTACGGAAAATATACAGCTGTTGTAAGTACATGTTGTATCTTTTTTAAAATCCATAAGTTATTTTTGCTTGTTTCATTATTTTTTTTTATCATACATCTCGTTATATCCGTTGAAATGAATTGATATAATTATCGCTGGATTCAAATTATTTTCATATTTATAATCCACCGAATCCTACTTTAGCAATATTTCACATCTTTTCTCTCTACCCAACTATGTGTATCGAAATTGATCATTTATTCATCCACTTAGAATATATTTGTTGATCAAAATCATTATCATATCAGGGGGGAAGGGGAATTTAATTTCTTTTTGCTCTTTTTTCGTTTCAAAGAGCGAGCAAAGGCGCTTAAACCTAGGCTATTAGCCAGGGCAAGGCTAATACCTTCGCCCTATCCGAGGAACATCATCGGCAAGGATAATGGAGTGACATAAATTTCTTAGCAAAGTCACTCCCAACGTATTTCCACAAATTTTCTATCATTTGCTTATAATGATACTCCTAAACCACATACCCTACCCACCATCCAATTCCTTGACATCTATGAGGGCGTCGGTGAGTCGCTGGCCTCTCGTTAAGTAGATGTCATATCATCATTTCCTTCCCTTTCCTAGTAACGGAGAAGATGGGCGTGGCCGGCAATGATAGCTTTCATGTTTTATCATTTTGGACCCCCAATTGGATTTCCATTGAATCCCAAATGGAAATCCATAAGCAATTGGGGTAAGAAAGGTAAAGAATATACATGACAACTATCAGTATGCAATCTACGAAATACTCCGTTACAACGCAACGCAACGCAACGCAACTGTACCCTTATTTATGACTACTTTATTTATGGACGCTGTAGCGCCCGTGGCAAGTGTTTTTTTTTTCAATCAAAACTTTCAACGTCTGTTGTCTGTGATTTTTTTTCATCAAATGCTGTGTCTGGTTGTCTAAGGGTGTCACTGGTTTTGTTTTCTGCATCTGATAGTAAAAAAGAATTGAAGTGTGAAATATTTTATTTTTTTTTGAGAGAATTTCCCCGCGTGCTGCGTCTGGTTGGCTAGTCACCGGACAGACAAACAGGGCTATTATATATAGTATATATATATATATAGTATACCCAAGCAGCACGCGCAACATCTTTCAAATAGATGTTTGTTCCTTATAAATTGCATTGAAGACACTTCCCAGTTTCAGAAAATCACAATGTTTCATTTCCGTTTACGTGGCGTCGCAATATTCTACCCATCTGACTTCTTGGGTGGTTTAAAATTCGATGTGTTTCATATCAGAAACAAAACAGATAAGTTGCAGAATTAATAACACTTCGGCTCATTGCTGTTACGACAATGTTTCTGATATTTACACTCGGCACTCTGACAACTTCCAGAAATAGCTACATGGGTCTTCCCCAAGGTTCATATTTGAGTCCCTTGCTTTATAATTTCTATGTTAAAGATATTGACAATTGTTTGGAAGGACAATGCACGCTCAGACAACTTGCAGATGATGCCGTGGTCTCTCTAAGCGGTCCAAGTGCAGCTGTCTTGCAAGGACCATTGCAAAGTACCCTAGATAATCTGACTGTTTGGGCCAGACATTTGGGGATCGAGTTTTCACCGCAAAAAACTCAGTTGGTTGTGTTTACTAAGAAGCGGTACCCTGCTCAACTGAAACTAAAGCTGTTGAATGATGACATCAACCAATCTTTATCTTCTAAATACCTTGGGGTCGTGTTTGGTTCTAAATGCACCTGGAGACTTCATATTGAGTATTTGATAGAGAAATGCCGGAAAAGGATCCATTTTCTACGTTCTATCTCCGGAACATGGTGGGGTGCTCACCCGGAAGACCTCATCAAACTCTATAGAACGACTATTCTCTCTCTTTTAGAGTACCGTCTACGGGGGTGTCATTGGGCCAAAATGTGGTATGCTTCAAGTAAATGTTACAAAGCTCTAGTAGTTAATATTGGAATCAAGTTGTAATTAGTTAGGTACAAGCTTGAACAATAAATCTACCACTGTGTGGGAAAAAAAATAAATGAGAGAAATTCTTCAAAGTTATATGTTGTTTAAAATTGGCCCATTCTCACCCCTAACATGGGGTGACATTGGGCCACATAAGGTACCCCGGGGCAAGTGGGACCTAAAAAAACGCTAGTTCAGCAAAATTGTTAACGCATACTTAGAAAACAGGGTATTTCAGGACATTAACCACGGATACATCATTATATGCTTTCGTTGTTGAAGTGTAGATGTGTTGTAAGCCATTTATTCAGGTACAAAAAATATTGGTAGTGATATAAATAAATTTACCTGTGGGACCCACTTACCCCTTCAAACGGGGCAAGTGGGACCTATACTGCTTTAAACTGTCAAACGAAACTAATTTGAAGAATGTAGATATCAGAGCATTAGTGATTAATCATAGATTTAATCATGATTAATGAATAATGGGTAATTTAATCATTATTCATTAATCATAATCATACAAAAAATACGATTCAATCATTAATCACTAATCGTTAATCATAGATTTTTACATTTAATCATATTCATGACTCTTTTTGGTTTATTCATTAATCATCAATTTTAATCATTGCATACATCGCTTTTATTCATTAATCTTTAATCATAATCATATAATTTTTATACCTTTTAATAACACAATTTGATAGAAAGGTTACTTGATTATTGATCAATATGCAAATCATATAATTTGATTATTCATAATCATTAATCATTAATCATATCGATCGTTAATCATTAATCATACACATATTGTGTCAACATTCAATCACGATCGGTAATCGTTAATCATACTTCAAACGTTTTATTCATTAATCATAATCGTTAATCATTGCCAAAAATTAATTTAATCGTTAATCATAATCATTAATCATTGTCAAAAATGAATAAATCATTAATCATAATCTTTAATCATAGAGTTGAATGCTTTAATCATAACAAATTTAATCATTCATTGGAAGCTTTATTCATTAACGCTCTGGTAGATATAATGTTCATGTAATTTCTGAAACGTAGTATTTCAGATCATGGATGGAGGTTTACTGCTTGTCAGACTTTTGTTTTTGCAAAAAGAAAGGCATTTCAAGGTTAGCAGATATAAAAACAAAACATCATCCGGTTTACTGTTTAATTGGTTGTTGTCTGGCTTTCCATTCGCTTACTTTCTTACCAAATGTGTTTGATAGAAAGGATAAGCAAATCTTTGTTTACTTTTCGAATGAATGTTTCTCTGTTTAGAACACAAATTATTACATAAATTAGAACTTTAAAGGGAACGTTTTTATTCAGGCTATGCGCAGTGTTGTAAATTTTTAAAAGATCGAAATGGCCAATTTATGTCTTAAGAACTTTATTTATCTGAAAATCTGTCAATCTGATGCAAAGTTTAAAAATAACAAAACACAAGACAAAACCTGTTGATCTATTGCTAAATGAATATATTGTTTGCACTGTAAACGGAAAATTTCGCATAGTTATAGCCATTGCTATTTCCATGGAGGAGATAATTTTCAGAAAGTAAATTACACATTTGGTAAATCAACTGTATACTACTTCTTAACAACGAAACCAACGATATCAACTGCATTTGATTCAGATCCATATAATATATGAGTGTCGAAGTTATTTTTCACTAGTCAACAATCTAAAAACAGGTAAACTGGCTCAATCGAAAATGTTGTTCGAATATGTCCCACTTGCCCCATGTATGTTAAAACTCAAGGGCAAGTGAAAATTGCAGATTTTGGTTTTAATCAAAACTTTTAAATCTTTTTCGATGTCACACAATTATTTAATTGCTCAAAGTATTCGCTTTCCACATCAATGATTAATTTAGAAACGACTATTTAGTTGGAAATCCATTGAATGAAAATAAAAGTAATAGCTTTTGCCGGTAGTTTAAAGTCATGATTAAACAATACCATTAGTATGGTGCCGCAAATGGTTTTGATTCCAAATATTTTTGTGTCTGGCGAATTCGTTGATAGTTCTGCTTCATCTTTTTTGAACATTGTTACCATTAAAAACGTTCACCGATTAATCGGCAGCCATAGTACCCACTTACCCCGTATTTTCACTTGCCCCGGGGTACCTTACAATAAAGTTCAGCGGTGACGATGCAACGATTCAATCGTTCGTTAAAAATAATTGCCTACATTACGGCTTTTACCAACTATGCATGGCAAATCAACCAGAGGCTTGGTCCAATCTCACCCCTTTTTAGCATGCATTGCTCGCTGCTACGAAAAAACAAGACCGCTAAGAGCACCTCCACGGGAGTCCCCATCTGGGTCCCTATCGCTATTTCCGGGCCCTTCATAGGGACTCACTTTTACACCGGAGGTATCTAAACGGGAATGTAAAATAAGAACGCAACACAAAATTAGCCGCGAGTTTCCAAATTTAGCGCCATACTGGGGTGCTAAATTTCCATACAGGGTTGTTATTTTGTGAAACGTCACTTTGGTATTGATAAAAAAATGCAGAAAATCTGTTTTTCTTTTTCAGAACAATTTCGACGTAAATTAAATAGCAAGGGAATTATTCAATATTTTTGCTTCTAGTGCGCCGAGTGCGCCAGTCCAACTCAGCGAAGAAGTAATTACAGTAAAAGATCAGCTATAATGAGGAGCAATACGCACCGGCGGCCGCTAGAACCCGAAATATTCATGGATTTTTCGTGAAAGAAAATTCTACTATTTTTATTATGAAAGTTATTCCAAGGAGGAGGTCTTCCAGGAATCCCTCATAAGGTTCCTTTAGTAACTGTTCAGTATGTTCTTCAAGTAGTTCCTCCAGAAAATCTCCCGCAAGTTTGCCTTTTGTGTCGTTGATTTGAACATGATTTGTTTTGGAAATTCATCTAAGATACCTGGCAGGTTCTCCGGGAGTTTCTCAGCAGTTTCCCAGTTTCGGATTTTGTTACAAGTTTTTTCTCCGAGACATCCTTCAGAGAAAAAAAAACTGTGGAAGCATTCCTGCATGATTTTGTTAGTTTTTGTAGAGTTTCATGTAGGAAAACTGGTGGTATTTCAGGAGAATTTTTTTCGACTGCAAGTATAAATCCCCGAAGGAAATTTATAGGAGGAAGAAAGTCCAGAAGGAATAACGGTGAACAAATTTAGTACGACGGGTGTTCAGCTAGTCTTGCGATCAAAAGCTTAGAATTCCTGTTCCCGATTCGGTCAAAGATGTTTTCGAGTGGGCTCCTTGGGCATTGTTGTCACACAAAATACATACTCATGCAATGGCGGGCAATCAATTAATAAATGAGGAAATACGTATAGAATACTAAGTTGAGCAGCTAGTCATGTTCCAGTTTGAATGTAGAGAAATTGAAGAAGAAGGTGACTACTTTTAGCAACGCCCGGTGAGAACTCAATATGTTTACGAAGTCGCTATCCCTAAAACAGAAACCACCGGTGGGAAGATGGGGTGCTATCCTAAAATAGCACTCGGGAGGGAGCGCTATAATAAGAATAGCAATGAGGACTCCCGTGGAGGTGCTCTAAATGAATATTCATAAAATTCGATAAAACAACAAACAGATTATCGTAACATGATCACCAGGTATCCATCGATCTAAAATTTAGTTATGTAATAGATTTGTGGGGCATTACTGATACTATTTTAATATGGGTTCATTCGATCAATAGTTTTACATTCAAATTCCAAGCATTATGGTACGAGCACAATTAATCCTTGGAATTTGTTTTGTGTAAAGTGTTATACACGCCTGAGCCTACCAAATAAACGAAATTGAAAAAAAAATGTTTCTGATATGTTGCAAAACACTTTGAGCTCAGCTGATCAGTATTTTATTTTTGACAGTCCCTGCATGTTCCGTATAAGGTACAATGAAGTTACAAATGACTTTGTTGTTTATGTAGTGCACTTGTAGCAGAATCTCCAAATAGGATTGTTGGTGTGATGGTTATAGTAGAAGGTTGCAAATCTCAAGGTCCATGGTTCGATTCCCGGTTGGTGTTTGTGTTTTTATTTTCATTGTAGCTGCAAGATGTTGCAAAAAGGCTCCACCTCTTGCGCTTTTTGTGTCACAAAGGAGTTTCAAATACGACGCGTTGTGCATAAGTCAGACCTTTAGTAAGTCACACCACAGTTGTTGTTACTCACTGAGAAACAAGAGGTGTTGCTTGGGTATGAATATTCTGCGTCTGGAACAGGGAATCCATTTTTCTGAAATGCGCTTGCGAAACAAGCGACAAAAGAGAACCAACGACAAAGCTTTGTTTTTGTCGGAGATAATAATGACAAAGATCCGAAAAATTTTGTCAGCAACAAAAAAGAAGACAATCTTGTTGCTAACTTTTCATCCCGTTATTTTGCATTATTTCTAAAGCAAATTTCGGTTTTATGCTATCATAGTTTCTGCTTTTATAGAAATATTCGAGAATCGAACAATGATTACAAAATTAGCATCGTATTCTCGCAAATATCAGAGCATGCAAGGCAAATGATTCTTGTCATATTGTGTTCGGGTTCTGCTAAAGGTTTTGAAACGGTTCAGAATTTGGTTGGAATCGATTCTGGTTTTCCTTCAACCAACTTCACTTTTGCGCCAAGCAGACGATCAGATCGTCTGCATGTGAAGCAGCAAGAATTGTTTGCCCAGCGAGACTCAGGGCGAGTCCATCAAATACCCGTGGAATGACGAAAATCGAAACCGTCCTTATCCGACCACAAAATTGACCCAACGGCAAGCAAATAGTCCGAAAGCCCCAAAAATAATCCCCTAAATTAATAAAAACCCATCCAATCAACTCCTTTCTTCCTATTGAGCGACTAGACAAACGTTTAAATTTACAGATCTTATATTGTCGTTCTGATCCTACTACTTCCTACAATTCCAATAGGAATTTTGATTTGCACGGCCGTGCTTTGTTCTCGGTCCCTTCGAATGTTTACATTTGGTTAGGCTAAAAGTATCTGACCTGAATCTGCTCGCTACGCTCGAGCTCATGCGTGGTCCAACGATGGATGCGACGATGGGTGGCGGGGCAGTCTCTGCTGTGAACGCCGCCGGAGCAACGAAAGCGAAAGTGGTTGGCGGCGAGTTTGCCGCCGGAGCTACGATGGCTGTGTGGTAGTGCCGTAATCACGCCGCCGGTGCGACGAAGGTTCACGAGGTGTGCGTGGGTTCGCTGTTGGTGCGACGAAGCGTGTGTCTTACAGTCGTGCTTGGCAAAGCGAACGGCGACTGCTGCGGTAGTATGCGTGCTGCAATCGGCTACCCGATGGCTGTCAGTCGATGGTGCTGATCTTCACCCGGCGATGCGGTGGGTGGTTATCCACGTTCGCTCGTAGTGTGCGCCGACACTATCTCGTACAGATCGGTTTGCGTCGAACTGCCAGCTGTCTCGAGGCCAACGAGATGGAGAATTCTTCCGACAATTGGCGATCGGAGGGTGATTCTCGGGAGACGTGGATTCTCCCAGGCCCGTAGGTGCGATGGTGTCTCACTGGCCGGACGATGAGGCTTATAGCCTACAAACCGCCAAGCTTCCGGATCCACCTAGAGGACTCGAAGCGGTCGAATCCCCCTACAACCTACTTCCGGGTCTAGAACCCGGCAGAAACACCTTCGCGTGAAGGATTTAGGTTCCTTCACGGAGAAAAGAAAGCACACACATGTCGATTAGCACCCGGTAATCATTCAGACGGCACACCCTCATTCCAATCAAAACACATAACAAAACGCATTTACCTGAGCCTCGAGCAGCAGATTCAAAGTTTAGCTGGTTTGATGGCAGCTAATATCTTTAAAAGATCTACAAAAAAATGACACGTACTACACATTAAAATCTTTCGCACCATTATGGCGGTTCTAAGGACTCACATAGGAAATCTGCGTTTCCTCTCACTTGGGCCTGCCTAATTTCCACTATACTTTTATGTACTTTCCAAATACTAGAATAATGAGATTATACATTACAATAATATAATGTTGGATTATTCTAACAAAATCTGACTCACTCTACTTCTTCGAACAGCTAACAGTCACTTTTATAAAGATTCCACAATGTTCTGGGACCACGTCCGCTTCTAATCACTGTCCGACTTGGAAAGACCTTTGATTGGATTTTCTTATTTCTTTGTTACATTTAATATAAAAGATGTACAAACAATTGCCGTTAAAAGAAACGAACTCATCAGACAAACAAGCAAATTAAGCCCGTGAGTGGTCATAAAATTGTCTCGGGATAAGGAAATAGTGTGGTTGAACTATCGACAACTAGGAGGCGCGACAATTAATAAAAATGCCAATTATGGCTGCATTCTGGCTTTCGATTTAATCAATCTTTATAGACGAAAAGATGGTTAATCGAATTAAAATCAGAATTTAATTGCAACCTTGTTTAATTTTGTAACCGCGTTACATTACACCCATTCCCACCAAAAAAATATATTTACTCAGTAAATAGATTTTTTTTCAAGAATAGGGGTCGTTCAATTATGAGATATTTTGAGAAAATATTGTTATTATGATGTAATATTTGCATTTCGAATGAATTCTAAACTTAATAAATGAAATACAATTCTAACAATTCACAAATTCCAACAAAAACTTATCTTACCTTATTTTGACATGCGAACAATCCCATAAATATTTTAATCCAAATCGGTAATCTTCGCGGTTATCCATTATTCACCGCTTGTTTTGCATTACTTTTCTATTTTATTTGTACAGCATGCCTTCACTTTTATTTTAACACTATATTGACCATATATATATATTTTTTAACATGCTTTTTCTTACACCATTGCCATTTTCAGATTATTCACAGAACTCGTATTGCCTTATAATTTTCTTTTTCTCCTCTTCTTCTATTTTTTTACGGATCATCACTTCCACTACTCCACTTCTTCTTCTAATTCTTCCCCCTCCTAACACGTATGGCTACGATAGCCTTCTCAGATTTCAATCCGAGAAATTACAACTAAACCGAACCGAAGCTAATAACTTCACTGTCAAGTGACGACTCGACCAAACTACGCGACGTACCGAATTAAACTGAAGCTAATTGCTTCTATTTCAGATAACCATCCGAAAAATATTGCCTAAACCTATCCCTATATTACTCCCACACACCTTTATATCGCCTACTTCTAGTGATGATCCGATATTCCAATCGCGACGCATTTGTTCGTACTGCCAGCATTACTACCACTTTCTCATGAAATCCCTATGATTTCCTCTTCTCTATACTGTCAGTCAGTTTACCGTCGCGAATTACTACGATCAGTCCGAGTTCGTCGCGAAATTTTTGAACTTGTGGCTAACGATTAAAGGTGAAACTAGTGAATATTATTACAAACTATTTGAAAGTGCTGTCGAATATTTGGGAATACTGTGGAGTGATTTAGAATTAAGGTCATGAAAAAAAAACTGTTGATGTTGATGTAGAGCCTAAGTGATATGTTTTGTTAAATTCCCTTTCTTTTTAGTGTACGAAGGTGTCCAGGAAATTATCGGTTTCGAGATGGGCTAAGGTTATTTAGTGTTCTATTTTATCATTGAAAAAGTGAGTAATATAATCTTAAGCCTACGATTTTTTTTTAATAAGTGCTACCTACAATAAATATTAAATAAACGAAAATTGTACCTCCAAGGCCATCGAATTCCAAAAGCTCTACAATCAACCTATACAAAACCTATCTACAAACATGCACACGAAAATACTATTTACAGTAGTGTGGATAACTAATGGATACCAGTGCCACTTCGGATTACTTCTACAGTGCAGTAACGCATGTATGCACCAAGAGTTTTCAGTTTTTATTCACTGATCTTGTTTGTGCACTAGTATTGGTTTAGATCAACAACGGAGGAAACAGTGTACTGACGTCTCGACGTTGGATACGTGTTTTGCCTCATAGAGTGTTTTATTGATGTTTGGTTTGTGCGCACCCTGTCTACGGTGCGCCGACATAGCTTGAGGAATATTGTGTATCGGTATTCCACCGGAATTATGCTTAAGCCGATCATGCTGGATATGCTCGACAACGGAGAATTCTCGACGTTGGAGTTATTATTTCCTATTAGTGTTTTGTTATTATTTTGTTCGTGCCTACTTACACAACTGTACACTACCATAGCCTAACGATACTGATGGATTGGTATTTTTAGCAATCTCGAATGCTCATCGCGAATGGGCTCGACAACGGAGGAAACAGCGAACTGACGTCTCGACGTTGGAGTTACAGGTACCTTTTGAAGTGTTTTGTTGATACTTTGTTTATGTGCACCTTCGCAGTGGTGCACCGTCATAGCTGTATGTGTTTTGTGTCTTATTTGCGCTGTAGATCAGCTGATCTAAACACGCCTAATCGATTGCCTGAAAGGTCCTCCAATTCATAGCAATGTGCACCCAATTTCGCTACTACTTTTGCTGGAGAGTACGTTTCAGCTAGCTTCGAGTTAAAGTTTTTGGCTTTGTTGGATAGAAAGAAGTTCTTTTTGAGGATAATTTCTCCCACCTTGAAATCAGACGTTGCCGCTCTAGCCCGAAGGTTATAGTATTTACTATACTTTTCGTAGGCTTTTTTCAGATTATTTCTGACTTTTTCGTACACCTGTTTCATTTCATCGTTCAATTCTTTTGTGTCGTAATCTAAGTCAGCTGTAGTTTCGCGAATCCTTTTGTATTCATCCCCGAGCCTATGTAATTTCTCCCGTGGTTAATGAAGTATGGGGTAAATTCGGTTGACTCGTGCACGGCGGTCCTAATGGCCATGGCAACTTCCTGCAAATTAACATCCCAGCGTTTTTGATCGCCTCCTTTTAAGTATGCACGGATGGCTGCCACGATCACTCGATTTACCCTCTCGGTAGGGTTATTCGCTGGGTGATAACTCGCGTTTTTCCAGTGACTTATTTTGTATTTGGATATTAGTGCGTCAAATAATCCGGATTTAAACTGAGGTCCGTTGTCGGATATTAATATCTCGGGTACGCCGAACATTAGAAAAACCATCGATTCCAAAAATTTCACTAATGCCGGAGTTTTAGCTTCTCGCATTGGCTGCACTAATACAAACTTTGAGAAATGATCGGTGACAACCAACAAAGTAGTATTTCCCGTAGTTGACCTGGGAAATGGACCCACATAGTCGACGGATATTACTTGCCACGGCATGCTGGCAATTTTTTGCCGGCCCATAGGCGGAACTTTGGCATTATTGGGGAATTTTGATGTTTTGCATATATCACATCCCATACAATACCGCTTAACATCCACGCTCAAGCTAGGCCAATAATATTTTTCCTGAATCCTTCGCAAAGTTTTGAAGTAGCCGAAATGGGAAATGTTGTGTTCTGCTTCTAGTATTTTGATACGGTCGGCCTTGGGTGGAACCAGTTTCCATTCATACCGGGGGTCTTCGGAACGCCCCGATGGAATGTATTTGTAGACCTTCCCACTGACTAGTCTGAAATCTTTGTATTTGTCCGGTTTGGTTTCTATGCAGTTTTTCAATCGTTGTAGGTCTAAGTCCACCGTAAGAACATCGACGTCAACAGCTCTCGACAACGCGTCTGCAATGACGTTCAGCTTCCCCTTCCGATACTCCAGACTAAAGTCATGCTGCTGCAGCTTAAGGGCCCATCGCGCTAGACGAGCAGAGTTTCCTTCGATGCTGATTTGGTTCAACCATCTTAGCGACTGTGCGTCGGTAACTACGCGAAACTTTGTTCCTTCGACGAAGTGTCGGAACTTTTCGATGGCGAGGATCACTGCAAGGCACTCCCGCTCGGTCGCTGAATATTTCATCTGGGTGGCGGAGAACTTGCGAGAGAAGAACGCGATAGGTCGCCGTACTCCTTCTTGGTATTGAACTAATACCGCTCCAGCTGCGACTGCAGACGCATCGGATTCAATAACAAACTGCTGGTTGAAGTCCGGGTTCGAAAGGACTGGAGGTGCCGTGAGTATCCCTTTAATATTATTGAATGCCAGATCTGCTTCCGCTGTCCATATAAGTTTGTTCTTGTTCTTCTTCAGAAGGTTCGTTATAGGAGCAAGAATGGTTGAGTAATTTTGAATAAACTGTTTATAGAAACCCACCATTCCTAACAGCCTTCGGACTTCCTTCAATGTCCGGGGTGCCGGATAATTTAAAATGGGGTCTAATTTCCCACTGTCGATTGATAAACCTTTTTCTGACAATATGTAGCCCAGGTACGAGATACGCTTCTGACAGAATCGTGACTTTTCGACACTTATGGACAGGTTGGCTGCCCTCAGTCGTTCTGCTATTAACCGGAGTAGCCTAAAGTGCTCTTCCAAGCTATTGGACGTGATGACAATGTCATCCAAGTACACGAATACTTGAGGTTCTAAATCGAACCCCAAAACACGATTCATGAGTTTGGTCTGGGTTACTGGTGCTCCTGTCAGTCCAAAGGGCATAACCTTGAACCTATACAGCGACTTCCCGGCCCTAAACGAGGTATAATCCCGACTTTCTACTGCTAGTGGTATTTGCCAGTACGCTTTGGATAAGTCGATTATCGAAAAATACTTGGCTTTTTCGATTCGACCTAGGATAACTTGCATATCTGGAAATGGATAGGCCTCCTTCTTTGTGACCTCGTTTATCCGTCGACAATCGAGACACAGTCGCCATTCACCAGAGGATTTCTTGACGGGAAGAAGTGGATTACACCAATCGGAGGTGGACTCTTCAATCACATCCAACTCTTTCATACGGTTGATTTCTCTCTGCATTTCCTTCTCGATCGCTGGGGACCAACGATACCTTGGGGGTCGTTTGGGCTTTTCTCCCTCCAAAATTTCAATTTTATGCTCCAGGACCGAAGTTCTTCCCAATTGTCCATCTCCTTTCAGATAACTGACAATCTGAAGAAGTTCCTGTCTCTCGCCTTCTGTTAACTCATGCTCTGTTGTGATCTGTTCTAGCTCGGTATTTTCCGGTATTTCGATGGACGGTAAATCCAAGCTCGTATCCTCTTCAATTTTGGTCGGTGGATTGACATCCGTCGTTCGTTCAAAAACTAAATTTATTTCAGTCTCGTCTTCGGCAAAATATCGGTCGATGCAATTTATATCCATGCGGTCAATTCCAACAAAATTCGTCTCTAATCGGGTTAGACCTCCGTTCTCTTCAAGAGCCGGAGTTATTCGGAAAACTCTCCAAAAATCATTCCCCAAAATTAATTTTTTTGCCAAATTTGGGACAAATAGGGTAGGAACGACCTTAGTTGTCCCCTTGAAAGTATACGGAATATACACTAAGCTGACACATTCGTGTGAAGTTCCATCTGCGGTCCGGATTTGAACACTTGATGGAGTTTTTGCAAAGTTGTGTTTATGCAAAATTTCTTGATCGCTCAAGATACTAGCGGCAGCTCCGGAATCAAGGAGTCCCTTTACTTCGGTTCCAAGAATATTGACGGTTATGTATGGACATCGATTTTCTTTAACGTTAATCGTCATGACCTGTGGAAATTTGTCGTAAATCGGTGGCTGGGGAGTCGATTTCATTAACGGAGAGGGGCTGCTCCCTGATTCCCTTCCGTTGACTCGTTTTTTGCTTCGGGGTGACCGTGTCGATGATTGCTAGGGCAGTTCATAACCACCACTTCTGGCTGTCCACAAATGTGACAGAACAATCTTTTTCCCTTTGAGCAATTTCTCCAAAAGTGACCAAATTGTCGACAGTTCCAGCAAAGGATAGAATTTGGTTGATTGCTGATTTCTTCTGCAGTATTGTCTGCCCTTTCTTCTGAAATTCTAGGATTCCTCTGCCGACCGCGGGTGATTGCGTTGATTTCTGCCTCTTCCTCATCATCTTCTCTTGTACAATCATGGTCATCAATGCAATGTACGTTGAATGGCCGACCTCTTGGAGCATATGATCGATAAACCGATTTATCTAACTCATAGCAGAGGTTGCATAGAGTTTCGACATCCAAGGCATCCGTATCCATGAAAGCAAGATGCGGTCTGTACCAATCCCGCATGTTGTCCAACATTATGTTCCGCTTTGTCCTTTCCGAAAGTGGCCTGGATAGTTGTTGACACAAACGTTCTACTTCGCCCATGAACGTAACAAAAGTCTCATTGGGCAACTGTTTGCGTTCCCTAATTTCCCTTTCAATCACTTTGTCCTTATTAGGCACCTCGAAACGCAATCGCAGATAGCGCTTTAAAATTTGCCATGAATGAAATTTGTTACTGAAGGTATAATACCAAATTTCAGCTGGAGATTCTGGCCGGAATAAGAAATTGGCCTTGCTTAAAAGTTCTTCTTCCGAAACCTGGTTGTTTCGAGCTAACACATCGACCCTCTTTAAAAATTCTTCTGCTGACATTCCCCTTGCTTCCCCACTGAACTTAATCGGCCATTTGTTGATTGGGATCCTATGCTGATTTTGATAATTACGGTTCTCAAAATGTTCGTATGGACGTGGATTGGTAGCATTTACTTCTCGTCGATAATCTACGGGCTGAGATCGCCCCCGTGGCTGGATTGGGGTTGATGTTCTGTTGCTCGTCCTATTATTCGCCGGTTCGATCGGCTGTGAAAGTCCTCCTTCGGTGTATAATCCTGCTCGTCCGGACCGATCATAGTTGCCAGTCTGGTGGTCTGGTCTTTGGAGCACATTCCTTTCGTCTGCACCAATATCCGGGTTTGTTGCTGCTCTCCGCTGATATTCTTGCATTCCATGCGTGATTCGTACCATGAGGTTCTCCAATTGATTCGAAAGCACATCTTCGACAATACGGCTGACTTCTGCTCTGAGTCTAGTATTTTCTCCTATGGTTGGAGTCGCAGGACTCCCTTCTTCGGCAATAACTTCGTAGAGTGCCGAGTAAGTGGGCGGTCGTACCGTCGAAAGTGGTGGAAGCTGCGTAGACGGTGATTGGAGCGTTTCCGTTGGTGGTGCCGGAAGAGTAGTTGATGGTAAGGTCTGAGTGCATGTGGCTTGAAACAATGGACGAAATGAATCATCCGACCGTATTGACTGATTTAGAAAAGGGTTCATAGTCTTGTTTGTCTTTGGAGTCGAATTTGGTAAAAATCCCACCCTCGGACGCCGAAGTCCATTACTTGCATCCCTTGAAACACCCGTCGCATTTTCCCTCAAAGCGTTCAACGAGGCCGCCCCAGATTCTACTTCTCTTTGTTCATTATTAGGTGGGAACTCATATAATGGATTCCTGGGAATAGCTCCCGTATTCCTCAGTGGCATGGTTTGATGATTATTAGTATTAGCAGTGGTCATCGTCGGAACTCGGTCCTCAGGGTGACCAAAAGTGTCAAACAGAAATTCGATTTCGTCGAGGACTTCTTCCTTTAATTTTAACTGTCTCTCGTTTAACGCGTTAAGGCGATTAACCCGTATACGAATATGGCGTAGTCTAGAAATCAAGGCCTGCTTTCCCCCCTGAACTTCAAAATCTTGTCTAAGCATTATTAACTTCACCTGGATTACCGATACTTCATCCTCTATGGTCTTGTGAGTTGTAATCAACCGTGGGTGTTGAAGCTCTTCCAACTGGATTTTTCTTAACTCTCCCCGTTGTTCCTGCATTGGTGCTTGAGTCATATTAATATTGCGTATTTCTAACTCGTATTGTACTTCATCCGGTAGAAGATCGTTAGGATTAATGTACGACCCTAGCCCAAAATGGCTAGAAGCGTTCGCCATGGTGGCGATAGAATTATATACTTTTCTAAATAAAATTTAATGAAAATATGAACACCCTTAATGCTAAATAAATTCCAATTCACTTCCCAAAATTCAATGCACTAATACTAAATTTATATTGTAGGTCCGACCGATCAACGAATTTAATAACGAAAGATGGTTCCTAAACGTATCCCAATTCAAATATATACAGCAGCTAAACGTAAGTACTAATCCTAAATAATGAGTTCCAAAAATAATCTTAATAATAGCAAACGAGTCCAAATTCAAATTTCAATTATTAACCTAAATGCAAATATTCGTACCTCAAATTCAATTTCAAAAAACCTATAATTTGTTCGCACGCCCTATTTTCTCAAAATGCCCCACGTTGGGCGCCAAATGAAACGGTTCAGAATTTGGTTGGAATCGATTCTGGTTTTCCTTCAACCAACTTCACTTTTGCGCCAAGCAGACGATCAGATCGTCTGCATGTGAAGCAGCAAGAATTGTTTGCCCAGCGAGACTCAGGGCGAGTCCATCAAATACCCGTGGAATGACGAAAATCGAAACCGTCCTTATCCGACCACAAAATTGACCCAACGGCAAGCAAATAGTCCGAAAGCCCCAAAAATAATCCCTAAATTAATAAAACCCATCCAATCAACTCCTTTCTTCCTCTTGAGCGACTAGACAAACGTTTAAATTTACAGATCTTATATTGTCGTTCTGATCCTACTACTTCCTACAATTCCAATAGGAATTTTGATTTGCACGGCCGTGCTTTGTTCTCGGTCCCTTCGAATGTTTACATTTGGTTAGGCTAAAAGTATCTGACCTGAATCTGCTCGCTACGCTCGAGCTCATGCGTGGTCCAACGATGGATGCGACGATGGGTGGCGGGGCAGTCTCTGCTGTGAACGCCGCCGGAGCAACGAAAGCGAAAGTGGTTGGCGGCGAGTTTGCCGCCGGAGCTACGATGGCTGTGTGGTAGTGCCGTAATCACGTCGCCGGTGCGACGAAGGTTCACGAGGTGTGCGTGGGTTCGCTGTTGGTGCGACGAAGCGTGTGTCTTACAGTCGTGCTTGGCAAAGCGATCGGCGACTGCTGCGGTAGTATGCGTGCTGCAATCGGCTACCCGATGGCTGTCAGTCGATGGTGCTGATCTTCACCCGGCGATGCGGTGGGTGGTACACGTTCGCTCGTAGTGTGCGCCGACACTATCTCGTACAGATCGGTTTGCGTCGAACTGCCAGCTGTCTCGAGGCCAACGAGATGGAGAATTCTTCCGACAATTGGCGATCGGAGGGTGATTCTCGGGAGACGTGGATTCTCCCAGGCCCGTAGGTGCGATGGTGTCTCACTGGCCGGACGATGAGGCTTATAGCCTACAAACCGCCAAGCTTCCGGATCCACCTAGAGGACTCGAAGCGGTCGAATCCCCCTACAACCTACTTCCGGGTCTAGAACCCGGCAGAAACACCTTCGCGTGAAGGATTTAGGTTCATTCACGGAGAAAAGAAAGCACACACATATCGATTAGCACCCGGTAATCATTCAGACGGCACACCCTCATTCCAATTAAAACACATAACAAAACGCATTTACCTGAGCCTCGAGCAGCAGATTCAAAGTTTAGCTGGTTTGATGGCAGCTAATATCTTTAAAAGATCTACAAAAAAATGACACGTACTACACATTAAAATCTTTCGCACCATTATGGCGGTTCTAAGGACTCACATAGGAAATCTGCGTTTCCTCTCACTTGGGCCTGCCTAATTTCCACTATACTTTTATGTACTTTCCAAATACTAGAATAATGAGATTATACATTACAATAATATAATGTTGGATTATTCTAACAAAATCTGACTCACTCTACTTCTTCGAACAGCTAACAGTCACTTTTATAAAGATTCCACAATGTTCTGGGACCACGTCCGCTTCTAATCACTGTCCGACTTGGAAAGACCTTTGATTGGATTTTCTTATTTCTTTGTTACATTTAATATAAAAGATGTACAAACAATTGCCGTTAAAAGAAACGAACTCATCAGACAAACAAGCAAATTAAGCCCGTGAGTGGTCATAAAATTGTCTCGGGATAAGGAAATAGTGTGGTTGAACTATCGACAACTAGGAGGCGCGACAATTAATAAAAATGCCAATTATGGCTGCATTCTGGCTTTCGATTTAATCAATCTTTATAGACGAAAAGATGGTTAATCGAATTAAAATCAGAATTTAATTGCAACCTTGTTTAATTTTGTAACCGCGTTACAGTTTGTCGCTAGGTGCGTTTGTCAGTAACAAACTCTGTTGACGACAAAGGGTAGGGTAAAAGTTCCAATAGTCGTGGGTGTTCCTATAGTTGTGGTAGTGCTATTTTTACAAAATTCACGTCTCAAACGCAGCAACCCATCTAGTCTACCAATTTGTTGACATGTCAATAGACGAAATAACAAAAAACAGTTATGGATTTCACGTAAAATCGGTAAAGTATCATTTAAATACCTTATATTTTTCTCTGCCTTGCACCAATAGTTACGGTAGTGTTCCCATAGTTGCGAGTCCCATATGAAAACAATGAGATTCGCAACTATAGGAACCCGAATTGAAAATTACCGCAACTATTGGAACACTGCACCCATAATTGGAGGTACCATTTTAGGAAACAATGATGGGTGTTGCTGCAGTTAGCTCTGTTTTTGGATGAAATATAATGAATAACCTTTCATATAATGTATGTGGAATGAAGTATGGACTTGGTGTGAACCAACAAATAGTGATAGAACGTGCTTAGTTCCTCCACTATTGGGTCTTTTACCCTATGTGCAAAAACGATAATCTTAGTTCACAAAATCATTCAGACTAATTTGTTTAATAGGTCAACTACGCTCGATACATAGTCGATAAGGACTTTTTCTTAATTAGATCCCTGAATAATTGTGTTTATTCTGTGTGCCTTGTGAAATCAATTCTGTCGATTCGACTTTTTGTTCCGATTCCCGTTTACGAGTGCCGTGAGAAATGGCGATATGAATGAACTCCGATGAACTTTCAGTGTTGATGTACATCGACAAAAGTCCAATTTAAGTGACGTTTCTGTGTGAGATTTGTCGATACCCTTCTACAAATCGAGAACAGTTTAAAAACTTAAATATGGAGGTGAAACGGTAAGTTTTTTTTTAAACAGCTCAAAAACATAGATTTAATTATATGAATAATTCGTTTCAGAGTGCGAGTAACCAACCGCAAACAATTTAATTTGCTGGTCACTCACTTGGAGGCCCAATGCCACGGGTGGCGGACCGAATTCCATTAAAATTTTGTCGCCGATGGACAAAATTTGACAAAATGGTAAATCATGCTGGTATGTAAAAAGAAATTTGTATTTGGATGTATTTAGGAAATTTGGGTACTGATGAAACCAAATTTCCTGCACCGGGCACGTAGCCGAACTCTGGCAAAACATTTTCGGAACTAACTCTCTCATATATAATTTTGTACAATGCCAACCAAGTAGAATGAGTATTTAGTATTGTCCGGCTGTTACACACTTGCTTCATCAGCAACGGTGCTCAATAAAGTAGGGTTGTGTGAGATTGTGCCAGTTGGTCTTCAGATCCCAACCCGACCACATGAGCGAAGAGAGATCGTCACTCGAATTCAGTTCATTCAAAGTTAATTTTATGCCGGGTATTAAGTCACCCGGAGTGGAAATTAAATACTTATGTCTGAAACTCGATTATGCATGGGTACAACATGTGATAGATTTAGTTCGGAAAAGGTATTGGAGGGTAACCGCTCCCTTCGGTGGGGTTTGATCCCACGAAACCAGTACGCTAGACAGGTGCTTTCCCTACTAAGCTACAAAGGACCTCCGTCGTCCTCATATCGACATTGACTAGTTCGTTTACTATAGGTTCGTGCCTGATGCACATAAAATTGTTATTTATTAAAAACAACAATCCACAATCTTCCAGATGTATTGGAGGCCTTAGGGTCTGAGGGAAGGGTTTTCCGTTAAAAAAGCACGTGGTAGCACTATCTGCGAGAGAAAATTGTCGCCAAAATAATTTCATCATTATGCAGTTTATAATTGCTTTAGAATTTGCCGTAAACGGAGAACAAAAGGAATTGGCAATAATGGGGAAGAAATTTTTCACTCATGCAGTGGTTCGGCGAGAGAACAGCAGCAGCGCCGACCAATCACGCAATAAGGAAATCAAAATAAACAAACTCCAGCTGGTTTTGGAAAATAAAAAAAACATAAGACGTTTCTAGAACAATATTAGAAAATATCGTGAGAGGACTTTGGACAAGGTTTCCACATAAGCTTTGAAAAGAATTTGGGTAATAAAAGTGGTGATGGTGTAAATACAAATGTAGTACAAATAAGACAAATAAGACAAAAAAGACAAAGAAGACAAATGGAGTTAGTTCCTCCAGGTATTCCTCCTCCTTAGTTAGTTCCTCTAGGCTCCTCAAGAAATTCCTTCGGAAGTTCCTACAGGATTTCCTTCGGAAGTTCCTCCAGAATTTCCTTCGGAAGTTCCTCCAGGATTTACTTCAGAAGTTCCTCCAGGAATTCCTTCAGAAGTTACTCCATGAATTCCTTTGGAAATTTCTCCAGGAATTCCTTTGGAAGTCCCTACAGGAATTCCTTCGACAGTTCCTCCAGGAATTCCTTTGGAAGTCCCTCCAGGAATTCCTTCGGAAGTTCCTCCAGGAATTCCTTCGAAAGTTCTACCAGGAAAAGTTCCGGAGAAATTCCTGGAGGAACTTCCGGAGGAATTCCCGGAGGAACTTTCGGAGGAACTTCTTGTCTTGTTTATCATTAATTATTTATCTCGTCCCATTCCTACATTTGTATTCTATTTATTTTCCTAGGTATCTCCGTGTTTACAAATGGGAAAACGAAAACGATACCAGCAGAGAAATTTAGAGACGTAACGTGGCTTGAAACCGTACATACTTTGGACTCCGCAAGACGCTCCGACCGAATAGAGTTTTCCGGCGTACAGAACAGACTATCTATAAAACGCCCATCAGACCGGTAGTCCTCTATGGACATGAGACCTGGACGATGCTCATGGAGGACCAACGCGCACTTGGACTTTTCGGAAGGAAAGTGTTGCGTACTATCTCCGGTGGGGTGCAGATGGCGGACGGTACGTGGAGGAAGCGAATGAACCAAGAGTTGCATCAGCTGTTGGGAGAACCATCCATCGTTCACACCACGAAAATCGGACGACTGTGATGGGCCGGGCACGTAGACAGAATGTCGGATAGTAAATCGGTGAAAATGGTTCTCGACAGCGATACGACGGGCACAAGGAGGCGAGGGGCACAGCGAGCAAGGTGGATTGATCAGGTGGAGGACGATTTACGGACCTTCCGTAGATTGCGTGGTTGGCGACCTGCAGTCATGGCACGAGCTGAATGGAGTAGACTCTTATGTACTGCACAGGCCACTCCGGCCTTAGTATGAGCAAATAAATAAATAAAACAGAGGATATGCAGAACATGATATTAGAATTTAACGCGAATTTAATATGTTGAAAATGTCCAGTCATAATGGCAAGAAAAGCTACTAGGAGGTCCACTATTGGACATTTTAACCTATATGGGTCCGATTCAAAGAATAGATGTTTGTAATGAGTAAATGAATGCACTTCATGAAATATGTCAGACATGTTTGTAGTCGCATCATAATATTGCCATTGAATGGTCGGTAGACAAAACCACTGAGTAGCAAACTCGTAAAAAGGAGCAAATTAGGTCACAGACTAAACTAAATGATGATATGACGCTTAATTTACCGCATCCAAATGTGTAAAAAGATTCTTATCACTACACGGTTGACTCACATAATCCTTTAATAATTCAAGTGTAATGAATTCAAATACGTGTATCCTTCATTCAAAGAACTCATCAACCAAGTTAGAAATAGATCAAACAGATTTTAATGAACCCTGCTCCTTTTGTGTGAATCCTCCAGGCGATGGATGTTGGAAACTAGCTGGCAGCTTGCCTATCCTTCCTTTCGGACTGTGCACTTGAAGGGTTACTCTGAAACGATTAGCATCAAAAGCACCGGAGTTGAACCGTCTTCATCATCATCATCAAACTCACATATCCTCGGTTCGCTTGCGCTCGGCTGTGACTCCGCAAGGGATGGATTTATTTTGGCTTTCACGGAGTAGCTGACTACGATGAATCGTTTGAATCTTTCTCAAAATCACACGGCTCCATGCTCAGAACACTCTCCGATGGCTACCAAGCGGAACTTATTCCATCAAGTGGGATCCGTTTTGCTACTTGAGATGTACCCTTTTCAAAATCAAAATTATTTCGCTCTATATGATTTTGTCCGACTGTTTCAGGTCCTAATGCACCTTTAATACATACTGACTGCAACTTTAATGGTTGCTTTTAACGATGACATTTAATTCTCTATGCGGTGATTTTGAGAGCTAATCAAATGTTAATATGATTTTTTTTTCTACATACGTATTTCACTTGCAATGATAATGATTCAAAGATAGCATTCCTGAACCTAATTTATTGTACAAAAATTGATTAACGTTTGATAGTGGTGTGTAAAATGCTCTCCAAAAAATCGTCTGATGATTTTTTTTGTAAAAAGTTGAGGGATTTTGAGAAACTACTGGAGATTTTGTAAATAATATTAGAATATCGTATGATAGTTTTCGGGGTAAAATTATTACCATTTCATGTTTATTACGTTTATTTATCTGATTGTGTATAACATCATCAGTTTTTGTACATTCAAAAACGAAAAGAACTAAATCAACCCGTTTATTTATAACGATTTTACCCAAACCTGGTAATATGCACCTTTCGATAATCACGTAGCCACTATTAAGTATTATGACCTTATATGTAGAAAAGAAGTAATTTACACAATCTCTTTTGCTTCCTCGCCAGTTCTTCTTCCGCATTAGCTGTACAATATTTTGGTCTATACTCTAAGCAAAAATTCATGCAAAAGCCTGTCTGTAAGTGCTTCCGAGGAAGGTAGTGAATTGTGCCCGTCTTCCTTCTGCCATTAAATATTTGTTGTGCCTCAGTCGAAAATCGGTGCTAGGTCCTTTGACTCCCAGGCCGAAAGCATAACGGCCGATGTCATAAAAGATTAAAGCAATGACGACGCTATGGCTGTTCCATTGGTGAAACGAAAGGATTTCCCTCCTATTGCATACACAGAGGCACTTGCCGTCGATGTAGACATTCCGACGGAGGGCACGTTCTATGGAAGGGAAAACCGAGAAAAGGTAGTCCCATTTTCGATATGATAGGTTATGAAATGCCTTGATTCGATCCCGACCCCTCGATGCTGTGAAGCTCTGTGACCCGAGCCCATAAAGGACTTTTTATTAAACGATAAAATTTTTTCTTTATCAAAACTTACGATTATGAATATGTGGCTCGTAATGGGTTTTATGTATGTTGAAGCTATTATGAGTGTGTAAATATCGTCAGCATTATGTTGGAATGGTTTATGGGTGGCAGAGAAACGAATTATCAGAGCATTTTTTCTATCGGAAATTGCAATTTTGAAGTTTATTCTAATGGCTGCAATATTGCACAAATTTGGGAAGAAACGGCTTTCTACAAATTGGGATAACTCAGCTCTTCATGTCACAGCTTCCATATACATGCTATCAAAACTAAATAATTCAGATGCAAAAAGAATTGTTTATTATTTTTGCAGTTTTTAGCAGCCTGCATGTTAGCAGAAAAAATATAAAATCAAGGCTTATCCCTTTTACTGTGACATAGGATGATTGTGTGAGCGTTTGATGGTAGATGGAAAATTTCTCCTGCAGTGCATAACTCATTTGAAGTGAATAATTTACCAGACATTTTCCATAGTTCTGGAATATTCTAGATTGAATTTCATTGGGTTAGGAGCTTGCGATCCTTAGCCGTGTTTGTTGCTTTATTGTTACTCAAAGTGTCGACAAGAATTAAACAAATTGAAAATCAATTCACTGCGTCTTTTGAATTGTTGACCTTTCAAAATATCTGATTTTGTGTTGGCTGCACACTTCCTGGAAAGTCCATGACATCGTGAGAGAGTTCTGGGATATTCTGGGTAATTCAAACTTTATCTGAGATCAAGATTTAAGATCTATAGCTGATACAGTACACCACATACTGGAAATATTAGGTTTGATTTCCACTTATAGGCAGTGGATTTTATCACAAAATTCCATTAATATTGATCTCTTCATGCAACGAAATTGTGAGTTGATATCTGGGAAGGGGCGTCTAACATGGCTTTGATCCTCACAAGTTCAATTTCACCCTTGCATGGCGGATGGTATTCGACGACAGTTAAGGTCACTCCTGACGGAATCCAAGCTTAAAAGTGCTCGCGTTTTCGGGGGCACACCACTCGATACAGAAGTGAGATGAAGCCGTCGTCCTCTGGGAATGTGATATCTGGGAGAGTTACCAAACGCCTTTGGTTCTACCTTAACTCTAATTTTATTATCTACTTACATACTATATATATATACATGATCAGGTAACTATCGAGAGGTAAATATTCATAATTATTTACCTATCGATGAGCTGCCTGGTTTTCATTGTCCCGATCTACCTTGACGGGTAGATGCTTTGAGACAATGTAGTGGTAGATCACCACAGAAGCAACGCACAACTGTCATTTTTATTATTTCACGCATGCTGCGATGCAGCAAAGCTAAATCAACAAAAATGACAGTTGTGCGCCGCCTCTGAATCGAGTGGTGTGCCCCCGAAAACGCGAGCACTTTGGAACTTGGATTCCGTCAGGAGTGACCTTAAAAGGATACCGTAATCCGGACTCCGGAGGAATATTGATCGCCGGGGTAACATTGATCAGTTTCACCACTTTCAAGAAATGATTAAAATATTATTTCCTGTTATCACAATGACTTATTGTGAATAAGCTATCTTAATCTTTACTAACTTTGCTGCTGAATGATATAAACTTTCGCCAGAATTTGAAAAATAAAATCAACATTAATTTTTGAGCTCACAGCATGCTGCCAAAAATGCACTCAAAACAAGTATAATAACAAAAAAGTTAAGCTCGTACCTATAGTTATGTGATAAGCAATCTTATTTTCTTGGTTAATCCATAGTTTTTGTTTCGAAATTTTGTTATATATTGTTGAAAAACCAGATAATTCCACTAGCGGTGATGATGTTTTTCTCGAAACAATCGATGCACATCGCTTCAGCGTAAGAGATTCCAACTATATTTGTCAACCTTAAGACGTTTGCATACGCTTTCTCTGTGGATAAATGATTGATCAAAGCTACCCCAAAACTTTTTTTAAATAAGTTTGAAATTATCAAATGATCAAGAACAACAACCTTATTCCGTCGTGCGGGGCTTCTTTTGACAAATCAAAGGCTACTTTGGACATTTTAAAACAAGAATTACAACGAAAATTACTATAAAATTGTCATTATCACCAATCGGGTGTCTTGTTGTTAGTTGGATGGCAACTTTCTGTTTCAAATTTCGTATTTTTTCCGTTTAATCTTTTCAAAAAATCAAAAATCCAAAGTATCCTCCGGAGTCAAAAGAAGCCCCGCACGACGGTACATACTTTATACATGTAGCAGTACTTGTTTTAAAAATATAAAAAAAGCTATAAGTTCACTTACGGGAGAAATATTTACAAAACAATTAAAAAATGGTCAATGTTCCACCGGATTACGGTACCTACTTATCTGGTAGTGAAGCCTGATCACTGTTGTCCTTCTAGTGAGGGGGTGCAACATGTGGGGTGAGCATGTGGTGAGGTTTAACATTCGGCTCTGCTAAACTTCTATGAAAACCTGCATGTAATTGCAAGCAGGCTCTCCCAAAGCGACCATGTGCCGCTTTAAGTATGCTAACCCATTCTGGAGTGGGGACCTCTGAACAAACCTGCGTACGTGAGCATCTGTTCCCCGTGTTAGAGGCGGCCCAGAATAGTGCCTGGCCGGAGCGAATAGCTGAACAAGAAATTCGGTACCACGTCAGCTATTTACCTAAGAGTTGCACAAGTTGCCTTCCATGCATGCGAGTTGCCAGATGCTGCAAAAGATGAAGGTGGAGGTAGTAGTGCTTCGGTCCGCATAGTGCACTTACGGAGAGTGTTCAAAACATGACGTGAAACTTGTCATTGGTGACACAAATGCAACAGGTCGCAAACCGCAGAACGTTGCGTCACGGCTGGATGGGCTGAGGACTGAGGGAGCTCCCGTTGTCGGGAAACTTTTTGTCCGAATAGGACAGATCTGCTGTCGAGAACTATCCGAGTCGATTGCGATCGCGACCGAGGTGGGAGCTGAAGGGCTCAAGGACAATGTTGGGAGTTCAATGGCTCAAAGGCATTGAAAATCAGGTATCGGAGTAGGCTGGAGACTAGTTCAGTAGAAAGTGGCGTGCTAATGCACCGGTTCGGGTCATCTGGGGACCATTGGACCGGAAGCTCTATCCACCCAAAATTTTTGGACCAACCATGTCACTCGTCCAACCACCTGTCAGTGTTGGTAAAATCACTCATAAATCTCAATCAACGAGCGCTCCCGTGCGAACGAAATCGCCTGCGATTTGAAAGGAATGCATCACGCTTGAATTTTTCATGCTAAAACGCATCATTTCACTCATTTGCCACAAAATCATTTTGGTTTAAAAACGCATTAGAAATCACTTTGGGGGCAATTTATTGCTTATACATAAAAGAGTGTCTAATATTTTATGCGACAAACGTCAATTCTCTGTTTTTAACGAAGGAGAACAAAAGAAAACCTACGATGATTCAAATGGATGATTCAACTCATCCATGAGTTTTTAGGTGCTGAGTTGGGTGCGTTTTAACTCACGCTTTATTTGAATCATCCATGAGTTTTGAGATTTTGAGTTTTTACCAACACTGCCACCTGTTGAGGTGAGAAAGTGCTTAAGGCTTGAGCTGATCTATGAATATGCTGACCAGGTGAAAAAGTTGGTGTTGGTAACGTTATAGACTTCTACGGATGCGGGTCGACGGTATCGGAGGCGTGAAAGAACCATGGAGCTGAACATATAGCGACTGTCGGCGGAGCAATTCGCTTATAATCTTGATGAATGATTCGAAGGACACTCAACTGGAGAGACGGTCAAAACATTAGCCACAGAGGTGCTTGATACAACAAAGGGAATCAGGGGAAAGGATGGTTTGATGTGGAGTGCAAAAAAGCGACAGATACTAATGCATCACTTATTTTGACAGTTCACAGAGCTTGTTTACAAGGTGTTAGAAAAACTCAAAGGTGCAGCCCAATATGGTTGTACGCAGAAATGACGAAGGACTATGTATCAGTATTTCAATTATATCAAATATATCAAATCTCCTAATGCTGGTCCTGAAAAGATCTAATTTATTTATTCTGATAAGAAACAAAACACATAATTAAAGAAGAAAAATCAGAAATACTACAGCGGCTCTCAACCTTTTTGTTGAGATGTACTCCTTCAAACTTTTACATGCATTGAGGTATCCCATATTTTTTATTTGGCTCTTCAAAAAGTTTTGTTATTCCGTGCAACTTAACAATTAAAATTTCGTTCATACATCAAGCTTCCTTTAGAACTATAAGGACTTTTGGAGGCTTTCGAGCTTCTTTAAAGTAACTACTTGAAAAGCGGCTTTCCCGAGCCTATTAAATCTAGGCATGAGCATTTTGACAGGACGTTTCTGAGCCTCTTTAAAGCAGGCTTCCAAGCCTCTTTGAATAACATTCCGAGTATCTCGAAGGGAAGCTTCAGAACCTTTTGAAAGGAAGCTTCCGAACCTCGTGAAAGAAGGCCTCCATGCCTTTTGAAAGCAGGTTTCCGAGCCTCTTGAAAGGAGTATTCTCAACATCTTGACATGACGCTTCTGCGTTTTCTGTGCACTTTGAAATGACACTTCTGAGCCTAATGAAAGCAGGCTTTCAAGAAGGAGAACTCCGAAGAAGAAACCCGAGTATCGAGGGAAAGCTTCCGAGCCTCTTGAAAGAAGGCTCCCGAGCCTCTTGAAAGAAGGCTCCCGAGCCTCTTGAAAGGAGGCTTCCGAGCCTCTTGAATGGAGGCTTCCGAGCCTCTTGAAAGGAGGCTTCCGAGCCTCTTGAAAGGAGGCTTCCGAGCCTCTTGAAAGGAGGCTTGAGCCTCTTGAAAGGAGGGCTGAGCCTCTTGAAAGGAGGCTTCTGAGCTCTTGAAAGGAGGCTTCTGAGTTTGAAAGGAGGCTTCTGAGCCTCTTGAAAGGAGGCTTCTGAGCCTCTTGAAAGGAGGCTTCTGAGCCTCTTGAAAGGAGGCTTCTGAGCCTCTTGAAAGGAGGCTTCTGAGCCTCTTGAAAGGAGGCTTCTGAGCCTCTTGAAAGGAGGCTTCTGAGCCTCTTGAAAGGAGGCTTGAGCCTCTTGAAAGGAGGCTTCTGAGCCTCTTGAAAGGAGGCCTGAGCCTCTTGAAAGGAGGCTTGAGCCTCTTGAAAGGAGGCTTCTGAGCCTCTTGAAAGGAGGCCTGAGCCTCTTGAAAGGAGGCTTCTGAGCCTCTTGAAAGGAGGCCTGAGCCTCTTGAAAGGAGGCTTCTGAGCCTCTTGAAAGGAGGCTTGAGCCTCTTGAAAGGAGGCTCTGAGCCTCTTGAAAGGAGGCCTGAGCCTCTTGAAAGGAGGCTTCTGAGCCTCTTGAAAGGAGGCTTCTGAGCCTCTTGAAAGGAGGCTTCTGAGCCTCTTGAAAGGAGGCCTGAGCCTCTTGAAAGGAGGCTTCTGAGCCTCTTGAAAGGAGGCTTCTGAGCCTCTTGAAAGGAGGCTTCTGAGCCTCTTGAAAGGAGGCTGGAGCCTCTTGAAAGGAGGCTTCTGAGCCTCTTGAAAGGAGGCCTGAGCCTCTTGAAAGGAGGCTTCTGAGCCTCTTGAAAGGAGGCCTGAGCCTCTTGAAAGGAGGCCTGAGCCTCTTGAAAGGAGGCTTCTGAGCCTCTTGAAAGGAGGCTCTGAGCCTCTTGAAAGGAGGCCTGAGCCTCTTGAAAGGAGGCTTCTGAGCCTCTTGAAAGGAGGCTCTGAGCCTCTTGAAAGGAGGCTTCTGAGCCTCTTGAAAGGAGGCTTCTGAGCCTCTTGAAAGGAGGCTGGAGCCTCTTGAAAGGAGGCTTCTGAGCCTCTTGAAAGGAGGCTTCTGAGCCTCTTGAAAGGAGGCTTCCTGAGCCTCTTGAAAGGAGGCTTCTGAGCCTCTTGAAAGGAGGCTTCTGAGCCTCTTGAAAGGAGGCTTCTGAGCCTCTTGAAAGGAGGCCTGAGCCTCTTGAAAGGAGGCTTCTGAGCCTCTTGAAAGGAGGCTTCTGAGGCCTCTTGAAAGGAGGCCTGAGCCTCTTGAAAGGAGGCTTCTGAGCCTCTTGAAAGGAGGCTCTGAGCTCTTGAAAGGAGGCTTCTGAGCCTCTTGAAAGGAGGCTTCCTGAGCCTCTTGAAAGGAGGCCTGAGCCTCTTGAAAGGAGGCTCTGAGCCTCTTGAAAGGAGGCTTCTGAGCCTCTTGAAAGGAGGCTTCTGAGCCTCTTGAAAGGAGGCCTGAGCCTCTTGAAAGGAGGCTTTGAGCCTCTTGAAAGGAGGCTTCCGAGCCTCTTGAAAGGAGGCTTCCGAGCCTCTTGAAAGGAGGCTTCCTAGCCTCTTGAAAGGAGGCTTCCGAGCCTCTATAACCATTAGAGCCTCTTGAAAGGAAAGCTACTAAAAAGAAGGCTTTTTAAAGCCTCGTGCAATGCAGCTACTGAGATTTTCGGAAAAATCATTCATGCCTCTCAGGCTGGAGGCTCTCGAACCAGTAAATTCTATATTTAAGTCACTCGATGTTTTGCCCTTTTGATATATTGTCTCACAGTACTCCAGACACTGTCCTGGTTGTAGTGTGCAGGATTCAATGGGCTATCTGGAATCAAGAACCATACAATTATCAAAACTTTATAATAAGTTTTAATTGAAATTGTAATATATCCGCCATTACGCATTTTTGTCTGATGAACTCCCAGGGGTACATGTTCCCCAGGCTGAGAACCGCAAAGCTCCTTTTTGTCTTTTGTTGTAGATCATCAAGTGGCCATATTCGACAGCAAGTGAAATTTTTGCTCTAGATTTGGACAATCATTTGTTTGCTGCTAATGGCTGTAGGAGCGCATTATTTGCAATATATTAGTAGGGGAACTGTACCGGTTTTGGCCATGTTCCTAATTTGGCCAATTTTGCGAATAACTCCAAAAATAAAGTAATTCGGGAGGATTTTATTAGTTCCAACAAGGGAAGATCCATTAATTACGTAACGCGAAAATTGGACTTTTTCAATCCCCCCTCCCCCCTATGTCACACTTTTTGTATGAAGCTTCTGAAAATTTAGTATGAATCGTCACACTTCACTCAACCCCCCCTCCCCCCTCTAAGCGTTACGTAATTTGTGGACGTTCCCCAAGAGATATATCCCTCACGATTCAACGCTGCTTTTAACTTATCGATTATTTTGGAAAAATATGCATTTTTCAGGGTTGGCCAAAATAGGCACTAAGTTGGCCAAAACCGGTGCACTTTCCCTATCGATTTTATTCGTTTTTTTACGCTTTGCTGCTTTATTAGTTGAAAACCAAATTTCAAGTGTCTTTACCATTTTTTGAATTTTACTGAGTATTTTGAGGTGAATATATCGCTCCATTACCCGCCCTGAGAAGGTTAAACGGACAATTATTAACCTTTTGTCTGTGCTCTGGGGTCAATATGACCCCAGGCCACTTTGAGTGGCTGCCATTTTTTTAGTTTTCAACCGATTCTCCTAATTTTTGGTAGTTTGGTAAAACTCGCCGAGATCTGTCTCCTAGGTGCAAATTCGCTCGAAAAATCTTGAAAATATGCGCTACAGTGTATTTTTTTCAAAAAACTTACGTTGTATGTGCTCTGGGGTCAAATTGACCCCAAATTGAAATTGATATAACTATTTTAATGTTAGGCCAATTTTTGATTTTTGGGGCTGTTTCAAAAGATAATTTAATCATCTTTCAGGTCGTTACCAAAGATTGACTATAGGTGGGCGGGTACATCGCGGGGAGGGGTTTTCGTAGAAAAGGGTACAAAAACAGTGATTTTCATGCTTATTTTATTATATCTGAAAATCCTACCCATTTTGAACTGCACCTTTTCAAAAAGGTTATGCAGGTAGGCGTCTGCTTTGACATGAGGCATTGATTAGTTTAGCGCTTGGTCGCTAGGTGGCGGTATATTTGAATTCATTATTTTAGACTACTCAAGTAACTCCGATATATGGAATTTTCCTCATTGTAAATATTCTTATCGCACAATTTTGAAATTTGTAAAGATGACGTCTGTAACAAAGTTCGTCTGGTGGGAATAGACTGTCATGTGAGGGAATAAATAATAAGGAAATTTACAAATAGGCGGCGCTAGTGTACTTGCAATATTCTTGCATATATGAAATATTGCTTTAGCTTGAGATCCCTCATACCTACACCCAAGTTGTATTCGGCAACATTGTTCAGGATGTCTAGCACTACAAAGCGGTGCTCAATATAATGAGCACTTCTTCCCATTTTTTAATTTGTGCGATAAGAATATTTACACTGAGGAGAATTCTATATATCGGAATATCTTGAGTAGTCTAAAATAATGAATTCAAATATACCACAACCTGGCGACCGAGTTCTAAACTTATCAACGCTTCATGCCAAAGCACATGCCTTCCTGCATAGCCTTTTTAAAAAAAGTTGCAGTTCAAAATGGGTAGGATTTTCGGATATAAGTAAAATAATCATGAAAAATCACTGTTTTTGTACCCTTGTTCACTAAAACCCCTCCCCGCGATGTACCCGCCCACCTATAGTCAATCTTTGGTAACGAAAGATGATTAAATTATCTTTCGAAACAGCCCTAAAAATCAAAAATTGGCATAACATTAAAAAAGTTATAGCAATTTCAATTTGGGGTCAATTTGACCCCAGAGCACAGACAACGTAAGTTTTTTTGAGCACAGACAGAAGGTTAAAACACACGTTTCCACATCACAGGTGTGTTGGTGCATAAGTGGACATCGTTTCCTACTCTATTAGGTTGCGGTCGCAATAGGAGTGTGCTGAGCGGGTTTTGTATGATTATTAATCCGTTCGCGATAAACGTCAGCCCGCTACATTTTTTTTAAAATAATTTCTTTATTAAAGAGGCTTGCAGCCCAAACGCTACAAAAATTGCCCTAGCTGAAGCAGGATGAGCTTGGTCGAACAATTCCTTAGTCTCATAAGTATCCCGACTAGAAGAGCATAACCAAAAATTAACAAAATTTTAACATATTGTGATATTTATAACTTATTTTGATACAATTTAGTTCTCAGTAGCCATTATCTTTCAAATGTTGTAACAGGATTATATCATAATATGATTTGAAAAATGCTTAACACCGAACTGCCCAACAGTAGGCAATTAAAATAGATGTAGCAAAGTCTCTCAGCCATAGATATCACAACGCTGATAAAATTTGAGAAGGTTGACTTATTTCTTGTAATGTTGTTAATTTCATGTTCTCGAAAAATATTCTTGTTCAGACAAAAACAAAAATATTGTAATTGTTGATCGCAATTTGTAGATCTATCACGACCTGTAAAAATTCCAACTGCACAGAAACAATATATTTTGTATCTTATTCTGTTATTAATTTCTAACAAAATATGTTATTATTATGATAAAATTGTAACAAAATTTGATAGTTTTTTGTTTCCAGTCATGCAGTTTTTGATAGAAATTTAGATGTTTTAACAACATCTTGCACCATGTTTCTAACACATTTTGTTATAAAAATTTAGTATAACATAATAACATAGGATGATATAATTTTGATATGACCTTCTAGTCGGGATCGTATCGTGTCGGCCGAAGAAGAGGTCCTGAATTCTGTTACAGTGCAAACACAACCACGGAGCTCAATCGTGAAGCTATTGTCCCAGCTTGGCTGATGAAAACAAGAAAACTCTACGGTAGCCAATTGATTTGTGTTATCGGATTTTGCAATTGTCACTGGGAAATGGTTTTCATTGGTGGTTCTGTTAAGTGCTTTGGCACAATTCCCTTGTGTGTTAAGTTGTGGTCTTGAAAAGAACCGATTTACACTACGCTGATGCGCTATTTAAGCCACTAATAGCAGCCAAACGGTTGTCCAAATCTTACGAGCAATATTTTATTTGCTGCCGAAAATGGATACTCAGTAATTTACAGCAGAACACCAACAGACGCCCACGTTAAGGTTAATTTATCTGCATCAACCATGCTGACGACCACGTGTGTAGCGTGTGTCGAGCCGTTTTGACAAATCGGGTTGACCAACTTGGTTCGTCGTTTTTGCATTCGTATATCAAGAGGTTAACACGATGATACTTTTCAGCCCAGCGAAGTCGAGAAAATTTTCAACCCGAAAATTTCCTAGACCGGATCGGGAATCGATCGCAGGGAAGTCGAGAAAATTTTCAACCCGAAAATTTTCTAGACCGGACCGGGAATGGATCGCAACGACAAACTCGGGAAAAGCGCGAGAAGTAAAATACCTATAAGTGAGGAAAAATAATATTCAAAAATTGTACTTTTTTTATTTCGAGTTCAATTTTTTTTTTCCAGTTGTGTTCTTTATTGTTCCAACTGGAACGTGACCTACTTTTCAATTTATAGTTCTATTCGCATTTCGACAATTATCAATTGAAAGTTTGTCTATGCCCACCAATTGCATGAGTATGTATCTTGTATGGCTTGGCGAATAAGTTTTCGGCAGCAACCACTCGCTGACGGCTTGTGCATTGGAGTGTTGTAACGCTCACCTTTTACCTACGGACTGAGCGTTGCATTGCTAAGTCCCTAAAATAACGGAGGGAAAAGTTTCTTTTTGAACCTGCAAACGACTTACGCGCCACTCCTAAAGGAGGTCGTTAGCGGAGATTTTTTCAGGGATGCCCGGCCTGAAACTCCCAATCTGTGGGCGAGTCAATCGAAACGCTTTCTTACCAATTTCGTAAAACTACTAACTGAAAATCTCAATCAAGCTCATTTTCGAAAACCTTTATTTTAAATTTTTACGAACGCAAACTACTCGTATAGGATTGCAAAACTTACTTTAATCAAAATAAAATCACAAGGCTTTAATCGATTCGCGTATTCACATTGAATTTACTTCATTGATCTATTCAATACCTAACCCGGGATTTGTTTCAGTTTAACTTATTGAGCTCATTTTTCTTGTTAACAGTGATCACTGACCTGATTTCCGATACCCTTTATATTTAACGCCACGCCGATGCATTCGGTGAGCTTTCCTCTACGGCGAGACGGGCGATGATGCGACACCTGAGGCTGGTTGAGGTTCTGGCTAGGAAGCTTTGCATGCGTTACACGTGCACGACTCGGTTACTCTCGGTCCGTTGACGAGAGGTTAGAATCAGCCGCCAATCGAGCTTAACGTTAAGCTATCGAGTTTTCCGTCGGGTGTGGTCGACGACTGCCATGAAAGCTTCTCCCTCCTAGGGTAGTACCGTAGGGTAACCCGATTTCCCAAACGGTTTCACGAAGGCGATTCACAAAACTTTTCACCGACGACTAGCCTTTCCGCTCTCTTTCCTAGAGGCAATGGGCTCCGACCGAGCACCCACGTTAATGGGAAACCTGTTAACGTGATTTAGGGTCTTACTTTTCGGAAATATTCGGAAATCTTGACACCATGTGGTCTTACCTCGATCTTGACCTAACTATTTTACACTCGTGCCTATTCTTATTCGACAATTAAGGATTTAGCGTCTAATTAGGCTAGTGAAGAATAACATTTTAAATTATTAGGTTCTGGTTTTCTAGCTACTAGGCACTTACAACTGATTTTTAGAATTGAATTTCACCATCAGCTATTCAGTGCGAATAATAAAATTTATAATCTGCGATACCGAACTATTTCATCCAAGCACTCCAATAAAAGTGATTTGGTTCTTCGAATGGCTTCTCTTTTAGGGTCCCATGACCTTGGATCCACCAACCAAATGTATTTGTGTTGTAAAAATTTGTACCTATAGATTGTTCGATCGTGTCCTTGAACGATTATTTGGCCTCTTTTAGTGCTCTTTAAAGTTTTAGATCTAGTTTCAATTCTCTTGCCTACACATATGGACTATTCTTATCGAGCAGTTTGGGATGGGAAAGTATTGGTAGGTTCGAGTAGCTTAAGTCGTTTACGATTATAGTATAATTGAAGGCGAAATAGATTTAAATAATTTAATAGGGTTCTAAGGTAAATGTTACAGTGTGGATAAAGTGACTCTCAATTCAAGTTTCTATCATAATAAATATAATAGCCCTGTTTGTCTGTCCGGTGACTAGCCAACCAGACGCAGCACGCGGGGAAATTCTCACAAAAAATAAAATATTTGACACTCCAATTCTTTTTTACTATCAGATGCAGAAAACAAAACCAGTGACAACCTTAGACAACCAGACATAGCATTTGATGAAAAAAAAACACAGACAACAGACGTTGAAAATTTTGATTTTTTAAATGCAGAAAAGAATCTAAACACTTGCCACGGGCGCTACTGCGTCTACAAATAAACTAGTATATAATAGTGGTCCAGAAAAGTTCCGATTAATGTAAAGAATGCGGCTTTGCAATCACTAACAACATGCGAAGAAATTTCATTTGCATTCTGCTGCCAAATATCAACACTCGATGATTTTCCCCAATACAACAGAAGACGCCTCCGTTGCGTCCACTCTATTTGCGATTCTTCTGTCTGATTCACTCTTACTCTCCCCTTTCCTTATTTAAAAATGTTGGCCCTGAAAAAGACCAATTAACTTTCAATCTTGCGTCTTTCCCATCACTAACTTAACAGCATCCAACAATTAGTTCGAAACTTGCTAGAAAACTTCACTCGAGTGATGCTGCTGGCCGACCACACGATGATTTACCGCTAAACTGCAGCAATAATAATGTGATATGATAGAAATAATTGAATCTATCTCCCTTAAATTAAATTTTGACCTCATATGTGTTTTTTTCTTAATATGTTATAACTTTTCTGTTTTTTTTTAGTAAATAGGGTTACCGCTCCTCGAATTCATAACATGTACTTAAGTCGATGAAAATCAAAAACAAAGAATTGTAGCGCGAATAGTTTTGTTTATATTTTTGTATTTTTTTTCGTCAGTAGTTAGCATCTGAGAGCATGCATGATAGAAACAAAAACAAGATAAATCATGGCATGAAAATCTCTGATAATTATATGAACTGAAAACAACATGCAAAGTTATGAAATATCGATGAAAAGTAAAAATGCTCCACTAGTGCAAACTATCCTTCGAAAGTAAGAATCGTCGTTGTTAGCAGTCCTTACAATATTTAAATAACTATCGCACCAAGCACATCATGACGATTTTAATATGCTGAATAAATTATGTGTCACTTGCATTCATCTCAAAGTGGAATGAAAGCTCAAAACAAATTATAAATGAAATTCCACGATGCACCCTCGAAATGAATTTTCCTTGCAGCGCTTTCACCAAATCCAGCTAGCAAGCTCGTTTGCTGCCACCGGTTGTGGTGTAGAGAGTGGTAGTCATCATGCCATAGCCCTTAGTGGATGGTGGGAAGTGTTTTCCATTCTTTGGATTCCCTTTATAAACATATTACGTTTAACCAGGAGCTGTCATGGCATTTCTTTCCTTGTAATCGTTTTACGTTGTGCTACTTTTTTATTCCTTTTGCTAGTTTCCACGCTGCAGCTTCATTCCTCCATAGCTGTCTGAAGCTGCCTGTCTGCATGTCCTTTTCCATTCATTCACAGTGTAATTTTCCTTCTTCATTTTTTTTGCTCCTTGTGTCGTACTTCTTTCGCCGCGCTGTCATGTTTTGTTCCTGTGAGTGGAAAACCCCTGCTCTTGTAGCTAAATTATTTTCCTCCCTAACGCCCTTGAGCGACGGCTGTCCTTCCATTTTCATCCGCTCCTGCTCGATGGGCACGGGCGAGGTGCCACTGACGACGACAACGGATCCCTTCGTCCGCCCCACGCAACGACGGTGGTGGTAGACTTATTTTCTCTCATCATTTTCCCGACTGCAGTGCTGCTGACATGCTATAATTTGGAATGACAATAGAATGGTGAAATGAAAATGCAGCATTTTTCCACACAGTTCGCGAGAGAGAATGCGGGAAAATCGTTCCGCCGATGGGTTTTATTTTTCCTACGGAATGCTGCTAACATCGTTGTGACCAAAAGGAGTCTAAATTGGCCACTGTTTCGTCAAAGGTATAACAAATTACAGTATCTTGGCATCAGTTTTAATGCACATACGCAACAAGTAAACTTGAAACTTGAAAGTAGAACGACTTTTTGAAAAATGTATAATTGGAAAAAGAGTTTCAATCCCACTAACGGTGGATTGGTTTCGCTTTTCCATTCCTTCACGATATCTAGCCTGCCTGGCTCGGATGCGTGTTCGCTTCGGGCTCTGCTGTCGTAATCATGTGGCGGGAAATATGAGAGTACAAGACGTTAACAAGTGCACAGTGCCTGACAAACATTGACAGCGAGTAAATGGAACGCTGCCATCAGACAGACGGCAAAACAATTCCTGTCAAATCCACACCCGGTAGTTTATCGTTGGCGAGAAAGCGCCAAGAAAACGTGCAAAAACTTTGGACGACTTCGGGATGGACGGTGAAGCGCAGCATTGATGGAATGCGGCTTTGTTTAGAAAACATTGGAAGAATTACAGTTTCAGCGAATTTGGGAGTGAAGTTTAGTAGTCCGGTCTTTCCAGATTACTTTTATAGCATCGATTTTCAAAAATGACTAATCTCAGAAACTCATCTATTATGAGTGTTCTACTCAGGTAATCATTTGATCATTCTTCTTGTTGCTGCAAAGAACTATCAGATTCCATGTCATCGAACCATATTGCATAGCTCTTCAAACCATTAGGCGGTGACTGAACTTGCATTTGGAGAATTATGATGTCATGTCCATTAAACTATTTAATTTATAACCCAACGCAGAGAATACACTATTTGAACACTTACCCATGCTACTTCAGCAAAACGTAGTCATGTAACTACTGTTCTGATGTTGGTTTTTCATTATAGCACCCAAATGAGTGTTATAATGAATATTATGCAACCCATTTGAGTTGCATAATGTTCATTAAAGCACCCATTGCGTTGGTATGGAAAGTAGGCCGTTTTATCACTCAAAGACGAACTGTAAACCAGATATTATGATCGAGAATTGCAAAAAAAAATATCATTTAGATTTTTTTAAGAGAACTTTAAATGTATGATATGAATACAATACCGCTACAAAAACATACCACAGCACATGTTTCGAAATGTACAAATTGATATGAAATTTGCGAAAAAGAATTCACGTGTCTTGGAGGAGAACTACTTGGAACGCAAACATATGCTAAAAAGGGGCCACATAACTTGTTCATTTTTGAATAACTGTCTCCATTGAGGTTGGTCCGCAGATTTTGACTCTACGGAGTTCGTAGAATACCTGGAATCCATGACAACAATAAGAACTACTTAGAATACAAACTTATACCAATAAGGGATTACACAACTTGCTTATTCTTTGATAACTGCCTCCATTACGGAGGTTGATCCATAGACCTTGACTGTATAATATAGAGTTCTTAGACTACCTACCCTTGACAACAACAAGATTAATGTGACCAGATGACCACGACGCTAACGCGGGACGCTTTTTTCTCAATAAGTTCAGATTAAGAGTAAATTAAGACCAATGATTTTTTTAAATAGGGTTTATACATCCTGTTAAAAAACAAATAATAAATATAGTTTTGTCAAGTATCAAACATACTTTTCAGTGCTATGCACTTTGCGTAGAAGCGAAATATTGTTACAAATATTCTTGCTGAACTCCTCACATGTATCTTGAAAATTAAATTTAACTTGTAACATTGCCTTCAACGAATCGATACTCAACTGCGTTTTCTCAGTTGTCCAAATCTTATTCATAACTGAAAAAACTCGCTTCCTGTTCCTGGCAAACACAGAGCAAACTCAACTATTCTTTTTAAATTTCTGAAAGGAATATTATTGTCCTCGAAATGTTTGAACAACTCGATCCACCTATCATCGATGTTAGTGTTACTCTCGCTCCAATTTGCAATTTTATCTTCATTTGCATATTTTTTCGCGTACGAAACTACATCAAATAGCTCCGACTCTTCCTTGTCGGTCTTATCAAATTCCTTACGCAAAAATTCGAAACATTTAACAACTTCTTGCCAATCGACGGAAGTTTTGAGATTAGCCCATTTGATGCAATCAGCGTGGTCGAACTGAGTAACCCGCGCTTGTAGATAATAAATAACCTGGGATCAATACACTTCTGGTAAAAGCTGATCACACTAGATTTGAATAATATGACTTTCGGCTAACCATTTTCCTCAAGACTTTTTAGTTGAGTGCGAACATTAAGTGGTAAGAACTGATTACTTATTCTTTCTCGTAGCTTAAACATTAGATCATCAATTTCACCTGCAGCTTCAAAAATTGTGATGTTGTCTGTTTCAATTTTTTGAACTGTACTATGAAACAATGCAGCCTGACTATGCGTAAAGTATAACAACATTTCTGAACTTTCTCCTCAAAAAAGTCTCGCAAAATTCTGGGACTATTGTCGATTGATAAAAAATAGGACTTCAATGGTGCAAACATTTTAAGAACTCGTTCGATAGCTGGCATCAGAGCTAACCACCTCGTCTTACTGTAACCTAAAATCTTCATATATTCCACCTCGGCTTCCTGACAAAATTCTTTCAGTTTTTCGACCCTGACGGTAAAAATATAGAAATGACTGTATATTTTGATTTTGATACCTTCAGCTTCAACATCTACGGGCAACTGATCGGCTGCTGCCTGAATTGTGTTGTGCACAATATGTGCTGCACAGCCCACTGCTACAACAGGTTTTTGTAGTCGATCCTTCAGCTTAGCATAAACATTATTTGTACCTTTCCTTAGTAGACCTCCAAAATTTGTGTTAGCGTTATCTGCGCAAATTGCTGCTATTTTCTCCTGCATATTATATTTACATAAAATTTCATATATAGAAGTCGCAATTATGTCAGACGCCTCGCCGGGAAGGGATACAAAATCAAGCAGTTTGATTTGTATTCCGCTTTTGTAGTCAAAAAATCGTATCACTGAAGGGAACAGTTTTATTTCCTTGTGGTTCGAAGCATCAGAAAAGATTGTGAGAAAGTTGATGTGCTCCATTGTTATCAACAATTGATCAACGGAATGCGGTGCAAGTACATTCTTCGCAATTGCTTCGGTTTTTGTACGGCCGCAAGAAAATTTGGGTTCAAATAGAGAGCGAACAAGTTTCGATGTACAATCCATAGAGCGAAATGATTGGTTATGCTTAACTGTGTGATATGTGTAGACAGCTTCGGCACGAGCAAGTTGCTGTTCTTTCAAATCAAATTCTGTTTTCCTGAAAAAACTGCTCAATTTGGACGATGTTGCTGCCGCTTCTAGCGCACGCTTATGTTTTTCTGTTGACAGATGTCTCTTTATATCAGTTTTACCACCAGATCCGATGGAAAACTCACTGTTACAGCTCTGACAGAAGACATTGCCAACGATCTTCGATTTTTTAAGGAAGGTGAATTCTTTTTTCAGATCGTCGGTAAGGGAGCACTGGCGTTTTTTAGACATATTTCCTATTCGACATGACAGAACCAACTTCTTAATAATATGTATTATAAGCAATTGCATTAACATACCTTTCAAATAGAAATTTCTTTTCAAAATACGGAACTTTAACACGTAGCTCAATTTTCCTTAGAATTTGGACGAACAAAAAGAAAACTGCACTTTTCGCACTTGTCGTAAAATATGTAAACACCATAATATGGATACCAACCATATTATAGATAGAGCTTGTTGACATCTAATCATCTTCCTCTTTCAAGCACATAGACAAGATAGGATTTTTTCACATCCGGAAACGACTTCTAATGAAAACGCTTGAAAGAGAAAGTTGAATAGAGGTCAGAGTAAGCTGTCAAATTATTAGCGATGCGAAACATTTAAGAAACAGGATGTGAATCTCGTGATGGTTGTAATATGGACGTAACTAAAATTAGCAACTCCTCGCCATTGAAGTCGATACATGAAAAAAATAAAATTGGAATGAAAGATTATCAATCTTCAATACATTTTGTATACGAGTACCCAACGCGGGACATTTCGCGGGACACATTTTCACGCGGGACAATTTGACGAAAAGCGGGACGTCTGGTCACTTTAAACTAGATCTATTTGGAGTGTAAATATATACCAAGAAGGGGTCACGAAACTTGTTTATTCTTCGGTAACTGCCTCCATTACAAAGATTGATCCGCAGATCTTAACTGTATGGAGTTCGTAGACTACTTACAACACATGACAACAGGTAATACCACTTCGCATGCAAGCATAAATTCTGTTTCTAGAACATCTATAGTATTTAGCTGATATAAAAAAACAACCTCCGAAACTGATTTTATCCGAGACCATGGCGTCCCATAATGCGCTCATGGTTCAAGTTGTCGGATCCGATCGAAGAAGGTGATAATGTTGAATGAACACGAATTGTTTTCATCCGTTTTTTCCGGGAGTGCTCTAGTGTGAAATGAGAAGAATATTTCAAAGAAAATGGAGAAGTTTTTTGTTGACCTATTCTTCAAATATTACGAAGAATTCAACATTGTGTCAGGTTCAAGTTCTCAATATGCGACTGTAATCCAGGCAATGATGGATTACCTGTGCTGCCGCTAACCGCAAGTCGAGCACATCTGTATATGGGCCTCCATATACAGATGTGCTCGACTTGCGGTTAGCGGCAGTATGGCATATGAGCAGACTTGTCTCGCACAGGAAGTGGTTGTACATACAAGGATGTTCTGCCTTGAGAGAAATTAACGCAGCGCAGACTTAAGGAAAGTTCGGTGAGATCAATCCAATGTTGCTGTATGTTGTGTTATGTATGATAATAATTTTGCTTGTGTTTTCGTCGAAATTTTATTAAATTTCTTAGAGTTTTTCGGTACACTGTATACAACTATTTCGTAACTAAACCAACTCTCGAGGCCAAGAAATTATAGGGTAAGTCACTACTTGGGCCCATGGATCCGATTACCGGCAATATCGCACAATATTTACAGTCAAACCTCCATGCGTCGATGTTCTATGACTCGATATCGACTCATGGAAGCAAATTATGCCATATTAAAAAATATTTTCTGGGTTACTGTGATGGTCCCTTCAAACGGCTTTCCAAAGATTTGGTAATCCTCATCTCGATATTTCCATGAGTCGATGGTCCCTTCAATATCGACTCATGGAGGTTTGACTATAATATATTTTAGCCATTTTTTTTACTCCTAATTGAGCCAATTATAGAAAATAAAAATGTAGATATGTTATGTAGTTTACCGAACGAAAGGATTGTCATCGATAATGTAACGACCGCGACTTTCGACTGTTCGTACCAGATTGGTTTATTGCCGTTCGTGTTAGTACTATATTTGTCTTATTGCTAGGGATAGTAATAAAGCCTGTCCACGTTAAATTTCGGACACTTAGACAATGTCCAATTGATTTGTAGCCATTTTATCACTTTGAGCAGTTTTTTTTTCCAGTATTTTGCGCTCGCTAATGGCGGCCGAGTGAGTACCTTTTTGACATCCAAGAGGTAGAAAATATTTACCCATTTCAATCACAGTAAGCCTTGACTCATTGAAAAACATTGGCACTCATCCGGTATCAACAAGCAAACAAATGTCAAACATTTTCTCTACGCTTTCAAGGATTTTTACTTTTCTCATAAATGTTTTTGTAATAATTTTATTTTATTTTCTAGGAATGAATCCACTAGAAATCGACAATTCAATGATGTTTTTAATCATGGAAAGCAAATTTGCAACCGGACACCTGGGTGAGGAGATAACCAGGTTGGTAGTGTCAGGCTGGATTCACTACGCTTGAGGCATAAAAATCAACTTCGTTTGCGCTTCCAAGTAGCATTTATACAGCTGCCTCCGGTCCTCAATCAAACAATACTTTGAGGGGACTGGTAAGCATTGCGCTCAAAACTCTACGTGCTCATCGACACTTCTTGTACCCCCCCCTTTCCCACTGACTATGCACAATAACGTTCCGATAGCATATGTGCCACCCTCGATGCAACTTATACGATGCTACAATACTTCTCAAGCGGAAGTATCCTTACAGCTTCTGGCTGACTTACCAACAATGTCCAACATACTTCCACCTGTAGCAGACCACTATAAGTGTGACACTTACTGAACCTTGGATATTGACATGCTATGAACTAATCATAGCTTCATAAATTCATTGTGCTGATATTTGTTGTGATCCATTACAGTGTTTCTTTCATAAATAACATAAGGCCAAAATTGGCCATTTTCAAGCTTAAGCCAACAACAGCTGTAAAAATACTTCCATCCTGGTAGAGGAGTATTGTGACACAGATGCTGCCAGGACGTTATTGTATACAGTCAGTGAAGATAATGGGAGTACAATAGTTGCCGATGTGCACGTATATCATTGAACGCAATGCTTAACAGTCTTCTTAAAGTATTGCTAGTTTGAGGCCGGAGGTAGCTGGATAGAGCAAACGGAGTTGATTTTAATGCGTCCAGCGCAGTGAATTCAGCCTGACACTACCAACCTGGGTTCTTTCCATGATTATAATCATCATTGATTTATCGATTTCTTGTGGCCTCATTCCTAGAAAATAAAATGCAATTATTACAACAACAAAAATCCATGACAAAAGTATCAAACCCTTGGATAACATAGAATAAATGTTTGACATAATTATTTGACATAATTATAATTATTTGACATTAACAAAGATCCCGCGCACACATATGAAATCAGCGGAATTTGAAAAGTCAGGGAGGCATTAAAATTTGGCCAATTTCATCAGTGGAGTGAACGAAACCGGTAACTTGGTGGGCAAGTATATCCTGAAAATCAGGTCACGCCTCAACGTCAATAGAATGAAGCTCAGGGACAGACATTCTAATTTCCAGATTAAGTTCATTTTCGATTTTCTTGTCTTGCGAAGTATTCTCTTTTTTTTTTCAAATTTCGAAAAAAAACAGAAAAAACCCAGATTAATCCACCTAGCGGTGATGATGCCTTTCTCGCTCTTTATAAAATGTGTCGAGAAAAATTCTTTAGAGAGGTCAAATAGAACTAATATAAAGCAATTAATGGTTTTGACTCGTGGAGAAACCATATCAAAACCGTCATAAAATCGGTTGTAGCTGAAATCAGGGGCAGAAAAATTTTAACATGCTAATAATCGAGTCATCGCTGAATCTTGTACATATTCATTCATGGGATGATGCTATGGCAGTTTCATTGCAAAGAAGAAAATAGTAGTTTGTGCAACTAGTTGCAAAAAGATAATTTTTTTAGCACGAGTATGATAAATCTGTACCAAAATGGTACAATTTTATTTACTTCACATGATCAATCTCGCCAAAAAATCGTGTTGCTGCAGAAAACAAATAGATTCCATGTTATCGTGCCACATTAGGTGCTCGACAGACCATAGAGCGATAAATAAACCTGCCTTTGGAGAATTTGATGTCATGCTCACCAAATTATTTTATTTATTACGTGACACAGAGAATACACTGTTTGAACACCCACCCAAGCCAATTGAGCCAAATGTGGCCATGTAACTATTGTTCTAATGCTGGCTTTCCATTATAACACCTAAATGAGTGCATTTGCTATAATGGAAAATAATGGATTTTATGCAACCCATTTGAGTTGCATAATGTTCATTAAAGCACCCATACATGTCATTGGTATGGAAAAGTAGACCGTTTCATCACTCAAATGCTAACTGTAAACCAGGTATTATGATCAGAAATTGCAAAATATTTTTTATGAATTAAATTGTAAACAAATAATCAAAAGCCTGAATGCGTCCATTTTTGAAAGAATTAAAACCAAAAATAGAGAACTATTCAAATTAGACATGTTCCAAGATCTGAAAAAAAATCGTATCTTCGAAATATTGAGAATGTAGCTAAAACCATTTTGAGAGCCTATTCCGACTACAAGCTTTATCAGGATAAAGCTATAATAAGGAGGCTCTTGATGTCAAAGTTGTCGTGTAACATCTCGTAATCTACACAAACTATAAGCGTCATCTTTTAGAAAACCAAGAATGTTCAAACGTATGTAGCATGGATTTTTGACAAACTACATCCTATTTACATTATTATTAGGACGTACCTTATCATTATCGGATAATAGTAAAAGAGCAAAAAAATTGATTACCTGATAACTTTCCCTCAAAACCACAAACGCTCATTAATAATGAAATTTATTTGTTTAACGATAATTCAAACTACGGACAAAATATGCTCAAATCCTATTCTCGGTTGCGCATAAAATGCTTGTGGTAGATAGAAGTGGGTTACGCCGGAAACTAACTGGAAGACTTGATACTTTGAATTTCCCTGATTAAAGCAGAATTCGCCATCTCCTAACTCACAAACCAATTGAGCAGATATATGTGTAATTAGTCGTACAAAGGGTTTCAAAATTCCGTCAACCGAGCTAGCGATTTTTGGATTTCAAGTTCTTAATTATATTCACGGTACTCAAATAGAACATGAGTTATGAGTATTAATCGAATGATTTAAGATAAACGCAATTGAAAAACGCTCATTTCTATGAACATTGAAGTTACTCCCCCTCTCTTTATGGAATATTTCTGTTCCAAAAAAAAGCGTGACTTGAGACAATTTTTAATCTGTATTTGTCGATGCCAATTCAATAGCTACGAAGTCACATACATTTTTTAATGTTCATATAAAACAAACCTGACAGCAGAATAGAACTGCTATCGACTACGCTAATTTTTCTACTCAGATCTCTCTTTGAACGTGCTCGAAAAGTAAATTAGTTCTTAATACCTAATATTCTGGCTAAATTTTTTATGGTCAATTTAATACAAAACAATGGGCAGAAACTTAATGAAAACATGAAACAGGATTCGCCGTCCTATACAACTTGTTGTGAGTAAACAAATTAAGACCAAGTGTCCCAAAACTAAGTGAATTTTTTAAATGCATTTTACGAATAAAAAATTAGTTCTTCGGCTTCTTTTAAAAAAGTTTTTTTTTTGTAAAAAAAATATATATGCTAATTTTTTTTTTTAATTTTTTTACTTTGTATACGAGAAAGGCAAAAAATATATTGGCTAAAACTTTCGAGCCCAGAGTCCCAATTTTCATTGGAAAACAATCGGACAGGATTCCCCGTCGAACACAATTTGTTGCGCGCAAATCGGTTGATGAAAACTGATTGAAAAGTTAGGCCGACTTTCCAAGCCTTTTTTGCTTAAAAATGCATTTTGACCATAGTTTCTGATCCCGTCTGCCCAGATCTCAATAGAAAGCAATGGGACGGGATCCCCTATCGAACGCCACTTTTGCGAAATAATCGGTAAAGGATAAGTGCCAAAAAAGGGAGCTAGATTTTTTCACTCGTCTTCGTCAAAAGATAAAGTATTTTGACCTTAACTTCTGAGCCCATAGTCCGACCCGGTCAATTTTCAATAGGAAACAATGGGACAGGATTCTGCGTCGAATGCAACTTGTTGCGAGTAAATCGGTTAAGAGTAAGTGCCTGAAAAATGTAATAGACTTTTCCACTCGTTGTTGTCTAAAAAAAAGTATTTTGACCATAACTTCTGAGCCCATAGTCCGATCCTGCCAATTTTCAATAGGAAACAATGGGACAGGATTCTGCGTCGAATGCAACTTGTTGCGAGTAAATCGGTTAAGGGTAAATGCCTGAAAAATGGGCTAGACTTTTCCACTCGTTGTTGTCTAAAAAAAAGTATTTTGACCATAACTTCTGAACCCATAGTCCGATCCTGCCAATTTTCAATAGGAAACAATGGGACAGGATTCTGCGTCGAATGCAACTTGTTGCGAGTAAATCGGTTAATGGTAAGTGCCTGAAAAATGGGCTAGACTTTTCCACTCGTTGTTGTCTAAAAAAAAGTATTTTGACCATAACTTCTGAACCCATAGTCCGATCCTGCCAATTTTCAATAGGAAACAATGGGACAGAATTCTGCGTCGAATGCAACTTGTTACGAGTAAATCGGTTAATGGTAAGTGCCGGGCTAGACTTTTCCACTCGTTGTTGTCTAAAAAAAAGTATTTTGACCATAACTTCTGAACCCATAGTCCGATCCTGCCAATTTTCAATAGGAAACAATGGGACAGGATTCTGCATCGAATGCAACTTGTTGCGAGTAAATCGGTTAAGGGTAAGTGCCTGAAAAATGGGCTAGACTTTTCCACTCGTTGTTGTCTAAAAAAAAGTATTTTGACCATAACTTATGAACTCATAGTCCGATGCTGCCAATTTTCAATAAGAAACAATGGGACAGGATTCTGCGTCGAATGCAACTTGTTGCGAGTAAATCGGTTAAGGGTAAGTGCCTGAAAAATGGGCAAGACTTTTCCACTCGTTGTTGTCTAAAAAAAAGTATTTTGACCATAACTTCTGAACCCATAGTTCGATCCTGCCAATTTTCAATAGGAAACAATGGGACAGGATTCTGCGAATGCAACTTGTTGCGAGTAAATCGGTTAAGGGTAAGTGCCTGAAAAATGGGCTAGATTTTTTGCGCACATACACACACATACACACACACACATACACACGCACACACATACACACACATACGGGCAGCAGGGACTATGTCCAAGGGCTTGACGACCCCTCCCAACGGCCTCTGCGAGTTAGGGGGCCTGCCTAGGACGTGGTGGGGTTTGACAGTGGGCTCTGTTAAACCTCTATAAAAAGCTGCATGAGTCCGTAAGCAGGCTTTACCAAAGCGACCGTGCGCCGCTCAAAGCACACAAGCCCAGCAGGAGTGCCAACCGGCACATCAGGATTGATACCAGTAAGATCCTGATTATGGTATACTGGTCAACGGCAAACGTCATCGGATGAATCTTGATTTATGGATAGGATTAGGTGTCTATGAGCTGACGGTCGAGCTATTCTGTTTCCTGAGTAAAAACGAGTGACATCTTTTTGAAATGGCAAGCAGGCTAATAGTTCGACTGCCTCCGTCCCGATAAACAACCTGGCAGGCCTCCGGTAACGCTCAAAATCTGCCACCAATATCGGTGGGTAGTAGGTTCAGATGTAGCATTCCTGATTTACGCCGATCCGGCTCTGAACACGGTGTTATAAGGCACCGGAGTCAACCCTTGCATGGACCTCACTGTTTACATAGGGACCCATGGGATCACAATAGGCGACTACCTACAGCAGGTGGAGATAACGGCTCGGAGGGGGGACCCTTTTATCATGAATAAAATTCCAGAAAGCAACGAAGGAGCAAGTGGGGCGAACCCGTTCGCCAAAAGCGGGCTGACGAGGTCTCCGCCTCAGCAAACCCAAGAAGAAGAAGAAGAACAGCATCGAGAGGTACTACAGCGAAAAACCACTAGAGTGAGCAGCCAAGGCCATAAAAGCGAGCATCAGCAGATAAAGGAGCAGAAGCAACAACGCGACAAATCGCAACAGCAGTTGCCCACGAGCCACGGGTGGAACATAGCCCAACAACAGCCGAAGGTTCTTATCGCAAAGAAATGGGCAGAAGAGCTCCACGAGTTCGTCGATAAGAAACACAACGTGCACAAGGACATCAAGGAGCTGGTGTTAAAGATCCGAAAAGCCCTCGGGTCAGCAATGACAGATTGGAATAATCTGACGCAGAGAGCAGAAAATGCCGAGAGCGAACTAGCTACAGCCAAAAACGCCCTTTTATCAGCGGTGCCATTACAGGAAACACCTGGATTGGTCCCTGGGGGACTTGGCAATAACGGAGAGAGGAAGCTGGGGCGGCCGGAAGACACACCGGTCTCTGTGCCTAAGAGGAACAGATCCTCGCCAGGAGACGAGCGACCAGGAGGCTCCAAAAACAAAGGGAGGCTCTACGCAAACAAATGGTTGCCGCACAGCCGGACCAAGCCGGTGACAGCAACTTAGGGACCCCTGGCAGGTGGTCCAAAAGAAGACGAAAAAGAGCCGCAGCAAAATAGATGAGCGGCAAAAATCACCAAAAGAAGCCTTAAGAAAAAGGGTGAAGCATTTGTGGTTAAGATTAGCCAGGAAGGGTATTTGGAGGGTTCTGCGAACAATAAGGACAGCTCCGGAATTGAAGGACTTTGGAGCAGATGTACAGAGAATCAGCCGCACACGGGCGGGTGACATGATTTTTGAGCTGAAAAGGACTCCAAGAATAAGAGCTCATCATATAAGGAGCTAACGGAGAAGGTGGTGGGCGATAAGGCACAGGTGAGAGCTATGACGCCTGAAGCGTGCCTCCAATGTGTGGACCTGGACGAAATTACCACGGCGGACGAGGTAACTACCGCAATGAAGGAGCAACTCGAGTTGGGCGAAGTTGACATAACAATCCGACTAAGAAGGGGTCCATCAGGCACGCAGATCGCTGCTATAAAGCTTCCGGCAGATGCTGCTGACAAAGCACTGCGAATCGGTAGAATAAAAGTCGGTTGGTCGGTGTGTTCGTTGAGCCTCTCTCAGCAACCAGAGGTGTGCTTCAGGTGCCAAGAGTTTGGCCACCTGGCACGGAACTGCAAGGGCCCTGACAGGTCAAAACTTTGTAGAAGATGCGGTGAAGAAGGTCATAAGGCACAAAGCTGCAAAAAGCCACCGAAATGCCAGATCTGTAGAAGCGATGGGCGCAGAGACCATGTTACTGGTGGTCAAAAATGTCCAGCGTTCAAACAGGCGATGTCAAGTAAATTACAGTGGAGGTAATACAAATTAACCTCAACCACTGTGATACTGCGCAGCACCTGCTGTGGCAATCTGCGAGGGATTCGAAATGCGACGTTGCAATCATCTCTGATCCATACCGGATCCCACCAGGAAACGGTAATTGGGTAGCGGATGAAGCAGGAACCGCCGCTATATGTACGGTAGGAAGATACCCATACCAAGAAATTGTGTACCGCGCAGCTGAAGGCTTCGTGATCGCCAAAGTTAACGGAATCTATATATGTAGCTGCTACGCACCGCCACGTTGGACGATTGATCAGTTCAACCGGATGCTGGATAAGGTAGCAGAGGAACTTATCGACAGGAGGCCAGTCGTCATTGCTGGGGACTTCAACGCCTGGGCAGTAGAGTGGGGCAGTCGTTGCACTAACCCTAGAGGTTGGAGTCTACTAGAAGCACTTGCCAGGCTCAATGTAGACTTGATTAATGAAGGTTCGACGAGCACATATCGAAGGGATGGCAGAGAGTCCATCATCGATGTTACCTTCTGCAGTCCTGCCTTAGCAAGGAACACGAACTGGAGAGTCTGCGAGGACTATACGCATAGCGACCATCAAGCGGTCCTGTATTGTGTCGGAGGGAGGGTACACTCGGAACCACGCGAGAGCATTATCAAGGAGCGAAAGTGGAAGACAGAATCCTTTGACAAGGATGTGTTTGCCGAAGCAATGCGATTCGAGCGCAATCTTCAAAATCTGAGTCCAGACGAGCTGGTTGCAGCATTGACCTGAGCCTGCGATGCAACCATGCCGAGAAAGGTACAGCCACGGTATGCACGTAGGCAAATCTATTGGTGGAATGAAACGATCGCAGAACTCCGTCGTAGCTGTTTTCGAGCAAGGAGGAGGATGCAGAGAGCCCGCAGCGATGTAGAAAGAGAAGACCGCAGACCAGTGTTTAGGGCGGCTAAAGCCGCACTCAAAAAGGAAATTAGGCTCAGTAAGGCAGCTTGCATGAAAGAGCTCTGCCACAACGCGAATGCAAACCCATGGGGGGATGCATACAGGATCGCTATGGCTAAGATTAAAGGCCCAGCGATACCGCTAAAGAGGAGCCCAGAAAAACTCAAAGCAATTATTGAGGGACTGTTTCCGCATCACGAAGCACCAGTCTGGCCTCCCACACCGTATGGTGAGGAAAACACCAGTAGAGATGAAGCCCGTGTCACTACCCTTGAACTAGTTACGGCCGCAAAACGCCTAAAAACTAATAAGGCTCCGGGACTAGATGGTATCCCCAATCTGGTCTTGAAAACGGCGATCCAGGTCAACGGACATGTTTCTGCACCACATTGCAGAATTGCATAGACGAAGGAAACTTTCCCGAGTGCTGGAAGCGGCAAAAGTTAGTACTGTTGCCGAAGCCGGGTAAGCCACCCGGAGACCCATCGGCCTACAGGCCTATTTTCCTGCTAGACACGGTCGGAAAACTTCTTGAGAGAGTCATCCTTAACAGGCTGGCGATCCACACAGAAGGTGCAAACGGATTATCAAGCATGCAGTTCGGGTTTCGGAAGAGCAGGTCCACAGTTGACGCCATCCGGATAGTTGTCGAAGCAGCTGAAGCAGCCAAGAAGCAAAAGAGGAGAGGAAACCGCTACTGCGCTGTGGTAACCTTAGACGTGAAAAATGCGTTCAACAGTGCCAGCTGGGAAGCAATAGTCAGCTCCCTACACAGAATGGGGGTTCCAGGGTACCTGTGCAGAATTCTTAAGAGTTACTTCGAGAATAGGACGTTGGTCTACGAAACACACGAAGGCCTGAAGAGAATAGGCATAACAGCGGGTGTTCCCCAAGGCTCCATTCTGGGGCCGACGTTGTGGAACGCGATGTACGATGGGCTGTTGCAGCTAACACTACCAAGAGGTGTGAAGATCGTTGGGTTTGCGGACGACGTGGCTCTCATGGTATTCGGTGAAACAATAGAAGAGGTAGAAGTACGAGCAGGGCAGGCGTTAGAAATAATCGAAAACTGGATGTGCGGGAAAAAGTTGGCACTGGCCCATCACAAAACCGAAGTGATGATGATCAGCAACCGAAAGGCAGTACAGCATAGTACGATTACGGCCGGAGAAGCCACCATCGCCTCAAAGCGAGAGGTAAAGCACCTCGGGGTAATGATCGACGACCGGCTCAATTTCAATAGCCACGTTGATTATGCTTGCGAGAAGGCAACTAAAGCGATCACAGCGTTGACCAGAATCATGTCAAACAGCTCCGCAATTAGTAGCAGTAAGAGAAGACTCCTGGCCAGCGTGTCTACGTCAATTCTCAGATACGGAGCTCCTGTCTGGGCGGCTGGTGTAATCACGAGGAGGAACCTTACTCGGCTCAATAGCACCTATAGGCTGATGGCCATGAGAGTGGCAAGTGCATACCGTACCATATCGATGGATGCGGTCTGTGCCATAGTAGGAATGACCCCCATAAACATCTTATTGAAGGAGGACTGTGAGTGCTACAGACTGCGAGGAACGGTTGGTGCTCGCATGATTGCGAGAGCCGATTCGATGAGGAAGTGGCAGCTGGCTTGGGACAGTAGTTCGAAAGGAAGGTGGACATATCGGCTCATTCCGAACCTGTCGCTGTGGGTGGATAGAAAACACGGGGAAGTGAACTTCTTCCTGACACAATTCTTGTCGGGCCATGGATGTTTTCGGAAGTATCTGCACAGATTCGGACACGCAGAGTCCCCCCTTTGCCCGGCCTGTCCGAACTGCGAGGAGACACCGGAGCACGTGTTTTTCGACTGTCCTCGATTCAGAACAGAGCGAAGTGTGCTCTCAGTAGGCAGCGCTAGTAATATAAACCCCGAGAACATCGTGCAAGAAATGTGCAAGAATGAGAATACGTGGAACGAAATAGGAAGAGCAGTAGCGCAGATCATGAAATCGCTGCAGCGAAAATGGCGTGAAGACCAGAGGGTATCTGGAAGCGATCATAATAGTACGGTCGGTTACGGGGAAGCTTCGGTCGTCGGGGAACTTCCTGTCGGGGTAGGATAGATCCGCCGCCGGGGACTATCTGAGTAAATCGCGATCCAGTTGGGAGCTTAATGGCTCAAGATTACAGAAGATCAATTTCGAAGAGTTTCCGCCGCCGGGGAGCCTCTAGTCGGAGTAGGCTAGATCCATCGTCGGGGACTAGGCCGAGTAGAACGTGACGCGTTGGTAGAACTGGTTTCGGGTCGTCGGAGCACCATTGAACCGGACGCTATGCTCCACCCGGAATCTCTGGATCGACTTCGGCACTCGGACCGGTCACTCGCTGAAGTAAGAAAGGCCTCCAGTCCTGCGCTGATCTGGAAAACACTAGAAATGTTAAAAGTGGTAAAAATATTCAACAAGTCTTATACAGAAGCGAGTCGTCGGTTCCGAGGGAAATTCAACGTCGGGAACTCCCTGTCGGAGTAGGATAGATCTGCCGCCGGGGATCATCCGAGTAGCCCGCGTTTTAGCTGTGAGCTAAATGGCTCAACGAAAAGTGCAGCAAAAGTCAAGAAAACTATGCTGGGAGCCGAATGGCTCAATGTTAACAAAAGTTCCGTTCGGGAGAGTTTCCGCTACCGGGAAGCTTCTAGTCGGAGTAGGCTAGATCCACCGCCGGGGACTATGCCGAGTAGCTCGTGACGCGTCGAATAATCGGCTTTGGGTAGTCGAAGCGCCAGTGAACCGGACGTTATGCTTCACCCGGAATCTCTGGACCGACTTTGGCACCCAACCGGTTTCCCGTTGAAGTGAGAAAGTGCCTCGGACTATCTAGGTGAGACATTAGTGTTGGACACGCAATAAACTTCCACGGGTCGTCGGTTTTCGGGAAGCTCGCCGCCGGGGACTTCCGTCGGAGTAGGATAGATTCGCCGCCGGGGACTATGCGAGCACGTCGAAAGCAAAATGGATCAAAGATGCAGTGGGGCTGAATGGCATGAGGAAGAGAGACAGTGAGCTTTGAAGATCAAGAGACGCGCAAACCGAATAAAAAATGCTAAGATGAGAAAAATGTAGCGAACTAGCTGTGCTTGGTAGAGGCTGAACACGTGAAGTGTATGAGCACAGCTCCCCTCCGCAGTATTGACGTCCGGTAAGTCCCGGGGGGAACAGGGCATGTGAAGAGAGGGTAACTCAAGTAACCTTCTGTTACTTGAGTGGGTTTAGTGGGTACGGCGGGCCGGCCTTCTGTCGACCGCGCCAACCCCACTCCCTGAGTGATAATTTCAGGTGTCTGTAAGCAGATTTGCCTTCATCCCTCTATAAAAAAATAAAAAAAAAAAAAAAAAAAACACATACACACACACATACACACACACAGACATCACCTCGATTCGTCGAGCTAAGTCGATCGGTATATAACACTATGGGTCTCCGAGCCTTCTATAAAAAGTTTGTTTTTGGAGCGAACATATAGCCTTTACGTATACTTTGTATACGAGAAAGGCAAAAAGTCATTGAAACATGGAAGTGTATAAAAAATCTCCCGTTGTCACCTGTTGTCATTAGCTGTTTAAAGGCCACCTTACACCTCGGGAGTTTGGTCCGCGGATTTTTTTCGCATGTATTTTTACATATGCGATGTTTTCGGGATTTGGGCACGGAAAATCAAAATCCCGGCCCCATTTAAAATGCACGGGGACCAAATTCCGGCGGAAAATTTTCCCGAGGTGTAAGGTAGCCTTAAAACCTTAAGAAAAGCTGATCCATGCAAAATCCAAAACGACATAGATAGAATCCTTTTAAATCAACACTAATAACATAAGATCTCAAACTTTTTTGATAGATTTCGTCCATTTTCCTTGTATTTGGCCCAAAATATGGATTTGTTTGAATATTATTTTGGAGCTCTTTGGACGAATCAATGAAAAAACGGGACAAATTGAGGATTTTTTAGATAACGACGGGACAGCCCAATAAGGTCTAAAAAAACGGGACTGTCCCGTTAAATACGGTACGTATGGTCAGCCTATTTAGGCGTTGTTTTTCCATAATTTACTTCTTACACAATAAAAATGAGCTTTGACCATATAAATTAGCACTTGGCCGAAAGCTTTTAAATATATCTATTTTCTAAGGGTAATAAAACGGAAATTGGTGTTAAACTTACTCCAAACAATCAAATCAAAACAAAGGTGCGGGCCGCACTGCAATTTTACTTTGATTAAATCGTACGGAGTGATTTTAACACCAACATTCGCTTCAATACTCTCAGCTGATATATTTATAAGCTTTCGTTCAACTACTAACTTGTAAGGTGAAAGCTCATTCGCAAATTAAGAGAAAAAACGCCTAAAATGCTGAGCACCACTTAACTTTGAGACGATGGACGATCATTCATTATGCGATCTACTGCATACAAGTTTGACGAAATACAAAAACGATTGATCCGTTAGTACACACAGTTAAATCATTAGGCTTATGCTTTTCTATGTACAATAGATAACTGATTATCATCATCATCAACGTCTTTCATTGACCCTATGTATAATATCATCTGCAGTACAATTGTCATTTCATTCATAATACTCTATTCATCAATTATAATTCATCACGTCTGCCATACTTGGCTCTTTGAAATAGACACCAATTCACATCCGTCAATCCAATGACTAAACTCTAGTATCTGACTTCCCCATTGTTTCTTCCAGCTGGTTCATACACGATGCCATTTTTCAAATGCCGTCAAGAACTCCAACGAAGATTAATGTACACCAAAAGCTTTTGCCTGAAATATGATGGACAACTTTCGGTGCTACAGACGTACAGCTGATGGCTGGAGAAGATAGACAGAATCTCGAGCCATCTTGCCTGTCGTTCAATTTCATCGTGCACGTCCCTTCATCCAGTCTTCGATGCTGATGATTTATACAATTTCATTTACAAGAAAGCCGCAGCAGAGCCGGCTTTCCCTACACATGAGTCCATAGCAATGATATTACGGTCAAGTGGTTTTGTGAAAGATGATTAATCGCTTTCAGTTATTAATCCACGTTTCAACGAATATGTTCTGTCGTAGCTTTCAGCATTGAATTTATTCATCGAGCCAAGAAATAAAGTAAAGTAAAAGAGTATCAGCATAAGAAAGGATTTCAAGCAACTTTGAAATCAGGTGTCCCAAGACTCCAAGTGAGTGCCAAAAGTCCGATGGGCTGGTATACAGCCGCAAAAGAGGATAACGATAATGACGAAGATCAATCATATGCGAACCGAGAGTATCGGATCCCCGACGACGTCAAGAACCAAACCAAATCGAACGGTGTGGAAAGGTTCAGAGACTGTGTAAAACCTACCACCATGACAGATAGAAGCTACTGTGTGACAGGTTTAGATTATTTAATATGGCATTGAAATATGACTTTTCCGCCACAATCCTTGTCAAGCATATCAACAAAATTGAAGCCGCAGTCTGGCAGCCGGTTGATATGCTGTCGAACTGGGACAGGGTACATGTTGAAAAGAGACCCGATTAGCGTCATATCGAAAACAGAGGTGTGCAAGAAGGAATTGAAGCGCTTGGAAACGGTGAAAAAGGAATAGTAACACATCTCAAATGTTTTTGCATTTCATGTCCAATAACAATTAACTCGCAGATTCCAATTTATTGATGGACTCTGTGGTCTTGGCTTCGGAAAAGATAAATTTGTTGTTGATCACAGCAGTATTGATCCTGCACATCATACCACTTATTCAGAACCAACTACCGTAGACCCCCGATAATTTGAACGGTACCTCATTCAAATTCACGGGGTTCATTTTTAATTTGAACTTCTGGTTACTCTATTTGCATCAGAAAAACTGGTTTCTGGCTGCTCTCTTTGCTGGTTTGTTTTGATTCTGCATCCCGTTTCACGATGTTCCATTTTTCTTTTCTCGATTCCACACACTTAAAATAAATCGCCGAATTCGGTAAAATTTTACCGAAATCTCAACAGCAGAACTGTCCGGTAAATAATTTAACTGATTTTCGGTGATTTTGACAGTTGAGCAATGGAAAAAATTACGAAAAATCTGTAAAATAAATTACCGAACAGTTCTGCTGTTGAGATTCCGGTAAAATTTACCGAATACGGTGAAATGAGGTAAGTGTGCACGTGTTAAATGACGTTTGAACCACTTTTAATTTGAACGATGTTCAAACGAACGGGGTTCAAATTAAAAAGTGTTCAGATTAAAAGCGGTCATATTACCGGGGGTCCAGGTATCGCAATATAGTAATTCATTGTTGGCACGCATCCTAACATATTGAACTAGCTAAGTCCTTATAAGGTTAATTCTAGTAGTTTTTCAGGAACAATGACATTCCTCGATACGTCACTGGGTTATCAGAAAGCATGTTTGAAGTCTCATCAAATCTCCAACTGACACTAGCCGTCTCACCTCACATGGATTTCGAAGCGTGACAGTCGACTCTGTAACATAATATCAAAGAGGCGGGCGCTTCCACTGCCATCCCCAGCTTGCTCGTTTGCACTTCGCTCAAGCCAGCCAGAATGGAAAGATTCCACAACCGAACAGCGCTGCACACAACTTGGCATGTCTTGTCTTGGTTCATTCAGCCAGATCAATTCGCTTATAGTGTTTCATTTCTGTTGGCTCTGGTTGCGGCAGTCAATTCAATCTTTATTAATTGAACGACAGACAGCATCTTAACCACCGAGAGTGATTATCCGAATGAGATCCGATCCCCTTCGGGGGGTTTTGCTTCTGCTCCGGCACATGATGCTGGCGTTGGCGACCGACTGAGGCTGATGGATGACGATAATGATATGAGAAAGGGGAAAAGCGAGTGGGAAACTGTCCGATTTGATTCATTTCGGCTCAACCGTCCAAAGGATTGAGCTGCCGTTCTGCCGTAGTTGTTATTGGTGGTGTTGTGGTTTATGTTCCTTGTGGTTTGCATCATCGACTGCTGCTATCATTGACATGGTTACCAACTGTTGTCTGCGGTAACAGTTTGCAAAGAGTTGTTGAAAGCTTTCAATTTGCAACTGGTAAACTGTCCATCAATTATGATTTGGTTGGGTTTTAACGAGTGGAGTATTCTCTGTTCTACATGAAAAAATCTACATGAAAAAAAAAAACGTTTTCCTACATCCCAACTGGAATTTGGCCTGCTTCCCAATTAGCATTTCCACAGTTATTAAATGAAAGTATTGCAATGACTTTCATTGCATCGATATATATTTTGAGTCTCAAGCACAATGGTTAAACACTTTGCCAAGGGAATCGAAAGCAAGTTATACAAAAGGCTCTATGGACATGTGTGGGCTTGATGGGTTCACGTCGTTGTGGTACAGAGTAGTAGACCTGGAAGACCAATTGATCTGAACTCCAGAATGATTTGGAGAACCTATTGTTTGTTATATCCCCTCAGGAATAATTTTGAACACTGCTCGTTTGAGAAATAGCAGAAATATAAATACTGTCGAAAGAGCAGCTCGAAGTAGCTCGAAGTTATTCCCATCTTTCTCATGTCCATTTGTTGACAAAAAAGAACGAGCAGGAGGGGAACATCTCCGAGCTACTTCGAGCTGCTCATTGGACAGCACTATAGTTATTTTGAATGCTGTTTTGTTTTCCAATACAGTAGGATCTTCCACAGGCATCTATGGATGTCCTAAAAGTTTATGTGGCATTTCCTTAAGGAATGGTACACCCAACTGGTGGTTGTTAGATTTTCTAACAAATCTGTATAAGAACTATAGGACCCGAAACTGGACATAAACTGAAGCATCCCCATAAACTGGGGAAGATGCTTGAATCTTATACAAATATTGTTTGAGACCTCTCAATTTTGCAAGCTTTTCTGACAATATTTGTTGTGGCCTCCAGATTGTGGATTATGGACATTGATAATGCTAAAATTAAAGAATGGAGCTCAGATCCCCAAACTACAAATTTTCTCATAAGTCGAATAAGCCTCCGGAGAGAAACGATGTCCATTGCCTTTTTAAAATTATCAATAATGGTGACATTTTTTGAGGTTTCGAAGTGGCGGAAAACGATCGTCAGCCTTTATTTTTATGCTGAAATAAATGGTGTCCACCGTTAAATTGCATCGTTCAGACCTACTCGCCAAAACTAAGTTTCTTAACAGACATTCAGTTAACTTTAATTCTTCAATGCATTGAACTTCTTAAATGCACACATAAGACCGGATCCAACAGATCCCCAACAGCACATTTCGTTTTTTGACGTAGGATAACATCTTTCTTGAAGATATGAGGGTCACTCTGCAAATTCAAATTTGAGACCGTCACTAAAAAATGGTCATGAGGTATAAGCTATTAACTCAGCCGTCTTCCACCCAATTTTGGATATTTTGGTATTAATCAATCGGTGAACTCTTAAGATTTTGCCAAACTATTGACAATAGTGGATTAAAGACGTTAAGATATTAAAAAAAAAATCAATTTTGCCAGGCACTATTGAAAATCGGTAAACCAACTAATCCCGTACGTTCATCACAAGCACAGACATCAAAATCGTGCAACTTATGGGCTGGGCTTAAATCCTCAGTTCAATCAAGGCTTCACAGTGAGCGGACACGAGGGCTGCTGACCCAACGATGATGTCGGTAGCAACGGTACTAGCGGAAAGAAAATCAAGAATTGCCGCTGCCGACAGCAGCACTCATCTTCTTCTTATTGGCATTGTTGGGTCCTTTCAGAGGTTTTTTAGCACGCGGTTTTTTGGTTATTCGAGCTCAAAGCTGTAAGTTTTATTTTAGTTGGTTTAGGTTTTACAATAATATTTTTCTCATGAATTCAGTTACTCACATTGATCTCCTAGTTTTAAATTCAGGTTTACTTCCCAGGATGATTTCACCAATAGGGCAATTAAACGTATCTTTTAATTTCTACGAGAACTTTAACTCTGCCTTTTTCGTCGGTAATGAAAAGATGGTTTTAAGAAAAAAGATGATATGTTGAGGAATAATGACATTGACATGTCTGTCAACGCTGGACAGCCGATATCGGTGGATGCGCAGGGCTTTGAGCCATCGAATATCAGAAGTGCAGGCGTGCCCCCAACATTCCCCGACCCGTAATGCACGTCCAGCGTCTTCGGTGTTACTGCGTTACCCTCTGTAATATCGTTGTCCTCAGTCACAATGTTCAATACAGCTACTTTGTTTACAGGTCGCCGTAGCACGCCTCCGGAAGTCTTCAACAGCACCTGTCTGCTTCGCCCATCACGTCCTTTGATGACGGAAAGAATCCGTCCGCGTAGCCATCCGTTGCGTACCGATGCATCGACTATAACAGCTAGGTCTCCCACCTTTGGTTCCTTCACCTCTTCGTACCACTTGGTCCGGCCCGCAATTGTCGGAAGGTACTCCCGTATCCAACGGCTCCAAAACTGGTTCACCAGGCTTGTTGTCAACCACCAGTTGGTCCTGAGAGACTCCGGTCGTTCTGGAATCTGGAGTGGAGGTTGGGTGACGCCTTTCGAGCTCAGTAGCAAAAAATGTTTTTTTCGTGAGAGCCTCCTGAGTCTCTGCTTTGAGTGGCACGAACGTCAGTGGTCTAGAGTTCACTATTCCCTTTGCCTTTGGTCATCAACGTAAGAAGAGTCTCGTCGTCCGGATTTCGGTTGGTTGTCAGGGCGGAAAAGGCTGTTTTAATGGACCTGACGAGCCTTTCCCACGATCCGCCCATATGGGGAGCGGATGGTGGGTTAAACACCCACATGGTGGTCGCATTGGTGAACACCTCGGAAAGTTGTTGATTCATTTGGAGTATCTGATGTCGCAACTCACGGCTGGCACCAAGGAAGTTGCTACCATTGTCGCTCCGGATCTCTAGCGGAGCACCCCTTCGTACCACGAATCGCCGAATTGCCATTTTACACGCCTCCGTTGATAGTGACTGAACCACCTCTAGATGGACGGCTCTGATAGTAAGGCACGAAAATAATGCCACTAATCGCTTGACCTTGACCTTGACTAAGATGGGACCAAAACAGTCCAATCCAACGAAGCTAAACGGCCGAGTAAATGGGCTGAGTCTCGCCTTAGGAAGAAGCGCCTCTCGCGGTCAGATCGGTTTCGCTCTTACTACTCTGCATTTCATACACATTTTGGAAATATTTCGCACCAGCGCACGTAGGTATAGGACGTGGAATCGTTGGCGGACCTCGTTGAATACGGTTTCGTTGTTTGCATGCAAGTGGTAGGTATAGGACGTGAAATCGTTGGCGGACCTCGTTGATTACGGTTTCGTTGTTTGCATGCAGGTGGTACCGGTGACACCAATCGACGACCAGGTTGGTTAGGCGATGTCCTTTCGGAAGGATGATTGGAAATTTGGTGTCGTACGATACGAAGATTGCCCCAGTGATGCGAGTGTCCATCCGAACGACACTAGATTCGTCAATGAACTGCGACAATTTGTAGATGCGGCTAGTTCTGTTCAGTTTCGATTTTCGCCCTACTTTCGCCTGCTGCAACTGGTATATTTCCTCCGGAAACTCAGCACGCTGTACCAGCTGCCAGAGTGTATTCTCAGCCTTGACAAGTTCTTCCTGACTGATATGTGACGACTGTAGCGGTTGCTTCAAAACCTTCGGCAGGCACTTATCCACAAATCGGTGAATATAGGCGGCTGTTCGCCTGAGCCTTTCAAACTTTGAGAAGCGACTCCATTCGATGACTTCACTCTGCTGTGTAACAAGGTAGACGTGACACGGTCGGATTTCATCTTCGACTTCCTCCGATTTCACTTGATGCGGCCAAAACTCTTCTGATTTTCGCAGGAACTCCGGCCCATTGAACCAACGACTGTCAGCTTGCAGGTTTGGTCCACTTATTCCCCACTTTGTTCCGTCATCTGCTACGTTGATCTTCGACGGGACGTACCGCCAATCCTGGGGATTTGATTTCGAGAGTATTTCGCCTATTCTGCAGGCGACGAGCTGTCGGTAGCGTCAATGATCGGAATTGATCCAAGAAAGGACAGTTTTCGAGTCAGTCCAGAAGAATGGCAGGCTGTGACTGTTGCATAGCGTTTTCATCAATCTGTAGCCTATGAGCGCTACCTGCAGCTCCAATCTCGGAACGGAAAGCGTTTTTAGAGGTGCCACCTTTGCTTTTCCTCCAACAAGCGCACAATGGAATTTTCCTCGCAAAACCGCGTGCTAAAAAACCTCCGAACGGACCCAACAGGCATTACAACCCCCACTGGGACATTGCCGCCTCGCAGTTTAGTGTTCATTAAGCACTTCCACAGTTATACATGTCTCAACTTTTTATGCATTTTTCCACTTGTTGTACAATCAGGATGATGCAAAAAGTGAACAATGTTTGATGTTGTGAATTATCATTTGAGTGGTTTATTTCCGATTCGACCTATTATTTGTCGATACCAATTTAGGGGAAAGGAACGAGTTTCGAATACCTTGGAATTAATAAACAGAATAAAACATGAAAAGGTACAAAATTAGATCAATCAATCACCGACCATGGTAAGGATTTGAGTGAGCTACCGCGCGGTGCCGATTGTCAAAATTCCTTCTGCAACCTTCACACAAATTCTATGCCTCGTTCCGAGCCAGCTATGCCCGGGATTCGCCGACGTCAAATTAGTTTTGATTGTTTTGTATTTTGATATCTCACTGATTTGGTTGCATGTTCCGAACGCTGCTAAGTGATGAATTGCTATAAGTCATTTATACCCGTCAGTCCATGTACAGGAGCTGTCAATCAAATATCTCAGCTTGAATCCCGCATTCTACCCGTCAACCCGGAGGCAGCTATCGTGTGCTGACTGAGTAAAAGCTCTCCGCACTAGTGGATATAGGGTTGAGCCAAGCTGCACGACTGTAGGGTAAGCGTTCCAATTATACACAAAAAAGACAAATATTACAATTATAGTACAACATCTTGGCATATACAAAATTGCATGATTTCAATACAAGGATTGTATTAAAATCTTCCGAAATTGTATAAGCCAAAATGTTATACAGTTTCTGCAGACGTGTTTTAAAGTTTGCCATCTGCTGGTTGAGTGTATAAATTTTGTGGGGAATTTTCCATCGAAATATCCAAGCAAGTATTTCGGTCTGAAAATGTGTTCTTCAAATCAAATAGACCAGCGCCACCACTCTCTGGTTGATAGTGCCTTAACTATGCTTCAGTTTACCCTGATAACCAGCACCATACCATGCCGATACGATGCAAGGTGGAGCAGAGCAAAGGCTACATCAAACGATAGTTGTTATGCTCGGAGCCTCCTGCTGCGTTTTCTTGACGTCTCTGTCAGTCGGCGGCAGTCAGTGGGTTGATTCAACCTTTTTAGTCCGCCGCCACTCAGTACGAATCAAACGACGACCAATCGCATCGGTTGTATATCTTCCTCTCGGTTCAGAACGAGCGACCAGGAACTGGACCGGGGTAGGGTGCTGCGCTGCGGTCTTGTTGCTCTGCTGTAGCATGGCTGTCTTCATTTTCGTGATCATTTCCAACTGTCGCTTTCAGCATTTACAATTTCCACATTAAACGTTTTGAAGTAAAATGGCATTTCAGACGCAACTAGCCGCCATCGAATGTGAGCATTTATTGAAGCAAGGATCGAGTTGTGAAACGTTAGCCATCTCTTTTGTATCTGGCTCTATCGGTTCATGTCAGGGCAGTTGTCATTTGGACTCAGTTATCGGTGGATGATTTTAGCTGAGTGAATGTATTTTGGATATCTTTTTACGAAGTTTGGGCAATAAAGCATTCAAATATGAATCACATTTCAGTATTTTTAGCCCACGTTACTTTTTACAAAGGATTATTTTCCACAAAGTTTGAATAGCTTAAGTTGAACGAAAGCCAATAATGCTAAAAAATGTTTAATAATACGGGTATTCACCTAACGGCTAGTTTATAGAAATGTTTCATAGTTGTTTCAATGTTGTATGAATAACTAAAAAATGGATCAAACTCGACATACCTGTTTGTTATCTCCAGGGATTACATTTTTTTGTTGAATTCAATAATTTATTTATGAAAATAGAAAACCACGCAACGTTATTTACTTAAGAATTTCCGTAATAATTGCATGAATTCAAATAACTAACAGCGATTGAAGAAATTTTTCCTTAATGGCCATTTTTTCGACGATCATTCGTATACCTGAAGTAGAAGCTTCCATCAGTACATGTTATTGGGATTCAACTATGACTTTGAAAGGAGGTCAAATTGTGTGCAGCCCATTTGATCAGTCTCGTCGAGGTTTGGTTGCGGGTCCGCGACGTTAGTCATAAGTACGTTAGGCACAATGGACGTTAGGAATAACGGACGTTTGGTATAATGTACGTTAGGCTTAATGTACATACGTTAGGCATAATGGACGTTTGACATAACTCGGCCTTATTTATGTCATGGGTTGTTGTTATTTGGGTCATTTTATGCCTAGCGTACATTGTGCCTGACGTATTTATGCCTAACGTATTTATGCCTAACGGGGTATACCCGTGATTGCGCAGCTACAACTGGCGCATCATGAAACGAAGATGATAGTCGTCAACAACTGGAAATCGGTGCAGTAGGCGTCAATTGGAGTCGGCGGTTGCGATTTCACTTTTAAGGGATCTCTTAAAATAATTGGGAGTGATGTTCTACGATAACCTGAGCTTCTAAATTCATGTAGGTTACGCCTGCAAGATCAGCCTGGGTGTTGACGTTGAGTACTAACTGCAACGTCCGAAAGCTTGGTGGTACTCATAGCCTGCATGTCACCCATCAAACTGGTGGTCAAGGAAGACGAGAAGTGCTACTACGAGAAGAGAAATAAGAAGAAAAGAAGAAGAATTGAATTGAGTGATTTTTTTATGCGGCTTCCAGACTGTCAGCGAAGGCAATGATCCAATCTCAACCCAAAACCCACTGTCACAACGATGACAGTACTTTTTTACTCGCAAAGAATCCAACGCTTGATTCTTGCAGTGAGTAGGCAATTGTCTCTGCTGTCGACCCATTTCAGTTAGTTTGTATATTTCTAATTAACATTATCAATCGTCAATCGTTTTTACGCTGAAAACATTCATTATGTTTCCCATCAGATTTCCAGTTACTCTTCTGAGCAAAGGCGAAACAAATTACGAATCCAGAAAATTCGTCTTTCCGAATTTATTAACACTAGGATTGATTCGCTAAAAAAACTTACGCGGATACATTCGTTCAGAAAATCGTTGTAACTAAATTTTCACCTCTTAGCCATCTCTTCTAGTTTCTGTACATTGCAAAATATTGTATATAGGGGTGTTCAATTTCTCACTAGAGCTGTTGGAGTAAAGCAACGGATTTAGAAAAATGCGATTTTGGAGATATACTTATATTTCATTACCAAAAATGATATCTATTCATATAGTGATGATGGAAATGATAAAATAACACATAAAAGACATCACTTGGAACATAAGAACACATTTTGAGCATCCCTACTATTGTCTACTGTGAGCTTGTTAAAATAAATGTAAATTATATACGAAACATGTGTGATAATAAATTATGATGTTCTAGGATCTCCGAACTGTACTGGAATTTGAATCAAATGGTCTACCGAATCAACCAATGCTTCCATGATGCCCCCAGTCGCAGTATCAACCCAATCATGTCCTCCGAATAATTGCCTTCCACCTGCGTCTCAAATAGAGGCATAGGAGATGTTGTAAGATCTTCAAATGGTCCTGGAGTATGGGTAAAACGGTCTATCGAATCAACCAAGGCATCCATGATGCCCCCAGTCGCAGTATCAACCCAATTATGTCCTCCGAGTATTTGTCTTTCACTTGCGTCGCAGTTTCAGGCAACTGAGATGTTGTAAGATCTCCAAATTGTCCCAGTATGAGTAAAATGGTCTATCGAATCAACCATGGCTTCCATGATGTCCCCTGACGCGGTTATGTAATCCATGTATTTGCATTTCACTTGCGCCTCAAATCCAGACATATGAGATGTTGTAAAATCTCCAAATTGTCCTGGAGTTTGAGTAAAATGGTCTTTAGAATCAACCAAGGCTTCCATGATGTCCCCTGCTGCGGTATTAACCCAATTAAGTCCCTCCCTTATTTATTTTTCACTTGTGTCTCAAATACAGGCATTTGAGATGTTGTACAATCTCCAAATTGACCTGGATTTTGAGTAAAATGGTCTATCGAATCAACCAAGGCTTTCATGAAGTCTCTAGCTTGTCTTTCACTTGCGTCTCATATCCAGGCAAATGAGATGTTGTAATATCTTCTAAATGTCCTGGAGTATGCATCAAATAGTCTAGCAAATCAACCAAGGCTTCCATGCTGTTTCCAGCGGTATCAACCCAATAATGTTCTCCGAGTCTTTAAGTTCCACTTACGTCACAAATCCAGGCATATGAGATGTTGAAAGATATCCAAATTATCATGGAGTTTGAAACAAATGGCATACCGAATCAACTAATGCTTCCATAATGTCCTCAGCCGCAGTTTCAACCCAATTATTTCCTCCGAATATTTGTCTTTCACTTGCGTCACAAATCCAGTCGAGTCAAGTACGAGACACTGAAGACGACCTTACTGTTGAGGTTGAAATACGTATCTGTCAAGGTACAATTAAGTGGTGGAATTAAATGGGATTGTACAAACTCGTCTTATGACAAGTGAAGACATTCCACTAGAAGCTCAAAATAATTTTCTTAACAGACATATTAGATGTTGGAAGATCTCCAAATTATTCTGAAGTTTGAATCAAATGGCCTACCGAATCAACCAAGGGTGCCATGATGTCTTCAGCCACGATATCAACGCAATTCAGTGGACATAATTGTTTTTAAATTACTTACCAAATGAATCACGACTTGCAAATCAACCCTGCCTTGAAATATGTCTCCATCAGATGTTTTTATCCAATCCTCCGAGCCCATGCACATGTTTGGTACATAATAATGCGATGTTATGAGTCCCCCAAATCGCCCTGGATGTGGATCAAGTAGTCTGTCAACCAAATCAACCTCGCCTGGAACTATGTCTCCAGCGAAGGTATGTATCTAATCATGTCCTCCGAGCCCATCCACACATTTATTCGAGTCAAGTACGAGACAGTAAAGAAGGCCTCACATATCTGGTAAGTTACAATTACAAATTGTCTTATGACAAGTGATTACCCTATCAGCACAATTCACATTGATTCAGTTGCGGTAACTTATATATGACCAAATTCAGTCATATATGAGTATTAGCAACTGATTCACATCATGTGTGTTGCTCGGGTATGCATAAATATGTATAAGATATTCTACACTCTCTAAATATTTTTTATGCACCAATTCAATTATGACTTAGGCAAGTAGTAAGCTAGTTTATAAATTTAATAATTGCGTGGACATGAAACTTGATGGGTATACTGTCAGTAACCTTCTTTTTTTACATATACTGCTACTCGAATATTTTCATATTTTCGTTTATTTGTTTCATCACAGTAAAGTAAACCGAAAATTTCTAGTCTTACAAACAAGTACATTTTAAATTTATTTCGGTTCAAAAGAACAGTTAGATTGATTGAATACTGCGTTTATTTGCATGCTTCAAATACGTAGACGAATTAAGTCACATTTAAGTTGCTGCAACCCAAATCATGCAGCTAGGGATGACAGTGTACCGGAGTGTGAGATTAACTTTTGAATAAGCTTGATAACTTTTGATAATGATTGAATAATGATAACTTTTGAAAGCAATGACCGTCGACTAGAGTGTGCCAATTACAGAGGGATCACCCTTCTGAACTCGGCGTACACAATTCTGTCGCGTCCTTCGTCGAGTCCTTCGTCAGCGAATACCAGGCAGGTTTTCGTGAGGGTCGATCAACGACGGATCAGATGTTTAGCCTGCGGATGATCATTGATGAATTCCGGGAGTACAACTTGCAGACTTATCAAAGTTCTTGTTGGTGTATCGGGTAACCACCCTCGTCCCCCTATTTTTTGGCGATAATGGACATCAATTGCCTATACGTTCCATTCTAGTGTCTTCTTCCATTTACCTCGAGGACACCATTACTAGGACCTGATAGTACCAATTTGATCAATGATGATCGGATTTAATGAGACGTGCCCGAAATTCGACTGACAAAGTGATGTTCTTAAAATTTAGGTTTTTAGAGTAAAGTTTCATTACGACAAACATACACTGTCGAATAATTATTATAATAATAATAAACAATTAACATCATGAATAAAGTACAACATGTCATATGCCTTGATTTGTAATGCAAGTAAAAGACAAACAGTCGGAGGTCATAATTGGGTTGGTAGCGCGGCTGGGGACATCATAAAAGCTTTGTTTGATTCGATAGACCATTTGATTCAAACTCCAGTACAATTTGGAGATTTTACAACATCTCATATGTTTGAGTTTGAGACGCAAGTGAAAGACAAATACTCGGAGGACATAATTGGGTTGATACTGCGGCTGGGGGCATCATGAATGCCTTGGTTGATTCGATAGGCCATTTTACTCAAACTTCAGGACAATTTGAAGATCTTACAACATCTCAAATGCCTGGATTTGAGACGCAAGTGAAAGATAAATACTCTGAGGACATAATTGCGTCGATACCGCGGTATGGGACATCATGGAAGCTTTGGTTGATATGGTAGACCATTTGAATCAAACTCCAGGACAATTGGAGAACATCTCATATGTTTGGATTTGTGGAGTTCAGTCAGAACATGTGATATACTCAATCAACCAAGCCCTGAACGATGTATTCGTGCATCGTTGAACATCTTAGCAGGTACATTGAGCTGATAGGATTTCACTCATTACTTTTACAAGCAACTATAGGCCTTTTAGGGGTCCTCCTTAGCCGTGTGGTAAGACGCGCGGCTACAAAGCAAGATCATGCTGAGGGTGGATGGGTTCGATTCCCGGTGCCGGTCTAGGAAATTTTCGGATTGGAAATTGTCTCGACTTCCCTGGGCATAAAAGTATCATCGTGTTAGCCTCATGATATACGAATGCAAAAATGGTAACTTGGCTTAGAAACCTCGCAGTTACTGTGGAAGTGCTTAATGAACACTAAGCTGCGAGGCGGCTCTGTCCCAGTGTGGGGATGTAATGCCAATAAGAAGAAGAAGAAGATAGGCCTTTTAGTTTTTCCAAAACGTCCTTGAGTTCAAAACAGCTCAGAACATGTGATCTACCCGATCAACCAAGTCCTGAACGATGTATCCGTGCATCGTTGAACATCCCAGCAGGTCTATTAAGCCGACAAGATTTCACTCATTACTACTATAAGCTACTACAGGCCTTTCCGAAAGAACTTCTGTTCTACATCTCGATACCGACTGTATTACATCTCTTCAAAACGTCATGGATCGCAGATCATTTCAATACCAAATTTTCAAAACGATCTAACTTATGAATGATGTTAGATATGATATTGAGTCCATACAGCTTATATGACTTGAATCATCAATTGTACTAGCTATTGCAGGTCTTTACGGTTGGCTAAAATATTCCGGAAGTCGTATTGTTTTATGTAATAATTCAAGCCCGTTATACGCCTAAACAAAAAAGTCTGCAGCCAAATTGCTTGACACATACACCTTGTTGGTTATTGTGCATCTAGTAGATATTTTGACCTTACCGCTAGATCATTTTGGAGGATCTTGGACATATTCTTCTTCTTCTTTTTCTATGGCTCTACATTCCAACTTAGCATTTCCTCAGTTATTAATTAAAAGCTTTTATGTTCCCGCAATTGCATGAGCATGTATCTTGTAAGGCAAGTACAAAGGGAACACTACGCCCAGGGAATCTAGAATATTTTCCACCCGAAAACATCCTAGACTGACCGGATCAAACTAATCATCTCTTTTGGAGAACCTTGACCATCTCGTATTCCAAAAAAACTCATCACTGTCACAACGATCTCCTGGGTATCCGACATCCTGATGAACATTTTTGCCGAAGAAACTGAGGACCTAGCTCGCTTCTGTGATTTTTCACAGCCAATCTAAAACGCTGGGCATATATGACCCATCCGTCCCGAAAGGGTTAAGGAGGTCAAATATTCTCAAATTTATTGTAATGTTATCAACGGCCACCTTATCATAGGGAACGTCAATAAATTTCGTCACGCTTTTAGTGGGAGGGAGAGGGTTTCTAAAAGTGTGACTACTCATATCAATTTTTTAGAAATTTCATACAAAAAGTTGGACAATGAAGGGAGGAGGGATTGAAAATGGTTAATTTTTGCTTAACATAATTTACGGACGTTCCCTTGAAGCACTCCTCACTTCCCAGAAACCTCAACCAGTCACCATTTATGGTCAATATACATTTACTATGTCTTTTCACTGACCCTTGCTTCCCACTGGCATCTTCACGTGGTTTATGGACAGTTCCGTCACATTTAAATATGTTAGAAACTAAAAATCATACATTCTCCCAGCAATATATACTTTTTACTAAAATTTTAGCAAAAAAAATCACCAAAGAAAAATATTCCGATTTTGTCACTGTTCCGATTTTATCAACTGAAATTCACGGTCCGTGTTGATAAAAACGGAACATATCTAAATAAACAGTTATTTTCGTTATTTCAATGATCATCTGAATATTTCGAAATTAGAATCGATACATGTCCATCATGCTTGTAACGCACATCCGAACGCAATCCGAACCAAACGACTATGTGTCACTATGATATTATTTCGCAAATAAATTTCAATATGTGCGCCTACCATCCATAATTCCGTTCTCGTACCATGAGTAAAAAATATGCAACGAAACATCATGGCCGGAGGCTGGAAGCTCCCTGAGGCCCATTGTGCATCCTTCGCACTTCCTTTGCACGAAACTGGATTGTTCCCATTCTCGATGGCACTCCATTTGACTGTTGCTGGCTACTGCTCCTACTGGGACCTGTCGGTGGCTGCTTTTTCTTCTTGAGTCAACCCGTTTTGGACAGGGACAAACTCTCTTCCCGTATGTCACAAACACACTGCCGCCCATCCATCCAGCAGCAGTTCCCACCCACACTCGCTTTCGTATGCACACGGTTCCAGGCGTCTCTCATCTGAGCTCATCCTGGAAGGCCCTGGGTGAGGATGAATGCGAACCTGACAGAGGGACATAAAGATGTCACATAATTCAATGTGATTAACGTTGCTGAATATATATGGAAGCTAATAAAGTTTGGACTTGTGTACATAAATTTCTGTTGAAATAAAATATGTTTCTTCTCCGATTTTACACACGCTGTCGTCGACGGCTAACGACAATGCATTGGTTGCAACGGGTTTACTGTTTTTACTGGAAAAGATATTGGCATCACCAAGAAATCTAAACAGGATTACAAATCGTTGCAACTAGAATAGTATCAGCAGTAAAGATTTAACGCTAGTGACGAATTTCTTGGTAGAATCAACCGTTCAAGTAGAACAGCAGCCTTACACCACAACATTATACCTAACTAGCGACTGTTAGATTTAATAACAATTCTGTATAAGAAGCTATCAAAACGTCTATAAAAATTGGGCATATGGGAAATTGTTAGATTCTTATACAAAAAAAATTAAGCTAACACACAAACATTGTAAGAAAAGCTTGCAAAATTGTACGGTCTCATACAATATTTGTATAAGAATCTAGCATTTTATCATTTGTTCAGTTCTTATACAGATTTTGGTAGGTTCTTATACATAATTGTTAGAAAAGAGGGTGTAGATAATTCTAGCAATATCATGGAAAAATAAATAAAGTTTCGAAATGTAAGAAAAATAAAGTTATAAAGATGGCTGCATCTCATCTTAAGGAGCTCAATTACGGCCATAACAAGAGCTTTACTATAAAAAAGCTACTGCATACGAAACTTACACACTTCCGACCGGCAGGACGAAGTGCCCTGTTTTAGGATTGTTCCATGCTCTCTATCCCACCGGCTCCTGTGTGTGGCTCGATGCAGACGAAGAAAGGGCATAACGAATGTTGAATGGATGGCTGAAGGCAACAAGGTTTTTGAAATCGTAACAGATTACTTGCATATAAAATTCGTCTCCCGGTTCTGTGGTCCCGCAGAAGAATGGCCGAAAGACACATGCACACAATGCCGTTCTCTGTGGGTCCCTTCCGGGGTGACGTGCTGCTCACTACACACAAGTCGGTAGCTCCGACAACTTTCGGACGGTCGTCGGTCTTGTCTTATTGGAAGCTTTCCCTGCCTGCTCCACGTGCTAACGCAATAAAAGGGAGAAAATTATGGGAGTATGCAAACTGGAATTGCACTGCGGAGATTTATGGGTTATTACATTAATTTTATTTCTTTCCGGAGTGTTTGCCAGTGCCCTTCAGCAAGTGTACGGGCGCAGTTAGAGCTTTTGCTGTAAATTGATTGCGGTTTTTGGACATGGGCGAGATATACTACCTCTGGGTTTCCGACTAGTGTCGTTCAAATCGTTAAACACCGTTGATTTATGACTACGACATCCATTTAAGTGACGAATGCTGACGCTGGCTTTTTATAGCGAGAAATCTTTGGAACCAGGGATGACTGAACGTGAAATTGCTTTAGTAAACACAATCACTGGATATAAAATAACATTAAAATCAAACCATTGCATAAATTAAAAAGCTAGAGACTATTTTTGCAAAACGTTTTTCAAAATCCAATGGAGTTACCAGCTCAGCTCCTAATATCACAATTACTACGTTCTGCTATTAAAAAAATTAAAAATCAAAAATCTATAATTATGAAAATCTAAAAATCTAAAAATCTAAAAATCTAAAAATCTAAAAATCTAAAAATCTAAAAATCTAAAAATCTAAAAATCTAAAAATCTAAAAATCTAAAAATCTAAAAATCTAAAAATCTAAAAATCTAAAAATCTAAAAATCTAAAAACTTAAAAATCCAAAAATCTAAAAATTTGAAAATCTAAAAATCTAAAAATCTAAAAATCTAAAAATCTAAAAATCTAAAAATCTAAAAATCTAAAAATCTAAAAGTCTAAAAGTCTAAAAATCTAAAAATCTAAAAATCTAAAAATCTAAAAATCTAAAAATCTAAAAATCTAAAAATCTAAATATTTTTTATTTAAAAATCTAAAAATCTAAAAATCTAAAAATCTAAAAATCTAAAAATCTAAAAACCTAAAAATCTAAAAATCTAAAAATCTAAAAATCTAGAAATCTTAAAATCTTAAAATCTAAAAATCTAAAAATCTAAAAATCTAAAAATCTAAAAATCTAAAAATCTAGAAATCTAAAAATCTAAAAATCTAAAAATCTAAAAATCTAAAAATCTAAAAATCTAAAAATCTAAGAATCTAAAATTCTAAAAATCTACAAATCTACAAATCTAAAAATCTAAAAATCTAGAAATCTAAAAATCTAAAAATCTAAAAATCTAAAAATCTAAAAATCTATAAATCTAAAAATCTAAAAATCTAAAAATCTAAAAATCTAAAAATCTAAAAATCTAAAAATCTAAAAATCTAAAAATCTAAAAATCTAAAAATCTAAAAATCTAAAAATCTAAAAATCTAAAAATCTAAAAATCTAAAAATCTAAAAATCTAAAAATCTAGAAATCTAAAAATCTAAAAATCTAAAAATCTAAAAATCTAAAAATCTAAATATCTAAAAATCTAAAAATCTAAAAATCTAAAAATCTAAAAATCTAAAAATCTAAAAATCTAAAAATCTAAGAATCTAAAAATCTAAAAATCTAAAAATCTACAAATCTAAAAATATAAAAATCTAGAAATCTAAAAATCTAAAAATCTAAAAATCTAAAAATCTAAAAATCTAAAAATCTAAAAATCTAAAAATCTAAAAATCTAAAAATCTTTTAATCTAAAAATTCTAAAAATCCAAAAATCTAGAAATCTAAAATCTAAAGATCTAAAAATCTAAAAATCTTAAAATCAAAAACCTAAAACTCTACAAATCTAAAAATCTAAAAATCTGAAAATCTAAAAATCTTAAAATCTCAAAATCTAAAAATCCAAAAATCTAGAAATCTAAAATTCTAAAAATTAAAAGATTTAAAAATCTAAAAATCTAAAAATCTAAACATCTAAAAATAAAAAAATCCAAAAATCTAAAAATCTAAAAATCTAAAATCTAAAAATCTAAAAATCTAAAAATCTAAAATTCAAAAATCTAAAAATCTAAAAATCTAAAAATCTAAAAATCTAAAAATCTAAAAATCTAAAAATCTAAAAATCTAAAAATCTAAAAATCTAAAAATCTAAAAATCTAAAAATCTAAAAATCTAAAAATTTAAAAATCTAAAAATCTAAAAATCTAAAAATCTAAAAATCTACAAATCTACAAATCTACAAATCTACAAATCTACAAATCTACAAATCTACAAATCTACAAATCTACAAATCTACAAATCTACAAATCTACAAATCTACAAATCTACAAATCTACAAATCTACAAATCTACAAATCTAAAAATCTAGAAATCTAAAAATCTAAAAATCTAAAAATCTAAAAATCTAAAAATCTAAAAATCTAAAAATCTAAAAATCTAAAAATCTAAAAATCTAAAAATCTAAAAATCTAAAAATCTAAAAATCTAAAAATCTAAAAATCTAAAAATCTAATAATTTAAAAATCTAAAAATCAAAAAATCTAACAATCTCAGAATCTAAAAATCTAAAATCTAAAAATCTAAAATCTAAAAAATCTAAAAATCTAAAAATCTAAAAATCTAAAAATCTAAAATCTAAAATCTAAAATCTAAAATCTAAAAATCTAAGAATCTAAAAATCTAAAAATCTAAAAATCTAAAAATCTAAAAATCTAAAAATCTAAAAATCTAAAAATCTAAAAATCTAAAATCTAAAAATCTAAAAATCTAAAAATCTAAAAATCTAAAAATCTAAAAATCTAAAATCTAAAAATCTAAAAATCTAAAAATCTAAAAATCTAAAAATCTAAAAATCTAAAAATCTAAAAATCTAAAAATCTAAAAATTTAAAAATCTAAAAATCTAAAAATCTAAGAATCTAAAAATCTAAAAATCTACAAATCTACAAATCTAAAAATCTAAAAATCTAGAAATCTGAAAATCTAAAAATCTAAAAATCTAAAAATCTAAAAATCTAAAAATCTAAAAATTTAAAAATCTAAAAATCTAAAAATCTAAAAATCTAAAAATCTAAAAATCTAAAAATCTAAAAATCTAAAAATCTATAAATCTAAAAATCTAAAAATCTAAAAATCTAAAAATAAAAATCTCAAATTTAAAAATCTAAAATTTAAAAATCTAAAATCTAAAAATCTAACAACTGGGAATTCGACCAAACTTTCCTTGGAAAATTCAAATTTATTTCCTATGGAAACTTTAAAAATGATGAAAAATTAAAAGTATGAAAAATAACCCAAAAAAAATCATTGAATGTTTTGGGAAAAATTTACGAAAGTTTTTAAAAAAAATCCTAGTGAAATTCAAAAGATCTTCCGTTAATAGGGGAACTGTACCGGTTTTGGCCATGTTCCTAATTTGGCCAATTTTGTGAATAGCTCCAAAAATAAAGCAATTCACGATGGTTTTATTAGTTCCAGCAAGAGTTATATCTCTCACACTCCTACGCTGCTTTTAACTGACTGATTATTTTGGAAAAATATGTATTTTTCAGGGTTGGCCAAATTAGGCACTAAGGTGGCCAAAACCGGTGCACTTCCCCTATCTTGAAAGTAACACAAAAAATTTAAAAAAATCTTCAAGAAACGAATAAAAAAAAAGAAACGCAATAAAAAAATCGTTATATCGTTACCGCCGACCAAAATTATGACAAACGCTACCGCCGATGATTTTCGATCCAGCGTGATGCAGAGCGTTAATGAATAAAGCTTCCAATGAATGATTAAATTTGTTATGATTAAATCATTCAACTCTATGATTAAATATTATGATTAATGATGAATTCACTTTCGAAAATGAATAATGATTATGATTAATGTTTCAATTGATTTTTGACAATGATTAACGATTATGATTAATGAATAAAACGTTTGAAGTATGATTAATGATTACTGATCGTGATTAAATGTTGACATAATATGTGTATGATTAATGATTAACGATCGATATGATTAATGATTATGAATAATCAAATTAAATGATTTGCATAGTGATCAATAATCAAGTAACCGTGACCAAATTATGTTTTTTACCTTTAAAATTGTATGATTTTGATTAAAGATTAATGAATAAAAGCGATGCATGCAATGATTAAAATTAATGAATAAACTCAAAATAATCATGAATATGATGAGTGATTAATGATTAACTGCAAAAATCTATGATTAATGATTAGTGATTAATGATTGAATTGTATTTTTTGTATGATTATGATTAATGAATAATGATTAAATAACCCATTATTCATTAATCATGATTAAATCTATGATTAATCACTAATGCTCTGGCGTGATTGCATGTTTGCCCTATTACCAGCCAGGGATCTCCTAGTTACCAAATTTCAGAAAGACCTCAGAATATCTCTAGCATTAGCATTGAGCATTTCGCACAAATTGGTGGTACAAGCCAAGACTATTTATGAGAGTAGCATAGCCTTTATCCGTTACCACAGATATTGATTTGGAGAGAACTCTACGACCTCTCATTGGTGCCACAGGTGGTGTTGGGATTGTGTGGAAGGTTATAACAGTAGGAATCGTTTTGGTAGAACGTGAAACACAGAAAGAACTAAGATAGAAATACAAAGTAAGAAAGGGACGAGCCTGGAATTGAACCCACGACCTCTTGCTAATAAGGCAGCAGTGGTAGCAACTAGACTACCAAGCTCGTTTTTCAGAAAGACCTCAGACTATCTCTGTTGATGAAAGAACAAACCAGCATATGCTGACAGTTCCTTTATTTCATATAGACCCTATTTAGTAAATTGCGTCCATTGACTCGGTCAATTACCTTATTGGGAGCCTTAAAATGTGTATGCAACAGTCAGCGACATTGTTTGATTATTCCATGTTTCCGTGCAGTCGTTATAGAAGTTATCGTAAATAAAGTAGTAATTTATGAACAACACGAAACCACAATTCATTTTTCACTTTACCAATCATAATGATATATTGGTGGAAAATTTTAGACCTGGTGTACAATCATGTCGTAGTAATTTATTCATGAAACGGTTCTACCGGCAACAACGTCATTCAGCGGTGCCCACAGTTAACTGGAGTGAAGTGTTCTGAAAAAGCAATATATAATTATGACATGCGAGACATGCATATATGAGTCGAGGAGGCAGAAGGCCCGCAATGTGCAGTATTAACACGCATCCTGCCGAGCACGTTCAGCGCATATAACGTTGGCGGAAAGCCATCCCTCATCTCTCGGTTGCCCGTGTTTGCATATAATTTAGGCGGCCGATCTCGAGTTTGCAGTTTCGTGACTACCCATTTATCAGCATAATTTACATGTTAAATTTCCATCCCATCCGAGGCTTTTTATTACGGCTAAGAAAACACATGCTTATCGAAAGTGATCTGTAGGGCAACGCCGCTGTCAACTTTGAATGGCATGTCCACGCAGCGAAGGGGATGAAATCATATAATCAGGAGGTCCAGCCAGGGCAATGTTACAATGGAAGGAAACAGCGAATGTCAATTATAAATGGTAATTTACTGAAAGTTCGATTGACCGATGGGTCTGCACCGTGTCAGCGGTGTGATTTATTTCTGCACAACCCAAAATATCGCATATATGCATACTTCTCGCCCTCTTCAGCAGTTACTGGACGGGCCCATCTCCATCTCAAAGTGCCAATCAATCTACACTTTGATTTTGCGTTTCTCCCTCGGCCGCCGCAAATGTCCATAAATCTTCGTTCTCCTTTTTGCACCGCCTGTCGCCGCTAACCAACCTGAGACCGGGTCTGCATGGTGAAAGAACGGACAGATTCAGGTTGATGATCATTCAGGATGAAGGCTCATGTCTACCTTTAGGACGGCGCTTCCAGCTGGAATTTTACGAACCCTGAGTTAGGAATGTATATTTGTACATAATTGGAAATCTGACGGCTTTGGCATATTTGCTTCTTATGTCGGTAAATGCTTCAAATATACACAAATATGTGTATAGTTGGACGGTAAAATCCAATAATTGGAATAGTTCGTCCAAAACCATATTTGACCTTGTACCATGAAAGTTTAAATTCAGCCATATTTCGAGATACAAACTGGACAAATTAAATAAATGTTCCAGTATAACAAAGTCCTCTACAAGAGAAACACTCCGCTCAATAGTTTTATAGGACTTTTACCTTTCAAAAAATGTTTTCCCCCGGAATATCGGCAACCAAGTCTTCAATACCCATTTGCCCTTGTGAGGATTAAATTAAGTTTATTCCTTCCAGCTCCAAATAATGTTTGATATATGAGCTCAGAACAAGTACGTCAAATCACTTCAAGTGCAGGAACGTTCTCACTCACGTTATGGTTTTTGCACCCTACACCCTCAGTGTGGAACTCCGTGTACTCATTGTTTCCTCCTGTCAGTTGGAAGGATTGCTCCTGTCGAGAGCGAGTGGTAGCGAAAAAGGAAACAATATATATGAGACCCGTTCCGATTGTCACCAGGGAAAGCCGCGGGAGCACCTTTTTCTGCCATCTGCGTGGAAATGCTTAGAACACCGGATCCACCTCTTTCGTCACCCTCCTTGGTGAGTTGCGAACTGACTGGCTGGTGTCTGCAGCAGTCGCTGGTTCTCGAACGCACCAAACCGGCTAAAACGAACCTGCTGGCTGTCGAGTCGAGACTCTAAGCATGACGACCTCACTATTTCCAGCCCGTCCCATTGCCAACGTCGTAATTCTTTATACTCCAGCCAACATAAACACATTAGTCTTGGAGTAAAAGTGATATATGTTTGCAATAAATTCTCATTCGTTAGCGTGTGGAAGTTATACTTTTTTCCGTCCCCATCCATCCACACGTTTTTCCCATTTCGCTCCTTTTGGGGTTTTGTCCACACCGCACCACTTCAATTCATTTTCTTTATGCCGAAGATGTATTTTGTTGGGATCGTGCCTTTGGTGTTCTTTGCCGCTTGAGCGCGTGGAACTTAACCTCTTCGCTTTGCTGGCTCCGGCGGGCTGTGCCCTAGAAAGGGGCGCGCGGTAAGAAAAATTTACAGCGAAATGCACACACTTTCCAAGCACTCCTCAGAAGACCCTTGGAGGAAGGGTGAACAGGGATAAAAAATGTATAAATATAAATTATATTTTATATATCTATTTTCTTGTTACTCAACGCTTCCAAAAATGTAATTTATGGGTTCGCAAGATTCATGGTACTTGAGCTCTCGACGTCATCATGGTTGTCACAGTTGTGTTGCTTCTTATTCTATTACAGCAGGGTTGTACACCTAACCAGCGTGATCCAGGGTTCTTATCAAGCTGTAAAAAGATCTGAGCCTTGCAACAAATGTTTATCAGAACAAGATAGTATTTTAAGAAAGTAAATTGATATTATTTGCATAACATTATATTATTAAAAAAATTTAAATTTTGTATTAAGATTAAGTTTTTACAAAATGAGATGATGAAAAGGAGGTAAATGCAATTTATATATAAAACAATTTATTATTATTGTCTTAAATAGCGAGCCTTTCTGCCCTTGATCAGCTCATGATGAGGAAAGTTTTAAACATCAATGGAAATAATGGCTGTGGCTTGGAATTAGCCTTCATTGTCTTAAAAAGGCCTTAATGTTGTTCGGTCAAATAGCATTTTCGGCCAAATTATCAGTTCAACCGTATGTCACTTACGGCCAAATGCCATTTTCGGTCGAATTATTTTCGTACTCTGTTCAATTCGGCTAAATGGAATTCGTTTGCATGACTATCTATCGGCTTAACGAGTTATTCGGTCAAGAGGTTTTTCGCCGATTTGTTTTCGGCTAAATAACCGTTCACGTTTTGAATAACTTCCCGTGGAATTTCATATAGGCTGTAGGAATGTAGTTCAGTAGGAATGCGTTCAAAATTCCGTGAAATTTTCCATTGCACAGTTTTAGATCGCGTTTCGGACGACAAAACCGACAAGCAGTCTTCTGTACTGCCTTCTCGATAGCTATGGAAGATCGGACTTGTCTCGACCGGAGCGAAGCGCAATACAAGCATAATGCGCTTGTTAATCAAATACCTAGATTATTTTTCTTCTGTTCGCGACGAATAACACACACACTGTACCTACTTTCCCGACGCCTACTACAAACTATCCATACGGCTGAACAGGTAATTTGGTCGAAATAGTCATTTGGCCAAAATAGGTCATTTCGCCGAAAATTTCTTTTTGTCCGAAATGGTCGTTTGGAAGAAGCGAAGAATATGTACTTCCAGTTTAATGTGCATTTTGGCATAACGACTTTTTCGTTAAAATGGCCAGTTTGGCCGAATGATCCTTTCTACTGAAAAATTATTTCGGTCCAATAATATATTTTTGACAAATGACTTGATCAGTTGAAATACATTTTCGGGCGTTTGTTCATTTCGGGCAAATTTTTTTTTCGGTTAAATGATATATTTGGTCAAATCATTTCCAGCCAAACGACTTTCGGCCGAAAGATTTTAAGCAAAGCGGTCCTTTCCCGTTGAAATTTAAAAAATAAAATATTCCTTAGGAAATTCTGTAGTGATCCCACAAGAAGCTATTCCAAATTTGAACGAATAATTTATAAAATCTCATGGGTTTTGTTTTTGGAAATTTTTCAGAATATGCAAATAAATTCTTCGGAAATACCATGGGAATTTCTTCCAAATATATACGGAAATTTACTCGGGATCTCATAGGGAATATTTCGAAAGAAATTCTCCGTATTTCAATGGGAAAGTTTTTGGAATTACCACTCGATGTTTCTATTAGTTTTTATAGAAAGGTTTTTGATGTTTTGACGGGAAATTGTATTGATTTTTTTAATATTTTCACGAAAAAGTCTCTGGAGTTTGGGATTTCGATAGGAAAAACCCACGAAAATTCCAATGGTTTTACGGATTTTTTTAGAAAAATTCTGCGAAGTTCTTCAATTTTGAATCGGCTTGGAAAATTATAAATTAGTGGCGTGACGAATGACCTTTTCAGCCAAAAAGCACTTTCGGTCAAACGACTTTTTCTACCAAGCGACATTTTCGGTCAAACGACTTTTTCGGCCGAACGGCACTTGACTATATGAAAACGAAATTGAGGATCGAAAACATGTGTTTTGAAGAGGAGAGTATTTAAGAAATATGCAAAAATATCCCCTGCCTACCGGAGCAAATTGAACCTACACGTCCCACCGGTAGGCAGTGGCATATTTCATAAATAGTCTCCTCCTCACAACACACATTTTCACTCCTCAGTATTATTTTCCACATAGTAAAAAGTAAGTCGAATGTCGATAACCAGTTTGTGAACAGCATTTGTTCTGCTAAAGGTCTACAAACGTTCAGTCTATTTTGACCAAACGGAGGAAAGGTCGATTCACTGAAAATCATTTAGCCAAAAGCTATTTAAACGAATAACAAGTTGACCGAAAGTCATCTAGCCGAATTCTATTTTACTGAAATGGACGACTGGCCGAAACGGTTATTGGGCTGTGGGCTTCGTGGCCATGTGGTTAGTGTTGGTAGGCATTTATTCGCATTGTGCTGCAGAGAGTAGGTTCGATTCCCACATCAATCACAAAACTTTAAGTAAGAAAGTGTGAAACGCGATGTGAAAAGTAATAAGTGCAAAGTAAGAAGTGAGAAATAAGGAGTGCGAAGATAAAAGAAGTCTCAATTTCCATATCTAACAGCTCACTGTGAGGAATAAAGAGATAGAGACATATAAAGAATCATTTGGACAATATTGCTTTAATCGATGTTCGGACAATAAAAAGACGTAAGCAAGAATATGCCACAGTTTTAAAGGCTACATACTGTGAGAATGAGATATACTACAAATTGTGTAATCCACTTCCAGCGTGCATCGATGACAGATTTGCAAATATCATCCGTATAACGGATCGGTGGTCATCATAGTAAATAGCAGGCCATGACTTTGCTTCTTCTTTGTCGGGCAACCAACGGAATTGCACGCTTCATTAGACAGTGGAGCGGGCCACTAATAGACCTTATTGTTTTACCAGTGACCAGCAAGAGTCCTGCGAAACCTATCTGAATTTCGTCACTGGCTTAAAAATAAATGCGCCTTCACGTATATTTTGGTCTAAAAAAATTATAAAAATATTTATAAGGTTGCATAAATAAGTACATATAAAATTGTAAGCTGGAGTTGAAAAATGTAGCGTCCCGCAAAATGGGATATCATACTTAAATCAGATCCAACGGGTAATTCCGCTATGACTACAAATTCAGTGAATTCCAAAATAAACTTTCTTGATAATATATTTTGCCTTCCAAACAACTTTGTAGCATACGCTAGTTGTCCATGTCGTTCAGATTTCGTTAGAACTTGGCCATTTGGTAGTCTCATGTACACTAAAGCCGCCAAGTGTATAAATATCAAATTAAACTTTTATTTACAAAAATCAACACTCACCTTGGGAGTCTCCCAGACGCGTCTTGTACTGCAAACAACAATTAATTTTCAGCGGTCTCCCAAACACGCTTTGTGAATTCCTACACCACAAACAATTTTCCAGCGGTTTTACAGAGGTGCTTTGTGAATTTTCAAACCACAATCCGTTTTCTAGCGGTCGTCCCGACTCGCTTTAAGATTTTCCAAAACACAATCCGTTTTCCAGCGTTCTTACAGACGCGCTTCGTGAACTTCCAAACCACAATCCGTTTTCAGCGGTCTTCCAGACGTATTTTGTGATTTTCCAAACCACAATCCATTTTCCAGCGGTCTTCCAGACGCGCTTTGTGATTTTCCAAACCACAATCCGTTTTCTAGCGGTCTTCTAGACGCGCTTTGTGATTTTCCTAACCACAATCTGTTTTCTAGCGGTCTTCCAGACGCGCTTTGTGATTTTCCAAACCGCAATCCGTTTTCCAGCGGTCTCACTTTGTAATTTTTCAAACCACAATCCGTTTTCCAGCGGTCGTCCGGACGCGCTTTGTATTTTCTTCAAACTGCAATCCGTTTTATAGCGGTCGTCCAGACGCGCTTTGTGATGTTTTTAAATCATCCAATATTTTACAAATCAACACATTAATCTTGAATTCAACTCACCTATTGAAATCAACGTCAGGATCCAAAAATAACATGGCAGGATCGCCAAAATGTGTGGCCCTAAATGGCCGGAACAAAATGCAATGACAGCAGCTCTCCATGGGTGCGTGTGCACGGCGTGGAAATCTGACATAAAGAGTCATGGCTTGCTGATCACCAATTGACACGCTGAGGTGTTGATGACAATTGACACGCTGAAAGTAACTTGCTCAAACCCCACACTTGGGATGTTGATAGGAAAAACCTACGAAAATTCCAATGGTGCTTTGATTTTTTTTAGAAAAATGCTGCGGACTTCTTCAATTTTGAATCAGCCTTGGAAATAATAAACTTTCGGTCAAACGACGTTTTCTGCTAAGAGTGCCAAGCAACAATTTCGACTAAATGACCTGTTCCGCCGAACGGCATTTGGCTTTGTGTAAAACGATACTGAGGATCGAAAACATGTGTTTTGAGGAGGAGAATATTTATGAAATATCCAAATTCCCAATTGAACCCACGCCTCCTAGTGGGACCGACTCCCACCGGTAGGCAGTGAATATTTTAGCATATTTCATAAATATTCTTCTCATCAAACACATATTTTCTGTTCACAGCATCATTTTTCACAGGGAAGGGTTGTTTCGCCGAAAATCATTCGGTCCAAAGCTATTTGGCCGAATAACACACTAGATCGAAAGTTATCTAGCCGAATTATATTTAGCCGATTTGGACGGTTGGCCGAAATGGTTATGTAGGCTTCATGGCCGTGTGCTTAGTGTCGACAGGCGCATTGTGCTGCAGAGTGTGGGTTTGATTCCAACATCATTTACAAAACTTTTCGTGAGAAAAACAGTGTTCGATTTGAAGTGAAACGCGCTGTGAAAAGTGAGAGAGAGAGAAGAAGTAAGACGCCTCACTTCCCATTTCAAACTTCTCACTGTGAGTAGGGAGGAGATATGGACACATAAAGAATCATTTGGCCGATATTGCTTGAAGCGGTAGTCGGACAATAAAAACCCAGATTAATCCACCTAGCGGTGACGATGCCTTTCTCGATTAAATCCCTTGGTTTTGCCATTGCCATCATAAATAATTGCCTACATTACGGATCTTGCAAACGCTGTAAGGCAAACAACCAACCAACCCAATATGGTTAAACACACCATTTTCTTCATAACTTTTGAACGCACCGATCGTAATTATATTCAATAGTGATTAACTAGAGTTTGTCGTTGTTGCGAGAAAATCGGTTAAGAATTACTATACTTATGAAAAGGTGGCTAATGTTTTTCGGTTTTCGTGTGCACACACACATACTTACGGACAAACAGACATTCGTTCAGCTCGACTCAGCTAAGTCGATTGGTATATAACATCATGGGTCTCCGAGACTTCTATGAAAAGTTCGATTTTGGAGTGAAATGACTTTTTTGTGCAAGAAAGGTGAAAACCCGTCTGCTCACGAAGCACATTTTCAACAGTTTTAAATGGCAGCAAAATAAAATATTATAAAATAATTTTGCACAAAATTATATTTATATTATAAAAGAGGAATTTTCCATAAAAATTAAATTTTTCACGGAGAAAATTACAAAATTTCCATAAATTAATCAATATTAGCAATAAACAAAACATTTTTTTTCATCAAATATTAAAGATTTTTCCCAAAATAACCATTTCATTCATTTATTTAGTTTACATCTAAACAGATAACACTGAATCAACAATTTGACGCCACAATACACTGTTCAAGGCCGCATCTCTCCATCCTCGGATACGCCCCACGCTCGCCAAGTCGTTTTGCACCTGGTCTGCCCATCTCGCTCGCTGTGCTCCACGCCGTCTCGTACCCACCGGATCGGAAGCGAACACCATCTTTGCAGGGTTGTTGTCCGGCATTCTTGCAACATGTCCTGCCCATCGTACCCTTCCGGCTATAGCTACCTTCTGGATACTGGGTTCGCCGTAGAGTTGGGCGAGCTCATGGTTCATTCTTCGTCGCCACACACCGTCTTCTTGCACACCGCCAAAAATGGTCCTAAGCACCCGTCTCTCGAATACTCTGAGTGCTCGCAAGTCCTCCTCGAGCATTTTCCATGTTTCATGTCCGTAGAGGACTACCGGTCTTATTAGCGTCTTGTACATGACACATTTGGTGCGGTGGCGAATCTTTTTCGACCGCAGTTTCTTCTGGAGCCCGTAGTAGGCCCGACTTCCACAGATGATGCGCCTTCGTTTTTAACGACTAACGTTGTTGTCAGCCGTTAGTAAGGATCCGAGGTAGACGAACCACCTCGACCACCTCGAAGGTATCCCCGTCTATCGTAACACTGCTTCCCAGGCGGGCCCTGTCGCGCTCGGATCCGCCCACAAGCATGTACTTTGTCTTTGACGCATTCACCACCAGTCCAACCTTTGTTGCTTCACGTTTCAGGCAGGTGTACAGTTCTGCCACCTTTGCAAATGTTCGGCCGACAATGTCCATGACATCCGCGAAACAAATAAATTGACTGGATCTGTTGAAAATCGTACCCCGGCTGTTACACCCGGCTCTCCGCATGGCACCTTCTAGCGCAATGTTGAACAACAGGCACGAAAGTCCATCACCTTGTCTTAGTCCCCGGCGCGATTCGAACGAACTGGAGTGTTCGCCCGAGATCTTCACACAGTTTTGCACACCATCCCCCGTTGCTCTGATCAGTCTGGTAAGCTTCCCAGGGAAGCTGTTCTCGTCCATAATTTTCCATAGCTCTACGCGGTCTATACTGTCGTATGCCGCCTTGAAATCAACGAACAGATGGTGCGTTGGGACCTGGTATTCACGGCATTTTTGAAGGATTTGCCGTACAGTAAAGATCTGGTCCGTTGTCGTGCGGCCGTCAACGAAGCCGGCTTGATAACTTCCCACGAACTCATTCACTAATGGTGACAGACGATGGAAGATGATCTGGGATATCACTTCGTAGGCGGCATTAAGGATGGTGATCTTTCGAAAGTTCTCACACTCCAGCTTGTCGCCTTTCTTGTAGATGGGGCATATAACCCCTTTCTTCCACTCCTCCGGTAGCTGTTCGGTTTCCCAGATTCTGACTATCAGTTTGTGCAGGCAAGTGGCCAGCTTTTCCGGGGCCATATTGATGAGCTCAGCTCCGATACCATCCTTACCAGCTGCTTTATTGGTATTTAGCTGTTGGATGGCATGCTTAACTTCCCTCAAGGTGGGGGCTGGTTGGCTTCCATCGTCCGCTGAACTGACGTAGTCATCTCCTCCGCTGCCTTGACTTTCACTGCCTGTACTCTCAGCGGTATTCAAATGTTCCTCGTAGTGCTGCTTCCACCTTTCGATCACCACACGTTCGTCCGTAAAGATGCTCCAATCCTTATCCCAGCACATTTCGGCTCGCGGCACGAAGCCTTTGCGGGATGCGTTGAGCTTCTGATAGAACTTGCGTGTTTCTTGAGAACGGCACAGCTGTTCCATCTCCTCGCACTCCGCTTCTTCCAGGCGGCGTTTCTTCTCCTGAAAAAGGCGGGTCTGCTGTCTTCGCTTCCGTCTATAACATTCCACGTTCTGCTGGGTAACTTGCTGCAGCGCGACCGCCCGCGCTGCGTCCTTCTCCTCCAGAATCTGTCTGCACTCTTCGTCGAACCAATCGTTCCGTCGACTTCGTCCCATATACCCGACGATGTTCTCCACTGCGTCGTTAACGGCTGCTTTGACTGTATTCCAGCAGTCCTCAAGAGGGGCCCCACCGAGCTCACCCTCTTCCGTCAACGCTGCCTCGAGATGCTGCGCGTATGCAGTGGTGACATCAGGTTGCTTCAGTCGCTCTAGGTCGTACCGCGGCGGTCGTCGGTACCGAACATTGTTGATGACGGATAGTTTTGGGCGCAGTTTCTCCATCACCAGATAGTGGTCAGAGTCGATGTTAGCGCCACGATATGTCCTGACGTCGATAATGTCGGAGAAGTGTCGTCCATCAATTAAAACGTGGTCGATTTGTGATTCTGTCTGCAGTGGTGATCTCCAGGTGTGCCGATACGGGAGGCTGTGTTGGAAGTAGGTGCTGCGAATGGCCATATTCTTGGAGGCGGCGAAATCAATTAGTCGTAGGCCGTTTTCGTTCGTCAGCCGATGAGCGCTGAACTTTCCAATAGTCGGTCTAAACTCCTCCTCTTGGCCAACCTGAGCGTTCAAATCTCCTATGATGATTTTGACGTCGTGGCTTGGGCAGCTGTTGTACTCACGTTCCAGCTGCGCGTAGAATGCGTCCTTATCATCATCAGTGCTTCCGGAGTGTGGGCTATGGACGTTGATTATGCTGAAGTTGAAGAACTGGCCCTTGATCCTCAACCTGCACATTCTCTCGTTGATCGGCCACCACCCGATCACGCGCCTTTGCATATCGTTCATCACTATGAATGCTGTTCCCAGCTCGTGTGTGTTGCCGCAGCTCTGGTAGATGGTATGATTACCTCTAAACGTTCGCACCATTGATCCCTTCCAACAAACCTCCTGCAGCGCTACGATGCCGAATCCACGGTCCTTGAGCACATCGGCGAGTATGCGTGTGCTCCCGATGAAGTTGAGAGATTTGCAGTTCCACGAACCGAGTTTCCAATCGCTAGTCCCTTTTCGTCACAGTGGTCTTCGCCGATGGTTCCGGTCCGTACTCTCTTGTGAGCAATAAGACCAATAAAAAAAATAAGAAAATTTTCATGAAAAAAAAGCAATAAATCTGAATCTAAATTTCCCATGAATTTTAAACTCTACTCAAGAAGGCGTCATTTATGAAAAAAGGCTCGGTTTTGTTGCTTTTTAAATTTCTTTACGGAAATTTCCATATTTTTTTATTGTTCTTTATGGATTTTTTTGTGAAAAGTTTTTAATTTTTTATGAAAAAAAAATGTTATTCCGTGGAAAATTTTGTAATTGTTTATTGCTAATATTGTTTTTTTTTTGGGAAATTTTGTATTTTTTCCGTAGAACATTTTGGTTTCTTTATGGAAAATACTTCTTTTATAATTGCAATTTTTGCTTTTAAAAGTGCTAATTTATTTTTGTTTCGTGGATTTTTTTATTGTTTATGAAAATTTTTGCATAATTTGTGGATATTTTTCATTTGTTTATTGCTCATACCCTGATTTCTTTATTGGCAAATTTCTAATTTTATAAAGAAAATTTCGAATGTTTTATAGGAAGTTTTTATTTTTGTCGTTTTCAATTCATACACATGTAATTTTTCTGACGGGGCCTCTCGACCTTTTGTCCTTTCGACCTTTTGTCTTTCGACCTTTTGTCATAGATTCGTCTCGTTCAGCCGAGCCCCAGCAAACATGTTTTTTGCTGATATTTCGTCAAAATTGCTGAAATTCAACAAATAATTGGCCACATATCAACTCACAATCGTCATTTTTTGCCGGGTTGTCAGTTTTTATTTCGCTGGGCACACGGCTTTGCGGATTTTTTCCGAGCTGCAGAAATAAAAACTGAATGTGCACATGTCTTGTCCAATTTTTCTTTTCAACAACACGCCCACTGTATTTACTGGTCGCGGTCGCCGCACTACATCTCCAACAGGACTACATTTACAACTAGAATATTCTAGGAATCGAATCTGTATGAATAAGTCCCTGCTTTCTTTCCAGTCTTCTCCAACGGTGTCCCCCATTTTCAAAACGCAAGTGAAAACATATAACAATGTATGTTTATTGTCATAATTTATCTTGTTTAATACGGCTTCCACGTTCTTCCCTCCACAGCAAAAGTGTGCCCGACTCTTCGACTCCCGATTTGTGGAACTGAGTTCAGTGTAGCACGTCGTTGCAAATCGAGTCGCATTCGTTTTTCCTTGTTTCAGTAAAGTGCCGTCAACGGAAAGTCTGATTATGAATGGACTCGCGGTTTCACAAAAAATATTTGGTTCTTTTTCTTAGTTTCATAGTACGAAAGATTTTTTTCTGAATAAACCCTGCATTCACCTAAGGTATTTCTACTTGCTTGACTGTTAGTCAGCTTTGCTTTATTTTATTAATGATGACTTTCAATAATGATGATTTTCAATAATGATGTGGAACAGTTACAATAAATTTTGAACAAACGACAATGAACCACAAAGATTTTTTTATCTTCTTAGTTGGCGCTGCATCACTATCTGGAACATTGCCGGCTCGCAGCGCAAGCACATCCACCGTTAATAACTGCGAGGATTCAATTCAAAGCAAAGCTACCATTTCTGTATTCGTATATCATTCATGAGACTAATAAGAATAATACTTTCATGCCCAGGAAAATAAAAAAAAATTAACCTGGAAATCACTGGGCCTGATTAATAATCGGAATCAGGCACAGATCTTTATCTGTACAACCTATTGTCCCTTCGATTTTTCAGCGTTCGGCCTTTTGACTTAATCCTTAGTCATAGATACCGAAATGAATTCAGCAACTCACTAGAATATATGAAATGGAATAATAATTGATTTTTGAAGGCAATATTTATATGAATTTGCATCGTATTATTGAATAGTAGCAATAGTAACAACAGTAAATTGAATTAATTAAAAATTTCCTATTGATTCCCTCGAAATATTTTTTTGTTGCAATCTACTAGCATTCTGATAACACGATTCGGTATTCCGAAATAATTTTGCACCCATATCGTGTATATTCTTTTGAATCTGTGGCTTCTCGCCATGATAAAATAAATTTAAAAAGGTAAACCATTCGAGAGCGACGCGGTTCGCGGAAAGAGGCGAACACTTTTTCTGTGTATAGTTAATCGACGGTCATATTTCTTCCTGAGTGGAGTATCCACAGTATGTGTAGGTACCGCACGATTCCCACCCGGGCACGCCGGCTGGCGGTTGACTCGAGGACCTTACATTTGTCGGGGAAAATAAAAGCAGTCGCAATAACTGCGATGTAGACAGAATTTATGTCAGAATGTCATGCATTAATTATGCGAGCAGAAGAAATTAGTTTGTCAAAATTGTAGATTGCCGAAATTTGTCGATGGGACGGAACCAGAACGAAGTGTGTTGCTGAAGGAGATGTGGTGGTGGGAGTACTTGTTTGCACCGCATTGGCGTAGTTGGAGTTTGTTACAAGTACAAGTATTTTATTATTGTTCTTATATCAAAGGCGATGTTTTATATTTCATAACTTTTTATGAAATCGTGACTTGACTTCCAAGCAAAAATTGCAATTGAAAAAAAGTTTAGACGGAATTATATGTATGTATTTAGTTTTGTATGTATTTAGTAAGATATTACATTGCCATATTTCAAAAGGCAAAACTTCTTTTCTACGCCTATGTATTGCCCGGGAGGTACATCAAAGAGAAAGGAACATAAAGTTTTAAGACGGATGAGATGTTTATCAAAAGCATTCTAACTCGCCTAAAGCAATATAAATTAATGTCATGTATTTTGTTAAGATTAATTGGTGCTTTGAAAGACCATCTTAAACATATAAAATTTGAATGAAACTATTTACCTGATACTTAGTGAGACTTACTCATGTTTCATTTAAATTATTTAGCGAGTAGTGGAGGATAGCCTATTCCATGGAGCAAAACGGTCTATAATATAAATTCGTGTATACTACACGTATGAGCAATTCAATAATTCAACATATCGACATTGTTGTTTCATAAGAACGAAAGTCGCAAACGTAAACATTGACTTCTTCTGCTGATTTCAAGAAGATTAGAGAGTTCCGGCAGTTCCAAGTAGTTGTTGCCTGGGAGCGGTCCTAGTTGTTGCGGAATTTGCAGGAAAAGGCATTGTCTACGTTTGCAACATTCGCCCTTATGAAACAACTGTGTCGATATGATGATAAGTAGCGAGTTGTAACGAAAAGACAGATGAACTATCCTATTTTCACTCCAGCTTGATGGAATGTTTAAGTATTTGATACAGCAGAGGTTTAGCAGTTTATCTGTTCCAACAGCTCCAACAGAATCAGTCAGCAGTTGACGAATAGACATATTTATGGGGCTTGGGCACAAACTCGTAAAATCATAACTCCTGAATCGATTCAATAGGTACTTGACAGTTTTGCTCCTTATAAATACCCAGGAGTGAAAGTCAAGGCAGCGGACGATGGATGCCAACCAGCCCCCACCTAGAGGGAAGTTAAGGATGTCATCCAACAGCTGAAGGCCAATAAAGCATGCATGTAAGGATGGTATCGGAGCTGAGCTCATCAAGATGGGCCCGGAAAATCTAGCCACTTGCCTGCACAAACTGATAGACAGAATCTGGGAAACTGAGCAGCTACCGGAGGAATGGAAGGAAGGGGTAATATGCCCCATCTACAAGAAAGGCGATTAGCAGGAGTGTGAGAACTTTCGAGCGATCACCATCCTTAATGACGCCTACAAAGTTATATCCCAGATCATCTTCCGACATCTGTCACCATTATGGATTGAGTTCGTGGGAAGTTATCAAGCCGGTTTCGTTGACGGCCGCTCGTCAACGGACAAGATCTTTGTTGTACGGCAAATCCTTCGCAAATGCCGTGAGTACCAGGTCCATCTCCAACGCTCCATCTGTTCGTTGATTTCAAGGCGGCATACGACAGTATGGACGTAGAGCTATGGAAAATTACACAGGGGAACAAAATTTAACCTTTTGCGGGTCCTCAGAACCAATTGATGTGTCTTCAGTAGATTTTGGCTCGCTGAATCTGAATCTGTCCTCAGATATGCTCTAACACGTCCAAATCTAGAGATATAGCTAGATTAATACCGCTAATTTGAAGAAATTGGCATTTTTCGAAGGACTTTTATGTAGTATATAAACATTATTTTAGGTCAATCAATACCCGAAATGGTAGTAGCACATCTGATCTAATGAATTTTCATCAGATTTGCACGTTACAATTGTTTTATATTCGGTTTTCCTTGAATTTAAGTTCAGTGAATTTAATTTAAAAATATTCCATACAAGTCGGTTTCAAAAACTTGCATGCAAACGCCATCACCACCAGTTTGAAGCCACCAAAAAATCAACAACATGCGGCCAGAGGAACTGGGATATGAAATGTTGAATGAAGTATAGAGATACTAGTCAGTTTGTAAATATGTGTTTTATTCGACTTTTAATAAAATATACATTTTTTTTTCATTTTGTGCTCAACATTTCTCCTCCTCCTAAAATGTTATTCTGCTCGATTTCTGGTTGTTTTTTTTTCGATCGATCAACTTCCAATAACCACACGTAATCTGTTATGTTGCAATTGTGTTGTGCTAGAATATAGTGCGAACATGATGATCCAGAAAGTTCCTTTCTTTTTATCAACAAGGAAACATCGTTTGCAATTTGAACAAATTCAAATCCTCTACTAGATCCCCTACCAGAGCATTCATACCACACTGACTAATAAAATACATTCCAGCACTCAGAAAATAACTTGAAACTCAAATATTTTGTAACTTCATTGTATTTTTTCTTATTCATGTCGTTGTTAAATTAGAGAAATATCAGAGTGCAGAATTGGCGGATCATCCAATAAGGGTATGCGATAACACACTTTTTCCTAACGATACGAAACGAAACGAAATTTAAATGTCTATGTTGATTCGGATCGAAACGAAACGAATCATAGATTTACTTTCGAGCCTTCGAAACGATACGAAATCAAGGTTCATTTAATTCGAAACTTTTCGAAACGAAACGAAATTTTAATTTTTTTCCGCGGAATTTTTATTAAATTGGTTTTACATTATGTACGCAATTCTGATTTCACTTTTTCGAAGTCAAATAACTGTTCTGCGACCAATAGAGCTATAATAACAGAAGAGGCAGTATGTGATAAATCACCGCATTTTCGCGGCATACACCATCGACGATGAGGCAATACCACAGAATTTGTGCCGCTTTCAAAGGAATTTATCGTGGAGCGTGTGCTCCCGAATATCAATAAGTATAACAAAATTAAGAACTTAAGAACAATGTATTTATGCTGAAGCAAACTTCATATTGTCTTGTCAGCGTAATTTTGTAGTATTGAGCTAAGTCAAAATTAGAAAATGAATACTTAGAAGAATCCTGTGCACCTTTCTAAAATGCACAAAGATATGTACTTTAGATTAAATTTCACAGACCCATAGTCTTATATACAATCAGCTCAACAAACTGAGCTATTGTATGTGGCCTTGACATATGAGAACAGCTGTTATGGTCAGTATGAGCTGAAAACAATCATAAGTAAAGCTTTCAGCAATTTTAATGATCTTTCAACCCGTTCTGGATTTTTTTTTCAAATTCCATGCGAAGATCTAGAAATGCCCACAAATCTTCAATGTTCCTTACATATTGTGCAAGTAGTCGAAGAAGAACTTAGCTTGATTAACTGTACACATCGCAGTTGCTAATTGTTGAGTTGATTGGCCGAGAAACAGCAAATATGCACAGCTCACCAATTAAATAATATGCTTGGGCTACAAAAACAGTTATTCTTTTTGTATACTTGCTTCGAAGTTTCCAATTCATGGCCAATAACGATGCTGGTCACGTCCTTACAGTCAATTTAGGATTAGGAGAGGAAAATTAGTTTAACACTCATTGTTATAAAAGACCGAGGAATGCTCTGCATCTCCCTGAGCGCTACGAGAAGGAATTGTTAGTTAGTAGAGAAGGTAATTCACGTGCAGCCCCTTGGTAAGCGACTAAATATTTATTGTAAGGGAAGATATTTTGAAAACAAGAAGACGAAAACTGTGTTTCAAATCAATCCAACGCAAGATCAATGTGCTTCGTTTAATAAGCTTCTACAATATGATCGATTCCGCACTAAATAATTTTGTGCTCTTCGATGGAGAGATAAGTTTTATCACTTCACGTTTTCCCACACTTGCTGGCGTGGCCAACATCAACAAGGTCGATTGTACACTGGTTAAACAAATTTCTGCTTCGCGAGGTAGATTTTTTCATTTCGCATTCTCCCGGACTAATTGCCGTCCCATGACCAGCAGCAACACGATCGATTCCGCATTCATATTGTACAAATACTATAGATGTCCCGGGACGAAAAATCCCGGGATTTTGGAAAATTCGGGATTTTCCGATTCCCGTGATATTATTTTTAAATCCCGAAAATCGAAAAATTTTACTTCAGGTTACTAATAGTGTGTATGCTCACAATTTTTATTTGCATTGAACGCCCAACGCCAATGGGGAACTCCCTCACAAAAAAAAACACAAGACTAGAGTTTTCTTTACCCTATGGCGATCTGTTGACTGATACTTCTGCTAGCAACTGCAGCTCTCTTATATTTAAACAACAAGTATCTACAATATATCTCTAGCAAACAATATTCTTTGATTTTACAAAAGAGCAGATACATATAACTGGTGTATAGTTCCTGCTTATCTTCCGTCTATAACGATGAGTCGCACACTATCCGATACACATTTCATAATTTCTCTACTCAGCATGAAATATTTTGTAAATTTACATTCATTTTGATGTAGGGACACGGCAGGTATTTCCGTCCATCGTCGTAGGGGCTAAAACCAACGAAAGCAACGTATATTTGCTAGAACTCCACTATAGCAGAACGTTTCTCCTGAGCTTTCGATTTGGTACGTATGAGTTTTACAAAAAAGCGTCTCTTTTATTGATTTTCGAGACTATGACGAACAGACGAAAATACCTGCCGTGTCCCTACATATTTAGAGCATAAAAATGGACACAAAAATAGTTTTAATTTTAAATCTACATTGATTCAATTAATTGATTTATGTGAAAATAGTTTTAATAAATCAAATGAAGTTTATATTTGCTTTCTATTTTATTTTATTTTGCGATTCTATTTTACGCGTAATTTAATTATCATTTGTGCACCCCTCGTTAATCTTCTCGGCCCTCCTAACACTGAGTTAGTCATCCTGAGCTCTTCGTCCCCTATGTTTATATTTTGGTCCGAGTTCCTTCAGGACTTCTGCTGACAAGCTGCTGAATGTTTTGGATTAAAGTTCTTCTTAGACTTTTGCTGACCTGCCCCGAAAAATTCGGTACGACGCTACCCATAATTAACGCAGTCAATTCATGATCTCACGGCGCCACGCGACTTACACAACCGATTCATGGATCCCGTACATACTGCGATTACGTCAAAGATTAGTTGCTGGTAGAAGTATCAGTTATTAATCTGCAATGGAGTATAGGCAAATCTACTATTGTGTTTTCGTTGTGACGCGTGAGTTTATGGTCCCAGTGTGCCTGACACTACCTAGTATTGTCACAGAAAATACGCTGCTTGAATGAAAACTAAGAAATGGTCTTAATCCAATATAATACAATCTGCCAATCAAGCCTACTTCGACGGACAGCGAATGCGTCGTTTTGAACTCGGCGAACATTTGTTCTAGAAACCCTGTTTTCCGATACAAACGCAAATACTATTTGCTTTTTGAAGTCAAACCAAAAATCGATTTACATTGAAATTTAATTTAGTTTTAAGTTGAATTCATTATCATCTGGCCTTTCTTAAATATGAATTTTACCACTAAACTTAAAAAAAAACTTTTTCGAAACAAAAAAAAAATATGTTTTTAAAAACATCGAAAATTCCAGGGATCCCGGGATTTCCCGGCAAGCAAAAATGGCCGGGAAATGGAAACTCAAACAAATAGTAAAAAATATCACAAAACATAAATTTGAATCTTGGAAACACTGAAGACGTGTTATAGAAGAAAACTACAAACGTATTTGTCGACTAAGAATGGGGTTATGTAGTTATACAACCTAAAGTTTTCAAAACAACTTTACGATTTTGTTCAGCGGCGCAGCCAAAATTTTTAATAATATAAAGCATGGTTTAAGTTTAAATTTGTTTCGAAATTTCGCGGAATTCCGTTAAATTTCGTTAGAAGCTAGTTCTTTCTATCGATTTTTTTGTAATTTTACGAAACGAAACGAAATCAAGAAATCATATTTCGCCATGCTCAAATTCCGCGAAATTCCGCGGAATTTCGTTTCGAACCACCTGAAACGAAATTTTTCGAAATACCGCATATGCTTATCATCCAACCATATGCTCGGGTTACTGTAACATGTTGAACAGCAAACAAGTGGAGCGGAACCCAAGTTTTGCCTTTCTCGTATACTAAGTATAAAGGCTATATGATCGCACCATAAACAAACTTTTTATAGAAGGCCTGGAGACCTATAGAGTTATATACCGATCGACTCAGCTCGACGAATTGAGGTGATGTCTGCGTGTATGTGTGTGTGTTTTTTTTTCTTCCTAAACAATGGAGGGGGAATCTGCTCAACAGACATCCTGGGTTGACCAGGAAGTGCAGGGTTAGGGATCACCGAGGGAGGCAGGACTAGATCCCCGACCCGCTAAACCGTTTCCATTGCCGCCAAGCCCATAGTCCCTTCGGTACAACCAGAAAGTAATGCTTCAAAGGGGGGCCAGTGCACAACGCACCATCGAGGTTAGCTGCGTGTCCTTGCAGCACCGAACATCGTAACTCGCTTTTTTAGAAGAACACCATGGTATCGTGCCAGCGCGTTGCCGGCTTTCCAGGTGGCCTTACCACGCCCTCGTCTTCGGGTCGACTTCGCGCCTGCTTCCCTCTGCACGACTGGTTTCAAAAATGATGATGCCGCGTGCACCCCGAATTGACCTTTCTGCGATAGGGCCTATTCGCCAGCACACAGAGGGACTTGCCGACGCGGTGCCTACGCCTGTCCCAGCCTTGACGAGCATCCCTTTCCGTCCTCGGGCTCGGAACCCGCCTGGTTGACCGACGCCGCGAATGCGACGATACCATGTTGTTCTTCGCGCGGCCACTTGTTCGATAAAAGGATCGAGTTCGACCACAAAGCATGACCACCGGTATGACCCATGAAGCCGACTCCGATCCCTTGGACCACCTCTTATTTGCGCCTGAACTAGCCATCGTTGAGTCCACGCGCCTCCTTCTGTGTAGCTCCGAGACGATTTGGGCGATAGCCGATAAAACGGCGTTCCAGCCAACTTCATCTTTACACATCCTCCGAACTAGGTTGTCCGGGGTAGTGTTCAGACCACATGTGACAAGCATGTGGTCACGCATTGCGCGAAAACGTGAGCACACGAACACGTGTTCCGCCGTTTTCTCTAAACCTGCGCACACCAAACACTCGGGCGCGGCCGAGCAAGCCAGCTGCGTTACCTGCACTTTGATTTTGCAGCACGCCTAAACGCCGAACACTTCGAACCCCCCATGGGGTGTTTGCTGTTCACAGCTTTGCTGGAACAAATCAAACAATTGGGAGCGTTCATGCAGCATTGTGCCTTATGTCCCTCCAATCCGCAGCGTCGGCAGAGATTGCTTCTGTCAGGGCCTTTGCAGTCCCATTGCTTGTGCCCCGGTTCCAGGCACTTGAAGCAAACTTCGGGTTGATCGTATATGCCCACAGGGCATACCGACCATCCCACCTTGACGCTTCCTAACTTGACTACCTTGGAGGCGTCCGCTGCAGATAGCCGAACCAATGCTACCTGCGTCCCTGCCGGACCTTTCCGTAGCCGAACGGCTGCGGTGAGCGTCTCCACTTCACACTGTCGCCGCAGCGCCGTGACGAGCTCTTCGACTTCGGTGATCTGGTCCAGGTCTTTAACCCTTAGATTCACCTCCGTAGTGAGTGCCGTCACTTTGACCGTCTCGCCTAGAACTTCCTCCGCCAAGTTCTTGTAGACGGCGCCCTTTTGCGAGACGCCCCGCTTCAGCTCGAGGATCATCTCGCCCATCCGGGTACGTCTTATTCGACGTACGTCGGCGCCGAGTTCACCGAGCTTGACGTCACTCCGCATCGCCTTCAAAACGTCCGAGTACTTAGCCTCGTCCGCCGTGATGACTAGGGCATCGCCCCTGGAGCGATTGGCGCCTACCCTAGACTTCTTGCTACCATCATTCGCCTGGGCCTTCTTTTCGTCCCTCTTGTTCTTTACCAGGGTCCAGGAGGCGTCATTCCCCTCTATTTCCCTGGTCTGGTGCGGCTGAGAGCTCTCAGCCTGCCGTAACCCCTTACCACCGTCTTTCCTGAGTGGATGGACCTTTCCAAGTCCTTCCTCATCCGGTTTTGGAGGTACCTGGCCAGGGTTCAGCTTCCCAGCCCCACTACCCTTGTTCGGGGTAGTAACCCTCCGCGTTTTGGAGCGGCCCCCGGGGAGCTCATCCCCTGGAGACTGTCTCCCCCGTTTTTGTGTCTGCTCCGTTGGAGCAGTCACCCCCGATGTACCCGCAAATACTTGAGCCTCAGTCTGGGTAGACTTTGGTACCACCGTCTTCGCTGGCACGCCCTCGGTCGATTCGACCTTGCCCGAGTCCGCGAATCCTTGGGCGTCAGTCTGGGTAGACCTCGACTCCACCGATTTCACGGATTTACACTTGGCCGTCCCGACCGCCCTCTCCAGCTTGGCGTCCAGCATCGACTTTCGAAGTTTCTGCAAGCTCCTTTTGAGGTCCTTGCTGATATTATGCTTCGATGACGCAAAGTCGATGATGGCGTCCAGCTGTTCCGTCGCCACCTCGAAGGCCGAAAGCCCATCGCGTTTGCGGTTCATCGCCTCCACAAGCCATGGGCCGTCAGTTTTTTTTTTTATAAATACGACACCAATACTACTACAGTATATGACAGTTTTTATTGTACCAATACTTTCAAAGCTTTGTTTTGGTACTCAACCCACCTTCCCCTTAAGTTACCTCCAAAAAATAGGATATTAAATGCCAGAAAATGTGTAACATTTGGAGCATACTTTGCAGAATGATCTCAGAAAAAGCAGCTTAAGCTTAGACAAACGAACAGTACCCAATAGACCAGTGAAGAATGTTTCGCTTATCGCTTATTTCACGACTGGAGTGGGCATCGAACCCTCTCCTCGTAGTACACATTATACTATACACTGAAAAAAATGGTTGATACGATTTTCATACAACTGATCAAATGAGTGAAAAGGGTCGTTTGCCCGGAAGTCATTCAACCAAAACCCATTTGTCCAAACAATTTCTTCCGCCGCTATCCAACAAGATGGTTTTTTGAAACGTCGGTAGGTATGTAGAGTAATCATGTGCCTCTTAATCTTGATGTCCATGATTCGAGCCCAGATTACATTTTGTTTTAAATATAATACTCTAAGCTTTTTATAAGTTTGTCTTATTGAATGTATTTAAAAAAATAGACTTATAAAAATCAACACGTTTTCGTATGTCGAAATTTCCAAAGAAAATCCTATGATGCTCTCATGACCAGTTTGCCTAGTGTTCACACACATTTATATTCCATTTTTTTGGAATATCAAAAGATTTCGATGTTACTATGATATCGAGTAATTAGCATCATGCTGGATGTTTTGGTTGAGAGGAGAATGATCCGTTCTAAAACGATTTGATACGCTTTCAAAATCAAAATTTATAGTGCGTAAGGTTAAGGTATCCCGGATTGGCCCAAGAAAGTTCTGGTCACTATAGAGCATATCGAACATGTTTTAAATATCTTTTAGTTTGGTACTGGGTGTATTCCCTCCCATATCCTGACGGAATATCACTATTTAGCTTATCTCAAAAGGAGGTTGTGCTTCGTATTAAGAAACAAAAAGTCTTAGACTCATCAGTCTGACCTCATTTCATCTGAAATCCTCAAAACGCATTATCGATCATCACATTAGTGATAACTGTTTGGCAAACTTGCCTCTTCATGTTAATCTGGAAAGTCCACAGTGACTCTTCTGGCCAAGGTTATCTATGAAGCATTCACCCAAAAGCAATCATGCTTGTGTGATTCTTTAAATATTGAGGGTGGTTTTGACACCGTGTCTTTCGATGCCATATTGGAAGCCGCACGTTATCATTGGCTATCGAATATAATGATCAAATAGATTCACCAAATGTTGAAAAATCTACATCTCAATTCGACATTACGCCAAGCAGCCATCAGAAAATTAAATATCTACAAATACCCCCAAGGGGAAGTAGGGTACACTGACCATAAGTAGAACCGTCAGCCATATTTACATTATTATTATTATCAGAAAGCACATTTCTACTTTTATCAAACCAGGTTCTTGGGGGTCGTGCACTAATTACGTAAGCAATTATTCTGGGTTTTTCGACCTCCTTCCCTCCATGTAAGATTTTTTTAATTCAAATGATTTTTTATTTTTATAGTGCGTAAGAAAACGTCAATCCCAACAAACATTAGTGCTTACGTAATATATGTACGACTCCTTTGACAGCACTCCATAAAATCGATTGTGTAAGTGTAATTTACAGACTAACGCAAATCAGTAAAGTTAAATTGAAAGTATTTTCATAATAATATTTGAAGCATGCCAATAAACGCTGTCGCAATCGATCTTACTGTTCTTTTAAATTGAAATAAATTTAAACTGTACTTATTTGTGAAAATCAGTCAAATACTATTAAATATCGAATCATTTGTTTGAATTGGAAATTTTAAACGTCGTTGAATTCTCAAAACTATTTGCTGAGAGAGAGTCTGTGCGAAAACCGCGTAAATTTATATATTTTTGGCTGTAATATATTGCAAAAAGGGGATCAAGCCTCAACAGTTTTCTGCTTCTGTACAATTTCAGAATCGATCGTGAAGATTCCAGTTATGTTGGCTGAAGCAAGAAATGTATCAGTGAGAAAATACTGCTGAGCCACCATTTTTTTCGATTTGCTCAACTTGATTGTTTTCATATTCAAGATTCACACTAAAAATACTTTTTACAGAACTGCTATTGCACCTTTTGCTCAGCCAAAAAAAAAATCCCGAAATATACTTTTTTGTGCTCTATGTCGTGTATGGTAAAATTCAGCAAGGTGGTCCAAAATATCAGCCCAGCCCTTACCTTAAATTATGATTAATACCATGTGTATCGACATTTGATTTCTACCTTATTAAAATTAAAATTCAGAAGTATGATATGATAACATGATTATTTTAGATCGAATTACCTTATCTTTAGTCACCTAGACCTACACTGCCTTATTGATAGTCTTGCACTCTCAGGACCTGTAGTCAAGCGTTACAGTATGATAAATGCATTCGGGACAAAACTGCAAGCGCGATGCTACATAAAAGGAGCTATACCATCACTGGGCTCTATGATGATAATAAAGCAAAGGCGCGAAAACAACAGAGGTTTGCAATCTAATTATCTAATTATACATACGGGTATTGGATTTATCGTCATTATGTTGGGTTTTCATACACTTCACAGTCTCGACCAAATATGTTATCATCGGAAATTATATACATGTTTACAGATAATAAAATAATCTATAATATCCCAAGCAATCAAAAAATTTGGATAAGAGGGGATGCTTGGCTTAATCAGCTCGTATTTTAAGTATTTTTTTTATGGTGGGAGTGCAAAAGTGAACTTTGAAGTTCCGTTAAGGTGCTTGGAACTCAATGTGAACCAAAAGTGAACAAAAAGGTTCGGTGAGGAACAAATTTTAGGAAAAACTGAACTTTTGGTTGCTTGGGATTTTAGAAAAGCATGACTGCCGTAGACCTGTGCGCCGGTCATATAATCGGCGGCGGCGGCGTGGTGGTCACTTTTGCCCCGGCGGCGGCGGTGTGAACCGGCATGGATGAAAAAAATGGCTATAAAAATCAATTTTAACGCGGATTTTTTAATTCACGCGGTTTTGATTCACACGGTACGAATCGCCCGTGTACAAATCGAGGTTTAAAATTGAAATATTCTATGTTTGTCGATCATCAAACAGCACATTCCATAGTAAATTACCAGCGACACTAATAAGTACCTGTCATAAGACGAGTTTGAACAATCCCATTGAATTCCACCACTTAATTGTATCCTGACAGATACGTATTTCGACCTCAACAGTAAGGCCGTCTTCAGTGTCTTGTACTTGACTCGACTTGAAAAAAATGATCGCAGCTTACACTATTTATACTATGCGTAGGTATAATAATTTATCTAGGTACTTATCTTACTACGGTGCTTATTTCTACTCGCTTGATGCGCTTAATGCTTAGGTATGATACTGATAAGGGATTAAATTATGAGTTTAGGTCTAAGGTAGCTGAACATGTATATCAGGAAAATCATTCAATTACGACATCAAACATTAAAATTTTAAGAAATGTCTCTTCTCCGTGGAAACTTGATGTTGCTGAGAGCTTGGAAATCTACCGACAGGTACAAACGCGGTTGTTGAATAAAGATCAAGGAAATGGTAGCTCCTGGCTCTTCAAGTTTATACCTAAGCATTAAGCGCATCAAGCGAGTAGAAATAAGCACCGTAGTAAGATAAGTACCTAGATAAATTATTATACCTACGCATAGTATAAATAGTGTAAGCTGCGATCATTTTTTTTCAAGTCGAGTCAAGTACAAGACACTGAAGACGGCCTTACTGTTGAGGTCGAAATACGTATCTGTCAGGATACAATTAAGTGGTGGAATTCAATGGGATTGTTCAAACTCGTCTTATGACAGGTGAAAACATTCCACTAAAAAGCTCAAAATAATTTTCTTATCAAAATGGCATCAAAGCGGAACGAGCGTAGTACTTTTATAGATTTGAAGAGGAGGATCGCAGGTATTCTTAAGGACGTGGCCTTCCTTAAGAAGTGCCAAAAGGAGAGGCTGACTCCTGTCAGCCATAGGATTAAGATGGGAGCTCACATCCCAAAATCTATCAGTAAGAGGGCGGAATCGGATTTGTTGAAGTTGTCAATCAAGGGACACTATGCCAAGCTAGAGAGGTTGAACTTAGAGTGCTACAACCTGCACCTCAAGCTGGCAAAGGAGAACCAAGATTCTTTCGACATATTCCTAAAGAAGGTACAGCGGGCCGAAGAGTGTGAAGCGGACAGGAAGAGGAGACTGCACAAGAAGAAATTGACCATTCTACGAGGGAAATTAGCGACGGAAGGTAGAACGAATAACCCCACAGTACAAATGATCGAGGGATTCGTTGTTAACCGTTCGACACAGCAGTTTACGGAGGAACAATTAGCACACCTCAACAAGGGGTTAGGGTATGCGACAACCCAGAAAGCGGATCTAGAGCAGATAATCGTGGATACTGAGACAGCGATTTCACGAAATGTTGATCAACGGGACCAGAATAGCGTGAGAAACATCGTAGCAGACGCCATCAAAGCAGGACATCATGGGACATCGAACAAAGACGAGAGGAGGATTTTAAAGGAGTTAAAGGAGAAACCAGTTTACTACATGAAGGCGGACAAAGGAAACGCAGTGGTGATAATGGACAAAGAGGACTACGATGAACAGATGACGACAAAAATCAACGGAGGACCATACAGGCATTTGAGAGTGGACCCACTACCCGGACTAATCCGACTTACGGATAAAACGATAAAGGAATGCAAGACGATCATCGGAGAAGCCCGCGTTAAAATGACGAACCCTGTTTTACCAAGGATCAAAGGACTACCAAAGATACATAAGCCAGGTACAGAGATGCGAGAAATAGTTTCATCAGTGGGATCCCTACACAAAACTTGGCCAAGTGGTTAGTCAAGGAGTTCAGAGGATGCCGAAGCCGTTCCCCAGCAGATCAGTTGTAAACACCCAGGAGTTCACCAAGAGGATATTGGAATCAGGAAACATCGGAGAAGAGGACATCATGGTATCATTCGACGTAGCGGCATTGTTCCCAAGCGTTCCAGTGAAGGATGCTCTGAACCTTTTGGAGGATTGGCTACTAGGACAACGGACGGATACAACATGGCGAGGAAAGGTAAAGATGTATCTCAAGCTTGCAAGATTATGCATGAATGAGAACTACTTTACATTCCGTGGAAGCTTCTACAAACAAACGAAGGGTGCACCTATGGAAATCCGCTATCACCGTTTTGTGCGAATTATTCATGGCGAATTTGGAGGACAACCTAGAGGAACAAGGAGTACTACCCGAGAAGTGGTGGAGATACGTGGACGACATTTTCAGCATCATCAACCGGAAAGATCTACCCAGGATTTTGGAAGCGATAAACAACGTGCATAAAGACATCAAATTCACCCACGAGGAGGAAAAGGAAGGTAAATTACCTTTCTTGGATCTACTGGTTATCAAGGGAACAAATGCAACATTAGACTTCGAAATCTACAGGAAGCCCACCAACACCATGAGAGTCATCCCATACACATCAAATCATTCGTATCAGCACAAAATGGCAGCTTTTCATCACATGATCCACAGGATGCAGACGATTCCCCTGAGCGAAGAAGGAAAACGAAGGAGCTACAACACATCTTGGAAACAGCGAGGATCAATGGATACAAGGAAAGAACAATACAAGCAATCATCAACAAGAAGCAGAGGAACCTACGGAAAACGAACTGACAACACTAACACCGATCGATGAACCGCTGAAGAGGGTATCGGTCCCCTATGATCGACACATCACCCACCAGCTACGCCATCGACTGAGGAAATTCGGCATCGATTTAGTATTCTCCAGCAGAAGCAATCAACTGAAGACACTGTTGGGCTCCACAAAGGATAGAGTAGAAATGTTAAATAAGGCCGGGGTTTATCAAATTAATTGTTCACAGTGTGATAAAGTATATGTAGGTCAAACAAAAGATCGTTAGATGTAAGGTTCAAAGAACATATTGCAGAAGTAAGTAAGGCTAAGAGGGAAACTGATAAGGGATTAAATTATGAGTTTAGGTCTAAGGTAGCTGAACATGTATATCAGGAAAATCATTCAATTACGACATCAAACATTAAAATTTTAAGAAATGTCTCTTCTCCGTGGAAACTTGATGTTGCTGAGAGCTTGGAAATCTACCGACAGGTACAAACGCGGTTGTTGAATAAAGATCAAGGAAATGGTAGCTCCTGGCTCTTCAAGTTTATACCTAAGCATTAAGCGCATCAAGCGAGTAGAAATAAGCACCGTAGTAAGATAAGTACCTAGATAAATTATTATACCTACGCATAGTATAAATAGTGTAAGCTGCGATCATTTTCAAGTCGAGTCAAGTACAAGACACTGAAGACGGCCTTACTGTTGAGGTCGAAATACGTATCTGTCAGGATACAATTAAGTGGTGGAATTCAATGGGATTGTTCAAACTCGTCTTATGACAGGTGAAAACATTCCACTAAAAAGCTCAAAATAATTTTCTTATCACTAATAAGTAACTAATCTCAAAATGATATTCCAAGAGTTTTCCCAATTCAGGATTTTGATAAACTGCAGTCGTTTTACTTTTCAATATTTCTAAATTTCAGAAAAATTCTAACTATTATTCTTTGAGTTACATGTATAATTGGGCAAGGTTTGAGCCGCTGAATATCTAGTATATTTAGAGCATTTGCAGTGCTACTTCGTTCACATGCTGTGACTCTTGGATACTGGAAGGACATTCACGATGGAATCCACTAATGACAACCACAATGGACAGTTTACTTCTCACATCGCGTTCTTGTATGCACAAATCTCAATAGATGATCAACATAACTTAAATGAACTCTGGCTGAGTAAGACTGGGGCACGCTTAAATATTTTCCTCGTAAGTTGGTAAAATATGCCAAAAAAGTTCTTGGTGAGATTCCTGAAAGAGTTTCGATTTTTTTCTAAGTTTCATTAGAAATTCCTTCGTGAAACCCTATAAGAAATTCTGCGGAGGCTTATATAGGCATATTTTCAAAAACCATTAAGGTTCTCTTTGGGAAATTCCTTTAGTAAAACCCCAGGTAAAACCTTAGAATATTCTTACAGGATTTCATTCGCAAATTTATTAGGGAATGAAATAGTTTCCGAAAAAGTTCCCAAAACAATTTCCGAAGAAATTGCTTAAATAATTTTTGAAGGGGTTCAGAAAGGACTCTCCGAGGGAATAGCGAAAAGAGTTTATAAAGACATTTCTGACAAAATTTTTGAAGAAATTTTCGAAAAATACTTCGTCCGAATTTGGCCAACTTCAATATTGATCCCAAGACTGACTTCCCATAAATCATGCCGAGGAAATACAAAACCGAACTAACTTGTTTGCTTGCTAAATGTAGACTCGTTTATTCGCCATAAGGAACAATGGTTTTGGCACACAGGCCTTGCTTATTATATGTATAGGTATTTTATAAGTTGCCCCGTAGCAACGACTTCAAAAATAGTTTACATTAGGGAACCGAAGGAATTCCCGCAGAAAAATCAGGAAGAATTTTTCAGTAAATTTCGAAAAAAAAAATGTCTGGAGAATTCCTAGAAGAATTTTCGAATTGTTCCCAAAAACAATTTCCTAAAAAAATTCTTTCCGACAAAATCAAAAGAAATGGAGAACGTTGTGACGGAATTATTGGGGGCCTTTCACAAATTACGTTGAATGGGGAGAGAGGGGGTCAAGCATTACGAGGGGGAGGGTAAGGGTTCAAAATTACCAAATTTAGCGTTACGTAATTTTAGAAAGAACCCTTGAGGAAAATGCCTAAGAATTTCTTCCTAATAAAGCTACCAAAGAATTTTCAAAGGATTTTTTATTTATTATCAGACTAAGGCTGGAGTGGCCTGTGCTGCACATAAAAGTCTTCTCCATTCAGCTCGGTCCATGGCTGCACTTCGACAACCACGTAGTCTGCGGAGGGTCCGCAAATCGTCCTCCACCTGATCGATCCACCTTGCCCGCTGAGCACCTCGCCTTCTTGTTTCCGTCGGATCGTTGTCGAGAACCATTTTCACCGGATTACTGTCCGACATTCTGGCTACGTGCCCGGCCCACCGCAGTCTTCCGATTTTCGCGGTGTGAGCGATGGAAGGTTCTCCCAACAGCTGATGCAACTCGTGGTTCATTCGCCTCCTCCACGTACCGTCCGCCATCTGCACCCCACCATAGATGGTATGCAACACTTTCCTTTCAAAAACTCCCAGTGCGCGTTGGTCCTCCACGAGCATCGTCCAGGTATCGTGGCCATAGAGAACTACCGGTTTTATAAGCGTTTTGTAGATAGTCAGTTTGGTACGGCGGCGAACTCTATTCGATCGGGGCGTCTTACGGAGTCCAAAGTACGTGCGATTTCCAGCCACTATGCGCCTCCGAATTTCTCTGCTGGTATCGTTATCGGCGGTCACCAGTTAGCCCAAGTACACGAATTCTTCAACCACCTCGATTTCGTCACCACCGTTAGAAACTCGTGGTGGGTAGCTTACATTGACCTCTCTTGAGCCTCTTCCTATCATGTACTTCGTCTTCGACGTATTGATGACTAGTCCAAACCGTTTAGCTTCGCTTTTCAGTCTGATGTAGGCTTCCTCCATCCTCTCAAAGTTACGTGCCATGATATCAATGTCATCGGCGAAACCAAATAACTGGACGGACTTCGTGAAAATCGTACCACTTGTGTTAATCCCTGCCCTTCGTATTACTCCCTCTAAAGCGATGTTGAATAGCAGACACCTTGCCGTAACCCTCTACGCGTTCCGAAGGGACTCGAGAATGCCCCTGAAACTCGAACTACGCACATCACCCGATCCATCGTCGCCTTGATCAACCGTATCAGTTTATCCGGAAATCCGTTTTCGTGCATTTTCAAAGGATAACCCGTAGAAATTCCTAAGGAATTGTTCAAGGTAGTTCTTCAAGAATTCCTATGGGATTTAAGGAAAAGTTGACAAAGAACTTGCTTAGGAGCCGAAAGAATTTCTAAGGGAATTACGAAAGAATTCCTAAAGCATTTTATTAAGCAAGTTCGTACGAAATTTTCAAAGGAATTTCCTAAAGAACGAAACTTAACGAATTTCCTAAGGTTTTTTTTAAACAAAGGTATACGTGGAGGAAATTCTGACTGAGGTAAATTTTAAGGAATATCCGAAAGAATTTCCGAAGAACTTTCTGGAAATCGTTTCCGGAGGAGTTTTTGTAGAACTTTTTGAGGCAATTTCCTAGGGAATTCTGGACGAATCTTCAAAGGAATCTCTGGAGAAAATTGCGAACAAATTACTGGGAAAAATATCAAAGGAATTCTTGAAGAAACCAAGGAATTATATCAGAAATACCAGTTGGCATTTTCTCTGAAATTCTATTATTGAAATTCTTTGAGAATTCCTTCGGAAATTCCATCACAAAATCTTTCAAAAATACCTTTAGCGATCCCTCTAGAAATTCCTTTAGGAATTCTTCAAGGAAGTATTTTACCTTTAAAAACTCAAAAGTTCCTTTAGGAATTATTTTTGAAGATACATTACAGGTTCTCTTTCGGGTATGCCTTCAAAAGTTTAATTAAATAGTAATAAAGTTATTTCTTAAATAATAAAGAAAATACCGCCCGTAATTCCTTCGGATATTCCTCCAGGGACTTTTTTAAAAGATTATTCGTAAAAACCTCCGAGATTTGGGTTGTTTACCAAAGAAAAATATAAGGTTTTTTATGGTTTAACATAAAGAGCATGCCCGATCTTCAACATATTTTTTATTTTGTTTATAAACCTTCTATTTACATTTTTTTATAGCAAACAATAAGCCATTTCAATCGATAGAATGACACTAACATTCATAGAATAACAGTTGGCCCATGCAGCATAAGAACAAATTTTTAGTCCCATACAAATTTGAAATGCAAATTAAAAATAGTTTCGGTGCTCCAAAAATCCTGAAAAATTGGAGTATGGCCCAGTTTTCCCTGCAGATTCTGAATATGTAAAAACATCTATACCTCTAAACAACCCAATTCCTTCGGAGATTTCTCCAGATTTTTTTTTTCTGAAGATCTTCCAGGAAATCCTTTGAAATTTCTTAAAAAATCTTAAAATGAACAACAAACACTAAAAGACTTTCGGAAAGATGAAGCCTTTTTCGAAGAAATTCCTGCTGGAAGTTCAGGAAGAATTCCCGGAGAATGTTTTAAAGGAATTGCTGGAAGAAGTACTGAAGAAATTCCTTAGGCAAATTTTGAATGTACATTTGTATTCCTTATGGATATGTAGAAGATTTTTTCTCCAGCGATTCATGAAATAATTGCTAAAACAATTTCGAAAGGAAAAATTTCCGAATGAATTCTCAAAAAACGATTGGAATTTTTTAAGGAATTCCTTAAGAAATTTCCGCAGGAATTGCTAAAGAAACTTCCAAAGGAATTCCTCAAGGAGTCTCCGAAGAAGAATGTAGAAATACGTGGAACAAAATCCGAAAGCATTCCTTAAGCAATTTCCGAAAAAAACTCGTAAAGGATTTTCTGAAGAAATCCGTAATGAAAATTTCTAAGTAATTTACGGAGATAATTTGTAAGGAATATCCAAAGGAATACCCAAACAAATTTTAGGAAGAATTCCTAAAATAATCTTCTAAGGTTTTTTAAAAGAAACTTTTCGGAGGAATATCTGGAGGAATTATCAAATAAATTTCTTGATTTATTTCCGAACTAATTTCTGGAGAATTTTTCGAAGGAATTCATAAATGAATTTTTAAATGATACTTCTTCGAATATTCTCAGAAATTCCAGGAATTTTGCAATAAGGCTTTTATAATACAGTATTAAATCATTTCAAGACAATAAAATAAAATTTAATTTTCGTAATGTTTAAAAATACCTGACGTTTTAGCGTTTTAACATCAGTTTTCAAATTTGTGCTGTGATTTTGTTTCATTTGTATTGATTCGACAGTCGGATTAACGAAAGAAACCTCGATAGTCCGGCCATACATTTGTCGGATTAGCGGGGGTATACTGTATTATACTAGGTAGGGGAGACTGGGTAGACTTGATCCCCTTTTCTGATTTCCGATGTATCACAGAAAGAAAATAAATATACATACGCGATTTCCACACAGACTCTCTAAAAAACATAGTATTTAACTTTACTGATGTATGACACTCCTTAAATTATTCACCTGTCATAAGACGAGTTTAAACAATCCCATTGAATTCCACCACTTAATTGAATCCTGACAGATACGTATTTCGACCTCAACAGTAAGGCCGTCTTCAGTGTCTTGTACTTGACTCGACTTACAAGACACTGAAGACGGCCTTACTGTTGAGGTCGAAATACGTATCTGTCAGGATACAATTAAGTGGTGGAATTCAATGGGATTGTTTAAACTCGTCTTATGACAGGTGAAAACATTCCACTAAAAAGCTCAAAATAATTTTCTTACTTAAATTATTGTCATTATTGATACACAATCGATTTTTTGGAGTGCTGTCAAAAATCAAATTTTAAAATATTCGGGGGAAATTGATCCCTCTCTAAGAACTTGCTTTGATAAAATTAGAAAGGTTCCCTCAGATTTATTAAATATTTTTCCATCAAAATACGCGGAATTTTCGAATTGCTGTGCGTATACGTAAACGATTTTTGTTATTGAATTCGACAGCACATGCAATTTTAAAATTTGGGGATACTTGATCCTCTTTTTATGATATGTACGCAATGAATATTTTTTCCTGACAACCCTTCATCAAATCTGTCAAATCCACAAAAAATTAGAAGCCTGAGAATAGATTTATATATGGGCCATTCCATACCAAGTGACCGAACCACTTGTTATCGACTTACACCGATTTTAATCAAATTTCGTGGATTTGTTTATCTATCGATTATATGTAGAAATCCAAATTTATTTGATGATTGGACAACCCCTCGGCAAATGGGAGCACCCTCCGTTTTCGACGATTTGTAAAAACCATATTTTTAAACAACTCATATCTCGGACATTTTTTAAGCTACAAAAAACTTCTTTTTATGCATTTTGAAGAGAATTCTTCAAACTTTTTGATAAAAATTTTGATTTTGAGTAGAAGTGTTGCCAACTCTATTGTTTTTGCGTTTTAAGTATAAAATCGTATTTTTCTGCCAATGAGTATATTTTTATTTGGAAAATAACACCAGCATCGTGTTCTCCAGAAAATTTTGTATAAGAAACACTCGAAACCCCAAGGTACTATGAGCCGTTCTTGAATTATGGAGTTCTGAATGTTATATGATTCATATGGAACTTATCAATCACATAAGATTTTGTTATGCATACCGAACCTTTACCCTTTACCTACCCTGTTTTCTTAAAATAAATTGTAAAACATGTAACTTGAGCCTTTGAATAGAAAATAATGTACTTGGCAACGTAGTCACTTTGGAAGGAATAGCTTTTCTGTATTGTTGTAGAGCGTACCATTAAACTATTACTCTCATAGATACTATATTATTTCACCTGCTATGCAAAGATTTTTTTTAATTTTATAAAACATTTATTAATTTCGAAAGCTCTCGGCTCATATGCCGTTAAGCGTTACGGAGCCGAAATCTTTATACTATTTTATTCTTACAAAATAACATTAGATTAAGTGAACCGAAAGACTCGTGTTTCAATCTGGATTAGGGAATACGATATCACAGTAGGGAAGGAAGGAAACGAATAATAATAAATTTATGACGATGATGAAAGCATTGATGAAGTTCTTGTTTCATTACTGTAACGGAACATAGAAATGAAACAAGAATTTCATCACCGTTAAACAAACATTATCTTAAAAACAACAAAAGAAAGACATATGAGAGGCAATTACGACAAAAGGAACGATATGGTTATCTAAAAAACCCTGATTAATTGACCTAGCGGTAATGGTGCCTTTCTCGTGCATTATGGAAATAGTTTTTTGACCATAACTTTCGAGCCCATAATCCCAACCAGTCAAATTTTAATAGGAAACAATGGGACAGGATTTCCCGTAAAATGCTCTGGTGCGAACAAATCGGTTAAGGGCAAGCCCCTAAATAGTGGATGAGACTTTTTTGCGCACACACATACATACACATTAGACCTCTTCATGTTTGCAAGGAGTATCAAGGGTTCAACCGGTCAGCCCGGGATCACAATTCTTATGCTAGAATGGGTCTCCTGTCAAATTTTCAGCTAATTCGGATGAAAGTTCGAGGTGGCTCAAGTCGATCTAGTGTTTTTGGGCTATTTTCAATTTTGAAAAAATCTAACAAGAGATATAAACGTCGAAAACTATTGCAACAACCTCTATACGGAAGCTTTTGGTGTGCTCTGCAAGTCTTGTGAACATTGCGATTCGTTCCGTTCACGTTTTGTCCATGTAAAAGTGATTTTCAACCTTTTAAGTGCATAATAAAACTGTTTCCCCCAAAAGTCGTTGTACTACAAAATTCTTGAATTTATGACAAATGATTGCTAACTTATTATATTATTATTCCTCTTTTTTCCCTGAAAATTTGAGTAATATAATTATCAAAGTGCGATTTACCGTTAAATTCTTAAAAATCAGTAGCTGAACATTTGTCACAAATTTGCACGTTAGGATTTCTTCAAACAAGTTGTTCGAGCTGAAAATTTGACAGGAGACTTATTTTAGCATAAGAATTGTGATTCTGGGCTGACCGGTTGAATTTTTGATACATTTCTGAAAACATGAAGAGGCCTAATACACATACACAATAGACATTACATTATCAATTCGTTGAGCTGAGTCGATTGGTATACAACACTATGGGTCTCCCGCCTTCTATAAAAAGATATTGTAGTTATTCGGATTCGGATAATGGAAAATTCCGGAAAGAGAAATGGTTTTGCCATTTAACAAGGACAGTTGATCAGATAGTGCTGGCAGAAACATTGATTTCTTGCATATGATTTCAACAATCAATCTTCGAAGCGTTGTAATATTTCCAGCAATGCTTATTCGTCAGCAAACTCTTTCAGCATCTCTCAGTATTGAGTCAGGTGATTGAATTAACGATAAAATAAAGCCGCTAGGACCAAAAATGCAAAAAATACATTTTTCCATACATATTTATGGCTTTGTGCTGTGAAAAAACGAAAGCATTTGGCCATTGTTATGAAAAGTTGTTAAAATTTTGCTTGGCCAATAAAAAAATCTTTAGGAAGGTCAAAACATACAAACCGTCCTGCAGAATAAGTAAGGTCGTCAATCCAAAAAATAACTCACCACATAAAGGTCATTTGTCTAGAGGATCTATACTAAAAATACGCTCGAACAAAACTACTTTAGTCCTCGATAAAACAGGGGGTGATCAAGTATCCCCACCTTACCCTAAAGTTCAAACTCTCAAACAAATCAACCAACCTATTAATTAACCAAGACAATGTATGTCACCGACTTAGAGACACCATCGCTTGAGGTAGATTTGAAATTGAATTTTGACGAGATCTACCTTAACAACATTTATGAACTGCCTTAAGACTAGTTTGGTACTACTCCAATTAACTCCACCACGCTGTTTTTCTTCACAGATACGTATTTCAACATCAAGTATTAGGCCGTTTTCAGTGTCTCGTGCTTGACTCGACTCGACTTAAGTTAATCGATTTTTTTATTGCGATTAGTCATCGGCGTGGCAAAATTATGATGGGCGGCGTGCCGACCCAAAATCGTCGGCGGCGCGAGTAAAACCACCGGCGGCGGCGGCGTGGCGCGGTGGCGCACAGGTCTAGACTGCCGCTGTAAGCATAAATGTCCAATCTTTACTAGATTTTCTATCTATATGAGACAGTTATGCTTTTATGGGTAGATAAAGTCCATACGCATTCGATAGTTGAAAACAAAAACTGCCAGTGACCACGTGTCTAATTTTAATTCTAGTCTGAAGTTTCTCAAAATAAACCATTCGCAAACCTTTAAAGAATAGGCAACACTTTTCATTTATTTGGTGTAATCTGATAATACTGGATATTATAATAAAACGGAAATCAGAAAATTCTAAATCAGACCAATAAAAAAAATGTTGTTTAAAAAAAATTGAGGTAAATCATCAGTTGGTCAGCACGTGTTATAATACTATTTCAACCGGTGTAGTAGGAAACAATGTTAAGAAAGTTTGTTTAATTGTAATTTTTCAGTAGCACATATTCGCCTTCATCACCAACAATATATTTTCAAATTTTAGAATCAATTATCACAGAATTATCAAACTAGCATTAAAAAGAGAAACTTAGCAAAAAAAACTAAATAAGAGGATAGGTTTATGATCGGCTGTACGAACTGTAGACCCATAGCTACATAAATAAGTAGAACCTGTCACTTCCAAAAATATACTCGATCTCTTATTTACAACATAGGCTACATGTCGTATTGATCTTTTACTCGAAACAATTAGCCTTTTTTTGCCAACATTATGATGGATTAATGTGATTTTGATTCTTAGATAAATTCGCTATCAATTGAGAACAAAATCATGAAAATCCGTTGAGAAATTATGCACTTATTAGCCATTGAAACCTATCATTTTTTGTGACAGCTCCCATACACCTTTCAAAAACTAACACGTCAAAATATTCCTGCACCAGCTGAATGTGGCAGGTTTATATTAATTTTTATCAACTGGTAATTTAAATAGAGGTTTGGTTCAGTATAATTAATATTTCACCACTATTTTTGAAAAAAAAGTAAATTTTCTTTTCTATTCTTTCTACATTAAAAACAGAACGCTTCTATAGAATACCGAGTAACAAAGGAAATCTCATTACAAATTTATTTATTACCAATCATTGGTTAAGTTTTTCCAAGCGTTTTCCACATTTGGAAACCTCTGTTGTGAGGAAGAAAATGTTTTTTTTTTTTGCAATATAAGAGAAAATCTAGCCGACAGGAGGTATACAGGGGAAGCCACCAGGAGAAACATGTCCAACAACTCGCAGCCACGTTACTGCAAGCGCCAAGCAAGTAAGTGAAATGGGAAATCTGAACGGAGGGAGCGCCGTGTTTGTGTGCGAGCTGACTGTTCGCATCTCCGGTGGTTCCGGCGGACGAGCTTGAAGAGATTGGTAGGCAAAGGGTAAACGGAAAAGATAGATGGCCTTAGATTTCAGGTTCATAAGATATAAATTTTCGCTCAACTTTTTAAATTTATTAGCTGTCTTGTTAAAAAGCTTGTCTTTTCGGCCAGCTCGACTAGGGGAGATTATTTAATTCATTTCTTGGGTATAAGTACTCGCGACGCAAAAGAACTTTTCCTCCAGCAAGCATTATTATTATCTATTTATTATCTATTTGCCAGAGTGATAGGTGTGCGAAGTAACAATAATACACCCATCACACATTTTAAAATAGTCGATCATAGTTTGAAAATAGTAAATTGCAACAATATTCTACGACCGTATTATCATTATCGATTCTAAAATTAGCCCGATAGTTAGTCACAATAGATCTAAAAACTAATCGCAGTGGTAATAAAATCCAAAAAAAAAAGTCCGATAGTTGGTAACGCAATTTCAACTTCCAGATCTATGGATCGGTATTTTGAACGCCAGGCTGCAAAATTGTGCACACTGGGGCAGCCCTTGTCCAAACATGGAAAAAAAAACTCTCAGTCAATGAAATAATGAAATGGACCATAGGTGTCTGCAGCGTAGTTTCAATTAAGCATATGCGGTATTTCGAAAAATTTCGTTTTAGGGCATTCGAAACGAAATTCCGCGGAATTTCGCGAAATTTTAATATGGCGAAATCTGATTTTCTGATTTCGTTTCGTATCGATTAATTTAAAAAATTTCGACGGAAAAATCATGCTTTTAACGAAATTAAACGGAATTTCGCGGAATTTCGAAATGAATTTTTAATATTTCAAATTTTCCTATCGTAAAAAAATTTGGCTGCGCCGCTGAATAAAGCCATTCAAACTCTATTTAAAATTTTATAAGGTACATCGCAAGTTGGGGCAAGTTGAAACGGTTTTTTCAAAGCTGAACGTTGTAGTGCTATAAAAAAAAATATTCTTTGATAAATTTTGAGTTCGTTTGCGGCATTTGCTAATTCGGGGCAAAGATTATACATAAAAAATTAGCAACCTTACCAAACTTTCTTATAAATAGTTAGTATACTAAAATTATATTTTTATATGCATCGTTTCAACTTCCCCACGTATCGGGGCAAGTTGAAACACTACGCTATATACAGACATTAACCAATTTTGCCGTATCAAAAACAAAATATAGTACTCAGTGAAACTCAAAATGCACAAGGTTGGTATGGTGACTGTACTGCCAGGACACTCATTAGAGTCCCATGTGAATGTTGTTGTAAACTTCTGATGATTTTGAATATCTTTCAGACGTTAGCTCAAAATTGTCTCCTGTTAAGGAAAAGTGATAAAATAGTAGGCTTTGTTCCAGAATTTTGAAAATCAAATCTTTCTTGTATTGTCCATCTTGATATTTACTCGGATTACTTTTCAAGATGGTTAATTATTTGGTTCACTTGAATTGTGCGCTTGATCAATTTGTTTTGTGTTTTAATTAACCAGCATATCTCTCACAAACCCCTCGATTGAAGAAATAGGGGACTAGAGACGTGAAAAACTATTTGCCCCGATGGGTTAAAAATGCGGAGCAATTTCAAGCGACAAAAATACGAAAATTTACCGGGTCTTTCATCGATTTTTTATAATCATTATGCTTATTCAACACTAGCAGACCCGACGAACTTCGTTTCGCCTAAAATTGATTTATTTTCTGAATAATTCTTGAGTTATGAAGAAATTGATGTTTCATTTGTATGGGAGCCCCCCTTTCTAAAAGAGGGAGGGATCTCGAACCATCTTAGGAACCTTCCCTGGCCCCAAAAACCTCTGCATACAAATTTTAACGCCGATCCGTTCAGTAGTTTCGAAATCTATAAGGTTCAGACAGACAGAAATTAATTTTTTGTATATAGAAGAAGATTAGATGATTAGGGTAAATGATATATTTTGGACATGTACATATTTTGGACAAGCCTGAGCTTCTTCGATCAATTTTAGATAATGTGTAGGAAAATTTTTATCGAAAGTATGATCATTGCATACTTTTACCTCCACTCTAGCGGCTCCTGATGAGAATTCACAAATCAACTATTATTTATCTTTAAAATTATCTAAAATGTAAAGCTATCTACCAAAGTGTATGCTGGACGCCAGTATGCAGGCGAACATGCATTATAGGACTCTTCGTAACATGCACCTGAAACACATTTAAATTGGTTCAAACGGCAATCTTGAGGTCCTGCGGCCAAAGTTTGATTGTAATTGAGATACTAACATATTCCAAACGCTTAACATGAACTTGAGACGGATGAAAAAGGAGTGACCAAAATAAAGTTATGTTTTTATTCATCAGACATTTATTGGTCACCCCACGTACAGTACATGGATGAATCATTAATTGCCAACTTTCAGGCTGTTTTCAATGATATCGATAAGATTGCAAAACAATGTTAATTTCTGGTTTAATCTATGTCAGTTAAGTAAATAAATGCATTTAAATGAATGTGGATACGTGTAGGTAAGTCATGCCATTGAGATCTGTAGGTGGCCATTTTTAAATTAGGAGAAAATGACTCTGTCCAAAATATATGCATTTTCCATGTCGAAATTATATATTTGATGTCCAAAAAGAAAATATTTCAGTTCGCAGTATATCACAGGTTACACCTAGTAAACGTAATTTACTCAAAAATTGGGCAATGGACACAAGACTAATCATAGGTTATGTATTTGGATGAACCTAGTGGTTTTCAATTGTTTTATACTATTCAATCTCGATATATTTCCTAATGAATGTCCTGCCCTTGTCCAAGATACATCATTTACCCTACCTACCGTGAAAATGTGATGAAAAAAAACTCTTACAAACACCATTTTGAGACTTATTTCATTGGCACGCCAAAAACAACTACCATGATATGTGAAGCAACTTTATCCAATGGAAATTTGCAGGGAATCGTTGATTCTAGCGTTAACTTTTGGTTTTTGTTCAGGGGGTCCATTACACTGAAAATACTATACACGCTTAAACGACATTTTTTATAACATGATTTGAACGTGTTTTATCAATCGCCATCTTCACTACCCATCCACGTTAAAGTCGCAAGAATTGAATTTAAATTCACACCACTGGAAAATCCATTGCAATTTAAGGTGATTATACAAACAAGCCATGTGGTGAATTTTAAATTCACCACACGGTTTTCTACTCCTATTATCAAAAGTTCAAATCTAGCGTAATAATGTTCGTACAATGCTGAAATTCAAGTCGATTGTTTAGCATAAGTAAGCAAATGATCTACGGATGTTTTTATCCTCATGGGCATTGTGGTTCTCTCAATTCGTGCTCTTGAAAAATCACTAGAAAAAGCACGTGGTTTCCAAGATGGCCGATTTGTGGCTTTGTTGTATAACCACCTTAACGTGTTTTGAATATGATTACGCACAGTAATTATTGGTGAAGAAAACAATATGGCGCTTAGAGAAAATATCCACTGATTGTGCGTGAACCGTCTGCAATTCGTCTAAAAAAATCGAATTATTAATAAAATCTGTGGTCCTAATAGCTGCTCATTATGAACGGTTTTATATAAAATATACCAAAAGGTAAGTTTAAGTGTCGGTTGTATTCAACATTAATTCGCATGTTTTCAAAATTATTCCAGGTCAACTTGACTTCTGCTGCGGAATTGTCTTCAGAATGACTGCTTCATTTCCAAATATTACTGTAGCTTATGCAGTCTTCTAATAGCGACAAATAAGGCGTGGTGCCTCAACCGCGGAATTTTTCCGGCGGATTCAAGAAGATTAAAAGTAAACTTAAGAAAAATATCTTCCCATCCTGATACATGGTTTTCCAAGCAATATATTTTTCCTATAATTATAAATGCATTATTATGCTGAGCAATATTTAATGTGTTTCATTAGTAGGTATGCTTGAATTATTGTATTTATATAAAAATAATGAAGAAAACATAGAAGTTAATTTTCGCAAAAACCATCCGCAAAATCTCATGTGTTTTCCATTTCCATTCATGTTGTAATTCCATTATATCGAACGTGCTCTGTTTTGACAATTAAGACTGGATTTACACGTTATTTTCGTATGCTATTCAAGTAGTGAAAATTCAAGTGTGGAACCAGTAGCATGAGCGTGTAGATTGTTTTCAGTGTATACGCACGGGGTCCATTACTAGCACTCTCCCCAATATTTAGCAATAAACGTAAATGTCTGCGTTCTAGTCTGATGGCATAAAATTAGTTTACATTTAATAGCTAAAGGCTTATACATTGTTCTCAAGGTCTGAAAAGATTTATAACTGTTTTTTTTTTTTTTGTGTCTTTATTAAAGAGACTTTCAGCCCGAGGCTGGCTCGTCTCCGAAGATTTATAACTGTTGATTTTAAGCATTATATTCATTTTTTTCCATCTAGCAGTTATATTTTTTCAAGTGAAACCTTTTGTGCTTGTAACTTTTGCTGCTCTTACATAAATAATGGATATTTCTATCGAGTTTAGATAGTTTCTATCGAGGAAGATAAACATCGATTTTTGAAACATATTGTATGGAAGGTTCTGTACCAAATTAATTTGGTTACACTGGCGACCACCTTATCAGAGCTACAGACTGAATAGTAACAAGGCAGACACGATTGAATTGTCACATCATGTCCTAGATTTCAGCAAACACGTAGCTATGCCTTTTTTTATTGCTAAAACACAGCAAATAGTGTATTGGAAATCAGCAAATAATCGTATTTTGTATGTAAGTTTGTTCTTTATTATGCTGAGCTGCAGAAATAAAACTGACTGTGTATTTTTAATATTGCGAAAATTGTTTGGATACTCAAAATTACCTTCATCCTATAACTTCAGTAGACCCTCAAGACCCTCAACTTCAGTAGGTTCAAGTTCCCTATATTCTCTTAATTATTCAGATCTGTTATAGTTTTTTTTTACATTCTATTTCCAATGGTTTGAATTTCCAGGCTTTACAGATTCATCATGGAATGGAGAACGTTTTCCGGGGCGCCAGGCAATGTGAGGCAAGTAGGCTGAACCCGGAACTGTCCCGCATAATCCGGGACGTTTGTAACCTAATGCCTACATGCAGATAGCGTAATGGTGTTGCTAGAGTAAGAGCATCTCACAGCTATTATTGTTAAGGTCAGACTCCCATCGATCTCACTAATCGATCTCACAAAAAGTGGGTGAGAGGTGAAGTGATTGAACGAAAAAGGTTTTCGTCTACCAGGCACGATTTTCGTTTATCTTCAAAGGCCGAGAAAAAATGATGGATGAAAAATGCCACTCACTATAACCAAAAAAAAAAAAATGCTCGCTTAATATTTCCATCAGACCTCAGTAAAAATTTAGAAAAGTCGAGTTTACACACTTAGTTTTTATTTCTGCAGCTCGGTAAAAATCCGCATAGCCGTGCGCCAGCAAAATAAATAACTGATATTCCGGCAAAAATGATTCGGCAATTCGGCAAATTATTTGCTGATTTCCAGCAATTTTGACAGAAATCTCGGCAAAAAACATGTTTGCTGGGGCACGGCTGTGCGAATCTGGGTAAAAGTTGACCATTTTTCTGACATCCCGGTAAAAAAATTAAGTGTGTACTACTGCAATCAACAGCTGTTTGAAAAGTCTCACAGATTCAATAAATCTTCATGAATTTGGTTGGAAATTTGCCTGGAGACCTTATTCAAGATGTCGATTGAAATGGAAGGGTGGCACTTTGAATCTGTAATACTTTTCAAAATGATGAACAGATCCAATAAATATGAAATCTGTTGATTGCAGTTAAAAAATCTACTTTAATTTATTTTTACTGAGGCCTGTTGGAAATATTAAGCGATGAATATTTTTACACTGAGGAAACTGGACGTATGATTTCCAATAAAACGCCTTATGAAAATTTGCCACAAGGAATCGGTTGAATTTCAATATATTGCCTCATGAATGATGATTTACATTTAAAAATAAGTAAAGTGCGGCAGACTGGGTTCGAACCATGGACGTCGGGATCGGGAGGCCGGTATGTAGACCACACGCCCATCGACGCTTGAAGACCTGGGACGGTAACTGCGTATAAAAAGCACTGTTGGTGTAATATTCAGTTGAAGCTTCATAAGGCGCCAGTTATGAATTTCGCTAGTACAGTTTGCTGAGTGTACGTTGTTTATGGTAAAGAGGCATACTTTTGAAAATGGTAAACAGGTACAAAACTGATCTGTTACTTATGTCCTTTTGTAAAATTAAGCTAGATTCTACCTGTGGAATTTGGGTAACAATATTTTTCTTTAACAATATTAAACAATTAATTTTCTTTTATTCGTATTCTTTTTTTTTAGTTTTTTGCATTATGTATATAATGCAAAAAAAAACTATTTAATAAAAATTCCGCGGAATTTTTTTAAATTTCGTTTCGTTTCGAAAAATTTCGAATCAAATGGACCTCAATTTCGTTTCGTTTCGATGTATCGGAAGTAAATCTGAATTTCGTTTCGTTTCGTTCCGAACCAACAATAGCATTTCAAATTTCGTTTCGTTTCGTTTCGTCAGGAAAAAATGTGTTATCGCATACCCTTAGTTTCAATATACATTAATGCCGACATTTTGGTCAATATTCACATTTTTAAGCGATATTCGTATAAAAGTCCCATACGTCAAATCGGTCAAACAGCGTTTTAAAAATGTGATTTCTTCAGAGAAGTTGTTTGTCACTTAATCTCGATGAACCTTGTTAAAAAATTCAAAATTCCAGAGTGATGATTTATTTGCTTTTTCCGAAAAGAAGATCCATCGATGAAATTTGATTAGTGATTGAACTTTATCAACACTTTTACTGTTTTATATCATTCAAAACCAAGGATAATGACAAAATACACGATTCGTGATGGTGATCCAGGTAAAAAAATATTTCTGGCGATTATTCGCGGAAAAAGGGCAAATTTATAGTATTTCCACTTATGTCGTTTATGCGATGGGGCAGAGTCGGGCAGGCGTTTTAATCGGCAATGGATAGACACCATTGACCATAAGATGAACCAACCTACTTTTGGTGCTTATCAACGGCATACCGTGGACCCCCGATAATTTGAACGGTACCTCATTCAAATTAACGGGGTTCATTTTTAATTTGAACTTCTGGTTACTCTATTTGTATCAGAAAAACTGGTTTCTGGCCGCTCTCTTTGCTGGTTTGTTTTGATTCTGCGTTCCGTTTCACAATGTTTCATTTATCTTCTCTCGATTCCACGTGCTAAATGACGTTTGAACCATTTTTAATTTGAACGATGTTCAAACCAACGGGGTTCAAATTAAAAAGTGTTCAGATTAAAAGCGGTCATATTATCGGGGGTCCACGGTATTCGTATTACCTCTAAAGGGCACGCTTCAACCATTTGCTGATGATATTTCCATCACTACTTTATGAAGCTAGTTACGTTGTGGATTCACAAAGACACATCAAGGAAAAAATGCTTATTATCAATCTGTCTAATCTATTTTTCACTCTACCCGTAAACGACAGCCTCCACGCGATACTTTGGAAGTTCCTGAATGCCTGATCGAGGAAATGTTCTTTCTTTTGGACTTATTTTGGATTCAACGATTTAGTGGAGAAACTTCTCAATGTTCGTGGCTATAAGAAGTAGATCAAATATCTTACACAAAATTAACTAGATTTTGCTGCGAGTTTCAGGCTTCAGTGATAACTTCAGATGTTGATGCTTCGTCGATCCTAGGGATAGGTTGAATTATAGCCAAAAAAAGTAGCTAATGCCGAATTCCGACTGTTGTGGCACGGTGTTGAACGTTTTGCATTTGATGCAGCGTCAATTTACTCACTGAAAAGAAACTAACGTGTACTTTAATATATGTTAAGAGAGAAATGAAATGAGGTACAATGACATTATCATACTAAAGGTATGATATTTTTTGTGTTCAATTGGGTATTTTGTTCTAACATTGGCATTTTTTTCGTCGCTATCGATATAAAGAGGCACTAACTCTTTGTATGCTTCGGTAAACACGCTTGTCCCAACAATCGACAGGTAAACAATACTCAGCTGTAGTAAGACATAGCAAGCTTCATCGTGGCCAAGTTTTTTTTTCACTCTCTAAGTCTATGGATCCCAGCTCAACTCCTCTGCCAGCAAGCATTCTCTATGTTGATATTTGCCGATACATCTATCAATTATAATTTCCCATCTCTTGACGGGTCTGTCAACATGTCAACAAAACTAAACACGGGAATAGGAAGCACATGGCACTGCACTGATGTTGGTGGTAATGATGAAACCGAACACGAAACTTGACATTAAGATAGATGCACAACATTGCCGTGGAGGTTGCCGTTGATGGGAACAGACAGAGCATCGGCGTAGGGTTATATGATATGGCACTCTTCATCCAAGAAAAATTATGTTAGTTTGCATTAGTTTTTCTGCAATATAGTAAAGTTATGTGCATATTTGAAATTTAGTTCTTTGTTGCATTGCCTTCGTTGTTAAAGGAATTTTGAAAATATTCATTCTTTTAATTTCCGGAAGCCCATATTTTGTTCTTATTATATTTTTTTATCGACATTGTTCCAACGTTCACTGCCACAAATAACATATGTTGATTAAAATCTAAGAATTGCCAGTTATTTTTGCTTTGGAATTCGGTTTTCTGGAAACTGAAAGTGACAATTTTGCTGCAGTGAGCGTCATATCTCCTTGCCCTATCTCAAGCAGACGAAAGCAGATGCATCCCATTCTCCGCACCACCACCCTGGCTCCAGGCACAAATGTCACGTAGAAGCATTCCAAAGGCGTGCAAATGTCAATTTGCATGATAGACTTCATCTAGCATTTGGATTGATTTGTGCGAAGGAAGGGAACGGAACATAGGTAGAGAAAAATGTCTCGACAAAAATTGCCAACTCTGAATCGAGTGACATGTTGTCAGTCGGTTTAGCGACAACGGCGACGACGACGACGACGTCGGCAATGGGTGACTGAATAGAAGTACCCAACCAACTGGCATGGCGGAATATCCACTTGAAATTAATCAACCGTGTGCTCATGACTGTTGGCTGTTTCTCTGTGTTGACAGGTGTCACTGCCCCCCTGTAGAGCGATTGTGGTTGCATGTCTGCAATTCTGAGTTTGAGTATGCAAAAAAGATTAAATGAATATTTATCAGCTTCATATTGGCTACGCAACATTGCATTTGTGTTTGCTGCTTACACATTTATTACATTAATGTATAGAATAATGTAATAACTTGATATAGGTACTTTTCATCTGTCATTTTATTAATTAAAACTTTCATGAGCATTGCGGAATATTTACTTTTATTATGCAATTCATGCATAGATTAAGATTTTCTGTTCAATTCAGTAAAGCATTTGATATATTAATTAACTACAATTTCAATCATGCTCTTTTCCATAAGTTACCATTCCATGTTACATAAGTTAGTTATTTCATTGCACAAAATTTTCCCCGATTATGTTAGAAAATCTATGAAAATTCTGAAAACCCTCTTGGAGTTCGGATAATGTTGAAAAGACTGAAAATATGCAAATTGTTACTAAAATGCTTAAATAAGTCAGAATTACAACACTCCCTCCGGAGGAAAGTTTCCACCAGAACGAAGAGGAACCGTCTTCCAGTAATCGACTAGGTGAACTTTCCTGCCATCTCGGCTCCCCGAAGAGTGATCCCAGTATTTCCACAATTGCAACCATACAAGCGATGGATGGCTGCAGCAGTATCGATTCAAGCGCCAGCACCACCTGATCAATCCACCAGCGAATGGCTCCGACTTCAACATACTGGATTCCGTCAGCAGTCGGAAAAAGTAACGCTTTCTTAGGAAGAATCAGCTCCGCTTTGTACTCGGACCCAGTTGGCTCGACATCACCAACATGAAAGACCAGATTTTGCAACCAACCGTTCTGCAGGGTTTAGTGGGTATGGCCAGCCACGGCTGGAGGATTCTCACACTCCAGCACACTACCGATACACAACACTCGACATCTTCATCATCAAAATGAACGACCACATCTCCCAGTCGGTATACCATCAGGAGCTCAGCTCGGAACACTACTCAGTGGTGACCAAAGGATTATCACCGAGTTTACTGAGTTTATTGTTGATTGATACACTGCGAATACATCCGTCTGCGAAATGTCACTCGCAGGCAGTATCAGCGTCAGGGCGTAGCCACGGGGATGGTTTTGGACATAAACCCCCTCCCCCTTCCCCTGAGATAACATTTTTAGAAGCATTTTTTGTTTCGGACCGACCGAATCACTCACAATAAGGTGGTACTAGGGTTATATTTCATTCTCCCACTTACAGATGAAGGGACATTTGGGGAGATTAGGTTTGCGGGACCATTTTATAGCAAAAAATTATTATAATAATAGGTTTTCCTCCATAACTTTTTGATGTTAAGCTTTGCGAGCAAAACAAACTAAACTATCGAAAAGCTGAGGTTTCAAGCTTTCAAAATGTATATAAAATCTCATATTTGGAGAAAAATTGGCTTTATAACATGCAAATCAAAGTTAGGACTTCCAAATGCCACAAAAACGATCCTCCGGAAGATACGGAACATCCGTGAAAGTGGCCAATTCCAAAAGTTCACCCCAGAGCATAGCGATTTTTTCGTAACCATACATTCTGGCGAATTATGAGTGCTATCAATAGTGAAAGTCTTCTGTGGTCTACAAATGTCGCAGGAACAATCCTTCGGAAGATCTGGAACATTTGTAAAAGTGAACAATTCCAAATTTTCAGCACAGCGTTTTTTTTTCGTAACCTTTCAATCTGGCAAATTAATAGGGAAAGTCTTCTTTGACCTCCAAGTGCTTAAGAGACCGGGAGATCCGGTTCATTCGTAAAAGTGATCCATTCCAAAAGTTTATCTCAGACAACCGACTATCCTGGCGAATTGTGTTTGCAATCAATAATAAAAGTCTTCGGTACAGTAGTTGTACTCCAGAAGATCCGGAAAATCCCTGAAAGTATTTCGGATTCGTACTTCCTTGAGAATTTCTGGAGGAATTCCCGGAGAAGCTTCCGGAAGAAGTTCGGTAGAGTTCCCGGTTTGTTGTTCCCGGTTTTGTGGACATTTAGACGTCTTAGAAAATTCCAACTATTGATTGCACAATTACTTCCCCGCTATGGATGCTTTCGAAATAAAATGTGGAGGTCTGGGATAAACTTCAGGAATTAAAAATTTTAGCGGATGTCTCAAATTTCCCGGAGAACCGGAGCCGTTAACAATGTTTTCTAAAAAATCGAATGTGATTAACTTTTGGTAGGTCACAGAGGACTTTCACTATTTACTCCACATTTAATATATCGTTACTACATGAATGCTTACAAAAATGCTAAGCTCTGGGATCAACTTTTAGGATGAACCTATTTTACGGATGTTTCGGGTTTCCTGACGACCGTATTGTGGTCATTTCGGGTCACTATAGACTTTCACTTGTCATAAGACGAGTTTGTACAATCCCATTTAATCCCACCACTTAATTGTACCTTAACAGACACGTATTTCGACCTCAACAGTAAGGTCGTCCTCAGTGTCTCGTACTTGACTCGACTTTCACTATTTATTGCATAATCAATTTGTTGATATAAACAGCTTCGAAAATTTGCTTTGTGATGAACTTTTGGAATTGGCCACTTTTAAAGATGTTTCGGATTTCCCGGAAGCCGTTTGTGGTCATCTCTTCTTCTTATTGGCATTACACCCCCACACTGGGACAGAGCCGCCTCCCAGCTTAGTGTTCATTGAGCACTTCCACAGTTATTAACTGCGAGGTTTCTAAGCCAGGTTACCATTTTTGCATTCGTATATCATGAGGCTAGCACGATGATACTTTTATGCCCATGGAAGTCGAGACAACTTCCAATCCTAAAATTGCCTAGACCGGCACCGGGAATCGAACCCAGCCACCCTGAGCATGGACTTGCTTTGTAGCCGCGCGTTTTACCGCACGGCTAAGGAGGGCCCCTTGTGGTCATCTCAGAAGACTTAAACAATTTATTGCGTACATAATTTGCCAACCATCCATAGGGCAATAAAATAGCAATGCTCTGGAATGATTTTGTGGTATCGGCCCCTTTCGGGAGCATTTGCGGGTCACGATTGGGATTCGTCAGGATAGATGATTACGAAATTATCCGAATCTCTGGGATGAACTTTTGGAATTGACCATTTGTATGGATGACCCGAATTTTTCGCAGCACCGGTTTTGGGAGCATTTGGTCTCAGAGCACTTTAACTATTGATTACATACACAATTCGCCATGGACCTGGCCATTTTTACGGATTTTCAGGAATATCCGGATGACCGTTCCTGGGGTATTTGTCAGAATGAATGGTTACGAAAAAATCGCGGAGCTCTGGGCTTAAATTTTAGAATTGGCAAGTTTTACGGAAGTTTCGGATCTTCCAAAGGGCTCTCCGATGACCACTAGAGGGATACATTTCCCCAGAAATGGCATATACAAGATAGCAAATACAGTTGGGATCATCAGAGCACATATTTGCAAGCAATTTCATATTTCATAACACTAAACTCGAAAATTTGGTGCCAAATTGAGAAGCTCAAACAGTTCAGGTTCCCCGGGGACTAGAGTAGTCTATTGTGATGAATGTTCTACGAACCTACAGCTTTCGTTTGGTGCCTAAAGATCGAAAATCGGTTGAAATTTGAGTTTTTGTGATTGTAATGAAATCTTGGGTCCAAATGGACCCCAATGCACAATGTGTAACTTTTTTCTAATTCTTTAGGAAGGTTAAGTCTACGAGAGTCTACAAGTCTACAAGAAGAATGAAAAAGGATGAAAAATAAGGGAAAAGGAGAAAGAAGAAGAATGAAAAAGTAAGAAAGGATAAGGAGAAGAAAGAAAGAAAGAACAAGGACGAAACAAAAATGAGGAAAAACGAAAGAAGAAGGAAAAAGGAAGGAAGGAGAAAAGCGGAAAAAGGAAGAGAGGAAATGGAGGAAAGATGGAGAAAACAGGAGGAACTGCCATTGCACTTCTCGTTTCTCATTTATCTCTTTTTACTTCTCATTCTGCTTATTGACCATTCGGCCTTAGAAACCGTTCGGCCTAATAAATCGACTAATTGGCCTGTACAGTGCAAAGAAGTCTTTTCCATTCAACACGGTCCATGGCTACACGTCGCCAACCTTGCAGTCGGCTGAGGGGCCGCAGATTCGTCCTCCACTTGATCGATCCGCCTTGCTCGCTGTGCACTTCACCAACTTTGTTGTACGAGAAAGGCAAAAAGAAGGAAGACGAAAGAAAAAAATATAAGAAAGAAAGAAGGTTAAAGAAAAGTAAAATAAGTAAGAAGAAAGGAGTAAGAAGGAAAAAAGAAGAGGAGGTAGGAAAAAGAAAAAAGGATGAAGGAAAAGGGAAGAAAGGAGAAGAGAGAAGGTAGAAGGGAGAAGGAAGAAGAAAAAGGAGTACGAAGAAGGAAAAGGGATTAAGGTCAAAAAAAGAAGTGAGAAAAAAAATGGTTCAAGAAGACGGAAGAAGGAAGAAAGAAGGAGACAGAAGAAAAAAGAAGAAGAAAGAAGGAAAAAAGAAGAAAGAAATAGGATGATAAATAAGGGAAAGGGGAGAAAGAAGAAGTGGAGGGATAATGAATGTCGAAATAAACAGGTTCCCCCAGAATGAAAAAGGAAGAAAGGAGAAAAGTGGAAAAAGGAGGAAGGAAATGGAGGAAAGATGAAAAAAAAGAGGAGGAACTGACTTTGCACTTCTCGTTTCTCATTTATCACTTTTTACTCCTCATTCAGCTTAATGACCATTCGGCCTAATAAACGTTGGGCCTTATGGCCTGATACCCATTCTAGATCACGGCGTGTTTGGTAGGACATTATTATCACAAAAAAATGAGCATCACTAAAACTCCAACACGTGATAATATAGTTTCTTATCTTTCATTTCCTGGGTACTTAAAAAAATCTACCGAGGGGTCCCGAACAACTTTTTTTTTCTTCCAAATGGAACCTGCGTTCTAGTCTAATACCGTGCAAACTCAAACTTCGGACGCTTAAGCACTTTCTGATATACAATCATCCTGTTTACTCACATTTTAAATCACACCGTTTAAATCACCATTGCTATCACTAAGTATAGTATTCATCTTTGAACTACGTATTTAATATGTGCAAGATATTGCAAAGAATGTTTAAAATTTATGAAATTGTCCGGCTTCTGTTTGATTCAAACCTCGGACACCAGCGGGGTTGGATTCATATTTCGGACACAAAGATTCAAACTTCGGACACCTGATTACACAGTACCGGGAAGAATAATTGAAAATAATTCGCACTGCACAGCTCAGGCTGTCTTTTAATCATTTCGTCGTATTATTTTAACATGTCTTATTAGAATGTAAATATACTAAAACAAGCTAAAACTATTAGTACTTCTGATCAAGCATGACGAAGCATTTTAATGAAATGTTTCAGAAAATTTCCCATACGAATTGAAGCGTCCGAAGTTTGAGTGTGTCCGAAATTTGATTTTCCACGGTACCAGCACCCAAGTTAAGTCTTCCATTCTTTGTTTTTTAACCATTCTTCATGAATCAAAGACAATAAATGAATATTCATCTTATTCTTTTGTTTTAAACCTAATTTCAAATGATGTGGACAAGCATAACGGAGCCGAAATTATTGAAGTCATTTAGTCAAAATCTGCCTAGCAAACATTATCACTTCGCAATGGTTAAACTCACTGGTATGCAATCTCGCCCTAACCAATATATTTTTGTTGTGTTACACTTCTTTTATTTAAATGTAAATTAGAAAAAATCGTAGAGATTATTTCAGATATATGAGATTTTACAAATTGATTGTTTGAGCTTGAAAAACGATGGAATTCCAACATTCAAAACAAAGGAGTTCTGAAAACCTGACGATTTTTTATCACTTTTCCAAGAATGATGTTATCAAACCATTTTTACCTGGCTGTGAGCTGAGCATGCCAAGGCCATGCTAGAAGTGGCTGAACTGTATCCCTGGTTTGGTCCAGGAAATTTTTAGGTTAGTTATTTTCTCGGCATTCCAATGTGGGATGATTTTTTTATGGTTTGGATAGTACGGGACACATTTGTTTTATTGAGTTTTTACAAAAATTAGTAAGGCCCAATCATTGGTAAAACTTTTTGAAATTACGGTTCTGAGCATTGTTCATCTAGATCCTTTCCTTCCGATAGACGAATGAAAGTGAAGCCCATCGATCACTTGTACCTGGTTGTGTCGTTTAGAAGAGAAAAATGCATTCTTGGTATGATTTTCGTTTATTGGTTAACTATTCTGAACTGTGGAAAAAATTGGTCTTCATAAGATTCATCCCTTAGCACGATTTTCTGACTAAAAATCCAAACTTTTGAAAATCCTTCACAAAACTACCCTGATTTTGATGGTCCAGATTTTGTGCTTGCATTTATTGTTGGTGGTATTTCGCTTGTCCTCGGGCTGGACCAAATAATTCAATGTTATTGAAAGTGATTTCCAATAGCCAGAGCCGTAGCGAGGACTCCCAGCACCCTTGGCGAAAGTTCATTGGGCGCCCCTTTCTTTCCAAAAAATGTGCAATAATTAACATTAAAAGAGCAATTCGATCTTACCTACCTAAAAGAAGTAAGAATAAATGTTCAGATAATTGAAAACATTCAATATTCAACGGCACTTATACCTGAAAGTTTACATGGATTACAGTAATTTACCCCAAATGGAAGATCATAAAATTTGTTCAAAGTTCTTTACAGAAATTCACAAAGTATAACACGGAAAGGTGGGGCTTAAGAAACATATACGAATCAAATAAATTTTTCAGATGTTCACAATCATCAATTTTTACCCAATGCACTAAGGGTTGTTTTGGTGCCTGAAATTTATGCTCGAATCAGATTGCTAAATATTAAAAAAAAATGCATGAAGTCTAACTCTAAAGTGCGTCGGTTGAAAGTCGGAATCGCTATCGGACGTATTCGGATCAAGGAAATCTAACAATGATGTAGGTCTGTCGACGTGTTATTATTATAGTACTTATACTACTGGATCAATTTGGACAATAAAATCTAACTCCAATAATATGGTCGATGTTTAGAATCGCCATCGAAGTTAATGGAATCGAGGAAACCTCTATTCTATAGTAGATTAGTTGAAGGCAGGAAACGCTATCTTACCTATTCGGAGCAAGAAAAATACAACTTTGGAGTGAGTCTATCGATGATTTGGGAATACATCTGGACGTAGTAGTGTCAATGAAAATCTGCTCTGAAGTGGTATGATCGATGTTCGGAATCGCTATTCGAGTTATTCGGGGTAATAAAATCCAACTCTGTTGATAGTCGGAATCACGACATACTATAGTGGGTTGGTTGGTTGGTTGGTGGCCGAAATCGCCGTCAGACATATTCTGGTCAAGACAAATGTTACTCTGGTATGGCTCTGATGTTGGTTTGCAGACACTCCTGTACATAGTTGGGCAAAATATTCCAACTTTAAAATGGGTCCCAATTGCCATAGGAAGCAAAAGGACCAAGAAGAAAATAAAACTCTGAGCTAAAACTAAATATTTAGTTGCCAAAATCCCACTATGCAGTTGCTTCTGTCTATCAGAAACGTCAGATAGCTACAAAAGAGATTATAAACTACAGAGAAAGATTGCGAAGGATTGTCGTTGTTGTCGTTGTCCGGAACATTTTTTTGTTGATTGGGTTCAATGGAAGCCAAATGCCATTGCAAAATCCACACGGTTTGAAAATTCTGTACTCCAGGGAATCAATATTCGAGCAACGCCTAACAATATACCCTTTGTCGTCAACAGAGTTTGTTACTGACAAACGCACCTAGCGACAAACCTTTATCACAACCCGAACACAATATGACAAGAATCATTTGCCTTGCATGCTCTGATATTTCCGAGAATACGATGCTAATTTTGTAATCATTGTTAGATTCTCGAATATTTCCATAAAAGCAGAAACTATGATAGAATAAAACCGAAATTTACTCTAGAAATAGTGCAAAATAACGATATGAAAAGTTAGCAACAAGATTGTCTTCTTTTTCGTTGCTGACAAAAATTTTCGGATCTTTGTCATTATTATCTCCTACAAAAACAAAGCTTTGTCGTTGGTTCTCTTTTGTCGCTTGTTTCGCAAGCACATTTCACAAAAATTGATTCCCTGCTGTACTCAGCATATTTTGGACAGCAAAACTGTGTTCTTTAATCACAGTTCTACTGATTTCCGGGAATCGGAAATGGCACATTAGCCATAGCACCATTTAGATGGATGGATGGGAGTATTCCCTAAAAGAATACACTGGGAAAAATTGAATCATTTTAAACCGATGATTTGAGAGTGAATTGTCAGCACTGCTATTCCACAAGTCACTTGGTAACATGATAGTGACTAAAATGGATCTAACCGATTTCACAATGTGGGTGTCAAACCTAATAATTTTCACGAATAAGATACTTTAAGAATTTCTCTTAATCGAGTTGAACCATCTAGATGACATTTTGGTATAGACATAAATAATATCTTTGTTTGCTTCAGTTTACTCAAATCTGTAGTCGGTTTGTTATCAATTGGCACCTTAACGAATAAATTTCAATGAAATTTCTTGATTTCGGGTTATTCTTGATTTCGGCGCCCCCTAGATGCTGGCGCCCTTGGCGCGGGCCAACCCTACGCTACGGCGCTGCCAATAGCACTAATGCGACTATAAAATGAAAAGTGAGCTAAATTTTGAATTAATAATAAATTTCTGGTGAAAATAATCGTTTCTAATGAGTATTTCTTCAAACTTACGCATTAAGGTGAACTTTTGATATTAGGAGTACAAAAACCGTGTGGTGAATTTGAAATTCACCACTTGACTTTATTGTTAAGATTCACCCCATGTTTTTTTCTATTCCCATATCCAAAGTCCAAACTTTGCGAAATAATCTTCCCTGCTACTTGGAGAAAATCTTCAGCAACATTCTGTCGGAGATGATATTTATTATCAGTCCAAGGCCAGAGTGTCCTGTGCAGTGCAAAGAAGTCTTCTCCATTCTACTCGGCTCATGGCTACACGTCGCCAACCACGCAGTCGGCGGAGGATCCGCAAATCGTCTTCCAGTTGATCGATCGGATCGTTGGATCGTTGTCGAGAACCATTTACACTGAATTTCTATTCGTCATTCTAGCGACGTGTCCGGCCCACCACAGTATTCCGATTTTCACGATGTGAAAGATGGATGATTCTCCCGACAGCTGATGCAACTCGTGGTTCATTCGCCTCTTCCATGTACCGTCCTCCATCTGCACTCCATCATAGATGATAAGCAGCACTTTCCTTTCGAAAACTTCCAGTGCCCGTTGGTCCTCCACGAGCATCGTCCAGGTCTCGTGTCCGTAGAGAACTACCGTAGTCGGCGATGACATTCCGGGTCTTAATCAGCGGAGTGAGTTCCAATGCGTTTAAGAGGTGAGCCAGCCTCTATAATAAAGACAAAAAACTCCGATGCGCACTACGTCATCGGAGGCTTCTTTCAGGGTAGTCTGTTCAAACCCCTGTTGCTTAACGTGTTACCCTCCGACACGCCACTACGTTTAGAAGGTGGCATTTTGTTTCTGTTCGCAGATGACGAAGCCTGGATGTCCTCACATAGTACACTACCTGTCGGAAGATCTGTATCAACGTGGCGAAGAACCAGGCCATCATAATTCCTCACTCCAAATTCCCCACGATTGTTCCAGCTGAGGGTTGTTAACTTTACTTAACCCTGAAACACTGACGAAGTGGAACGTTCTGTTGAATTTGCTATTACATCTTTATTAACAATATAATATCATCATTGCCCCTGAAGAATAAGCTTGCTGCCTCCAAACAAATCATCCTCTCGTGATCGAATACGGCATGCCGGTCTGGGAGAGCTTGCTTTTAACCCATCACGTCAAACTCCAACAGTTCTGAATAGTTTGCAGTAGCCATCGAGCAATTAAGTACAGTGCGTGTTTTAGTCCTCGCGAAAATGGAAAATTATCTGTTTGGTGTTCGGTGGCTCAGGCGGATGTATTGCGCTTTGCTCGGGACAAAACAAGCGCGATCTTCAATAGTTTGCAGTAGCAAGTGAGTACCGAATGCTGCGCTTCCGTTCGATCGTCCAAAACGCGATTCTCCTCAGTTTTCATATGCCACCGGGCGTGCATGTTTTAACTTTTTACTCGTCGCGAGACAGCGTATTAGTGGTATTTTATGGGATCATAGATCGTATCGCTTACCGAAGTGAATCCAGATAAATTATTCTTTGTAACTAAAACGATATATTATCCCAAGATAATCGTGGATATGCAGAGGTACACTCGGTCTCAATTAGCAACAAGAGTCGGACTAACAATCCTTCCTTTCTTATATGATCGAAAGGACGTGGGCGGCGCCGTAATTGACTTTAAATATTTGAGCTCCCGTGTACGTGTACATTGAGAAGGGGTAGCTAATCCCAAGCCTTATTTATTGAGTTCTCTGTACAATTTCGAAGGTTTAGTCGATCACGGAGTAGCAACTACGAATTGTCATAATGCTCATGCTTATGCTTATCACGTCAAACTCCAACAGCTCTTGAGAATGATCCCAGGAAACGAACATCTGAAGTTCGACCGGGATCAACCGTATAATGCTGACTAAAACAAACATAATTAAATAAATAAATTTGAAGTCAAAAAAGTCCTTGTCGCTTTGGAGCATTGGCTTCAACCTAGTTGAGGGATTTTCCTTGATTTTTCGTTGATTCGACTTTATCATCGTTTTCTCTGTGCTACCACATATACGCTCATTTCGAGCTCAATTTTCGAAATTGACGATATAGGCTAGATGTACCAGTTGTGGCTATAGCACCAGTTGTCGCACTAGTGCTTTATATGCCAAATGACCAATCAAATCACTGCAAACCAAGTTCATATCGATAAAGCATATTCATATGATACGATAACACTTTTGATTTTCTCCAAAATAAGCAAAGCATAATTGTAAAAATTGATTTTGCTTAATTTTTGACGTCCTTTGCACCAGTTGTCGCACTAGTGGTCCCTATTTGGCCAGTCCCATAAGAAAACAATGGGATTTGCCAAATAAGGAACCAAAATAAAGAATAGTGCCACAACTGATGCATGCGTTTCTATTATGGATTAATCAATTTTAAGGATAATAACAATTTTTTTGTTGGTTTTCACAGCTGTTCTAAGGAGCAGGAAGTAAAACCTTTCGTTTGATATATAGAGTCCGCACACATGCCTTTTACTTATTTTTTGCATTTCTCGTATACTAAGTATACGGTAAAGGGTATATGATCGCTCCAAAAACAAACTTTTTATAGAAGGCCCGGAGACCCATAGTGTTATATACCAATCGACTCAGTTCGACGAATCGAGGTGATGTCTGTGTGTGTGTGTGTGTGTGTGTGTGTGTGTGTGTGTGTGTGTGTGTGTGTGTGTGTGTGTGTGTGTGTGTGTGTGTGTGTGTGTGTGTGTGTGTGTGTGTGTGTGTGTGTGTGTGCGCAAAACTACTCAACAAAATGTCACTCATTTTTCGGGCACTTATCCTCAACCGATTTGCTCGCAACAAGTTGCATTCGACGCAGAATCCTGTCCCATTGTTTCCTATTTGAAATTGGCCAGATCGAACTATGGAATCGAGAGTTATGGCCAAAATACAAATTCATTTGAAAAAATCGCGTAAAAAATGTCACTCATTTTTCGGACACTTATCCTCAACCGATTTGCTCGCAACAAGTTGCATTCGACGCGGAATTCTGTCGCATTGATTCCTATTTGAAATTGGCCAGTGCGGACTATGTGATCGAAAGTTATGACCAAAATAAAAAATCATACGAAAAATCGCGTATAAATTTCACTCATTTTTCGGGCACTTATCCTCAACCGATTTGCTCCCAACAAGTTGCATTCGACGCAGAATCCTGTCCCATTGTTTCCTATTTGAAATTGGCCAGATCGGACTATGGGGTCGAAAGTTATGGCCAAAATACAAAATCCTACGAAAAAATCGCGTAAAAAATGTCACTCATTTTTCGGGCACTTATCCTCAACCGATTTGCTCGCAACAAGTTGCATTCAACGCAGAATCCTGTCCCATTGTTTCCTATTTGAAATTGGCCAGATCGGACTATGGTATCGAAAGTTATGGTCAAAATACAAATTCATACAAAAAAAATCGCGTAAAAAACGTCACTCATTTTCGGACACTTATCCTCAACCGATTTGCTCGCAACAAGTTGCATTCGACGCAGAATCCTATCCCATTATTTCCTGTTTGAAATTGGCCAGATCGGACTATGGGATCGAGAGTTATGGCCAAAATACAAATTCATACGAAAATATTGCGTAAGAAATGTCACTCATTTTTCAGGCACTTATTCTCAACCGATTTGCTCGCAACAAATTGCATTCGACGCAAAATCCTTTCCCATTATTTCCTATTGAAAATTAGACAGGTCGGACTATGGGATCGGAAGTTATGACCAAAATACCTTTTTCATAAAAATCGCAAAAATGTCACCTATTTTTCGGACACCTAACCTTAATCGATTCACACGCAACAAGTTGCATTCGACGCAGAATCCTGTCCCATTGTTTCCTATTGAAAATTGGCTAGATCGGACTATGGGGTCGGAAGTTATGGCCGAAACACCATTTTAGCCTTTTTATACGAAAAGGCTGTATGTTCGCTCCAAAAACCAAACTTTTACAGAAGGCCTGGAGACCCATAGTGTTATATACCAATCGATTCAGCTCGACGAACTGAGATGATGTCTCTGTCTCTCCCACTTCATACGGGAGTTTGGCGGAAAGACGGTCATGAGATTTATATCATAACAAATATTGCCCTCCGCTCGCGTGATGGGAATGACATTTTCGTTTTCTTTTTGTGTAGTCGGAGCTTCAGTTCAACTAACATCCAAAAGTGATATCCTTAAAATATATGACTGGGTGAAATAAAACAGGGTTATGTACGTCAAAAAGATTGGAAAAGGAAACAAAAATGTCGAAATTCTTATTAGCATATGTAGAGTCCATATTATAACCATATTCTTGTTGAGCATCAATGTCTTACCCCTCAACGTGGTAAGTAACGTAAGATCGATTTGAAGAGAGTGAGAAAGAATGAAAAGAGGGAGAAGTAAATAATATCCGGTATTCAGGTTGGTCTAAGACAGAACGAATCCAATTACTGTCGCGAGTGGTCGCCAATAAAAGTAACCGGTGAATAAATCAGTGGTTTTTATTTCGGTTCCGAAAACGACTTGAACATCAATACCCAAGGGAGACGCTACAATTTGGCGCAGCCGAACGGATAAATCAAGGTGAGTGCTAACAAGTGGAAGGAGGATTTATTTCGTGTAAAAGAGGCTGTCAGACCTAGCTCTAGTAATTTGAGTATTTTTTTATCGCTTTCTGAAGATTTTTTTTCCATTCATTAACATGCCGAAACTGTAGACTGTGAGACAAAATGGTGGATTCATTAGAAGGTTAAAGGTGTAAAAGTTTTAGAAAGAAAAAAAAATTGATAATCGAATCTAAAAAAAAAAATAAAAAAAATGGCGTGGTTGACGGCCATACCTAAGATTTAGGAATGGTCATATAGAAGCGCACGCACACTATTTACAAGAAGTCCTTACTCTGGTCCGAGATAGGTATATTCTGTATAGACTAAAATATACATACATTGTGGAGGGTAAGCTTGTTAGCAAGCCTGGCAATCAAATGTAAAAGATGCGAGACCGGTTGAAGACCGAAGCACACACACTTAAAGCAAAAGATGCGAAACTGGTTGAAGACCAAAGCGCACACATTTAAAATATGCGAGACCAGATGAAGACAGAAGCACATACACACACACTTAAATGAAACGATGCGAGACCGGCTGAAGACCGAAGCGCACAAAAGAAAAAAAGAAAAGATGCGAGATCGGTTGAAGACCAAAACACATACTTGAACGGAAAAGATGCCTCTGGTTGAAGACCAAAATGCACACACACACACACACAAAACAAAAGTCGGTTGAAGGCCGTGGTGCAAACAGGTAAAAAAAATAATAATAATAAACCGGTAGCGACCAAGAGACACATTGTAACCAAAATGAGTCCAGATGGAGACTGAAGCATATTTAGGTATAAAAGTTGAGTCCGGGTGAAGAAGCACAAAGAAAAATGGTTAAGGTTCTGATTGATTAGTAACATACCTAAAGAATATTATGACAGCTCCAGGCTGATAGGTACGATACAGGTGTATCCAATTTGGTTATGAACTAAGTGTTGTGATTTTGTGATGCGTTGATTAGAAAACATTTATAATTGTTCGCAATCTACATATCAGTTTAGTATTTACCAGTCGTTATTAGAAAAGCCTCTATTAAATGTTTCATGATTTTCTACGTATGCAATAATCAGAAGAAAAAAATGAATGATTTTCAGATGGATGATAACAGTTACCCCTTAGCGCCTTTCAACGAAGCGGTAGATGCATCGGATCTCCGCCGAGAGTGGGAAGAGTGGCTTAGAGCGTTCGAGTTGTTGCTGGAGTTAAAACAGATTGATTCACAGCATGGTAAACTGGTATTCATGCTAGCACGCGGAGGCCGGGGTCTCCAAAGGATTTATTACAATCTGAGGCCAGTATCTGGAGAAATCTATCCAGAACCATCGAAAGTGCCTCTAGCACCAGAAGAAATCCCCGAGTTCGATAACGCGGTCAAACGTTTGAATCACTTCTTCGTCGGAAAACGCAATGAGCGGGTCGAATTAGAAGTTTTTCGCTCGCTTAAGCAGTCTGCTGACGAATCTTTCAATCACTTCGTTCTCAAGCTTCGCACGCAAGCTTCCAGATGTGATTTCCGAGACCGGGAGGAGAAGGAAATTTTGCAACAAGTAACTATGGGTGCCCGGGATGAAAGGGTTAGAGACAAAGGTCTCGAGAGCACGATGGACCTCGACGAGTTGACCAACTACGCCATAAATCGAGAACTACTGATGAAGCAAAAGCAGAAATCCCAGCCGTTCAAAGTTGAATCCGACTCAGCTAGCGTCTCAGCGGTGAAACAAATCTGGAACAGAAAGCAACAATCCAAGGAGCGATCTTCCGGAATGACTTCGTTCAAACGAGAGAAGCCGTGGAATGAGGGAAATCGTGTTCGATCGGAATGCGATCGCTGCGGTTCATGGAAACACTTCAAAGACTCGCAAATGTGCATTGCCCGAAATTCCAAATGCAACAATTGCGGCCGTATGGGCCACTTCGCCAGGAAATGCAGAGCAATAAGAAAGTCGCAGCTCAAAGCCCGCAGCACTTGGAAGCGTGCCGATGAGGATACCAATACCGTACAAGATATCGACCGAGACGACATGGAGCCCCTAGGCTATCGCAAGATGTCGGATGATTCGATGAAGGTAGAATAATTTTATCTTATTTCATTATGTCATTTTTTACATGCTTTAATTACAAGTAAACATACCTGACATGTTAAATTGAGGGATAGTAGCGTCTCTACCAATAAATTAGATAGTATTAAACATAGCTCCTAATTTTGTCTCTTTTGCATAGATGAGCCGAAAAAACGATGGATTTATTACGTGTAAAATTGATCAGCATCCTGTTATCTTCTTAATTGATTCGGGAGCTGCAATCAATACGGTTACCGAACAGGTTTGGGAAGAACTCATAAAAGCCAATGCGATTATTTTAAAAAAAAAGGTTTCAATACGATCGCAAAGTTCTAGCTTACGCTACTCAAGAACCACTGCGGGTCTTGACAATCTTTGAAGCGTGGATTTCAGTAAATGAATTCAAGCCCAAAACTTACGCTGAATTCTTCGTTATTGAAGGTTCACAGAAATCGCTTCTTAGTAAACGAACGGCAGAAGACCTAAAAGTTTTGAAAGTCGGGCTTGAGGTTCAAAGCATAGTGGTTGGAAATGAAGCGTTTCCGAAATTCCCCAATGTTCAAATAAAATTATCTATCGACAGCCGCGTGCTACCGAAGAAAATCGCATACCTAAGAATTCCTGCAGCAATGGAACAGAAAGTAGATCAGAAAATACTTGAGATGCTCAATAGTGACGTGATTGAACCGGTTTCGGGACCACCAGAATGGATATCACCCATGGTCGTGGTGCCCAAAGGGAAAGACGACATAAGATTGTGCATCAACATGAAGTATCCCAATGAAGCGATACAGCGGGAACATTACCCACTCCCCATGATTGAAACTTTCTTGAACAAGCTAAGAGGATCAACAATCTTCTCCAAACTAGATATTACTTCTGCGTACTACCATATTGAGCTTCACCCAGAATCTCGAGGAATCACAACCTTCATGACAAGCAGAGGGCTCATGAGATTCAAGCGGCTAATGTTCGGAATCAATTGTGCTCCTGAGATATTCCAGCGAGTAATGTCCGAGATGTTGGCCGGCATTGACGGTGTTGTGGTATACATCGACGACGTTGTGGTAGCTGGAAGTACTCAAGAAGAGCATGACACTCGACTGCAGAAAGTGCTGTCCGTCCTAAAAAAGAATAATGCCACATTGAATAAGTCAAAATGTCTGATTGGAGTAACTGAGCTCGAGATCTTGGGATTCAAAGTGAGCACTGCAGGTATATGCCCATCAGATGAAAAGATCGCTGCTATTCAGAATTTCAGAAAACCAGAATCGAGAGAAGAAACACGAAGCTTTCTTGGACTTATCAATTTTGTTGGACAATTTATTCCGCATCTGTCAACGCGATCAGAAGCACTGCGTAAATTTATCAGAGGCGACGTTGATGTCTTTGGGAAAGCACAACAAGAAGCTTTTGATGATCTCCGAAATGAGTTGTCGAACACTGTTCGGCGGCTAGGATTCTTCGATCCAAAGGACAAGACTGAATTGTACGTAGATGCTTCTCCAGTGGGACTTGGTGCAGTACTCACGCAGCGAAATGGTGAACAAACGTCACGAATTATAAGCTTCGCCTCTAAAGGTCTGACTAAAACGGAAAGAGTTTACCCGCAAACTCAACGTGAAGCGTTGGCAGTTGTTTGGGCGGTCGAAAAATTCTACCCCTATTTGTTCGGGACACAGTTCACAATATTTACTGATCATAAAACATTAGAATACATCTATGGAGGAAAACACCAACAAGGAAAGCGTGCTTGTTCGAGAGCTGAAGGATGGGCGTTAAGGCTCCAGCCGTACGATTTTTGCGTGAAGCATATCCCTGGCACATCTAATATTTCAGATGTCCTCTCACGATTGAGCGTAAAAGCGGAAACGACAACTGACATACCATTTGACGAAGCGACAGAGCATTATTTGTGTGGAATCGGTGACGACCCTGCAGCAATCTCTCTTCAACAAATCAAGGACGAAACCATTCGAGACGAAGTTCTTCAAGCGGTGTCGAAAGCGTTACAAAGCCATGAATGGTCTCCAGGCCTAATCAGCTACCAAGCCTTCTCAAATGAATTAGGGATTATTGACGGAATCATAGTGAGAGACGAGAGAATCATTCTTCCATCGAGCCTTAGACGGAGAGCATTGGTGATAGCCCATCGAGGGCATCCTGGAATAGTGACAATGCGACGTAACCTTCGTGAGAAGGTATGGTGGCCATACATGGACCGAGACGTCAGGGAATACACTCAAGAGTGCGCTGGATGTGCAGCTGTCAGCTCACAATGTCCACCGGAACCTATGCTGCGGAAGGAAATGCCGGATCGAGCTTGGCAAGAAATCGCTATTGATTTTTTTTCGGCAAAAGAATGTGCTACATTTCTGGTTACTGTCGATTATTACAGTCGCTTTATCAGGGTAACTGAAATGAAAGGAACTAATGCATCAAAGACAATTGAGGCTCTTGAAGAAATGTTTCGAGAACACACATATCCTGAAACTATCCGTAGTGATAATGGGCCACCATTTTCCAGTGAAGAATTCTCCAATTACTGCAATTCTAAAAACATCCGCCTTGTTCGTACTATTCCTTATTGGCCACAGATGAATGGCTTAGTGGAAAGGCAAAATCAGGGAATATTACGTACCCTACGTATTGCTAAAGCGATTAAAGCTGATTGGAGAAAAGCCGTTCAAGATTATGTGTATGCATACAACACGACACCTCACTCAGTAACAGGAAAAGCACCGATGGAATTATTGACCGGCAGACCAGTTAAAGATTTACTTCCGTCTTTAAGGACTGAAACTCATTGGCGTCAAGATGAAGAAACTCGAGACAAAGATGCTATTAAAAAGATGCAGGGGAAAGCTTATGCGGATCACCGTAGGCATGCCAAACCATCGGATATCGAAGTTGGGAACGATGTTCTATTGAAAAACAACGAGACTGGAAAACTTGAACCAAAGTTCAAACTCGATAAGTTTAAAGTTATAAAGAGAACAGGAAATGACGTGGTCGTCACTAACGAAGAAGGTGTTATGTACCGCCGCCCGGTGTCTCACCTGAGGAAATGGCCATCGACAAAAGCATCTGAGCAGGACATCGAACCAGAAACTCCGGTCTTTCGACCTGCTCACTATCAGGATGTACCAGAAGCAGAACTTGATGAGAGGGATGGTCCAACAACAGCAAAGGAAGGAAACACAATGAAGAGACTTCAAGCCAAGGAATACAGTACATTGATACGTCCCAAACGTGATAAGAAATTACCAGCTAGATATAGTAGCCACTAGATGGTTCAAGCAACCTGTATCAGAAGCATTTTTTTTTTCATTGTTTTATTTTTATTAGAGTAGAAAAGAGATGTAGAGTCCATATTATAACCATATTCTTGTTGAGCATCAATGTCTTACCCCTCAACGTGGTAAGTAACGTAAGATCGATTTGAAGAGAGTGAGAAAGAATGAAAAGAGGGAGAAGTAAATAATATCCGGTATTCAGGTTGGTCTAAGACAGAACGAATCCAATTACTGTCGCGAGTGGTCGCCAATAAAAGTAACCAGTGAATAAATCAGTGGTTTTTATTTCGGTTCCGAAAACGACTTGAACATCAATACCCAAGGGAGACGCTACAGCATATTGTAGATCAAGCTGAAAACCGAACCAAGGTCCCGCGAAATCGCATTTCCGGATGTTGCAACTGCATCGCGAGTAGTGCGCAACTGTGCCATAGTAGGGCACCACTCGCGATGCAGTTGCGACATCCGGAAATGGGACAAAATATGATTTTCGGTTTTCAACTGGATCTACAATATCTTTGCCATAAATAATCTGATTTTCATAGAACGGACAAAGAAATTTGTCTTTTTTACTCCTAGCCACTAGCTCATCTTTTTTCAAGCACACACATTTTACGAAGGTCGAGAAAGGCACCATCACCGCTAGGTGGATTAATCTGGGTTTTTAAAAATAGTTTTTCTTATGTATGGCGACAATTGGTACACCCACCCTACTTAAAACAATTAGTTTCATATCATTCGGCAACATGGCCGTACGAAAATGATTTTTTGTCGAATATCTTGGCTGTGCATATGCAAAGCCCATGTTTCGAAATGGACAAATTGATATGAAATTTGCGAAAAAGAATCCACGTGCCTTGGAGGGACTTGAACCCTAGGATGAGGCTGAGGGTTCGAGTTCCTCCAAGACACGTGGATTCTTTTTCGCAAATTTCATATCAATTTGTCCATTTCGAAACATGTTTAAACATGTTTTTGCAGTGAAATTATAGCCTTCTGGTACAACATAGTTGTACGAGAAAGGCAAAAAGATATTTAACAATAAAATGTACTTAAAGTTGAGGTCCATATTCGCAGAAGTCGGTCATCATCGATCAGATAACACCATGTTGTCGTTGAAAGTAATACATAGCATTGGCGTAACTACAGGGGGCTAGGGGAGGGGGCTATAGCCCCATCTAGGATCTGGCTAGCCCCCCTAGAAAATGTGTTACTTTGTGTAAGTATTGCACATATCTAGTCCACTGACTATATACGGGGGTAAATGCAGAGAAAGGGTTGTCTTCATTATCCAATCCTTCTCTTCGAAACATTACAACAAGTTGAATCTTTTCGCTTAAGTTTTTGAACTTTGAGCAATTATTATAAGGCATTTCTCACGACAAAATCTGGACCCCTCAAAACACGTTATAACTTATGAAATACCAAAGGAAATACCTCATCAACAAATGAATTAAAAATATATTATTTATTAGTCTTTTTCTACAAGTCTTCTTCTTCTTATTATTGGCATTAAATCCCCACACTGGGACAGGACCGCCTCGCAGCTTAGTGTTCATTAAGCACTTCCACAGTTAGCTAACCAGATCAGTTAACCGCGAGTTTATAAGCCAGGTTCCCATTTTTGCATTTGTATATCATGAGGCTAGCACGATGATATTTTTATGCCCTGGAAAGTCGAGACAATTTCCGAAAATTGCGTAGACCGCCACCGGGAATCGAACCCAGCCACCCTCAACATGGTCTTGCTTTGGAGCCGCAAGTTTTTCCACGGTTTTGTGAATAATTTTTATCTAAATCGAGCGAATGATCTTAACCTTCCTAGCTAATACCAATCCTAAAAGCTGCAGCGCATTATAAGGCTTCTTGAGAAAGATTTGGTAAAACTCTTAGATTTGAAGTAGAGGTAACTAAAAGTTGAATATAAAAGAACTTTGTAATCTTTCGAATGGATTTTAGAAACTCCGCAAACTCTTTTATTCTCTAAACTCTTCTATTGTCCCTGTAGCAATGAAACCAGTGAAAATGTCTAAGTAGGCGTGAAACAGACATACTGAGTAAAAATATGTGTTAACAAATGCTCCTATAAGTTAATTTGTTGCATTTTTTTTTAGCTGAGTTGAAAATTAACGACCAATAAGTTGTATTGAGATGTAGAACTGATTTTTTAAATCATCCTAGAAGTTATTCTAACAGAAAAGAAAGGTTAGTTTGTTGTGGTCAGATTGCCGTTTGAAAGCTCGTAGGAATTGTCAGGCCACTGAATTGAAAGCTGACGAAAAGATTTTAACTAACTAATTTATCGAAGCAAATCAAAAAATCCTTTAAAAACCAGAATCGTGGTTCACATTCTATTTACGGGGAGCGCACCTATGGTTTTCTGAACCTATCAAGGATTTTGGTAATCCTACGAGATTTCTGATTTTTTGTAACAGCTGAGCGTCGATGAACATCATTTGAAATATTTAAGTCGTCCATTGATATCTGGTAGACCAACTTGCGAACAATATACATACATCAGTTGAATCGAGCGAAAATGGTAAACTTTCTGTGTTATGAGTGTTAAAATAGAAAAGTTTAAAAAAAAGTTAGCCCCCCTAAAATTTTTCATTAGTTACGCCAATGATACATAGTACAAACTTTTGTCTTTATTGAAGATATTTTCAGCCCTAGGCTGGCTCATCTCTAAGTACAAACTTGAAATACATATAAAAACCCTGATTAATCCACCTAGCAGTGTTGGTACCTTCCTCGTGCCAAAAAATACTGAAAAATATGAGTGATTGTTTTTACCGTGTTTTGCGCATATGAAAACTCGCTTACCTTTTCAAAAGGTCCTAAGTAACATTTTTTCATGATTTAATTTGAGTACTGCAATCAAAAGCTTTCATATTGGTCTATTGATTGCATTATTGATTGCAATATTCAAATTAAATCATGAAAAAAATGTTACTTAGGTCCTTTTGAAAAGTTAAGCGAGAAATAATATGTTGGCCATAACTTCTGAGCCCATAGTCGGACTTGGTAAATTTTTAATAACAAATAATGGGGTAGGATTCCCCGTCTAATGGAATCTGTTGCAGGTGATTCGACCAATACTAAATTCTGTAGGTACGCATACACACATAACAGGCTCGACTCGTTGCAAGCTTGAGATTGGTATATAATACTAGATGTCTCTGAGCCGTTTATCAAAAGTTCGGTTTTGAAGTGATCATATAGCCATATAGTGCACTAAGTATTTTTTCATTTTTTTTTATTCATGTGTTTATTATTTAGATACTAGCTGTATGTACCCGGCCTTGTCCGGGATTGCCAGTTTGATTCCGCAGCAGTTGGAATTTCCAATTTGATTTTTTTTTAAAGGATATCGGTAAAGGGGTTCAGAAGTTTTACCGATTTCTTCAATGACCCTCTAACTGATCTATAATCGCCCCCTTAGGATTGAGAGTATGTGTTCCAAATTTGGTTTAAACGGACCCATGCATTTAAAAGGTACGTAAAACGTTCGTTTCATTCACATGAATGAAACAAATGCAAATCGGTTGAGGGGCTCAAAAGCTACAAAAGATAGTTAACTAAACAATACACACCGTAAATCCTTCCCCTTTTCCTAATGACTCTCTCAAGATTTTTTTCGTACTTTAATTAATTCCTCTCTCCCACCCCGTCCCCCTTTTTACATTGACCTTCAAACCCTCTTTGTTATCTTCTCCTTAGGATAGAGAATGTGTGAACCAGATTTGGTTGCAATCGGTTCAGGGGTTCAGAAGTTATACTGAATTGACCGTTTTTTGAACAATATCCCTCCCTCTAGACCCTTCCCCTATTTTCCAAATTAGCCTTCCATATGATCGGCTCCTTATATTGAATATGTGTGCACATTTTGGTTGGAATCGGTCCTGGTGGTTGGGAGTTACACTGAATTGCTTATTTTCTAAAGACAACTCCTCCCCCCATACCTTCCCTCCCCAATGACCATCCCACCCCCTTTGTTATCTTTTCCTTATGATATAGAATGTGTGTACAAAATTTGGTTGAAACCGGTACAGTGGTTTATAATTTACTTTGAATTGCCCGTTTTCTGAACAAAACCCCTCCTTCCAGACCTCTCCCCCTTTCCCAAATCCTCTCCCATATGATCGCCTCCAAATAGTGAATGTGTGTACAAAATTTGGTTGAAATCGGCCCTGGGACTTACACAGAATTGTTCGTTTTCTGAACAAAACCCCTCCCACCATCCCTCCCCCTCTTTCAAATGACCATCCCACCCCTTTGTTAACTTCCCCTGAGGATAGAGAATGTATGTACCAAATTTGGTTGAAATCGGCCAAGTGGTTCAGAAGTAAATAGCGAACATACATATATAGATTGGTTTTTATATATATAAGATTAAATTCAACCCAGAACTATTTAGTATACGAGAAAGGTAAAAAAAACTTATTTTTTAAATTCAATTTTTTAATTCATATTTATGTAGACCCACAATAAATAGTAGATTAAGCTCAGCATACCATTGCGTGTTGTGAGGCAATCATAGCTAATAAATAATGAGTATGGCGAACAGGTTACTTATTTATGGATGTGGCAAATGAAATAAAAACGTGCCATTTGCTCATTGAAGGTAGAAACAATAAATTTCTATGCCCAACAAATTCGTCCATAAATCATTAACAAATCATCAGACAACAATCGGGCAGTGCGATCCTAATCAGGCGCAAAGCATGGAAACCGGCCAATTTTTCATTCGAAATCTGCTAAAAGCGAACAAAAAGTCACAAATCACGTTGGAAATTCAAACCGAAGCGCAAACGTTGAGCCGACAACTCAAAAGGTTATTAATTATTCAATTAAATACTCATTTTGTTGTTCCCTGGGATCGTTTACCGACAGCGATTTATTTTTTCTGTCTCTCGGCGCTGTTTGCCGGTTCGTGATCCGTGATGACTACATGCCGTGAACACCGAGCTCCGTGTGTGTGCGCCATCAGCCCAGCTCCGGCACCGTTGAGCAATAGCGCAGTTGTTGTCCAGTGGCTGCTGACTGTTTCGTTGCGCTTCTACATCGAGATTTAATTTTACGCGAATGCTTCTTTGATTCGCATCGCATGTTTCGGGGCTTCTTCTTATTCCTTTGGTTACCACTGCGTGTTGATCAAAGTTTGCCTGAAAGCCAAAACCACCGTGCGATACGGTGCACCAATTGAATGTTTTTGTTTTAATAAAAAGTGAAATTCACTCCAGTTAGTTTCCACTCATACATATATTAACAATCCTCAAATTTGGTTCATAATAAAACATCTGAAGTATTTTTTAGCTTTAATTATTATTATTTTTTCAATTAAGTCAAGAAAAAAAAAGATTATTCATAATATTTTGAACTATAAGCAAATTGGGGTTATTTTGGACTGGATTTTTCTATAACGTATAGTTGAACTGTTTGGTCAATATTTTACTAATTAGTTGTGTCCTTCTCCATTGTTCAATTGTAAAACCTACCGAAAATCTGTAAAATGATTCACCGATCATCTCTGCTGTCGAGAAATCTGCTATTTAGTGTCAACACTTCTTGGAGACATCAAACACTGCAGCTTCGGACACCGTCTGACTCGTCACGGGAATCGAATTCATCGGTTGGGTGTTGATGACGGCCCGATGGCGATGTTGTTGTTTGTATAGACGCGCCTGTCTGGAGGTATGGACAAGCAATCAGACATTAATCTGAACTGACGGTGGCTGGCGGCTCGGATTGGCCTGAACTGAACTGAGCTGTTGGCGATGATTTTTCACCTTGTTTCCGCCCTTTGCCATTTTTTTGCCACCCCGTTTAACCTCCCTGTCGCGGCCTCCTCACTATGCGCAGGAAGCTGCCTCGGCATGTCCACTCCGTTCCACTTGGGTTTAGCAAGCGGTTGTCCGCCCGTTTCGCCCTGTGGCGTTGAAGTGCGGGGAAATAAATTGATATCTCTGAGGTGGATATTTTGAAAAATGAGCATAATTTAAGGTTACGAACGTTTCGTTAATTAAGCTGGCATTGAAGCGCACCGTGTAATTTATTTTTCCCATTTCAATAACAAAGCCGCAAAGTGCGAGAGTACAAATCAACGTTGGGAAGTGGCTTTTTGTCGGTAACTGTTTGAGATATGTGCAATTGGAATGGTAATAATTTGATGAATGATTTTAAGGCAAAGCGCTAAAGCAATAAATGCATACCTGAAAATATATTGTAATTATGGCATTGAAGTGCATCTAACCGAAGCATGGAGATGTAAGAAAACTTAATAAACATTCGATGAAATTTTCACAAATTAGCACACACTATGAAAAAAATGTTTCTTAAAAAAATGGGGAATTGCCATTATAGAAATCGGGATGAAAGCAATTATTTAATTCAACATTTATGTAAATAATGGGAAATTTTACATATCGGGTCTACTTTGCCATTTATGCGTACAAGATTTTGTAAACGAGTATTATTTGATCGATTTCGAAGATTGTAAACGTTTTTCTTCAAAACTAAGACCCCATTTATTAGAGGAAGGATTTTTTTTTTCATTTTGTAAAATCACTGGTGAGAGTCTGCAGGCAGTAAATAATTCCAGTGAGGTTGTTGACAAAATTGTAATCTCATCATAGTCTGTTGTCATCGGAAACTGTAGTCAAGACTCAAGAGCGAGCTGGTTAAATCGAAGGGCAAACATAAATTCTTGAAAATGGCCACCAACAACAGACGCAATGAAAAACTAGATTGAAACAGCAAAAAATAATAAACCATCGGATGTAGTTCTTGGAGGTGACGGTAGGGAATATTTAGATTAATCAGGGAGAGCAATGTGGGCAATCAATTCTGAATTGTAGAAGGTCCGCAACAAATAGAGCCCTAGATACGTCACGACGCCCACTAAACCAATAAGCTTGCAGCGGTCGGTGTAACTGGGTAGGATATTTGGATCGTTCCAGAGGAGATGCCTTAGAGCGAAACGTACAAAATTCGCGTTGAATGGCCTCGATACGCAAGACACTGTTTTTATAAAACGGTAGTGCAGAACAGGGCTGCGAAATGGTGAGTTGACATCCGGGAAGGGGCGCCTAACATAGCTCTGGTCCTCACAAGTTCCAATACTCACGCTTCCACGGGTCTTCCGATGACAATTGACCGCCAGCTAAGGGTTGCGTACTTAGTTGGTAGTGCAGCCTGGGCACTGTTGTCCTTCTGACATCAGCTAGAGTGAGAGGGTGCGTCCTGTGGGGTCTGCCTAGGATGTGGTGGGGTTCGACAGTGGGCTCTGTTGAACTCCTATAAAAAGCTGCATGTGTCCCCAAGCAGGCCCTATTAAAGCGACCGTGTGCCGCTCAAAGCGCACTAGCCTAGTCCTGGTGTTGGGTGGGACTTTAAACAAATTTGACCCGACTGACTGAGCGTCTGTTTACCAAGGAGGTGCGGCTCCAACAGCGTCTGTTATGGCATCCAGCGGCTGAGTATGAAATGCTATTCCCCGGAAGCTAAACCTAAGATGGCAGCCCCATCCCGGTGGATAGGGAACCTTGGGCCAACAACCTACTGTTCCCGAAACATCAATTTGTTCGAGAATCCGATAATGAAAGAATACGGACTGATTTTACGGCGACGACTCTTAGCGCGAAACAACGGACACGAATAGGAACATGGAACATTTTAACCCTAGCCCAGCAGGGTAAATTGGCACAACTTGCCAATGAGGCACGCCGCATGAAGCTTGAGATCCTGGGACTGAGTGAAGTCCGTTGGCCAAACTTTGGAGAACACAGAACGCCGTCGGGACAAGTTCTGCTGTACTCTGGTTTACGAGGTGAACACGCTCTCTGGCATCGCGGAGTTGGCTTCCTACTAAGCGTTCAGGCACACTCTGCGCTTATGAAGTGGGAACCTATAAGTGAAAGGATAATCGTTACCAGATTTAGAACACGGGTCCGAAACCTTACTATAATCCAATGTTATGCGCCAACCGATGCTGCCGATCTGCAAGACAAAGAGAACTTCTACAGTCAACTCAATGCCGTCGTAGATAGAATTCCGAAGGGTGATATCAAGATCTGTTTGGGCGACTTCAATGCGAAGATCGGATCCGACAACTCGAACCATGAGCGCATTATGGGACGCCATGGTCTCGGAGAAATGAGCGAAAACGGAGAGCTGTTTGCAGAATTTTGTGGTAATAACGACATGGTGATCGGGGGATCGCTCTTCCCTCATCGACCGGTTCACAAGGTCACGTGGGTCTCCCGTGACGGCTTTACAGAAAATCAAATCGACCACAACTGCATCAGCCGAAAATGGAGACGGAGCCTTCTTGTTGTACGGAATAAACGTAGTGCCGATATCGCGTCTGATCATCACCTCCTCATCGGCGAAATACGCCTGCGCATTGCGCGGATTCGTCGGCAGGAGGAAAGAGTTGGACGACGATTCAACACACGCCGACTGGAAGATGCCACGGTGAAACGGTCCTTCGTTGAAGAACTGGATACGCGTGCTGCAGATATTCCGGAAGGTGGCAGCGTGGAAGACCAATGGACCGCCATCAAGAATGCCTTCATCACCACCAGCGAGAACAATTTGGGCGACCTACGCACCCAGAGAAAACAATGGATCACCGGTGAGACCTGGAGAAAGATAGAGGAGCGAAGAGAAGCCAAAGCCGCGATAGAGCGATCGAAAACCAGAGGAGCCAAAGTCTTAGCCCGTCAACGATACGCGGCTCTTGAGAAGGAAGTAAAACGCTCATGTCGACGGGACAAGCGAGCGTGGGCAGACTCTCTGGCCGACGAAGGAGAGAGAGCCGCCGCAACCGGGGACATTCGCCTCCTCTACGATATCTCTCGACGCTTAAGCGGGGCGAAGATGAATGCAACGATGCCTGTGAAAGACGCGAATGATCAGTTATTGACCGACCCAACCGACCAGCTGAAACGCTGGTTCGAGCACTTCGAACAACTTTTTCAAGTGCCAGCCAGGCCATCACCACCTCGGCATGATCTGCCTAGGATCCGACGTATAACACGCGTCAATACCGAAGCTCCATCACTGCTAGAGATTCAAACAGCCATCCAAAGCATGAAATCGAATAAAGCCCCAGGGGTCGATCGCATCAGCCGAGATGCTCAAAGCTGACCCCATGACATCCGCTCAACTACTGCATCGTTTATTTCGTAATATCAGGGACACCGCAACTTTCCCGGTCGACTGGATGCAAGGTATCTTAGTGAAGGTGCCCAAAAAGGGTGACCTGACTGTATGCGATAACTGGCGAGGCATTATGTTGCTGTGTACCGTTCTCAAAGTTCTGTGCAAAATTATCCTAGCCCGGATTAAGGAGAAGATCGATGCGACTCTCCGACGGCAGCAAGCCGGATTCCGTGCCGGAAGATCCTGTGTGGACCATATTGTCACGCTCCGCATTATTCTGGAGCAGGTCAACGAATTCCAAGAGTCCCTTTACTTAGTATTCATTGACTACGAAAAAGCTTTCGACCGTCTCAATCACGAGAATATGTGGGGCGCCCTGAGACGCAAGGGAGTTCCTGAGAAAATCATCGGCCTCATCGAGGCACAGTACGAGGCCTTCTCGTGTAGAGTGCTGCACAATGGGGTCTTGTCCGACCCTATCCGGGTCGTAGCTGGTGTGAGGCAAGGATGTATTCTATCACCGTTACTGTTCCTCATCGCAATCGACGAGATTCTGGTAGATGCGATTGACCGTGAACCAAACCGCGGGCTGTTATGGCAGCCTATAACCATGGAGCACCTAAATGACTTCGAATTGGCGGATGATGTTGCACTCCTCGCGCAACGGCGCTCTGATATGCAGAGCAAGCTCCACGACCTTGCCGAGCGCTCCACTTCGGCAGGTTTAGTCATCAACGTCAACAAAACCAAATCGTTGGATGTAAACACGGTGACTCCTTCCAGTTTCACAGTAGCCGGGCAACCAGTGGAGAATGTTGAAAGCTTCCAATATCTTGGTAGCCAAATGGCGTCAGACGGCGGTACCAACATCGACATAGGCGCACGGATAAAGAAAGCAAGGGCTCGTTTTGCGAGTTTAAGAAATATCTGGAAAAGCAGGCAGATAAGTGAACGCACCAAAATACGAATTTTCAACTCTAACGTGAAATCTGTGCTGTTATACGCTAGCGAAACATGGTGTGTATCAGTGGTGTTCATTAACAGATGCCTGCGGTATATAATTCGGGCCTGGTGGCCTGGTGGCCACACTCTACGTAGGGGCGGAAACGAAATCTGTAAACAAGCATTAGACCGGAACCCAGCGGGACATCGCAGCAGAGGCAGACCCAGAGGCTCATGGCGGCGAAGCCTTAATAAAGAAATAAAAGAAGTCGACCGAAATCTAACCTGGCAACAGGTTAAAGCGATAGCCGGGCAACGCTCAGGATGGAGATCTTTCAAGTCGGCCCTTTTTTTTTTTTTTTTTTTTTTTTTTACAAGGGAGAATGCATTTACACACTAACCCAGTACACGTGCATTGTAGTTGCCAAACTACCACACGGAAGTGTACTGGAGTGTCGGACTCGACCATACCGGTAATACCGACTAAACTCCCTTGGGCTCCACCATCGTTTCCCCCAGGAACTACCTCGCAGTACTACTTCTGGGGGGACGGCAGTACTAAGCGTACTCACTCATTATCGCTCACACAGGCACTCGTCCCACGCGAGACTGACTTGGGTGCTCGCACCCCATTCACTCCATTTGAGTCTTACTTGGATGCTCTCCCGGACGCTCCGCTGCCATGCCTCGAGGTGTCAATAGCGGTAACTGCCTGGGCCTACAGATATTGCGCTACGACACTCTGCCTCAGCACGAGCAGATCAATCACACCACTGCCGAAGCAGACCACACGCTACCCTGCCGAAGCAGGGACACTCCCCATGCACCACATGTGCACAACTGTAGGTGTGTGGGTACAACCCACTGCTACCCTGCCGCCGAAGCAGCTTCTCCAAAGACCATTCGCTCCATGTGACCCTTTTCGGGTGCTCACTCTAACACTCCACTGCCATGCCTCGAGGTGTCGATAGGTCCCTCGACTCCTACCTCAGCATGTGCAGTCCATACTCAGACTTCTGCTGCGCTTCGAGGTGACAATAGCGGTGACGCGCTATGACACTCCTGCCTCAGCACAAACAGATCACTCACTCCCTGCCGAAGCAGCTCACGCGCTACCCTACCGAAGTAGGTACACTCCACAACTTATTCTAACACTCCACTGCCATGCCTCGAGGTGTCGATAGCGGTAGCAACGCTACGACACTCTTACCTTAGCATGTGCAGTCCATACTCAGACTTCTGCTGCGCTTCGAGGCTGCCATAGCGGCGGCGACTCGCTATGACACTCCTGCCTCAGCACAAACAGATCACTCACTCCCTGCCAAAGCAGCTCACGCACTACCCTACCGAAGTAGGGACACTCCACATGCCAGTTGGCACTCCCTCCCTGGGCTTGTGCTTTTGAAGCGGCACACAGTCGCTTTGATAGAGTCCGCTTACGGGCACTTGTGGTTTTTTGGGAGGGATTTTAGCAGAGCCCACTGCTAAATCCCACCACGCCCTAGGCAGTTCTCCCTGACTCGCAGACAGCTGGGGAGGGGGCCCTTTGCACCACTGGAGGTGTACAGGACCCATAAGTAAGTAAGTAAGTAGTGCAGAACAAGTTCGGCGAAAGCATTCTCAAAGATAAGCTTCAGAGTCACATGCTGAAGTTCATGCATTTAAGTCAGCATGGATTGATCAACTTCAAAAAACCTGTTGGAAATTATGCAGGAATTTGTTTCCCAGCGTTTGTTTACATAATCATATATCTCTAAATCGCAAAGTCTCATGTCATACCACTAGCGAAGTTCCAGTAGAAATGCCGAATAATTAATAATTAATATACATTTTTAATAGGAATTTATAAATATGATTATAAAAAACGCATTCATACATGTGATACCATCCAATCATATCACGTGTACTTCCAATAAACGTATTTTCTAAGACATTCGTTAGTTCGCCTCATAATTACAAACTGTCATGAACCGTTGATATATGAATTAATACGCTAATATAAGAGGTGATATCAGACCAGTAGATATCAAGGCAATAAAGTAGAACATTACAATTTCAATGGCCCATCAGTCAAATTCGCTCTATTCGCACTAATACCAGTAGCTATTTTTGATTGGCTTGTTGAATCGGTCGAAAATTCCCAATTTTTTTCCCTTACCGAATCAGCCCCGGGAACCACCAGTCAGTCCAGACCAGAGATAACATTGAACCAGACAGTAAACAAGCTAACTCGGTGAATCAACGCTTGATTGATTGATCTTTCAACATTGCATGATCTTTCACCGAATTAGCTGTCTCTCGACAATGCTCACACATCAATCAAACCAAATCCCTCGGGTGCGATTGGTTCGCTTCAAGTGCGTTTCTAGAAAACTAGAAGCGTGGAGGAGAAAACACGTGCTCTGGCGTTGTCACCGAATCAACGAGGCTCCCCGGTTGGTTGGTGGTCTGGTAGCTTTGAGCAATGAATAAATAATTTCTGGCATTCTGTGTAAGCCTATGTTACCGAGAGCCAATCGCTGTGAGGTGTCGCCTTTTTATGGTCACTGGGTAGAAACAACGTACACATCAAATTGACACTCGTCGCCTTCGTCGATGTCAGGTTTGATATATTAAATAGAGCAAGCCAGCGTCGGTCTGACGCCTTGAAATGTCATCGACGGTTTATTAAAAATTATTTATAACCATATACGTGTGGAATTTATTCACCTTGATTGTATCTAGAGGGTGTATTTTGATCTGCTATACACGCAAAGCTCCAACAGCTGAGTAGGGTAGTTAACTGAAACCAAGCTGTAGAAAGTGTTGTTTCTGTTTGTAAAACTGATGCATTGGTCCAATAGAAATGGGGCTTTTGTGCAGTCGATGCGTTAAGTGAATTGGAATCAATCCCGATAAAGGGGCACATAAGTGTATTTCTTGAAATATTTCTTTAATTGACATTTTTTCTACAGAAAGAAACGCTAATAAATATTATTTTATTTCATAAAAAGTATTCAGTCATCGTAATTTCGAAGAAATTCTCGTATTTTTCTGTAGATGACGCTCGCCAGTCGGCGCACATCATCTTCACTCAGTCATGCTTTTGGCAAGCTGATCCCACAAATTCTTCATCTGGCCAATGTCACTGGAGACTGCTCCCTACATCTCCAGTTTCCGCTCAAATATCGACCAATACTTGTCTATTGAGCGGAACTGAGGACAATTTGGTGGACTCAGCTCCTTCGGGATGAACTGGACCTTATTATAGTTGTAGCATTATTCTAGCACTCCAAGCTATCATGGTAGCTGGCTAGATTCGGCTAAAACGTAACAGAGCCATAACAGGAGTCTTCTCTCCATTCGGCTCGGTCCATGGCTACACGTCGCCAACCACGCAGTCTACAGAGGGTCCGCAGGTCATCTTCCACCTGATCTATCCACCTTGCCCGCTGCGCTCCTCGCCTTCTTGTTCCCGTTGGATCGTTGTTGAGAACCATTTTCACCGGGTTACTGTCCGACATTCTGGCTACGTGTCCGGCCCACCGCAGTCGTCCGATGGTTCTCCCAGCAGCTCATGCAACTCGTGGCTCATTCGCCTCCTCCACGTACCGTCCGTCATCTGCACCCCACCATAGATGGTACGCAGCACTTTCCTTTCGAAAACTCCCAGTGCGCGTTGGTCCTCCACGAGCATCGTCCAGGTCTCGTGTCCGTTGAGGACTACCGGTCTAATGAGCGTTTTGTAGATTGTCAGTTTGGTACGGCAGCGAACTCTATTCGATCGGAGCGTCTTGCGGAGTCCAAAGAACGTACGATTTCCAGCCACTATGCGTCTCCGAATTTGCTGGTATCATTTTCGGCAGTCACCAGTGAGCCCAAGTACACAAATTCTTCTACTACCTAGATTTCGTCACCACCGATGCAAACTCGAGGTGGGTGGCTCAACATATCTTCTCTTGAACCTCTTCCTATCATGTACTTCGTCTTCGACGTGTTGATGACTAGTCCGATCCGCTTGGCTTCTCTCTTCAGTCTGATGTAGGCTTCCTCCATCTTCTCAAAGTTTCGTGCCATAATATCTATGCCATAGCTGGTCCCGATCGATTGTATCATATGCGGCTTTGAAGTCGATGAATAGATGATATATGGGCACGTTGTATTCGCGGCATTTCTGCAGTACTTGGCGAATGGCGAACACCTGGTTCGCATTGGCGTAAATAGGGGGGGGCGGGGGGGGGCCTGGCCCCCTCCAGACCTACTTGTGGCCCCCCCCCAGAAAATTTTGAAAAGTAATTCCAACTTAGTCAGATTTTATTTCATTTACATATTTCCTACATATTTCTTAATTTTGATTATGAATTCTATAAACATATTTTTTGTTGCGTTATCACATCTATGACCATTTGTTCAGCAACGCATCGAAATATTTAAGTTGGACCCCCGGGAACATTTTCTCGATTTTAGCTAAAATCAATGCCGCTTCTAATTCAGTTGCTAGCTTAAAATAATAAATTTGTTCTGCATTTGTTTGACTAGTATCCTAGTCGCAGAAACATAAAAACACAATTGTATTAAGATATAAATATTTCTGTTCTATTAAACTACCATCCGCTTCAAAAAAGACTGAAGCAACTATATCAAAATGAGCACATGTACACAAATCCGGTCAATGAAATTTCGAACGACCATTCTTTCGAAAATCTTTGAGTTAATCGCAAGGTATGCCGCAAAACAGTTGATCAAATTTCTATGGAGCTTTTTGTACTCGCTATATAATTCTGGCACAGAAAGATATAAAATTATAAAACTTAAGAATCTTTGTTACAATGACATAAAAATCAACAACGCATTACATTGAAAGTATTAGGACAAAACTTAGGCAACCTTCGCACTCACAACAGAGATTGCATTAAAGAAATATTTTTATAATCCTCAAAAGATCTTGTCCCATTTAATTTTTTGGCGATTTCATAAGGAACATCGGAAAACTCTTTTGTGCCTGCTTTAGTTAGAATTTGTTTTTTAGGATAAAAAAAAATAGATTTAGAAACCAGTTCGTATCAGAAAACATTTCTTTTGCATCACAATTCAGATCGATTTGGTTGCTTCTCAAGTCTCTTTGATTTTTGCAGAGAAATCTCTCACCTATTCAGAAAACCATAATAAAGCCTCTTCCTAACGTCAGTAACTACAAAAACCCTATGTTATTCTGGAATTTGATTTATGACTCATGGAATTTATGACTCATAAAAAACACTTTAGGATTCCAAATTTGTGTTCATCGGTACTTAACTATTTCAGCACATAGCATACATTTTGGAATTGCATGAATACTTATATTGATTATGACAAAATTTCGTGGAATTTATTCCACATCTAAAGAGTTTCAAAAATTTCAAGTTTCAAAAAAATCGAGATCTTTATGCATTAAGTAATTATGGAAATGCTTGAAAACTTTCAGAAATATATTCATATCGAATTTCATTTATAGATAATTCGAAGAAGATTCTTGAATCTTAGATTACACACTTATCCACATTTAGTAACATGGAGAAGACAAGTTGACACAGACACAGCGTTTTGAAGCAATCACAGCATCATTGGAAATCAATTGGATTATTCGCGATTTTTTATGTTGGTTCTAGGACGAATGAGCAATAAACATAGTCAAACAATTTTTATTGCAATCCATGCGCACAGTGCTTTAAATCGCCTTTGAAAATTACATCCCACCAGCTGGTGCCATGGCCCCTAGACCGAGACTCTAGTTACGCCTATCCTGGTTTGTGGTGGAGCGTTCGCACATAAGACCTGCCTGGTACTGCCTCACGAACTCCTTTGCCATTGGTGCTAGTCGACGGGATACAATTTGGGAGAGTACCTTGTAGGCGGCGTTCAGCAATGTGATTGCGCGGTAGTTGCTACAATCCAGCTTATCGCCCTTTTGGGACACACGACACCTTCCATCCACTCCTGCGGCAAAACTTCCTCCTCCCAAATCTTGGTAATGACCGAGTGCAGCGCTCTATCCAGTGCCTCACCACCGTGTTTAAATAGCTCTCCTGGTAGTTGGTCAACCCCAGGGGGTTTGTTGTTCTACAGCCGGCCAATCTCCTCCTGGATTTCCTGGAGATCCACAGCCGGTAAAATTATGTCATGCGCGCGTTCTCCCAGGTCCATCACCATACCGCTATCTTCGTCTGCCACATCGCTCCCGTTTATGTCCTTACACATATCAGGCTGTGGCACGTGGCCCTTACGTGAATGGTTTAACTTCTCATAGAAATTTCTTGTGTTATTGGCGCGGTACAGTTGTTCCGTCTCTTCACGGTCTCGATATTCCTGCTGGCGTTTTTTCCTCCGTTTTGTCTGTTCCGCGCCCGTTTATATCGTGCCTCGTTCGCCCTCGTGCGGTGTTGCAGCAATCTGACCCAAGCTGCATTCTTCTCTTCTACTAACTGCTCACATTCGCCGTCATACCAGTCGTTTCTCTGATCCGGGGGCACCGTGCCAAGTACAGCGGTTGCGGTGCTACCTATGGCGGATCAAATATCTCTCCAGCCGTCCTCAAGAGACTGCTGCGCCTAGATGCTCTTCCGTTGGGAGTGCCACTTCCTGCTGCTGCGCGTATTCTTGGGCTAGTCTACCGTCTTGTAGCCACTCAATGTTAAGCCGCGGTATCCGACTTCGACTCGTGTTGTACACCGTCGAGAGTTTTGAGCGCAGTCATACTGCAACGAGGTAGTGGTCGGATTCAATATTCGCACTGCGGTAAGTGCGGACGTTTGTGATGTCGGAGAAGAATTTACCGTCGATTTGGTTTTCCGTTTCCGTAACAGGACTTAATGAAGTGTAAAATATGATTGTTAAGAAATTCAATTTGTACACCTCCGAGTTCATTGTTTCATTTGTTTGTTTGTTTGTTTGCTTATTTATCTTCATCTTCAGTATTAGCTTACAGACTATTTTAAATTATGTGCTAATTGACACATTGTTTTAATCTAGTTTTAAACTGCGTTCTGCTTCAAATAAAATAGAATCGATTGGCTTCGTTGAGAGAATTAAAGCAACGTTCAAGCCAGTGATTTTTCCCAAACATGGTGCAGTGTCGGACAGGCTGGAATAGGGACATGACCTGCTGCAAAAGTTCTTGGCAATCCAGGGGGTTATTTCTTCTTCTTCTTCTTCTTATTGGCATTACATCCCCACACTGGGACAGAGCCGCCTCACAGCTTAGTGTTCATTAAGCACTTCCACAGTTATTAACTGCGAGGTTTCTAAGCCAGGTTACCATTTTTGCATTCGTATATCATGAGGCTAGCACGATGATACTTTTATGCCCAGGGAGGTCGAGACAATTTCCAATCCGAAAATTGCCTAGACCGGCACCGGGAATCGAACCCAGCCACCCTCAGCATGGTCTTGCTTTGTAGCCGCGCGTCTTACCGCACGGCTAAGGAGGGCCCCTAGGGGGGTTATTTATAATATCTAAAGCAAAACCCCTACTTAAAATACACACGTCGCTGTAGAAGAGTTTCGAGTTCTATCAGTTGGTATCACTCTTCGTAGTGAGGTAATATCATTCCTGGACTCTTTCGAATCACGTCATCTGGATTTCATAATAGGGCGCATAATATGCACCTGCGCAGCATATTCGAGTAGACGTCTCACGAGGCAACAGTAGGTACCGACTTTTCAAGGAATAAATGTCATCCAAATCTACAGCATATGCGGTCAATAGTAACTCCCAAGTTTTTATGGAGCTCACACTATTCAATTCGTTTTTACATGCAGAGTAACACAAATTCAACTGTGTTTTGCATCTGTTAAAACTTATTGAGAGAGATTGAAATTCACATCACAAATCATATAAGAAGGTGATGAAAATCAGTGGCCCAAGGTGACTGCCTTGGGCCACTGGATGGCGTAGAATATGTATTGGATTAGGAGGCAGTCCATCATTTAACGAATTCAACCTTCCAATCAGACAAGGGACTTTATAAAAATCCTCCGAAAAGTCGTTGTAAATACTGTCAGCTTGACATCTCTTCTCCAGGCTAGAATTCAACATGTTGGTTTAAGGTTTGTTACAGTTGTGTAAGTTTGAATACGTTCATGATTCAGCAGTTCGAGTGTTTTGACCAGCCAACTAAGAAACGAGATTGAGCGATAGTTCTCAAGATTTTGGGAGTTACCTGCCTTATATACTGCCGATAATTTCCACTCATCAAGGAAGCGCAAGCGACATGCTTAGCAAAATGCAAACTAGAAATCCTAATACGTCAGCTGGATGAACACAGGAGACAGTCTATCGGGACCTGGACTGTTAGATGGATCGGGATTCGGGGAATGTAGGTGAAATGTTCATCTAGTATGACGAAAGAATGACTTTGGTATATGCCAAATGCTATATTCAGCCAAACAACTTTCTGCCTAGTGGCCTTCGGCCAAATGGCATTCGCCCGAATGGTATTCGGCCAAACGGCCCTTCCTTGCTTTCATTTGAATGTCCGCGCCCGTTTATATTATGCCTCGTTTGCCCTCGTGCGGTGTTGCAGCAATCTCGCCCATGCTGCATTCTTCTCTTCTACTAACTGCTCACATTCGACGTCATACCAGTCGTTTCTCTGATCCGGGGACACCGTGTCTAGTGCAGCGGTTGCGGTGCTACCTATGGCGGATCGAATATCTCTCCAGCCGTCTTCAAGAGACTGCTGCGCCTAGATGCTCTTTTGGTATATTCCAAATGGTATATTCAGCCAAACAACTTTCTACCTAGTGGCCTTTGGCCAAACGGCCCTTCCTTGCTTTCATTTGAATGCATTACAGCAGTTTCAGGAAATTTTTGACATAGAACAGCATCTGTCTTTTCTACACACTTTACGATTGCAAAAAAAATCGAAAAATGTCACGAAAATATGATAGACTTCGATCGTTAATATCTCAGTAGTTGGATGGATTTTCAATTTTCTTGGACCATTCGATCAAGGATGAGTCATCGCTTCATATCCGATGTTCTCTAAAGTCGGTTTTCACGCGATTTTTTGTACGCGGATGGAATATTTTTACCCGGATTTCAGTATATACGCGGTTTTTAGGTATGTTTTGGTATCGCGCGCGTTTTCTTTCGAAAGCTTTTTGTTTACATACAGCTACGTAGTTCTACGTCGCCTTTGCGTGCAACTCGATTGAGCTGCACCTTTGGGTTTTTATTCGTTTTTTTTTTCCAAAGGGCACAAACAATGGGACTCACACCACCCTCTGCCCTCTTTTTTGTTTGCCCTCTGTTTCACTCGATTGAGGGTCTTCTCAAGGTCTACTGCATCACTATCCTTAACGACCAAGCATCGCTTGCCTTTGCGCTTTCGTACCATGCGACGCTTAGCATTACTGGAGTTCTCCGTACATATTTCCTCCTTCTTTTTCTTCTTCTTCTTCTTATATGGTTCTACATTCCAACTGTTTCCCTCCTGAAAACCTCCTAGACCGAACCGAGACCGGATTGATAATCCTACGCCGTTGCAAGGCTAACTGGAGACATTTTTCCATTCAAACTTTTAATGAGTTCGGTACCGCCGAAACATTGATTGCCATCACTTGCTTAGTGTGATATTAAGATTTAGCAGCACTACCCTTCTCGTGGAATCTAAAAAAAATCTTTTGAGTTGAGCATTGTCGACGTTATTTTTAATCAGCAAATGTCATTCCTCTGTGAATGATCAAATAGTAAAAAAGCTTGTTTAATTTAGACAACGTCCAATTCAATCAGCCCTCCATTCATCATGACTGGTTGACATTTCTAAACCAAAGCAGGAACAAATAATAACCCACTCCGATAAAAGTGATAACTGAAAAGACGAAGGAATGTCTTGATCAGACTTGCATCAGCCAAGTCATTCCAGACGTTCCAAATTGGATCACATGGGCTGATATCGCAATAACAGCAATCAAAACAGTTGTTCAGGGTGACCGGGAGTGAAACTCTCGTGAGCAGCCGTTTACGGTGGCACTGTTTGATTGATCGTTTCAATTATTATCAATGCTGTTATTAGTTCTGTAGCATCTTGTTTGAAATCTTGTCCCACACGCTAGTGACTGGTGAATTCCCATAGGTCCTATGTTGTAATTGCGTCGATAAGGGTCCTCTTCCAGGCGTACAGAGCGCAGAGGCATAAACCGTTAATTGAATGATAACAGCCACTTTATCATCGGTCAGCGTCACTGAGTGGAATTAGTTCTGCGTAGCCCGGTGCTAATTGCTGCCACTGGCTCAGAAGCTGAGAGCCTAACATCACACCTTTCCGCACCTCATTGATTGCGTACTGGACGGAGGCAGCTCAAAACGCGACAATCATCCTGTTGATAGGTGCCCACTACTGTTCGTTGTTGTGTGTCTCGCTGGCCATCGATAACCACCAGCGTACTGGATTGATTAAAGGTCCATTGGCACGCTTGTATTTCAATCAACGACAATTGATAGACGTGCGGACAGCTGTCATGATAAAGGTGGAATAATTTAAAGCAGCTTTCAATTGTTTTATTAACTCGTGTGATTGATTCCCTGATTGATTTTATGCCCAATTAAATTCCTCCATTCGAAAACAAGTCGCCTCACTGCAAAGTGCCATAATAAGTGTGATTTCATACGCACCCGAAGAGGGCAAAAAGCAGCGAGAGCTTCCTCGTAAAATACATAACACAATCAGTGAAGTGTCGATATTTATGGTTAAGCCGAACATATTTCCATTTTAATCAGAGAGTAGCCAAACGACACGAACCTTAATTGCTATAAGAGAAAGCCCCCTCGCCGTCCGACGCGCTGCTGATGAAAGATTAAATGAACCATTTCGAAACGATGTCCATCTTCTCGCATAACTGTGAGGCCTTTTCATAATAAACTTATAATTTATGGGTCATAAAATTCCAGCCGCCACGATGTTCCTTCATCAGGTAGTGCATGCTGGGCTGGCGGCTCAATTTACTCGCGAAAGTTGGTCTGCTGCCGGGATGCCAGATCTTAGTGTTTTACTTTGTTTTAGGAAAAAAGATAACAAATTTGTAGCAAATGTCTCAATCCGCAGAGTTCTAAATTGGGTCAACGCAACTTTTCAACATGCACGAATAGTCGTAACAAAACATATTAAGAAACAATTGACTAAAAAAACATTTGGCTGACAGATTTCCCAATAATTCACAAGACATTCCCAAGTGACAGAAGTGGAAAGGAGATTAATTGATTACTGTTCCAACTATGGCCATAACTGGTGCTATGGGCACGACTGGTACACCTACCCTAATATCAAATCGAACGCTTAGCTTAGCTTTGACTGACTACACATATCTGTGGTTGCTACTCCGTGGCTTGCCAGAATCAGTGAAAATACACAAAGAACCAACTGAATGATTGACTGGGATTGTTCAAGCATTTTCAGTGTGCAAGTTTCAGTGACTTAAATATTCAAATAATCAATAACAGCGTCGGCCACGTTTTTATAGTCAGTTCGGAAAAGGGAAGGTATATTAGTAGGTGATTTTTGCTATTTACAGAACATGTTTATCTCTGCGTCTCCACAAAAACCACAGGAAGGATTATCAGCTAGTCGGAAGGCATCGTTGGAACGGGATTCACTCTAATAAGCTATGCGACCGTGCAACTTTTTCATAATGATTTTAACTAACTATGATAGGGCCGCACAAAGCAGAGCAAACTAACTACCTGTACAACAAGCAGGAACACGATCAAACGCGTATCAATTGATTTACTTCTTGACCGCACAAAGCACAACGATACGGGATGGTCAGTTTCTATGAACCGAGCCTGAGCACTCCTCACCATGCATGCTAGACGGCATATTCAAACTGTGGAGGATCGCGTTTTGGAAGACCTAAACGACGAGCAGTCTGTTCTTACTTGCCGCAGTAGTCAGTTGTCTCGGCTGGAGCAAAGCGCAACATAAGCGCATAATCCGCCGAATACCAAATAGATATTTTTTCTTCTCTTCACGACGAATAGCACAATCACTTTACTTATTTGATCCATATGCCATCAGCCATCTGCAAACTCAACCCTTACGAAAGAAAAACTTGTTCCTGAAAATTCTTCAGGACAAATATTTTTATTTTTTACAAAATGTTCTGAACACCGGTTTTACATTCAAAGTTTTAATATTGTTGATTCTGGTCGACAAAAAAATCAAATATTCGGGATTCAGTGTCGAAATACGTATCTGTCAAAGGTACAATAAAGTGGTAGAAACAAATGGGATAGTGCAAACTCCTCTTATCACAAGTCCCATGATTGTTCTAAGGGGACCATTGGCCTACCAGCGGACAGACAGACCTACCGTCTTAACTTTTGGTGCAAACTTTTTCGCATTTGTTGGTTGCTACAGCGAAAAAGCTTAACCAGTTGGGCTACATTTATTTTTATAGAGATGATTTTTGTTGAGTTACAGGACCAGTATATAAGCCAGAGATAATAATTGAAGTGGTCGAATGGCGGAGTTTCTTTCATGATTATGTGAGCTGTCGTGGGGACGACAGGGGACGACGATCTTCTAATCCAACGTTCCCGCAATGTCATTGTTGTTAAGCGGGACCAACGCAACGGTAGAATGGAAAAGGGTTTGTTCTACACATTTTCTGCTATCATTTAAAATTATTCATAACTGACCATATCAACATATAACATATAAAATTCACTTTTCGTCAAAATTATACACGTACACGTTTATGTCAATAAAACCAATCGCCTAGTTCCTTAGAAAAAAAAAACATTCAATACAGAATACTTCTCTAGATGGCACCACTGCTTTACTCTCCATGTAAAGTGTAATGGGGTCTTCCTGTACTTCCAGCTTTTTCCAGTTATTCCTTACATTCTAAAAACAAAAGCGCCACTGACTACCAGAACTGAATTATCGCTTCCAGCCATAATCGTGCACCGATGCATTGTTTGTTACCACCACCGGAAAGCCATTCTAGGCGGATACACTTCCAATGCCGTTGCAGAAAACTAGTCTGCCGTTCTCTCCATTCCATTTTTTCCAACATGTTGCCTTATTAAAAAGGCTTAAATGGTTCATAAATTGAAATAAAATTCTTGTTGCGTCTTTAATTGAGTAATTAATTAGTATCTGCGAGTAATTTCTTTTGAATTTTTATAACACAAGCCACGCAGCTTTTTAATAATTCATATCGCCTCCCGGTATGGGCAGTTGAGCAGCGCTGAGCGGAGTGTCAGTTTGTGGCGTGGTTGTTGGAAGGTAAGTGTGAAGAGTCATAACTCGAAAAAGAACATGCCAGCCCATCAAACCGGAGGCGAAGCGGAAGGAATGGCGATGCAAGACATGGAATTATGAAGTATCGAGATTGTTCGGGCTTGATAATTCAATTATTATTACTTCGTCTTGTGAGGGTACCATGGATGCATCTGATGCAATATGCAACTTTCCAGTTACGTTTTGCACTATACTACTGTTCCATGATGTTTTATGGTTTTGGTATAGACTGGAAGTCATTTGATCCTTTTTTATATAAATAGATAAAAAGGCATGACATAAAGAGAATTGCGTAACTTTTTGACAAATTGGAATGCTTAATAATGAACTCTCTCAGTTTTATGTAACTACTTAACTTCATCCGATTTCGACGCACATTGTATAAGACTAAGGGAAGATCCATAAAGTACGTCACGCAAAAATCGGCGATTTTCAACCCTCCCTCCTCCGTTCGTCACACTATTTGTATTAAACCTCTAAAATTTTTGTATGAGTCGTCACGCTGCTCGGAACCCCCCCTCCCCCCTATGAGCGTGACGTACTTTGTGGATGCCCCCTAACAATATTACCGTTAATCGCACGACCACGAAGCCCACATGGACCTGAAGAACTTGAAGAATCCTATTACTTAGTTCAACAGATCATTGTTCTAAACACAACATGACAAAAGATACAAGATCAAAATAACGAAAATATTAATGTCATGAAATTTCGTCACATTTTTGTAAGTTTGCTTTCGTGTCTTATGTCATGTTGTGTTTATAACACTAATGATACTAATTTTTGCTTTAACGTCGTCAGTTTAAGTTTTTCGAACAATGACCTGTTAGACAAAATGCCCAGGACGAACTTTTAATTTAGAGGTTTTGTTACCGAATGAGGTAACAATATGGTCAACGATACTGATTCCATCCAAACAAAAAACCCATCCCATCCAAAAAAGCAACTAACACACCCCTGGACATTTTTCACAACCGGCGAAATAAAATCGGGCAACCCACATTTTTGGAGCGAAAAAAGCGACAACCCGAGAGCTGAACGAAAGGGGCAGCGAAGAAAGACGAAAAAAAAGGTTTAAAAAAAGGAGTCAGTGGCAGAGAGTTGACGCGAGCGGTTGTAAACGTGTAAGTTCTCGATATTCTACCTCAGCTCCGTGGTGAAATGTGCTTGCAAACCCGTCGGACCACAACCAAGCCAATACCAAGTCTGCGAGTCCAACATCCGCTCCGGGAAACGGGCCAGCGAACCCGTCGGACGCCAATCTAGCCACCATATTTCTGCGTGTCCAACCTTTCCTTCGAGAAACGGGCCAGCGAACCCGTCGGACGCCAAGCAAGCCACCAATACTTCTGCGTGTCCAACCTTTCCTTCGAGAAACGGGACATCGAACCCGTCGGACTCCAAGCAAGCCACCAATACGTCTGTGTGTCCAACCTCCCCTTCGGGAAACGGGCCTACGAACCCGTCGGACGCCAACCAAGCCAACGAACCCGTCGAAAGAACCCAGCCACGTAACGAGTCTACGAACCCATTGAACGCCTCTGGCGACCTACTAGATGTCGCCTCGTCCTCGCCGTCGCATGCATCCTGCCCCTCGTTCCGAGACAGCCAACTCCACAAACGCTTCCGGCGAACAACCAAGCGACGCCACGTGTTCACCGTCGGCTTCATCTTGGCCCTCCTTCCGGGCCAGCCAACCCATCGAACCCATTCCATCGTTCCGGGCGTATGAACCCGTGGAACGCCACCCAAGGTATGTCATCAGCGCATCTCCTTAGTCGCATGAATACACCATCAGGTACCCAATGTCAGTAAACGGCCGCACCGAATTCTAATCCTTCCCAAAACTAACCCTACCAAATGGACCTAGAATAAACAAAGTAAAATGTATTTAATTTTTTTTTTAAACTAACCACTCAGCCCTAGGTAGCATGCCAGTCCGTTGACTTTCTTGTCGAGTCCGCTTCTGCAAGGTTTATGTGTCGTGTGTTCCCCCAAGCAGGAGTCGTGCCGACCCTGAGAAGTTATGAGCAAAGAGAGCTAGTGAGGGAGACGTAAGGACGTCCACTCCGCAGGCGTACGGACGTCATAGGAGATTGTTACAGTTTTCACTATTCCCCTTTATTTTCATCAAAAAGGGGAATTAGCTCTACTTTTATGTGCATGCAAACCCTTTTATGCTTAAGAAAACCGGGTGCTCAAAAGCGCAATTTTGGGCATTTTGCCAATAATGGCCATTCGCACCATACTTCCAACACAGCCCTCCATATCGGTACCTGGACATAATCAACGACAGAACCTATCGTGACGCTAACATCGACTGTGACCAGTATCTGGTAATGGTGGAACTGTTCTCAAAACTATTTGTCATCAACAATGTTTGGTACCGATTACCGCCTCGATATGGCCTAGAGTGGCTAAAGCAACCTGATGTAGCCACTACATACGCGTAACGTTTCGGGGCAGCATTGCCGGAAGAAGGCGAGCTCGATGGGGCCCCTTTTAAGGATGCAGTCAAAGCAGCCATCAACACAACGGAGTTCAACTCCGTATATGTGGAGCATAGTCGTGGAAATTATTGGTTCGACGAAGAGTATAAGAAGTTCTGGAGGAGAAGGACGCAGCGTGGATGATCACGCTGCAGCAAGAAACTCGGCTGAACCTGGAATGCTACAAACGGAACGCATTCCGCAAAGGCTTCGTGTCACAAGCTAAGGTGTGCATGTATAAGGATGGAAACTTCGTGACTGACGAACGTGTGGTAACCGTAAAGGGGAAGCAGCACTTTGAGGAACACCAAAATTGCGCTGAAAGTGCAGGCGAAGGTCAAGGCAGATGAAAACAAACCAACTCCCACATTGAGAGAAGTTAGGAATGCTATAAAATTACTCAAGAATTGTAAGACAACTGGCAAGGATGGTATCGGAGATGAACACACTGCACTGCACTTATATCCCAATTTTTCCTATTCCAGCTACTCCAATTAACTTCTGGATTCACCTCGGTCAGATAATGAACTTCGGAATTACTCGCTACGGAAGCACTCGTGCGTAATGAGGGTACCTGCCCATTGAGATGTTTAATCGATCGTCGTTTATTATCGGAGTAGAGCCCGGACATATTTTTGGGCAGGCATTTTGCATGATGCTGCAAGAGATCGGATGGTAAGGTGTGGGTTCCTGAATCAAATTATGGCTTGTTTGGTAGCCAGTACTCGCTGTTAAACAATGCAGTACTTTTGACTTTTGGAGCGTTGTCTTTCAACTGTCTGCAGTGTCTATAGTAGAAGGGATATGAACATGGCTCTCATTCAAATTCAGAACCGAATGTTCTGTTGGTGGCTTGTGTGTGGTGTGATTTACATATCAAGAATCATGTTTGAACCCTTTACGTACGGTGACTTGATCAGGTGTTTTGCAGCTATCGCGAGGCTGTCTGACGTTTGCAGGTTACAAACTTGTGAGCCATCGTCATCATAAATGCCGTCTACAAAGTGATTATCTTCCATCTTCTATCAACAATAGTGAATTAGCAACAAAAGTTGGTCTGATGATGGATGCCTCGAAGGCAGAGTATATGCATATACATGGAGTATTCTAGTGGGCGGATCTAAGCGTGTCAGAGCCCGTTTGGTGAGCAGTGTTACGATATACGGGGCTGGGGATTCCTTCGAGGAGGTCGAAGAATTCATTTACCTTGAATCCTTGCTAATGGCTGATAATAATGTTAGTCGTCAAATACGAAGAACACACTTCTTGTTTGTTGTAGAGTAAATTAGCAGGTTCCTATGCCCCCAATGATACAATTATGAATATAACTGATTAACATCAATGATATGTTGCATGTTGCGTGTTATTACATCAAGCGTCCTAATTTCAAAAATATGAAAAAAAAATGGAATCCTTGGCGTAGTACTTGACGTTACATGTTATAATCCTTGTTACGGGAGGCATTTTAACCGATGCTTACAGCAGACAAAAGACATGTTTCTCGTCTTTCATTAGCTAAAAAGCTACCTATATTAATTAGTATAAACAGTTTAAATTTAATAAAATATCTTACAATTTCAGTGTTTTCATCCTCGCAAAACAATACCTCCACACTACAAGGGCCTCATTGTGCATCTCCTTTTATCATACAAGTTAGTACTTGGACTATGCTTAAACATTTATCTGTCAGATGAATAAAACAGATAACAGTAAATTAATGATTTCGCATGTGTTACTTCTACTTCTACGATTTACAATGATATGGAAATGCTAATATCATCTTCCAAACTTGGACGTACATGTTCATGATAGAATTAGAGGCGAAAGTATAGAATTGATAGTTCCGTTAGGATACGGCAGGCATGAAGAATGTTTTTATAGAAGTCGATTTGAAAGCGAGCGGAGGGCAATATTTGTGATGGCACATATCACACGACCTTCCTTCTGCCAAGCTCCCGTATGAAGTAGACCTGTGCGCCGGTCATATAATCGGCGGCGGCGGCGTAGTGGTCACTTTTGCCCCGGCGGCGGCGGCGTCACGGCGGGGCGCCGATTGCTAAATCAATGGCTAAAAAATCAATTTTAACGTGGATTTTTGAATTCACGCGGTTTTGATTCATACGTCCCGAATCGTCCTATAAAAATCGACTTCAGTGTATTAAAATTGTAATATCGATCGATTATCACACATCACATTCCATAGTAAATTACCATCGACACTAATAAGTACCTGATCTCAAATTGTTATTTAAATTAAAACTATTTTATTATTCTCTGATTTTGATGAATCAAAATTTAACCACGAATCTTACTTCAGCCCTTGAGCAATATTGAGAATTAGACTTCGGTTTCATAGGACTAATTTGTTAATATTTTTTTCCCAAAAGTTTTCCTAATTCAGGATTTTGATAAACTCCAGTCGATTTACTTCTCAATATATCTAAATTTCAGAAAATTTTTAACTACTATTCTTTGATTTACATATACAATTGGGCAATGTTTCAGTTCGTTCCCCTGCTGAGACATTTGGATCCTGGAAGGACATTCACGATGGAATCCACTAATGACAACCACAATGGACAGTTTACTCCCTACCTCGCGTTCTTGTATGCACAAATCTCAATAGATGATAAACATGACTAAAATGAGCTCTGGTTGAGTAAGACTGGGGCACGATGACCAACCAAATTGAATATTTTCCTCAAAAGTTGGTTAAATATGACAAAAAAAGTTCTTGGTGGAGTTCCTGAAGAGATTTCCGGAGGAAATAACGATTTTTTTACGTTTCATTAGAAATTCCTTTGTAAAACACTACAAGAAATTCTGCGGAAACTAATATAGGCATTTAAAAAAACATTAAGGCTCTCGTTGGGAAATTCCTTTAGTAAAACCACAGGTAAAACCATAGAATATTCTTTCAGCATTTCATTTGGAAATTCATTAAGGAAAGAAATAGTTTCCGAAAAAAATCCTAAAACAATTTCCGAAGAAATTGAAGAATTTTTGAAGGAATTTTCGAAAGAACTTAGTGTAAAAATACTTCGTCTGAACTTGGCCAACTTCACTTTTGATCCACGATGGACTTCCCACAAATCACACCAAGGAAATACAAAACCGAACTAGCTTGTTTGCTTGCTAAAAGTAGACTCGTTTATTCGTCATGAGGTACAAAGGTTTGGGAACGTAGGCCTTGCTTATTATATGTATAGGTATTTTATAATTTTGCCTGGAAACACCGACTTCAAAAATAATTTTCATTAGGGAATCGAAGAAATTCCCAGAAAAAAATCATGAAGAATCTTTTCATTAAATTTCGAAAAAAATGTTCTAGGGAATTCCTAGAAGAATTTTTGAATGGTTTCCTAAAAGCAATTTCCGAAGAATTTCTGAAGAGATTCCCGATAAAATCAAAAGAAATGGAGAATGTTGTGACGGAATTACTGAGGGAAACAACCAAGAACTTCTTCCTAAAGTTACCAAAGAATTTTCAAAGGATTACCCGTAGAAATTCCCAAGGAATTACTTAAGGTAGTTCTGAAAAAATCCTATGGGAATTTCAGGAAAAGATGTCAAAAAACTTGCTAAGGAACCCATAGAGGAATTTCTTAGCTTTTTTTTCTAAAAAAAATCCGGTGGAATTCCTAAAATAATCCTTCATATTAATTTACGAAGAAATTCCTAAGCAAACTTTCAAAGACTAAATATATTTCCAAAGGAATCTGTAAATGAATTTCTGAAGGAATTTTTAGAGAAATTCTAAAATATTTTCCGTCAATATTTCAAAAGCAATTTGCGAATGATTTTCGAAAGGCACATCCGAAAAAATTTCTAAGTGAATTACGAAAGAATTCCTAAAGGATTTTATGAAGAAATTCCTAAAGCAATTTCCTACGAATTTTTTAAAGGAATTTTCAAAAGAACGAACCCTAACAAATTTCCTATGGTTTTCTTAAACAAAGGAATACGTGGAGGAAATTCTGACGTAATTCCTGAGGTAAATTTTAAGGAATATCCGAAAGAATTTCCGAAAAACTTTCTGGAATTCGTTTCCGGACAAGTTTTTGTAAAACTTTTGGAGGCAATTTCCTAGGGAATTCCTGGACGAATCTTCAAAGGAATCTCTGGAGGGAATTGCAAATAAATTACTGGGAGAAATTCCAAAGGAATTCTTGAAGAAATCTAGGAATTACTTAAGTAATACCAGCATACATTTTCTCTGAAACTCTATTAGGAATTTCTTCGTAATTTCTTTTTAAGAATTCCTTCAGAAATTCCATCATAAAATCCTTTAAAATACTTTTATGGATTTCTCTCTGGAAATTCAAAAACTCCTTTAAAGTTCTGTTAGGATTTATTTTCGAAAATCCATTCAGGTTCTCTTTTGGGAATGCCTTCAACAATTTATTTGGAAATCCCTGTACTGAACTTAACACACATTTCTTCAAAAACGCCTTCAAAAATTTATTTGGGAACTCCTCCAGAATTTTATTTCTCAAATAATAAAAAAAAACGCCCAGAATTCCTTCGGATATTCCTCCAGGGACTTCTTTGAAATATTATTCGAAAAACCTCCGAGATTTCCTTCGGAGATTTCTCCAGATTTTTTTCTCGGAAGATCTTCCAGGAAAACCTTTGGAATTTATTGAAAATAAAGTTGGTTGCGATGTTACTTATTGAATTTTCGATAAAAAAATCCTAAAATAAACAACAAACACTGAAAGACTATCGGAAAGATGAAGGCATTTTCGAAAAAATTTCTGCAGGAAGTTCCGGAAGAATGCCCAGAGAATGTTTTAAAGGAATTGCTGGAAGAAGCTCTGAAGAAATTCCTTGGGCAAATTTCGAATGAATAATTCCTTATGGATATCTAGAAGAATTTTTTTCAGCGATTCATGTAATAATTGCCGAAACAATTTCAAAACGAAAAATTTCCGAAGAAATCCTCAAAAAAATGTCTGAAGAAATTCTCAAAAAAAAAACGAATGGATTTCCTTAAGAAATTTCCGCAGGAATTGCTAAAGGAACTTCCAAAGGAATTCCACAAAGAGTCTCCGAAGGAGAATGTAGGAATTCGTGGAACAAATTCCTTAAGCAATTTCCGAAAGAAATTCGTAAAGGATTTTTTGAAGAAATCCGTAATGAAAATTCTTAAGGAATTTTCGGAGAAATTTTGAAGGAATCTCCAAAGGAATACCCAAATTCCTAATTTCTAAATAATCTTCTAAGGTTTTTTAAAATAAACTTTTCGGAGGAATATCTGGAGGAATTATCAAATCAATTATTTCGGAACTAATTTCTAAATGAATGTTTAAACGATACTTATTTCGAATATTCCCAGAAATTCCAGGAATTTTACAAAACAGTATTAAATAATTTCAAGACAATAAAACGAAATTAAATTTTCGTAATGTTTGAAATACCTGACGTTTTAACTAAATATTTTGACTAAATACTAAGTATCTAGGCGACAACGCCCCAGTTCTGGGTTACAATAGCTGTGAATAAAAAAATAAGAAGCGTTTTTAACTGATGCTCGTAATATTTGCTCAGCAATACAAGTGGTTTCGTTATATTCAGACATTGATTTCAAAATACAAATTACTTACTCAGGAGTCGGAACAAAAAAAAAATCCGTAAAGCAATCACAGTTGGGATTTTAATATTTTTCTAAATCAGTTTGCCTTATAAGCCAACTTGAGATTTATAAACTGCAATAATTTACCTGCACCAATGCCAGATCCTTTAAAAATGGGGACGCTTTGGGCATGTATCCAGGCCCCACGAAAGCTTATAAACCACAACAAACCCATTTTGCGAGTCATCTACAAATTTAGGTGCCCGACTGAATGAGGCCTTGGCTTAACGCATTTTAAAGATCAATTTAACAATTTATGTATTATTATACTAGATGAAGTCTCATTCAAACTTTCAAACTAATCAACCAACCTATTAGTTTAAGAATTTTGACGAGAGCCACCTTAACAACATTGATGAACTGTCATAAGACTAGTTTAGTACTATTCCAATTAACTCTACCACGCTGTATTTAGATACGTATTTCGACCTCAATTATTAGGCCGTTTTCCGCGTCTCGTGTTGGCTCGACTCGACTTAAGTTAATTGATTTTTTCATTGCGATTAGTCATCGGCGTGGCAAAATTATGATCGGCGGCGCGCCGACCCAAAATCGTCGGCGGCGGCGGCGCGAGTAAAACTACCGGCGGCGGCGGCGTGGCGCGGCGGCGCACAGGTCTAGTATGAAGGGGGAGGGAAGAATATCAGTGTGGAAGCTGATATATCTCCACTGGCAAAAGGAAGGTGGTTTGACTTGCTCATATGCCATCGCGTGCGGAAGGATTTGCTATCGACGAGTACTGTCTCCAAATTTCAGATAACAGTGTTAAAATCACTTCTTACGACTTGATGAAAGGAAGATTTACAGTGCGCCCACGAGCCGCACCTTTTCTTGCTTTGATCATTTTGTACAGAGTGATTTCAACACCAATGACCGTTCCAATACTCTAATCCAATTACTAATTTGTATGGTTAAAGCTCATTTTTAATCTGTGATAAGCAGCGTCTTAAAATATGACAGATGTCTCAAAGTCCCAGCGTCCTAAACATAAACGCGTTTTTAACGTGTTTCATTGAAATTTTATATAAAACATTCAAGCATAAGGTTCCCATATCTGCATGAGTCTGTGTATATAGGGGCCAGATCAGCCTTACAGGCAGTTTAGGTGATCCAAGACTTTCATGTAGAACAGACCGATGGATCAACCAACGTAACGATGGCCTTCTCACCTGTGAGCTCTAGCGAAAAAGCCCCTTTCTGATGCATAGAAACATGCTTGAAGCGCTATAATAAATTTCAGGGTTTGTAGGTCATGAAGAACTCCTTGCAGAATAGCCCTACAGATCAACCAGCGTTACGATTGACTTTTTTGTGTGTATTAAAGCCCTCTTCTTCTTCTTATTGGCATTACATCCCCACACTGGGACAGAGCCGCCTCGCTGCTTAGTGCTCATTAAGCACTTCCACAGTTATTAACTACCAGGTTTCTAAGCCATGTTACCATTTTGCATTCGTATATCATGAGGCTAACACGATGATACTTTTATGCCCAGGAAAGTCGAGACAATTTTCAATCCGAAAATTGCCTAGAGCGGCACCGGGAATCGAACCCAGCCACCCTCAGCATGTATGTGTATTAAAGCCTGTCCACGTTAAATTTCGGACACCCATTTTATAATGCGATTTTTGAAAATTTTCACAAACCACTGAGACGATCAATTTACATACCAGCTAGATCTTTCTGCTTTATGTGCTGCTTTCAGCATGTTTTAAACACGCCCAAATTGATAAAATGACGACAAATAAATTGGACAGTACCCTAGTGTCCGAAATTTAATGCGGACAGGCTTTATATCGGAGAAGCCTCAATCTAGTTCATAGAAATACGCTGGTGATTTATCGTTACTTAGAACTACCTTATTTGTAGAAGGTGTGTGGGTCATCCAAGAACTCCTTGAGGAATAGAAATACTGATCAACCAGCTGAACGATAAGTTTTCATGTGTGACTTGTAGCGGTGTAGCGAAATATCCCCATTTTCGTCAACATGAGCAATTTAGGGCGGTTCAAAAAATCGATTTTGCTCCACAGTGCTCATCTGATTCTTTACCATGTTCTGAGTGTCCTCTGAAAATTTGAGCTCATTTGGATTAAAACTGATTTAGCACAATCCGTTTAAGTTTGCATGCAAATTAGTATGGGGAAATTTATTTTTTCATTATGCTGTTAATGACGCTTCCCCATCAAGCGCAGGTTAAAAGGAAACCTACATAGCTTGAAGGAATACTCAACAGCTTTCACCCAACGAAAATCGCATGTTGATTAATCGCCCCAATAATTAGTAATCTAATTTAAGACAGGTTGCGAATCTTTAGTCATGATCGTTGAACTTCTTTGAGGGCATCACTGAAATGTGCAGTGCAACATAGTAGCCTGAATTTGTGTGTGCTATCTTTCGCGCCACGAGCAGCAATGTTGCCTGTTGATGAGTTATGCAATTAGCTCCAGAAAACCACGGTATAGATTAAATTCGATTACTAATTATTGGAACGATTAATTGAGATGCGGTTTACACTGAGTGGAAGCTGTTGAGTTTTTCTTTAAGCTATGTAGGTTTTCTTTTAACCTGCGCTTGATGGGGAAGCGCCATTAACAGTTTAATGAAAAAATAAATTCCCCCAAACTAATTTGCATGCAAACTTGAAACGGCTTGTGCTAAATCAGTTTTAATCCAAATGAGCTCATATTTTTAGAGGACACTCAGAACATGGTAAAGAATCAGATGAGCGCTATGGAGCAAAATCAATTTTTTGAACCACCCTATTGAGCATGCTGGGTGGTTTATATTCATTTTCAAGGTTTGTAGATCATCTAAAAATTCCCTGAAGAATAGACCCACGGATCAAACAGCTTAACGATGAACTTTCCATATGTGACTTCTAGCAAAATAGCCCCAAGCACACTGGATGGTTTATAATGATGTTCAAGGTTTGTAGGTAATCCAAGAGTTTCTTGAAAATCAGACCAACGGATCAACCAACCGGACCAACGGATTTCTCACCGTGAACTCTAGCAAAATAGCCCCATTCTGATGCATTAAAACACGTTGGGAGCTTTATAATAATTGTAAACACCAAAACTGTAAACTACCCAAAAAGTCCTTGGATTATAAACCTACGGATCAACCAGCGTTACTATGCACTTTTCATGTGTGTCTTCCAGTAGCGTGGCCCCATTCTGTCCATAAAAGCACCCTAAGTGGTTTATATTCATTTTCAAGGTTTGTTGGTCATCCAAGAATTCCTCGAAGAATAGACCTACAGATCAACCAGCGTAATGATGGACTTCTCACGTGTGACTTCTATTGGAATACCTCTCTTGTCCATAGAAACACGCTGGTGAATTATTATCATTCACATCATGAACTTCTTGGATCATACTTCTACGGATAAACCAGCTTAACGATGTGTGACTTCTAGCGAAATAGCCTCATGCTGGACATTGGAAATACGCTGGATCAACTAGCGTTACGACGAACGTCGCATGCGTGGCTTCAAGCAGAATAGCCTCATTGTGTTCTATGGTAACACGTTGGGTAGTTTTTCATCATTTTCAAGCTTTGCAGGTACTCTAAAAATTCCTTGGAGTACAGATCTATGGAACAACCAACGTAATGAAGACTGTCATATATTTAACTTCGAGCGGAATATCCCCTTTCTGGTATACGGAAGTACGTTGGGTAGTGTCTTATCAATATATTGAAGGTTTAAAGGTTTCCCAACAACCAGCGAACGGTTAACTTCTCATGTGCATCTACAGGCAAAATAATTTTCGTTTTGGCCTGTGATAATACGTTAATTGGTTCATTTTTATTTATTATTAGCGAAAAATACCTAGCTTTGCCTGGATATTTCTCGGGTACTTATTCAAAAGGACGTATGTGATTTTGTAAACAAAGATTCAAACGTCGATTTATCCAATCTGATGGCACTCCCAAGCAAACCAATTCCACCAACAGGTAGCCGAAGGCTTCCCCTACCTCTCTGTGGTGATGGTTTGCGTGGGAGTGCTATCAGATTGGACAAATCGACGTTTGAATCTTTGTTTACAAAATCACATACGTCCTTTTGAATAAGTACCCGAGATTTGTTATTGTATAATGTCATACACTGCACTATTTGCATCACCACACTCTAGATCAATTTTCGTGATATCGTTTTGTTTCCCTCAACCACTGACTGACTCGAAGTTGCATTCTACTGATTTTTACCTTTCCACGTTTAATTAACCAACTTTTTGTACACACAAACCTTACGCATCCCAAGACGAAGCGATTAGGGAGAAAATTTTGCAAATCGGTTAACCCATTCGTAAGTTAAATCGTCAGGAAGGGAACCTTAACTTTTTTTTATTTATATAGAAGATTTATTATAAATTATTATTTTATTATTATAATAAGAATAATAAAAACCCATTTGTCATTGAAAGTTTTGGAAGCTGCTTGAATGTAGTTCCGCTGTAGTTTTTGATACAATCATGAAACAGGAGATTCATGAAATATCCGTTTCCCATCGTTCGATGGTGATACCTAGAATATTTGCATACAAGCAGGGTTGAAATATGTCAAAGTCAATGCAGTGAAATACATGGATCTCAGCATATTCTACGGTCAATCTCATCGCCGCCGTCGTGAGTGCGACTGTGGGGCAGTCAAAAAATCATTCCAGCACCAACCATTCAACTTACCAATCAACCCAACAGAAGTCGCTCTGACAGGCTGCTCAGTTCGTGCGTTACTGCATGAATGTGAGTGGCCCATATAAAAGCGTGGTGATTTTTTGTCATTTGCTGGGTGAATTTCATATTCGTGGCGCACTGGGTGATGTGAGTTCTGTTGTTTACCTCTCTCCCTCTTCGGGAATGTGAGATCGATTTCAAGGAAGGAAGAAAATAAAAAAATGAAATAAAAAAACATCACCATCATCGAGTGCTGCCGAATATTTGTAAGCCTGCATACAAGTACGAGCATGCCAGCGCAGGCAAAAGGTTTTTCACAGATCGACCAAAACTCGAGGATTTCAAAAGCCATGTTCAGTATACATTGCTGAACTAGCATCTATGTTACTACGCACTGTATATTGCAACACTTCGTGTTGGTCACTTCTTCATCTTCACCGACAGTCTAAGTTCTCTGGAGGCTGGTTGGTCGATGAAGCCGATTATGTACTCAGCGTACCTCTCAAGTTGGATAAGAAAAACATTGAGTGCTTTATCGAAACGCTCCTATACCATCACCATGGCATGGGTCCCATCTCATTGCGCTCAAAGCGGACTCCCTTGATAAGGTGGGTGCTATGGAAGGCGATATTTACGAGCGACTTTTATAGATTTTTTTTGCAATAGCTTGTCAGGAGACCTTGATCAGTTGGCAGCGAAAATGGAAAAGTGGAGACATGGGTAGATGGCTGCATTCTATTCTCCCTTCAGGTATCGAAGAGACCATGTTTCAAAGGGTTGTAGGTGGGAGGTGATTTCATTCGAATCATGTGTAGACCAGTGTTGGTAAAATCACTCATAAATCTCAATCAACGAGCGCTCCCGTGCGAACGAAATCGTCTGCGAATTTAAAGGAATGCATCACGCTTGAATTTTTCATGCCAGAACGCATCATTTCACTCATTTGCCAAAAAATCATTTTGGTTTAAAAACGGATTTGAAATCAATTTGGGGGCAATTTATTGCTTATACATAAAAGAGTGTCTAATATTTTATGCGACAAACGTCAATTCAATGTTTTTAACGAAGGAGAACAAAAGAAAACCTACGATGATTCAAATGGATGATTCAACTCATCCATGAGTTTTTAGGTGCTGAGTTGGGTGCGTTTCAACTCAGGCTTGATTTGAATCATCCATGAGATTTGAGATTTTGAGTTTTTACCAACACTGGTGTAGACTTATGTCTAATTTCTACTCGCTTAATACACATAGGTTTCGGATTGGGTTTTCTGAAAGCAATTTCTGTGTCTGCGGCAACTATCAGGATATAGAGCACGTCGTGTGGGGGTGCGTCAAGTATCGTGAAACCAGGTTTGAGCTGACTGAAACTGCCTGGGCCCGAGGAAAACAAATAAGACCCGATAAGGAAGTGTTGGTGGGCCTTGACTTAGAGTATATATCTGTTTCTGAAAGAGATTGTTGTTAGAATTTTATTATTTGTGTGTCCCCTGTCTTTTCCTCTTAAAAATAACCTTCTTTTCGTCGTCTCCCGCTTTTTTGTTTTGACCATTGACTACCATTCGGCAGTTTTCATATATTTCTGGGTTTAATAACATAAATATTTTTGAGGTTTTGAGAAAATATGTCTTATTATGTCATTCAGATATTGACGACACATATTGAGCGACACCATAGAATCTCATTTTTGTTTTTGCGGAATACGTTCTATTTTAGTAAAATATAACTATTCACAAAAAAAAAATAATCAAAATCCAATTATGCGACACCTTGGGATTTAACGGGTTAAGGAAAAAAATCCTAAAAATGCTGAGCAAACTGTCGTAGAGCAAATTGTTGGAACCGGTGCCATTTATGTAGTGGTAATTCCAGACAGGCGAACAGTACTTCAGGGTTGATCGGATATGTCAAGAGTAGAGCGTCTGCGAAGGCCCACCATCTTAGAAGTCGGGGCTAATACGGGCTCTAGAAGAAAACTACGGTCAAAAAAGATTCACACCGGCACCAAATGTATCATGTACAGAACACTCATAAGACCTGTGGCCCTTCAAGGGCATGAGACTGGGACCACTCCGGGTATTAGAAAGACGCGTGCTTAGAATCTTCTTTGGCGGTGTGCAGGAGAACGATGTGTGGCGGCGAAATAAGTATCCAAAAGGTAGTTTGAGCTAGAAGGGTACGATCGGCAGGACATGTTGCAAAAATGCCGGACAGCAACCTTGCAAAGATGGCGTTCGCTTCCGACTCGCCAGGTACAAAAAATCGAGGAGCGTAGCTTTAATGACAGAAGATCGTCTCGGGACTTAGGCCAGAAAATTGCAATATAGTCTGTACAAAATGAAGTGGCCCGCATTATTTTCTTGTCATTACGATCTTTTTTGATTGAAAAACGGTTTCTAGTTTTAACTTATTTGAATATTTTGAATTCGGATTTTTTTACATGTTTGGTATCGATAATCTGGGATTTCTTCTAGACTAGGCTGACCAGATCTTTTAGTTGAACAAACGGGACAAACGCGCTTGCAAAACGGGACATGTCAAAAAACCTTGTGATAAAATCATCACCATAAAATTATATTGTATTAAGTGAAAAAATACTAAACTACAAATATTTCACTCTTTAAAAGGGCGCGGACAAAAACACGAAGGAACAGTAAATTACCCATCTTTCAATATAAGAAAAAAAATCAATTTTTTAATTTTATTTTGATCTAGGGGAAGAGGCCCCAAAACGCCCCCCCGATGCAAAACGCCTTTTGTGGTTTCCCTCATATTTACCGTCATTAATATGTCCGTAACAAAACTAGATCTAAAATTATGCAGGATAGGCGAAGAAAGTTTCAAAATAGTGCATGGGAAGGTCGGAAAAACCGAAAATTTCCACATTTTGAAGAAACATCTAACATTTTGGCGAGGCAAAACGCCCTAGTGGCAATAACCTACAAAGTACTTGCGTCTCCACGGACTATCCATACTAGAATGCTGATTCGCTGACGCGTGGTACTTTGTTCCCTAGGAGCCGCTAGCTGAAAGGCGTTTTGCCTCATGAGTTTTCCGGCAACAAAATATCACCACTTTTTTGAAATGTGAATATTATCAATATGATTGAGATTTTTAACAATTTTTGAATGGCATCAACTAGCTATCTTGTTTAACTGATGCATAACGTAAAAATACCCATGAATAGCGTTACAAATAAGACAATAGAGCAGTGTTTGCTTAGCTAGGGCATATTGCCCCCCCTTCCCCTACTCTTAGATCATATGCAATGAGGATTTTATTATTGACCAATATCAAAAACTTTTCCAATTCTGAACAAAAAAAAACAAACTATAGTCATATTTACCATGCTTGAGATAGCAGTAATAAAACTAGACGTGAAATTATGTATGTTAGGCGAAAAAAGTGTCAAAATAATAGATAGGAATGTAGGAAAAACTGAAATTCTCCACATTTTGATGAAACATCTAACATTTCGGCGAGGCAAAACGCCCTAGTGAAACTGTCCTACAATGTACTCGCGTCTCCACGCACTGTCCATATCAGAATACTGATGTGCCGACGCGTGGTACGTTGTTCCCTAAGAGCTGCCTGCTAAAAGGCGTTTTGCCTCCGGCAACGAAATATCACCACTTTTTTGAAATGTGAATATTATCAATATGATTGAGATTTTTTCTAATTTTAATATTGCATCAGCTAGCTAAATTGTTTAACTGTTGCGTGAGGTAGAAACATCCATAAAAATCGTTATAGCTAAGGCATAAAAACAGTCTATGCTTAACTAGGGCATTTTGCCCCTCCTTCTCCTACCATGCCTAAGGCCGGTTTTGGCCATCAGAAGGCTAAGAAAACATAGTTTTGAGAAAAAATGTCGAAAGGCAAATGCAAAAAGCGCAATAGGGTGGTATTATTGATTTCCCTTTGCCAAATATGTTTTCCATAAATATAAGTGGGAATAAAAACTTAGAATAACAAAAATCTCTACAAGGAAAGAACGTTAATAAAATATAATTTTAATTATTTCCATGAATATGGCTGGCGCATGAGAACAAATGTCAAATCTAATAAATTTACAGTCCTTTTTGATCGAAATTGATTTAAATGACGTTAAAAGTAGCCTCACAACTCGGGAATCTTGTCCATTGATTTTGTTCTCATGTGCTCCAAAAAAAGCAGGACTTGTGCAATTTTGTCGCAAAAAGTTAAAAAAATCCTGGCCAATGTATAGTCAGGTTTACAGCTAAGACTCTTGAAGATTTCCACCGGATTGTATTTTAAATTAAGCTGAATTTTTTTTTTTCATACGGAATCCCATAAATCCCGTTCGCACACATGAGAACGAAATTTGCAGACAAGCTCCTGATGTGTAAACTAGCCTTAATGTACGTCAGGACCTTAAATCAAACCTTTAAATTAACAAAATTTTCCCTCGGTTTGAAACTGTCTTGAGCTCGATTTTATTCAGTTGATTTATAAATTATTTTTTCATGTAGGTGGTCGTTTTTTACAGTTAATGATTTTGAAATATTCAGAATTTTCAGAAAGACTTCGAATGGTTTTTAATGTTTCGAAAAAAAAAGATTGAAAAATATGTGGTAAAGCAAATTAAAAAAAAAGTTGAATCACATACTTCGAAAGATTCAAAAAGAATAATCGTAAATGAACTTAATCTAAAAATAAGATCGGTTGTCCTTGCACCTCATTTTATTGATGGTGAGGCGTGACCTAACTTTCAGGAAGTTCTTGCCTACCAAGTTACTAATTTCGTTCAATGAAATTGGCCGCCTCCGGAATAAGCAGTAAAAAGTCGTTGAAATGAAACTGTATGAAAAAATCTCCCAGAGATGCACCTGTTGTCATTAACTATTAAAAACTGTCAAAACTGTTAAAAAGTCGATCAATGGAAAATGTAAAACGGCTTAGATAGCATTCTTTTAAAAGCAACACTAATAATATAACATCTCTTTGGTGGGTTTCGTTCACTATCTTTGTTGAGAGATGACCCAGCGGGGCTGCAAATCTTTGTAATCAAGACATAAAAATATAATTTTCTATGTATTTGATTTTAGATTTGCGTCTAAAATATTGGATTCGTTTAAAATAATATTTTGGAGCTCTTTGGTAGAATCAATGAAAAAACGGGACAAATTGAGGATTTTTTAGATTACGACGAGACAGCACAATAAGCTCGAAAAAACGGGACTGTCCCGTTAAATACGGTACGTATGGTCAGCCTATTCTAGACTCCTGTTTGTGGACACCGCTGAATGAGCGCGAGCGTTTAAGCGAACCCGCCTGTACAAAATAGTCTTGAGCTGGCACTCTTCCTTGCGGCCACAGCCTTCCTTCACGGAAGTGGCGCTTAAGCACAAAAGCCGACGTGAACCGTTACAAATGTACGTTATTTTTGCTGCTTACAATTCTATTTCTACACCTCGGGGGAGGAAATCCTTTAAAATTCCTGAAAAAGGATTCCTCTGGACTTCTAAGGGAAGAATTCCCCCTAATCTCGTGCAGAAAAATGTGCCCTAATCTGCAGTAGAACAAAATTCTTGAAATAATAATTTACGAGAATCCCCATAGAAAAAGTTTCAGAGGTGAAATTCACCAATGGTGAAGGTGTAAATCCAACACCGAAATGTCGGCGATGATTAAATAGACATCATTCAGCTTCCCTCCAAAAACTGCATGCCGAAAAAACACATTCTATTATTCAGAATTCTTGTGTGCTGCAGTTCTTTAGATTTCTTCAGAAACCTTCAGTAAATTAATTTTTGCTTATTTTTAATAATCGTATGAACATTCCTGATTCACTCCACCAACAATACTGTGTTAGTTTAATCACCCCAGCGGATTATTGCCGCTATCTCACTTGTAGATCCGACAGTCGATTTCCACTGTTCGGGTTAGATAATGTTCTCTTTAAAGGCATTGTAGGCATTTTGTCCGAGGGCGCAGTTCCAGCGATAAATAACGAAACCACGCTCACACTGTTTGAACTGCTGGCCATAACAGCAGTTGTCGCCGTCGTACTCCGACGTGAAAACTTGACCTTATCGCTCATCTCAATCTTGCTTTGACTTATTTTCGACCGTCACCCGTGGTGTGTTTAATGTTTTCACATATATTAAGCATATTTATTAATATGGGCTTAAATTCATTAGTGATTTTATCGATATCTATTTCATTTACATATTGGCTTCCTCGTTAACGATTTCGCTCTCCGTCCCCTGTAGAGCTGCTCGGTGGGTTAAACTGGAAGGAATTTGTCTCTCAGGAAGGCTGACTGAGCTAAACAAATTCCCAAACGCTCGACTCCCTTCGCGATCACCAGATAGAGGGGCGGACACGTTGAGATATGAGAACCCAATCAGAGCGCATATAAATTATTTTGACTGTTTGTGTTCACCTTCGCGGGCATAAATTTAGGAATCATGAACGCTTAATTTGTTCCATTTTCAGTCAAATAACCTTTGTCGGCCTATCGAGGACAATATCGTAAATTAAATGATTCTCTCAGAAAGCAAACACCATCGCAGTTTTCTACAGAACGTCTGTGTATAAAAACTCTGAATAGTCCACCTAGCGATGGTGATTCCATTCTTGTTCATATGGTGAAAAGGTGTTTGTTTGACCATTTTTCAAATGCTTAAGTTAATTAATATCTAAACAAAATATGGGGGAAACTATTGGAAATAAAAGTATTATTAGTATTAATCGAATATTTCTTTGGTGTAAACGTCCACTCTAAACTCTACTAAAGCCAGTCATTCATATTAGATGCTCATTTGTCTTGTATTGCATCGGAAATCTGTTATTGTAGCCAATGCACAGCCTTTCAATTGGGTTCACCAAAAGCGTAAGGCAAAAAATCGTTACCGAACCAACCAAAGTACGACCAAAAACTTCCGAAACTATTCGAAACACCATAAATTACCGACATTCGGGGCGAACTTTATTTATTGCGCTTTGATATGTTTTATAAGCGAATAAATAAAACTACACTAATCCCACAGTGTGCTGGCACTGTGGGTAGAACGACCCAATCGACCCAACCCGACAGATGAGGCTGCGGCCAAAGACCGGACGGGGCTGCAACTTGTTGTCAAATGAGCTCCGATGGTGGTGTGGCAGCAGCCGCCATGCGATGGTTCGATTTCAATCGATTTTCGTAATCACCAAATGGCGATCGGAAGAGTCTGCGAACCGATCATCAGGTAATTTATTTTATGAGCCCGACTTGCCGATGACTGCTTGGGATGGAGAAAAATGGCTTTTATCGTGCAGAAGATAGGAGTTTTATGGCCGCTGGTGATTTCCGATAATTTATGTGGCGGTAAGGATTTCGGCAGCACGTTTTAGAAAGTTGAACGATGTCGTTTCGGATTTGTAAATATTTTTTTTGCTGTGACATATGGGAGCAGACGAATTTGACCATCAGTGTGGTCTGCTTTGTAGCTGAGCATCATACAAAACTAATTTCTATTTGCTATCTTAGCTGATTCCATAACTAGCACATACTTAGTACGTTTTTACGGTTAACGGAAGAGAAATTACCCAATCAGCGAATATTCCAATTACCTTCCAATTCTTCAAGCTTTCCATGCCATACGTATACGAAAAGCTTACATGTTTTGTATAAGAATCTAGCAATTTTGTATTACCAGGTTTTTATGCAGATTTTGTTAGCTTCAAAAGAATTGTAAAGAAATCTTACATGCCCTAACACGTTTGTGCTTCATACATAACACACCCGCGAGTTTTTTTTAAATTAGGTTTTCAAAATTACCTGAATCAGTTTAAATTGTGAGATTGACTCGTCATCTAATAATAACTCTGGAATGCAAGCCAAAATCATAAAAGTATATTGACTTCGAATTCGGGGCGGCATATCACTATAATTTACGGTTCGAGTAGACCAGTCATATCGGCACTGCCGTTTTACCATTGCATGTGAGTCGAGTGACCCTGATTACGATAATTCATTGCTGACTCTACATTCGGAGAAGTGATCGCCATAAAAAACCGATCAATCATTTCAAGATAACGCGTAATCCATCGGCAACACCAAATGCCAACCAACCCAAAAAAGGCACAACAACAACATCGGCATTAACTTAAATCACTCAGATTGCGAGTTTGTGATACGATGAAAAGCGTAATTCTCAAGCAGCTCCTGCACCCAGAGAAATCGTGTGGCTCAAAATTTCGGGTGTTGGCACGTCCCCGCCGGCATCATTTCCCACAGGCCTACATTGAAATACCCGTCAAATTCAAGAGGATTACTGCTGTGAAACACTTTTGAAATCAATCATGACGATAATCAAGTTTTGTCAGACTATCAGCTTGTCAGTCAACCTAATGGATTAGTTATTGCCGCGCGAAGCCGAAATGAAGGTTTTATTAGATTTTACCATATGCCTAAAGTCTCGCGGGACGATTGGTAGCGTGGATAAAATCGGCAGCCGCGGGGATATCGGTGCGCCCGGCCTGGTTCTGACACGACTGGCACCGTACCGATCAACCGCACCGCGCCTCGTGGCGTTGAGCCGTTGAACACAGCTGTTGACTGACGACCGTTTCGGTGTGTCATTTTTGTGGCACAGTGGACGTGTTTATGTAAATTTATAACAACTTCTGCTTTTCAGGTGAGACAAGACTGGGGCTGGGTTGAGACGGTTGAACAAAAAATGACGCCGTTAAAGAAAAATGTCAGCAGGAAATTAATCTCTAATGCCGCCACGCTTGACGGTGGGATTAATAATTAATGATTTACGACAGGAGTCCGGGGTAGGTTTCTCCTCCGATGCATGATTTATGACTGCATGTTTGTGGTTATGGAATGGGGTTTCTGTCAATGAAAAATGGACCCACAGAATAGACTGATTGAGACGGTAAGCAAAACAAATGAAGCCTTGCTTTGAAACCCACTGCATTTACTCAGTCTAAACAAAACGTTAATGATTTTGCTGTATTGTATGGTTCTTTTTAGGGTTTTAAAGTAAATCTGGCATGCCGAGGTTGTGTGTACGATTCATAATGTCTGCTCCGTGATTGACCAGGGCTACCAAAAAACAGTAATTCAAGCCTGGCGGAAACTTTCAACTGCAATATACAACATTGGAAATCTTATAATTTTAGATAGAGGAAGAGGCGTTACAATACCACAATACTGTATTTGCGATAAAATGTCTAAATCCTGTATAATTGTTAACCATATGGTCATAATTGTAAGCTGAGAGCTCTAGTAAATATGTAAACATGTTTGCTCATTAGGATTTAGGGGGAATGACGGCTTTGGCAGGTTTTGTTCTATTATTGTCAGGGGGGTTTTTCAGGACTGATTATGCTCAAATTTGACCTAAACATTCTTTCCAAATCAAAGAATATTGTGGCCAAATTTCATAAAATTTGCTCGACAAAAACCCCCCTGACAATAATAGAACAAAACCTGCCAAAGCCGTATTTTCCCCTATTTGAACTAAGTTAGCTCAAATGATAAACAGATACAGGGATTGGACAGAATGATGGGGACAGGCAACATTTTATCGAAATTTAAATGACCATAACTCTGTGAAAAATCAACCGATTTCTTTGGTTCTTACAGTGTTCGACTGGGAAATTAATCAAGTTTTGGGAAACTGTTTCACATCCATGTTTAGACCGCTGGACACCGGAGATAATTCGGACTTTTTGAGGGCATATCAATAATCCTATTTTTTGAGCGCTTGTATTTTCTGCTCGGGTGAAATGATGACTCTTTTTATATTTTTTTACATAAACTAGAGCTCTTGCTGAATTGATTGATATATTGATGTCACAGATCAGACACCAAAAACCTGAGATATGGCCGTTTCCGTGAAATCCGTGAAAGCGATTCCACCCATTATCGCATGCACGATATTATTATAGTAGGCAGCGTTCTTGCATCAAGTGGTATCCTGTGTTTCTGAGCAAATATTTAAATCACAATTGTTCTAGACTACCGTCATACGCATATTTGTCCCGTGTTTAATGACATTTCCTATGTACAAGGGACAATCATGCGTGGAACGGCAGCTAGCGCCTCCAGTAACGCTTGACCCCTTCGATTGATGCAGCGGCTGTTCAGTTGAAGAATATTTCTTGGGCTTTCTTTTGTTAAGAAAATATCAATGATCTATCCACCTTGAAGGGCGGTATGAAATAAAAAATTTACGCAGATGTACAAAAGCAGTGGTTGTTCTCTGCAATGTTATTAAGAATGTGAATTGGAACATCTTTTCTGAAGACAATATTGGACAAACGGTTTTGTAATGAATTAGAGCACGTTTTGTATGAATGACCCTCAAAAATCATATTTTGAGCATAACTTTTTTGGAAATGACTGTAGCACTATGGTTTGTTCTAGAAAGTTATGCATAATGACAAAAAACATGTTTGTCTAGAAGACCACTTTGATCTATCTTGAAACCTGTCAAAGTTATTAAGGAATCATTAGAAAAAATAGTCAATTTCCACATCAATACACCATGAAAAGCGGCAAGAGGCGGCAAGCCAAACAGTAACTATCTGAAAGATTCGGTTTTAAGCTACCGAATGCACAATGTTTTGTTTTGTTCCGTCGTGTTCCACTATTGTTTTGAATCAACTTAAAATAGTCCTTAAGGCAACGCACAACTGTCATTTTTACTTTTTCACGCATGCTGCGACGCAGCAAAGCTGAATCAACAAAAATGACAGTTGTCCGCCGCCTCCGTATCGAGTGGTGTGCCCCCGAAAACGCGAACACTTTGAAACTTGGATTCTGTCAGGAGTGACCTTAATGTACGTTTTTCAGTACAACTGTTACGTAAACAATTAAAAAGTGGCTAACATGATTAGTTATTTATTGCATGGTTACAATCTCGACAAATGACAGCCATTCGTCTTAAATGTGGCTGTTTCGTCTTGATGGAGATTGTTACTATGCAATAAATAAACAATCATGTTAGCCACTGTTTAATTGTTTACATAACAGTTGTACTGAAAACGTACATTAAGGACTATTTTAAGTTGATTCAAAACAATAGTGGAACACGACGGAACAAAACAAAACATTGTGCATTCGGTAGCTTAAAACCGAATCTTTCACATGGTGGCTGTTTGGCTTGCCGCCTCTTGCCGCTTTGCATGGGGTGTTGATGTGAAAATTGACTATTTTTTCTAAAGATTCCCTAATAACGTTGACAGGTTTCAAGATAGATCAAAGTAGTCTTCTAGACAAACATGTTTTTTGTCATTATGCACAACTTTCTAGAACAAACCATAGTGCTTAAATCATTTCCAAAAAAGTTATGCTCAAAATATGATTTTTGGGGGTCATTCATACAAAACGTGTTCTAATTCCTTACAAAACCGTTTGTTCAATATTGTGTCTTCAGAAAAGATGTTCCAATTCACATTCTTATTAACATTGCAGAGAACAACCACTGCTTTTGTACATCTGCGTAAATTTTTTATTTCATACCGCCCTTCAAGGTGGATAGATCATTGATATTTTCTTATCAAAAGAAAGCCCAAGAAATATTCTTCAACTCTTCTGAAGACATCATGACTCTAAAATGTAGTTTTCAGGTCGAAAACTTAAAAACGCACGTTTTGGGGGCTTCTGAACCAGTGTGGGACGTTGTACGGGTCGGACAAGAGGGCGACATCAGTCCTCGACTCCGAGACCGACTGCCACAACAGCTGCTGGGCAGTTGCGCATAGTGGTTAAGACTCAGCTGTGTTACTTGCACGGCTTATTTTTAGTTTTCTCTCCGATGGGACACAAAGACCCACCCATAACGTGGTTACAGGCTTGCTTTCTACCCGGCGCAGATAAGGCACGTTGGTGCCTTATCACATTCATGCGCTTTGTGCCCTTCCTCACCACAACAACGACACAGGTTGCTACGGTCTGGGCCCTTACAGTTGTAGGACTTGTATCCCAACCTCCTCCAACCAACCAGTCCTCCATTACCTTTTTGGCTTCCACAACCGGTAACTTAAGGTAGGCTACCTGCGTGCCAAAGGGACCGCCTCTTAGGCGTACAGAGGTCTTGTCGACCTCTGTAACGCACTGGTCTCTGACGGCAGAGACGACGTCGTCCGCGTTCGTGACCTCGTCCAGTTGCTTGCACTGGAGGGTAACTTCCGCCCCCAACGACCTCACCCAAGACCATCTTGGGCCAGCTTCCTGTAGTCAGTCCAACTAGCCTGCGCTTCGCGTTTCAGAACCAAGATAATTTCGCACGTCCTGACTCAGCGCCGAAAGCTTTTCGGCCGCCCGCATCTATTTAAGGACTTCAGCGTACTTTGCCTTATCAGTTTTCACCAACAAGGCCTCGCCTCTGTCCTTAGCTTTCTTTGCGGGTCGAGATGCGTTCGACTTCTGCTTTGCCTTACTGACCAGCTGGCAAGGATTTTCAGTCCCTTGTGCCGATGGCACAGGCTGGCTGGTACCTTCTTGCGGCCCGGTGACTTGCACCTGTCTTTAGACTTGTTAGGCCGAAAAGCCTTCGCCTTCGCCGGATTGCTGCCTGAGCCGTTTCGGGTTAGGCACAGTCTTTTCTTTATTAGCCGTCAAGGCGAAATCAATCGCCTCGTGGGCCATGGTTGCTCCTCCAAGGAAGACATTGAGCACCTTTGTCGGCCTTCTCTCTTCCCACCACCCGCCTGATAAACGCATCCTGTTCTTGTCTTGCGACTCAAACAGCCTGGCGAAGCATCCGAAGGTTCTGTTTCAGTTCCTTACTGATGTTCTGCCTTGCGTTCGAGTTGCTCGGCGACAGCTGGTTGCAGCCTCCGTCACTCCGCTCTCCGCCTCTCTGGGAGGAGACCTCGCCAAACCTCCCTAGGCAAAGGGGTCTACCACCTCCATTAGGGTGGCTCAAATTAGTATGGAAAAAACTTTTTTCATTTTTTTTATGGGCCTATTATTCGGTTCTATTTGATGCCCTGATGCTCTGGAAAAAATTTCAGCCAAATCGGTCAACGTTTGGGCGGTACTAAACTCGTTGGAAGTTTATATGGAAAAAATGTATGCAGAAAAATCCAAAAACAGTGATTTGCAGTTGGACGGCACAATTTACGATCAAGAACTATAATACTCATTCAGATCTCGAAGAATTTATGACAGAATGTTATGCAGAAAATTGCGAGAAGATTAGAGTTTGCCCGGCGACGTTATTAGCATTTCTCTGAAGTGGGGTTTGAGCAAATTTCGTTTCTTTTACCTTTGAAAAGAAATAAATTCACCTACAACACTCCAGTAAAATACTAATAACTTTGCCTAAAAAGCTTCAATCTTCTCGCGGTTTTCAGCATAGCATTCTGTATTTAATTCTACAAGAACTGAATGTGAACCATAGTTCTTGATCGTAAATTGTGCCATCCAATTACAAATCACTGTTTTTCTTTGTTTCTGCATACATTTTTTCATATAAACTTCCAACGAGTTTAGCTCCGCCCAAACGTTGACCGATTTGGCTGAAATTTTGTCCAGAGCATCAGGGCATCAAATAGAACCAAATAATAGGGCGGCTCATTAAGAAATTTGAAAGAGTGTTTTTGAGCCACCCTAACCTCCATGCTTAACGCATCATCAAAAGAGTTATTTGGTTTTGCTTCACTCATTGTAACTGGGTAACTGGTAACATTGTAACATTGTAACTCATTGTCCCCCTTGTGGCTACCGTCGAATCCTACTATAGCAGTCGCCTTTAATGATCCCATGGTTATCTTTACATGCCCTACGGCGTGTTCAGAGCCAGATCAGCGAAAATCAGAAAAGGGCATCTGAGCCTACTCCCACCCAGCAGGCAAAGTTAGGTGGCAGGATTGGACAGAGTGCTACAAGGCCCACCACGGTTTTGGGGGACAGCCTAGCCGTTAGCCCACTTGCCGTTTCGAGTCAGTGTCACCCGCCTCTACTAAGAGAGTAGAATGTCAGACTACTATCCCTCGCTTTCATAATATTACTATATCCAAGACAAGGTAAGGTCCGTTAACACGCGGCCAGAATGCCATAATTAGGATGTTGCTGGCATTGATCCTGATGTGCCAATTGGCACTCCTTGGGCTCCTGTGCGCTTTGAGCGGCACACGGTCGCTTTGACAGGGCTTGCTTGCGGAAACATGCAGCTTTTTGTAGAGGTTTAACAGAGCCCGCTGTCAAGCCCCACCACGTCCTAGGCAGGCCCCCTAAGTCGCAGAGGCCGTGGGGAGGGTTGATTGCAGCGTCGCACTCTGGATCAATTTCACAGTTATTGACGCCACTAGATGATTTTCCGCTGAAACGCTATATACGCCATCCATGCGAATGAACTCTTGCAGCGTCTCTCTCTCTCGGATGAGCGCAAGTGATTTTGCAATTATGTTTTGCACTTTCAAGAAAATTTGGCTCGGCTCGACCTTTCCTTGATTAAAATTCTGATTTACTCTAATGCTCTTCTTTCTCATGTGAATTGTTTGGCCCTGAAAAATACAGATTACCTTTTAATCATGAGTCTTTCCAATAACTAACTCAAGAGCAACCAATCAGCAGTCCAAAACTTGCGGGAAAATATAACTCAAGTGATATCAAATCAATCAGTGGCTTTTGTAAGCGGCAGTAGCACCATAGTGAAGTTTTCTTGCAGGATTTGGACTGTCATAAGGTAGGGGCCCTCCTACCTCCTCCTCGGTAAGATGTGTGACTGTAAAGCAAGACCATGCTGAGGGTGGCTGGGATCGATTCCCGGTGCCGGTCTAGACAATTTTCGGTTTAAAAATTGTCTCGACTTTCCTGGGCATGAAAAAGTATCATCGTGTTAGCTTCATGATATACGAATGCATAAATGGTAACTTGGCTTAGAAACCTCGCGGTTAATAAGGGAACGTCCACAAATTACGTAACGCTTAGAGGGGGGAGGGGGGTTCAGTGAAGTGTGACGATCCATACAAAATTTTCAGAAGCTTCATACAAAAAGTGTGACATAGGGGGGAGGGGGGTTTGAAAAAGTCAAATTTTTGCGTTACGTAATTAATGGATCTTCCCTAACTGTGGAAGTGCTGATTGAACACTAAGCAGCGAGACGGCAATGTACCAGTGGGGGATGGAATGCAATGAGAAAAAAACGAAGAAGGTTTTTGCTAGGAATTGGAACGAAAAACTATTGAAAATAAATTGGACCTTTTCCGGGTTACCATTTTTGGTACAGTCACATGAGGTAACTTGCAGTGGTAGGCTAACCAGTAGCGCATTTAGATCAATTTTATATGGCTGTTTGTTATTTTCAAATCTATGTATGCATCATGGCTGTTAAACTTTAGCATGGGTAGCAAGTTGTCACCAATGAAATAAAAAATAGTAGAAATATTCCAATCCTCGCTATTCATTTTTCTTTCTGAAACATGTTCATCCAATCTATTTCCTTAGTTAGGGTAAATGTTGCATTCTGTACCCGAAATATCAAAATATCAACTGAAATATCTGCACCATAGGGGTAACGGCTCAAACCTTGGCTCATTATGCTACGGTTGAGCACATCGTTATAAATCTTCATATATTGCATTTCCAACCAGAATTATTCCACCAGCCGGCTTGCTTACATTTGGTTTTTACGCCAAATAGCAAAAAACGACGTTGAATGTCCGCAATATCTCATTTAAACCAGCGAAAGTCTCGAGAGAAATGGACAAAATGTCGGCATCCTTGTCCCTATCAGGTGGATAATTTTTCAGCCCACTTGGGACGAGTGATTGTTGATTTTGAACATACGAAAGATAAAGATGGGTTGCTGTTCATAGTACCAGTCATTTTGCTTGCGTTGAATAAAGACAGCATGCAAACAAATAGAGAAAATCAAATCATCTTTTTGAGCGTGAATTCTAATTGGTTGCATGTAAAATACTACCACACTGATTTTGAGAGTGCGTTTTAGATTCCCCCAATAGCACGCTTACCAAGGACATGCTATCGAAAATCCTATTAAATGAATCATTTATTTCCCAAATATTCACCATATTTGCAAGTGAAAAAGTTTAGAAAAATGAAAACTGTATTAAAAATTTCAATTGCAAAAAGGCTACATGTTCTAGCCCTCATGTTGTGCCTTCAAACAAATTGCCTAATTTAATTGTTGGCTGCCGCATAATTTTGAGATTTACTGCTAGTTGAAACCATGGCAGTTGTGTTGCTCTCGCTCTCGCGATACTCTCAAAGAAACTTTTTTCCGAAACGTAAACAATGCTTTAGGTGGGGATGATGCATAACGCACTACTGAAGAAAGCCAATTGTAAAACTTATTCTAGGCAATTCCTTGCTTTGTACTGTACATAAACACTGCACTTATAACTGTGCCAACTACCTGATATTATTATACAATTATTCATAAATACAATTATTGGATGCTTGTTTTTAACTATGCCTGCATTGAAGTTTCATGATTGGTACGTGCGTTTGATTCCACTCCTCTCTATATCGATCAGCTGTTGCGAATCCTCTCAAAACTCTCACGTGTTTCAACTTCCCGAGTTAAAAGAATACTTTTTTGGTATCATTTTACAGATCAAAATACTTTTTGCAATCAATAATAGATCTAAATTATGATGAAGGTATTTGTTAAGTAATTTGACTTAAAATTACCTATTCACATGAAATGACGTTGAAAGTTTATCTAATGAAACATACGATCCATTGTATCTTTCCATTATTTAATGAGAATGTTTGTAGGATTCGTGCAAAAGATGATAAAATTTTTGCGGAATTATGAAGAAAATGGTGTATCGAACCACGAATTGATGCTTGAATCGCTTATGCTTGAATCGTGGTTGAGGGCCGTAAGGTTGTAACGATTAATTGAGTCCGAGTAGTCAGTCGGCCTTTGCCTTAAACATTTAAATATACAGCTTACTATTAACGTCATCTGCCAGTCATTCGGGGAAATAAACTGACTGCATGTAGTTCAGCCTAAGAACACTCCAGTTTCTAAAATTACGGCCCACTCACCGATTGATGCTCTCATTTATCGAGTGGGATAGAAACGCGTGGGGACCAAGTGATACGGATCATGACAATGGGACCTTCGTGCCTACCTTCTCATATCGGAGGTATAGAGAGAACTCTTTTGTCCTTTTAGTTAGAACGAGCGAATTAAGGTTAAGGCCAATCCAATTGTCCGATGGGTAGCAGGCTTCATTCGCATGTGAACGACCTGGTAAACGAGACCGTTTGTAAAACAAAAGTTGCAAAAAAACACGTGAGGAAAAGATTGTGAACTTTGACGCTAGTTTCGGATAGTGAAAGGGAAAGATTTGAGTTGCAGGTAGATTTAATCTGTTAATTGTGAATAATTGTAACTAAAACACAGATTTTACCACAAAACCGCGCAGATAGAGCCGAACCCATTCAAAACACAGGCGTTGAGTTTTCTTATCTCGACTGAGATTGTCGAGAGCTAGGTAAGCTAATGGCAATGTTTCATGTTACAAAAAGTCGGTGATTAATGTAAACTGTTGATAGGTTTCAAAACCCTATCATCATAGGGTTTTTTGGTGGAGTGGCTCAGCTGTAAAACCCCGCATCGAGGATCCTTACTCGGACGCCGTTCGTCGCGACCGCAGTGACCTGCATGTGATTGCCACGTGTCCTGAAGTTGCTAAGCGTGAACCTTTGGCTTTCTGAACCGGCGTGAACCGCATCCAAGCTAACAAATAGCCTCCAATCGAACACACCGCTTCCACGCTTATACGAATTCTGCGTCGATCGCACCCAAGCAATCGCCGGTGTCCTTAGCGTCCGCATTCTGCGACGACCGACGGCAAAAGTGTTTCCTACCGGCCAGGAAGGGTACAGCCAGTGTCTCCAACACCACTTTCACGGTGCGATACACGCCGCGGACACGTATTCGTACAACTGGTCGCCATACAAAAGAATTCGGCACGTGTCACGAGCCCTGCCGAGATCGCTTCACTTGTGCGGACCGCCAACGTTTGCCAACCGTGTCGACGACGTATCATCGATCGAAGTGTCTCCAATTTTCAACGCTCGGCCGCAGAGCGATCATTCTTAGCCGGCGCACCGCTGGCGTTCGCATACCGCACCATTGGCTGCTCTTCTGCGCCTACGGCTGGTGCTTTCTCCTCATCATCAACAATAGCTCATCGTAGCACCCTCGTCGGCTGACAATACGACGCTGCATGCCCCGACGGACGCTCGGCAGAGGTACCGTGTTCTCCTCGACTTGTTGCAGATCTCCACGGCGCCCAACGAATGAATACGCAAGTAATAGGTTAAGACAATTTTTGAGCTCAAACGTTATTATAAGCTAAAAAATCATTTACGGGATAAACCCCTTTTTGTACATATCTAAACGTAAGCAATAAATCTAGAATAAGTATGGAAAATCTTTTGGAGTACTTTTTGAATGGGGAAGCCCAGTTGATTGAACCAGTGAACCATTTGGTCAGTAAAGATTGGTCAGTTTGTAATTTCGCGCTGTGTGCACTAGGAAATCGTTACAAGGTAGGCAATTATTTTTGGTAAGTTCTGCAAATTAATGAGCTTGAGCTTGAGCTTGATGACCGCACAATTCGTAGTTGCTACTCCGTGATTGATCAGAACAATCAAAATTGCACAGGGAACCAATAGTTGGGGCTTGGGAGTAGCTGTCCAACCTCAATGTGCACAGATTGAGAGTTCAAGATATAAAAGGACCAATAACGGCGCCGGCCACGTCCTTACGGTCATCTGGGAAGGGAAGGGATGTTGGTGTGACATCCGTTGCTACTAGAGACCGAGAACACCTCTGGATCCCCACAGTTGTCACAGGAAGGATTTTGGTTAGTTGGGACAGGGTACGTTATTACATGGATCAGGATTCACCTTGGTAAGTGATGCGATCCATGCAACCATTATTAATTAAAATTAGAACAACAATAAATTAATTCAACTATTTTAGAAAATTACTAACACATGTCGTCATCTTCGATGACGAACTATACAAAAATTTTGTAAATGTAAAATGTAATAGATATATATATATATTTCAAAATATTATTCTTACTGAAAGTTCTTATGGGAATCTGATAGAAATATGTGTTACTAGTGTATGCCGACACATGTTGTGACGAACCATCCAATTTTTGTATATTAAATATAGAGTGATCTGATTTTTCTTCGTCGTTGACACCACATAGCCATCGGGACACTATCGCCCCACAATCCCGTATCCCCCTAGTAAACCCCCAATCAATAACTGCGAAGACTCTAGTTAAAGCCAAGCTACCACTGCACTATGGGGCCTCCCCATGCAAACTGGCGGACAAAAATATTTTCTTCCTTTTTTCGAGCTTATAAGATGTTTTTTATGTTTTCATAGCAATGAAATGTTGTTAAATAACAATTCCAGTCATTTCGCGACTAACTTTTGAATATTTTGACTCTTTAATTAAAACTATATATAAATTTCCAAACGACATCGAATTTTTATTCGCAAAATACCAAGAACAAATAGGCAAGAACGCTTATTATAGTAAAATAAAAATTCCCGGGTGGAAACCCTTCATTGGACTAATGAATGTTTGTGCCAGCCGCGCGTAATACGAATGCCCGAACAACAACCTGGTTCAGAGACCTCCATGATCAACAACCCACAAGGCGGCAGTATTCCAGTTGTGGAATGTGATGCAAACAAAGACGATATGATAAATTTCATATCAAAATCAGATTTGTCTCACCAAAATAAATGTCTTCGTTCCGGACATACATCCTAAGCCTAGGATATTATCTTCATATTTATAAACATATAATTATAATACATAGATGCAACTGTTATTTAAACTTCACACGGGGAAACTCGTTCATCCAGCCACGGACACTTCCTCTCCGCTGAATCTCCCACCCCACTAAGAACACACCCATTCCGGGAAAACAAGTCAATCCTCTGGATCCAATGAGAATATGCACTCACCATCCCAAAATGAGCGAAATCCGCAGTAAAGTGGAAAAGACAGCAAAGAAAAACCATGACTAAACGAGTTTTTCCGTGCAACATGATCTGTAATGACAAAGAAAGTATGAAGTGGTGTGAAAGAGTATCGTGAAGTTATATAAGTAAATGTAAGCTAATTCTTTGGGAAGTAAAGAATTGATTGTATGCAGTACTGTCAACAACTGAAATTTATTGGAATCGAAACAGCTTCATAAATAAAGGTTATCATAAAACACCGCAAAACACTAGTATTGCATTTTGAAAAGCAAAAAAGCAAATAAGGGAAAAATGGCTTGATCTCACCAACTTTGCGAAACATTGTCCGTTTCCTACGAAGTTTGAAGGTTTTTTTTTAAGTCAAATGCGGCCATCCAAATTTATCCTTTCCGCCAATGATTAGCGACGCAAGATTTTGACACCAGATCACTTTCTCAAACACACTTTCTCTCAATGCAAATATTTTTTTATAACATTTTTAAGTACACTTTACAAACTAAATAGATTCTATTTAGGTATAGGTATTGGGAAAAAAATCAGAATTCACAAAACTTTTTGCAGTGACATGTCAGAGACACCATTTTTGGTATGTTCTGCAAATTAAAGCGATTAAATCGTGATTCGAGAAAAGCATCATGAGGGCCCATTCACAAACTACATGACGTTTTAGGTTGTAAGAGGGTACTTGTCTGAGCGTTAAGGGCTTTATAAATTTCAGATCCCTGCCATACATGAAGCATTACTAGAGGCTTGGTGTGGGTTGATTTTAGCGTTATGTAATTTGCGAATGAAACTTAACCGCTGAGTGGATTAACCTGTTTTTACAAAAAATCTCAGCAACCTAATCGCAAGCATCGGATATTCTATCTGCAGCTTTCGGTTATTTTCTCCAGTACGGGTTATTGGTGAGAATGTTTTGATTTTAGAGTTTCACCTATACTAACGTAGTGCTACAAATCGAAAGCGCATGCCACCATTTGGCTACGGGTGCCCCCAGTATTGTCCAAAAAAGTTTTGGTTAATTATGTCGCTATACTAATGGAAATTGTGAAATAAAAATGATAGCTGACATAGTGTGGTTGTTATCCATTCATCTGATGTGCGAAAGCAGGTATGTTCATTCAGAAAACTCTTTTATTGGGCAAAAGAAAAACTCTAGCACAGCCAGCCTGCATAAGTCAAAGAAACATGGCTGCTAGAAAACCGAGTCAAAGTGATTTTTCACGCAAGATAATTCCTTTTAATAGTTTAAGAAGTGTGTAAATTTAGAGTTATGAAACAGATATTTGTTTGATACACTTTTCTAAAGAAGCACTGGTTAATATCTCCCTACAAATCGACGTATTATCGCTGAAATATTGATTAATTTGCGTGATGAGCCAATCCCAAGTAACAATTCAAGACTTCATAGATTTATCTAAGTTTTTAACGGCTTTATCGCTGCTTTGATCAATACCGCGAGATTACCCTTATTGGAAGACTTGTAGCTATCTTCAAAATCATAATAAAACGTTCAATAAAACCACAAATGTCAAATGCTTTATGAGCTTATTAAGGGCCTAATGATTATCTTGAGGACTCTAATAAAACCAATTTTGAAAACTGTCATAAAGCCGAATATATTGGTCTAAGACTTGTCTTACGCATAACCTAAATAAAACATTGTAGTTTTAATTAGGTTTATAATGGTATTGTACAAGAACATAATGTTTATGTTGAACTTGGTGAACTATGGTCAATCGAATGGCTAAAAACAGATGTTTCTGTTCCATGTTCCCCAAATATTTTAAACAAAGAACATAAAAATTACATAAATTTTTCTAACTGAGCATTCGCATATTTAAGATTTTGTTGTTTATTGGTCAAATGCCACTTCTGAAAATGAAACAGATATTATGATTCCAGCAGCCATGCTGGTAGGAAAAAATAATTTTATATCGGCGTAAATCTTTCGCAAAATCTCTTGCAATGCAGCGATTATTATTAATGACAATTAGTAATAATCGCTGCATTTCAAGATGATTTTCAAAATTTGAAGCACGAGAAATGTTTCCTTGCAAATCGGAATGCCACCAGAGGAAAAGGCAGCATATTACTAATTAATTGGTTGTAAATCACAGTATTACAACGGCGCACTTGAAAAAACTGATTTTCTTACCTGTTTTCACCAGAAATTCGAACGCGCAGAAAAATTTGCAAGCACGCGAACGAATTCTGGGCGTCCAATTTCCAATAATTGAATATTATTTTCATCCATGCCCGTGATGTTGTTTTTAATTTCATTCTTCCATTTGAATGATTATCCTTTTTTTTTTCAAAACAATAACAAAAAGCTCCACGGAAAAGAAATTTCCTTTTTTGACAGCGGTTTTATGGAACTCTTATGAATAACCTTAAACTTGTTTTGAAGGCGATCTCAAGAGTGGTCCACTTAGTCATAACATAATCTTGTAGCGGTCATCAAGAGGTTGTCATGTAGATTTGAGTTTTATTGCTAATCTTGAAAATTTACTCTCCAAAACTGCTAATAGAGTATGATAAAACTCAAAATGTTACTTGGGATGTTACATCCAGGCCCAACATTACCGCCGGTTACCCTATTTGAAACAGGCCGATAGATATTTGGAAACGCGTGTAGATCACATTCTGTTCTATGTACCACATAAACTGCCATCATACGCACCTTAGTAGCACAATTCAGATCGATTTTGTTGCTGCAACTCCAATGTGACTGGACTTGGTTGCATATGAGTCATAGTGACTGGTATACGACAAGTGTGCTACTCGGGCATATTTGTCCCATGTTTACTGAGATTTCCTATGTACATGGGACAGCTATGCGTATAAAGGCAGTAAAGTATGTGACATATTTAGTTACGGGTGAAGATCTAATAGTCTTATACAGGTCTATAGAAACATGATCAGCAATTTAACATGAATTCCTAGTTTATAGACCATTCAAGAATTTCCTGGACGATACAGTTCCACAAATCAACCAGCGTAACGATGGACTCTTCGCATCTAACTTAAAGTCGAATCACTTCACTATGATTTATCAAAATGCGTTATCAAATGTTTATCATTATTTCCATAGTTTCTATGTCTTCGAAAAACTGCCGGATGGTGCCTGATGTAGACACATTGAAACATGTAGTTCTTCATCGAACGAACCTATCCAATTACAACTACCGGCTATCTACATTTTATTAATTTTCATGCCTTTCTCGTATACAAAGTTCACGTTAAAGCTATATGTTCACTTCAAAAACATACTTTTTATAGGAGACCAGGAAACCCAGTGTCTCCCACGAATTGAGGTGTTGTCAGTGTGTGCGTGTGTTGTGTATTTATGTACGTGCGCAAAGAAACTTTCATCATTCGACGGAGAATCCTGTTCCATTGTTTTCTATTGAAAATGGGCCAGATCGAACTATGGGATCATAAGTTATGGCCAAAATATGGCTTTCACAAAAAAAAACACTATAAAATTACACTCAAGCTTTTTTAGTTTATCTAATGCGCGAGAAAGGCACCAACACCACTAAGTGGATCAATCAAGGTTTTTAATTTGTTTATAATTTCTGGAATAGTGTCTGGAAATAAGTGCACGATTTCTACAGCTTAAAAAGCATTGAATAAAAAATGGAATCCGAAAAGTCCAGTAAATTTCACATTCCTTCTTAAGCCCACAATATTAATTGGTCTTCAGTGCCAGCCTGTACCAGACATATTAACTGTTTGTCGTCAAGATGGTAAATGAGTTCAAGATCCTATTGTTAAGAAACCACAGGGCATTCTCGCTCGTTGACTGATCCGTGAGATCCGCGTCACCCAGATTTGCCAATCAGCAAAATGTTAGGGAGCCGCAATATCGTTAATTTTAGTATATGTCAAAGCTAGTAACGGACACACCACGTAAATCGAAGCACATCTATCCGATCGAATCTGCATGTAGAATAGCAGGATGGCGCGTTTTCCCCAGCTGAAAAGCCAATGTTTACTGTACATATTGTAACTTTTTTATTTTTTGACAAAATCACTCGCAGTTTTCGGGAGCCTCTTCGCAATAATTTAAAGATTGTAAATGTCACTTATAAGCGGAATTGAATGACTACAGCGCCACCTAGAGGTACAAATGTAAAGTATGCATTTTTCCATAAATTTAGTCGATTTTTCCCATATAAACTTCATGCTCGTTAAGCATCCACTTACACTTGACGGATCAGGCTGAATTTTTTAGAGTAGCTTCTGGGAGCAAAAAACAGTAGTACAACAGGTACTGGAGTATTATCGAAGAAGCGAGTTTCGGGTGAACTCGATTAGAAGAAACACGAAAATGTAAGTGTAAATACCTTTATAAGCCAACATGAGATTGAACTAACTTTTTGTGTGAATTACGTACACCCAGTTTTTTTACGCGGTTGGAATTCATTAATTTCTCGGTTAACCTGAACTTACACAGCTTTTTAACTACCCCCTGAATTTTCTTTGATTTTTTGTGATTTTTTTCGTGGGGTTAACTCATTGATGCTGAAGGTCTTAAACGACTAAAGCCAAACCGTGCAAAAAAAAAACCTGGGTCTATTCGTATTGAATAATGCCAAGTACTTCGCATTACCCGATTCCTCGAATTATTGCACTCGATACTTATCGAAAGCGTTTCAACCCTGCTTCTACAAGCACTCACGCCGAACCTTCAATTCTGAGCCATGACTGGTAGCTGCAAGTGGCAAAAAAGGAAAGCTCAGAAAACATGTGAGCTCAAAACTCTATGCTGATGCAATCTGACAGCAGCAGACGGGAATATGAAATGATTCATTGCTTTCGAGGTCTGTCAGAACGTCAGCGAGTCTGAAGTATGATATCCCTACAGCGATTTATATTTTCGCTGATAACGACCTAACAACGTGTTTGACATATTTATTTAATTTGCATGACTTCGTTTCGTACATTATTTTTCATTCCGATGTATCAGTGCTGATCGGTTTGCGCGCAGAGTGACGTCTGACGTTGAGGCAGCGGAATACAAATGGGCACCACCCAGAAACAATCGCTCCATCAGTCCGGCAGCGTGGCACCCCACATGCGGATCTGCAGCACATGTGTAGGAGGAAGTGGTCAATATAATGTATCAGGTCAGGAATAAATACTGATTGGTTTTGGAAGCTTTATCGAATTTATTGCTTTTGTTATCTGCACAGAATTCTAAATTATTCAAAATTAATATTTCACTAACTGTAACTAGATGTCTTATTTCTGTCCGCTTTCCTCTTTCTTTTACCTTGTTGTGTGATGGAATGGGGCAGCGATTGCTTCTAATCCGCACCACCAGATGATTGCCATAGCCACCGTAGAGCCAACATTCTGCAACCGCCAGCCAGTTTGAAACGCTGAATAGGAATGGACAGATAAAAATAAATGAACGTGTTTGCATTGATTAATTAATCATTCTTGAAAGGTATAAATCAACGGCCGGGAATGAAAAATGAAATTTGTTGGTACTGGAGGACATCACAGTACGCGTACAGCACATGAATGATTGAGTGGACGAAAATAAGATATGAATAAACGGTTGTAAAATGGATCACTTGTTCCAAGTAAAATTTGAAATGTCGCCATTCGTTGGAATGACTACCGTCTTCGGTCAAATTAACTTGACAGATGTATATTCCACAATCAAGTCGATATAGAAAATAAGCAAATTAATCAAACTAAAGAAATAAGTAAAATTGGTAAAGCTTTTAAGGTAAGGACTTTGTAAAATTATGTACAAATCTACACTTACTTATTTCCAACTATACTGCCGCTAACCGCAAGTCGAGCACATCTGTATATGGAAGCCCATATACAGATGTGCTCGACTTGCGGTTAGCGGCAGTATAAAACTACATCAATAAGAAGCTCCATTGCAAGCTTGTTTGATCACTCTAAGTTGCTATTTCATAATGACCAGAGACGTTGTTTATAGATAGAGGCCTGCAAAGAGTGAAGCCGACAGTACCAATCAAACCGTCAAACGCAGTACCAAACGAGCAAAGAAAAACAAACATTAGCAATCGGTACAAAATGCAAGATAAGTATTGTAACCACCATTAAAGAAATTAAGAAAAAGCTTGAAAAGCTTAGTAAATGAACCTATTTTAAGAGATATCATCAGAAGCTCATATATTGTATTTAATAATATCGTCTTGTTGAAAATCAGCAATGGTGCTATAGAACCCTAGCAGCATACAAGTTCCACATAGGTTACCGCAACTCATGTGTGATCAGATTCAGTCACAATTAAGTTGCTGCAACATTTTTTGTCTGATTTGTGTTTCTCGGGAAGGCAGGATATATTGTTGTATCATACAACATAACTGTTTACACTCAGAGTCACTTCAAGTTCTCACAAATTTCTATGTTGCCAATTAGGGGAAATGTTCCGATCTCCATTTCACTGTACATTAGGGTGGCTCAAATTAGTATGGGAAAAACTTTTTTCAAATTTTTTGATGGGCCGCCCTCTTATTCGTTTCTATTTGATGCCCCGATGCTCTGGACAAAATTTCAGCCAAATCGGTCAACGTTTGGGCAGTGCTAAACTCGTTGGAAGTTTATATGCAAAAATGTATGCAGAAACATCCCAAAACAGTGAATTGCAGTTGGACGGCACAACTTACGATGAAGAACTATGATACTCACTCAGATCTTGAAGAATTTAATACAGAATGCTATGCAGAAAACCGCGAGAAGATTAGAGTTTGCCCGGCTAAGTTATTAGCATTTCTCTGAAGTGGGGTTTGAGCAAATTTCGTTTCTTTTACCTTTGAAAAGAAATAAATTCACCCCTACAACACTCCAGTAAAATGCTAATATCTTTGCCTAAAAAACTCTAATCTTCTCGCGGTTTTCAGCATTACATTCTGTATTTAATTCTAAAAAATCTGAATGAGTATCATGGTTCTTGATCGTAAATTGTACCGTCTAACTGCAAATCACTGTTTTTGGATATTTCTGCATACATTTTTCCATATAAACTTCCAACGAGTTTAGCACTGCCCAAACGTTGACCGATTTGGCTGAAATTTTGTCCAGAGCATCAGGGCATCAAATAGAACCGAATAAGAGGGCGGCCCATCAAAAAATTTGAAAAAGTGTTTTTTGAGCCACCCTACTGTACATATATCCATCTCATCGCTAAACAAAGAAATACGGCACCAAATTCGTCGCTTCTTTTTGTCAACATGCGTGCTCACTGCTGAAAAAAATCACAAAAATCAGCGTGTACCTTTGATTATTGCATGAAGGACTAATAAATGCTTTCCTGGGACTAGCATTGCAGTTTCGGTGAATTCATGTCAGAATACTACTTAATTAATATCGAATGCGATAATGATACAGTTCCCTTGATGATGATGATGGTGGTGGTCCCGCTGTATACCCCCACAAAGGTTTGAGTTAGACGGTTTACCTTTAAGATAATGAATTAAATTTAATAATAATATAATCGGATTTGCAAAACAAATAAAAACCGATCTAATTAGCATCACAGTTATAAACTACACAAACTTCCAATACTATCCAGCAAAAAATATGAATTGAAAACTAACCTGTTTACAGAGAAGGGTCACGTTCCTAATTTTTTTTAGATGCTTTATACAAAAAAGGTGACATAGTGGCCTTACAATTTTGCAAACTTCTCTTGCAAAAGTGTATAAGGCTTTACATTTTTAGCATAGGAATCTGTCATTTTCGCAAACGACTAGTTCTTACACAGGTTTTAGTAGCTTCTTTTATATAATTGTGAAAAAAAATCCAACATCCGCTACTTTTGTGTAGTGACGTGTGTATAAACAACCAACGTCACCCATTACATAACACTGGTCGACAGTACATCTGTACTCGCGATGCTCATATGTTGCATTTGGAGTTCTCGACCTCTAAAGTTGACTGGTTACTTGTGTTTTTGTTTGATTGGTAAAATTCCGAGATTATTTGGCAACAAAGTTGGAATAGGTACTTCGCTTCAACGTCGATGAAGTCATTCGCATGTGTGCATGGTTGCATGTTAATATAAGTTAAAATACTAAGTTATTACGAAATCTGAATTTGCGTTCAGCAGCATATAAGCATAAAAGCATATGGAGACGCATGGTTCAATTGTGCAATGATTCATCTTGTGACTAAACTTTTTATGCAAATTTAATCACATCCATTTTTATTAAATAAATGAACAAGTGTGCAAGTATTTGTATGGAACGTATTATGGGAAACCTGAACCTAATTGCATGTTGGGAAGTACATGCTCTTGGTTCACATGTCGATTGACATGATTGTAAACAGCAGGCTCCCAGGCGTCTTCGAAGCGATTTTCACATTTCTTTCACGGTTGTCTTATTCACCTCGTCTATTTTCCTGTAGTTTGCTAGTTTGTTATGTTTCAAAGGATCCTAATTTTTTGCAAGATCAACTGGAGTACGGATGCTGTCAAATTAGTATGATGCAGATGTTCAAGGCTCTTCAAATATTCTGCACTTCAAACCGATTGGTCCACAAGATCAACTACGACCGATATCAGATCGAAAGCAACCCAGCATGTCCATACAAGTCCCTTAGGTCCTTGCATATTATGTGCAGTTCAAATTAGATTGATGCACATGTTCTAGGTCTTCCAAATTGTTCTGGAAGATCAACTACGCTTGATATCCAATCGAAATAAGCCCAGAATGTCCATACAAGTAACTATCCAGTCATCACAAAATCGTATATGATGCTAAAGTGGAGGCGATATACGTACATGTTGTATATAGGGAAGTACCTTTATCGCCTCCACTTTAGTGTTTTATACTGCATCATATACGATCTTGTGTTGACTGAGTAGAGCCCTTGCGTATAATATGCAGTCCTAATTAGTGTGATACAGATTTTCTACGTTTTCCAAATTGTTCTGGAATTAGGAATCAATTGGTCTACAATAGACTGGCCCAGGAAACAAAAAGTTGTCTAATTCCACGGGGCACCCCCCAGGATTGTGTCTTTGGGTGAGAAAATCAATCTCTGAAAATTTCAGCTCAATCGCTTGTTGCATAAGCTGGCGCATTTGATTTGAAGTTTGTATGGGGATTTCAGCCTAAATGTATAGGAAAATACACCTCCGTCACTTATTCGATCTGGAATTTGGTTCTGATTGCTCGATTGACCTCAGAATTGCAAAAACGGCAGTTGGTATGCTACAGAACAATTTCACAGAACATTGTATGATGATTAAATGAACTTTTATATAGGTTTCGGCTGATGCGATTCGATCAAAAAACCAAAAAATACACAAATCAGCTCCTTATAAATTAGCCGAAAATTATATAAAAGTTCATTTAATCATCATGCAATGTTCTGTGAAATTGTTCTGTAGCATACCAACTGTCGTTTTTGCAATTCTGAGGTCAATCGAGCAATCAGAACCAATTTCCAGATCGAATGAGTGACGGAGGTGTATTTTTCTATACATTTTGGCTGAAATCCCCATACAAACTTCAAATCAAATGCGCCAGCTTATGCAACAAGCGATTGAGCTGAAATTTTCAGAGATTGATTTTCTCACCCAAAGACACAATTCTGGGGGGTGCCCCGTGGAATTCGACAACATTTTTTTCTCCCCATAGTAATCTGGGCCAGTCTAGTCTACAAGGTCAACTACGCCTGGTATCCAATAAAAGTCAACCCAGCATGTCCATACAAGTCCCTAGAGCCCTTGCCTATTATGTACAGTCCAAAATAGTTTGATGCTGATGCTCCATGTTCTCCAAATGTTCTGGAGCTCAAATAAATTATTCTACCTGCCCAACTCCGTCTGGTATCAACCCACAATCAACCCTGCATGAGGATAAACTTCTGACCGAAAAGCGTTTGATGAAACTGGGTCACTGCGAAGATAAAAGCCAAGCCTTCCTTTTCCACTTGACTTTAATTGCATTCAGCTTCTGTTAAACTACGGGATAGGTGGTAAACAGCTTTCACCGTCCCCTCCAGAGATTGATGGGCAATCCGGGCTCCAAACCCAAACGCGGATGCGTCCGCCGAAATATTGATGCCCAAATTTAGATTGTAATGGGTCGGTATTAACGGCGACTAGAGTATGTACCGAAATCGATCGAACGATGCTTGACATGCTGGAGACAATTCAAACCATGACCATGTGTGTCGTAGAGTGCGCATCTCTTTGACATATTTGCCATAATAAATTATGGCACCTAGGTAGGAACGAAGCGAGGATACATCATGTGGAGGAGGCATAGTAACGATAGCTGAAATTTTCCCTGGACTTGGCCTAATTCCACTACCGTCTAAAGGCTGGATTGATCCACTTCTACTTGGAGGTAAGCATCGGATAGGTCCACATGACTAAAATTCCGACAGTTGGCCATCTTTGCAAAAATATCCTCAGGATAGGATAGGCAACGGATATTTGTTTGGCTCGAGAACACTGTTAAGAACGGTAGAATAATCGGCGCAGTACGAACGGTTCCGTTTGGTTTTCGTACCGCGAGGATTGGTTTCGCCCAGTCGCTGAAATCCATTTCCTTTAAAACACCCAAGCTCTGTGAACGGATCAGTTCGTTTTCTACTACTTGCTCCATGGAGTTTGCCACCGGTCGTTTCGTCCTGAACACCGATTTCGGATCGCCTTTGAGAACCAGCTTGACCGGGGACTTGTTATAGGGTCCCATCTTATTCGTAAGTACTTCGGGAAACTGTGTTTGAAGTGAAACGATTCGCTGATTGGCTTGCGTTGTTATTTGGTTGCAGAATGATGTGATGGGATGATCCCATATACCAAATAAATCAACCCAGTCAATGCCTAAAATGTCGAGGTTGTCGTTAGGAGATGCTATAAGGCACTTACCCTCGCTGGTGATGCCGTTGAAGGTAATGCTGCACTCCAATTCATCCATTAAGTGCAGTGGCTCTCCGGATGCTATACTGGCAGTGCACTCTACTAATTCCGCTTTTGGTTGACCGATTTTAATCCACGATTGGTGTGAGATAATGGAGATGTCGGATCCTGTGTCCAACTGCAGACGAAAAGAAACATTGTTGATTTGGAGTCCGACAATGTTTCGGTTTCTTTCGCTTGGAGAATGCGACCGCATTGACCGCCGAAGAGCAACTTTCCCCCAACACTGTATCCTGCTTGAGATTGACCAAGCTGTTACATTGCTCCACAACTTGCTGCAAGGTGAGTTCCACCGATTCGTTCAGCTTGTTGATAAGCCGCATCCGGATTTCTGATTCCTACTTGGATTTGAGGCCACAGACGTAGGTGAGGCACCTAAATTGTTCCTCCGTCAACTCCGACAGCTTGAAATCAACGTATGCCTTGTTTACATGGCAAGAATACGCCAAGTAGTCATCACCGTCCTCCTTGGTGGTCTGTAAACAGTTGTATCGCCTCCGGAACGTTGATATTGTTGCTCCAAATAACGATTTTAACTTGTCCACAGTTTCTTCGAAGATAAACTCCCGATCAATCTTCGGAAGAATGAAACTGCTGTACCGCTCATGGCCTGTTGGCCTTATTTCCGTAGAAGTAGTCGCAATTTTGACGCGCCATCTAGCTTACTGGCATCTTTGTAGAACAAGTCGATGTATCGAGAGAAGCATGCATCAAAAGTGTGCCCATTGTACTTGTCGTAGATAAATTCCGCCAAGTTGTTTGATAGGGAATCCAGTACTGAATCATCTCAGGACAATTTTTTGACGGCAACCTGCGTGGCAGCCAACTGTTGGGTTATTTGTCTCATCAAGACTTGCTTGTTATTCAGGATTTGTGCAACAGCCTCTGTAAGGTTGCTGGGCTCCGGTTGCCCTCCTGACGCTTGACCTGCATTGTTCTCCGTCATTGCACTTATTTCACTGTCTCCGAATCCACAAAAACGCCTTATTTTGGGACGAACGCGCCATTTGTTTTTCTCGCGCGAAACTCCAATACCTCGTCACCACTGTTGCGATAGTGGAGTGATAAATGGAATACCCGATTCACAAACGATTTAAAATATACTTTATAACAAAAGTTACAATTATAAAAACGTGTCGAATCACTTGCTATCGCAATCAATCTCTCATCGTCACCCTGCTACCCCGTGTGGGTTACTAGCTTCATCACCTAAACCGTAGGTGATTCCGAATCTGCGGTCCTGCCATACTCGTCGAGAAAAACCTAGAACGTCTTCGAACTGGCAGTGCCCGTAACCATCAAGTCCATCTTCCTATCGATAGCCAGCGCAGCCAATGCTTTCGGTATGTGTTAAACGACGTCTTCACAAACCAACAGTGAAAACGCTCGCCCGCCTTAATAGTTGATAACTGTGGAAGTGCTGAATGACCACCAAGCTGCGAGGCGACAATGTCCCAATGAGGGATGTAATGACAATAAGAAGATGAAAAAAGTACTGTAGATTTTGTGATCCATCCGAATGGAATGTAAGTTGTTGAAAATTGGGATCCATCTAGATGGAATGCAAGTTGTAGCGAAGGAATCGGTCAAGACATATGGTTTTTACAGCAGTTCTAATTCTGAAAAGCCCTTAAAAACAGAAGTTAGGTACGGAAAGGTGAAATGGTTTTCGAGGTGGATCAATCTAGTGAAAGATGATTTGCGGACCCTCTGTAGACTGCGCGGTTGGTGATTGACCGGGCAGAATGGACACATCTTCTATGTACTGCACATTCTAAGTCCTAGTCATAAAAATGTGGAATATATGCCCAAACTGAAATTCAATTGTAATTATTTGAACAGTGATGTTATTCAAACACGACTGGTCATATATCTCGGAACAAATAACGATTTGAATTCAAACAACTTCAGTTTTATATTGAAAGGCTATAATTTTGATCTATCGATATACTAAAACGTATCTCAGAATGTTCGGTTGCAACAAAAGCAATGTTGTTAACTCCTTAGTACCAAACAAAACCGACACATAAAAAGAAACGATGGCTCAAACCCAATCTGGACGAGAAACTTTCATCGCCAGCTCGTTGTTGGTGGCAGTTGTCTCGCGATCATAAAACAGAAATGTGTACACTGCTCAGTGCTGGGGAAAATTAATTTATGGTGATTTTTGATCCCCTCTAACGATTTTTAAACGGCTGTTCATTTTATTTTGTGTCATAAATTTCGGCTCAGAAGCGCGTTCTCCTGCTCTCTTCCTGGCCATTTCGCCTGAGAAAAAAAGCCGAAAGAAATGGTTCCCCTCACACCATCCACGCCGAGAAATTTATATCCATTAATAAGAGCGTTTCAAAACACTATTCGAAATGAGGCGCTCTGTGGCGTGAGAGAAGTGTAAGATAAATAAAAGCTGCTGCCAAAGAGATATATATTTTTCCACTGGTAGCATGTAACAACATTTTGAAAATGTCTTGAAAAGTGTTCGGCTAGGGACCGGCTTGATGTATTTTATGGCGTCAACGGGAGAGAAACGAGTTGATTAACTTCGATGGGTGAATCACATCAGCTGTCGTAGTCAGCAGGAGGATGTTGTTTGAGATCAAAAGTCGTGTAGCAAACTAATGTTCAATGTATCATTAATCTATCGAAAACCTACGATAATATGCTTGCCAAATAATAATTCTTCCATTAATTTCCAAACTTTTTTTTATATTGTCACAATGAAACAAAAAAAACTCTTCAATTTGTAACAACAAGTTTCAAATTATATTCAAATCATTAATGCATCCCTGAGCTTCATATGAACAACATAAGACAGCAATGATTCTAAATCCGAACATGTGGTTACATGCCATTTCAGTTTCCAGACCCAACACCCTCGCAGAGTGGATCGGAAAAGCACAGAGAATTCAGCAACAGCGAAACCACCGCTCTGCCGTCGCCTTTCCATTTTCAGCGAGTGATTTATCACCAGGGTATAGGTGCGCAATCAATCATGCTCAGAGCAATATTTCATAAGTATAATAAATGACTGAAAGCCTCTTTGTTAACGATCATACTTTATTAGCGAGCATTAATAATATCTAAATTAATGAAACGCGAGCTGTCAAACTGTTGTTGTTTGGTGCCTTGTACCGTGCCGAGCCTTTTTGGCATCATCGAGAGTGCTGTTCCGGAGGGAAAAGGCAATATACTGTGCGCTGTGCCATGCGGGTCTGGTCTAGGTGACCGGCCATCAGCGTGAGGTTGGCCTTTGATGAAGCGATGGATGCCATGTGGGCGCTCAGAAGTGCCGGAGACCTGCCAAGCCGAGGAAAATGAAAAATGAATTAAAAAGAACGTGAGGTCAGAAAGGTATGCAATAAACAAAGTCAAACAAAAAAAGCTTCATCTATTCACGAAAGAGCTTGTTTCGACGTTAACGAATCGTTGAAGTGATTACTGTTGACTCGCTCACTGGAGTGAGTGGCCAGGCTCGACTGACTACGGTGCCCTGTCCCTGTCATGACTCTGTGGGGTGAGATGATGGCTTGCTGGGTCTGACTGATGAGGCCGCCAACTGAGCCGTAGCCGAATGGGGGGTCGCTTGAACAGGCACCGTAGAAACAGGACAGGGGCAAGGTTTCGTTCGTTCAATTGTTGCCTACACGTCAAGAGCCTGATTTTCTGAGATTAAAAATTAATTGATTATGATATTTCAGAACATGATTGATTGCTCAAATGACCAGCGCAGAATGATGGTATCTGCTAATAATTAATAGCACCAAGCGGCGATTTCAATCGACTATACGAGCACCGTTTGACGGGTGAACATTTGCATTTAACGAACTATCGTTAGCCAGTTTTTATTTATGTTTGATTGAAGTAGGGATTCTCGGTTTCGTTAAATGTTGGGTTTGAAACTTCATACGTGACGGGCGTTCGGATATAATTTTACTTGAGTTATTTTTATTGCGATGTAGCTATTGTCTGAGTTACAGAATGATGGAACATTTTCGACTTCATAGTCTCTATGCGACTAAACAATTACATGCTTTCAATTTTCATTTTCGTTTATTTAGCTTACATCTAAACAGATAACACTGAATCAACAATCTTCGAAAGCACCTCACGCTCGCCAAGCCATTCTAGGTCAGCCCACCTCGTTATTGCACTCCACTGCACTGCTGTCCGTCATTCTTGCAAACATGCCCTGTCCATCGTATGCTTCCGTCTTTAGTTACGTTGTGGATGCTGGGTTCGCCTTAGAGCTGGGCGAGCTCGTAATTCATCCTCTACACACCGTTTTCTTGCACACCGCCAATGATGATCCTAAGCACCCGTCTCTCGAATACTCCAAGTGATTGCAAGTCCTCCTCGAGCATGGTCCAAGTTCATGTCCTCAGAGGACTACCGGTCTTATGAGCGTTTTGTGCATGACACATTTGGTGCGGTGGTGAATCTTTTTTGACCGCAGTTTCTTCTGGAGCTCGTAGTATGCCCGACTGCCACAGATGATGCGCCTCCGATTTTCACGACTAACATTATTATCAGGCGTTAGCAAGGATCCAAGGTAGACGAATTTATCGACCACCTCCAATGTAACCCCGTCTATCGTAAAACTGCTTGCTAGGTAGGCTCTGTCGCTCTCGGTTCCGCCCACAAGCATGTACATTAAATTTTTCTTTCTCGAGCTCGGCAAAATCGGGAACCGCTGTAGCTCGAAAAATTTCAGAACTGGAATTCGGCAAAAAAATTGGTTTATTACTGATTTTCGGCAAATATTTACCGTATCTCAGCAACTGAAACGTCGCTTTTACTGAGACCTTAGCAAAAATCATATTTGCTGAAACTCGGCAGTGCCCACCTCGGGAAAATAAACAAAAAAAAGGCGGTTTTTATGGAGGTCATGGAAAATTGCCTCTTCTACCTTGTTACAGAAGTAATCCACCGCGTCGTTGATATGACTGGATGCACGTTGATCAGTGCACTGTACTCGGTCCGCCGAAAATCTAATGAATATATTTCGGGAGACTGTTCAACACTATAGGCGAAGGCAAACTTAATGACAAAGTTAGGGCGGGGTGGTCAGCGTCAAGATCAACCAACGAAACAGTTGAACTCGGCAAAGCGTAGTTATTCACTAGTACGAGATCCGATCGTTGCGAGTTGATAATCGTGCAATCGTTCTTTCGGTCAGGGGACAAGTAAACTACATCGACACTTAGTGGTTTTTGAGAAATTTCAACAACAACCCGCAGCTGCTCGAGCGTTTCTTAGATAGGCGCCGGGTCGATGTAGCTGGCCATTTTATTGGAGACAGCAACCAATACTTCTACACTGCGTGACTTGTTACTGTTCAGGTTAGATCGGTCGGTCCTGTATATGATGTAGAGTGAACCGAAAAGGTGTGTGGAGTAAATACGATCGTCAAGCCAGGTTTCCGTTAGGAAGATCAAATCGTACGCTGCCTTCGATACAGACAAAAATAAGGTATCAATTTTTGTCCTTAGTCCACGCACATTCTGGTAGTAGACTTGAAGAATATTAGATGAGCTTTCGAGTGAGTCAGTCGAAGTTGCAGACTGGAGAGCTTCACAACGGTTGTCAACCGGAAATAAGAGTAGGTCGAGAGACTGATTAACTTCCTGCATATCTGGCACGAGTGGTCTTGGGTTAGATGTACACGCAGTAGTCGGCAATTCAGCAGGGTGTCCAAATCTGGAACGTGGAGTAATTTCAAGTACCGGATGATCAATATCACAACTGTACTTGCCTGACGTTGGAGATCGGAAGCCCCCTATACCATTACCAACTTCAGGACTGGGACGATGACGATGAACAAAGGTGTCTGTGGAGAGCGCGACTGAATTGGCTGGTGCGGGGGCTTCCTCAGTGCTTGATAGAATGTTTCCCGGAATCATTGAAGTTGCTGCAGTACCAGAAATAGTAGTATACTGCATGTTGTCGGCGGCAATTAGACGAAGTAATGGTTCTTGAGGACGCATACTTGCCTGGAAGAAGTTGTCGGGATATCCCGTCACCAACCACGACCGAAGGACCAGGACGGCTCAGATGGCAGGAATTTTCGGGAAGCACGACTTGGTCGGGTGGCTCAAAGACTCCCTCAGTACTGTTGGCAATGCGTCCTGGATGTGTTCAGCGTGTGGTCGATACGGCAACAGAGTCTTCTTCAGGCTTAGGAAACGCAGAAATCAGTTTACGGCTACGATAGGTGATGCTGCAGCAGGAGAAGGGGCTGGATTGGCGGTAGAAGGTCTCCGAAATTGTCCTCAAACTCCCGGAATATAATTCCTTGCGGCCAAGTCGAGGGATCGAGAGCACTATTCTTCAATGCTGGATCAAGTCCAACTTTGAACGAAACGAAGGACATATTGCTGATATCGGCCTCTTTGGTCACCAGCTTAACCACTTCTGGACCGCTTTCTAGTTCCAAATTTGCTTTTACCATTTCAGAAATTTATGTATCTTATGTGGCAAGTACAATGCAATGGGTACACTATGCCCAGGAAGTCGAGAATGTTTCCAATCCTACGACTTTGCTCGCAAGGCTACTGGTGATGATCTTTTACATGCATTTATATCTTAAACTAGGTGTTTCGTGTTTGATTAACACTTTCATCCATATTTGCTATGATGCATTTTAAGTAATTATTAATACATTCAATTGCCTTTGGCAGTTCACATTTTTACTTTGGTTAAATTGATTACTTAGTTTTAACTTAAACTAAGCCTAACCTTATAAAAACTAATAACACAAGGAACTGATCGTTGCAATAAAAGATTAGAAATTCTATGAAGTTCATTGGTACTATACCAGGGAGGTAACTTCAGACTTCAGAATCATTTTCAAAATTTTATTTTGATTCCTCTGAAGTATCTTCTTTTTGGTATTACAGCATCTAGTCCATATTGATACAGCATACAACATGACTGAACCAAAAATTTGTAAATCTAAAATGTGTTCTACAGGAAAATGTTTAGATTTTCTATTTTTTTTTCTTATTTATTTATCTATTTTTTCGTCTTCAGCTATGCTGTACAGACTGCTGCTTCTTAAATTCACTTACATCTAGTAGACGCTTAATGCTGTTTTTAAAGAAAGTCCTGTTAACGTTAAAATCAAAATCAGACAAGCCATTGAGAAGGTTGAAACATCTTTCTAGCGGATGGTTCTGGCCGAAAACGGAGGTATGTCTTCTAGCCCAAAATAGTTGGGAGCGGCGAGCCAGAATATAGAAGGTGAAACGCTGTAGTAGCTCATCACAGTCCAGCCGGTGGCTTAGCACGTCAAAGGCGAACATCCTCTGCAAATATGCACGTCTTTTGTGGAGCGGTTCCAAGTGCATGAGCAGACAACGATCCTCGAACTGTGGTAATCGCAAAGGATTGGTCAAGGGCAACCTCCTGAGGGCGAACCGGATAAAACTACGTTGAACTTGTTCGATACGGGCTGACTGCACTTTATGGGACGGTGCCCAAACTGGTACCGCATATTCAAGTACGCTGCGAACAAGACAGCTGTACAAACTTTTTAAAGCATACACGTCGTTGAATTCCGCGCCGTTGCGACGAATGAAACCGAGCACTGCAAATGCTCGCTGAAATTGAGTGGATATAGACACTGAATGGGGCCCTCCTTAGCCTAGCGGTAAGATGCGCGGCTACTAAGCAAGACCATGCTGAGGGTGGCTGAGTTCGATTCCCGGTGCCGGTCTAGGCAATTTTCGGTTTGGAATACACGAAAGCAAAAAATGGTAACTTGGCTAAGAAACCTCGCGGTTAATAACTGTGGAAGTGCTGAATGAACACTACGCAGCGAGGCGGCAATGACGCAGTGGGGGATGTAATGCCAAGAAGAAGAAGAAGAAGAAGAAGAAGAAGAAGAAGAAGAAAATAGACACTTAATATATTTGTTACATTTGGCTTGAATGCTTTCAATGTGATTTTTAAAAGTTAATTTTTGATCTAGCGGAAGTCCTAAATACTTAGCTTCTCTAGGCGAATTGATTTGTGCCCAATTCGTAGTGACCAAATGTCTGCTAGGTTTCAAATAAGAAGCTCTCGGCTTATGTGGGAAAATTATAAGCTGAGTTGTTTTGGAAGCATTCGGGGAAATTTTCCTTTTACCACAAAGGAAAATTAAAATTCAGCACAGCGATTGTATCGCATTCTGTGGATCTGGCCTCGGTGTGTTGGAGCAAGATTGGTATAACATGTTTTCACAGACATCTAATGATTTGTTGGGAAGAGTTTCGATAGATGTCATAACCTTTTTGAAGGTCACTAGCGCATAGCCCTTGCGACCTACACTTCAGAGCTTCAGGAGCGGCAGGAACTTTGTCCAAGGGCTTGACGACCCCTCCCCATGGCCACTGCGAGTTAGACCGGGACCATCGTCCCTAACCCCTAATCCCAAGGCGTCAAGCGACCCGTGCCGAGGGGATGCATGGCCAGGGGGGTGAAATAATAAGCTAGGCCTTTAACGGAGCCTGTGGGGTATCTGGGCACCCTCCACAGTAATTGTCCCTTACCGCGTCATGCTGGGCTCTGGCGTGGTGGACCTCTTTTCCCGAGCAACTCGTGGGACCAAAATGGAAAACCAAGTCAATTCTTCAATTAGTGGTAGTAGTGTAGGCGACAACCCCTTCGCAAGAGGTGGGTTGTTCAGGTCTCCGCCTAGGAGGCCAGAGGAAATAGTCGGCAGCTCAGTGCGCAGCGCCAGCGTAGGTCACTCAACCTTCCTCTCGGCTAAAAAAACGCCGGTAGGGGTTATTGACGGCCCATGGCTTGTGGAGGCGATGAACCGCAAACGCGATGGCCTTCGAGGTGGCGACGGAACAGCTGGACGCCCTCATCGACTTTGCGTCATCGAAGCATAATATCAGCAAGGACCTCAAGAGGAGCTTGCAGAAACTTCGAAAGTCGATGCTGGACGCCAAGCTTGAGAGGGCGGTCGGGACGGCCAAGTGCGAACCCGTGAAATCCGTGGAGTCGAGGTCTACCCAGACTGAGGTCCAAGGATTCGCGGACTCGGGCAAGGTCGAATCGACCGAGGGATGAAGTTGGCTGGAACGCCGTTTTATCGGCTATCGCTCAAATCGTCTCGGAGCTACACAGAAAGTGGCGCGTGGACTCAAGGATGGCTAGTTCAGGCGCAAATAAGAGGTTGTCCAAGGGATCGGAGTCGGCTTCATGGGTCATACCGGTGGTCATGCTCTGTGGTCGAATTCGATCCTCTTATCGAACAAGTGGCCGCGCGAAGAACAACATGGTATCGTCGCTTTCGCGGCGTTGGTCAACCGGGCGGGTTCCGAGCCCGAGGACGGAAAGGGGTCCTCGTCAAGGCTGGGGCAGGCGTAGGCACCGCGTCGGCAAGTCCCTCTGTGTGCTGGCGAATAGGCCCTATCGCAGAAAGGTCAATTTGGAGTGCACGCGGCATCATCATTCTTGATACCAGTCGTGCAGAGGGAAGCACGCGCGAAGTCGACCCTTCCCACCTTCCGAGGACATAGGGCGTGGTAAGGCCACCTGGAAAGCCGGCAACGCGCTGGCACGATACCAATGTGTTCTTCTAAAAAAGCGAGTTACGATGTTCGGTGCTGCAAGGACACGCAGCTAACCTCGAGGGTGCGTTGTGCACTGGCCCCCCTTTGAAGCATTACTTTCTGGTTGTACCGAAGGGACTATGGGCTTGGCGGCAATGGAAACGGTTTAGCGGGTCGGGGATGTAGTCCTGTCTCCCTCGGTGATCCATAACCGCGCACTTCCTGGTCAGCCCAGGATGTCTGTTGAGCAGATTCCCCCTCCATTGCTTAGGAAGAAAAAAAAAACACTTCAGAGCGATTCGCGAATTCACTTGCGGGCAAGCCAAAATTTTCCACATATATCATCTGATATCTTTGAACTGAGCAGAATGACCTGAGCATGGTTTGAAACACGCATCACGCTTCTACATGATTATAGATCTAACGACCTGAACTCCTGTATTTTGGATGAATTGAAATGTCCCCAATTGAATACTCAACAAATAAATTGCATTGAAATAAATTTTGATAACGAAAATTATTTTAAGCTTTTAGAGGAATATATTTATATGTCATAAGACGAGTTTGTACAATTCCATTCAATTCCATTACTTTATATTCCATATTATTATAAAGTAGTGGAATTAAATGGAATTGTACTAACTCGTTTTATGACGAATTAAAATCAAACATATCACATACATCATTAAAAAATCTACAGCATCTGTCAAGACGTTTGTTGGAACTGTAAGCAGTGCGGTGTACCGAGGCCCAAAGCAATAGGGATTTGATAAGCAAAGGGATTGCGTAATCGGCGTAATCGGTGAGTGGAAGTTGATTTCCCGGAGCACGTTACTGCAGTCAATGTTGTCACGGATGATGTCAAAAATAAAAGTAAATACATTCGGCGCTTGGAGAGTGTTTGCAAACCAATGAGCGCACATCTGTGCTCATACGGAACGCAACACTTTGAACGAGGTGAGTGTCATTCGGGCCTTTTGAGTATGAGCATGATGACCGTGCATCTCGCAGTTGCTACTCCTTCTACTTCTGATTGACCAGAACAATCGCAATTGCACAAGGAAACAATGGATGGAAGCATGGAATTTGTTCTTCAACCTCAATCTGCAAAGTCCGAGAGCTCTAGTATCTGAATGGTCGATAACGGTGCTGGCCACGTCCTTACGGTCTATCGAGGATGGGAAGGAATTGATGATGCAATCACTCGCCCACTGCAAGCCGAGAACACCTCTGCTCTCACCACGAGTTCATGCGGAATTTCATCGGAATTTCGGTATTAGGTATACGATTGAAGATGGAAATGGTACGAAAGCCCATTTTGAGTTTTAGCTATTGCTAGAACATGAGAAACATATTCAACCCACGACCTCTTGCGTATAAGGCACAAGTGCTTGCCATATGACCACCAAGTCCGTTGAGGTGAGTGTCATCCCGGCTTTTTAAGGGTTAACACAAATGCCGAACAGACAGACATTTGCTCAATTTGTCGAGCATTTACCACTGTCGGTCCTTAAGCTTCCTAAGAAAATAACGTTTTTGAAGTGATATGATAAACTTTCGGTGCAATTATCACTGTCGATGCGACTCAATATTCATCTGATCTGATAACTGATAACTAACATATATATCACCTAAATTTCTATAATTATAACGTATACACGACGATGAATATAAGGCAAAATCTTTATCACGATTCATGAGTCTTCCACCCCATCAGATTACTCGATTTTTGGTTTTGCCATCGCCAATGCTTTCAACAGTAATCTTGCGGCACCAAATGGTAATATTTTATCGAGGTTAACGTTTCGCCCATGCGTTGCTAATAACTGATAGCGTACATTCAATATAAAGTCGTCAAATTTATGGTTTGATAGTAATCCCCGTGTGTCCTGCTAATCGGGAAGTGTCAATAAATTTTCTCTGAATATAAATAATGTTCCGTTAATTATCACTTTTCTCTTGTGAGCCAGAAATATCGCCCATTTATCTCTATCCACGCAGCCGGCAGGTACAAATTCCTGGCGAAGAAGAGAAGGAAATCGATAAAGCACACCGGGTGACTCCATTAGCGAGCAGCCGCCAACAACGTGCCGGATCGGATATTGGCAATTTAAATCCATTATCGAAAACAAACTCTCCTGGGACCGATATCCAATTACACAAATTATTCATGACATCGTCTCGCTCGGAGGGAAGCGAACCCCTTGGCTTCCTAATTAAATTGATTTCATCAAAAGTCATTTTAAACGATGGCATGATGCATCCCAGCGGGTGTCTTTCTCGATACTTTCCCCACCGAGGCTGATGACGAGGAAAATGATGATGGGAATGGGACTGCCAGGGAGCTCTCGAGATTGTTGCGAACTTGTCAGAATGTTCGTAAGCTTGGCTAATCTTCTCGAGAAGCCGCACCACTTCGCTGTGTTTTCCAATCTGCGATGCGACACACGGTTTTATAAATGGCTCGAAGCCAAATGATTTACGACCTGGCATTTCCTTAATTTGCTTATCCATTAAAATCAGCTTTCTCATATTCACCTTCGAAGTTACCTTTACGGCTGGGCTGTCCTCTCGCTCCGGCAGATGCTGTTGGCCAATGTGAGCATGTTACGGGCCGAGAAGGAAAGAACGAGACGAAATTAATAGTAATCTCTGGTCCATAAACGCTTTCGATTGTGTATGGTAAATGGAAATGATGATAATCATAAAGTTTATTATTTACAGTCAATAATCCTGAATCATGATGCCTTCATCAGTGTGCAACCCGTGTTCGGTCGTCCACAACGGGCATGCTCATGATACGTACTTTGAGCTCCTACCAAGAAGGGTCGTATGCAACTATGGGTATTTTTAATCAACTTCTGCAAAAACTAAAATTGTTTTATCGAGAGGAAAAACAAGACAATCCGTCTACTCCATTGAAGCAAATGCATAACCTACAGTGACTATATGGGAATCAATCTGTCAACAGTTTTATGTCAATTGAACTATCGTCGAATGACATGAACAGCACAACAATGAAACAGGTGGATTTGGACAATAAAAACTTGAACTTCAATATATTATACCATCATTTACATATGAAGGCTTCTTGTGGATAAGAGTTCCAAATAATTTGATCAATGAAAATTCTATTACATTAGCTATAATATTTTCCAAATTATTTGGCAAACAACGGCAATCAATTTCATAATAAAATATGCAGTAATGCATGTCAACCTTTCTTGTTCACCCCAAAATCGACCCACAGTTTTTGGTATCGAAGTTGAGTTCTTCGTTAATCGAATGAAGCATGCATCAAGCACACAAATTTACTACACACCACACAAAATTGAGCGTGTGAGCTCGGTGTGTTCGACTCTTGGCGAAACGGAACTTACCGAGCCAATATCTCCTGATTTGCCGCCTCGACTGGTCGCATATGCATTAGGGCTGTTCATTTTTTTTTTTGAAAAATTCTTCAACTCTCGTTTCCCTATAAGTTTTTCTTAACTCCTGCAAAATGTTGTACCATTTTGATGCCCGTTATGCTATGAAAATTTCCAATATTCATGTAACACATATAGCGTCGATTTTAATTTCAACAATGTTACCAAAAGAGTGCTAACCGAAATTGAGTTTTCGATCCTGTTCAACATTTGAACAATTCTAATGTCGCTCCGCTGTACAACGTTCGAAGGCGGACCGGATAACTCCCTGGAATCTATCTGTTTACGACATACTCAAACGCGCCTGTAGTCGACGTGTATGTTTTCTGTCGTAATTGTCACGAGCCACCCGCTGCGCCATGGACGGTGCGGCATCACGGAGTGAGAACTCGACAAAAGGAGCAAAAAAAAAGATGACACATTTTATGGATATCATAATATTAAACCTATGTAATTGGTGTCGCCAGCTAAAGATATATGCGCCTATTTTCTCCTGTGTTCACTTCTCCATTCGCCCAACCTCTCGCTGCGATTCCCGATCTTGCGCGGGCAGGAGAGATGAAAAATTGCTCTACGGGAGGGCGCGAAACAAATGTTTCACTCCATCCATTTATTATATTTATTTATTAATGAAAACAGACGTATTAAACGATAGTAAATGGAAAGAGGCACTGACACAGCGCTCTGGTGGTAGCGGTCTTGTTGATTCCTCGTTTGTACCTATCATGCTCAGTTATATCATACTGACATCTGCGATCGAAAATTGAAAATTATGCGCAAACGAGTTGCTCGCTGTTCAATAATTTTGAATTGCCTTGAGCGAAACTAACCCGCCGTTATATGGCAAATAGTTGGCCGATATTTTAAAATAATATAACAGATATGAGATTCGCATATAATTTTTAAAACTTAAATAAATCTTGGATAGTTGTTTATGGAAGGTCAACTACCGGGGTTGGACAAAAAGGTTTAGATAAGAAAAATGTTGTCCAAATTAAAATCAGCATATCTTTGCTTACAATAATGCGATTTTGATAAAACTGGGATTATGGGACGCTGAAACTCTTCTAGTTGTCTGTCCTGATTCTAAATCTTAGATAGGTTCACGGGCACTGAAGATGTTGCGGGTCTTCCGAGGATATGTTAACACTAGGAGGATACATTCGCTAAAAAAACTTACGCAGATACATTCGTTCCGAACATCGTTTTAACTAAATTTTCAAATGACTATATCTCAGTCTTTTTTAACCGATTTTCTCAGATTTTTCACCAATCTCTTAGCCATCTCTTCTAGTTTTAAGGCATTACAAAATATTGTGTTTAGGGGGGTTTTTCGCAAGAGCTGTGGGAGTAAACCAACGGTTTCCGAAAAAATCAATTTTGGTAATATGCTCATATTTTATTATTTTTTTTCTTACGTCTTTATTATCGTGATTTTTTATTATTTATAAGTTCATCTCGTTAAATTTTATTATCGAAAATTATATCTATCCATCTAGTGGTGATGGAAATATTTACAGAACATATGAAAGACATCACCTGAAACATGGGAACATATGTTGAGCATCCGTTTTATGAATACGGTGATAATTCGGTGTCTGATGAACTTGCCTTATACTAAAGGTTGTATAACACTACTACAGAAAACAGTCAAAAGCATGTTAGATTCTGTGAAATTGTTGAATTCAATGCAAACTAAACAAGAAACATGTATGATAACAAACTATGATGTTCTAGGATCACTGAATTGTACTGGAATTTGAATTAAATGGTCTACCGAATCAACCACGACTCCCATGATGTCCCCAGCCGCGGTATCAACCCAATCATGTCCTCTGAGTATTTTTCTTTAATTTGCTTTTCAAATCCAAGCCTATGAGATGTTGTAGAATCTTTCAGGAGTTTGAATCAAGTGGCGTACCGAATCAACCACGATTTCGATGATGTCCCAGCCGCGGTATCAACCCAATCGTGTCCTCCGAGTATTTGTCATTCATTTGCATATCAAATCCAGACATATGAGATGATGTAAAATCTATAAATTATCCTGGAGGTTCAATCAAATGGTTGCGTTGCGTTGCGTTGCGTTGGTAACGGAGTATTTCGTAGATTGCATACTGATAGCTGTCATGTATGTCTTTAACTTCCTTTACTCCAAGTGCTTATGGAAGGCTATTTGGGAGTTAATAGCAATCCAATTGGAGGTCCAGAATGATAAAGCATGAAAACTACCATTGCCGGCCACGCCCATCTTCTCCGTTACAAGGAAAGAGAAGGAAATGATGATATGACATCTACTTAACAAGAGGCCAGCGACTCACCGACGCCCTCATAGATGTCAAGGAGTTGGATGATTGGTAGGGTATGTGTTTTAGGAATATCATTATAAGCAAATGATAGAAAATTTGAAATAAGACGTTGGGAGTTATGTTGCTAAGAAAGTTATTGTAACTCCGTTCTCCTTGGTGTTCTTCTTCTAGGGATGGGGAAAGGTATTTAATCTGTGCCCTGGCTAATAAGCCTAGGTTTAGGCGCCATTACCCGCCCTCTGAAACGGGATAAAAAAAGATTGGGAGCTCAAGGCCCTTTTAAGAACATTACAACGAAATATTATATGAAATTGATTATAAAATCATTATATATGGTAATAGACGTAGTAATTATAATGAATATTGTATCGCTCACATAACATACCTCGAAATTATTGTAAATCATATTTCAGTGATCTAAATTTTGATAATTGATAAACCTCTAGTTGGTGTTGAACTTAATCTTTTATTAAAAAAAACACATTAATTAAGTTTTAAAAAATGGACCTCTAGTTAAAAATGTATTATTATAATAAAGGGCAAAGTAAAACTTGTTAATATAAAATAATTTTTCTCTATACATACTCTTTTTAGTGCTAGACAAAATAAAAAGGTGAAACATTACTTTACCAAAAAACGGAGCATGTCAGTGAGGATCTTGGATCTAATAACAAATTTCATATAAATATATGAAATTTAGGTTTAAGAAATTTAATTGAAATGATTTCTTTGAAAATGTCTTATAAAAACTTATTAAAAAGTCCCGTTCATCTGGTTGAAAAATAATTTCAACAACGATTTTCTCGATTGCCTTTTTGGCAGGCAAAATAATAGTGTCAGTCCCAATAAACATGGCGATTCAAGGGAAATTGTCAACTTTTCGAACTACCATACACGAAATAATATTGACAAGCTTTCTTACCTTGCCAGAGATTAAATTTGGCTACAAATGTTTTAGAAAAACGTATAGTTTACTTGATAATATACCAAAGGTAGTGTAAATGATGCTCATTATCAGAAGGATTTCCAACCGATTGATAAAAAATCTTGCAAACGTTTTAGGCTAACTTCTTCTTTACTGACTTATGTTCCCTGTATAGAGATACTCCCAATCCGCATCGAAAAAATACGTAATCATATCAAGAAAAATCCACAAAAAAATTATTTAAAAAAATCATTGGCTTTATCTCACCAACCACCACCCACGCACGGCCAGCCAGTAATCCTACAAAGATGTGAGTTCCGAATAACTGTCACCACAGCCAAGGTGTATATATCAAGGTGATATAATGTGTCAAAACTGTGAGTCAGCCATGTTTGTTCCAGCATTTGAAGTCGAATGAGTTTGTTTACAAACAAACCTGGTCATAAATGTCAAGAATGCAGTTTTCCAACATTGAGTTGTTCTTATCATAAACCATGAAACATTCCAACGAAAAATGTATGGTTTTAATACTGCATATAAAAACGCCAGTCTGACATCCGCAGTAGCAGCATCAACAGCAGCAGATACATTCCTCAATAGGTGGACATTGTATACCGAATGGGCGATATCAACGGAATTGTGATAAGATTATTTTTGTTGGATTCTGGAAATCGGTCACAACAGTTGGATCAATATGGATCGAACGAACCCGAAAATTAGCATCACTAGCAACATATGCCGACTGGAAAATACAAATTGTGCTGCTCACTCCCAATGAACAGTTTTTACAGAAGGACAGGATGAACTAAAGTTCTGTCGTCAAATGTTGACCAATATATTGCTACAAAGTCGGTGGTGCACGCAACGAGCTAGTTCATTTGGAACCCGAATATCAAAACAAAAAGCTTCCAGCGAATAAATTGATGCATAATTTTAGGATTATAGATAGGGACACGGCAGGTATTTTCGTCTGTTCGTCATAGTCTCGAAAACCAATAAAAGAGACGCTTTTTTGTAAAACTCATACGTACCAAATCGTAAGCTCAGGAGAAACGTTTTGCTATAGTGGAGTTCTAGCAAATGTACGTTGCTTTCGTTGGTTTTAGCCCCTATGACGATGGACGGAAATACCTGCCGTGTTCCTACTCATGTGTTTTGTTATTCAGTGGCTTGATTAAAGCACTTTAACCTTTGATACGAATCTACAGATAGATTATTGAGGATTGGCATAAAGTCGTCCTAAGCTTGATTAAAGCGCAATTTATTTCAAGTAGGAATGTTGGAAGACACAACAGCATCTTATAAGGGAACTTTCACCAAATATTCTAGTTAATAAAGCGAACAAATTGTTTTGTTTATTTTTGATTTTGCATTTTATAATATAAAAAACATTTTTTGGGATATGAATAAAAATAAGATTCCATTTGATCGATTATTTAGAACTTAGTTTCATGTATTTCTTGATTAGTTGTTTTTTGTTCGGAACACTATTTTTTTGGCGTCGTTGCCGATGCAAATCTTTGCCGGCTTGTGGTTGCTTTAAGTTCGTTTCTAGGGACACGGCAGGTATTTCCGTCCATCGTCATAGGGGCTAAAACCAACGAAAGCAACGTACATTTGCTAGAACTCCACTATAGCAGAACGTTTCTCCTGAGCTTACGATTTGGTACGCATGAGTTTTACAAAAAAGCGTCTCTTTTATTGGTTTTCGAGACTATGACGAACAGACGAAAATACCTGCCGTGTCCCTATATCCAGACGAGATTTCTTACCAATAACTTCTTCGCCAGCAATTCTTTTACGCTTCCTGTTGCATTGATTTTTGTGTGTTTCCTGTTTTGCTTCGCCAATTGTCGGTAACTGCCCTTGTATTTTTAGGTTGCAATAACGCATTCGTGCAATTGTTCTTATTTTAACATATCGCTGAACAACCGACTTGTCAAATTTCGGGTACTTTTCTGAAATCCTTTTGGTCACGTCGCTAACAACATTTGTTTTAAATCCAAAACCTGTGATTCCTTGGCAGAAAATGAACTCTTTCTCCATTGCTTTTCCCATGACCTGGAAACCTTCAGATGGTACCATCAGTCCACCATATAATAAATTTGCTAGAAATGGTGGCATATGAGCGATGTTCAAGGACTGACTCACTTCTGCTGTTTTACTACCTAAGTCAGGATGTGAATGTTTCATTTTAAATGCCACCCATCCAAGCAAATATGCAAATCCATCCTTCTCTTGGTAGCTTTGAAGGATATCAGATTCCACCGAAATTGAATCCGATGTCGACTGCAGATTTGGGATTTCGTTTTCCATGTCCATTTTCAGCCGGGAATGAGCTTTCTAAAATAAATGGGTCGTCAAGATTACGAAATAAATGATAATTCTCAGCGATTTCATATGAAACATATATACAATATTTAGTGAAATCGTTCATTACCAAAAATAATTGTACTCGTTCACGGTATGGACGCTAAAGAGTGTTTCTTTTAAGAGAAAATACAAGATCTCAACTGGTTTGATTAGAATAAATCACATTTGTTTTCCACTGCTAGGAGGCTGTCTAGTTAGTGTTTTATTGTGGCTTCCATCAAAGCGAGCATCACGTCATCGTTTTCCTACCAATGTTTGAATTGACTTACATTCGGACACGGTCGACGCTGTTATGACTGAATTTCGAGTCATCAGTTTTTACACATTTAGGATAATGTTAATCCTAAACATAATCAGTTATCTATTACAGCGGTAAGCGGTCAACCATTCTCACGCTCGTGTTTATGTGAACGATCTTTGAGTTTTAAATAACATATAAAAAATGGAAATATCAGACAATCCGTAATCCGTCTTTTTCCTTGTGCGTGCTTTTTGTACATGGTGGTGAGGAACCAAGCGTCTCCATGTACAGTTGATAGCCAGCATAAAAAATGATGGCGGCTCAGTTTGTCGTAATATTGATCGGCGGTAGCGGCGTTTTCGGCGTCAGAGGCCCCATGCACGCTCGGACATGTTGTATAACTTTGACTCTGCCCCCGGAAATTTGGTTCGGTCGGTGTAAAGTCGGACCGTCTGTGGGAAGTTGTACGACTGTTGGACAGTGCAACTTGCCCACAGACGCACAGAGGGACGAAAAAATATTCACCCGTAGTCTTGTTTACGCGCGAATGCGCTTTCGAGCGAAAGTTGAAGCGTATTCTCGTTTACGCCAGCAAAATCTATATGGAAACGATTCGAACGAGTCGCATTCGATCAAAAGTTGCTTTCGAATAGGGGTGATTGACAAAACAATCTTTAATAAGAAAATTTTATAAGATATCGATATTTGCTGACTATCCTATCTCTAAAATGGTCACCCTGTTAAAGAACGATTCTTATTGCAATCGGTAAGGAATAATTCTATCAAATACTATGAAAATCTGAACGGGCATATATAAGTTTCACATAGAATCTCTGTTCGACGAAGTTTTGTGAAATATGTACCTGTATGTTCTATATAGGCTTCGAAATCATTTGCAATTGATGTTGGAATCTCTATTTCCGCATTTTTGAACATTTGAGCCGTAACATATTCGTCTCGTTGGTCACCTTGTTCCACAGTGTTCGTGTTACGTTGGGTGATACCTGGTGTTTTACCGAGAATGATAAGTCTTAAACGGTGAATTACGCTTAGTGGAGTCGGTCTATCATTCAAACCACCATTCGTTCTAAGCTGCGATATTAGGTTTTCCAATAAGTCTTGGTTCAGCTGAGAAGAAATAAATTTCAATTACCAATATTAGCAGAGTATTAGGAACTTTGTTACCTTGAAGGTTGAAATGTAGTCTATATTATATTTACACAGCATATCGACAAACAAATTTTTCAGGGATTTTTTTAAAATAATAATCGATCTTTGGAAAGTTGCAAATGATTTGCAGACAACACCTCCTTTTCGAATGCCACGGATATTTGTCATCATGTCAAGCATTGCATTTAGCGCCTGTATTTGATCTGGTGCTGCAACAAAAGATCTTTTGAGATCGAGCTTCGCGTGCTTCGAAAAACATCGAACCAATTGTTGCAAATTTCGATAAATTGTGCAACCAAGGTTGCTTCTTCTTCATCCGCAGTACCATTAAATCGCTCTTTCAACATAGTGGCCGTTGTGTGCGAAAGCAATTTGGCAGCTTTTCCTACATTTTGTTTTTCAGCGGAACTCATGTCCACATGGCCAATTGTCAACATGAACAACGGTGTGAGCTCGCATGTTGCCCGTTCTTCAATTAATGTACGGACTAGTCGTGAATTGACTATCCTGTTTTTCCAGATAATGCCATCTCCAATAAACCAATTCCTTAGTAGCTTAAGATTGTGTGGACTATCTCCAAAGACGTGAATTTTTTCCTGTGTAACCGGATGGTTAAAGAAAGTGTGGTCCTCGGTAACTCCAACTGCTTTTCGGGGCCGGGGCCTTTATCTGAATTGATAGCAACGACAGGATAGCCAATTTTATGCAGCTCTGTTATTATGTCAAATAATATTTCCTTGGTCATCGGTTGATCGAAAGCCACATACACTACTTGTTTCCATTTGGAAAACAGTCCTCTGACCATCACGAACTGCGCGTGTTTATGTGGCCCGATTATTGCATCTTTCGCTATATCGTACTCCATAAGCTGACGGACACTCTTTTCATCGAAACTTATCACATCTCTTTTTGGCATTTTCATTCCTTGAATACATTAGCAAAAAATAATAAGGTGACTTGAGGGTAATTCATATTGACAATAGTTCTTACCCACAATCTGCATCGAGCGTAGTACGTCTTTTAATAGTCCGCTACTCATATCTATCCTTTGGGCATAAGAAGCCAGGGTTGAGAGTCCAGGTAATGAAATGTGCATCTGATCTCTTAGATAGGTGTAGCACCGTTTACTCAAATACCGAATTGCAAATGCGGTAGATATTTCATTTACATTCCAGTGTGGCTTTTTCTTTCTACCAAATATGACATCTACTTGATTTTCAGTTAACACGCTCTTCAATGCATTTTTAAGCTGGGCTATGAAAGTATGGCTGTCAATGTGATTCTTTTCACAAGTTGCAATTTTTGCCTCCATAGCGTATAACTTCTTTCTCAGTAATTTCGTTTCTGTTTCTGTGTTCTTGGCCAATGTTTGATTTGCGAGCTTGAACTCCTTTATCTGCATTTCTTGCTGATTTAATTTCAGATATGCTGCCTGTAGCTGCTCCGAATCTCTCGAGGCCTTTGATTCCGCCTCCGCCAATTGTTTTCTCAGCTCAGCGATCGTAGATTGATCTTCGTCTTCATCCTTACTTTGTACTTCACGTGGTCTCTCATTCATTTCTAAATGCCACTCGCCGCTCAATACGTCATCGTGGTACACAGAAACGTTTGAAGATAACTCCATGCAAATTCCAGAGTCATCCATTGAGTTTGAAGATATTTCTTCAAACCCGTAGCGTTTCAGGAGAAACAAAGATTGCGGGGCGGTGTCTAATGAATTATGGAGAATTGAGTCATATATTGAACAAAGGTAGCCCTTCATATCATTATTATTATAACATGTTAAATCGGTATGCAGCAATGTATTTGGTCCTCGGCAGCTGGGCACAGCTGAAACAAAATCACTTCAAATGCTGTTACAATTTTTGACAAAATAAGTAATTACCCACCTTTCGGTACTAGATGTCTGACTAATTTTGCACCTATAACATCATGCCGGGTTTGATACCTTGAATCGTAGGACTCAGGCTCAAAACGCTCTGAACAAATACCTTGGTTCTTCTGTGGCTTCCACTCACTTTTATGTCCACAAAACCGTATCCAAGCTTCCATTTGCGTGACATTTTTTGGAAAGTTGTGGTAAACAATATTTGGATTGTACTTGGTTACGGAAATTTTATTGATGCACCCTTTCACTGCGCAAAAATATGCCATTTCAAAATTATTCAATCCGCGAACTGATTTCAATTTCGGAACTTGAATGATTACAAACAAACTCATTGGCTGTCACTAAATTTCCCCGCACACTTCTCTCCATCAAACTGACAAAGCGATATCACCTTGATATATACACCTTGACCACAGCTGTACCAGCTGTACCACTTGATATGTCTTCGAAAGATGGCAAAACTGTGCGAAGGAAAAAATCGCGTCCGCTCGCGCGCACGGCACACTTCGATCTCTCTATCCTGGAGGTTCAATCAAATGGTCTACCGAATCTACCACGTTTTCCATGGTGTTCCCACACACTTAAATCATTTCACAGATTTCGTTGACTTTTGCTTCAATTCACCGAAATCCCAACAGCAGAATTGTTCGGTAATTATTTCACCAAATTTTCTGCAATTTTTCCTTTGTTGAACTGTCAAAATCAAGGTTTTACGCAACTGTCAATGGTGCACACAATAAGACTGCGCCCATGCCCGCCATGTGCAATGACCGAGAGGAGAATTTGCTGACAGACAAGATTATGTTGGCAACCAGGTGGAAGGAGCACTTCGAAGATTTGTTGAAAATTGTGAAAATGAAGGTGCATTAAAGACCAGAATTGACATAGTCGGAAACGCACAGTGGGATGGTTTTGAAAAAAAGTGGGACATTGGTATTATCGGTGAAACTATTGATTGGAGACTTTTGATGCTTGTCATAAGACGAGTTTATACAATCCCATTGAATTCCACCACTTAATTGTATCTTGACAGATACGTATTTCGACCTCAACAGTAAGGCCGTCTTCAGTGTCTCGTACTTGACTCGACTGTTACTGTTGAGGTCGAAATACGTATCTGTCAAGATACAATTAAGTGGTGGAATTCAATGGGATTGTATAAACTCGTCTTATGACAAGTGAAGACATTCCACTAAAAAGCTCAAAATAATTTTCTTATCAAAATGACTTTTGATGTCTTCTGGAGAGCACTTTATTTGAGGAGTAAGACAAATTGACTTAAAAGGGTGCGCCCCAAGACTTTTTTTTAAATTTTATTGCTAAAACTTTTTATATTGTATGGAGTTATTTTTGAAATGGCAATTTCAAGACACTTTGTCGAAGACACCAAATTTCCAATTCAGAAGTGGACAAAGTTATAGGGGTGCAAAGTTTGTAAACCCTTGACATTTATTTTTTGGCTCTAACTTATTCATTTTATTTCAACATTTTCCAATTTTCTTCGTTATTATTGTTGTAGGTGATTTGAAAACACATATTGTCGCAGAAGAGTGCAAATCATTTTAAGGAGCTGTATCAGTTTTTCTAGTTTCTCAACACTATTTTTAAACGGGTATATCTTTCAATGTAGCAGTTTGTAGCAGCTGACATTTATTTAGATAGTTTATTGTACATTGTCTTCAACTTATAAATTTCACAGACTGTCCGAGCAGCACACATGTTGTAAACAAGTTTCTATTACTCATATTCAACACATTTCAGGCAACTGTCAACTGTCAAAACCACCGAAAATCTGTGAAATTATTCACCGAATAGTTCTGCTGTTGAGATTTCGGTTAAATTTCACAGAAATCTGCAATTTATTTTAAGTGTGCAGCCACCCAAACGTGTTTTCCGAGTATTTGTCTTTTATTTGCGTCTCAAATCCAGGCGTATGGGTTGTTGTAGGATGTCCAAATTTTCCTGGAGATTAAATCAAATGGCCTTCCGAATCAACCACGAATTCCATGATGTCCCCAGCCACGGTGTCACCCTTATCATGACCTCCGAGTATTTTTCTTTCATTTGCATCTTAAATCCAGACATACGAGATGTTGTAAGATCTCCAAATTGTTCTGGAGTTTGAATCAAATGGCTTCCATGATGTCCCCAGCCGTGGTAACAACCCAATTATGTCCTCCGAGCAGTTGCGTAGCCAGAAATTTGTTCTGGAGGGTTTCATGATTTTTGGAGGACCAATTTCAATGTTACTAATTAATCTCTTGGTTCTCGAATAAAAATGATCTGTGTATGTATTATAAGCGGCGCAGCCGAAATTTTTTCAATGTGAGTGGGAGCAAATAATTTTTTTCTTCTAAAAAAACGTCTCTGGGGCGGGGGGATTGGGGTTGGGTTATGTCCACCGGATTTCCAAAGCAAGCTTTTTGAGTTTAAAATTGTTTAAGAACCTTAGCTGAAGTTGAGTTCGCTGGGCAGATGCAGACGAATTTGGCGAATTGCATCTACGACATTGAATATGTAACGATGGTTCTTCTTAGATGCTGTTAGAGGACCGAGGTTACGTTGGGATATGGATACTCGGAAGTAGTGCGTAACGGTGTGAATTCGATCATATCGCTAGGCTCAGTACAACACTAAAGCTGACAAACTAACCCCGAATCCCAAGGTGTCAGGCGAACCGTGCCGAGCAGATGAATGACCTGGGGGGTAAAACAATTAGCCAGCTCGTTAACGGAGCCTGTGGAGGTTCCACAGAGTGAAGGGCTGCTTCTACGGCAAGCGGGTGGCAGTGGGAGGTACCCACACAGAATCTATGACAAAAGGTCAAGACAAAAGAACAAAAGGACGAAATACAAAAGGTAGCAAGACAAAAGGTCGAAAATACAAAATGTCAAAAGGACAAAACGTCGAAAGGGATATAAGGCCAAAAGGACAAAAGGTCGAAAGGCACAGAAGGTCGAACGGGACAGAAGGTCGAACAGGACAAAAGGTCGGAAAGGACAAAAGGTCGAAAAGGACGAAAGGGCGAAAGGGACAAAAGGTCTATCAAGAACAAGTTGAGTGTATTCCAAAAGAATTTATAAAATACATTTCACTTCAAGCAGAAATAACGCACTCATCTAATCAATCAAATTTGAAGAATGAGCAATTTTCAAAGAAGGAAGCTTGTATTTCGCGAGACAGAGTTGTCGTATACAGTTTGCAAAAAATGCTCTTTTATTTTTCACCATTTTTAACAATTTAATGAAATTCACCTGATGAGTGCCAATAATACAGTAACATCTAGGTTTTCTGAATATCACTTCGATCGAAAATAGTGCACGCCGCAGCCACGCATTGTAAATAATCCGGCGTATAATACACGCCAGTGTATTTAATCGAAGTGCCATTTAGAAAACTCAAACATCCTTCTATTAGTGGTACTTATTGAATTAATTTTATTTATTTGTTAAAAATTGTAAAAACAAAAGAGCAGAGTTTTTGATAACTACGTAGGGCAACTCTGGTGCGATATTGATTCTCTCCGTTTCAGTTTCTTGTCAATTTCAAACTAGTGTCCCTTTCGACCTTTTGTCCCGTTCGACGTTTTGTCCTATCGACTTTTGGTCCTGTTCGACGTTTTGTCTCTTCGACCTTTTGTCCCGTTCGACGTTTTGTCCTTTCGACCTTTTGTCCTTTTCGACCATTTGTCCTTTCGTCCTTTTGTCTTTCGACGTTTTGTCTTTCAACCTTTTGTCCTTTCGACCTTTTGTCCCATGTTTGGCACATGTGGTGCAAGCGATTGGGAGCTGGGGGTATTACTCGTAATACCCCCACATAGTGAGGGGCCGAGTGTATGGATGAGTACACAAGGAAGCCTCGCATGGTCGGTAGTGTCAGAATAACTGAAGTCTGGTGAGGCATGGCAGGAGTGTCGATGGGCAGATACCTCTGCGGCACCTCAGAATTAGGAGACACGAAAGTCTCGCTATGCCTGGTAGGAATGTCGGGGGGTTGATGCTTCTGCGGCAGCTCAGAAATTGGAGACGTGTAAGGGGTCGTTCACCAATTACGTAAGCACTTATGGTGGAAGGGGGTTTTGGCATTTTCTTACTCTTCATATACACAAAAAATAATTTATATGGGAAAAATCTTACAAGGGGGGGGGGAAGGGGTTCTTCCATACGGAATGAGGACTGTCTATTGTGAGATGACAGCATGGAGTATCACCTGCAGGGTACCTGTAGGATTCTTGCAATTATTCGAGCGGCATAGACAGGTGAGTGTTGGGGCACATGTGGTGCCAGTATGTCGTGTGCACATGTGGCGCATGAGGAGTGCTAGGAGAGTCGAGGCGCATACGTGCACTTGTGTACGTCATGTAGGGGACGCAATGCTCAATAGTCATCCCCCGACCCTAGCAGCACAGTTCAGACAGATTTGGTTGCAGCAACTCTAGTATGACTTGATTTGATCTCACATGAGTCACACAAACTCATCTATGACAAGTGTGTTACTCGGGGAAGTATTGGTCAATTGCGAGCCAGAGGAATAACTGGAGAGGAAGGAGTTAGTTTTTGTGGGTCGGGAGTGGCGATCCCATCCCCACACTACCTGGGTTCGACTCCCCAGGTGTCTGGTTGCAGATTTCCATTACCTTCGTTAAAAAAAGAGGACCGCGGTGATCAACGTGGAATGTTGATAGTAGAAGATCATTCTTAGGGGCTGGTCATATACCATGTGGACAGTTTAAGGGGGTAGGGAATGGTGAAAGTCTACGGTTCGTATTTTTTTTTTTTTTTTTTCAAAATTTGTTTGAGCGATTGTCAACGCTAGGGCCCCCCTCTAAAACTGATCAAAACCTGTCCACCCCTTAGGGATTGTATGCAGCAGACCTTCTTTTCCCGACTTTTCTGGCTGCCAAGATGCATGCGATGAAGCGTTCTGGCCAAGTGCGGGCCAAAGTCCTCTAAATCTTTTAGGAATGGGCGTTTTATCAAAAAAAAAATCGATTCAGATGAATCGTTTCTCAATGAGCCTTCCAAATAAACGAAAGATTGAAAAAAATCGATTCTTACACACTAAGTTTTTGTTTCTCGAGCTCGGCAAAATCGGGCACAGCTGTAACTCAGTAAGTTTCAGAACTGAACTTCGGCAGAAATTTTGATTTATTACTGATTTTCGGCAAAATATTTACCGTATCTCAGCAAATGAAACGTCATTTTTACTAAGATCTCGGTAAAAATCGTGTTTGCTGAAACTCGGCGGTGCTCACCTCGGGAAAATAAACAAAAAATGCTGAGATCTCGGCGAAAATTTTTAAGTTTGTAGGAACCTTAAAATCGATTCATGTTTAATTCGAATGTAAAAAAATCGATTTTAAAATAATCGATTCACTTTTTACGATTATCCGTAGTTTTTAATATTTTCAGGAATATGACGTGAATTCATAAAGTTTAAACCCATATGTATGTTAAATGATTGTTTGATTTTAATGTACACTAGCATTCAAGTACAATATGTAGTCATACATTAAACAAATCTAGATCGTTGAATATTTGTTATGTAGATGATGTTAGAAAAGCTATAAAAGAGCAGAATAACAATAATAAGCAGGATGATTCACTCTCAAATCTTCTGTTCAATACAGCGCTTGAGGCAGCAATTAGGAGAGTTGGTATGCAAAGAAGGGTACCATTATCACAAGATCGCATATGCTCCTGGGCTTTGCGGACGATATCGATATTATCGAAATTGTTCGCCGTGCCGTGGAAGAGGCTTTTGTGCTTTTCAGAGGGAGACAGCGATGATTATTCTCATGATCAATACCAGCAAAACGAAGTACAATCTGGCAATCAACGTGGGTTCTTATTGTTGGTGGTAGTGAAATGGTTCAGGTTGGTAAAAAATTTTTGGTGGTAGAAGTGGTAGAAGAATTTGTGTATTAGTGACAGGCGATAATGATGTTACCCGTGAGCTGAAAAGGCGCATTGCAGTTGCAAATAGGCTTATTACGGACTTCGTAACCAGCTTAAATCCCGTAGTCTGCAAAAGAAGAAAAAATTTGCGCTGTATACTACTCCGATTCTTCCGGTGGCTTTATACGGCCGTGAAACATGGACGTTAAAGGAGGCTGATCGGAGAGCTTTCGGAGTGTTTTGCTAAAGGTGCTGCGGACAATACTCGACAGTAAACAGGAGAACGGTATCTGGCGGCGTCGCATGAATCACGAGTTGTACCAAGAGTTTAAAAGGCTGGATATTGTTAAGCTTATACAACACGGCAGGCTACTGTGGGCTGGACACGTTCTTCGTATGCCGGAAGAACATCAAGCGAAGATAATATTGTTGAGTTGAGAAGCCAGAAGAGGCTATAGGTCTCGTGGAAGACCGCGTACACGATGGCTTTTTGGACCTGAGGGCGCTCAACGTTCAAGGCGACTGGAAGCTATTGGATCGAGTCCAGTGGAGAAGGATACTCCATTCGGCGTAAGTTCATCGGAAAGCTGTAGCCTAGCAAGTATCAAGTAAGTAAATGTGTAGTAGAGATGGAAAACAGTACCCTTAGACTTACATGAAACGAAGTGTTTGCATTTAGATAAATATCATTAAACTTCTAAAGCTGACAATTTACTAAATTCTCAAAACAAACTTTGGAAGTTCCAAATCTGTTTTGATTTGTGGGAAAAACAGCTTTCTTACACATTATCGGCCTGCTACCGTAAGTCGATTTGAACAGGTGGCACAAAGCATAGCTCATACGCCTCCATACACGCGAGTCACAAGTGCTGATTTTGATTCGTTGCCTCCAATCGAAAATCGAAGCGTGAAAGCATTCCTATAAATTTCCCTTAATGATGGCGAAAAATACGCTAAAGTGTAATCGATTATCGTCGCATGAAATATGGGAAAACGAAACGCGATCGTATAATGTTATGACTTGCGGAGGGAGAGAATTTATTATTTATAGACAAAAAGCGACGTGGCTGGCTCGCATACTGGATGGCTTTCGATTTCAGCGCTCAGTGGAAAGGTTGATTTAGACTAGTCATAAATTTTCCGTATTTTTCTCGCTCTACTACCTCTCCTACAATCTCAATGATACCGGGTAATTTATTTATGAGCTGAACTTCAAAGTCCTACAACGTAAAAGGTTTGATAGTTTTCGAAATTCTCGTCCGTTCCGTACCGATGGACGCGATAGAGGATTTTTCGTGCCAGAGAGTCGGAAACCAGTTACCTACTCAAAAGTCACGTTCTCATCTGGTTTGCTTGGTGGAGTGTGTCTGTCTATGTTTCCCGGCTCCGGCAGCGCGCGGCCATCCGTCCTCCGACGCAGTATATTCTTTTCTCGTAAATCCAACATAAATATAGCCGACACGAAGGGGCAATAAATTAAACCATCTATCTGGGTTCGTAAATCATTTGTCGAATTAAATTAGTCGACAGATGAAAATGTCATGTTACAACTAAATTTTTCGGTTGATCTAACAAGAGGAACAGAAATCGTATCGTATAATTTAGTGCCGAGACCATGGGAATATGAAATATGGAGCACGAATAGCGACGAGTTTTCGACATAAAATTAATGTACCGAACATTCGAGCTATGGTGTTCCTCAATGAAGTTTTCCGAGGAACAAGAGGTTATGTGGAAATTTTGGGAGGAATGTGATGAATTTAGCTGAGTTGTGATTTTTTTATTTTTGTGTCAATTACTGATTATTTCGCCCATCATAAAATATATGAAATTAACTTTTTGTATAGGAGCACTCAGTACATGCAATGCTTGATGACTCAAAATAAAAATTCGGATTGCAATCAAATTGCAGAAGTGTCAAACTTGTTTATGCTATATAAGATGGTCTGAGGCAGGATGCACTTAAAGATCTGACTTGTTTCGGAACGTGTAGAAGCGTTTATAAGATCAGGCTTACAGAGGAACGGCACCATCATATATGCTCCTTGGCTATGAGGACGACGTAGATCTCAATGGGGTCGATTGCAGGGTAGTGGTGGTGACTTCCGTTACCTGAAGAGGGAAACGGCAAGAGAGGGTTTGCCATTAGCTCTGCCAAATGACTCAGTGCTCTTTTTATTAACATCCGCTACAGAGTTTTTCGTGACTTCTAGTGCAGTGTCACGGATCTAATAATTCCAAATGTTCTCCATTGTATTCTACCCAATCATTGTACGATTGTATTATTGCATGATGATGATGATGTAGAAGTTGAGGTCAACTTGCAAACGAATTTCAGTTAGAAGAACTCGATTCGATATACATACCTCCATAACTACTAGAGATAAGTGATAATACATAATCTCTGTATGTCTAACTACCAGTTTAATAAATCGTTCAATTAGCAGAACGAAGTATTGTTTCTACCGTGCTTGTGCTCTCAAAACTGTCGGCAAGTGCCAAATCGCAAATTTATTTATCATACTACAAACGAACCACTGTTTCGTCCTTCAATAGCTTCCTCTGAAACCGCTGAAGCAATTATGCTCAACCGGAAAGCCTTCGGAATGAGGGGGAAGTCTCGTGGATAAACGCATCATTCTTATCCAACGCTTCCGCCCTTCCGCCGCACTAACTGTTTCGGTTTCCTCCGATACACAACGGCAATAAAGTATACATTATAAGTCTTTCGCCATATACAGTCAATAAATTTCTTTTTAATGTTTTCTAGCTGTGGAAATAGAACCATCAATGTTATTTATGATATTTTACCCTCCTTCAACAATGTTATGTTCGCTCGGGCCGTATATTACAACCGCACCATCCGTATCGTCGACTCCTTTTTGTCGTCAGAGAGCGCCGAGTCGAAGTTCTCCGAGTTTGGTGTGGTCTTGTTTCCTTGTCCTTACCGAGCAGAGCTAGAATCGTAGAAGGAGTTGCCGTTGCCTCACCTTTGCCGCTCGAGTGTCTCCACAGCTGCCGTATCGCACGCTGGGCCCGAGCCATTACGTAGCCCATCTTTGGACGATCCCCGTCAATCCACGCTGCTCACCGAAAAGCCATACTTTTCCAACCATCTCTCGTTCATTCTCTGGCTTTCACTGCACACCCGGAGTTCTGTTTTAGTCGAGATTTATGGGCAATATATTTGTTCCGAAAAGCTTCCCAGTTTAATGTTTTCCCTTGGTAGTGTAAGCCCAGCACTACCCCGGCTAAAGTAGGTGCGAGCCAAAGTGTACACACGGTCATATTTTTTCTTTAGCCCGTTCTCCTTCCGAAATTGCTCCACAGTGCCAGTGTCTTTCAATTCTTCCTTTCGAAATAAATATCGGGTGCTTCCGCCTTGTGCATATATTCTCCGTAGCCACTATTGCTGATTTTCCGCTTTCCGTGCACGGCACACGGCACCCACTCGTACGAAGTCGATGAATTGCGGTGGGCGTTTTCGCCGTATTATTGTTATTCCTTGGTGTTTCGCTAGGAGCTGAGAAGTAATTTATGCCTGTGATATAAAACATCGCCACATATGTGGCAGGGTAATTTGTTTAATAAAGCAAAGTAATTGCCGGCGCATTTATGATTTGTTGGGCTTTCAAGTATTGAACTATGGGAAGAAAAGGAGTATTATGATGGATGAGCAATTGACATACATACACAAAATACCGTGCGAATGTAGCACCTAATCAATAAGGGTCAACTGGACAGGCTTTCTATATTAGAAGGAATAGATCAAGCAATAATTTTGAATATGCAACCTTCCTCAGCCGTGCGGTAAGATGCGTAGCTACAACGCAAGGCCATGCTGAAGGTGGCTGGATTCGATTCCCGAGTGCGAGATGCAATGTCAATAAGAAGAAGAAAAATAATAATTTTGAATTATTAATCAATCCTTCCTGTGAACAAAAGATTTTCAAAATATGACCGTAACTGATGAGAAGGTTGAAACTTTACCTTTAATAAATAAATAATAAACAATTCCCCGATTCATCCACGCACGAACTACTTCAAGCGAAATATCTTCAATGTTTCTATATTTCTCATGTTAATTCCATCTAGATTTTTTCAACTCCCTCTATGTAATTCATTTAACATTGACCATTTAATCTATATGCAGATGACTCAGTATAATTTTTTTGACGCTACAGTACTCGCTTTTTAGTCACATCTTCCTATCCTCAGTTTCACCACACGTTCACCAAGTGTTTCTGCACTTGATCAGTCCTCCTAGCAAGCTGCGCTCCTTCTTGTAGCGAACGAACCTGAAGCAAACTCAATCTTATCATGGTTGCTATCCAGCATCCCATCGTGCCATTCCCGATTTGGCCATCTTCTGAATATGTTCTGAGTTAGTCCTCGAGACTCATCATGCGGGCCGTTGTCTCGAATATCATCCCAAACCAAAGCACGTGTCACTTGAAAATCTCAAGTGCTTCCCCAAGCAACCAAAAGTTCACATTTTACTTAAATTTATTCCTAACCGAGCCAATTAGTTAACTCTTGGTTCACATCGAGTTCCAAGCATCTTAACAGAACTTCAAAGTTCACTTTTGCGCTCCAACCATACAAAAAGTTATTTAAAATGCAAGCTGATTAAGCCAAAAGGAATTGAAGAATTAAGGAATTAAGGAATTAAGGAATTAAGGAATTAAGGAATTAAGGAATTAAGGAATTAAGGAATTAAGGAATTAAGGAATTAAGGAATTAAGGAATTAAGGAATTAAGGAATTAAGGAATTAAGGAATTAAGGAATTAAGGAATTAAGGAATTAAGGAATTAAGGAATTAAGGAATTAAGGAATTAAGGAATTAAGGAATTAAGGAATTAAGGAATTAAGGAATTAAGGAATTAAGGAATTAAGGAATTAAGGAATTAAGGAATTAAGGAATTAAGGAATTAAGGAATTAAGGAATTAAGGAATTGAGGAATTGAGGAATTGAGGAATTGAGGAATTAAGGAATTAAGGAATTAAGGAATTAAGGAATTAAGGAATTAAGGAATTAAGGAATTAAGGAATTAAGGAATTAAGGAATTAAGGAATTAAGGAATTAAGGAATTAAGGAATTAAGGAATTAAGGAATTAAGGAATTAAGGAATTAAGGAATTAAGGAATTAAGGAATTAAGGAATTAAGGAATTGAGGAATTAAATTTTGGAACTTTAAAATTTGGGAATTTTGAAATTTTGGAATTAAGGAATTAAGGAATTTAGGAATTAAGGAATTAAGGAATTAAGGAAATAATGAATTAGGGAATTAGGGAATAAGGGAATTAAGGAATTAAAGAATTGAGAAATAAAGGAATAAAGGAATAAGGGAATAAAGGAATAGAGGAATAAAGGAATAAAGTAATAAAGGAATGAAGGAATAAAGGAATAAGGAAATAAAGGAATAAAGAGATTAAGGAATTAAGGAATAAAGGAATAAGGGAATTAAGGAATTAGGGAATAAAGGAATAGGGGAATTAAGGAATAAAGGAATAAAGGAATAAAGAAATAAAGGAATAAAGGGATTAAGGAATTAAGGAATTAAGGAATAAAGGAATTAAGGAATATAAAAATTAAGGAATTGAGGAATTAATGAATTAAGGAATTAGGGAATTAAGGAATTAAGGAATTAAGGAATTAAGGTATTAAGGAATTAAGAAATTAATGAATTAAGATTTTGGAATTTTGGAATTTTGGAATTTTGGAATTTTGGAATTTTGGAATTTTGGAATTTTGGAATTTTGGAATTTTGGAATTTTGGAATTTTGGAATTTTGGAATTTTGGAATTTTGGAATTTTGGAATTTTGGAATTTTGGAACTTTTGAATTTTGGAATTTTGGAATTTAGGAATTTTGAATTTTGGAATTTTGGAATTTTGAATTTTGGAATTTTGGAATTTTGGAATTTTGAATTTTGAATTTTGGAATTTTGGAATTTTGAATTTTGGAATTTTGGAATTTTGAATTTTGGAATTTTGAATTTTGAATTTGAATTTTGGAATTTTGGAATTTTGAATTTTGGAATTTTGGAATTTTGAATTTTGAATTTTCAATTTTGAGTTTCGAATTTGGAATTTTGAATTTTGAATTTTGAATTTTGAATTTTGGAATTTTGGAATTTTGGAATTTTGGAATTTTGAATTTTGGAATTTTGGAATTTTGAATTTGAATTTTGGAATTTTGGAATTTTTGGAATTTTGGAATTTTGGAATTTTGGAATTTTGGAATTTTGAATTTTGGAATTTTGAATTTAGAATTTTGGAATTTTGGAATTTTGGAATTTTTGAATTTTGGAATTTTGGAATTTTGGAATTTTGGAATTTTGGAATTTTGGAATTTTGGAATTTTGGAATTTTGGAATTTTGGAATTTTGGAATTTTGGAATTTTGGAATTTTGGAATTTTGGAATTTTGGAATTGTGGAATTTTGGAATTTTGGAATTTTGGAATTTTGGAATTTTGGAATTTTGGAATTTTGGAATTTTGGAATTTTGGAATTTTCGGCTGATGTTTATATTTTGTATGTACTAGAAAAAAATAGAATTTAACTTTAATAAAGTGTATTTCTTAATTGAGTGCGCGAAGTCGTTTGTGTATACGGGGATGTGTGAAGTAAATTGTTCGTGGAAGTGATTTGATCAATTTGGTGAGATTGTTTCAATATGTTTTTATATGATTCCAAAATAAAATGCGCTGGATTAAAACAAATCCGGAAGTTTGTTTATGGATCCATTTATCCAATTGATAATGGTAGCATAAACAGGCGGGGCTTATTGCTAGTGAAAGTGACCTCGGACTGGACGTGAGTTACCAGGCAGTCTGAAATGGGTCACTGGAGCTGCAGTAGAGCTAGCACCTTCTAACTCCCGGGCTAAAGCTGACTTTATTATAGACAGCTTTCTTCCTTAATACCACTGCCAGACAGTGGGGGTTAGATTGAAGATACATACATTCATTTCATTTATTTAGTTAACATTTAAACAGATAACACTGAATCAACAATTTGACGCCACAATGCACGGTTCGAGGCCGCATCTCTCCATCCTCGGATACGCCCCACGCTCGCCAAGTCGTTCTGCACCTGGTCTGCCCATCTCGCTCGCTGCGCTCCACGCCGTCTCGTACCTGCCGGATCGGAAGCGAACACCATCTTTGCAGGGTTGCTGTCCGGCATTCTTGCAACATGTTCTGCCCATCGTACCCTTCCGGCTTTAGCTACCTTCTGGATACTGGGTTCGCCGTAGAGTTGGGCGAGCTCATGGTTCATTCTTCGCCGCCACACACCGTCTTCTTGCACACCGCCAAAGATGGTCCTAAGCACCCGTCTCTCGAATACTCCGAGTGCTTGCAAGTCCTCCTCGAGCATTGTCCATGTTTTATGTCCGTAGAAGACTACCGGTCTTATTAACGTCTTGAACATGACACATTTGGTGCGGTGGCGAATCTTTTTCGACCGCAGTTTCTTCTGGAGCCCGTAGTAGGCCCGACTTCCACAGATGATGCGCCTTCGTATTTCACGACTAACGTTGTTGTCAGCCGTTAGCAAGGATCCGAGGTAGACGAATTCCTCGACCACCTCGAAGGTATCCACGTCTATCGTAACACTGCTTCCCAGGCGGGCCCTGTCGCGCTCGGTTCCGCCCACAAGCATGTACTTTGTCTTTGACGCATTCACCACCAGTCCAACTTTTGTTGCTTCACGTTTCAGGCGGGTGTACAGTTCTGCCACCTTTGCAAATGTTCGGCCGACAATGTCCATGTCATCCGCGAAGCAAATAAATTGGCTGGATCTGTTGAAAATCGTACCCCGGCTGTTACACCCGGCTCTCCGCATGACACCTTCTAGCGCAATGTTGAACAAAGTAGGCACGAAAGTCCATCACCTTGTCTTAGTCCCCGGCGCGATTCGAACGAACTGATGTGTTCGCCCGAAATCTTCACACAGTTTTGCACACCATCCACCGTTGCTTTGATCAGTCTGGTAAGCTTTCCAGGGAAGCTGTTCTCGTCCATAATTTTCCATAGCTCTACGCGGTCTATACTGTCGTATGCCGCCTTGAAATCAACGAACAGATGGTGCGTTGGGACCTGGTATTCACGGCATTTTTGAAGGATTTGCCGTACAGTAAAGATCTGGTCCGTTGTCGAGCGGCCGTCAACGAAGCCGGCTTGATAACTTCCCACAAACTCGTTCACTAATGGTGACAGACGACGGAAGATGATCTGGGATATCACTTTGTAGGCGGCATTAAGGATGGTGATCGCTCGAAATTTCTCACACTCCAGTTTGTCGCCTTTCTTGTAGATGGGGCATATAACCCCTTCCTTCCACTCCTCCGGTAGCTGTTCGGTTTCCCAGATTCTGACTATCAGTTTGTGCAGGCAAGTGGCCAGCTTTTCCGGGCCCATCTTGATGAGCTCAGCTCCGATACCATCCTTACCAGCTGCTTTATTGGTCTTTAGCTGTTGAATGGCATCCTTAACTTCCCTCAAGGTGGGGGCTGGTTGGCTTCCATCGTCCGCTGAACTGACGTAGTCATCTCCTCCGCTGCCTTGACTTTCACTGCCTGTACTCTCAGCGCCATTCAGATGTTCCTCGTAGTGCTGCTTCCACCTTTCGATCACCACACGTTCGTCCGTCAAGATGCTCCCATCCTTATCCCGGCACATTTCGGCTCGCGGCACGAAGCCTTTGCGGGATGCGTTGAGCTTCTGATAGAACTTGCGTGTATCTTGAGAACGGCACAGCTGTTCCATCTCCTCGCACTCCGCTTCTTCCAGGCGGCGTTTCTTCTCCTGAAAAAGGCGGGTCTGCTGTCTCCGCTTCCGTCTATAACGTTCCACGTTCTGCCGGGTACCTAGCTGCAGCGCGACCGCCCGCGCTGCGTCCTTCTCCTCCAGAATCTGTCTGCACTCTTCGTCGAACCAATCGTTCCGTCGACTTCGACCCATATACCCGACGTTGTTCTCCGCTGCGTCGTTAATGGCTGCTTTAACTGTACTCCAGCAGTCCTCAAGAGGGGCCCCATCGAGCTCACCCTCTTCCGGCAACGCTGCCTCGAGATGCTGCGCGTATGCAGTGGCGACATCAGGTTGCTTCAGTCGCTCTAGGTCGTACCGCGGCGGTCGTCGGTACCGAACATTGTTGATGACGGATAGTTTTGGGCGCAGTTTAACCATCACCAGATAGTGGTCCGAGTCGATGTTAGCGCCACGATATGTCCTGACGTCGATAATGTCGGAGAAGTGCCGTCCATCAATCAGAACGTGGTCGATTTGTGATTCTGTCTGCAGTGGTGATCTCCAGGTGTACCGATACGGGAGGCTGTGTTGGAAGTAGGTGCTACGAATGGCCATATTCTTGTAGGCGGCGAAATCAATTAGTCGTAGGCCGTTTTCGTTCGTCAGCCGGTGAGCGCTGAACTTTCCAATAGTCGGTCTAAACTCCTCCTCTTGGCCAACCTGAGCGTTCAAATCTCCTATGATGATTTTGACGTCGTGGCTTGAGCAGCTGTCGTACTCACGTTCCAGCTGCGCGTAGAATGCGTCCTTATCATCATCAGTGCTTCCGGAGTGTGGGCTATGGACGTTGATTATGCTGAAGTTGAAGAACCGGCCTTTGATCCTCAACCTGCACATTCTTTCATTGATCGGCCACCACCCGATCACGCGCCTTTGCATATCGCCCATCACTATGAAAGCTGTTCCCAGCTCGTGTGTGTTGCCGCAGCTCTGGTAGATGGTATGGTTACCTCTAAACGTTCGCACCATTGATCCCTTCCAACAAACCTCCTGCAGCGCTACGATGCCGAATCCACGGTCTTTGAGCACATCGGCGAGTATGCGTGTGCTCCCGATGAAGTTGAGAGATTTGCAGTTCCACGAACCGAGTTTCCAATCGCTAGTCCTTTTTCGTCGCAGTGGTCTTCGCCGATGGTTCCGGTCCGTACTCTCTTGTTGATTGTTCGTTGCTTATGATTTTTTAAAGGCTGGCTTGCAGGGCCTGACACCAAACCCCCTAAATTTCCGGAGGACCATTCCACCTTATTTCCGGTGGACCATGGTGCACAGTTTCACTTAAAGTCCCTCGCTGGCACTCGGACGATGATCAGCCACCCCTAACATGGAGAACAGACGCTGTTGTGAGCCGATCCTGACATGGAGAACAGACGCTCAATAAGATTTGCACCTCCGGAGAGGAGCAAACCCCCCCTTCCCTGTCAGCATACGACCATAGTTCCCACCGGGGTTGGTTACCCGATCTTCCCTAAGGTTGCTCGTATCCCGGCCAGCACCGCGGGGAGGTAGGGATAGGAGTTGCTGGGTAAGAGGCTAAGGACCGCGAGATGGGTCTATTTTATTCCTTCAGGTACGCGAAGTACCAATGGTACGCTTTACCCAGCATTTGCCGTGCCAAGGTACATACATGGAATTTTGGAATTTTGGAATTTTGGAATTTTGGAATTTTGGAATTTTGGAATTTTGGAATTTTGGAATTTTGGAATTTTGGAATTTTGGAATTTTGGAATTTTGGAATTTTGGAATTTTGGAATTTTGGAATTTTGGAATTTTGGAATTTTGGAATTTTGGAATTTTGGAATTTTGGAATTTTGGAATATTGGAATTTTGGAATTTTGGAATTTTGGAATTTTGGAATTTTAGAATTTTGAAATTTTGAAATTTTGGAATTTTGAAATTTTGAAATTTTGAAATTTTGAATTTTGAATTTTGAATTTTGGAATTTTGGAATTTTGAATTTTGGAATTTTGGAATTTTGGAATTTTGGAATTTTGGAATTTTGGAATTTTGGAATTTTGAATTTTGAATTTTGGAATTTTGGAATTTTGGAATTTTGAATTTTTGAATTTTTGAATTTTTGAATTTTGGAATTTTGGAATTTTGGAATTTTGGAATTTTGGAATTTTGGAATTTTGGAATTTTGGAATTTTGGAATTTTGGAATTTTGAAATTTTGGAATTTTGGAATTTTAGAATTTTGAAATTTTGAAATTTTGAAATTTTGGAATTTTGGAATTTTGGATTTTTGGAATTTTGGAATTTTGGAATTTTGGAATTTTGGAATTTTGGAATTTTGGAATTTTGGAATTTTGGAATTTTGGAATTTTGGAATTTTGGAATTTTGGAATTTTGGAATTTTGGAATTTTGGAATTTTGGAATTTTGGAATTTTGGAATTTTGGAATTTTGGAATTTTGGAATTTTGGAGTTGTGTGCTGGAGTTATGGAGTTAGAGCCAGTTGGGAGAAAACCCAATGCAATTGAACAAAAAATTACCTAGAGTGCGGCGCTACAATGAACCTAACAATTGACGATTAGAATATAATACAAGATAATGCAACCCGAGCAAGGTCGGATACCTACGTTCAACTAGTATTGAATAAAATAAGAATAAATTTGAGAGTGCATCACCCTGCTTTTAATCCATCTAAGTTACAAATGATGTCGAAATTTCATTCGCAAACCTCACACTTGATTTCGATCCGCCCAAAGTAACACGAATCAGTCGTATCAATTTCGCTGAAAAACCATTTTCTAGCATAATTTGCCATAATTATTTTCGTTTCACTGATATACGAATGCAAAAATATCAACTTGGTTAAAAAACCTATTACTTTTATATTTTCTTGATAAACCCCAACAAGGCTGGAGACGCAGTGTCAAAATTAAAGTAGCGCATTTGCTGTCATATAATCCTAAGCTGCGAGAGGGTTAATGTCTCATTAGGGGATGTAGTGGAAGCAAAGAAGAGAGTATTGGCGTCAGTTGGTGATGCCAAGCCGATATAGGTAAATATCAATGCAATGGCTGTAAGTGAAATATCCATAGAAAGAGTCGGTTAGGGGTGTACGGTCACTACGGTACAAGCACTCAAGGGGGGAGGGGGTCCGTGTTTTCTTACGACTTTATAAATAAAAATCATTTGTATGAAAGAATTCTTACATGGGTGATTGGTCGAAAATCACAAAAAAAAATGCTTCCGTAATAAGTGTACGACCCCTCATTACCCCGACTTACTCATGGCAACAAAATCCGAATATTTTATTCCATCTTGAAATCTGAGCATCTTGTTCACGTTAGATTGGAGGACGCTCATGGCGGTTTGATGGCTCAGAAAGCTCGACCTAAAAAGCACCCACACCCAACCAGCGGATGGCAGATTTGAATACAGCTCTGAATAAGAACCTTACAGAAACTGTATAATAATGTGGCATATACAATTTCGGCAGATTTTAATACAACTGTTGTATTGAAATCTTACAGAGTTGTATTATTTTAATACAATATCTGTCACTTGTCATAAGACGAGTTTGTACAATCCCCTTGTCTGTCAAGATACAATTAAGTGGTGGAATTCAATGGGATTGTACAAACTCGTCTTATGACAAGTAAAGACATTCCACTAAAAAGCTCAAAATATTTTTTTTAACAATATCTGTATTAAACAGCTTACAGAATTGTATATGCCAAGATTTTATACAATAGGTAATTGTCAGATTTGTTTTTTGGGTGCACTGATTTTAGTATCAAGGAATAAATGAATGATATATGAATCATATTGTGAATATTGATATAACGAACAAACCCTAAAACTAAGATTTAATGTTCGGCATTTAGTGGAGCTTATCGGATGAGAGAAAAGAGTTTATGGGTTCATACACATAACTATTCAACTTCACCTAACTGGTTTCGTTTGGATATCCTCTATTTCCCCTGAAAAGCGACACTTCTAGTCCTCGGGGCATAATAGCCATCGCCTTTTACAGCAAACGGAAGGTAATAATGTGTCACACATCGCTTTTTATGACAGGCATCCTATTTCCGATATGCTCCGTAGCTAAACGGTATCGTCTTGTATGCAGTCATAAACTACAACGGAGTTTCCCCCTTTTGTAGGGCGTCTGAAGGAGCACTTTTTGGTCTACGGAGTGTTGATTCCGCAGCGTGTGTCAGGAAAACCGACACGATAAATAGGGAGAATCCACAACCAGTGGACCGGGACTGCGGGACTGGGAAGGTGACGAGCTGAATTTAGTTTCTTGTCATGTTCTTTCTACGCTTTGATGAAGTTATGTCGGCATGCTTTCCGGAATGTGCTGAAATAAAGATACTGTCATATTTCAACTTCAATGAGAGATCAAATCTCTGTAATAAAATTCAACTTGAGCCAGCTTGAGCGAAGCTGAGTATGATTGACTAGCACTTGCATGCGGGAGGGTGACTACCATTTCCAAATGTCTAGGTAAGGTTAGGGATACAATTGATTGTTACGAAAGAAAAAAGAAGAAAAACGTTTTAGAGCTCTTTAGTAGACGCGTTTGTAATATTCCATTCAATTGGCCCACTAAATTGTTACTTTACAGATACACTTTCAAGTACGAAACGAGGGAAATAAGTAAACAATCAAGTGCAATTAAGTGATGAAAATAAATGGAATATTACAAACGCTATATAGTCACAACGGCGAAAAGTAGTGCCATTTTTATGTAGCAATGGCCATGATTCCAAAAAAATAATCCACATCCCGGGACGACTTACATTGATCAGTACCCAACACTTACTGTCGTAACATTGCAGTACTATTTGACCATAAATCAACCACACCAACAACGTTTCACAATAACTCATACTAATAACATATATATTATCTAGCAATCTTTCTCGCATATTTTAGCGCAAGGAGACTGCACGAAAGCAGCTCAACATGATAAAGTGCAAAAAGTACGGAGTAAGCAGAAACGAATCTGAGTGGCTGACAGGGTGGTGAAGTTTTCCTTCCTAATTCAACGCGAAAGATTTTAACTTGCCTCCAGCACTACGGTCGTGGCTGGAAGGTAGTTGATCCCTTTTCCTTCCTTTGGAGCGTGATGCTTCAAAAGAACCAACATCAGAGTGCAAAGAACGAACGTGAAATTGCGGAAAATAAATCAAAACAGAACCTTCTATATTTCATTTTCCGAACGGGGGCGTTATTTATGATCCCGTGCATCCCTGCCAAGTCAACGGACGTCAGCGGGAGTGTTATGAAATAATTATCTGTCTATGTTAATCGTCGGTTGCTTTCACTTTTCACACGTTGGCGTTGTTGGTTGGCAGTCGGCGTGAAAAGGCTCGGGAAAAATGTGTCATCACTGTCGGTTCGGGGATCGGAAAGCCCGGCATGACAAGCACGACAGACGGCTCCCGGGTGACAAAACTGTCAACAGGAATGATTGATTGAGTGGAAAATTTTGGCCATCATGCAAAATGGCAGCGTTTTTCTTTCAAATAGTTGGGCAATATTGCTTCATTTATGTGCGGTGCGAAACATGTGTTTAACTGAACCATGTTCATACATACAGTAGTGTATACTACATTTTGAATTTATGACGTACAGATCTGAGTGCTAGTTATCAACTGCTACGAAAGTTATATTTGTATATCTGCCTCAGATGCAAGAAAATAACGTTTGCTTCCAATTCTCAGAGTTGAAAAAGTTAAACTTTGGGCTGCAAAAAAAAGTACAGAGTACAGACATCCCACAGTCTATCAGAGCTAAACTGTAATCTATCAAAGCAGTTTTTAATATAAAGAAGGTAGCATGTCCTTCAAAAACGGGTTTGGTGATCAACTACGAAGTGTACGGTATCATGCTCATGTTCGTAAATAAAATTCCTTCATTACTTGATAAGACTTGATACTGAAAAAGACTGTTTTTTTGGACAGTTTTAAAACTTTTTCCAAAATTACTTTGCGTCGACACGCTTTGATCAACCGTGTCAGTTTATCTGGAAATCCGTGTTCGTGCATTAGCTGCCATAGCTGGTCCAGATCGATTGTATCACATGCGGCTTTGAAGTCGATGAATAGATGATGTGTGGGCACTTTGTATTCACGGCATTTCTGCCGTACTTGGCGAATGGCGAACACCTGGTCCGTGGTGGAGCGTTCGCCCATAAAACCCGCCTGGTACTGCCCCCTTGCAATTGGTGCTATTCGATGGCATAAAATTTGGGAGAGTACCTTGTAGGCGGCGTTTAGCAATGTGATTGCGCGGTAGTTGCTACAATCTAGCTTATCGCCCTTTGTGTAGATGGGACACACGACATCTTCCATCCACTCCTGCAATCTCGCCCATGCTGCATTCTTCTTCTCAACTAACTGCTCACATTCGCCGTCATACCAGTCGTTTCTCTGATCCGGGGCCACCGTGCCTAGTGCAGTGGTTGCGGTGTTTCTAATGGCGGATCGAATATCTCTCCAGCCATCTTCAAGAGATGCCGCGCCTAGCTGCTCTTCCGTTGTGAGTGCCAATTCCAGCTGCTGGGCGTATTCTTGGGCTAGTCTACCGTCTTGTAGCCGCCCAATGTTAAGCCGCTGCATTCGACTCCGACGCGTGTTGTAAACCATCGAGAGTTTCAAGCGCACGCATACTGCAACGAGGTAGTGGTCGGATTCAATATTCGCACTGTGGTAAGTGCGGACGTTCGTGATATCGGAGAATAATTTACCGTCGATTAGAACGTGGTCGATTTGGTTTCCCATTTCTTGGTTAGGTGATCTCCATGTGGCCTTGTGGATATTTTTGCGGGGAAAGAAGGTGCTTCGGACTACCATTCCGCGGGAGGCTGCGAAGTTTATGCATCGTTGGCCGTTATCATTTGATACGGTGTGCAGACTATCCGGTCCGATGACCGGTCTATAAATTTCCTCCCTTCCTAGCTGTGCGTTCATGTCGCCGATGACGACTTTGACGTCCCACGGTGGGCATCCATCGTATATTTCCTCAAGCTGTGCGTAGAACGCTTCTTTCTCGTCGTCGGGTCTCCCATCGTGTGGGCAGTGCACTTTGATAATGCCAAATGAACTACCGCCCTTATTACGAACTGGGTAACTAAATACCATGAAGCATGGACGATAAAAGAGGCTAGTCGGAGAGGTTCCCGAGTATTAAAGCGAAAAGTGCTGCGGGCAATACTCGGTGGACACGTTGTTCGTATGTAGGAAGAGCACCAAGTGAAGATAATATTCAGTAGAGAACCCGGAAGGGGCCATATGCTTCATGGAAGGCCGCGTACACGATGGCTTTTTGCAGTTGAAGAGGATCAGACGGCGCTAAACGTTCGGGGCGACTGGAAGCCACTGGCCCAGGATCGAGTCCAGTAGAGGAGTATACTCCATTTGACCGACTTAGGTTCATCGAGGATCTGTCGACAATCAGCTATCAAGTAAGTATATTTACAATATGTATAATATTTTTAGTTATTACTGACAGTTAGTGGAACGTAGACCAACGTACTTGTGGTAACTTGAGAGGGTTTACATAACTCTAAGAAGGACTGAGTAAATATTTGAATCTTGGATTATAAAGACAGTTTCACGTTTCTCAACACACAACTACTCAGCATAAGGTATCAAATCACTCGAGCGTTAGCATGATTGTATGAAAATTGATGTTGAAAAAGCCAATTCAAGCACAATGCACTTTGGCAACTAACGGCCTCGTCTCGTGGCGGATATTTCAATTGATCTACATAACAGAAGGTTTTACCTATGTTGTGAATGCTTCATTTGCTTAGTGCCATATGATAAATGCAACTCGTTTTGCAGTACAGTTTTGAATACGTTCATATAAATCACCATAAGACTACCCTTTACAATCTAAGCCAATTCAGCCAAGCGCGTCGCTTCCCATACACCGCACAAACACGACACTCATCAATCTTCATCTTGTAAAATATTGAAGAGTGCATGGAAGTAATTCATCATAAACGGTCTAGCTGAAGGCTGTCAAACAGAAAAAAATGACATTGTTTTGATTTGGCCACTTTGAAAATCCTCTTTCCTGTTTCATCAGCACTGGCATGGCGCTCCCTTATTCAAGGATCGGCATCATTCATCATGGAGGGAAAACAAAGACATTTCACTGTTGATAGACCGAAAATAATATCGGTTGACATTTTAACAATCGATTCTGCCACCCTTCCCACCGACCGGCTCGTCTCCTCGAGGCGATAGATCGAGGCCAAGGCTTCAACGTTAACTCATTTTCCTGTCGTTTTTCACTGTCAAAGTTCCCCTTCTCCGCCCGGTTCGACTTCTACCATCCGAGGGTTGTCGGCTGTCAAGCAAGGAAGGGTAGCGATATTCGCTGTCAACTCGGTGGGTATATAAAATTTCACTTAATCATGACGGGTACCATCCATAACACTTACTTCTTCATCTTTTTGTTCAATTCGTCACCGTCTTCGCCAACGGAGGCGCGTTGTTCGGCTTTCTTGTTACCGTTGATGGATTTCAACGTTTTGCGGAGGGATGGTGTCCTTATGGTTTGCGTCGTCTGTTTGTCAGAAGAAGCTGCGGAGAAAATTCTCACTTTGTCAAAAAGGGTAGATATAAGACTATAATCGGGGTGATGGCAATACCGGCCGACGAGGAAAGCAAAAATCCTGCTAATTATAAAAGCAATTTCCCTGCCTTTATGTTATCTCATCAATCATAATAATTGATTAACCCCTCGTGGTGACGTGAAAGTATGCTTTTCCATGGGCTGTCAACTGGCTGCTTCTTCACGGCAACAACGCAACTGAGACGATGCCAACAATGTTGATGGGAACGGTGACGGTCTTAATGGTTTGTGCTTCGCTGGTCTGTTGTGATTAGCATAATCAGGTTATGGGCATTGAGATAATGCCAAGCGTGAAGGGCCATTAATGACAGAGCTGACGACAACAAAGGTTCCATAAATAGTGTAAAGCAGAATGTTTCGCACGTATTGGGATAAAGATGTGTACTTTAATGTATTATATCTTATTATCAAGCCATGCCTTTCACATATGCCAAGGTACATACCCAAACACTAAAGTTCACTAAAGTTCATTCCAAAAATAAATGTGCGATCAATAAATATTTATCGTCTTTGCGTCAAACATGAAAAACTATAGAACATTATTCGAAAATAGAAGACAAGAAAATATTGAAAATTTAAATTTTCAAATGCTTTCTTACAGTACCCAACGCTGCACCACGCGCCTCCATGCTCAATGCGCATATCGGGAAAAAGTGCTTCCCACTTGTTATGAATTAAAACTGAAATAAAAACTCCCCCTAAAAATTAAAAATTTAATTTAATAAAAAATGAGAAAATTGCCAATAAAGAAATCGAGGTATAAAAAATAAATTAATATGAAAATTTCATAAAAAAATGCAAAATTTCAAAAAATAATAAAAAAATCAACCATCGAACAAAAATGTGTACGTACTACTAGCACTATAATTATCACTTTTAGAAAAAGAGAAAGAGAATTACAAAATTTCTATAAATAGATCAATATGAGCAACAAACAATTGAAAAAATTTCCACAAAACAAAACAATAAAGAGCAATACTATAAAAAATACAAGGAAAATATCTTTGGAAAAATGTTTAAAAAACAATAAAACTGAGCATTTTTCCCATAGATGGATTTTTTTCACTTGTAGAAAATTCTGTTAATGTTTATGGCTCACCTTGGGTCGTATTGATTTGTTTATGGAAATTTTGTTTTTTTTTCAATGGAACATTTTGATTTCTTCATGGATAATTCTTTTTTTATAATTGCCACACCAGCGTGTAACGAAAAGGCTATATATTCATTTCATAGACGATTCTGTGCTATAAGGTCCGGAGACCCATAGTGTTATATACCAATCGACTCAGCTCGACAAAATGAGATGATGTCTGTCTGTGTGTGTATGTGCGTGGGTGAATGTATGTGCGCGAAATAAAACTTACTCGTGTTTAAGGAACAAGTTGCATTTCCCGGGAATAGGTTCCCATTGTTCGGATGATCAGGTGATCGGATGACGGAGTCAAAAGTTATGGCTAAAACACGATTCATACGACAAACACGCAAAGAAAATCTCGCTCATTTTTTTAATTATATCTAATGCTCGAGAAAGGCAAAACCACCGCTAGGCGGATCAATAAGCGTTTTTTTTTAAAGCGCTAATTTATTTTTGCTTCGTAGAAAACTATTTATTATTTATGGAAATTTTGCATTTTATATTTATTTGTTGATTTCTTTATTGAATATTTACTATTTTTTAAGAAAAAAAATCAAATAATTTATGGAAATTTTATTTTGCTGCCAAAAATGAGTGGAATAAAAAATCAGAAGGATTGTGTACAAGGCACGAGGAAAACGTTAGACAACGTAACGATATTATTGAACTTTCGTCTTTCTTTATTATACTGGGTGTCATTTAGATTTTTTGGAAATCGAGAGCGTTACGCTGAGAGGGAAGATTTCAAGGGTTACTAGCGCCTTTTATCTTTCGATGGATTCTGGAGTTTTATATACCAATCGACTCAAACACTCTCCAGCAATTTGTCTATTTCATTGAAACCTAAGATTATTAACGATAAGCTATTGAACATTTCAATTCTTGTCAAAGCCAGCAAAAAATTCATATGTAACCAATCCCATGCATTCCTAACACGGACATCAGAATGCTATATCTCACGAGCCTTCGGGTCCACCGCAAGATTTTCTTTGTGTATAAAAAAAGCTGTGCCTGCCGTGTGTGAGTCATTACAATTCATGACAGCAGCGACTACTGACGTGCTGTTTTGCTCGCGCATTTTTCGTCGCCTTCGTTCGTTCGCTGTGTTTATCTAGACAGCATGCAATCGCCAGTGGGAGAGCTGCCGGTGGGTCTGCGAATATGCATGAAAGAAGAGGGCGCTTTTTTGTCATTCTGTACTTGATGATGGTCGGATGCAGTGGTATCGGTTGCGATGGGTGCGATCGCCCATCGCATCGCTCGGAGTTCACGGCTAGAGGCCGATGATGGCTGAGGCAGCGATGGCAGCGGTGGTAGATGAAGAAAAATAAAATTAGCCCAGAGAGATTTGGATTGCTCATCCACGGAAAGTGATTGGTTTCATAATCCACATGATTCCGGGATGTGTGCGGTAAGACGCGCGGCTACAAAGCAAGACCATGCTGAGGGTGGCTGGGTTCGATTCCCGGTGCCGGTCTAGGCAATTTTCGGATTGGAAATTGTCTCGACTTCCCTGGGCATAAAAGTATCATCGTGTTAGCCTCATGATATACGAATGCAAAAATGGTAACCTGGCTTAGAAACCTCGCAGTTAATAACTGTGGAAGTGCTTAATGAACACTAAGCTGCGAGGCGGCTCTGTCCCAGTGTGGGGATGTAATGCCAATAATAAGAAGAAGACCGGGATGTGTACGAGTCATGGCATATGACTGACCATATGTTAAGTTGTGGTTGGTACTAAACGACACGTACATTAAAACATGGTTATACTATAACAGTTCTGATTTCCCAGCAAAAAAATCAACTACAATGATAAAAATAAAAATTTGATTAAAATAATTACTTTCATTCATTCGTATAAGGCATTAGCAATTAAAGATGCATAATCACGTGACGTGTTAGCAGTACCTCCTTTATTTAAGTAGGGTTACTGCTTCTTGACTTGTTTCTTATTGTTGTGATTTTTGTCAGTAGTAAGCATGCATGTTAGCAAAAAGAAGTAACGATTGAAAATTTTATCAATAGAATTTTTATATTTTAAATATTATCAGAAATCTATAAATGCCCTACATTTGCTTGAGTAAATAGGGGCTCAATAGTTAGAAACAAAGCAATTCTAGTTATGTATTTAATTGTTAGTTTTATTTCCAAAAGTTTTTAATAGAAAAATTAATAATTCTACACAGCATAGAAGTCGTCGTTTCCAATATCAATACCTATAATCAAACTCCATAGATCCAAAAGTTAAAAGTTAAATGTTAATACGTTACGTTTATACAACTCCTACGTCTACTCGCGGTTATGTTAACAACATTACCCATTGTTTTATGGTTATGGTTTTAGAGTTAACTAAAGTATTATTGTTCCGTTGGTTGAAAATAAATAAATATCTGATACACATTTTGATCAAACATGTTGTAGATTGTGGAATATTCACGTCACAATTAGGTTGATCTTTATCTTCTTCAGAAATTCCTTTTATTCAGTGAAATTTGAAATTTGTTCCGATTGTTGTTGTACTGCAAATTCATTCCGTCTTGAAAAGCCTTACCTTGAATGGAAGGCAATTACTACGTGAAATGACTTCCTTCGACAGCAAAAAGGAATATCGCTGTTGGGTAAGCAACCAAGAACAATAAAACGCGCAAGGTATCAATCTCGAATTAATTGTGCAGAGTAGTTCACAAAATGTGTGCAAAATCGAGCATGCAATTGCTTCGAATCTATGATTTTGCACAAATTTTGTGGACGTCCTGTAACAACTCAAAACAGGATATCACAAAATCAAGTACACCACATTTCCTCAACACCACAACCATCAACATTCTGCTGTCGCCAAGCAATTATAATTTGCACTTAAAACAAAATTCGTCTCCGCTAAAACTTTGCTTCCACAAAATTGTGATCCTAAGAATTGAATTATTTTCATTACCTATCCAATCACAAACTGCAACAAAACCAAATAAGTATCTTACGAAAAATTCACTTGACTGCCACTGATGCTATCTATGCAAATAAAAAAAAGCAATGGTTAATGTTTTCAACATAACCGCGAGTAACCTGACTTGTATTAACGTAACGTATTTACAGTTAACTTTTGGATCTATGGAGTTTGATTATAGACATTGTTATTGGAAATGACAACTTCCATGCTGTGTAGAATTATTAGCAATTTGTTTATTCAACACAGATAAAAATATGTTGTGACTTTAAATGTATTTTCATGCACATATTTGGAGCATGCAAATAAACGTAACATTCAATCGATCTCACTATTCCACAATAGGACAGCCCCATATAAAGGTGTGGCCAAAACTACCAAAAGGCCAATTTTCGATTTGGGCGAATAAAATGTGATGAATACACAGCTAATAACCTATATTTCTATAATCAGGACGGTTTTTATTTTTTAGATTTTTTAGGGAGGGGTGGGGGCGTTATAACTAGCCCCTCCTAGAAATTATATTTTTACGTTTTTTGGGAAAACGGACAGCTTTGCCATGTTTTCGTCTCAAAAGTAACATATTTATATATCGTTACAAAGCTCTTAAACAGATCTATGCAATGAGGCTTGATAATGTAATGATAGCTCCGCCCAGAATTCAGTTTTTAGTAGTTTTGTAAAGGCATATTTTACGCAATATTTAACGAACAAAACAGTTTGGTACCCCGCAATACCCCGCATTAAAACATCATGCACTACACTATTGAACTCTTAAGCTTTGAGGACCATGAATAAAATTCTGCCCAAACTCACAACTTTGTAAGATACACGAATTTTAAAAATTGCCCATTTTTGCCTTTCTCGTGTACTGAGTATGCGTAGAAGCTATATGATCGCTCTAAAAGCATTTAAAATAGCCCAAATACTAATAGTGTTGTATACTGATCGACTCAATTCGAAGAATTGAGGTGATGTCTGTGTGTACGGTGTGTGAATGTCTGTATGTGTGTGAGCAAAAATGGTGTTAACTGCTTTTTAAGCACTTACTCTAAACCGATTTACTCGCAACAAGTTTCATTCGTCAGAGAACGTTGGTCCATTGTTCCCTATTAAAAATAGGCTTGATCGGACTATGAGATCAAAAGTTATGGCCAAAATATATTTTCATATAATGTACGAGAAAGACAACATTACCGCTAGGGGGATTAATCAGGTGTTTTGGTAAACTTCTTATTTTTTAATTTTAATCTGAGTTACTCAATAATGCCACTTTAATTGAATTTGGTGACGAACACAATTCACATAACATATTAAGGGATAGGGTTATGCCTTAACGTTTCGCATAATTCAAGAAAAAATCATCTATCATATAAAAAGCGTTACGCAGCGTTAAAACGTTGAGAAGGGAAGTTGTTCAAAATTTAAAATTTTGACATTACTACATTATAGAGGAGCAAATTATAGATTTAACCATAACGTGTCATAACGTGTTGGATGAGTAGTGTGAATAACTCTTTGCTACAATACCTTTTGCCTTTCTCGTATACTAAGTATACGGTAAAGGCTATATGATCGCTCCAAAAACAAACTTTTTATAGAAGGCCCGGAGACCCATAGTGTTATATACCAATCGACTCAGTTCGACGAATCGAGGTGATGTCTGTGTGTGTGTGTGTGTGTGTGTGTGTGTGTGTGTGTGTGTGTATGTGTGTGTGTGTGTGTGCGCAAAATAATCTCACTCATTTTTCAGGCACTTATCCTCAACCGATTTGCTCGCAACAAGTTGCATTCGACGCAGAATCCTGTCCCATTGTTTCCTATTTGAAATTGGTCAGATCGGACTATGGGATCAGAAGTTATGGCCAAAATACAAATTCATACGAAAAAATCGCGTAAAAAATGTCACTCATTTTTCGGGCACTTATCCTCAACCGATTTGCTCGCAACAAGTTGCATTCGACGCAAAATCCTGTCCCATTGTTTCCTATTTGAAATTGGTCAGATCGGACTTTGGGATCAGAAGTTATGGCCAAAATACAAATTCATACGAATAAATCGCGTAAAAATGTCACTCATTTTTCGGGCACTTATCCTCAACCGATTTGCTTGCAACAAGTTGCATTCGATGCAGAATCCTGTCCCATTGTTTCCTATTTGAAATTGGCCAGATCGAACTATGGGATCAGAAGTTATGGCCAAAATACAAATTCATACGAAAAAATCGCGTAAAAAATGTCACTCATTTTTCGGGCACTTATCCTCAACCGATTTGCTGGCAACAAGTTGCATTCGACGTAGAATCCTGTCCCATTGTTTCCTATTTGAAACTGGCCAGATCGGACTATGGGATCGAAAGTTATGGTCAAAATACAAATTCATACGAAAAAATCGCCTAAAAATGTCACTCATTTTCGGGCACTTATCCTCAACCGATTTGCTCGCAACAAGTTGCATTCGACGCAGAATCCTGTTTCATTATTTCCTATTTGAAATTGGTCAGATCGGACTATGGGATCAGAAGTTATGGCCAAAATACAAATTTATACGAAAAAATCGCGTAAAAAATGTCACTCATTTTACGGGCACTTATCCTCAACCGATTTGCTCGCAACAAGTTGCATTCGACGTAGAATCCTGTCCCATTGTTTTCTATTTGAAACTGGCCAGATCGGACTATGGGATCGAAAGTTATGGCCAAAATACAAATTCATACGAAAAAATCGCCTAAAAAATGTCACTCATTTTTCGGGCACTTATCCTCAACCGATTTGCTCGCAACAAGTTGCATTCGACGCAGAATCCTGTTTCATTATTTCCTATTTGAAATTGGTCAGATCGGACTATGGGATCAGAAGTTATGGCCAAAATACAAATTTATACGAAAAAATCGCGTAAAAAATGTCACTCATTTTACGGGCACTTATCCTCAACCGATTTGCTCGCAACAAGTTGCATTCGACGCAGAATCCTGTCCCATTATTTCCTATTTGAAATTGGCCTGATCGAACTATGGGATCAGAAGTTATGGCCAAAATACAAATTCATACGAAAAAATCGCGTAAAAAATGTCACTCATTTTTCGAGCACTTATCCTCAACCGATTTGCTTGCAACAAGTTGCATTCGATGCAGAATCCTGTCCCATTGTTTCCTATTTGAAACTGGCCAGATCGGACTATGGGATCGAAAGTTATGGTCAAAATACAAATTCATACGAAAAAATCGCCTAAAAAATGTCACTCATTTTTCGGGCACTTACCTTGAACTGATTTGCTCGCAACAAGTTGCATTCGACGTAGAATCCTGTCCCATTGTTTCCTATTTGAAATTGGCCAGATCGAACTATGGGATCGAAAGTTATGGCCAAAATACAAATTCATACGAAAAAATCGCGTAAAAAATGTCACTCATTTTTTCAATTTTCATTCACAATTAATTGGGAAATATGTTCCATTAACATGGCCAAGAAAAACAATACAATTCTTGCTATTTTCCCCTTAAAAATATGACAAATGATCCATAAATCTTTGGAAAATGATCCATAAAAAACTATATTTTGATCCATAAAACCTCAAATTTGCGCATTTTTTTATCGTGATGATGATCCATAATTTCAGTAATATGATCCATAATTTTAGTCATGTGATCCATAATTCTGGCCATATGATCCATAACTTTGTTCAAATGATCCATAGTTTTGGTGATATGATCCATAAATTTTGATAAATGATCCATAGATTTTATAAAATGTGTGGATCAATTAATATAGTTTCATTGGCCTTCTTTCCAAGCATTATGGATCACATTATCAAAATTATGGATCATATGACCAAAATTATGGATCATATGGCTGAAATTATGGATCATCATCAGGATATAAGTTGCGCAAATTAGAAATTTTATGGATCAATATATAGTTTTTATGGATCATTTTTCAAAGTTTTATGGATCATTTTTCAAAGTTTTATGGATCATAAAAATATTCTTCATGGAATCTCTCGAACTATTTTATGGATTTATGGTAGCGTTTTATGGAACATTCAGATGTTTTATGGATCGTTTTTCATTTTTTTATGGATCGTTTTTCCACATTGAACGGTGCAAAGTAAGGGCTGCCGGCACTTATCCTCAATCGATTTGCTCACAACAAGTTGCATTCGACGTAGAATCCTGTCCCGTTGTTTCCTATTGAAAATTGGCCATATCGGACTATGGGATCTAAAATTATACCATTTTTTATGGCAAAATCGCTAAAAAATGTTACTCATTTTCAGGCACTTTTCCTCAACCGAGTTGCTCGCATTAAATTGCATTCGACGCAGAATGTCTCATTGGTTCTTACTGAAAATTGGCCAGAACGGACTATGGTCGTAGACGTTATGTTAAAATTACTATTTATTGTGAAAAGAGTTCAAAAAGTCTAGCTCACTTTTTAGCACTTAGACTTCATCTATTCCCCAAGCAACACAAGTTCAACAAATCTGGTTGCAGTAACCATATTGTAACTGAATCCGGTCATATAAAAGTTACTGTGATAGATGTGCAATATGTGTGCACCGCAACAGATTGCATTCCACGCAGAATCTTGTCCCATTGTTTCCTATAGAAACTTGGCCGCATCGTACAATTGGGTCAAAAGTTATGGAGAAAATACTAATTTTAAAACTACAAAATAGAATGCAATTTTTTGCTCTTATGCTCATCCGATTTGTTTGCAACAAATTGCGTTTGGCGAGAATTTTTTCTATGCATATAAACAAATATGAAAAATGATACCAATCCACATATTAGTGTTATTTTAGATTTTTCCAAACCTTTTGAACGAACGAGAAAGGCACCATCACCGCTAGGTGGATTAATCTGGGTTTTTATAATTATGAAAGAAATCTTAATGAAATATCAAATAAATGAATATCCATTTCGTTGATGTCACAATATGACGCTAATTGAATCTGTTCTGCCCTCCTTTGTTGGTTTAATAAGTTCTACTCAGTGAATTTTCAACGCCAGAAGCTAATAGTGCTTTTTTGATCATTTTAGGAAATCTGTGTTGCGAGTTCAGTGCGTGTTGGCTCTTGTTTCGGACGGCAGAACGACCGCGCGATTTGCCGAAATTTTGTGTTTTGCATTGCGCGGCCGGTAATAAAGTTAATTAGTTCAGTGCGTGTTGGCTCTTGTTTCGGGCGGCAGAACGATCGCGTGATTTGCCGAAATTTTGTGTTTTGTTTTGTTTTTCCCTTAGGACGGTTCGTAAGTAAATTGATGAATATATTTTATTACTTTTACAGCATATACTGTTATTGACAAACGCTCTATATTGTCGAATAGAGGTCCCTATTATTCACCTTTCCCACTAACACAAATTTTCCTTCCCGAGACATCTATGAAGGTAGTATGGGTTCCCTGCATCTTCACTAGTAGATGTTGAACTAACATTCCTTCCCTTCCTTCCGTGATTGTAAGGACGTGGCCAGGTATACAACTGCTACTGTATAGGAAAAGGTACTAATCCCAAGTACCAATTTGCGACAATATACAGTAGATTGCTCAATTCAAGCCCTGTCTGGTGGGGGGGGGCGGGTGTCGCGGGAGATGGTTCTCTTCGTCGACTTCCCCTCATTTGAATGAAAGTGACAGGCAGGGAATTTCTTTGCAGTTTATCACCTCAGAATGCAAGTTCGCATTGTTTTCTTTCGTTCTGAAGTCATAAACCACAGAGAGATCTGCTGCTTGTCACTTTTGTTTAAGGGAGGGGGGTCGACGGGGATAGTCTTCTCTTGCGACATTCGCCCTTATTCCAGATGGAGCTTGAATTGAGCATTGTATAGCCACCCACGATTTGTACAATCACATATGCTATGCTATGCTATGCTATGCTATGCTATTTTAGGAAATCTGTGTTGCGTCCATTTGTCTGTGACACGAATATACAGTATATGACCATTAATATTTTATCTAGCATCAAACAGGCTTATTGCAAGCCAAAAAGTGACCAAATTCCGTTGGTTTTGTAGAATATGACAAAAATCGATGCTATGCCGAAAATTAGCCGCATACCCCATTGAAGGCTCAGAAAAAATATTTTTCTTCTCTATCTATGTTTTTATGATGAATACCACCGTTTATTGCAGGATTCATAATTTTGGCCAAAAATACCTCCTTTTTTCCTATTGTGTATTCTTTTAAATCGAAATAAATTTAATCGGTGCTTGCTTGTAAAATTCAATCAAATTTTACTGAATATCGAATGTTAATTCGTTTGATGGGATAAGCTGCAATTTTACACGCCGTTGAATTTTCAAAATTATTTGCTGTGAAAACTTCTGGAAATAAAACTAATAATCGGCCTCTAGCCGTGAACTCCGAGCAATGCGATGGGCGATTGCATCCATCGCAACCGAAACCACTGCATATGACTATGATAGTGCACAAAATGACAAAAAAATGCGCCCACTTCTTTCATGCATATTCGCAGACTCACCGGCAGTTCTACCGCTGGTGACTGCATGCTGTCACTGTGTAAGTAAACACGGCGAACGATTGAACGAAACAAAAAATGTGCAAGCAAAAAGCACGTCAGTACGCGCTGCTGTCACAAATTGTAATGACTCGCACACTGCAGGCACTGCTTCTTTTATACACAAAGAAAATCCTCCGGTAGACCCGAAGGCCCATAACATACCGCATTCTGATGTCCGTGTTAGGAATGCACGGGATTGATTACACATGAATTTTTTACTGGCTTTGACAATAATTGACATTTTCAATAGCTTATTGTTAAAAATCTTAAGTTTCAATGAAATAGGCAAAATGGTGGAGAGTGTCCGAGTCGATTGATATATAAATCTTAAAAATCCATCGAAAGATAAAGCCGGTAGTAACTTTCAAAATCTTCCCTTCCAGCGTAACGCTCTCGATTTCCAAAAATCTGAATGACACCCAGTATAGTAAAGAAAGACGTAAATCCTACGTCAATATTTGTAGCATCTCCCTCGTGATTCTGCTATAGACGGCAACTTTCTTGCATCGCAAAGCGGTTAATTTGCACTTTGAACAAAATTCTTCACAGAACAGAGAAGGGAAGGTCCCTTGTATAAAATGGTAGTCATCTTCGTTTTCACCGATCAAGAAATCCTAGGAGTGCTTCTTTTACCTTGCTGCCGCCATAGTTTTGTCTGTTAGCAAATTGCTCTCTCGATCATTGTACATGGCGTAGTCTTATGTCACGCGCTATTTACAGTCGCATAAAAACTCCGCATTTCGTTTCAACCCATGTTTCCTGCGCTTCAGCTGTCACACTCTCTTCTCGCTGCCTTTCTGCGGTGGATTAGTTTCTCTTCTGCCCTTGCTACACTGTACCATTCTCTATTCCAGCCACTAATATTCGACACCTGACAGCATTTTTCGCGTTTGTAACTCTATGGCTCTTCTCATCAAACTAACCATTTTGTTGGCGTCGCTGTGCAATTCCTCACACTTTCTATGCTGTTGAGGTCACTGTTGCATGGATGTTCTCCACAATCAGTTGAAGTTGCCAGATCCCTTGGTATATTTTTTTATTGTTTTATATTGGTACCGTTGCACATATTATTCAAATTTTGGCTTTCTCAGTCTGTTGAATTAAGAACGATTATTTATATACGTTCCCGACGTTTCGGCCGATTGATTTTGGCCTTTCTCAAGGGACCTTACGACCCTTGAGAAAGGCCAAAACCAATCGGCCGAAACGTCGGGAACGTATATGAATAATCGTTCTTAACTCAACAGACTGAGAAAGCCAAAATTTGAATAAGTGAAGCAAATCCAGTCGGTAACGCCATTACAAGTTGCACATATTGTTATCCAACAATAGTATATGCTACTCGAGTACTTCTGGAGGCGCAAGCCTTACGGTCTGAAGCATTAACAGCGTCCTCATTCTAACACTGAAGCAGCCAAATTACAGCTTTGGAGCAGCTAGGAGCAAATCACCACACTAACCACCGAAAGTAGACCAAAAATAGGTTTCAATACATGATACCAGATCGTTCCGAATCTTTCCCGAAAAAACTTGAGTGAAATTTCCTTTTTCCATACAAATTTATTCGGGATATGCTTAACAGCATATCCTTCAACAAGCCACCAAAAATTAAATTTACAAGCTTTAATCATACGAGTTTCGCGAAACGAACCAAATTTTTTTTGAGGTTTTGTCCGGGTCCGGGTCTTATCCACTCGTCTAGTTTCTGGCAGTACTGTTCACCAGCTTCATCAACTGCCAAACGCAAACGGATCGCTCAGTTGTTTCGTGAACTCGTAAAGCTGGATTTTTGCGCCCGAATTTGTGCAACTACAAGGTAAGGAATCTAGTCAATGCTCAGGCCTTCGGCACAAGCCGAATCAAGTAATAAGGGTCCGTATAGGACGTTAAAATACCAACAAAAATAACAAGAATCTCGATAATTCGTTCCTTTTGTAAAATTTGACAACAATTTGTGTTCTATGAAAGTAATTTCCGTATTCAGCTTCATATGAAGGAATAGTTTGATATTTTTCAGCTACTAGAATAGTTTTATAGCAATATAGCACCATCTTCTTCTATTCATATACATAAGCTCTTGGCGTTTGCTGTTTTCAGATATTGACAAAAGCTCAGTCCTTTCATTCTGTGAGGTAAAAGCCAACTTTTGAAGCTTTTAGCGACATAAAATATAATATTTCTCGCGCTTAGGGGCGTGGCTGTATTGGGCGATATCTCTTCATCGGCTTTTTCTTTCGTTAATAACCAGACGTATTCTTGTACGAGGAATCAGAACATATAAAAATCTCATTTTGGCCAAAAATGTTACTTACGCAGTTTCTCAAACAAGCGGTTCAATTATTGTCTGTGAGCTTTTGCTGTTCTACGTACACCTTTTCCATTTTGTATTTGTACGATAATAGTCCTGATCATGGAAAAAAAATTGATTTGTTTTCTATTACGAGATGGACATTTTTTAGTTGTCGCTGTTGCTTATGGAGTAGAGAAACGACATTGAAAAACAAAACGCGTTAGTCCTTTTCATAGCACATTGCAGACACATGTTATGATAATTAATGCAGCATTACCGGCTGGAGTAATTTCTCTCCTATCGTGGAATAAAATAACAAACCTTATTCTGCCCATTCAGTATACTAATCCAATGAGCTCACTAATTACGAACTGGGACGTTCTTTGCCCCATTGAGACAAAGTTTTACGAGACGGCATTGCAAGCCATAAACAAAGTGGAAAACAAATGGCTATCAATAAATCACGACTCTTGGCTAAATAATTTCCAACTCAGAGTGCCATCAGTCATAATTCAACATTTTTAATGTATTCATTATTATTCCTTAACATTTGTATTATTACTTCTCATATTTAAATGGAGGTAGAATTATCTTGACTTGTCGATCTCCAGCCGGTACTGAACTCCCCTCGTGACGCGGCGTGTGTGCGTGACTTTACCCTACGAGCCAAACAGGGCCATGCCGTGCCGCCATGAAGCCATGCCAAAGTGCTATAGAAATATTGTTGTGTTCACTCATTTTATGACGGCTCGGCTCTTTTGACGAATGCTCAGCCAGTCAGGGGGAGGGACGCGCAGGAAGTTGAAATACATGCTTTTTGCTCGAGGTTTCTTTTCAGTCCGTAAAATACGAAACGATTTGTTGTGGTGCATCAACTCGTGGAACCAACCATTTTTTGGTATCCACCAGCACCCCATGAAGAAAACGTGATTGGAAAATGTGACCGGTTGCACGGAAGGCCCACAACTTCAACTCACTTTAGATGCTTCGAGGAGGTAAGCCTTTTAGAGCCTCTCACAAGTTGTTTATTAATAATGTATAGCTGTATTTCATTCAAACAGTTTGACACTTGTCATTTGTTACTCTTTAACGTGGTTCTTTTGAAAGATCCCATATCAAGATAATGTCAGTTTCCTCTCCTACTTTTCAAGCGCAGGGCGACGGATTTCAGCGGCTTTACGTGTCAGCTTCTATTTTGCTCAAATTGCATGTTGAAATCGTGACAGGCCATCAAAAGTGAGCGCTCGTTTCCCTTCTCGCACTTTGCTTCCCAGTGGGGCGTCCAATCTGCGATCAAGCGTAAATGCCGTGAGGTTGTCCCTCCGTCAAGCAACCAAGGTAGGTACGCCAGAGCGCCTGCACTTGGGAGATGGGAACGAGTTGAGCTTCTGATACTGATCAAATTGTGTCAAAATTGTAGCATGTGTCCTGTCTGATCAACACTCGTCAAAATAATTAGACGAGCACGAGACCAAACGGGCATGTTCCACAACCGATGATTCTCCAATCGTGGATAGATGTTGCAATAGACAACAATATATGGATGTATGATAACATGCTGCATCATGGAATTCTTGCTTTGGAAAACCTTAATTCTCAGTTCATTGAACGCCTCAGTCAAGATATGTAACCATAATTATGTAATTGGATGGTCATAGTGGTGGCTATTTTTGGCGCCTATCCAACGTAGGTAAGACTAAAGAGTATGTACAAAGATATACCTAATTTATCTAATTGAAACAAAGTTTTGGGAAATGCTGAGTAGAGCACTATTTGAATAATTTGACCTAATCTTTTCTAAGAAGGCTCAAAATTTGTGACATACGTATTGTGTCTGTTGTGGGCACCATTCGGTTGAAGGCAGCCCTTCGAAACTTTTGACAGAAAGCAGATGCTGTCATTCTGTCATTTGTTTGCTAAATATAGCAACGCGATATTTTGTGCTCAATACCAAACCAGTTAGACACATCTATACTATGACAAATATTTTGTTAACAAGAAAATCGTCAGAAAAATTTTTGGGGAATGGTCGCTTGGCCGAAACTCATTCGGCGGAAAGCCATTTGGCCGAATGCCACTAGGCCGAAACCCATCTAGCTGAAAGTCATTTGGCCGAACGGGTCATTTGGCCGAAAGGGTCGTTTGGCCGAATAGATCAGTTAGCCGAACGGGTCATTTGGCCGAAAAGGTCGTTTGGCCGGAAGGGTCATTTGACCGAAAGAGTCATTTGGCCGAACAGGTCATTTAGCCGAAAGGGTCATTTAGCCGAAAAAATCGTTTGGCCGAAATGATCACTTGGCCCAAAGGGTCGTTTAGCCGAAAAGGTCATTTGGCCGAAAGCCCTGTTTGGCCGAAAGGGTCATTTGGCAGAAAGAGTAAAAAAGTAAAGTAATGTTAAAAGAGAGAAGCGCAAAGTGAGTAGTGAGACATCTCATTTCTCACTCCTCATTCACCACTTCTCGCTGTAAAAAGTGAGAAGCGCGAAGTGAGCGATGAAACGTCTCACTACTTAGTTTTGCATTAGTGAGAGAATACCGAAAGATCGTCATACATCGCACTGTTTTTATTTTTACTTTATCGGATGTTATCGCTTTAAATAAATTCCCTATTAGCTAGATATTCAATATCTGTATGTGGAAGATAAACAAAAAAGTGTTATACTCTAAATACGTGCTTTCATAGAGAATAAAACATTGGATTTACTTCTGTAAACTTCGCTGTCTGGCGTCGCCATCACTAGTATCTTTCGCCAAACGAGCTTCAGTGCCGACGCTGTACACGCAGCCAACGTATTTTGCAGTTCATAAACAATGACAAAAAAATGTGATGGTATTCCTTGCTTCGGTGGATCTGCGAGAAGCAATAAAATCGAATGTAGATGCTGTCGTAAGTAGTTCCACGCAAAATGTGCAAATCTCAATGGAAGCCTGTTGAAAGCCATTCATGATCTCCCTGGAGTATTTTGGTTCTGTTGTGCATGCCGCGCCAAAGAGAATCCATTGGACCAGCAAGCTCATAGTCCAACAATTGACCTTGTTCTACACCGCCTCAATTCTCTACACACAAATTGACATCACACGTTCATTGTGCCGGTCATTAGGGAATGTCCGGGATCATATTATTGCTTCCAAGGATTTGTCCCTCAACAAGTCGTTGGTATCGAATGGAGCTGACAATAACTTCGAGAATGCACTGGATAAGATGCAATTCGAATTTTCGAAGGATTTCAATGATCTTGAACTCGTCACGGAAAACACATATGCACAAGCACCTGAAGGACAATGTATCACCGGATTATCCGCCGTTTTGAATGACAACAACAAAAGAGATCGTACATCTTGCTCGGACCTATCGTCAAATGCCGAAAAGAGAATGAAAGTTGATGTTCCAATAGGTACGTGTGTTAATTCGAATACTGTAGCTCTCCCTCTTGCAGTGAACCACAACAATTCAGCGCAACCGAAGCCTAATGCCATCGTTTCTACATCCCAATCCGACATCGTTGTATTGAGCGATGTCATTGTTAAACCCGCCACTACTTTTACCGCTGCGGATAAACCTGTAGCTGAGACTGCTGCTGATCCACTACCTGCTGCTGTTATTGCTGCCAATACCAATTTCGACACCGCCACCGCCAACGTAATTGCCAATGCTACCAGCACCGCCACCTCAAATATCGCCGCCTCGGCTTATCATGTCGCCACTAATCAAGCCATTAATACCAATCTTCACAATCAATATGCCATCCTCAACTGCGCTAGCAAAACCACAAGCACGAATCAAGCCCCCTCCGACTACTTCGAAAAAACACATCAAATCCAGCACGAATCTTATGCGCCCATCACGAACGTGAACATGAACTCCATCGCTACACAAACTTCCCCTCCCGCCTCATCACTCCGTCGTATTGATACCACAACGAATTCAGCAATGCCCGCCTCGAACCACCAATATGCACCACTCGCCACTGCCTCGATTCAACTTAGCCAGTCGCCTCCACTCCCTGCTCGTGTAAGTCAACTACGAAATATTAACAGTATTAAGTTAGCACCTAATTTTAATAATAGGCAGAATAACTTATCGTCACCTACACTATCTGTCGCGTTTCGAACAGAACCTAGAAAATGGTATTATGTTTCACCTTTTCAACCCCACGAAACAGCTGCAAATCTCGCTACCTTTGTATCTCAGAAATCTAATTGTAATGCAAATCAAGTGCTATGTCAGAAATTAGTTAGTGAGAACCGACAAAATGGTCCATCTCTTACATTCGTGTCATTTAAGTTGAGTGTTCCCGACGATCTAGTTGACACTTTAATGTCCCCAGATTTCTGGCCTCAAGGAATAGTGATCAAGCCTTTTTTATACCAGAAACCTCCGGCCAAACGAATAACTACACAATACCAATCAGACCATGCCCCTGCAGTCCAATCATAAAATGACAAATCGAGGGCCTGTAATATCTCCATCAACTCGTCAAGTACAGCACCGTTTTTGCTCCGAAACACCTCCGTCAAACAGAACGTACCGATTACAATCAACTCGACCACGCCAAACACTAGTTTAAACTCATCCGCGTGCTCTGAAGGAATAAGCATTTTTTACCAGAACGTCAGAGGGCTTCGTACTAAATTAGATACTTTCCTAGTTGCAGCTACTTCCTCACCATATGATATTATTGTATTAACTGAGACATGGTTAGATAGCATTATAACAGATCGACAACTCTTTGGTCCGGATTATACGGTATTTCGCAGGGATCGATCCAATCGCAATAGCTCTAGATGTTCTGGAGGAGGGGTATTAATTGCTGTTCACCGTAAGCTTAATGCATCTCCATTTTTTCCCAACGACTACACGCACATCGAACAAGTTTGGGTTAAAATTTCGCTACAAAAACAGACCCTCTACTTCTGCAGCTTCTACCTGCCACCTGATATGAAGAATGACTTGAATGTACTTGATGCACATGCACAATCTGTTGAACATGTTGCATCTTCTCTTAAAGATAACGATTTGATGGTCGTATGTGGTGATTACAACTTTTCATGTATCAACTGGTATCAAGATACAATCAACTCTGATTCACTTATTGCTGGACCTGCACATCTCAACGGCACCATCCCTAAATACGCAAGCGACCTGATAGACAGCTTAGATTCGGTGAATCTATTTCAGATCAACGAGTCACGCAACAGTCTTGGTAGGATTTTAGACCTGGTCTTCGTGAACAATAATGCTAAAGAAGCCATCTCTATCAACCGCGCAGTACACCCCCTTCTTCCCGAAGATAGCCACCATCCATCTCTGGACATTGTAATTCGCACTGAAAACTTTAGGTATGCCACAGACCCTTTTGACCCCGCTGCATTGAACTTCAACAAAATCAATTACGAGCTGTTAAACATTCGTCTCGCCGAAATCGACTGGTCGGAAACCATCACTGCATCCAACGTTAACGACGCGGTTCGCATATACACATCTAAGATATCAGACGTTCTCCAAGCCATTGTTCCAAAATGTCAACCTAAACGTAGCCTTCCATGGAGTACTTCAAAACTACTACGTCTAAAATCACGCAGAAATGCTGCTTTGAGGGAATTCCGTAAAAACAGATGTTTTGTCACACGTAAACAGTTCCATTTAATTAGTAACATTTATAGGAGGGAAAATAGTCGCCTATTTCATCGGTACACTCGTAACGCGGAATCTGAGCTTCGCAGAAATCCCAAAAAGTTCTGGAGCTTTGTAAACAGCAAGAAGAAGGATAATGGTCTCCCAGTCTCCATGTTCAACGAAACTACCGAAGTAGACGGTACACTCGATAAATGCAACCTGTTTGCGAACCGTTTTGCCAATGTCTTCACCAATGACTCCCTGTCAGAATCTGACTTAGAATTAGCAACTACGGATGTCACCCCAGATACTGTCTGCCTCAATAGTCTACAAGTTAGCGATGGAGATATCAAAAAAGCTTCGAAAAAACTAAAACCCAGTTCCTCACCTGGTCCGGATGGCATACCAACATGCGTGTTGAAAAGATGCATAGGTCAGCTGTTAGATCCTCTTCGCCACATTTTCAACCTGTCGTTATCGTCCGGAACATTCCCGGAGGAATGGAAAGCTTCATTCATGTTTCCTATTTTCAAAAAAGGAGACCGTCGTGACATTTGTAACTATCGAGGAATTACGTCGCTCTGTTCAACATCGAAACTTTTGGAAGTGTTAGTTAACGAGTCTTTGCTGCACAGTTCCAGGAACTACATCAGTACTAAACAACATGGATTCATCCCAAAGCGCTCCGTAACATCGAATCTGGTTGAGTTTACCTCGTTCGTGCTTCGTAATATGGATCGAAAAACTCAAGTAGACGCAGTTTATACAGACCTGAAAGCAGCATTCGACTGCCTTAATCACGATATTCTGATAGCAAAGCTGAACAAGCTCGGCATTGGTGGCGCACTCCTGAATTGGTTAAATTCATACCTACGGGACCGCGTACTTAAGGTCAAAATTGGCTCATGTTGTTCCTCCCCATTCGTCAGTACTTCAGGCGTACCCCAAGGTAGCAATCTTGGACCGACGCTGTTTGCGTTATTTTTCAACGACGTCTGCACGAGAATACCCCACTGCTCCAGATCGCTGTACGCAGACGATCTTAAGATTTTCAACACTGTTCGCTCCATTGAAGATGCACAACACCTCCAACAGCTTTTAACCAATTTTGAAAACTGGTGCAGCCGCAACAAAATGTCCCTTAGCCTCAATAAGTGTCAGGTAATAACATTCTCACGTAAGCAGATCGATATTGAGGCTTCTTATCAACTCAATGGCGAAACCCTGCAGAGAGTTTTATCCGTAACGGATTTAGGAGTAATACTCGATTCCAAACTTAACTTCATACAACATATGACTTCCATTGTTAGTAAGGCAAATCGTCAACTAGGTTTTATCACAAAAGTTTGTCAATCATTTCGTGATCCATATTGTTTTCGTTCGCTTTACTGCTCATTAGTTCGTTCAATACTTGAATTCTCGTCCATTGTTTGGTCCTCCTATTATGTTACGTGGAGTCTGCGTGTAGAATCTGTCCAGCGTCGCTTTATTCGCCGTGCATTAACGTATCTTCCGTGGAATGACCCTATTAACTTGCCCCCGTATGAAAATCGGTGCTTACTCTTAAATCTGGATACTCTATCAGCACGACGTACAAAATCTGAAGCTATTTTCGCTGCAAAGATTATACTAGGAGAAATTGATGCACCTAGTATTTTAAGCAATATTAATTTTTCGGCTCCCTCTCGTTCCCTTCGCTCTTTCAACACTCTTACATTGCCTTTTAGACGTACAAACTATGGAAAAAGCGATCCTATTTATAAAGTTTGTGCCGCGTTCAATAAGTTTTCCCATTGTTTTGATTTTACATGTAATAGTGGTTCGTTCAAAAGAAGAATTGATAGTGTTAGGAATAATGATAGTTAGCGTTAGTTTTCATGTTCAATTAGACAGATAAGTGTTCGTTGAATGTACATTGTTGTAATTTTTGTTTAAAAGATGCAGGTTTTTTAACAAGCTCTGCTTGTTTTTCCTGCCAGAACATATAACAACATCAATAAATAAATAAATACTCACTTCGCGCTCTTCATTTTTTTACAATGAAAAGGGAGACGTCTCTCTTCTTACTCCTAATTTCTCACTTTTCAAATGACATATTCGACCAAATGTCTTAGTTGGTCAAACGACCCTTTCGGCCAAACGACCCTTTCGACCTAATGGTCTGTTTGGCCAAATGGTATATTCAGCCAAACAGCGAATTATTGGCATTAAGCTATTTGGCACAAGGTCATTTGGCATAATTGTGAATAACTGTAAAAATGATGGTCAGTTTGGCATAACGGACGTTTAACATATTTTTTGTGTGAACTTAAATATTTATTTGACTACAGTCGGCAATTTTAGTAAAAAAAACATAATCCTAATAGGGTAGAAAGCAATGATATTTGTTATCCATCGGATAGGACACCCCTCCCAGTCGAAAGCAATGATTATTGTGTTTCCTTCCGAATGGTGGATGTAATACCTTCTGCAGTGAAAAAGCGATACCTTCTGCATTCACTCGGAATAAGACAACGATGTACGTGATTCTTTCTTTGGAAATAGGCGTTTTCCCCGAATAAGGCCATGGTGGAATTGATTTCTTCTTTAAAAATAGGCGTTTGTTCGGAATAAGGTGATGGCTAGTTTGATCCCTTCTTTAAACATCAATCAATGTTTCCAAAAGTGAAGTCTAACTTTTTTTAATGAAACGATGAATTATCAATATCAAAATACAATTACCCTGTTGACCAATTGATTTTATGTTTTTCCGATTGAAAAAAAAATAGCAAACCAAACTGACAACTTCGATCAAGTCCATGTACATACAGCTAGTTATGAATAAGAGGAAGAAGAACTTCAATAAACAGAAAAACTGTTATTAAATATTCTCGACTCCTGATGTAATTTAATTAATGGTGAAAAATATTACAAATTAACAAATCATCAATTTAATGAATTACCCGAATATATATTGAAGTGGCCAATTCCCCAACTTTTTTCTCTAAAGGGTTGTCGACTTTCGTCTTACTTGTGGAAAAAATTAAACTTAAGACCAAAACCCAGATGAGCTAGTAGCTAAGAGTAAAAAAGAAAAACTTCTAGGCCGGAAAAACTTGAAAATCGGATTATTTCAAGCAAAGATATTGTAGATCCAGTTGAGAACGCGAGATCTCGGTTCGGTTTTCAACTTGATCTACAATATGCTAATAAGAATTTCGACATTTTTTTTTCCTTTTCCAATCTTTTTGATGTACATACCCCTGTTTTATTTTACCCAGTTATATATTTTAAGTATATCACATTTGGATGTTTGTTAAACTGAAGCTCTGACTACACAAAAAGAAAACGGAAATGTCATTCCCATCGAGCGAGCGGAGGGCAATATTTGTTATGATATAAATCTCATGACCGTCCTTCTGCCAAACTCCCGTATGAAGAGGGAGGGAAGTGTATCAGTGTGGAAGCATCCGATGGTTCGTTTTCGGAGAGAAATAATAGCCTTTCGGTACAACTTTGTAGCACAAGAAAGGCAAAAAGTATTTTGGCCATATTTTTTAAGGTCCAAGCTGGCCAATTTTCAATAGAAAATAATAGAATAGGATTCCGCGTCCAATGCAATTTGTTGTGAGTAAATCGATTGAGGGTAAGTGCATTAAAAATGAGCTAGACTTTTTACGCGCTTTTTTATAACATAAAGCATTTTGGCCATAATTTTTGAGCCCATAGTCCGAATTTTCAATAGAAAACAAAACGACAAGATTCCGCGTCGAATGGAATTTGTTAGTAAATCGGTTGAGGATAAGTACCAAAAAAGTGAGCTAAACTTTTCGCACTTTTGGTGCGCGCACACACATACATACACACACAGAGACATCATCTCAGTTCATCGAGCTGAGTCGATTGGAATATAACACTATGGGTCTCCAGGTCTTCTGTAAAAGTTTGGTTTTGGAGCGAACATTTAGCCTTTTTGTATACTTTGTAAACAAAAGGCAAAAATGGTGTTTCGGCCATGGGACAGGAATCTGCGTCGAATGCAACTTGTTGCGTGTAAATCGATCAAGGTTAGGTGTCCGAAAAATAGGTGACATTTTTCTTTTCTGATTTTTCTATTAAAAAAGATGGTTTGGCCATAACTTCCGATCCCATAGTCCGACCTGGTCAATTTTTGATAGGAAACAATGGGACAGGATTCTGCATCGAATGCAACTTGTTGCGAGCAAATCGGTTGAGGATAAGTGCCCAAAAAATGAGTGACATTTTTTACGCGATTTTTTCGTATGAATTTGTATTTTGGCCATAACTTTCGATCCCATAGTTCAATCTGGCCAATTTCAAATAGGAAACAATGGGACAGGATTCTGCGTCGAATGCAACTTGTTGCGAGCAAATCGGTTGAGGATAAGTGCCCGATAAATGAGTGACATTTCTTACGCGATTTTTTCGTATGGATTTGTATTTTGGCCATAACTTTCGATCCCATAGTCCGATCTGGCCAATTTCCAATAGAAAACAATGGGACAGGATTGTTGCGAGCAAATCGGTTGAGGATAAGTGCCTGAAAAATGAGTGACATTTTTTGAGTAGTTTTGTGCACACACACACATACACACACACACACACACACACACAGGCATCACCTCGATTCGTCGAACTGAGTCGATTGGTATATAACACTATGGTTCTCCGGGCCTTCTATAAAAAGTTTGTTTTTGGAGCGATCATATAGCCTTTACCGTATACTTAGTATACGAGAAAGGCAAAAACATGTTTTTGAGGAGGAGAATATTTATGAAATTTGCAAAAACACCCACTGCCACAATACTTTGGACGACGTAGAACATCGGGTTTAAAACATATTTAAATCATAAATCGCAACACACGAAGCACATTTTCGAGAAAAGCAAAACAATCGTTGATGCGCGGTGTTCTTGTGCATTATAAAAGTGACCTATTGTCGATCTTTCTATCTTGTTAAAACTTAAAAATCACTCTAACAAAGTTTACAAAAAAAGATCTTTCTATCTGAGGTTAGTTTCCGAGCTGACGTTTTTTTTGTATATTAACATGTAGGGTAAGATGGTATAATGTGCCCCCTGGACAAAACGCTCGAAGTGGAATTACTAGCAAACTATAAATAAGGTTAAAAATCAGTTGGTTGTAGCAGATTTTGATTGGAACCAGTATCACCAAAAAGAACTAACTTGTTTCTTGATGAACGGTTAAGACAATAATGTTTATTTATTCAAAGTTCTTAAAACTGCTACCATCCTAAAAAGGGCTACGTTTTTCGAAAATATGTTTCACTAGTCAAAAAGTCCCAGTGAAGGCAACTCGATATGGTCTTACCAACTGGACACAAGCGTGGCGAGCCCGGCTGCAGCTGCTTCTAAATTATATAGAAACTATCGAAATGTAATTCATAGCTGCTTCAATGAAATCGTTTTGAAAATTTGGAATTGAAGTGTGGACAGAACAATGCGTAAATTTCCAGGTAACTCATAACAATCTATCCAGATCTAGAGCTTACGAATGATAATCATATTTATTTCGCTCTAAAGTTTGTTAAAATAAACGATTTAGAAAAAGTCGCAATTTTTTTGGGCGAATTTCTAGAATCGGTCACTTCTCCGGATATTCAAAATATCCAGACGACCATTTACGGATCACCCGGAATCAGTGAGTTGAAAAAAAATACGCAGCGTTCAAGAATTGACCACTTTTGCGAATATTCCAGAGGATTACTTAAGTACCAACCGAGGACAAAGAATTTCATTTCCTTATAATGATTTTGTTCTCACATTGCTCAAACAGACGGTGAAAGAAAGATTTCTAGGACGAATTTTAAGAATTGACAACCTATTCGCATATTCCTAATCTTCCCATCGACCAACTTCTGCGGATGTTCTGAAACATCCGACGGACCAATTTGTGTGAATAACGAATGATTTTCGTAACGATTTTGCTCTCCAGAGGACGACAAAGTAACTATTTGGGATCAATGAGTGCTCTTTGCAATGACTTTCTGACTCTGACACTGACTCTCGTGTTGCTATAAAACAAATGGTTTGTAGTCGCAGTTTCCACAGCAGTTCCGAAACTTTCGGAGAAGAATTTAGTGGCCATCTGTGAACCACGAAAGGCCCTTGCAATGATTTTGATCACACAACATTACAATTACAATTCAGAAAAAAGAACTGGTTTTTAAGAGAAATATCACACTTTTGTTGTCTCGTTGCTACAACAAACAGTTTAGAAAAAGTTGCATCTTTTAAGAATTAATTTCAAGAACTTCTCCGAATGATCCAGAACTTCCGAAGAACAACAAAGTGTTCGCATGGTACACACATTTGAGCCATAAAAGATTGATGTACCAATGACCATACGTCTCCATCTGTTTATATGCTTATGCATATGATGTAACATTTTTCATGATGGCAACCTTGGTTGGGCCTACGGAAAACACTAATGTGGACATGCTGTATATTTTGCGAACGTAAAACAGGCAAATGGTTTTATGTGGCCGTAACTACAAATACGTCCAGAATGCCTTATTTTTCTGCTGATTTTCCCGGGCAGAAGCCATGAACAGAATAACAAAACATGATATGGATTTGATTGATATAAGAAATTTGCTATCTTATCAACATTTGATTATTGAGCTATTTTCGCCTACTCGGGTTGTCTTTCAATGTTATCTAAACATTGGAAGCGGCCAAAAACGATCAGACTTACTTACTGTTTTTTACACGCTTATTTTTTCTAATTGTTGAGGCGTTTTTGCTTAGACCCTTCCAAAAAATGGGGGACTAAAGATACATTTTTTTGAGCTGACCTTTGAATACATATTTTATAATTAAATAGTTGACCCGGCAGACGTTGTCCTGCATAGTAGGCGGAAATGCGTGTTGCGAACTGCCCATGCGAATTTCCCATACAAATCTTTATTTTAGTTTTTCACGACTTACTCAACTTTACTTATGGTTTTCGACTAAGGAAATATCATATAAACCCGTCGGAAACTATAACGAATGTAGCTGCTGAAGGAATGAATAAAATCCATCCAGCCGTTTTTGAGTTATGCGGATACGAACACAGACCATTTCATTTTTATTATATAGAAGATAATGTAATCAATTGGAACACTGTCGTTCTACGAATAATTTTCCCATGGTATCTTTGATCGAAAAAAAATAAACTTAAGTGAATTTGGCCAATTAATTTGAGAATCGAATAGATCTGAAAATTTTCCCAATATTTTTGGAATCTAATGAGTGTATAAGAAACACTTTTTTGGAACATTAGATGGATCACACTTTATGTAGACGTTTGACAGTGTACATTACCATTAGGTAACAACCCAACAAACAATTTAAGCTGAATAAGCTAGTGTTTTAGCTGAAGAAGACTATTTTTGGCTATATAAGTTAACTCGAGTTTGGACTTTTTCATCAGTTCCAACATGGGACAATTATGCGTAGAAGCGCAGTACACTCCAATGTAAGTACACCCAGTTTTTTCTACACGGTTGGAATTCATTAATTTCTCGGTTAACCTGAACTTTCATAGCATTTTAAATACCATCTGAATTTTCTTTGATTTTTTGTGATTTTTTTCGTGGGGTTAACTCATTGTTTCATTGACGCTGAAGGTCTTCAACGACCTTAAAGGTCCGTGTAAAAAACGTGGGTGTACATCCCTTCAATAAAAAAATGCTTTCAATGGCTCATAAAAAAGGTTTGTGGAAGTTGTCACGCTCCAAGTGCTGTGTATGAGTGTCGCCTAACTTACGAATTTTCCCTTTCAATAATCATAATTTCAATGTTGTGGAAGATGCATAATTTTACCGATAATTCTCATTGATTACATCGCATCATACTGCTGACAGTCTTCCCCACGCCATCCATCGTGCCATTGTTGTACCATCCATGATAAATGAACTTTGATTAATGTGACACTGACAGACTTTGTCATCATCTTCTCGTTGGAAAATGAAGCAATTGTCACTCCGGTGATGACTGAGTTGGAAGTGATGTGATGCCATGGTTCACCAGCACCAGGCTGACTACTGCGAATCAAGCCAGCGCGCTGAGCCAACTTCAGACCTATCGGTGAGTGATGGAGGGCAAAGATCTCCTTTGACGTGAAAGAGTAAGGGGTGTCAGAGCAAAAACCACCACTCGCATATTTTTCTCACAATATGTGGCACTGGCTGCATTCGTCTCGCAATAGTTCCGTCCCCGGCAAGAGAGACAAGGCTTCGGTGTCGTTGTGTTCCGATGCAGACACCCGTTCCCTCGGATGTATCTGGTAGAAAAATCTAGCTCTCATGAATGAACGATGTCATCATCATGAATCATGTCAATCAAACAGTCCATCCATGTTCCTCCATGGTTTTCCTCTGTCTCATGTTCGGAACTGTTCTTCTCTAGGCCGGCTCCAGTTTCTCCTTCTGGTCCTTGTCACTGTCGTTCCGACCAACAGTTGCCGGCTGATACAATATAAATGGATATGGAAATGAACTCCTTTTCAAAGTTGGAGAATGACAACGACGACGAGTGACAGTGCACAAATAACTGAAGCAGCAGCTCGCCAGCGGCAGAGCAAGGAGCAAAAAATGGCAAGTCAGGAAAAACCGGGTGCATGACACTGACTGTCGGTCGGTCGGCTTGGCACCAGGAGAAAATGAGAGATTGAAAGAGAATGAAAATTTAATCAGCAGAAATTGATCACACATCCCGCACGTAACTAACCGATCAATCAAAGTCGCTTTGTGGGACCCAGCAAAAATAGAGAATGAAGAATTGAGAAATGTCACAAGAAACGACGAAGGTCTCGTCGCATCCATCCACCAATGTGACCGACGTGGCAGAGAGTGACAATGATGATGACAAAAAAAAACTCTAAATCGGTTGTCACTTTGAGGTAAAAGGATCGACACGACAAAGCTAGGGTATATGTGGTGAACTAGAACATGTGTGTTTGATTGCTTCATTCTTAAGAGAATAAATCTTGAAAAGTTTGGCAGAAATTCAAATGTTGTAAATTTTATGCAAAACAATTTTAACAATTCCGTTGTACTGAAAACGCAACCAATTAGTTCTGTACTACTAAGTTAATAGATGGGAGTTTGGGATGTTTTTAATTTAGTAACTTAATTTGAGAGATTGATTGTAATTAATGCTGCATAAACTTATATGCCAAGAATAATACTGAATATTTCTAGAATAGAAATTGCACAGTTATTATTGCAAGGATCATACGCCAAGTCATTGTTTTTTTGCATTCTCATAATATATGTTTAGAGAAATTGCTAGAAATAACACAGTACCAGTACGTACCAGGGTACTAACCCAGTCAGCCTTAAAAGTACATTAACTTTGACAATTTCGGAGAAAAAGCAGAAAAAGGCTTGATTATGAAAATGTACAAACTATTTGTGATGCAGTGATTTTTATCTCATAGACAGATTCATTCACTGATTCTTTTCAATCATAAAGATTTTGACTTGGCCTACAATACAAGATTGCAACGATTTTTGTCTAAAACTGGAAATTATTTTGTTGGACATTTGTTGCAATGTCTCAATATTAGAAGGCAACTTCAGAATCATGTTCAAAATTTTATTTTGAATCCTCTGAAGCGCCTTCTTTCTGGTATTGCAACAACTAGTCCATATTGGCAGAGCATACAACATGGCTGGTCTAAAAATTTGTTTGTAAATCAAAAGCTTGTTCGTGAGACAAAGTTTTGATTTTCTGTTTATAAGTGGATATAGACACTTAATATATTTGTTACATTTGGCTTGAAGGCCTTCAATGTGATTTTTAAAAGTTAATTTTTAATAGAATTATAAGCTGAGTTTTGGAAGGTGGAGAAAATATCCAAACTTTTTTGCAATCTACTACAAATGACACGAAGGCTTCGCCCTTTGGCTGAGAGGCCCGTGTCATCTACAAACAAAGATTTCTGACACCCTGGTGGTAAATCAGGTAAGTCAGAAGTAAAAATGTTATACAATATGGGCCCCAGTATGCTGCCTTGGTGGACACCAGCCCTTACAGGTAATCTATCAGATTTAGAATTCTGATAGTTTACCTGCAGTGAGCGATCTGATAATAATTTTGGATCAGTTTAATGATGTCCAGAGGAAAATTAAAATTCATCAATTTTACAATCAAACCTTCATGCCAAACACTGTCAAATGCTTTCTCTATATCAAGAAGAGCAACTCCAGTCGAATATCCTTCAGATTTGTTGAGCCGAATTAAATTCGTAACTCTTAATAACTGATGGGTGGTTGAATGCCCATGGCGAAAACCAAATTGCTTATCAGCAAAAATAGAATTGCCATTAATATGAACCATCATTCTATTCAAAATAGTTTTTTCAAACAGTTTGCTTATTGAAGAAAGCAAACTGAATGGACGATAACTAGAAGCCTCAGCTGGATTTTTGTCCGGCTTCAAAATTGGAACAACTTTGGCGTTTTTCCATTTATCTGGAAAGTATTCCAATTGAAAACATTTGTGAAATAAATTAACCAAAAAGGATAAAGAGCTCTCAGGAAGTTTTTTGATAAGTATGTAGAAAATACCATCATCACCCGGGGCTTTCATATTTTTTTAATTTTCTAGTAATAGATCTCACTCCATCCAAATTAGTTCCCAAAGAAGTGTCAAAAACATTACCTTGATTGAGAATGTCTTCGAAGCTCCGTGTAACCTGATCCTCAATTGGACTAGTGAGACCTAGACTAAAATTATGGGCACTCTCGAACTGCTGAGCAAGTTTTTGAGCCTTTTCGCCATTTGTCAATAAAATTTTATTTCCCTCTTTAAGCGCTGGAATTGGCACGGCAAATGCTGGGTAAAGCGTACCATTGGTACTTCGCGTACCTGAAGGAATAAAATAGACCCCATCTCGCGGTCCTTAGCCTCTTACCCAGCAACTCCTATCCCTACCTCCCCGCGGTGCTGGCCGGGATACGAGCAACCTTAGGGAAGATCGGGTAACCAACCCCGGTGGGAACTATGGTCGTATGCTGACAGGGAAGGGGGGGTTTGCTCCTCTCCGGAGGTGCAAATCTTATTGAGCGTCTGTTCTCCATGTCAGGATCGGCTCACAACAGCGTCTGTTCTCCATGTTAGGGGCGGCTGATCATCGTCCGAGTGCCAGCGAGGGACTCTAAGTGAAACTGTGCACCATGGTCCACCGGAAATAAGGAGGAATGGTCCTCCGGAAATTTGAGGGGTTTGGTGTCAGGCCCTGCAAGCCAGCCTTTAAAAAATCATAAGCAACGAACAATCAACAAGAGAGTACGGACCGGAACCATCGGCGAAGACCACTGCGACGAAAAGGGACTAGCGATTGGAAACTCGGTTCGTGGAACTGCAAATCTCTCAACTTCATCGGGAGCACACGCATACTCGCCGATGTGCTCAACGACCGTGGATTCGGCATCGTAGCGCTGCAGGAGGTTTGTTGGAAGGGATCAATGGTGCGAACGTTTAGAGGTAATCATACCATCTACCAGAGCTGCGGCAACACACACGAGCTGGGAACAGCTTTCATAGTGATGGGCGATATGCAAAGGCGCGTGATCGGGTGGTGGCCGATCAATGAAAGAATGTGCAGGTTGAGGATCAAAGGCCGGTTCTTCAACTTCAGCATAATCAACGTCCATAGCCCACACTCCGGAAGCACTGATGATGATAAGGACGCATTCTACGCGCAGCTGGAACGTGAGTACGACAGCTGCCCAAGACACGACGTCAAAATCATCATAGGAGATTTGAACGCTCAGGTTGGCCAAGAGGAGGAGTTTAGACCGACCATTGGAAAGTTCAGCGCTCACCGGCTGACGAACGAAAACGGCCTACGACTAATTGATTTCGCCGCCTCCAAGAATATGGCCATTCGTAGCACCTACTTCCAACACAGCCTCCCGTATCGGTACACCTGGAGATCACCACTGCAGACAGAATCACAAATCGACCACGTTCTGATTGATGGACGGCACTTCTCCGACATTATCGACGTCAGGACATATCGTGGCGCTAACATCGACTCTGACCACTATCTGGTGATGGTTAAACTGCGCCCAAAACTATCCGTCATCAACAATGTTCGGTACCGACGACCGCCGCGGTACGACCTAGAGCGACTGAAGCAACCTGATGTCGCCACTGCATACGCGCAGCATCTCGAGGCAGCGTTGCCGGAAGAGGGTGAGCTCGATGGGGCCCCTCTTGAGGACTGCTGGAGTACAGTTAAAGCAGCCATTAACGACGCAGCGGAGAACAACGTCGGGTATATGGGTCGAAGTCGACGGAACGATTGGTTCGACGAAGAGTGCAGACAGATTCTGGAGGAGAAGGACGCAGCGCGGGCGGTTGCGCTGCAGCAAGGTACCCGGCAGAACGTGGAACGTTACAGACGGAAGCGGAGACAGCAGACCCGCCTTTTTCAGGAGAAGAAACGCCGCCTGGAAGAAGCGGAGTGCGAGGAGATGGAACAGCTGTGCCGTTCTCAAGATACACGCAAGTTCTATCAGAAGCTCAACGCATCCCGCAAAGGCTTCGTGCCGCGAGCCGAAATGTGCCGGGATAAGGATGGGAGCATCTTGACGGACGAACGTGTGGTGATCGACAGGTGGAAGCAGCACTACGAGGAACATCTGAATGGCGCTGAGAGTACAGGCAGTGAAAGTCAAGGCAGCGGAGGAGATGACTACGTCAGTTCAGCGGACGATGGAAGCCAACCAGCCCCCACCTTGAGGGAAGTTAAGGATGCCATTCAACAGCTAAAGACCAATAAAGCAGCTGGTAAGGATGGTATCGGAGCTGAGCTCATCAAGATGGGCCCGGAAAAGCTGGCCACTTGCCTGCACAAACTGATAGTCAGAATCTGGGAAACCGAACAGCTACCGAAGGAGTGGAAGGAAGGGGTTATATGCCCCATCTACAAGAAAGGCGACAAACTGGAGTGTGAGAACTTTCGAGCGATCACCATCCTTAATGCCGCCTACAAAGTGATATCCCAGATCATCTTCCGTCGTCTGTCACCATTAGTGAACGAGTTCGTGGGAAGTTATCAAGCCGGCTTCGTTGACGGCCGCTCGACAACGGACCAGATCTTTACTGTACGGCAAATCCTTCAAAAATGCCGTGAATACCAGGTCCCAACGCACCATCTGTTCGTTGATTTCAAGGCGGCATACGACAGTATAGACCGCGTAGAGCTATGGAAAATTATGGACGAGAACAGCTTACCAGACTGATCAGAGCAACGGTGGATGGTGTGCAAAACTGTGTGAAGATTTCGGGTGAACACTCCAGTTCGTTCGAATCGCGCCGGGGACTAAGACAAGGTGATGGACTTTCGTGCCTGTTGTTCAACATTGCGCTAGAAGGTGTCATGCGGAGAGCCGGGTGTAACAGCCGGGGTACGATTTTCAACAGATCCAGTCAATTTATTTGCTTCGCGGATGACATGGACATTGTCGGCCGAACATTTGCAAAGGTGGCAGAACTGTACACCCGCCTGAAACGTGAAGCAACAAAAGTTGGACTGGTGGTGAATGCGTCAAAGACAAAGTACATGCTTGTGGGCGGAACCGAGCGCGACAGGGCCCGCCTGGGAAGCAGTGTTACGATAGACGGGGATACCTTCGAGGTGGTCGAGGAATTCGTCTACCTCGGATCCTTGCTAACGGCTGACAACAACGTTAGTCGTGAAATACGAAGGCGCATCATCTGTGGAAGTCGGGCCTACTACGGGCTCCAGAAGAAACTGCGGTCGAAAAAGATTCGCCACCGCACCAAATGTGTCATGTACAAGACGTTAATAAGACCGGTAGTCCTCTACGGACATGAAACATGGACAATGCTCGAGGAGGACTTGCAAGCACTCGGAGTATTCGACAAACGGGTGCTTAGGACCATCTTTGGCGGTGTGCAAGAAGACGGTGTGTGGCGGCGAAGAATGAACCATGAGCTCGCCCAACTCTACGGCGAACCCAGTATCCAGAAGGTAGCTAAAGCCGGAAGGGTACGATGGGCAGGACATGTTGCAAGAATGCCGGACGGCAACCCTGCAAAGATGGTGTTCGCTTCCGATCCGGCAGGTACGAGACGGCGTGGAGCGCAGCGAGCGAGATGGGCAGACCAGGTGCAGAACGACTTGGCGAGCGTGGGGCGTATCCGATTGTGGCGTCAAATTGTTGATTCAGTGTTATCTGTTTAGATGTTAACTAAATAAATGAAATGAAGCGCTGGAATTAGCTTTTGAGGTTTTTTGAGAATTTTCGTTAATTTCCAAAAGGGTTTCGAACTGGGATCCAACTTCGAGACATTATTCTCAAAGTTGGTATTTCTCAGAATAGCGTAATGTTCTTCAATTTTATTTTGCAAATCTCGCCAAATAACTTTCAACGCGGGATCGCGAGTTCTTTGGTATTGCCTTCGCCTCACATTTTCAAGACGGATCAGTAGCTGAAGATCATCGTCGATAATAATGGAGTTGAATTTAATTTCACATTTAGGAATTACAATGCCTCTGGCTTCGGCAATTAAATTTGTCAAAGATACGAGAGCATTATCAATATCACTTTTGGTATCGAGAGGAATATCAGCATCAAACTTACTATCGATATACGTTTTATATGAATTCCAATCAGCTCTATGATAATTAAAAGTAGAGCTGATTGGATTGTGAATGGCTTCTTGTGAGATTTCAAAGGTCACAGGAAGGTGATCAGAGTCAAAGTCAGCATGAGTTACCAATTGGCCAAACAGCTGACTTGAATCCGTTAAAACTAAATCAATTGTAGAAGGATTTCGACTTGAAGAAAAACAAGTTGGTCCATTGGGATATTGAATAGTATAATATCCCGCAGAACAATCTTCAAATAAAATTTGGCCGTTGGAATTGCTTTGAGCATTATTCCATGAACGGTGTTTGGCATTGAAGTCACCAATTACGAAAAATTTTGATTTGTTATTATTATTTATTCAGACTAAAGCCGAAGTGGCCTGTGTGGTATATAAGAGTATTCTCCATTCGGCGCGGTCCATGGCTACACGTCGCCAACCACGTAGTCTACCGAGGGTCCGCAAGTCATCTTCCACCTGATCGATCCACCTTGCCCGCTGCGCACCTCGCCTTCTTGTGCCCGTCGGATCGTTGTCGAGAACCATTTTCACCGGGTTACTGTCTGACATTCTGGCTATGTGCCCGGCCCACCGCAGTCGTCCGATTTTCGCGGTGTGAACGATGGATGGTTCTCCCAACAGCTGATGCAGCTCGTGGTTCATTCGCCTCCTCCACGTACCGTCCGCCATCTGCACGGTAAATAAAATAATTTGGATCTCTTTTGATGAAAAGACCAAGTTTGGCAATGTGCACAATGTGCACTGCTTCAGTTTTGATATTTGCTTTGAACATTGCATCAATCATGTGATGCAATTGTTCATTTAGAAAATCAAAGTCGGAAGCAGACATGCTACCTGAGTCGTCAGAACGAACGTTATTTCCCGTTGAAGAACTCATTCATCGTCGGTAAATTTTCAGAAATGAAATTTTGCCTGCCTGCAGCGATGTTTGCATAGGAGGGCGTGTTGGAAAAATTAGAATTCGACGAACTGCTCGTTACCCGGTGAGAGGTAGGACCAAAATTTTTTCGTTGATTGTGGTGGGTATGAATTGCTCGACCGGCAAATGATTGCGGATTTTGAGCGTTTGAAATATGTTTACCCGGCAAATCTGGGATCCTATTGGAATTTCTCGTCATCAATTTTGCACGGGAAGTCAAAACTTTTTTTGCGTGGAGGGCATTCTCAGAAATTGGATTTATGATTGCCCCCACAATTAGCACATTTAAATTTATTGGAATCTTCTCTCACAGGACAGGCGTCCTTTGCGTGAGATGTTCCACCACAAATCATGCATTTAGCATCCATGTGGCAATGTTTAGTTCCGTGACCCCACTGTTGGCACTTACGGCACTGTGTGGGGTTTTGGATATTTCCCCCAGGCCTGCGGAAATGTTCCCATGTAACACGGACATGGGACATAATACAGGCCTTTTCCAAACTTTTCTTATTATTTAGTTCATTTTTGTTAAAGTGAACTGAATAAAATTCTTGAGAAATACCCCTCTGCGAAGTACCAGAGCGAGATTTCTTTTTCATCTTAATTACTTGCACTGGTGAAAATCCAAGTAATTCAGAAATTTCAATTTTAATCTCATCCAGTGATTTGTCATCACTGGGGAGACCTTTCAAGAAGACTTTGAACAATCGCTCAGTTTTGTCGTCGTATGTGAAGAATTTATGGCGCTTCTCAGTTAAATACTGAAGAAGACGTTTGCAGTCACCCTTCCTGGCAATCTGAAATGAAACTTTGATCCCCTGAAGGTTACTCAAAATCTCATTCCTAAAGCCAGAAAACTCGGCAACAGATGCCACAATTGGCGGAATCCTCTGCTTTTTCGCATGAATCGAATCACCTGGGCTAGAGGTAGATTCGATTTGCTCAATTTCATCATGAATCAAATCGAACTGATTGCCCAGTTCGATAGGAGAAGAATTATTTCCGATATTAGAGTTAGAAGGAATATCTGAAGTCTCCAGCTTCCTTCTATTTTTTCCGCGCTTCGGCAGGACCGTCTTGAAACCTTGTATTTTTAAAGGAAGTGGAGAATTCAGAGACTGCCCCTTCCTCTTGTTTTTATTATTGCTCATGGCTGAGCGTGGAGACGTGACCTTCAAAGAGTTTTTTTTCCAGAACGGTGTCCCTGCAGGATTACCACCGCTTGTCGGAATTTTACTTCCGCAAACGGGTCCAACGTAAAACGAAGGCACGGGTCCTTGCAAAGATCGTAACGGGATCAGTGGGCACAAATAGCGCTGAGATGCACTGTTGAAATTAAAATAGCTTCGGGTAATATTAAAAACTTCCTTCAGCAAAGAGAGAAAATAGAACCGCACAGCACGAAAGCAGGATGTGGTCTGACACCAATGGGGTTTGATAAAACGCTTTGTTCTTGCTCACTTCATGTTGGGGACCATCTTTTTTTTCGAACAGCTGTGTAAAGCAAGTTGAAATGCATCATCAGAACCGGTGCCCCCCGCAATTGGGGCTTATTGAAAGAAATTTATCATGGGTTGTAGCTCCCCGAATCAGTTCATTTTCGTAACAGCTACCGAAAAATGTCTCTCACGGTATGCTACCTATCGAGAGTGTATACATACATTATACGTGAGAGATTTTCTCATTCTCCTTTGGATTCAAACTGTGACTGTGTGTAATTACTTCTTGAAGTTCTCCTCACTTTGCGGCTTACGCTTCCATCGCGGGCGAGAGCCAAACGTTGCAAATAAATATATTTGCGTTTGGTTTCACGCCACTTCTGATTCTGCTCATTTCTCCTTTATTTCGAACATGTTTGAGGATGGTGTCTTCTAGAATTATGATGTTCTCTAATGAAAGCCATCGGCCATGCGGCCGATTAGTCATGTTAATCCTATGGTTAGAGACTCAAAGTCCATCCAACTGGAAGCAACTACCCTAGTAGCACAGTTCACATCGATTTGGTTGCAGCAACTCCAATGTGACTTGATTTGGTCGCATATGAGTCACAGTGACTGATACGGAACAAGTGTGCTACTCGGGTAGTCGACTACTTGATTCAGTTGACCTCCGAGCAGTTTGCTCAGTGTTAATAAAGAGACACAAATTATTATGACTTGTCATAAGACGAGTTTGTACGATCCCATTTAATTCCACCACTTAATTGTACCTTGACAGATACGTATTTCGACCTCAACAGTAAGGTCGTCTTCAGTGTCTCGTGTGTCCAGTCAAGTATGAGAGTGATGGAATTAAATGGGATTGTACAAACTCGTCTTATGACAAGTCCCATATAAACATAAATTGCCTTTGTGCCACCCCTAAATCATCCCCAAATTGTCTGAAACTGTGCCATGACTCCTAAATTACCAAAAAAAAGCTTTTGGACACATATGGAACTTGGAATTTTCGAACATTTTTTAAATTTTAACTGCATGTCCTACTAAGCATCTGATTCGTCGTTGATCGACCCTCTTAAAAAACCTGCCAGGTATTCTCTCACGAGAGACTGCTCAAGCGGTCTCAGTTTAGTAAACAGAATACGCAACACAATTTTTTACACCGAGTTTTGAAGGATGATTACCCTGTGTGCACACTCTAGTCTGTGTCATATCTAATAAATCGGGCATATGAGACAATTCAACCAGCCAGTAAGCTGTTCTACACCAACCTATATTTTTTTAACAATATGGTGGATCGATTGATTCAGCTGTCAAGGTACAATTAAGTGGTGGAATTAAATGGGATTGTCAGGGAATCAATTTTTCTTGGATGCGCATGCGAAACGAGCGACAAAAGAGAACCAGCGACAAAGCTTTGTTTTTGTTGGAGATAATAATGACAAAGATCCATTATGCATTATCTCTACAGGAAATCTCGGTTATAAGCCATCATAGTTTCTGCGTTTATGGAAAGATTCGAGAAACTAACTATGATTACAAAATTTGCATCGTATTCTCGGAAATATCAAAGCATGCAATCCAAATTATTCTTGTCATATTGTAGGTATTGGCTTCTGACAAAGGCTTGTTGCGAGGTGCGTTTGTCAGTGTCTGTTGACGACAAAGGGTATATTGTTAGGCGTTGCTCGAATATTGATTCCCTGAATTGTACAAACTCGTCTTATGACAAGAGAAAAAATATTGTTTTTTCCCCTTGGAAAAAAAATTACGGGAGCAAAAAATATTTTTTTTTCAAAAATGCAAAAACATACAAAATGATCGAAAAATGTGATCTATTCCACTAAAGAGCTGTTTTGACCTTTCTAATGTGATTTTTTCAATATATTTTATAATGCACGAGAAAGACATCATCATCACTAGGTGGATTAATCTAGGTTTTTTCAAAAATTGTCAAGAGTGCAGCTCTTGATCTACTGATTGGCTGTCAATAAAAATAATTTCAAGTGCTTTTTACACAACTTTATGAAAATAGTATGTGTAGTCCAGTAATAAGTATTTAAAATAATTAACATCATAAACAACCTGAATCCATATAATGCTTTATTTCCTTTTCATCTCATATTTCTAAATTTTCCAACATCTCAGGATAGTCACAACTCATATAGACAAGTTTGCTTTCCCAGGGTTCTAGAATGGAAAAATAATATTTAATCAGTCGAATGCTTTATGGAACCTGAATTCCAATTAAGGGATGAAAGAGTGAAGGAAAACAACACTTTTGCGATTCATTGGGTTCGTCCCTTTGCGTGAGACACACGTCACTTCTTCAACCACTCCTTGTCAAATTAAAACCTCAAACTAGTTCTGTGCACCACGTTTCGGTGTTCTGTTTTACCCTGCCTGACAGGGTTGGTATTTTTTTTAGAACGAGCACCACTCTACCCTTCAAACCGAAAACTCGAGTGCCTCTATTGTGTCAATGCGTCGTCCCTTTACCGGCTCGTTTAACCTCACACACACAAATTCTGCGCGGTTGGCCGGCGGAGATACTGCCACTCGATACTCAAAGGCACAGTTTATAATATTATTATTAGCCTGTCAACTTACACCACTCGCTTTGAAACTCAACATGTTCATTCGATTTAATAATGAAAAATGGAATCGGACCTTCCTTCGTGCAGTACCCAACAGTTGTTGCATGAGGTGGAAAAAAGGAGGAAACAAGCAACGTCGAAAGATTTGCTTACCTCCAGCGATTTTTTTTCGCTCTGCGTCTTCGTACACTTTTCGTACACCATTCATTTCGTGCCCCTTGCGGCCCTAAGCTGTCCATTCGACGTGCACTTTTCGTTCCCTGTCATTATAATTGAGGCAGCTGATTTTCAGCGATCGCAATTACGTCCGATAGCCTTTAAGCAATAATTTAGGCAAAGGCACTTATTTTGAAGTGCTAATGGAAGGATTTCAGTTTCTTAAAAAGATTGCTTGTTTTCGGTGCAACATGTCTACCGCGGCTGCCGTATTTTTCAGTACATGGACATTCTTTGTTGGGATATATAGCCGAGCAGGGTGAAATAAAATATTGCTAAAAGTCGTTGCAAAATATGCACTAGGAAAATAGTTTAAATCTTTCATCCCACACCTATAACATTTACCCAAAAGATTAGAAGAAACTGTGACACGTGATGAACCTTCTTTACATTTGAAAGGCAAATGATGGGTATCATGGGACCATGGTTACATCTTTTTTTTTAGGACATTTATACCACTACAACAAGTATTTGGATCTACTGTGAAAATGGATATATTGGATAAGATATTGTCTTATTGTATACCTTACCGTACTTCAAGATTTTCAACGTGAAGACAAAATCTATGATTTTCTCCAAGGGTACCTTATTAGGACAAACATGATTTTCCCCCTGAATAAAGCGGTAATATGCACAAATGTGTGCAAAATTATGGAAATGATTGGAAATTATGAGCTTCTTCGGATTTTCCTGATGTACTTTTTGACTTACTTTCTATAACGCAGGTGTTAGCAACGCTAAGTGAATTTATTAATTATTGCTCGTTCGCATATTTTTTCAAACATTCAAAAAATAACAGTCGTTGATTTTTTTTGTAAAAATGCATTTTTAAACAATGAAAATTTTGAAAATGTTTTATATATTTTATGTATTATGTTGAGTTTAACAGTTTTAAAATGTCCAAAATTCAAATGGATTTTTAACACTTAAAACATATGCAGTTTACAAGTTTGTAAGATTGTGCTGTAGTGAACAAAATTAAGTGGCAATAGTAAATTACCCTTATTGTCACTTCTTGATTTTGAAAAAAAAACTATCAATGTCTAAGTTGAATACCGAAATACATTTTGCTTTAGGTTTGCTGTAATAAAAATGCTGCACCATATTTATTCATACTCAGATATTTTCCATGCAGTGTTCAATTTTATTAGCGTGATATAATTTTGTTGTTCGATCGCACTCGGGTCCCAAACCGATATTTTCCACTCTTTGCCACGCACCTCGATTCCGTTGAAATTTATCATTTTTTCATCCTACAGCGGAACGATAATTTATGAACTGTAATAAAAGGCAACAATAACAACAAAACTCGGCGACCCAACGTTCGTTGTCGATACTTCCCCCTGGTGCCGGACTGGGCCGGCCTGATTACGCGGGTAACAAATTCGAGCATTTATCTAACCTTAAATTAAACCACATCGATAAAGAGCTACATCGTATACACGTCACCTGGCCTTTTGCACGTGAAGAAACAGGCAGTCGCATACAAAACCCGATGCATGGTGGGAATCAAGCGGAAAAATCAGACCCGAACAGATTTATGACTCAATTAAGTTGTAAATTATAACTTTTTTTCAGCGGTGCAGCCAGATAAGAAGGTGATCCACCGGTACGGCCAGTTGAGCTCCGGGGATTTCGAATGGGTTGAGTGATAAACTGGAGGTGGAGGCACTGTTCGGTTATTGTTATTTGATGGAAATCTAGCTGTATGTCATTAGACTTCAGTTTAGATCGATTGTTTTAGTTATCGTTAAAAGCAGAGCTGACAAGGATGATTTATAGCTCCGGACTCTGTTTGATTGCCCCATTACGCCCAACCGCGGGCTCAATATTAATCACTTGGTCACACATGAAAACAGGAAACACTATGATTATTACTTAGATATCTCGATTGAAACGGCATCGCTATATGACGATAATGAAGTGCGTTTCGTAGGCTGTGATATTTTCTAATTACTGCTGTACTTTGCGACGATTAGTAGCACTACTTTTGAAGGTTGTACCCCAGAGTAAAATCAGTTGGCAAAGTGATCGTACGGCATAATGGTTAGTTGGTTCATTTCATGTCCTTACATTCCAAGTGTTCAACATCGAACGTTTGAAACTTTATTTTTAGTTTCAATCCGTAATTAGAATCTAAAATACAATAGTACTTGATAAAGCTTCGATTAGTTCTAAGAAAAAAATGATCTAGCATTAATACTGTCCTATTCACAATTATCCAAGATAACCAACTAACCAACTATGATGGCCATACGTTCTTGTTGTCCGTCATGGGTACGTGTTGTTCGGAGCAAAACCAAATGTAACTTTACATTCCAGGTCGCGTGGTATCTCTCTACCCTAATTGCCTCAAACATGGTCATTATGTTGGGTAGCGGCAACAGGGACTATGTCCAAGGACTAGACGATACCCCCTCCCAGGCCAACTGCGAGCTGTGGTGCCTGCCTAGGATGTGGTGGGGTTCGAAAGGGGGCTCTGTCAAGCTTCTATAAAAAAAAACTGCAAACACTAAACAGACCTGACAGGACGGCGGATTCTCGGATAAAATGATATGGTTGACGACGATGAATTGGGTGACGTGCTTAGTTCGAGTTTCAGGGGCTTTCACGAAATCCATCCAGTTATTTAGTTCCGCCGACGGCATAGGTATTATATGGCACGTAACTTTGAGAAGATGGAGGAAGCCTACACCAGATTGAAGAGCGAAGCAAATTGGTTTGGACTAGTCATCAACACGTCGAAGATGAAGTACACGAAAGGAAGAAATCTAGTCAAGAAAAGACAATGTGAACCACCCACCGAGTTTGTATCGATAGTTATGAAATCTAGGCGGTCGAAGAATTCGTGTACTTGGGCTCACTGGTGACTGCAGAAAATAATACCAGCATAATTCGGAGCATCGTGGCTGCAAACACTACATACTTTGGATCGTACCAAACTGACTATCTGCAAATCGCTCATTAGACCAGTAGTCATCTCCGGACACAAGACCTAGACCTGGACCTGGACACTTGGAGTTTTCGAAAGAAAAGGCTGCGTACCATCTATGAGGATGGATCCCTCAGAACGTCGGCTTCAGAATGTTGTCCTACACAGGATAGCACGAGTGCGAATCGCATTTCTTCCGAATTTCTATTGGCTACAGTAATAGAAAACAACGTGGATTATCAATATCCAGCACGATTATTTCTTTGAGTGCCAGGTGATGAATTGCTATGCCAGGAAACGAATGTTTTCTAATCTAATCTAATCTCATACATGCGTAGCCAATACTTGAAAGCATCCTCTGAATTCCGTCATTTTTCTTTTCATATGGCCAGGCCAACTACGCAGTATGTACCCCAGAGATGACTCCTAGATATTGAGCGATTTCAGGAATACCTAAAGTCACTTAATAGCTTGCAATCGAAGGGAAAGGAAGAAAGCGTGGACCTACCGTACCAAACGCTTCCAATAATATAGATACCTAATATATGATAAAAATCGTGTACGTGTTTTTTTGTATGATGTATATGAGCGTGTATGTGTGTATATGAGTGTGTATGTGTGTTTATATGTCTACACTGATAGATAAAAGTATTCGTCATGTTTTAATAGAGCTACTATGAAAACATGACGAATACTCATGTCCATCAGTATATGTATTTTTTCCCCAAGCAATGGAGGGGGAATCTGCTCAACAGACATCCTGGGTTGTCCAGGAAGTGCGGGGTTAGGGACCACCTCCAACCAGTGGTGGAAATCTGCGAATCTTACTCACAAAACAAGAAGTAGGCAATGCAAAAGACTCGCGAACATTTGTTTTGCCTTTTTCTTGCCTACCTACCTACTACTCGCAGAGGAAACAAAAAAACGAACCCCGAAAAATGTTCGTGAAGCTTCGCGAGTCATTCGGGTTAATTTGCTAAAAGTCATAAATCAACATCGGAACTTATTTCTCACTGATGTTCGAGCAAGAACACAATTGTTTATTGTTAGTGTGTTTATGTTAAGTCAAATCTATCCATTGTATTCGATGTAATCACAAATACTCGCGACCGTGTTTTTACTCCCGAACAAAATACAGCCCGGCTTTTTTGTTTTTGCTCTGCCCGTACTCGCGAACAAAGCAAGCACCAGAAAAATGCAGGCAGTAGGTTCGCGCGAGTATGGCATTTTTAGTAGGCCCAATTACACTCTTTTCTTATTCGTGAAGCGAGTATTTCCACCACTGCCTCCAACAGCAAACGAGGGAGGCAGGAATACATCCCCGACCCACTAAACCGTTTCCATTGCCGCCAAGCCCATAGTCCCTTCGCCCCTTCGGTACAACCAGAAAGTAGTGCTTCAAAGGGGGGCCAGTGCACAATGCACCCTCGAGGTTAGCTGCGTGTCCTTGCAGCATCGAACATCGTGACTCGCTTTTTTAGAATCCCAAGTAACAATTTTCATGCTTGTTAGATTTATTTAATTCTTATAGCGGATTTATGACAGCAGTCACCATGGCTAGTTGCTCAGATTTATTAGCGATCTTATTGCTATCAATAAACCTCTAATAAATCTATTCGAAAAGCTTCAAACGTCAAATGCCGACTGGTCTTGTTAGCAGCTCTACGGTTGTAACGAAGAGCATAATAAGTCTAATTTTCAAAGCTTGATCAAAGCCATAATTTTGGGTCGTAATGTGGTCAAATGAATAACCCCAATAAGAATATTTACATTGCAAAGGGTTTATAACGGTGTTTAATAAGAGCAACATTTTTCTGATCGAAATCTATGATGGCCATATTGGAAATGGAGAACCATCCTCAAGTCAGTGAAATTTATCACTGGAATTTATGATTAGACGGTGTTTTCGCCGCAAAAAGACACATTTTTGGTAAAGGATATAAAAAAACAAACATATCTGGGTGTAATATCAATTAGTTTAGCGAAGATTTACGTTATTGATATTATAATAATTTTAAATTCATTGCCCAAAACTATATTATTTTGCGGGCGCGTAGTGCTTAAACTCATTTTTGCACTAGCTTTCACCATGAAATCGAGCGCGCACCTCGTTTCCATGAAAGTACATTGGAGAAAAAACTTAAAAAAGTATTATTTTGTAGTCATCCTCATCATGATTTTCATCAACACTTTAGTTTGTTATTATTTGTTTGCAAGATTTTGTTTCTCTTTTTTCAAAGCAAATTTTTGACAGCTGCCGCAGCCAAATTCCCTTTTTTGCGGGCGGCTTGAAACGGATTTTTATATACTCTTATAAGAGGTTTATAGTGGTAATCTAGAGAGGGCCACTTGGACATATCTTACTCTTATAGTGGTCATCAGAAGGTAATCCTGTAGTAATGGGTTTTATTGTCAGTTCTTGTAATTCGATCTTGAAAACCATTTCTAGAGCGGAATAAAACTTGAAATGTTACTTGGGATAACACCATGGTATCGTGCCAGCGCATTGCCGGCTTTCCAGGTGGCCTTACCACGCCCTGTGTCCTTGGAAGGTGGGAAGGGTCGACTTCGCGCCTGCTCCCATCTACACGACTGGTATCAAGAATGATGATGCCGCGTGCACCCCAAATTGACCTCTCAGCGATAGGGCCTATTCGCCAACACACAGAGGGACTTGACAACGTAGTGCCTACGCCTGCCCCAGCCTTGAGGAGAACCCCTTTCCGTCCTCGGGCTCGGAACCCGCCCGGTTGACCGACGCCGCGAAAGCGACGATACCATGTTGTTCTTCGCGCGGCCACTTGTTCGATAAAGGGATCGAGTTCGACCACAGGGCACCGGTATAACCCATGAAGCCGACTCCGATCCCTTGGACCACCTCTTATTTGCGCCTGAACTAGCCATCCTTGAGTCCACGCGCCACCTTCTGTGTAGCTCCGAAACGATTTGGGCGATAGCCGATAAAACGGCGTTCCAGCCAACTTCATCTTTACACATCCTCCGAACTAGGTTGTCCGGGGTAGTGTCCAGACCACATGTGGCAAGCATGTGGCAAGCATGTGGTCACGCATTGCGCGAAAACGTGGGCACACGAACAACACGTGTTCCGCCGTTTCCTCTAAACCTGCGCACACCAAACACTCGGGCGAGGCCGAGCGAGCCAGCTGCGTTACCTGCACTTTGATTTTGCAGCACGCTTAAACGCCAGGCACATCGAACCCCCCATGGGGTGCTTGCTGTTCACAGCTTTGCTAGAACAAATCAAACAATTGGGAGAGTTCGTGCAGCATTGTGCCTTATGTCCCTCCAATCCGAAGCGTCGGCAGAGACTGCTTCTGTCAGGGCCTTTGCAGTCCCATTGCTTGTGCCCCGGTTCCAGGCACTTGAAGCAAACTTCGGGTTGCTCGTATATGCTCACAGGGCACACCGACCAGCACACCGACCACCTTGACGCTTCCTAACTTGACTACCTTGGAGGCGTCCGCTGCAGATAGCCGAACCAATGCTACCTGCGTCCCTGCCGGACCTTTCCGTAGCCGAACGGCTGCAGTGGGCGTCTCCACTTCACACTGTCGCCGCAGTGCCGTGACGAGCTCTTCGACTTCGGTGATCTCGTCCAGGTCTTTAACCCTTAGATTCACCTCCGTTGTGAGTGCCCTCACCTTGACAGTCTCGCCTAGGACTTCCTCCGCCAACTTCTTGTAGGCGGCGCCCTTTTGCGAGACGCCCCGCTCGAGGATCATCTCGCTCATCCGGGTACGTCTTATTCGACGTACGTCGGCGCCGAGTTCACTGAGCTTGACGTCACTCCTCATCGCCTCCAAAACGTCCGAGTACTTAGCCTCGTCCGCCGTGATGACTAGGGCATCGCCCCTGGAGCGATTGGCGCCTACCCTAGACTTCTTGCTACCCTCATTCGCCTGGGCCTTCTTTTCGGCCCTTGACGTCTTCGGTTTCCTCTTGTTCTTGACCAGGGTCCAGGAGGCGTCATCCCCCTCTATTTCCCTGGTCTGGGGCGGCTGAGAGTTCTCAGCCTACCGTAACCCCTTACCACCGTCTTTCCTGGGTGGACGGACCTTTCCAGGTCCTTCCTCCCCCGGTTTGGGAGGTACCTGGCCGGGGTTCAGCTTCCCAGCCCCACTACCCTTGTTCGGGGTAGTAACCCTCCGTGTTTTGGAGCGGCTCCCAGGGAGCTCATCCCCTGGAGACTGTCTTCCCCGTTTTTGTGTCTGCTCCGTTGGAGTAGTCACCCCCGACGCGCCCGCGAATACTTGAGCCTCAGTCTGGGTAGACTTTGGCACCACCGTCTTCGCTGGCACGCCCTCGGTCGATTCGACCTTGCCCGAGTCCGCGAATCCTTGGGCCTCAGTCTGGGTAGACCTCGACTCCACCGATTGCACGGGTTTACACTTGGCCGTCCCGACCGCCCTCTCCAGCTTGGCGTCCAACATCGACTTTCGAAGTTTCAGCAAGCTCCTCTTGAGGTCCTTACTGATATTATACTTCGATGACGCAAAGTCGATGATGGCGTCCAGCTGTTCCGTCGTCACCTCGAAGGCCGGAAGCCCATCGCGTTTGCGGTTCATCGCCTTCACAAGCCATGGGCCGTCTATAACCTCTAATGGTCACTTAACTCGGCGCTGCGCACCGAGCTGCCGACTATTGCTTCTGGCCTCCTAGGCGGAGACCTGAACAACCCACCTCTTGCGAAGGGGTTATCCCATCAGTATATGTATGTATTTGTGTATATGTATGTGTGTATAATGTGAATGTGTGTGTGCGTTTGTGTGAGTACGTGCGTGTTAAATTTACGGATTATCAAAACCTTACCTCTCCTCAATAAATCTGACGCTGATTATGTATGAGCATTTACATAGTCTTAATCGCAATATTAGCAAGGGCATTGCCCTTGATAACAATCGATCAGCCCTTGCAAGCACAAACATGCGCACGTCTTCCGGATCTGCAGCACTTTTTTATACACTACACATTTGTTTCGACCGCGGTCACTGCACTGGTTCTATTGTTCTACTTTATCGCACTGGAAGACGGTCGAAACGAGACTCCCTATGCCAGGGAACGAATGTTTTCGTTAGGAAACTCAACTGCTTGATTCAGAGCCAGGAAAGGAAACACTGTTAGGTAGAGATCTGCTTATGATAGAAGACACGGAAACCCATAATTTAAAAGAAAATTCTTTTTTATTAATTCTTGGGAATACCTGCTTCATGTACTCTAAGATATTGATTTTCAAAACATTCTGGGCTCTTGCATCTTCAAGAATTCTGGAGAGTTCCTTTCCCCAGAACCTCAGAGCTTGTCATCCCTTCAGGAATTATGGATTATTCTTCCACCAAACAATCCAAAGTACTTTAACCTACCCTATAAGGGGGGAGTTCTACACAAGTATTACTTTTTCTCGGAAAGGAAATCTCAACACCCCCCGCCCCCTTCTTCTTCAGGAATTCTGGGAGCTCATTCTACAATAATTTTGGAACATTCTTGTTTTAGGATTTTTAAAGAATTCTTCCTTTAAAAACTCTGCTAAATTCCTCCTCCAAGAATTTCGAATACTCATTCTGAAATTTAGGAGAATTACCCCTGCAAAAGTTCAGTGCGCACGAACTATGGAGAATCCCTTCCTCAGAAATTTAAAGAATTATCTCTTTCAGGAATATGGAGGAATCCAGGAACTTAGAGGCTCCTTAGGAATTACTCCCCTTAGTCTGTTAACAATATACGTAACTGTAACACAACTGTAGGGGAGGGAGTGGGTCGGTTCAAGAATACCAATTCAAGCAAAAGTATTAAACCTGGGTCCCGAAATCGTTAAATTTGGCATTACGTATTTCTTCAACGAACTCTGATTCTTCTCATTGACAACTCTGGAGAATTTCCCCCTCACGAACTATGCTTAAATCTTCTCTAATGGAAATTTCTTCTCCATACGTTTGGGCAATTCCTTCAACAGAACTTCTGGAAAATGTCATCTACAAGAATTCCTTCCTACAAGAATTAATATTCGTTATCTTGGAGTTTTGGAGATTTCATTGCCCTGAGGAATGAATAAAACATAGAAACTATAGATGGGAAACTCTCAGAATATTTTTTTTATCACTTCCAGAGAGTCCTCTGTTCTGTTCTTCTTCGTTGGCATTACATCCCTCATATAAAAATGTCCGCATTGTAGCAAAGTGTGCATTATCTCTTTCAGGACGAATAGGTCATATGTGTATAGCGTTTTAAATTGGCTATGTAAAATTACAGAACAGAGATAGGTCACCACTTTCTTCAGCAAAATTGTTCACCAAGATGTTGGATTTGCAGGAAAAATATCAGGGGTCAAGTTTGACTATACCTTGAAGACCTAGATATCCGAAACCTTGGGAAGATTTCGCTTCTGAGAGCATGCAAATAAATCTGGCATGTTTGAATCCTAAATTACATTGTTTGATAGTTCTGAATACTCAGACAAGTTGAGCCATTCTGAACGTTATGCCTGTGATTAGTTTTCAGGAATACGAAATGATCAAGGTACTCCAAAACGTTCTCGAGTTCAGCCCACGGTACCTACCGGAGCAATCAAGGCTTTGGCAATGTCCTCATCGTCGGTATACACCCAATCTGGTTCAATAGGCATATACGCATCATGCAAACCCAATTTAATAACCTAATAAACATAATGAGTAAAATTCTATCGGTTCAATGGACCTGCTGGGATGTTTAGAAATGCACCGATACATCGTTCAGAACTTAGTTGATCGGGTAGATCGCATGTTTTGAACTCCAGGACGTTTTGGAGAACCAAAAATGTAGTAGTTTGTAAAAGTAATGAGTGAAATCTTATCGGCTTAATGGACCTCCTGGAATGTTTGGTGATGCACGAATACATCGTTCAGGGCTTGGTTGAACGGGTAGATCGTATGTTCTGAATTCCAGGCCGTTATGAACACTCTGAAATAGGTTACCATAATTTCAAAAGTCGATAATTTTATGTCTTATGATCACATAGGCACTGTACAGTAATTACCGTAATTGTTTCGATTTATTTGGACTGTATTCGTTCACTTTCTCAACTATAGCATTGGCTGTTTCTTCCACGAGAAAAACCAACAAAACGAACAATTTCGTGGGAAGGCAAACCGCTCGCGACAAGATTTTATTTCAACTGTTGTTGTTTATTATGTTGCGCATAAACATACTGGCGGAAGGGTTGCCAGTTTTACCGATTCAACTATGTACAAAATATGTTTGCGCACTATGGGTAATTCAATGATCAAAATTATGTACAAATGTTTTTCTTAATTCTAGGATTAGCGTACTTGAAGGTAAGGTTAATTATTTACAAATCCATTGTATATACAATTTCAATTTTCATTTCCAGGTTATTCAGGATTCCGTGAAGTATTGAACAGGCACTGTTGGTCATATTCTCGGCTTTGGACATAATATGTATTGTTTCTAGAGATATTTTCTGATGCATTCGAGGATATATAATTCAGAACAATTCTTCTTCTTCTTCTTCTTCTTATTGGCATTACATCCCCACACTGCGACAGAGCCGCCTCACAGCTTAGTGTTCATTAAGCACTTCCACAGTTATTAACTGCAAGGTTTCTAAGCCAAGTTACCATTTTTGCATTTGTATATCATGAGGCTAGCACGATGATACTTTTTTGCCCAGGGAAGTCGAGACAATTTCCAATCCGAAAATTGCCTAGACCGGCACCGGGAATCGAACCCAGCCACCCTCAGCATGGTCTTGCTTTGTAGCCGCGCATTTTACCGCACGGCTAAGGAGGGCCCCAACAATTTGGACGGCCGAAAAAAAGCAATGGGTAATGTTTTCAACTTAACTTGTAGGGCTTGTATAAACGTGACGTATTTACATTTAACTTCTAACTTTTGGATCTATGGAGATTGATTATAGGTATTGATATTGGAAACGACAACTTCCATGCTTTGTAGAATTATTAGCAATTATAAGAAACAAGTCACGGAGCAGTAACCATACTAAAATAGAGGAGGTACTGCTAATACGTCAACGAAAAATTATTTAATGTTTTGATTCCAAACTCCGAGTCTACGTCAAGTTCAATAATACAATTTCTAAGAAAATGAAAAAAAAATGAAATAAAGTTTATTTAAATATCCTTCTGGAAATTATTTTTTGCGGACTTTTTTTAAAACATTTTCTGATTGTGCATCTATTGCTGATTGTGCATCTTTAATTGCTAATACCTCCTGCAAATAAATGAAAGTAATTATTGTAATCAAATTTTTATTTTCATCAGTGTTGTTGATTTTTTTGCTGGGGAATTAGAACTGTTATCGTATAACCATGTTTAAGGGTCTGTCTCATTTGGATAATTAAACTGAAATTAAACTTGAAAGTGACATTTGAATAATTATCAAATAACCCTGCTCGCAGAGCAAGATTACTTTTGACAGATATCGAATCATTTTGCATCGATGTCTTATTGGAATTGCTGGGTAGCACCAGCCATTCTTATGACCGGGTTATTTGCTAATTTTCGAACTGTCACTTTTAAGTTTAATTCTCCAAATGAGACAGACCCTAAATGTACGTGTCGTTTAGTACCAACACAACTTAACATATGGTCAGTCATATGACATGACTCGTACCCATCCCGGGATCATGTGGATTATGAAACCAATCAACTGGAAGAGCAGACCCTCTCTAGTTTTATTATTCTTCATCCACCACCACTGCCCTCGCTGCCTATGCCATCATCGGCCTCGAGCCGTGATCTCCGAGCGATGCGATGGACGATTGCATCCATCGCAACCGACACCACTGTATCCGACCATCATCAAGCACAGAATGACAAAAAATGCGCTCACTTCTTTCATGCATATTCGCAGACCCACCGGCAGTTCTACCGCTGGTGACTTTATGCTTTCGCTGTGTAGGTAAACACCGATCGAACGAGCGAAACGAAAAATGCGCGAGCAAAAAGCACGTCAGTACGCGCTGCTGTCACAAATTGCAATGACTCGCACACGGCAGCCACTGCTTCTTTTATAAACAAAGAAAATCTTCCGGTAGACCCGAAGGCCTGTGACATACTGCATTCTGATGTCCGTGTTAGGAATGCACGGGATTGGTTACATATGAAATTTTTACTGGCTTTGACAAGAATTGAGATTTTCAATAGCTTATCGTTATTAATCTTAAGTTTCATTGAAATAGGCAAAATGGTGGAGAGTGTCCGAGTTGATTGATATATAAAGCTTAAAAATCCATCGAAAGATAAAAGCGCTAGTATCGTTCAAAATCTTCCCTTCGAGCGTAACGCTCTCGATTTCCAAAAATCTAAATGACACCCAGTATAGTAAAGAAAGACGTAAGTCCTACGTCAAAATGGCAACACCTCATTAGTCCTTTCTATACTAGTTTTGGCAGGATCGAGCGGAAAAACCCAAATCTGTACGATGAATCAATATAAAAAAAGTCGTCCTGAAAGGGTTATGCACTTCCACAGTTATTCCACATTCCACAGTCGATTCACCATTTTTGTATCATAAGACTAACACGATGGTGCTCATAGGCATAGGGAAGTTAAAAAACCTACATCGTACCATGAATTGGCTCCAGTCATTTTCAGCATGAACTTGCTCTGTAGCCACAAGGGTAATGGCGGCACAATTCTGGGTTTTCGCTGGGTTCACACTCTCTCCTGGACGATTGAAGAAATTCATGAAGAATGCAGGAAAAATCACTGGAGGGAATCGTAAAGAAATTCCCGAAGATTTTTTAAAGGTACTATAGGACATAGATGAATCTTGTCATTGTATTCCTGAAGGATTTTCTGGAGAAATAAATAAGGAATTCCCGAAGAAGTTCCTGGGGGATTCTTGGATAATATCATGAGAATTTCTACGGAATTCGTGGAACGATTCATGGTTAAAATTGTTTAGAATTTAGGAAAGCAGTTCTCCAGAATATCCGAAGAAAAGCTCTAAAAATTCTAAAATTTACCGAGGATTTCGAAATTTTCAGAAGTCTTGAAGGACTTTTTGCAAATCCATGTAGGATCTTTGTGAAATTTTGTGGGATTTTTTTAGTAGCCTAATTTTGGAGCAAATTATAATAAAAATAATAATAATCAAAACAATAAAACAATTTTGACCGCTTTTTCCACCCATTACAGTTTCAAAATTTACAGCGTACCTAGCCCATATTTTCCCAGCATTCTATTCATAAAGCAGTTCTTGTAATTTTTCAGAGCCGACCTGGCACACTTTTTGCATGAAGTATTAGAAAATTTTGTATGGATCGTCACACTCAACCCTCTAATCGTTACGTAATTTCTAGATGTTCATTTTACTACACGAGAAAAATTGAAAATTTTAGTTGTTCATTTTATTTTTGTAAAAAAAGAGACGTGAATAATAGCACAAACAACAATGATTTTTATTATAAATAACTTTTACCATCTGTGGATTATGTTGAAGCATTTTTGTGTTCCTGTCTAGAATTTTATAAGATTTTTCGACAAAAATTCGGGTTCCGTTTACGAACTTTGCCTTTCCAAGGCATAAACTGAATCAAATTTGTGAAATGAATAAAAAATTGTAAATATAATTTTTCCGATTTTGTCACATTCCCTATTTTATCACTCGAAAATAATTCACCAAGGGGGTGGTAAAATAGGAATATCACTGTACTACCACTAGGTGAATTATTATCGGAAAATAAAGTGTTTATTATTTATCGGAAAATCTTACATACCGCACGCACTATCCCAACCAACAGACATTATTTAAATAGTCTGCATCTTAATAAAACGCATCCCAGCTACCAAACGCTTTTATTCTATTGACACAGTTAAGTTATATTCAAAAAATTCAGAACAGGGGCCATTCAAAATTGATGTCACAGGTTTGAGGGATGTCTAAGATTTTGTGACAGTATATATACAAGGTATACAAAAAAGCGTGACAGAGGGGGTAGAGAGGGTCTAGAAATCTCAAGATGTAGTATACGTCATACTTGAATCACCCCACATTGAAAAATGTCGTAAATCGTTAGACTGCTCTGCTTATCCCAAGTAACATTTTAGGTTTTATTCCGCTCTAGGAATGGTTTTCAAGATAAAATAATAAGATCTAACAATAAAACCCGCTATTACATGACAACCTTGTGATGGCCACTATAAGAGTAAGATATGGCCAAGTGGCCCTCTCTAGATAACCACTATAAACCTATTATAAGAGTATTTAGAAATCCTTTTTAAACCACTCGCAAAAAAGGGAATTTGGCTGCGGCCGCTGTCAAAAATGTTGCTTATAAAAAGGGAAACAAAACTTTGCTGGAAAATGATAACAAAATAAATTGTTGATGGCGATCATGATGAGGATGACTATAAAATAATTTTCTTTCAGGATTGTTTTTTTAATTCACTTCTATCCAAATGAGGTGCGCGTTAAATTTCATGGTGAAAGCTAGTGAAAAAATAAGATTGAACACCACGCGCCCTCAAAATAATGTAGTTCTGGACATTTAATTTGAAATTATTATAATTGTTGTTATCGTAGATCTCAATTGCATCAATTGATTTTTCTCCCTAATATATTTGTTATGCATGTCAATCACAAAAAAAAGGTTTTACGCGGTGGAAACATTGTTCAATCATGAATTTCAGGGATAAATTGTATTGACTTAAAATGCTTCTCCATTTTCAACATGGCCATCTCAAATTTCGATCAGGAAAATGTTGCTCTTATTAAACACCGTCATAAGCTCTTTGCAATGCAAATATACTTATTGGGGTAATCCATTTGACCACATTACGACAAAAAATTGTAGCTTTTATCAAGCTTTGAAAATATGGTTTATCACGCTCTTCATCACTACCGTAGAGCTGCTCATAAGATTAATAGGCGTTTGACGTTTGAAGCTTTTTCAGCATACTTATAAGAGATTTATTGATAGCAATAAGATTGACAATAAAACTGAGCAACAGGCTGTGGCGATTGCTATGATAAATCCGCTATAAGAATTAAATAAATCCAAGAAGCAGGGAAATTGTTACTTGGGATACGCTAGCAGAAGAATGAATTCAGTCATCCAAAGAAAAAGTAGAATCATGAAAATAATTTCACAGCGAGCTATGGGATGCAGCCATCAAAATAATTTTAAAAATTTCAAAATTAGATTTATTTAAAAATAATTTATATCATGAGGTTAGAATTTTAATTATCTACTTTATACATAAATTAATTTGATTGTTAATGACAATGAAGTTTTTTTCTTGAAATGATTCCGGAGATGGTACTACTTTTAATCTTTATTAAATTTGTAATCCCGCCTAATAAATCCTTTTTAAAAAAATCTCTGTTTGTAATTTTAAAAATTATTTTCAATTCCATTGTCTATACCTTGCTGTGTTAAATTTCAGTGATTCTACTTTTCCTCTGATGACAGCGTTCATCCACTTCTCCTCGCGTATTGGACAACATGACAGACCTGATCATTTGATGTGACCTTCGCATCGATCCCGAAACGATAATGACATTCGTCATAATGACATTTTGGCAAGCAACGACCTTCGAACAACTGCTAACTAATGTAATTCATCTGTGTTGCGGGTGTGCCTGTTGAATGCATTCTCCATCCCAATTAACCAGTTGAAAGTGTCAAAAAGGAAACGTGTAAGTCATTACAATTACACGGTACAGTGCCAGCAGGATAACCCCCGACCGACAAGCTCTAACTCAATTGAGAACCCTGTCTGCTGCACGAGCTGACAAATCGTATACAAGCGCGTTCCCCCTTCAGCCTTGCATTCATATCTAGGGGAACAGGTGGTAAAATGAACACGTTAAGGAAACGCGTTGAATTCAATTATAAAACAAGGATAATTTGCCAGTTTATCCACTTGGACCAACAATTTAACTCATATTCTTATTGCACTGAACAATTTTTTCGCTAATAAACATTGTTTTATATAGTTTTTCTTCGAAATGAAAAACATCGAAATTTCGCATGTTCAAAAATAGTGCGGGTAAAATGAACACTGCCTGGTGGTAAAATGAACATCGCTTCTAAAACCCTTTTGAAACATTTAATTATCTTTTTTTAACTCTAGCACTGTATATACAACTAATTGAGATCACGATAACGTTTTGAAAAATCTGGTACATCTTTCGAAAAGCTCTTAATCATCAATATAAAAAAAGAAGGAAAAAAGTTTTAAAATATCATTTATTTTAAAATTAAATTACCATATTCAAAGTTTTATCTTGGTTATTTGATATGGTTTGTTTCTTCAACTTCCGCTTCACAATTGCACAACTTTTATCATAAATGTCTGTAAGTTTGATACAAGTGTTCATTTTACCCGCATACATGCCATGTGATAAAAAACTCTTCGTATAACGATACAAACCAATAATTTTACTATTTACCCCTGCAACATCTTTTTGAAGGTTGTCCTATTTGCCGCTGTAGTTTGTACAGGTTTGAACCAATGTTATGATGAACTTATTAAGAATTAAAGCTTGCGGAAAAATAGTTGAAAATTACATCAGGCCCAATTTTTACGGCCTCGTTTGATATTTTGGATAGTAACTGCTATTCGTTCGGTCTCAAAACCAAAATATTAGCTTAGGTACCTTATTTTATTTCAAAGAAAACGTGTGCATGGTTAACATACGCCTAAATAGTGTTTTAATATAAATATAGCCAACTGTTAATTTTACCACCCCTGTTCATTTTACCACCTCTTCCCCTACAGAACGGAATGGTTCGCCGCTTTTCTGAACGGAATTGTGCACTCGTTTCGCTGGATGTTTCTGACTGTGAGAACATTTCTTTCCATATTTCTGTTTGTCATCTCGTTTGCTCTGCTGCCGCGCGCGCATCAACTAACTCTTCCCGTGCCGAGTGCACTCGTTCGCTTCTTGTGTATTCTTGTACAGCATTTCATAATTTGAAAATGACACTTTTTTCATCACCAGCGCCGCCGCCGACAGAGGAGCATCCCGTCATCATCGTCGTCATCCCGGGCATGAAACATATCTCGCAAACATCGCCGGCCGGCCGTGTGGTCGGGGCAGGTAATGGGATCGGAGCGCGACGAGCAACGCGAAAAAGCAGCATAAAAGCAGAAGCAACAACAGTTGACAGTGAAACGACTCAAGCCGCATATCATCAGCTCATAATTCGTGACATGAGTTAAAATTTTTAAAATTAATACGACGTGCAACAGCGTACACAGACAGGCAACCGTGACAGCTCCCCGTGAGGTAGAGGTAAACGACTACAGCTTTTACGGTGAACCGGGCATGGCAGACCGGGATAAGAGGAACCAAACTACAATAACAACAACGACGACGACCCAACGAAGATAGACAGACAGGCTGTGAGAGCCAAAGCAGCTGTTGATGCCACATTTCATTTACGAAAACATGTTTATTTTCAATTAATGGGGAAATAGAAGCGATTTTTAATCAAAGGGATGGAACATAAATCCGACTTGAGGACATTTTTCTTATTTTGAATTGATATTAATGTTAAAAGCAGAAAATTATTTACATACCTACTATCTGGGAATACAAAGCAATCAACCTTTTTTTTATTCGATAATTTATTATTATTCTCTATGTATTACTTTATTTATTTATTTACTCTTTTATTTAAAAAAAACAACAAATCCGTGCAATTTTTTGAACATTGGATATTCAATCACTTTACAAGCGTAATTGAACAAGAAAAGGAAAGAAACATACGAGCAGAGGTTTGGCCGAAAGTCATGACTCTGGCAATTAATACCAATGTGGTAAACGCCAATCAGCCCGACTAAATGACACGTCAATAACGACATGTAGAAGCAAACCGTTTAGCTTAGCTTTTATCTTTCAATTTTCTCTCTTACATTTTAACAAGTTTGCGCTAAGTGAACCAACTAGTAATATGTCTGTATAGTAAGAAGCAGAAGGCAAATTCCCTAGCAATTGGCCGACCGACGACGACGGTTGATAACAACGCCGATGATGGCGACGTATGTTTTAGCTCAGGCTCACCGACTGTCGGATTCGGGGCCACTTATTCTACTCACTTACGCTCGCCCATTGACTGACTATGTGACCACAGAGCCATTCCGGTTGGATAACTTGGCGGTGGTTCCCAATGGTTTTGATCATTGTTTTTATGGGGGTATGTGTTGCTTTCATTTTCTATTATTATTGATTACTTTACAGATAACTGTTTCTGTTTCACACAAAAGTTAGGCTAAGGGTCTTGGCAATTAAATAGTGCGCAAAGCTAGGCTAAATGGATTTTGTACAACAATACATTTGGGCATGATCTCCTCATTTTCTATTTCCAATATATTTCGGTAAAACAAAATAATTCGATGCAGGTTTTACGCAAAAACGGCCTTCTGTAACTCCTAACCATCCCACTATATAGACTATTACCTTGCCTTGCATTCCACCACGTAATAGAAAGATAAATGATCTTTAAGCTTGAATTCTCTTAAAATAAAACCTACTCCAATCCGAAAGAGTCCTTCAACGAGATCTGTAATAGATCTCGAAATGTTTACCTTTCTCATAGAGAGTGGAATAATGAGGGTTTTGTTTAGTGTAGTTTCGGCAGTCGCAGTTAGTAAACCACTGCAATAGACCATCCCCATAGGACTATCGTCAACGGACAGGTATGAAGCTCGCTTGTTGCACCGTTTCTCGGCTCTGGGGTAGTGCCGGCGTACTTATAGTCACACTCTTTTGTCGCGGCCTCTGGTTTGACCTGCCTTCATCGTTCAATAATAGCACAAGACAGACTAATTTTTTCAACTGCCAGTAGCCATTTTAATTTACACACCGGTTCGCTGTCTGTCAGACTGTCTGTTTTCTGGATATGGTAGTTGTGCTTCCACGGGGGTAAATGTCGGAACGGCAGTCAAATGCTATGCCGCATTAACACCAGTAGTCAAGCAGTCGGGAGCGAGCGGTGTGCTGACATTGAAGTGCATAAAATTGCTGCCTAATGGAAACCATTGCTGATTCAAAGTATTGCCAGTGTCTGCTGCTATCAAGCTTAAGAATAATAATTTTGCTGTACAAATCAATTTAGTATTATGCTAAAATTTATTTACACTACTCACGATTTAATATTTTCTTGCAAGCAAATTTAGAATATCTGTCCCATTGCAGAGTTTCTTCTGTTGCCAACAATGGATATATTTTTAGAGCTTAATAAGCAACGATGCGGAACGATTTCTTACAAAAAATACTGTTTTCAAAATTATTTTCATACAAACTTCAAATTGCACGTGCTTAGTCAAATTACTACCAAATTAGCTAAAAATTTAGGAGGATTATGAAAACAGAAAATATTATCGTTTAAGCCAAGGGGAATCACTCCAGTCTCCAGTGGAGCACCGAAGTAAGTCCAAAGATTCCGAGGGGAGCTAAACGTCTGGCTCAATGGCGTCCCGGCGAGCCTAAACAGGCATTCTAACGCGTGGCGATCTAGACGAGAAGTTCTCCGTTTGCAGATGCTTCGATTTCTTGTGTCCTTGTGTCATTTATATCCCACCTTGTTTGTGATCTCATGGTGGCAGATCTATCCTACTCCTGCGAGATATTCCTGTAGCAGATCCAACTTCGTAACCAAGCTCGTAGCCAACTGTTCCCCGTTACCCTCTCTTATGTTAGTTTCGGCAGGACAGTGCATCGAGTAGTCCTACCCGTTGTGTTCCGAAGCGATAACATGCTGATTTCTTTGCGACACCCGAATTGTTTGTTTTGGTCGTCAACCTCCTCCTGAACAAGATGATCTTGTTCAACAGCTTTGATGGTAGACAGGATGGTCTGTACGCCAGAGGGCATATCCCAACCCTATCCGTCCTGAAGACACGTAACTTTTTAACCTTGAGTCGCCTCGAGTATTTTGGTCTATGTCTTTCTCCTATTAACTGTTAATAATAAGATGGCATCATACTTAAGAATTGCGACTTCGCAAAAAGTCACACACGACTGAACCTGCCAAATAAACAAACTAATTAAAAAAAAGTATTGAGGAATTCGAGCAAAGCGTTTAGGATGGTCCTATCTTTGGCGTGTGTGGCAACGATGGATGAACCAAGAGCTCGCCCAGCTCAACGGCAGTCCAGTACTCAGAAGAAAGCAAAAGTAAAAGAATACGATACGCTTAGAGGAGACTGGGGAGACTTGATCCCTATTTCTGATTTCCGATGTATCACAGCCAAAAATAAATGAACAAACGCGATTTCCACACAGCCACTCTACGAAATAAAGTATTTAACTTTAGTGATGTATGACAGTCCTTAAATTATTGTTGTTATTGATACACAATCGATTTTTTGGAGTACTCTCAAAAATCGACTTTTAAAATATTCGGGGGAAATTGATCCCTCTCCAAGAACTTGCTTTGCGAAAACTAGAAAAGGTATCCTCAAAATTTTTAAATATTTTCCCTCCAAAAAACGCGGAATTTTCGAATTGCTGTGCATACATATGAACGATTTTTGTTATTGAAATCGACAGCAAATGCAATTTTAAAATTTGGGTAGACTTGATCCTCTTTCTATGACATCTACCAAATAAATATTTTTCCCAGCCAACCCTTCATAAAATCTGACAAATCTACAAAAAATTAGAAGCCTGAGTACAGATTTATATTTTTTTTATTTTTTTCTCCAAATTTGTGTATGGGTGGCTAATGGAGGATCAAGTGTCCCCATATTGAGGCAATAACTTCAAATCCAAATATCCTAAAGCTTTGAGGGTATGTTGACATTTTCATCAGTACAGATCATTAAGCATATTTATGGCTTTGTGCTGTGAAAAAATGAAAGCATTTGGTCACTGTTATGAAAACTTGTTCACATTTTGCGTGGCCAATAAATAAATCTTTAGGAAGGTCAAAACATACAAACCGCTCTGCAGAATAAATAAGGTTGTCTATCCAAAATAGAAAGGTCATTTGTCTAGAGCAGCGGTTCTCAACCTGGGGTACATGTACCCCTGGGGGTACCTTCGCTGGCCCCAGGGGGTACGTCGAACAAAAATGCGTAATGGCCGATGCATTACATCCAATCAATAAAACTTTTGATAATTATGTAATTTGTTTTATTCCAAAACTTTGTCTTGTAGTACTCCAAGACTTGTACACAGAGAGAACGTCTCACTCAACAAATTTTCCATTGTTTACGTTTTTAACGATGGATTAATTTTTTTGTATGTGGTCGATTGGCCACCGATGGTGCTTTCATTGGTTTTACTTGTGTTAGACGTTTACACACTACCGCCATCTGGTTGCCGATGCTTCACTCATAGTGCATTTAACATTGGGCGATAATGTTTCCGTGACGATGCATTTTATTCTAAGTAAGACGTCTGGTTCTTTGTGGCTTGTACATAATATGCATGGCGATCAGTAAATTAAAACCTATTGAATCTGTCATCCGCTGTGTGAGAAAAAATCAAAAAGACTAAACGTCTGATGAACAAAATTTAAAAATCTTCAATGTAATCTCCCAATTTAAAACAAAATGTTAAAAAATATTGTTAAAAATTTGCTCCTGAATTAAAATTTAGAGTCTGAAGGTACGGAAGCCTTCATTCGATGCTCGGAATTTTTATTTCAAGAGGCTTGGAAGCCTACTTTTAAGAAGCTAAGAGGCGTCCTTCAAAGATGCTCAGAAGTGGCTTTTGATAGGCTCGATAGCCGTCGTCCAAGTAGAGGTTCGGAAGCTTACTTTAAAAAGGCTCGGAAGGCTCCTTTCAGGAGACTTGAAAGGATTTTTTCAAAGGGTTTAAAAACCTCCTTTCAAGAGGCTCGACAGTCTGCCTTTAAGAGGCTGGGAAGCTTCCCTTCAAGAGGCTCGGAATTACTCTTCCAAGAGGCTTGGAAGCGTACTTTAAAGAGGCTCAGAAGCGTCCTTTCAAGTTGCTCAAGTTGCTGAATTGTCTTGGAAGCCGCCTTTCAAGAGGCTTGGAAGCCTCCTTTCAAGAGGCTCGAAAAACTCATTTGAAGAGGCTCGAAAGACTCCTTTCAAGAGGCTAGGAAGCTTTCCTTTAAGAGCCTCGGAGTTCTTCTTCTAAGAGGCTCAGAAGCCTCTTTTTAAGTGTCTCAGAAGCCTCTTTTCAAGATGCTTGAAAACCTCTTTTCAAGAAGCTCGGAAGCCTCCTTTCAAGAGGATCCGAATCCTCCTCTCGAAAGGTTCGGAAGCATCCTTTCTAGAGGCTCAGAAGTCGCTTTTCAAGAACCTCGGAAGCCTCCTTTCAAGAAGCTCGAAAACCTCCTTTCAAGAGGCCCTGAAGCCTCCGTTCAAGGGGCTCGGAAGCATCTTTTCAAGCTCGGAAGCCTCCTTTGAAAAGGCTCGGAAGTCGCCTTTCAAGAGGCTAGGAAGCCTCTTTTAAGAGGAGCGGAAGACTACTTTCAAGAGGCTCGGAAGCCTCCAATAGTCATAAAGGTCCTGCAGGAAGCCTGATGCATAAATTTAATTTGAACTGGAAAATTTCATGGAATAATGAAAATTTCAGCCAATTTTATTGAGAGCCATACTGCCGCTAATCGCATGTTGATGTTAGTCCCATCTATTTGTGGCATTCATATACATATAGAATTGAGTTTTAGTTAGCGACAGTATATTCAGCATTTCACTTGTGGCCGCCTCAATTTAAAGGTTCCCCCAGACCTAAGCGATTTCATCGCCGCGACGGCGACAACTAGTCGCCGCGATTCTATCGCTGGGTCGCTGCAGGCAATGTTCCATTTACCCTTCCATATCAGCGACGACAGAATCGCAGTCGCCAAGCGATAGAATACACTTTCTGCTAGGATGCATTCGATTTGACGTTTGGCTTGCATCATACGACATCGCAGTGATAACAATCATCACGAATTATCATTATGTTTTTCGTTTTTGTGGCGACCATTAGTACTCGTAAAATGCTGAATATCCTGGTTTTCAGTTTTCAGGTCTGTTTTCCATAAACTTATCTACGTTTATTTTCATAATAACAACAACAAAAACATAGGGGGTACCTCAAATAATGCCAAAGTTTGAAGCGGTACCTCTCAAGAAAAAGGTTTGAGAACCGCTGGTCTAGAGGATCTATACTGCAAAATACGCTTGAACAAAACTACTTTAGTTTTCGATAAAACAGGGGGTGATCAAACTGTATGAAAGTTTCGCATAAACCATTATGGAAAATTTTGCAACTCTTGGGTTCAAATCTATCATCAATCATATTATTTGATTACAGTACACTGAGCGAAATAAAAATAGCACCACTTGATCTGAAATTATGAACAGATGATGGTAATTTCAGATCAGAGTGTTTGTTTTGCAACTTTTCAGTGCAATACATTGATAATTATTCGGACCATTTACATTTAAGCTAAAAACTAATGAAAAAAGGTACGAAACAACAAGAGCACCACTTCAATTTTTTATCATTGTTTGGTAATCTTTCATTAACAACCATCTTAAAATACATGATAAAGTACTTTATGATGACAGTATGAGTTTCTCTCTGGATTCCCTTTTTACACGATTTACATTTTCTCAATTTTCCACTCATCGAAAATGTTTCTTCTTCTTCTTATTGGCTTTACATCCCCACACTGGGACAGAGCCGCCTCGCAGCTTAGTGTTCATCAAGCACTTCCACAGTTATTGGCTGCGATGTTTCTAAGCCAAGTTACCATTTCTGCATTCGTATATCATGAGGCTAACACGATGATACTTTTATGCCCTGGGAAGTCGAGACAGTTTCCAATCCGCAAATTGTCTAGACCGGCATCGGGAATCGAACCCAGCCACCCTCAACATGGTCTGGCTTTGTAGCCGCGCGTCTTACCACACGGCTAGGGAGGGCCCCTGTTTGAAAATGTTTAACCCATATTAATTATCATGTGATTTTTCTTTGATTTTTTTAGGATTTTTTGAAACATGTTGCGAAGAATAGTTCGATTTTGTCCATTTTGTACACTCTCCGTATAACTAGCTGAACATTGAATAGAAGCCCATTCGGCCGAAAGCCATTTGGCGGAATGCCACTAGGCCGAACAAACCATTAGTCCGAAACCCATCTGGCCGAAAGTCTTTTGGCCGAACGGGTTATTTGGCAGAAAGGGTCATTGGGCCGAAAGGGCCGTTTGACCGAAAGGGTCATTTGGCCGAAAGGATCATTAGGCCGAAAGGGTCATTTGGGTGAAAAGGTCGTTCGGCCGAAAGGGCCTTGAAAAAGTGAGAAGCGCGAAGTGAGTAGTGAGACGTCTCACTATCGGCCAAATGACCCTTACGGCCTAATGACCCTTTCGACCAAATGACCCTTTAGGCCAAACGACTTTTTCGGCCAAATGACCCTTTCGGCCAAACGACCCTTTCGGCCACATGACCCTTTCGGCCAAATGACCCTTTCAGTCAAATGACCCTTTCGGCCAAATGACCCTTTCAGTCAAATGATCCTTTCGGCCAAACGACCCTTTCGGCCAAATCACCCATTCGGCCAAATGGTATATTCAGCCAAACAACTTTTGGCCTAGTGGCATTCGGTCAAATGGCTTTCGGCCGAATGGGTTTCGGCCAAACGACCCTTCCCCGTTTGCATTACCCCTCCCCAATTGTAACAATAAGTAACGTAAGCTCAAACCCCCTCTCTTCTCTCTATGCGTTACGTAATTGGTGTACGACGCCATACAACCTTGCAGAATTTGATATGCCAAGATTTTATTCAATCATTGTAATTTATGTTTTTTGGATGACTAACCGACACTTATCCTTTTCTCTGAGGGAAAAACTTCCGGAAATCACGTACCAAAAACACTCAGAGGTCAGAAGGTTTAACACACAGTTTAATTTGATCAAAAGAATTATGGAGTCACAGGATGGATGTCAAACTAATCAAAATTTGTTCGCTTATAAAAGGGAACAAAGTTTCTGGGAAGGTGTTGATTGAAATATTTCCTTAATTTGTGCCTCTGCTACATGAAATTTTGCAGGTCACAGGGTAGGATTAATAACTAATTGAAAACTAATCAGTTTTCAGAAAGTGGAAATGAATTGGCTATTATTTTTTGAATCACTTGGAAATGTCGCAGTTAGATTTGCTTTGTGGTATCATGAAGGTTAATACGTCACGACGTTGGTTCTGAAGTAAATCGAGACTTATCCATCCCTGAAGGAAACGAGTTCCTCCGAGTTCCCAGGAAGACTTAGCATGCCTTGCAAAAAAATAATTATGGTTTTTCGCAAACTTGGGTTCGAAATTTTAAAAAATACCAACCCTCCCAGGAAATGAGGTTTCCAGAGCATCCGAAACCGATTTCGGATTATCCATTTGTACCACATTATACGTCTGACACATTCTCGTTAGTTATCAATATATATAAATGAGTTGGATTTGGTGGACATAATGTTCTTCTTCTTTTCTTCTTCTTCTTCTTCTTCTTCTTCTTCTTCTTCTTCTTCTTCTTCTTCTTCTTATTGGCATTACATACCCACAATGGGGCAGAGCCGCCTCCCTGTTCATTAAGCACTTCCACAGTTATTAACTGCGAGGATTCTAAGCCAAGTTGCCATTTTTGCATTTGTATATCGTGAGGCTACGATGATACTTTTATGCCCATGGAAATCGAAACAATTTCCAATCCGAAAATTGCCTAGACCGGCACCGGGAATCGAACCCAGCCACCCTCAGCATGGTCTTGCTTTGTTGCCGCGCGTCTTATCGCACGGCTAAGGAGGGCCCACATAATATTCACAATACTCTATATCCTAGGAATAGTTTTAATATATTTCGAAGGAAGTCGAAGACAAAATGATGCCAACATTTCTTTTTCAAGCGGCCAAAACGTATGTTTCTCAAATGCACTAAATATGAGCTTTCTCACACAATCAGCCCGAAATTCGTCTAGCTGAATGAGTACCTAATAGAAGAAATCCTTATCACCAACCTCAAGCGGTTGTTGGCGGTTCAATGTTACTATTATTATCAATGCGTAATCCGCAGGCGAACCGGTTACTCGGAAATTAATGTGATTGAAAAATAACACTCACAGTTATCAATGACTCATGTTTTGAATCAAAACAGCTTCATATATGAAGTATTGCATTATATGTGCAGGTGCGGCTATATCGGCCCGATCTGCAGATTTACTTGAATTCTAGACACCAGATAAAGCACAAAAACTAAATGTTAAAGATTTTTCTGCGGTACGACCCATCTCTATGATCTATCTGATGGCCAGGTCTAATTGATGTCTACTTGTTTTAATGCTTCTTAAAGGCTACGTCACTATGCCACTTTGGGTCTGCTTAAAACCAGATTTAAGAAGGCACTCACATAATCGTATATTTTTCCAGTCTATTTCTTCGATCTTCCGCGGGATTCTTTAATGTAGCGTACACACGCTCAAACACGTTAGACCAACAGTCACTCCACCCCCAATTTCTCGGTTGCTTCTTTGTTTGACCGTGTGTGAAGTTGTTCGAATATCAATTTGACAGTTGCAACTATTTGGCGGCTCGGTTGAAAGGAATCAAAGCGGTTTGATTTTGGTTCAATCCGTCGGGGGCGGAGTAGAGGTTGGTCAAAATGCTTAAGGTAGGTCCAACGTGGGCCCTCCTTAGCCGTGCGGTAAGACGCGCGGCTTCAAAGCAAGACCATGCTGAGGGTGGCTGGGTTCGATTCCCGGTGCCGGTCTAGACAATTTTCGGATTGGAAATTGTCTCGACTTCCCTGGGCATAAAAGTATCATCGTGTTAGCCTCATGATATACGAACGCAGAAATGGTAATTTGGCTCAGAAACGTCGCAGTTAATAACTGTGGGAGTGCATAATGAACACTAAGCTGCGAGGCGGCTCTGTCCCAGTGAGGGATGTAATGCCAACGAAGAAGAAGAAGAAGAAGGTCCAACGTGTCTGAGCGTGTGTACGCAACATAAATCTTCTGATACTGTTACTGCGGCTTTTTGAGGGGGGTCCCGTAGCGTAGTTGGCTACACGTTCGCCTTATAAGCGAATGGTCATGGGTTCGATTCCCAGCCCCCTCCACCAAACCCTCGTCAGTCGCCGGATCCGCAGCCCATACGGTGGCGTTTCGGGGTATGCGCCTTACCATCACGGCTGCCTGATCACGACTGACAACTTGTTCTTCTCGGAGGCATTCCTCCAATGTTACCCGGATTAAATGGCAACCGAACTATGCAACGATCATTGGATACTCGACACGGACAAACGGACACAATGGACTCACGACAAGATGAACCGGCAACGACAACAATAACGAATAATGTATATCTAAAAATAGATTATGTGTGGATTCTGTACAGCAGAATACCATAGTAGCGGCACGGCACAGTAGCGGTTAAGAACACAGAGTGCTAACCAAATATATATATTTATAAAAAAGCGGCTTTCTACACTGTAAATCAGATATTCTTGATTTTTTTCTAGAAAAAAAAAATACAACGCCTAGATGTCTCGGAAGGTATGTGCAAATTGTTCGGCTGCTACCTAATATGCAGTAGAAATTTGAGGGTGAAAATGGGATCAACAGAATCGAGCTGGATCCTTTCGCCTACTGGTGTGCCACAAGAAAGCAATCTGGATACGTTATTTTCCACACTGCTTTTCAATGACGGTGTTATTTATCCTTTTGGGAAATCATGGCATACGTATTTATGAGAAGCTGACTGCAGAAATTTTCAAGAACTTCTGGATCGTTTTGTGCACAACTTTTTCCAAAATTTTTAAAACTTACCAACGACTTCAACGATCTTTTCTGCTTACGCAAACTGTACTGGTCACTGAGTCGATAGATACTAGAATCCACATCAGTAGTATGGCCTCCTTATGAAACAATATGGATAGCTAGAGTCGAAACATCTCAACGCAGGTTCGTTAGGCGGGAGCTAAGGAATTCGCCCTGGCGTGACCCAAATAATTTTCCTCCATACGAAGAACGCTGTAACTTTCTGAGTTTACAGACGCGCAAAAGTAGACGTGAGATTGATCAAGCTGTTTTCGGTGCCAAAACACTAAACAAGGAAATTAACAGCACTGAGCTTTTCGAACGTTTACGAATTTACGTTCCCGAACGTATTCTTCGATCCAGATAATTTACACAACCATGGACAATGCACACGATTTAGGGCTCGGCTTTTCAAGATCAGCTTCAGTGTGATAGATTTCCTTCGTAAATCGCATTGACTTGATTCTTATCAGTTCAATCAAAGTTAAATGCCTAAACTCCGGAGATTAGAGCACCCATTAATTTACAATATTGTGAAAACTCATATGTGAAAAATTTTATCGACTATTATTTATATATATATATATATATTATTATTATTATTATATGAATTATTATTTATTATATATATTTATTTTAATTTTAAAAATCTTTATCGACTCGGCGCCTTGAACCGAGGACCTCTTGATCTGCAGGCCCTGACACTACCACATAGCCCACTCTAGATCCATACCAGTGGGTCGAGCATACTGGATGACATTGCTCATAAATCATGGTCAACTTTGTTTTAGTATGGGGGGGAATAGTCTTGCTTGACTACCCTATTCAAATGCTGAGTATTTCATGAAAACTGCATTATCACATGCCGAAGCTTATTTTTCAGAATAAAGTGATGTATGGACGAAACTTCCGCAACACTCAAAAGAAAAGAAGGGAAAAATTGAATTCGGCACATATTGAAAAATTATTCTACCCCCAGAAGCACCTAAAATTATTTTTCTGGTTTTGAGGCATTTTTTTCAGCTAAATCTAATAAAAAGTCATTGAATAAGCCTTCTAAACATCCTAGCATCAATGACATAGTGCCAGATAATAGTCTAAAGAAGCTATCAACGACTAATCCTTTTATTATGTGGAGATAAATTGATGCATTCAGATGATATTTTTACAAAAAAGTCTGAAAATCACAAATCGCGTTTGATGCACCTCTAAATCTCCATGGATTTGGCTGAAAATTGGTCAGGAGACTCCATTTAAGATACTTATTGAAATTGAAGGGTGGCACTTTGAATCTGAAATACTTTTGAAAATGATGAACAGATCTAGTGAAAATGTACATTATGTGGAAGATATTGATTTGAAAATGTATTGGAAGTAACCACTTTCCCTCTTTAGCTGTGCGGTAAGACGCGCAGCTATAAAGCAAGACCATGCTGAGGGTGGCTGGGTTCGATTCCCGGTGCCGGTCTAGGCAATTTTCGGATTGGAAATTGTTTCGACTTCCCTGGGCATGAAAGTATCATCGTGTTAGCCTCATGATATACGAATGCAAAAATGGTAACTTGGCTTAGAAACCTCGCAGTTAATAACTGTGGAAGTCCTAAATGAACACTAAGCTGCGAGGCGGCTCTGTCCCACCGTGGGGATGTAATGCCAATAAGAAGAAGAAGAAGAAAAAGACTTTCCCTTCGATGGGACTCGAACCCACGACCCTCAGTATGATTCTTATGCTTCTTCTTATAAAAAATAAATATTTTGATAAAGCAAGGCATTGATTGCTCCCGGAAACAAATCCATTGCCAAGATCATGAACACGAAATCATGAAATAATAAAATTTGAACATGATTTCTATGTCCCCATTTCGGGGAACAGATTTTTTTTCCGTGCTGGAAAACAGAGCGTCTTGGTTTTTTGTTTTGAAGTTTCAGTTTCTAAATACGCAACTCTCCGAAATTCTCATAAAGTCGCTTAATTTCTAAAAAAACGGCTGACCCGATTCTTATATATTATCGCTTAAACTGAATCAACTAACCGTACAACTATAAAGCGTGCGACAATGCCAAACCATCTCTTTCACCTTATGTATTTACATTATTATTGCCTCACCAAATCACTCACTACCCAACAGTTTCAAAATCATAATCAAAGAAAAATGTAAATTACTCCAGTAAAAACGGAGTATAACAAACTGACAACCTATCACATAAAAAAGTTTGAATCTATCAGAAAAGTATATTGTTGTCATCGATACAGAAATAACAAATTATGCGTCACTAATACGTTCTAACCAATTAGCATATATTTCCGAATATCCTTATGAGCTGGCTCTGATTTCAAACAATGAGGAAATTCCCATCTAGTTCTGCTATCTCTACACCAAGCAAACATTCCCTCCAACCAGATTTCTAATTAAAGCAATCCAATTTTTAATTCACGTTCCAATCTAGATAAAGCACTTTCTCGATTAGCTGCAACAAGCATTCATTTGTCCCATGACCCTACTCCATTTAAAACTATTTTTACCCATTCCGTCCCATGTTCGTTCCGGCCCTCCTTAGCTTTCCCGACTGGACTATGCTTCGAGTCTGGAGTGGGGACCGTCTGCCGAGAGTTCGAGACAACTATGCCCGCACACAGCTGATGATGTTCGGAGTCGCTTCCTTTTCGATTTTCCCGGCCAGACCCGGAAGCAGGACCAGACGATGAACGGCCGGCTATGGAAGACGGGGAAAAAGTTTCACGTCCCCATGTCCGAACAAGGATACAGAATGCTGTTTTGGTTGAAGGTGGAAATGGCCACTTGTGCTACTGTCCGTTGTAGGTCAGGCGAGTTGGACAGATGCCGCTGCTCCCAGCTGGCACGGTTTAATAGGAATAATGTTAAATTGTAGCAAATTATTATTATAACCGCATTGTTTCGGTTTGGTACTCAGTGCCAGGAGCGAACCTTTCCATGGGTTCCATTGTATGCTGAACAACAGTAGATTAATTTTTGTGGATTCCATGGGATGTAGTCGAACAATGGCCAACACAATGTTTCGAAAAAGTGTGTTGCCGATTATTTGTACAGGTGTATACTAGACCTCTTCATGTTTTCAAAAAGTATCAAAAATTCAACCGGACAGCCCAGAATCACAATTTGATCAAATAACCCTTCTGTCAAATTTTCAGTTCATTCGGGTAAAATTTCAAGGTGTCAAGTCAAGGCTCAAGTCAAATCAGTGTTTTTGGGCTATTTTCAATTTTGAAAAAAAAACTAACAAGAGATATAAACGCCAAAAATCATCGCAACAACCTCTCAACGGAAGCTTTTGGTGTACTCTTCAAGTCTTGTGAGCAATACGATTCATTCCGTTCACGTTTTGTCCATGTTAAAATGATTTTCAAGCTTTTAAGTGCATAAAAACACAGTATCTGCTAGAAGTCGTTGTTCTACAAATTTCTTGAATTTATTACAAATCATTGCTAATTCATTATATTATTATTCTTCTTCTTTTCTTTGGACATTTGAGTAATATAATTGCCAATGTTCGATTTACAGCTAAATTCTTAAAAATCAGAAGCTGAACAATTGTCATAAATTTACACGTTAGGATTTCTTCAAACAAGTTGTTCGAACATAGAAGCTTTGATTTCACTTGTTACGACGATGCACTCGATTGTAAAAGCATACAGACATATGGCGCAATGAATCAAATTTGAAAGTCGTTTGTTGTAAGCATCAAATATCATATGACTTGATTTATGTTTTGTTTGAAGAAATCCCAAGTTGCAAGTGTATGACAAATGCTCAGCTTCTGATTTTTAAGAATTTAACGTTAAATCGCACATTTGCAATTAAATTCCTCAAATGTCCAGGGAAAAATGAAGAATAATGATATAAGAAATTAGCAATGATTTGTCATAAATTCAAGAATTTTGTAGAATTGCTACTTTTAGCGGAAACAGTGTTTTTATGCACTTGAAAGCTCGAAAGTCACTTTAACATGGTCAAAACGTTAACGGAATGAATCGCAATGTTCACAAAACTTGTAGAGCACACGGTTGCGATAGTTTATGGCGTTTATATCTCTTGTTAGATTTGTTTCAAAATTTAAAATTGCACAAATACACTAAATCGACTTGAGCCACCTTGAAATTTTATCCGAATTAGCTGAACATTTTACAGGAGGCTTATTTTCGCATAAGAATTGTGATTGTGGGCTGACCGGTTGAATTTTTTATACTTTTTGAAAACATGAAGAGGTCTACTCTACATTCCAACTGGAACTTGGCCTGCTTTTCAACCTAGCATTCTAGTATGTATCTTGTGTGGTAAGTACAATAGATACACTATGCCCAGGGGTTCAGAAAGTTTCCAACCCAAAAACATCCTAGATCGGACCGAGAATCGATCTCACCATCTCCGGATTGGCAATCGGACAGCTACTGGAGACCCCATATGTAATCATACCGCCGCCATTAACTGCCACATTGCCATTCAGAAGCTCTTCGTAGTGCTGCCGGTCACCTCACGCTCGTTTGGAAGAAGATTTCTTCGTAAGTATTTGCACATGTCAGGCTGTGGCACGTGGCCCTTACGTGAATAGTTCATCTTCTTATAGCATTGTCGTGTGTTATTAACGTGTTACAGTTGCTACATTTTTCACGGTCTCGATCTTCCTGCTGGGGCTTTTTTCTTCAAAAATCGAGTTTTGCCTGTTCGGTACCCGTTTGTATCATGCATCGTTCGCCTTCGTGCGGTATTGCAGCAGTTTCGCCTATGCTACATTCTTCTCCTCCAACTAATTGCTCACATTTCCCATCATATCTGCCGTTCCTTTAATCCGGGAACACCACACCTACAGGGTGTTCAATAAGTTCGAATACACTTTCAAAAAATGTTTAAAAATTGTAATTAAATTGTTTCTTTTCCCGGTTTCATGTCATTGAAAGTATTGTTTATAAGGAACTTTTGAAACATTTCTTCTGAAATGACCTTTATTTTGTACTTCTTCACGAGCTTCAAACGTTTCTGAAATCCATCGCAAGCGGCACGCACGGTCTGCATGGGCATTTCGTTCCAGATTTTGAGAATTACGTCTTGAACTGGTTTAAGTTACTGACCTTGTATTCGTACATCTTTAACATAATGAAGGACCAAACAGTAAGTTAAGAGGGTTCAAATCCGGGAAGCTGGGAGGTCGCAAAGTTTTGTCCAAAAAGTTGATGAAATTGTCCCCATATAAGGCTTAAATCGCATTTTCCGTGTATAAAGGGTTATCGTCCTATTGGAACATGTAGGGCTGATCTCCGTCTTATCACCGGGCCACTGGGGGTATCAATCTTCCCCAAAATCTCAGTTTTGTAGTACACCGCAATGATTTTGACCTTCAAAAAATGCTGTTTACAATGCCCCAATCCATTTTCACCGCGCGTATTAAACAAACAACAAGTGACAGAATGTCAACACAACACACATCCGTTAGCGTACATATACCGCTAACGCTGACACCAATACTTATACAGAATATGTACATTGGGCTTACAAACACAATGATCAAACATTTGTATTCGAACTTATTGAACACCCTGTAGTGCAGCAGTTACGGTACAACCAATCAATGGTCGAATGAATATCTCTCAAGCCATCTTCAAGAGAATATGCGCCTGGCTGCTCTTTTGTAGGGAGTGTCACTTTCAGCTGATGCGCTAGCTGGATTAGTGTACCTTCTTATTGCCGCGCAATTATTAACTGCGGCCTCCGACTTCAACGCGTGTTGTACACCGTCGAGAGATTTGAGGGCAGGCATATTGCAACGAGGTAGTGGTCGGATTCTATATTTTCACTGCTCTGCGGACGTTCGTGATGTCGGACAAGAACTTACCGCCATCTAGAACGTGGTCAATTTGTTTTTCCGTTTCTTGGTCATTGTATCGAGTCATATTATCTCTTATGTTATATGTAATATTTTGTTTCACAAGCGGCTTATAAGTCCTTCGCAAACCCCATGTCGCGTCCCAGAAAAGTCGTGTAAGGTATGCTTAGTGTCCCATCTAACACCAGAACTTCAGCTTGAAAGCGTGCACGTGGTCGCTTTAAAAAAACACATGTTCAAAGATTACACAATGATAACAAATTATAAATTAAACATAACAATATAAACTATAAAAAAAGAAAGAAAAAAAATTGAAGAAAGTGCATCGTTAAGTAGATTGAAGTCCGCACGTCGGAAGTCGTACCGAGTGTTATCTAACGATGGTTCGTATAGCGTAGGCAAGGACACAGGTACAGCGATCACAAGAGCAGGGTGATGAGCGAACTAACGAATCAATAGTTTCGAAGACTGAAGTTAACAGACCCTGGTCATTCACCATGGCCAAATCCAGTATTTATGAGTTACAGTTCAGCACTGAAGTCATTTGGGTTAATCCATGAAAACAAGAACGAGAAGCATCTAATTTGAAGCCCCCTTCTTCAGAGCGAGTCCAGTGTAATTCAGGGTGATTGTAATCGCCAAGCTGGATGACAATATCAGACTGATTTAAGTTAGATACAACGGAATCAATAGACTCAATGTGTTGATGGATAAGGCTCTGATCGTCTCTACGATCTGGAAGAAGATAGAGCACCCCAATACTGACGAAATTGCGTTGCAGTTTGATTTTAACCCAAATCTGCTCCAACTTGTTGCTCACCGGTGATGGATCGATGCTACAACTTAAATTCGACGCTACTGCTATCAAAGCTCCACCTCCTCTAGTTTTGCGCCTGTTAATGGAATTACGATCCATTCTGAATACAGTGAAGGAACTCCCGAAAAGTAGAGTGGATAAAACTGGATCATCCAACCAAGTTTCTGTTAATACAATAACATCATAAGTCGAATCCACAGCCGCGATGAAGAAACTATCGATTTTTGTTCTGAGCCCTCTCACATTCTGGTAATATATTCGTAATGAAGTACGGGAGAGATGTTCGCTTTGCGCTGCCTCAGCTTCGGGAACACTAACACAAGCCGAATAGCTCTCAGAATGCCTTTGATGTAGATTGGTAGGAGCTTCCATTAAAGAGCGGCGACTGGAAGATGCAGATGTATCACGCGGTGAATTGTTCAAAGACACAACAAACTTGCCTGACTTCGGAGTCCGGAAGCCCTCTTCCCCAGACTCATTCACAGGACCAGGACGGCTGGAGAACGGTGACGGCGGAGGCTCGACTGCGATGATCAGGTAGAAGGCTTCCTTAATGCTATCGTCATTGTTGCGTCCCGGTATTCGTGACGAGTAAGTAGATGGTTTACTTGGCGATTCAGTGCAAACTGAACGAGCATGATTCACAGCATATCGACTGGAAGATTCCAATTTGTCAGGGGCAGAATTGTTCAAACGCGTAAAGTACTTGCCTGTCGTCGGAGTTCGGAAGCCCCATTCTCCGCTATCATACGTAGGACCAGGACGGCTGAAGATCGATGACGGCAACGGATCGACTGCGATGATCGGGTAAAGGGCTTCCTCAATACTGTCGGCATTTTTGCGTCCCGTTGTTAGTGAAGTAGAATTAAATGATTTACTTGGCAGATGCAGACTATCGGCGATTCTTAAAATAAGCCGTCGGCTAGAAGTCACCAAATTAACAGGGACAGAATTGCTCGAATGAGTAGAGTACTTGCCCGATGATGGATTTCGGAAACTCCATTCTCCGAATTCATGCGCAGGACCAGGACGGCTGGTGCTCGGTGATGACAAAGGCTCGACTGCGATGATCGGATATGGAGCTTCCTTAATACTTTTGGCATTTTTGCGTCCCGGTGTTCTTGAAAAGTTGAAGGAGGTTGATTTTGCAGGGAGACAGCTGATGATTGAAGACTGGATGAGCTCGAGTTGGCTGAAAGTTTTGAACTGAAATTTTCGACGTTGGATGATTCTTCCGGCTTTCAAAAATTTTGTTTTTTTCTATTGTCAACGAATTCTCGGAACAATAGTCCTCTAGGCCACGTACTCGACGATAATGCTTTCTCCTTCAAATCCATGCTGACACTGACTTTGTACGAAATGAACATATACTGAATATCTTTATTTTTGGCTACTAGGCGAACAACTTCCACATTTTCCGTAGCAAGACGGCACTGCGTTAAATGATGAATTTGTTCTGGAGTAACTTCACGCGCGATGCGTGATAAGTATACTCAGAATTTGTCCTCGGCACGAACTGGTACAGTTAAGCATCCAAAACTAGGAGAAAGCGAATCCCCTGCGGCGCGCATTAAGGCAGGTATGTCATTGTCTTTCCTGCCAAACAATCTGTGGCTTCCGATGGTACGCTGTAGTGTTCCAATCTGCCTCGAAGTCACGGGGGTAGCTGAAGAAGAATTCACGATTTTTGTAAAGTTGGAACGTATTTCTTGTTTCAGGTCGGTCATGATTTCCATTTTCAGCTGCTGAAGTAGCTTGGTATGAGTACTTAATTGCTTTTCGATACCAGCATCATAGGCGTCCTTAATATTTTTGCGGTGTCGTACATCAGTCATGACAATAGTACATGACTTACACATCCAGAATATTTGATCATTCCTATCTATCCGATCAGCTAATTCCATCGAAACGCCACAGCATTTCGGATGAAAGACAGCTTTACAGAATCCACGGCAGTTGATTTTCTCGTCTTGAATGTCGTTGGCGCAAGAATGGCAAACAAGAGTCATCTTGGCTAAATAAACACGCGATGTGATTGATGTCATAAACCAGCACGATGGTATGGTGGATCGGTGGTGAATAAAAACGCGCCGAGATGTAGACAACGATAAAAAAGTTATTCTTAAACTTTGACAAGCTTCCAAAAAATGCTACCAGCTGTCGCTCCGAAGACACCAAAGCACGTATGGGATTATGTTTAGCAATATCGTTTTGTAGAACAGAGCACTTTCACGTATCACAAGAATGCAGACTCTAGGTAGATCAGCAGAGTACACAAGTATCACTTGCACATAAACACCGATGGAATGGAATGCCAAATGCACAAATCGATAATAAAGTAATCGAGATACGATGAAATTTAACTTATTTGTTAAGATAACGAAACAGATGCACATAAACAAATTAGCAGTGTTGCAAGAATGTTGCCATTATTCATCTACTTCAATATAAATTGCCGAAGAATTCCGTGATCCATTGTGTCTGAAAGCATTATATTGCGCGCTCGTTCGATCCATACTAGAATTTGGCATGATTGTGTGGTGCCCATTTCATTATGTTTGGATCACAAGACTGGAATCCGTCCAACGAAAACTCGTACGCTACGCCCTACGGTTTCTCCCATGGAATAACCCGGAAACTCTTCCTCCATATGCCGACCGGTGTCGATTGCTAGGCCTCGATACCCTCGAAAGCAGGCGCGTTATGGCACAGGCGACTTTCCCCGCTAAAGTTTTGATTGGAGATATCGATAGTCCTGCAATACTGGGTCAACTGGAAATCTATGCTCCAGCACGAACTCTGCGCTCTAGAAACTTCCTTCACCTAGACTTTCGTTCCATCAACTATGGGATACATGATCCTATCCGAGCTATGTCCGCGCGTTTCAACGAATTTTACTCACTCTACGACTTCAACGGCATCACATCATCCACATTTAGGAATCGAAGAATTAGGAATTCAACATGAATTACTGGGTCGAGATCAACGACCTTGAATCTCACTGGCCTCCTCTTTGATGCTCTATTATGAATAGTTTTGTATTCTGTTCTAGATTTTACCTTATTCTATAAGTCAATTTGTAAACTTTATATGTCCTGTTATGTTTTTTAAAAGATGTGGGGTTTTTTCCGCCTTCTCGAACTCGGCAATAACAATAACCCATATAGGCCCTTAGAGGCCATGCGCATGATCCACGATCTATAAATGTCCAAACCGGATGTTCTAAGTTCTCCAAAACATTCTGGAGTTCAGGCGAATTGGTCTACCAAGACAACTGGGCTCGATGTCGATCCAATAGCAACCCATACAGACCCTTAGAGGCCATGTGTATCATTTACGGTCTGGATATGTTCAAACCGGATGTTATAAGTTCTCCAAATCATTCTGGAGTTCAGACGACTTGATCTACCATGATTACTGGGCTCGATATCAAGCCAATAACAACCCATACAAGCCCTTAGAGGCCATGCGCATGTTTTACGACCTAGATATGTCCAAACTGTTTGTTCTAAGTTCTCCAAATCATCATGGAATCCAGACGAATTCGTCTACTAAGTAAACCAGGCTTAATACAAAGCCAATAGTAATCCATGGTGTTTATACAGACCCTAAGAGGCCATATACATGTTTTACGATTTAGATATGACCAAACCGGTTGTTTTAAGTTATCCAAATCATTCGGGAGACCTAGTCAAATGGGCTCAATACAAAAACAATAGTAACCCATGTTGTCCATACAGTCTTTCAGAGGCCATGTGCATGATTTACGATCTAGATATGTCTAAACCGGATGTTCTTAGTTCTCCATATCATTCTTAAATTCAGAACTATTGATCTACCATGTCAACTGGGCTCAATACGAAGCCAATAGGAACTCATACAAGCCCTTAGAGCCCATGTGCATGATTTACGATCTAGATATATCCATGATCCATGATATGTTCAAGTCAACTGTGCTTAGTACAAAGCCTGTAGCAATCCATTGTGTATGGCTATTGGCGATCAGAGACAACCCAAGTAGCACCTGCAACTTTGCTCAATTAAAAAATTATAAATAAAAGTTATATACGAATTGTAAATAGGTTTTGATTGTAACACCACGTATTTTAATGGTCATAATTTGGTTCTGATTGTTTTTGGATCGGTAAGTTATAGTTGACGGTTTTTTTGTGTTTAATACTTGTTTATAACTAGTTTAAAACAAGAACTGAGAGAGTAATGTTTGTTTGTTATATATATGATATTTGCATACTCATATATAACAGTCGAAATGACACACGAAAAATATCCCTTGGATGTAATAATCATTTTGAAGTCTACTGCGGCTGTGAATTAAAATATGCACGCTTACCTCCAATTTTTAAAACATATTCGATTTACTAATTTTCAATCCTGGGTACCCCTTGGGGCCATGATAAGATTTTCTTCCTTAGGTCCAGGTCGGTAAGTCGGCTTCACTATTCTTCCGGGAAGCTGCCTCTTCCGTAGTCGAAAAATATTCACGAGCTATCTGGTTCATGGAATTATTTCACTAAAATCACTTTTTTATAATCTCTTAACAGAAATAGGAATCAATACGTACACAATATTATTATGTATGTTATTGTTTTTGTTTGTAACCCCCGCAACCTATATACAATTCGTAAGTATTTTGAAAACCGATTTATTACTGTTTTATAGCAAACTCTTATATTTTGGTTGCGATGTGTATTATATATGAGTTTTATATAAGATTTGTAGTAGAACATTTATAGAAGGTACTTTTTCACAGAAGTGAATTACATTGGTGTACAAAAATTTTGAAATTCTTTTTGATTTATGTAAAATTAATTTTAATAATGCAAATTATAAACGCCAATTTTGTTATAAACTAGATTTGCCATACGTAGGATATAAAGCTAACGGAAAAAGGAGTTTACAACACATGTTCTAACGTTGTAAATTGCAATTATTCAAATAGAATATATTGGCTGAAATTTTATCTAATTGATCCTTTATCTCTCATCGTAATTATTCTCGTGTTGCGTTTATAAGCACACAGAAAGTCATATAAAATATGTTGGTAATTCGCATAGCCGTTGTTTTATGTTTTGGATTTCTGATTGATTGCTTTTTTGGCCTACTTGCCAGCTTAAAATTCCATTAGCATTTTCACAGTTATTAACTCAAAGCTTTCATATGCCTGACATTGCATGAATATATCTTTTGGATATATGTAGAGGATCGAGAATGTTACCAATTGGTCAAAATCTTTAAAATGTTATTTATTTAGGTTTGATAATATTAAATCAATCAATGATAACCCCAGATTTAGTTGATGACATTAATATTATACTTAGTTAATATTACAAAACAGATTCTAATGACAATTGTGACTATAATTTCCCTTGAAGGGTCGAAAGTCAGTTAAATTTAAAATATGCTAGGGGGTCGAAAAACTTTGACAACCAATGTAAAGTAGTATGATGAAAATGGCGAATTATCATGGCCTCGGTCAACGATATGACTGATTTTTTTTCCCACTTCGTTTTGATTTTGTATGTACTTGCCAATAATTCCATCCGTTTCTTATGGCGCATGATTTCTCCAGCAGCAAACATGTTAGTTTCACCACAAATTCAGAATGGCACGTTAGTTTGCACTATGTAGCTTGCTAAATATCACGCATAATAAATAGAAAATATATAATTCGGTTACCGTCGTCAAAACCCCTTCACAGAACATTCATGGATATTTATCAAAATTAGAAACAGAAATTGAAAAAAATGACAGCTTGATTTTTATTCGCAGAATTATGTGTTATATTTGCGTTGTATTTTTGTTTCAAAATCAGATCCAATGAAACATAGATAATGTTATATAATGACTCCACCTCTTGCGCTTTTTCCGTTATATTGTAATCGTATATGTGATATTGATTACACCTTTTTCCACCTTCAAAAAGATATAAACAAGTTGTAGGTTTCTAATTACGACAAGTTGTGTTGCTTGGGAATGTGTATGGTTTACGATTTATATCTGTCCAAATCGAATGTTCTAATTTATCTAAATCATTCAGGAGCTCAGACCATCTGGTCTACCAAGGAACTGGGCTTGATACATAGCCAATAGCAATCCATGATGTTCGAATAGCCACCTTGAAGCCATGTGCATGATTTACGAATCATACATGCTCAAATCAATGCGGGCAGCAGGGACTATGTCCAAGGGCTTGACGATCCCTCCCCAGGCCATCTGCGAGTTGTGGGGCTTGCCTAGGATGTGGTGGGGTTTGACAGTGGGCCCTGTTAAACCTCTATAAAAAGCTGCATGTATCCGCAAGAGGCCCCACCAAAGCGACCGTGTGCCGCTCAAAGCGCACAAGCCCAAGTCCTGGTGTTAGGTGGGACGCTAAACAGCCCTGACACGACGGCCCTCCGACGAGACAGGAGGTTTGCGCAGGCCCAATAAGCCGCCTAGAAAACCAACCATTACGAACAATATAAGAGATAATGCGACTCGATATAATCGGCAAAGACCTAGGCGACGAATACAGGATCACGATTGGAAGCTTGGACAGGTGGCGGCAGCACTACGAAGAACACCTGAATGGCGATGTGGCAGACGAAGATGGCGGTATGGTGATGGACCTGGGAGAACGCGCGCAGGACATAATTCTACCGGCTCCGGATCTCCAGGAAATCCAGGAGGAGATTGGCCGGCTGAAGAACAACAAAGCCCCTGGGTTTGACCAACTACCAGGAGAGCTATTTAAACACGGTGGTGAGGCACTGGCTAAAGCGCTGCACTGGGTCATTACCAAGATTTGGGAGGAGGAAGTTTTGCCGCAGGAGTGGATGGAAGGTGTCGTGTGTCCCATCTACAAAAAGGGCGATAAGCTGGATTGTAGCAACTACCGCGCAATCACATTGCTGAACGCCGCCTACAAGGTACTCTCCCAAATTTTATGCCGTCGACTAGCACCAACTGCAAGGGAGTTCGTGGGCAGTACCAGGCGGGTTTTATGGGCGAACGCTCCACCACGGACCAGGTGTTCGCCATTCGCCAAGTACTGCAGAAATGCCGCGAATACAACGTGCCCACACATCATCTATTCATCGACTTCAAAGCCGCATACAATACAATCGATCGGGACCAGCTATGGCAGCTAATGCACGAACACGGTTTTCTGGATAAACTGACACGGTTGATCAAAGCGACGATGGATCGGGTGATGTGCGTAGTTCGAGTTGCAGGGGCATTCTCGAGTCCCTTCGAAACCCGCAGAGGGTTACGGCAAGGTGATGGTCTTTCGTGTTTGCTATTCAACATCGCTTTGGAAGGGGTAATACGAAGAGCAGGGATTAACACGAGTGGTACAATTTTCAATAAGTCCGTCCAGCTATTTGGTTTCGCCGACGACATAGATATTATGGCACGTAACTTTGAGAAGATGGAGGAAGCCTACATCAGACTTAAGAGGGAAGCTAAGCGGATCGGACTAGTCATCAACACGTCGAAGACGAAGTACATGATAGGAAGAGGTTCAAGAGAAGACAATGTGAGCCACCCACCGCGAGTTTGCATCGGTGGTGACGAAATCGAGGTGGTAGAAGAATTTGTGTACTTGGGCTCACTGGTGACTGCCGAAAATGACACCAGCAGAGAAATTCGGAGACGCATAGTGGCTGGAAATCGTACGTACTTTGGACTCCGCAAGACGCTCCGATCGAATAGAGTTCGCCGCCGTACCAAACTGACAATCTACAAAACGCTAATTAGACCGGTAGTCCTCTACGGACACGAGACCTGGACGATGCTCGTGGAGGACCAACGCGCACTTGGAGTGGGGTGCAGATGGCGGACGGTACGTGGAGGAGGCGAATGAACCACGAATTGCATCAGCTGTTGGGAGAACCATCCATCGTTCACACCGCGAAAATCGGACGACTGCGATGGGCTGGGCACGTAGCCAGAATGTCGGACAGTAACCCGGTGAAAATGGTTCTCGACAACGATCCGACGGGCACAAGAAGGCGAGGTGCGCAGCGGGCAAGGTGGATCGATCAGGTGGAAGATGACTTGTGGACCGTCCGTAGACTGCGTGGTTGGCGACGTGTAGCCATGGACCGAGCCGAATGGAGAAGACTCTTATATACCGCACAGGCCACTTCGGCCTTAGTCTGAATAAATAATAATAATAACATGCTCAAATCTGATTGTCTAAGCACTTCAAATTATTCTAGGATTCAAATTAATTGATCTATCATATCAACTGTGCTCGGTACGAAGTCAATAGCAACTTATAGTTCTAAATATTTTAAATATCTCAAGAGATCAGATGAGTTGATCCACAAAGTCAACTCGGCGCAAAACTGATAAAAACCCATCATGTTTAGGCTACTATCGGCCATGCTTACGATTTACAATCTTGGTACGTCCAAATATGATGTTTTGAAATCTTAGGTTATCGTATGGGAACATATCTAAATTGTGCGTTCATATGCTGGTCTACAGGGACCCAAACGAACATAATAACTTGCTATCAGTTCTGTACCTAGCGTTATTGGCATGATGGACTATTTGGTATTAACTGCAAAGATTTGGAGAACTTAGAATGTTCTATTCGGTAATTTCTAAGCCATAAACCATTCAGATAATAAACAGAGATTTGATTGATAAGAAGAAGTCGCTATCGATTTTGTACCGAACGTAGTTGACTTGCTAAACAAATTGGACTGCCCAACGAACGGCCCGCGGGCCGGATGCGGCCCTTGGCTCCATTTTTCGTGACCCGCGGCGTGTAACAAAAAATACTTCATGACCGGCCCGGAAGTTTTTCTATCTGGCTCGAGAAGCTCCTTCTTATTAATAAATACTGTAGGTTATTACTGATTGAAGTATTAAATCTGTGCTAGCACTAAGTCGGATAATCGAGCAAGGGCCAGTTTTGTTGTTGATGAGACTTTGGCAATACAGATGAAACCTTTTCAGGACGGAGAACTTGTTAGGGAATGCATATCGGCTGTTGGCGATATCGTGTGTTCTAAAGAAAAAGCCTCTTCCAGTAGTATAAGTTTCTCGTAAAGCACGATGAAGAGTTAAAGTTCTCACAGAATATTTATAAATTACATTACGTTTAAAATCCACCTTGTTCTGATTATACCTGCTCGTAATCGATGAAAAAATAAATAAAACAAAACACATGCAGCTGTCTTCATAAGGGGCATTTGATGATCATCGTCAAATCAAAGTGGAATTAGCAGCTTTGATCCCATTGAAGGAAACGACTAGCGGTATAGACCTGAGGAAAGCTGTTAAGACCTGTATGAAGGAGCTTGAACTCTTCTTTGAAAACTTAAGGCCTAACAACTGCTGGAGCTCCGACAATGAAAAGAAATAACACGGGCGTTGTGACACTTGAATATTAAAGCAATTTGTTTATTTGTTAATCCATTGTTAATCAGCCACAAAAGTTAATTTGTGATATTTCTCTGCAAATTGATTTTATCATTTTCATTTCCAAAAAAGATCTTCATATGTGCAAAAACGATGAATATTCGTGATGTAGCGACGTTCGTTATTAAGAAAATCAACTTACCTAAGCGAGGAAACTCAACCACCACTAGTTCCAAATAATGTTGACGGAAATGGAAGCAAAATAAAGAGATTTGTTATGTTAGTTCGTTGGCTAACCCATAGTACCTTGCTTAAGAGAATTTATTCTCTTCGGAAGGAAATCACACTATTTTTATAAGATAAAGCAAAACCAATGCCCAAGCTGCATGATCCTGAATGGGTGAGTGGCTTGACTTTTATAGAACTTGTCACCAAACACCTCAATGACTTGTATTATTCAACAAGCAACCTATTGAAACAATTGTCGAAAACAGATACATTTCTCTAATTCATGAAAATCTGTTAAATATGCTTGTAAACTTGAATCTTTTCGACAAGACTTTTAAGCCTATTAGCTAATTTTTTAGAACAAAGTTCCACAACACCGTTCACTGATGTGAATAATGTGCCTGAAATGTTTTAAATGGAGAAAATTAACTACAATGCAAAAACGAGCTCAAATTTAAATTTCAGAAAGACACAACTCTTGTAAGATATTTTCTATCTTCAGAAGTACATATCTGTGTGGACATCTATTATCAAGAATAAAAGCAGTAAGTAATTGTTGATCTTAATTATCTGCTTACCTCAGGTGATCACCGATTGTGAAATCAATATGCGTCGAGTATTGGAAAGAATCCAACAATTCCATGTCCTGTACGTTAAGAAAAAGAAAATAAGCACACAAAAAAAATGTTCAAACGCAATAATATAGCGTTTAGTTTTCCGTTAAAAAAAATAACCATTCGCAATACAAAATGCCATTCTGAAAAAAAAAATCTTTGGCTATTTTTAAAATGTATAAAAAATGTACCGAATATTTCCTGGCCCGCCAGCAAATTGTTATTTTGAAAATTGGCCCGTGGCTTGAAAAGGTTGAACAGGCCTGGCCTATATGAACACCATGGATTATCTTTGATTTTGTACTGAGCCCAATTGACTTAGTAGATCAACTGGTCTGAGCTCCAAACTGATTTGAGAAACTTAGAATATCTGATTTGTACATATCCAAAATGTAAATTACGCGTATGGCCTTTAAGGGTCTAGGAGGATAGCATGGTTTGCTACTGGTTTTAAACCGAGCCTAGTTGACTTACAAGATCTATTGATTTAAAGTCCACAATGATTTGGATGAAAAATGGTAACTTGGTTTAGAAACCTCGCAGTTAATAACTATGGAATAGCTTAATGAACACTAAGCTGCTATGTGGCTCTGTCCCAGTGTGGGGATGTAATGCCAATAAGAAGAAGAAAGAAAATAATAGCAAAATACAAAAAGTTACAGTTTTGAAGTAACTTTCAATGTTTGTTTCTGGAGCGACGCTTGCATACTGTTCGCAAAACTTGCACTGAAACACTCAGTTGGGCAACAAAACAACTTTTCTCAGTGGTTAATATGATATAAAATTGCTTCCACCTTCAAAAATGTAACGTTTTTCAAAAATATGTTTCACTGGTCAACACGCCCCAGTGTATGCAGGGCGATATGCCCTTACCAACTAAACATAAGCGCGGCGAGCCCAGCAGCAGTTGATTCTAAAGGATATGGAAACTATCGTAACAAAATTCAAACCTGCTTAAATGGACTTATGTTGGTTTTTAAATGTCAAGCACATAAGAATTTGTAGCCTTTTTATTATGGGATTGATAAAATACAAATGAAACGTCTTTGGTTAAGATGGGCGTATTGGCCAGGCTCTTTTTGAAATCCATTTTTTCACGACTTTTCAAAAAAGCTTTATTACGTGTTATCTGTTCTTTTTTTCTTGGACTACCAAATAACACAAAGTTTTCATAAATTGCGTTGAAAAGTAAAAAGTAATCAAGGAGTTGCATTAGGGGGGCATATTATACCGTCTTACCCTAAAAGAAATAGCGCGTGTAACAAATCTTAAATTAAGAAACGTCCATAAATTAAGTAACACTTAAAGGAAGGCTGAAGTTACGATAAGCGACACGACCCATACAAAATGTTCATATACGGGTATACCCCGTTAGGCATAAGTACGTTAGGCATAAAATTACCCAAAGAACAGCCCATGACATAAATAAGGCAGAATTATGCCTAACGTCCATTATGCCTAACGTCCTTATGCCTAACGTACTTATGCCAAACGTCGCGGACCCGTTCATATACAACATACAATAGGTGTGGCATAATGAATGAAACGGACAATTTTCGTAGTACTAAATTAAGGAATCCTACAATCTTCCATATTGTATAAAAATTGTAAATAACTGATTGTTTGATTGTATGAAAACCATTACCACGTGCGCAATATCCGACGTTCTAACACCTCCCGATGCTTCAACCCTGTATTTCGTTCGAAATGGGCAGCCTATCTGCACTTTCCAGGTATTGTCTGAAATCGGCAGACAACCAGGTATGATGATACCTACTACAATCGCTTTTCTCGTTCGCTTCCCCGGACCTATTATCTGTCGGACAGCTTGTTAAGGTGTCGGCCAGTGAGCGAGCAGCCGACGGAATGCGGGGAAACTCGGAGCAGGCCGGGTGGAAATTGAAATGGAATTAGACTAATTTGATAATTGATGTGCTATTATTCAGATCGCTTAATCAGGTGATTACAGAGCTATCCACTCGGAGTGGCTGTACGGAATTCGAAAAGTGACAAAAGAAGCCCGAAGCGCAAAGTGGTGGAATGTTTGAGTGCTTCCACCCCGGGACAGATTTCAAAACGGCAGCAAGTTGCCGACGAGCTGGGCTTTGAATGCGGCACAGTGACACAAGACAGCCATCCAGCAGAGGAGCGAAAAATAACGACTGTATAATCGAAGATAATTACACATAAATTTTAGTTTGCCTGACGTTTCTCTCGTCGTGCGGGTGATTAATGTATTTGAGGAGTACCTCAGTTGGCCATGCACTGCACATCGGGAGCCATCCAAGCAAGCTAACGAGGTGTGCATGTGTGCGTGGCTGTGTGTATGCCTAAGTGAGTGCGATTCGGCGCACCGCATCCACATCCTCTGAAGTGCGGCTCTAGCGCTGGAACCCCGCAACGAGCTTGTAATCGGAAGGAAAGGACGGAAAACGTTCAAGCAAGTAAAATTTATTATTTCTTGTGCCTCATTCAGGTTTTATGCTGTGCAGCGAACCGGAGAGCATCCGACGCTAACGGCGTGAGCAAGCTACCTCAATAGCGACAAACGGCGCGACACATGACATTGTGGTCTCCATCGAGATTTATATGCACCGTCGGCCGGCGGTGACGGCAGAGAACTAAGGAGACATCCTCTCTAAGTGGAAGGACAACCAAGGCAGACAAAGTGGACAACAAATGTGCGAAGCGGAAACGCCAACAGAAAAAAAAGCGAAATGTGTATTCCGACAACATGACAAACAACATTGAACAGCCAGCGGCAACGCCATTCGTCTGACATGGGGTGCTAATTGAAAGCCTTGGTAATTAACTAATAAATTGCGGAAAAAACGAGAATAACTTGTACTCATGTTGGGCTTTTCTTTATAAAATCATTTATTTCATCTTCTTTATTTCTTTTCGTACACTTAAAGATAATTAATAGAGCTTTTTGCGGCTTGCTACTGTAATTTATATACCATTTCTCGATCCTAAAATTTTTGAATTGTCTGTACATTTTGTCCTTTGTTATTCGCAATGAAAGAATCACTACAGTCTTTAACTCTTGTATCTGAGTGGCAAATGTAAAGTCTTTAACAAGCAAAAATAAACAAATCAAACTTAAATTACGATGTTTGGCAATTATTTTGTATTTTAAACAAATAAGTTACTCATGCGTTGGTTCAGAGCTCAAACAAGAATCCAATTCGTGGCTAAGATCTACCCCTCAAGCGAGCAGCACGAAATGCCGTCGGCATTTGTTCTATCTGCACTATCAAAACCATTTCTTCTACAGTGGTACCATTCCTGCTAAGTTACAAAGGTAGCTTCAAAACCATGGCAGAAAACTAGTTTTAAGAAACTTTTTGTTCAATCTATTTGGTTCAGTTTCACTAGTGATACATGAATGGCTCAAATCTTGAAACCAGTTTTACAACCACGACTCAATACATACTTTGCTTTGACATTTTAGTCTCACTACGCTTTGCAGTTTTGCGTTATTTCAGCATTTGTTCTTTTGCAATATAGAATAAATTTAATATCACAGATTCATAGAAAATAACACCTGGGCGTTCTCCAAAAAGACAGGACCGCTTACTGGTGAACAGCAGCTCCCATCCGTTGGCTGTACAAGGCAGCTGCGTACGGAGAATAGTACTGCCCGAAAGCAGCCGGGTTGAAGGCTGCTCCATACGGCGACCCGGGGAGGCCTGCGGGCAATGCTCCAGGCTTAGCGTAGGGATGATATCTGGCAGCTGAAAGCGGGCTCAAAGGTGGATTAGGGTATCCACGATGTAGTGATGTCGGTGGAAATATTCCACTCAAGGGCATCAGTTGTTGTTGCAAGGCCAGAGCCGCCGGATCCGATAGATTGGCGGTGTGTGTTCTAAGATGCGATAACAGCTCGTCTGTGGTGTTGAAACGCTTGCCGCAGTACGAATCGCCAATAACCCAGTTGCACATATAGGGGCGGCCAGGTTGTGTGGCAGCAGGTGGGTAGGGATATCCCGGCGGCAGAGCACCCATGGCCATAGCTAGACTGTATTTTTGATGGTCACATTGAGTACATCCAGCTGGACACTGTCCACCCATCATCATTTGGTGATTGTGAGCGGAGAACTGACATCCGGTGCAGTAGGGATCTTTGCAGATTGGCACCAGCGTTTCACCACCGGAAGGAGTCTTAACTCGTGTGTAACTAAGATATGGGTTGGCGCCGGCAGCTGCTGCTCCAGGATATGCGGCCGCTAGCATTGCGGCATGATGATGGCTGAAGGCTCCAGCAAACGGAGGCCTGAATGCTGGATTTGTGTGATCGATACCCGACGGAGACGGTAATCCAGTAATTGGGTTTATTCCGTAAGCACTTGGTTTGTATCCCGACATGTCTTTTCCTGCTTGCATAACTTCGGCACCCGGTCGAATGATTGGACTAGCAGAGGTTTTGTCACGGTCGTTAGGAGAGTTGGTCTTCCTACTGCTACCCTCTGGTGTACTTTTCCCATTTTCACTCATTTCACCATTCTTATTTCCATTAACACTTCCTGCACGAGGAGATTCTGCACTACCGCGAGATGACGAGCGTAAATCTTTCTTAATATCGTTATTGTTGACATGGTTTACACTGTTGTTATTCATTATATCACTACCACTGCTCATTTTAGACGATGGACGATCGTCGTTCTTCACCTTTGTAGTTAGCACATTCATTTCGTATGGTTTGAAAGCAAGCTTGATTTCCGGAGATGCATCCGACTTTTCTGTCTTCACCGACGGCGATCTCGAGTTGTTGGAATGGGATCCGTTCTCCATGGATCCAGCTGATGAAACTGACGACGATGATGACGATGAGGATTTTTTATTCTTTTCCGATGGCGATACCAATGATTTGACGGTTATATTTCCAGAATCTGCTCCAATCTGACTGCACGTCTGTGCCAAGAGAGCCAGCGGGCTTTTCTTGGAATCCAACTGTAAATAAGAGATAGAGGAATATATTTGTTAGTTTCATCATTTGCCATTGTTTTCTGCGACTAAAATAAACACTATGATGTGAAACCTACCGAAGTTGGCAGCGGCGACATGTAATCCGGCTGCAGATACTGATTGTTTCCGATTTGCAACATTGCGGCTCCTTCCAGAATTACCATTTGTTGATTATCCTTTCGTTTCAAAACTCTTCGCCCAACACTTTGTTCAATGTTTAGTTCACACAATTTGTAATCCACTTTTTTATGATTATCCTTTGATTGTAGGTATCACTGTTTTGCTTTTTTTTATTCACGTCTCTCTTTGTTGGAGAGTGCTTCGTCTCACCACCCAATGCTTCGACTGACAACTGCTACCACTTTCTTCATTCAAACAGTATTCTTGTAATATTGTTTACCTCCTTCTTCACCATTCACCACACAGAGGAAACATCTACTCTCTAGAAAATCACTTTGCGCTCCGAGCTCCTAAGAAAGAGCTGTTAACGGCCCGAAAGACAAACTCAAACTGAAAACTGGATATCGAGTAACGATTTATGGCCACGACGAGCGAATGTACATTTTCATCATGGTTTCCTTCACGACAGGGCCATCGGCCAATGGGAACGCTAGGAAGCATGCGCCCCTCTTTACGCACACATTCGTACGCAGAGAGAAGAGAGGTTTTCCTTTTCGTTCACACTCACAGCACAATTGGCGCCAGCTGTTTTTTTCTCGCTCTGTACAAGTCTGGTTCTGCTTCTTATGATTCCTCACTTCCTTCATCCATTAGCTTAGCACTCAGTGGTGTGTGAAGTGAACTCGTTATGTTGACTTGTCGAAAAGAGCATAAGAGCATAACGAGATCGTCAAAAGAGCAATCTTCTCAGAAAATCGATATTCTCTTGTTTGTTTTGCGGAGCGGAGAACTTTCGACACATACCAGCGCATCGGACCTTCGAAGTGGTGGGGGTTCCGTGATGCGAAAACGATTGGCGTGAAATTACCAGCAAAGTCATGTTTATTGAAGAATTGTCTGGCGACAGTTATGTGCATGTGCTCGCTGATTAAATACTTTAAAAGTAATTATTACAAACATGGGCAATGAACATGATTCAAGAATTATTGATCAAAACAATTTAAGAAGTAAACTGAATCGATAGTAATGCTGGCAGCCCTGCTAGCTTTAGAGTGGCAGCTAATTGCTCACATTTCCATCTTCGTCTACTCAGTGCTTCATCACCGTAGCAGTGCATGGTTGGTTTTTATTTATCTTCCCCGACTTGCCACCCAAGATGATACGAAACCGCGGGAATGAACCGCCTCGAAGCTGTTGGTTGTCATCGCATTCAGCTCGGCATATTGTGGACGGCAGAGATGGCGGGTGGTGACGGAGATGATGATGTTGATGTTGATGGCAGCAAAATCCTTCCTTTTAGCTGGTCCGACCAAAGTTGACGTGCCGTTCGCTCTTTTGACGCGACCGCTGCTACTGCTGTTGCTGCTAGTCGTCCGGCACACCACGAAGACAAGATGAGATGGCATATCAACCGGATCGTACCCCGGCACAATCCCAATGTTAGCTGAATCCGACGGCTTCTCTGTTGCGGGGAAGCCACTTTAGGAGTAAACAACGGACTGCATCATCGTCCGTCCGTCTGATGCCTGGATTCGGGTTATAGTCGCGGTGAAAAGGCAAACGGCGGATGATGGGTGGCGGAATGATATTGAAGATCATAACTCAGACACCTCATTCCGTCGCATTCAGAAGCTCTGTCTATCTGTGCGCACTGTCAGATGCTACCTGTGTTGATTTTTTTCATCACTTCACGATGCCTTGCTGGGCTGAATTTGAAAATGAAGAGTAAATAGAAGAAAATCCAATACATAAGATATGTCACGGAGCACTATTATATTCCAATACAAATAATTATATTATTTTATGCCTCCCCTTCAACTTTCAGAAGAAAAAAAACGTTCTGGGGCAAAACAGACTTTTTTACTTGCATCAAATTTGAGCATGATATATGATACGAAATATGACCTTATTTCTAGACCAAAAATTTGCCATAATTCAAGAGAAATTTAAATAAACGGTTGAGATACAACATGACAAGTTTTTTTGTTTACATTGCTTGCACAAATATCCTAAATACGTAGAATATCAGGCCACGAAAATTAAGAGACTCAAACATGGACTTAGATGCTACCATAGATAAAAAAAACCCTGATTAGTCCACCTAGCGGTGTTGGTGCCTTTCTCGTGCAAAAATGCTAAAAAATATGAGTGAGTGATTTTTAACGTGTTTTGCGCATAGAAAGCAGTATTTTGAAACAATGAAACTTGTCGCGAGTAATTCGAGCAATGCTAAGTTCCAAAAAGTGTGTTTACAAAATTTTGTACACATACACATACATAAACACAAAAAGACATCACCTCAATTCGTCGATTGGTATATAACACTATGGGTGTCCGAGCATTGTATCAAAAGTTTGGTTTTGGAGTGATCATATAGCCTTTACGTATACTTAGTATACGAGAAACGCAAAAACTGGTCGCTATGGCACATCCAAATTGGAATGAAAATAGTTCCTGAACACATCCATTCTGGACGACTCATTTGGGCCTTTACTTATTTGTAATGCAGGCCGCAGTAGTCTCTGCAGATCGGTCCGTGGTTGTACGTTGCCAGCTACGCAGTCTACGGTTTGACACGTCTTCCACCTGATCGATCTACCTCACTCGTTACGCTCATCGCTTTTTGGTCCCGTCAGTTCCCCAACGAGAACCATTTTCATTGGGTTTCCGATATTCCGCAATTGTCTGATTTTCTAAGTGTGAACGATGGGTTATGCAACTGCTCCATGTACCGTCTTCCATCCGCACTCCGCTAAAGATAGTAGGGGAAGGGGGGGGCAAAATGCCCTAGCTAAGCAAACACTGATTTATTGTCTTATTTGTAACGCTATTCATGGGTATTTTTACATTATGCAACAGTTAAACAAGATAGCTAGTTGATACCATTCAAAAATTGTCAAAAATCTCAATCATATTGATAATATTCACATTTCAAAAAAGTGGTGATATTCTGTTGTCGGAAAACTCATGAGGCAAAACGCCTTTTAGCTGGCAACTACTAGGGAACAAAGTACCATGCGTCGGCGAATCAGCATTCTGGTATGGATAGTGCGTGGAGACGCAAGTACATTGTAGGTTAGCGCCACTAGGGCGTTTTGCCTCGCCTAATTGTTAGATGTTTCTTCAAAATGTGGAAATTTTCGGTTTTTCCGACCTTCCCATACACTATTTTGAAACTTTTTTCGCCTAACCTACATAATTTTAGATCTAGTTTTGTTACGGCCATCCTAATGACGGTAAATATGACGGAAACCACAAAAGGCGTTTTGCATCGGGGGGGGCGTTTTGGGGCCTCTTCAAGCAACACCATTCTTCCGAAAACTCCAAGTAGAGAGGTCACCCAAGTAAGCTTTATACGGGATTAGTGCCTGTGTGAGCGTGAATGAGCGAGTATATTAAGTACTGCCTACCCCCCAGAAGTAATGCTGGGAGGCAGTTCTGGGGGAACCAGGATATTAACGGGTGGTCACTAAAAAACGGGAATTTCAATACTTCAATACTTTTCTATGAGAACATTAATGCTTTCAGAGAAATATTTCCTTATGTAAATGAATCCTTAGAATATTCAGAAAATTGTCGCCCACACAGTTTTACTCCAACATGTTCAGTTGTTTCAAACATGCCATCAAAACAAGAAGGATGCGTGCCGCATTGTACAATTTTTTCAAGCGTACAAAGATCGTGGGAAAAGTACACGGTGGACAATTTTGAACGTGAAAATGTTTCGAAAACTGTTAAAGGATTTTAAGTAGACCGAGCTGCATTGTATTCCAAGGAAGTTGCAAGGCCAAGGACACGAAGAAACTCATCAATGGGAAGATCCATTAATTACGTAACGCAAAAATTGGCCATTTTATACCCCCCTCCTCCCTATGTCACACTATTTGTATGAATCATTGAAAAATTTTGTATGGATTGTCACACTTCGGACAACCCCCCCTCCCCCCCTCTAAGCGCTACGTAATTTGTGGATGTTCCCTAGGATCAGAAGCATTATCCACAGATAGCCGCCGTCCAACGATACCTACAAGATTAAACTACGCCGCACGGTGGACCACGGACCATATGCTATTATTCATTAATCTAAGTTTAAAGACTAAGGCCAACTCTTTATATAACGTATATCAGATTGAGCTGTACTTCTTTGTAGTTTTCTTCCCGAGACATTCTTTTCATTCCCGCAATTTAGTGGCTACCCGTTAGTAGCGAGGGTACCTCAAGTAACCTTCTGTTGCTTAGGTAGGTTTACTGGGTCTGGTGTTCCGTCAACTCCACTCCCTGAGTAATAATTTCAGGTGTCTGTTTGCAGCCTTCATCCCTCTATAAAAAAGTAGATACTCATTTTGTTATGGCGGTGAACTCTATTCGATGAGTCTTGCGTACGATTTCCTGGCACAATGCGTCTCCGAATTTCTCTGCTAGCATCTTTAGCGGAGGTCACCAGTGAACCCAAGTACACGAATTCTTCAACCACACTGTTGACGACTAGACCGATCCGCTTCGCTTAGTCAGATGTATGTTACTTCCCAAAGTTACGTGCTCTAATATCAAAATCGTCGGCGAAACCAAACAGCGTAGCAGACTTTCTGAAAATCGTACCAGTCGTGTCAATCCCTGCCCTTCGTATTACCCCCTCTAAAGTGATTTTGAATAGCAAGCACGAATCACCTTGCCGTAATTCTTTGCGCATTTCGAAGGGACTCGAGAGTAGAATTTGATGAAATTCAAACTACGCACCTAACCCGATCCCGACGAGCCTTAAGTTAGACTTGCGAGTAAAGGCACACTTGTTCATAAGAAGATTCCCATTTATGTCCGTACACATGTCAGGCTATGCCACGTGGCGCTTATGTGAATGATTGAGCTTCTCATAGAACTTGAGTGTTTTATTATTGCGGTACTATTGCTCCATCTCTTCTTCTCCCTCTTTTTGTAAGCGTTTTTCTCCGATAAATCTAGATTTGTCTGCCTCGCGCGGTTGTACCGAGACCCATTCGCCCTTATGCGATATTGCAGCAATCTCGTTCGAGCTGGATTCTTCTCCTTTTTTAAACTGTTCATATTCGCCGTCATATCAGTCGTTTCTCTGATCCGAAGACAATGTGCCTAGTGCAATTTTTGCGGTGCTACCAATGAATGGTGAATCGAGTATCTTTCTAGCCATCTTTAAGATAAGTTGCATATAGCTGCTCTTCCATTGGAAGTGTCACTTCCAGTTCCTGCGCGTAGTCTTGGGCTAGTCTACCGTCTTGTAGCCGCCAAATTTTTAGCGAAGTACGGCTTCGACGTGTATTGTACACCATCAAGAGCATTGAGTGCAGGCATACTGGCACGAGGTAGTGGTCGGATTCTATATTCGCACTGCGATTAGTACGGACTTTCGTGATATCGGAGAAAAATACACCGTCCATTAGAACATGGTCAATTTGGTTTTTCCTTTTTTGTTTAAGTGATTTCTATATGACCTTACATTCCCTGCTGCCCTTGAGCCCTGACTTAGGTCCTATCGATTTCATTTCTTTCCTTTTTGGAGCAGCGTCGTAACCTCACCCTGTATCTGCCTCTGCTGCGATGTCCAATGTTCAATCTAATCCAGCAACGTCTGATTAAATATTTCGACTTCGTTTTTTAAATGACAAAACCAAGTTGAAAGGCCTAAACTTTCTGCATCTTTGGTGTACAATATCACCAATTCCATGTTAGAGTCAAGTGTCAACAATTTGATGCATTTACTAACATGATCAAAGATACAATCAGTAACAAATATTTCGTTGCCAAATTTTATACAGATTGATGCGTCAACAGACTGTTTTTTTTGTGTGTCTTTATTAAGGAGACTTTCAGCCCGAGGCTGGCTCGTCTCCGGTCAACAGACTGTAGTCAAATCAAGTATTCGCTTTTTTCGGTTTTTTCTCTTCGTGCTATTGAAAAAAAAATCTGGAAAAAGCACGTGGTTTCCAAGATGGCCGATTCCTAGCTTTGTTGTATAATCATGTTAGAATATGGCCAGGATTTGCAGAAATCACTCTCAATAGATAACAAACAACGATAAAAGAATGGCAAAAACCAGTTTTTCGCAAGCTGTCACGATAATGAACTGATTCGGGGAGCTATACTTCATGATAAACTCCAAAGCCTCAACCACGGGGGCACTAGGGGGGAACTTGTATTCAAGTGCGATAAAATAGAATTGGATAGGTTCTCGCACATTTTGCAATGGGACCATTTTTTTCTCTTTCTGTGTAAAACAAGTTGTAATGCATTATCAGAACCGGTGCCTCCGCAATTAAAGTTTTTTTAAAGGAATTTATTATAAAGTATACTCCCCGCTTCAGCCTTCCATACTACATATCGTGAGTGTATAAAGAGTGGGTAATTGTGAGATTTTTTCAATTTGTTTTCGATTTAATCCCTGGTTAAGGACAAGCCTCCCGGAAACCAAAACTAAATTCACTCGCGTTTTTAAGAACACCCCATTCAAAAAGGAAGCCACTCACAACTGTCATTTTTATTATTCCACGCATTCCCGTTTTGAATGGGTTGCCCTTGAAAACGCGATTGCATTTGAACCGATTGTTTGAGAAACTGCATATGTAACATATTTGGCCAAAATGAGATTTTTACATAATTTATCAATTTTGTATATTAAATACGTATCATGCCACAAAAAAAATGACCAGGAATGTATGAATTTGTTTTCGTTTGTTTCCGAAACTACATATGTGCACGCACTTTGAAAAGCAATTATGGAGTACTGCTTACAGTTTTCGCACTAGAAGTGCCCCAGGGTGTTGAATTTTGCCATAAATTATTGATCTGTATCGAAAAAATCGAATGATTCGGTGCCAATTTGTTAAAAACAGATTTTTGTTGTTTTATCGAAATTGTGTTAAAAGATATATTCCAGATGACTTGTCCTTAAGGTTATGAGTGTTTTATATTCTCAACTTGTTGATCATGGGCCGAATACCAATTTTGCATTTAAATTATAATAAAAATAATTTAACTACACCAGTGGCGTAGCCACGGGGGTGGTTTTGGACATAACCCCCCCCAGAGACAACATTTTTAGAAGAAATTTTTTTTTCGAAAAAAAAAATGTTCAGAAAACCCCCCCAGACCAATTTTCTGGCTACGCCACTGAACTACACACATTCTGATTGCTAAATTTTCTATTTGAAATCGCCTGCAATCGTAATTCATTTGTACATACTTCAACTTCTGAGAAAAATACTCTTTGGTGTTGGAACGGTATTCATCATCTAGAACCTGCTTTTCCCTTTCAAATTTCAGGAAGCATGTCCACTCAATGTAGATAAATAATTTGCGACTGTGTGCCTTGTCAAATTACACATTCACATTGGAAGTGAAGTATAAGTGCATCCATTAATATTTCCCAAGCCCGCCCCGAGCGAGCAATCGAAGCCACGTTCATCATCATTCCGTTTTGAAGTTGTTGAAACGACTCGACCTTATCGCGCAATTTGATTTCCAGTTGACGTGTTCCAGCTTAATTTGTGAGGCACTTGCGAGCGACTCCAGAAAGCTGCCACTTGGCCATGGTCTAATGATTTCGAGAGACGATAAGTACACACGGCGCGGCAGTTGTAAGTTCGGTTAATACGGAGCTCGTTATTTTTCCATGACAAGTTGCCTTCCCTATCAATGATCGCTACTGTTCTCCGGTTCTCTTGTACGTCGCATGTACAAATAGACTCAACAGTCTGACGAGCGCGGAAAGGGCATCAACAACAAGTAGCACTGCTTGATGGCACATCAATAGCCGGTTCTCGTTCTGTTGCGCGATGGTTCGGCTGCCGATGTGTGCTATAAGTAATTTTACAAGACAATCATCGCATTATCAACTTCTCATCTAGCCCATGCAGACATCAAACAGTCGCTGCTGCGAACATACGCCAGAACATAAGAGGGCTACGCCCACCTTTCCAGCACTGCTGTGCGGGGGTCGGTCGTCATCGCTTGTCTTTTTACCCACCACGAGCAACACTGGCCTCATCCAGGATGATGATGGAGGGAATGAATTTCTCAGCCTGAAGAGTCGTCGGTTTGCCACCGACGTCGTCACCCGCCAGTCAGCCAACCGATCGTCTCGCATAATCATTCATCGCACTCACTGCTGCTGCTGCCTGCCTGCCGGCCGTCTATCACCGCCCCTTCGATGAGCCCAACGGCACTTCAGCCGCAGACACAAGTGGGAGACCCAAAGGAAAGCAATCGAAGGAAAATTAAATAAAGCACTGCGTGAGGGAAAACAACGATTCTGACAGTCAAATTATAGGCCGATTCCTGTCTGTCAAGCCAAGAGGCTCACAGTGCGTGCGGAAAGAAACATTTTTGGCTGAAAGATTGTTATACACATTTCTGTCATAAAGCTTTGCAAAACTATGTATGCAAAATAGTTGATTTTGTTTCGAATAATTGGTTTCTACACACTGAAGACTAATTGAGAGACTTCAACATGGTCCTGATTTACTACCACCCATTCACACTTCAACAGCTTTATAATCAATAAACTCTTTTCGAATACCTACTTCAACATTTCAGTTCAGTTTGCATCAGTTTGATATATTTTAGATCACAACTATTTTGATCAGCCATTCCACCCACTGTGCCCTCGTTATCGTTTTGCTTCAATCATCGTTTTTAATACGATTTTTTGAGGATAACAACGTAATTAAATCAGACAAGGGGATAATTATTTCTCGCTTGATCAAAAAAGCGTTCCCCACTTTCGGCGTTCCAGACGAGCGGCTTCATCGCACGTCCCATCGACGTCCAAACGAGAGGAAGGTTGTGATGCCGCTTCATCGTCTTCGTCAAGAGGATGCCATGGTTGCCTATTTGTGCTCATTCACAGCCGTTGTTCATATTTTATGGAGGAGCACTCTCAGTCGCCGTTTTCTTTTAATTACTTGCTCTCTGGCACTTGAGAAACGCCACCCACTCGGGGATGTTCTCCGGACCGGCGAGGGACAGATTGATCTACCGCTGCGATTTAAGCGAGTCGTTCGAGTGTCTGCGGCGCACTCAGTCTCCTTCCCATTGCCAGTTTGTTCACGCCATCTTTATTACGTTTTAATCAACGATCCGACAAACCGCCACAACAAATCGACTCCTCACACTTTGTCACTTGAACAGGGTTGAACCGTCTATTCATAAGGGGCTTTTGATGTTATTGGATTACATGCATGATATACAGTCGGGGATTTATACTATGGGACGAGCGATATAGTTTCAAAATAGGGAATTTAATCATCAACATTTATACTCCTACGCAGTGACGTAGCCACGGGGGTGGCCTTGGACATACCCCCCCCAGAGACAAAAAAAAATGTTCAGAAAACCGAGGGAGGTCCAGACCAATTTTCTGGCTACGCTCCTACGATACCCAATTTCATGTCTTCCGTTCTTCTGGTAAAATAAACGTAAAAGCAAAAAACCTTTTCTACTCGCATTTGTACTTGAAATTTTAATACATACTGTTCTATCAAACCGTTGCACGCTGTTTTTTTTTCTAATTTTATGTCCAAGAATTTCATAAAGGAGCAAAAAACATTGATTAATCCACTTAGCGGTGTTGGTTTCTTTCTCGTGCAAAAAAAATTCAAAAAATATTAATCGGCATTTATTAGCGTGTTTTAGGCATAAAGAATAGTATTTTGGCCATAACTTCTGATCCCATAGTCTGATCTGGCCAATTTGCAATAATAAACAATGGGACAGGATTCCCCGTTGAATAGAATATGTTGCGAGTAATTCAAACAATGCCATCACCTCATCACCTCAGTTCATCGAGCTGAGTCGATTGGTATATAAGAAATTGAATAGAAAAATTGAAACATACCAAAACTCCTTAGGGTCCTTCCATAGCCGTGTGGTAAGATGCGCGGCTACAAAGCAAGCCCATGCTGAGGGTGGCTTGGTTCGATTTCCGGTCTAGTCTAGGAAGATTTCGGTTTGGAAATTTTCTCGACTTCCCTGGGCATAACATAGTTTCACAGTGTGTTAAACAAATGCAAAAATGGTAACTCGGCTTGGGAACCTCGCAGTTAATAACTGTGAATGAGCTTCATGAATACTGATAGGAGCGACTGTACTTGATCTTCGATTGTTGTTTTTCATCAATTTTCTATTTTGCATCGAAACTTTTGCTCTGAAACCGCCAGTTGAAAATTTCATTGCATATGATCATTTGAAAACGGATACGACATTTGTAGTCGGCGCTGGCCGATGCTCTTGAAATCGTGCGACTTAAGCGCAACTCCATTCGGAGACCGCACGACGCGTCTAAATTTGCCCGGTTGAGACTGCCTCAGGGCGAGTCCATTTGAAATACTCCGAAGAGGAGATCGATCCAGCCCGCCTACTGACTACGTAAAAACTCGGGAAATTACCCTACTACACCTCAACATAAACCTCAAAACTTCCAAATTATTCCTCCAAAGTGCGGTATGAGATCACGCATACCCTCCAACGTTGCAACCAGCAATGCTACGTTGCACGTTTTCTTTTCATCACTGGTAACTTCAACTAAAGTCCACCAGAGGCGCAACCAACGCGGAAGAGCATGCGCAAACAGTCAAATTCCGCCACGCGAAAGACATTCAAATACAACATAAACGACCGGAGCAACGGGAAAACACTTTCTCTTTTCAACACTATAACGCTCAACAGTTAACAACAATACATAATTTTTATAGTAAATACTGCATTTATTGAAACGCAAAGGTAAGACTATTAATTATTGTTTGATCATGCTTGATATTGTATTTTGTCAATTAAGTTTCTTCTACTACTTACTATCTACATTTGTTCTGGCGGTGTGTGCTGTTGTCGATCTATTCTATCTACTTGTGCTCATGCATTGTGTATCGTCCCATTCCCATTCAGCAATCGACGATGTGACGAACGACGAGAAGCTTCACACCCGGGTGTCTGACAATAGAGGTTGGATGGGTCGTTCACGAATAACGTTTTATAAATTTCACATCCAACCTCAAAATTTTATGGACGCGTCCAAATTCCTGACTCAGTCAGTCATCGACCTACGGTCGGCACAAAAAAATCCTCCGAGGCGTCCTCACCGGACGCCCCACTCGACAAAAAATCAGAAGGGTTGTGTACAAGACACGACCGCTCGACGTAAACTACGTAAAACCTCTTAGTGCAATGAGAATCGTAATATCATATGGACATTAGGTTGAATACATGACACAATAGCGAATTTCAACCAAAAATTATTTTAAACTGTTTTCAGAACAAACATTTTTCTCAATCACCACCAACGACCATACAGATGTTAGTTGGACCGCTACTGGCGCACCCATCGTCTCAAGTCAATTCAAAAAGCTGCTCCCACGCGCGCGTTTGCGGTTTTGCTTGAAATCATCGTGCGGTTGTCATCAGCATCGGCTGCGTTCAATAGAATTTGTTAAAATTTTTCTAGTAGAACAGGTTTGTCGACAGCGAGTTAAAATGAGGAGAAAATTGCATTTACACAATTCCGCTCTCACCGACGACAGCCACTTAATGATTTTCCGCTTATTTGCTACATACGTCATCTTTGTGAATAATTTTCTGCAACAACTACCCGTCGACGGGTAGACAAGACACGTCGACGACAAGACACGACTATGCACAAGAAAAATGAAGCGGTGGGCCAAAAGGTGCGTGCGTTACAGCAACCTGATGTCCGTGTTGGGGATGCATGTACGGAGTTGGTTAGTTCTGAATCTTTTACCAGACGTGAAAGAACTAAAATTTTCAATAATTTTTCGTTGATAATCAATACTTTTAACAATTAACAATTAACGAATTGGTGGAAAGTTTCCGAAACTATTGATAATAAAATCTCGAAAATTTATCGAAAGATATAGTCGCTATTAACTTTTGAAATCGTACATGATTTCGTGACGGTCCCCAATTTGGAAATTTTCATTTGGCACCCTGTATCCGAGGCTTCCCCTTAGACGTAGTTTACGTCAAAATGCTGGCAAATTAATTATTTTGTGTAAAATGGTGATTCTGAAAATCATAATCTTGAGAGAAAATTTCACTTGGCAACAACTGACGCCATCCATACGAATACATATTTGCAGCACCTACGATGCGCGCCCGTAATTGTACTGCTGGAATAACAAAACCGAATAAGAATTTCACTGCCACTGAAGCCATCTCCCTCCTACGCGCGCTCGTGATTCTAGTACGGACGGCAGGCAACTTTATGGCGTCGCCAAGCGGTTAATTTTCACTTTGAATAAAATTCGCCTCGCCTCAATCTTCCTTTGTGTAGAATGGTGGCCCTGAGAAGAACCGATTAATTCAAAATATGTCGACGACGACCACATGATCCACGACACGAGCTGGAATTCGCTCGGCCACTCTGCCGATGGTGGAACCGCTCTCCACGACATTTCAAATGAAATGCCTCGCGCGCGGGAGAGCAGTTTTCTTATAATCAATAAAGATGGCTCATTAGTCCCGCCTCTTTGTTGTCCGGTATGAATGCAAATATTGTTTAACCGTCACACACTCACCAAAGGGGCGTGGCTACAGGTTCAACTTTATTGATTACAAGAAGCAGCTCTTTCGCGCGCGCGAGCCATTTCGTTTGAGATGTCGCGAAGAGCAGACCGTGGTACCTTTGGCATCGGCGGAGCACCTACCGGAAATTTTATTCCCGGCGATGGTGTGGGTCGCGTGGTCGTCATTAACATTAGCAGCGCTCAGTTTAAATTTTCTTGTATGAAGTAGGGGGAATGACGGCTTTGGCAGGTTTTGTTCTACCTGCCAAAGCCGTAATTTCCCCTACTAACGATTGGCTACCATCAATGAAAGTAGCTCTTATGTCACAACTTGAAGCGAGATGAATTTTGATCAAAGTAAAACTTAATTGCTTGTGATGGCAGATTGTTTTCCGTCGGTAGTAGAATCACGAGAGCACGATTCAGAGAAAGAATTATAATTTTGGTGGATAGTCATCCATGCGAAAACATGTTTGCAGCTTCTCCGTTTGACGCGCGCTCGTGATTCTACATACATACAGAAAACATACGATGATTCAACTCATCCATGAGTTTTTGGTGCTGAAATGCCACGCGCGCGCGGTAGAGCAGTTTTCTTATAATCAATAAAGATGACTCATTAGTCCCGCCTCTTTGTTGCCGGTATGGCTGCAAATATTGTGTAACCGTCACACACCCCCCAAAGGGGCGTGGCTACAGGTTCAACTTTATTGATTACAAGAAAGCAGCTGTTCCGCGCGCGCGAGCCATTTCGTTCGAGATGTCGCGGAGAGCAGAGCGTGGTACCACCTTCGGCATCGGCGGAGCTCCTACCGGAAATTTTATTCCCGGCGATGGTGTGGGTCGCGCGGTCGTCGTCATTAACATTAGCAGCGCTCAGTTTAAATTTTCTTGTATGATGTAGGAGGAATGATGGCTTTGGCAGGTTTTGTTCTATTATTGTCAGGGGGTTTTTGTTGACCAAATTTTATGAAATTTGGCCACAATATTCTTTGGTATGCTATGATATGATATGATATTTGATATGAAGTACTAACGATCGGCTACCATCAATGAAAGTGGCTCTTGGGAGCGTCCACAAATTACGTAGCGCTTAGAGGGGGGAGGGGGGGTTGAGCAAAGTGTGACGACCCATACATCATTTTTAGATGCTTCATAAAAAAGTGTGACATCGGGGGGGATGGGGAGTTGAAAATGCCCAATTGTTGCGTTACGTAATTAATGGATCTTCCCTTTAGGTGACTCGGGGAGGCACTACACACCGTGTTATTTTTCCTATCTTTTGTCTTTTTCTAACATTGTCACCTCGTAATTTTGGAGTGGCGTATTTCGGTTTTCAGTTGTTTGATGTAACTGTAAATGTATCAGCATGTAGATTGCGAGTAAGCACGCGCCGGTGATACTTTTTCAAAATCATATTTGTTGTAGAAAAAAAATAAGCATTAATGATAATCAATAGTATCAATAGAATTGGCAAATTTTGAAGGGTTTCCGAATCGATTGATAAGCAAATGTCGAAAATAAGATAAAGACGCTATTAGCGTTTGAAATCTATCCTAATTTTTGTGACAGTCTCGAATTTGGAAATTTTCGTTTTAAACCATGTATCTGTGTCTTCCCCTTAGACGTAGTTTACGTCAAAAAATCTGTAGCAAAAATCAATTCTGACGCCATACAATTTTCTTCAGTCATAATGCGAATCAATTGTTTGCATGGTCTCCTTCCGATACTTGCTTTGAATAAAGTTCATCTCGGAACCGATTTCTTTTTCAATCATCATCAGGAAAAATACAAAATTAGAGTCTCGCGGGAAAATTTCATGTTGTGCCTACAACATCCAAATCGTTGCAAACGCCACATTAGTGAATAAATTGCTGTAGCAATCTTCCGATGACAGCCTATGCTCGGACCGGCACTAATGCTATGATTCCGCTACCGATGCCAAACAATTATGCGTTGTTCTATGAAGAAAGTTCGTCTAATATCAACATTCTCAATCACTAAAATCATATAACTCCGAATTACGCTAGAAAATTTCACCGAAGAATTTTCCAGTTCCTAACGGTTGCACTTTAGGAAAATTATTTCAACTAAACCTTCCTCCCAAATATAATGATGGTCCTGAAAAGAACCGATTAATTGCCACTTATGTGCCATATTAACAGCAGCCACTGGGCTGCGCGACCGCCATCCGATGATTCGGCTCAACGAACGCCGTCGATTGCCAGATCCGCCGAAGATGGGACACGGATGAAAATGATGTGCTGCTGCTTCCACGACCGCCACCACCACCGACCGAAAAAATTTCATCCGCACCACCACACTGCTGAGACAGCCGTTGTTACTGGGACCGCTTCTGGACGCCCTGGTCCGCTCGCCGTGATATCCAGAATGAAAATGACGCGTGCACGCGAAACACGGGGCTTTTTATACACAGGGAAAACGAAGCAGTGGATCAAAAGGCCGTAACTTACTGCAATCTGATGTCCGTGTTGGGGATTTATGAACGGAATTGAATTTTTCACCCGGTTTGGAAAGAAACAACATTTTCAATAGTTTAACGTTGATAATCAATAGTATCAATAGAATTGGCAAATTGCTGGAGAGTTTCTGAATCTATTGATAAGCAAATGTCGAAAATCCATCAAAAGATAAAGACGCTATTAGCGTTTGAAATCTATCCTAATTTCGTGACGGTCTCGAATTTGGAAATTTCGGTTTTGCACCCTGTATCTGAGTCTTCCCCTTAGACGTAGTTTACGTCAAAAAGATCGCTTGACTCACCGATTAGCTGCAGTAATTTGACGATGTGCTGCTGTGGTGTATGCGCTCCTGGTACGTTGCGCGGTAGGGTGGGACTAGATGCCGGTTTAGTCGCGCTTCCACGTGGATGAAGACTTTCGCGGGGGGCCGTAGGCTGAGTCTGGCCACGTTGTGGCTATTGATGACCACTGCAATGGGATAGCGGCGTGTTGGCGGGCCGCTGGCTTCTGATGGCTGCAAGAAGCCGCACTCTTCGCGTCGAAAAGCAGGAAGCGTCGCTAGCAAAGTAGATATAGCCGTAGGCTATTCACAAGTATTTAGCACATTCACATATTTTCTTAACAAGCAGATTAAGCACTTTACCTGTCGCTTCTTCTTGAACGCACACACTTTGTACAGCCTTATTCTAAAGATAACTTTTGTTCTAAAGACTAACAAAGAAACAATGAACAGATTAAAATTAAGAAATATAGCCACGTCACTGAACTCACATTCAACGGTTATTCGACTCGGACATGCTCGCGACACTTCTACACTAATCTGCAGCTCGAACGAAAGTGAAGTGCAACCTTGACCCTCAGATTAGGGAAGGTGACTTCGGCCGAACTAAACGGAAGTTCGATTTTCCCGCGATCATCTTCGAAATAGTCCGGTAGTGCAAAAGTTTAAAGTTGGATGCTCGCTCAGTTTCGGTTTTGATCGTGAATCTTTTCCCATCTTTCTCAAAGATAACAAATGACCCTGTCCTTCGCGAATGCTCTCCTGTATTATGGCCGTCCTCGCGAGCTTTCCCTAATGAGTTTTTCGTCTAATTTATGGCGCAGAATCTACTACCTCATTGGCTTTCGTGTCGTACCAGTTGATAAGGTTTTACTCAACGGCGAACTTTGACCAATGCTCATGAATTAATCATTCACTAACTACCCATTCAATAACATATTATTCAAATCTATAATTATTTATTTAGGACGATGGAGCGTAGGCTACACATTGTATGAAGAAATATTAAAGGTTTACTACATATTTTGTTACATAGTAGTACCTAAAACCAGAGGAAATTGCTCATCTTATTGTGGTCAACAATCGCTATCGCCACCAATTTATTCTATTAGTCATCTCTCGTGAATGACCGTTCTCCCATCAGAATCTACTTTACAAAAATAGGATACTGCAAGTGTTCTCGATTTATTGGTGGAACGACTGACTGTATTCGATGTGATTCCAAATATAAATAACTAACAATGTAACTAACCATTATGTGGCCAACAAAAAAACACACGTGGATGGCTGACAGGCTACCGTGTTCCCATAAATCAATATTTTCATTACTTATAAAAAAATTCAACCAAAATTTTAGCCGTTTTGGCAACAGAAACTCATTCCATGGAGTAAGGTCTTAGTCATTCAAGAAATCCCTGGAATAAAGCCTTAAGGTCTACTCGCGTAACCAAAGGTCTATCGTCAAAATTCAAATAAGGTACATGCTCTTTGTGGTACTTAGCATAGAAGGCGATCATATGTTCCGGTCGTCCAAGAAAGATCTATCGACTTGTGCCAAAAGTGGTACATGCTCCTTGTGGTCCTTGGGATAGAATGTGATCACCACATATGCTCTGTGCTGTCCAAGCAATCTCTGGAGTAATTAATTTATCAAACGCAGATGTAGAAGTTACAAAACCAACTGTGTTCAGCCTCCCCAAAAATATTACACGAATTCAAGCGAGGGAGCTTTTAAACTACTACCACTTAGATCTATTTACCAACTAAATTTTTAATTCCTAACAAAATTCAATTATTCATTTAGATACTTTATAAGTTTATTTTTGTAGGATGGCAAATTTGTTTTTAGTTTCAAATAATTTGGAAGTGCATTAAATTGAGTTGCTCCGGTATAGAAAAACATGTTTTAAAGCGGGTTCAGTTCGTGGTCTAGCAACATAGAAATTTTCTCTTGTTCTCGTACTATGAGTATGTATATTTTGTAATTCAATTAATCTTATGTTCGATATAACAATATTATATTTAATTTTGTTTATATGAAGTAAAGTGTTGTAGATATGTAGCAATATATGACATTAAGGACTTCTGCTGAATATTAAATTTACAGTGGGCGAAAGTCAGTCAGTCAGTCATTTTTTATCGCTGTATTTTTTAAAACTTTAAGTGTGCTCAGATTGGATGCGGCAGCTGATTCCAAAACTGTGATCACATAAGATAGATCTAACAAAATTCCAAAAATATAGTTGCCAGCAACTAACTATATTTAAGCAATTCTTTGCTTTTCCATGAGCAAAAATGATTGGTGTTATTTTATTTTTTACCTTTTTACGTTTTTTTTTTTTCAATTTAGATTTTTATCTATAACAAGATCCAAATAATCTACTTCAGAAACTAGAGATAAAGATTTTTTGTTTATGAACAATTCAGGATTTACATTTTTCAAAGTGAATATCATAAAATTAGACTTCAATCTATTTATCTCCAGTTTATTTATACGAAACCAATGTGGAAGTAAGTTAATGTCATATAGCATTGTGGTTTGAAGAATATTTAAATCTTATGCTTTATATTTAAAAACTGCATCGTCTGCGTAACATTGTAGTTTTCCCATTAGGAGCACATTAAATGTGCCATTTATAAAAAAAATATTGAAAAGTATGGGCCTAAAATGGACCCTAAAAGTACGCCGGACTTTATTGTTAATAGTTTGTTGCTCTCTGTTTGAAAGGAAGGATTCAATCAAATCTACCGCTGATGAAGTGAAACCGTACATATTAGATCTTAACAATAGGTCATGAGTAATACAATCAAAAGCCTTTCGCAAGACTATGAAAATGCATTATACGTACTCTTCTTGATCTAAACCAGTCACTATGAAATGCAAGAATTCAAGTGAAGCAGTCTCATTACTTTTCTTGGGTAAAAACCAATGTGGTTACTATTAAACAGATCATGTTCTAAAAGGTAATTTTTTATTTGCTAATTTAAAGTATATTCAGGAATTTTTAAAAGTGCCGGTAAAAATTAAAAAGGTCGATAGTTTGTTTTTTGGATTTATCCACGGATTTGTAAAGCGGACAATCTTTGCCATTTTCATGCTCTTGTATTTGCATAAGTTAATCAATTTTCAACGGCTCCACTATTGCTCTGCACATTGAAGCCAATATTTATAAAATATTCGTTGAAGCAATTTGCTCATCGTTTATCCTCGGTAATGGTTTCATTATCCTGTATTGGCAATATATTATGTGGTTTTGATTTGTCAGACCTTTATCGGAAAATTATTTCTCTCAATGTGTCTCAAGTTTTTTTTATAGTTATTTATTTTTGTGTTATCTATCTAACGTTTATAATATTGTTCCTTTTTATCATATTCCCCAGCAGCAGCAAGGGTTGAGCAACCCCTCCAGCTAGGACGGCTATAAAAGCAACGAGCCATTGGCGGTCCGATTCATTCGACAAACGGACGGCGAGGCGAGCACATAGCAGCAGCAAGGGTTGAGCAACCCCTCCAGCTAGGACGGCTATAAAAGCAACGAGCCATTGACGGTCCGATTCATTCGACAAACGGACGGCGAGACGAGTACATCGTCTCCCAGCAGCAGCAAGGGTTGAGCATTCCCGTCCAGCCAGGACGGCTATAAAAGCAACGGGCCATTGGCGGTCCGGCTCATTCAACGAAGGGGTGGCGAGGCGAGCACATCGTCTCCCAGCAGCAGCAAGGGTTGAGCAATCCCCTCCCAACTTTAAGAGTTGATAAAATAAATTTCTGAGGAATTAGTTGGCGAGGCTTAAGTTAATTGAAATAATTGTCTGAACTGCTCTACAACCAGTAATAAGAGCGCCATGAGTAAAAATCAGTCTTAAACTTCCCAGATATCGCGTCTTACCAAGGAAGGAACCGCAAATCATGACATTTACTAATAAATTTTATCTGTGCGTTAAGAACCACCCGCTATAAAAGAATCCACATAAAAGTTATTAGTTAATAAGGGTTATGTTTGTTTCCACATATATGCTACGCGAATTCACATAGCCGTTATGTGAGAAATGCTATAGTCAAAATTTATGTGTGCCACACATAATGGATATGATTGGATTTTTGTCAGAGCAGGCTTTTTCATTTGGGAATACCTCTGTTCTGTTCTTGGTCATAATGCCATTGTCTTCCTCCACGATATCACTAAATGTTTGACATGAATCATGTCAATTTCAATGCGATACAGATCTGATTATATTTTCATAGATAATGAAAACATTTTTATTATCCGGTTTATCTCTTTATCTGATACAAACAATGTCTTGTGATCTGAAATGATTAGTTCTGTATATTTCACACATAAACGGCCATATTCAAATATTTCGGTAATGCAATCACGGTAGGAATTGTATTAGATAATTGAGTTGCGAAGCGCTAGCCAATCTTATTCAATATAACACATCCCAGAGTATATTGCATCCCATGTATATTCATTAACAATGTCAGAGTTAACATCAAGTAGGTTAATATTGAGATCACCACAAACAATCATTCTTTCAAGACTATGCAGCATTTGCTCTAACTGTTCTATACACAGTGGCACTAATCTACCAGGGTTGAACACTCCCATAATTTTTACTGTAAGCTCAACGATGAGAAAATTACATTCGTTGGAGTAATTTTCCAACTTCGTAAATTTGATAGAACGAATATAGATGCGCCATCTCTACGGCTATGATAAGCCTCGTACCCATTCAGATCGAAGATTTCATTCTCGTACAACCAAGCTCAAACAGCAACTACGCGAAATTCATTATTCAAATCATTAATAAGGAGACCAAGATTCTCTTCATTTCAGATTTTCAGAACATTTCAGAACGAACGAACCATCATCCCAAAACGTCAGGCCCATATATTACCTGTCAAAAGTTGAGTCAAGTGCCCTACGGTGTTTTGCTAGTGCGTTTGAATCATATTATTCCGTTCGTCAAACAAGATCGAAAATGTTGAGGAAACGTTTTTCATCTATTTTTTAATTTTAAATGAAACAATGTTTCTTTCGACTTTTGAGTCGGAAGAAAAACTGACGCGTTCAGTATGATTTACTTCATCGTTCCCTGAAAGAAAATCGAATATCGATTCTTCATTTTAGGACCCAATTCTGTTCCACAATCAGTCATTGAAAATATGCATCATACCAATATTCGATATATGATACAATCAATCGGGACCAGCTATGGCAGATAATGCACGAACACGAATTTCCGGATAAACTGACACGGTTGATCAAAGCGACGATGGATCGGGTGGTGTGCGTAGTTCGAGTTTCAGGGGCATTCTCGAGTCCCTTCGAAACCCGCAGAGGGTTACGGCAAGGTGATGGTCTTTCGTGTCTGCTATTCAACATCGCTTTGGAAGGGGTAATACGAAGAGCACAAGTGGTACAATTTTCAATAAGTCCGTCCAGCTATTTGGCTTCGCTGACGACAGAGATATTATGGCACGTAACTTTGAGAAGATGGAGGAACCCTACATCAGATTGAAGAGGGAAGCCACCAACCGCGAGTTTGCATCGGTGGTGACGAAATCGAGGTGGTAGAAGAATTTGTGTACTTGGGCTCACTGGTGACTGCCGAAATTGATACCAGCAGAGAAATTCGGAGACGCATAGTGGCTGGAAATCGTACATACTTTGGACTCCGCAAGACGCTCCGATCGAATAGAGTTCGCCGCCGTACCAAACTGACAATCTACAGAACGCTCATTAGACCGGTAGTCCCCTACGGACACGAGACCTGGACGATGCTCGTGGAGGACCAACGCGCACTTGGAGTTTTCGAAAGGAAAGTGCTGCGTACCATCTATGGTGGGGTGCAGATGGCGGACGGTACGTGGAGGAGGCGAATGAACCACGAGTTGCATCAGCTGTTGGGAGAACCATCCATCTCTCACACCGCAAAGATCGGACGACTGCGGTGGGCCGGGCACGTAGCCAGAATGTCGGACAGTAACCCAGTGAAAATGGTTCTCGACAACGATCCGACGGGTACAAGAAGGTGAGGTACGCAGCGGGCAAGGTGGATCGATCAGGTGGAAGATGACTTGCGGACCCTCCGTAGACTGCGTGGTTGGCGACGTGTAGCCATGGACCGAGCCGAATGGAGAAGACTCTTATATACCGCACAGGCCACTTCGGCCTTAGTCTGAATAAATGAAAATGACCAATATTCGATTCAGTTGGGAAAAGTCGTATACTATAGATGATAAATCACTAAAATCATTAACACGGATTGCCATTGAGCTTTCATCCTTACGCACATACACTACACCGTTGAAATAGCAAGCAAATTTGTAATTATGGGTGCGCTTGAATTTATGAGCCTCGTTCATTAAATGCGATTAGCACTAGTTAGTCTATCATTAAAGTAAATTCGTTGCTTGACCCATAGGCCTATTGATTCATTGTCAATCGGATTTTCCCGAGCTGTTTTCATTATACGTTCCTTAAAAAAAGCATTTAAAAAACGAACTAAGACGGGCTGCACTCCAATTCTATTCGATGAAGATAACCGGGTTATCCCCTGAACATTCTCGAGAGAACACTGCACATTTAACTCCCTCATAATGCTACTGACAACATCCCCAAATTTTTCATCTGTTGTCCTGATTACATTGCTGTCAGAGGTGTCCATCCATAGTTGTTTGCCGCAGACTGTTTAGCTCATAGCTCAGTTCTTCAATATGTTTTTCGTTCGTTGTACTTATGATGTTTATCATTCTGACATCCTTTCATAGATGTAATACAAAGAGTTGTTCTTAGTCCTCAAACTTAGACTAATGTATATTAGCATATGGTCCATGATTTGCGCGTGCGGCTCAGCTTAGTCTTGCTGGTATGACATAACCGCTGTACGGTTTTGCCACTTCGATTTTCGGAATGCTGCTTCTGATCCTGCTTATGAGTTGCGTCGTGTCTTTGGCCTTACAATCGCCTTTGTATAAAATGGAGCTCAGTAGACTAAAAAATGTTGGACGCTCTTTTTCCAAGTAAATTAGCGACATGAAATGTCAGGTCTCAGTAGAGATTTCTATCAACTTCGTTAATATCTTTATTGAGGTTCCATCGCCACGAAGTTCTCGGTCGGCCTCTGCTAAATGTCCTCACTTTCTACACTGCTTGCTCAGCTACCGTAAAGTTGCAGACGTTGTTCGTGTGGACATCCAACGATTTGGTCTTGTTGATGTTGATGAGAGGAGCGTTCGACCAGATCGTTCAGCTTGTTATACATAGCAGAGCGCTATTCTGCCGTAATCTGAAAAAGTGACGTATGCGTCATTTTACAACATACATGTTTTCCATTTTTCTGTTAAAGAGTACGATGAGTACTACTCATTAATACCATTTTTGGAAAACGGCTTATACGTCACTTTGCCAGATTAGTAGAGCTAGTAGAGCAGTGTCATCGGCCGGCTCGAGGTCGTTCGGTGGCTTCATGGTGGTTCCGAAGCAGCCCTTGATTTCATCGGTAGATGTAGATTGGAGAACTTTAGCAGAGATAGAATACATCCATCATTGCATCACCTCAAAGGCTACCCGAAGGAAATCTAATAGGGCTCAGTTGTGCTACTGTGCCACGGTGAGGTCGAAGACTTTATCTGGAACATTGAAGCGTTTCGCGGCGTCCAATAGATTTTTGTAGCATCGATGGGCGTTTCGTGGTCAATGAGTACCAAATGAATCCTACCTGCTACCGTCAGAGAGTCGTGTCTATCTTCCTCAAATTCAAATTAGGATATCTTTGTACAGAACTTTGAAAACAATTTATAAAAAGTAAAATGATGATGCTCCGCCAGTTGGCAAATCCCTTGTTTTGGAACCTTTACAAATGCGCCTTGCATCCAGTCTGCCAGATTGATGCGGCATTTCCGCGAATGCCATGGATCTGCTTTAATCTTCTGCAGTGATGTGGCTTCAAAGTTGACGCGGGTACGATATCAGAGCGAACCTATTTGACTTGTCGCTGATGTAGGGAAAAAATGCAATTTATTTCCGCTGTTGCTTCTCATCATAATCAATAATGTCATGATGGGTGCGATTGGCCGTGTACCAAACAGGTTGCAGTTTATTGCTAAGGAGCATTAGGACGTCAGGGGCGTCTCCAATTTGTCTGACAATAATAATGATTCGCTATATTAGTACAGCGACGATGTTATATAAAATTGGCTCGACGACAACATCTGCATGACCAGGTCGTTGAGTGTCAACTAAAACAGCCCCTTCAACGTTACATTATAAGGACAGCCGTTAAAGGGAGTGAAGGCTTTCAATATCTTGACAGCCTGATAATTATAACTTCGGATGGCGGAATTCAGGAGATCAGTCAGAATTCAAGCATCAGGAAGGCTGGGGCTGCTTTCAAATGTATCATCAGATCGTAACCACCCGTAAGCTTATTCATTTTTTACCTATTACATTACATTGTTGAATACATTCAGTTCAAGCTCAATTTTATTTTCTTTTTCTTATACCACAATAAAGGTTTCTAAGTTTTCGTGAAATTTCAAAGACTAAACCCACATTACACTACGTAAAACATATAATATTGTGCTATAGAATACCCTGGTAATTCAGATCCAATAAAAATGCGTAAAGGATTTTTAATATTCATAAAACCTTACGACAACAACTGGCCACTAAGATTCCTGCAATGCAAAACATGCATCGAATTAGATGTACCCCTGCTGCAGGATTATGCGCCAAATGAAGCAGCCAAACACCGACAACAACAATCCCATTGGAACCACTTAGCATAATATTTTATATTACTGTCGCTTCTGGGGTAATTATTTTCTAAATTAATGTCTGCCAGTGCCTCTTAGACCTAGATGGAATAAATTTACGCACCAGTCAGCCAGCCAACATCAGAATGGAAAGAGTGCAATTGAAATTGTCTTTTCGGCAGAAAAACATTATCATTTAGGAAAATTAAACACGAGAAGGACGAGCAACCACTGGAACTGGAACTGTCTCTCGCTCGATTCGATGTCGGAAGGAAGGTAGCCGAAAGGAATCGCAGTAAGTACGTCGAGATGACACAATGGCGGCGGCGTCGGGAAGCATGCTGCTTTATGGCTTTCGCGCGTTCGGTCTTTCTCCTGATGGCGACGTTGTTGGTTTTTCCTTTCGGTACCCCGGCCAACCTTCGAAGGAGAGAGAGTAAGTGAATTTGAATTTATGGCACTGGAGGAAAAAGGACATTGCGCAATAAATAAAGTGGTTATAAAGTGGCAATAAACAGCGGCGAATGAGAATGGATTGCTAGCAGTCGCAGGCCGTTTTATGAAAGATTTATTTTTATTTTCATTCCAACTTTTACACAAGAATTATGGACCACATGTGAACGACTTTTGGTGCCATCCCAGCGAGCGGTGATGGATGATTTGATTTTAGGACCATTGTAGGCACAATCACGTAATGTTTGTCGATTTTGGTACACTTGGTAAGACGGAAGGTCTATGGTGATTTGTTTAAATTTATAAAAGGTTGGATGGATGAACATTCGAGATACAACGGGCATCCGAATTGTTGATATTTAGTTGTACTTCTTATAATCATTTAGCAATAACACTGAAACTCAAAAAAATCAGCACTGAATCTAAAAATCTAGTGGTTGTGCACACTTACAGACATTATGAGAAATCTTTATTTGAATTTAAAGCAGATCTTATTGTGTTTGTCACAAATGAAGAGAAGGAGCTAGAGATAATTCATTATTTTGGCGGTTGGTGTGGTTTTGTGACCATACCTCGTCGAAAGCCGCACTACAAATCGAATGATCAAATAGCATAAGAATCAAACCCGTCCACACTAATTTCGCTTTCCCAGTCCCATTTCCCACTTGGTTAACATGGAACCGTCGGGATTTACTACAAGACGTTGAATAAATCTCTTTGTAGCGCTGAAAAGCCGAACTCGTCATTCTGTTTATTTTACGAAGAAGCAACGCAAACAAGCAGTTGTTTAGCTTAGTAAAGATTAAAGTTTTCCTTTTCTAATAGGGATTTTCTGGTCTCTCGGTGCCGGGAGAAGGAAATGTCTTTGAGATCACAGCGTCAAGATTAGAGCAAGCCGACTTCATGTTGACGGGCAGGGATCATTAGAACCAAAGAAGGGCAGTCGACGGGACGGTTTCTGTGCGACAAACAGCTGATTATCTTCCTTCGAGACGATGATGACGGGACGTGAAGCTTACTTTGCATTCTGATCTGTTTTCACTGTATGCGGGATTAGCCGGGATTGATGACGCCTGCAATGCAAACAGTGCATTGTTTCGGTACAACTTTGCTTTTGCTAGCATTTCGTAAAGCCGATCAAGGGACAGCCACACAAGCTAAGTACCAATATTTAAATGAGCTTTGCCCATCTTTGGGACAACAAGAGAAGACAGAGCAGTTTGCTCTTGCGGCTTATGGGTTTGAGATTTCGTCTGAATATGAGTGTTTATTTTCCACCATCAGCCGAGGGGAACACCCAGATCGCTTAATGGAAAGACAATAAATTCAACATATGTTTCCAGTCGGATCGTTTGACATGTACCTACTTTGCTTTTTTAGGACTGTGGACACCCAACACCTCCCCGACCAAATGGTAAGTTGTTTATTCTGGATGATGTGTAGGCGTTACCAAACTTTCTACCTGTTAAGTAGAAATGTAGACCAAGCTGCTGAACTAAAATTTATTGTCTTGCGGCACGGTGTAGGTCTCTACGAAATATGCTTGCAATTGTTATAATGGGTGAGAGCAGAAGAAATTTGGCATGCTTTTTATTTCTGCTGCTGAGTTTACGATTATTGTTGTACACCCGAACCGCCGCTAACCACGAGTCAGCCTTATAATGCAACTGATTCTACTTCAAGACTCAGACAACATAGTGGCAATCTCTAAAAATTCCATCGAAAGACAGATGTATGTATGTATGAATCTTAGCCACCATCCTAACTGGAGTCTTGGAGTGGCTGGAGTCAACATATTGCCAATAGGGGGGTGGTGGACAGGTAACCAGAGACACTTACGAAACCCTCGGAAAAATGAGAATCTTCCAGCTTTCCAGGGGATGTTTGTTTGAACAATGGCGCGTCATCAAAATATTATTTTATAATATTCACGCAAGTTGGCATTACATTCGTCGATGCACTAAACTGTTTCATGTAGTTAACGTCGGGCGTTTTAGCCCTGTGCATTACTCTTCTGATTTTTCTGAACTTATGAAAATAAAATAAATTCAAGTTTTATACATTTTCAAAATCTGATATTTTGACGAAGGTAAAAAATTCCGACCATGATTTCCATCGAAAGAAAGTTGTTGTCAAAAATCGATTGAGAAGAGAATTGCTAAACAAAAAGGATGCAGCCTATTATTGCGTATAGCTCAGAGAAAAACTTTATAGAGCATGGATGGCTTCTTGGGCAGATGTCTAGTGTCAAAAAAAAAAAACAACTTTGCAGAAGAAAGTTTTGCTTGATGATACGTTTTAACTTATCTAGATAAAAATAAAAGTAATCAAAATGAAGTTCCAGAACGTATACCCAGAGTGCTAAAGATTTTTTCTACAATGAAACCAGCGGTCTCTCTCATTCCCTCTCGCTTGCCACGTTTGTCTTTTTGTTCACTTTTCACTTCCCACATCTTACTTCTCACTTCTCATTGTTCGCATCTCGCTTGTACTTCTCAATTCTCAGTTTCACTTACTCGCTTCTTCCATCTCGTGTCTCATTTCCCAGTTTGCAATTCTCGGCTCATACTTCTCAGTAGTTTTTCTCACTTCTTCCTTCCCATTACTCATCATTTCTCACTTATCACATTTCACGTTTATTTTCTCAATTTCATTTCTATCTTTTCTTAATAATTAACATTCATTATTAATTATTATCATTAATTATTAATATAACATTATTTATCACACACGCTCTTATTCAATGGGCACCTAAATGTTATCACATGGAGTTAAACGAATATTTTTTTATTTTTTTACAGATGTCAATTTGTGGTACTCAAGTTAGCCTTGCAAGCAAATATGTAAGATTGCCAATCCGGAGATGACGAGTTCGATGTGGGATGTTTTCGGTTAAGAACATGTTCGACTCCCTGGGCATAGTGTATTCATTGTACTTGCCACACAAGTTACACATTCATGCAATGGCGGGCATAGAAAGCCTTCCACTTAATAAATTGTTGAAACGCAGGCCAAGGTCCAGTTGGAATGTAAAGCCAAAGAAGAAGCAGATGTCAATTTGGTGATCTGAGAACATGTTTTTCGTTTTTACCGTTTAAATTAATGAGAAAAATCTGAACTTCAGACATTTTCATTTTTGAGCATCATCAATTATAAAAGTTTAAATTAATTTAATCTTTATTATTTTGAACGAATTTCAAATCTTCCATCACCCTTTATCTGTTATATTTGTCTTAAGTAAAATAAATAGTATTTTCCAAAATTTAATCAGTGCGCGTCAACGAGAAAGCAATGAGAGTATGAGCTCATTATCTGCAGATAGGCGATTCTCCGAATCGTCGCCAGCGTCAAGAACATCTTCGCCCCCTAAAGGCATGTCAGTTATCGTACAAACCCAAAATTATATTCAACCCGTAAAGATAAGCCAAATAAATGACTGATAAAGAAGACCGAGTAGTTCCGTTATACTTTCCTTAGTCTGAGCCATCGCTGGAAGTTCATGTCAACCGTACTGAATGTATCATAAGACCAGTGCGGTGATCATTTTAAGGGCATGAGCGACACCTGCTTTGGACCATCTTTGGCAGTGTTCAAGCGAACGGTGTGTGATGGCCAAGGATGACCCAGACGCTCACCTAACTCTACGATGAGCCCATCATTCAGAAGATAGCTAAAGCTGGATGGATACGATGGGCCATATCTTGCCCAAGAATCCTGCAAAGATGGTGTTTACGTCAGATCTGGCAACTGCTTACCGAGCTACGCAACGAACTATGTAGCTGGACCAGGTGCAATTTAACTTAGTGTAAGGCGAAGCCGAGGTTGTGGCGAGAGATGTGGCCCCGAACCTTGTTATGGTGCGAATTTGTTGAGTTACTGTTATCTTTAATCTGATAAAAATAATTGAAATAGTTGTACGCAAAGCTTATCTGCCTCAACTTGGCAAAGTTTAATTCATTGTCAATACACCACGTCACGGTGGCGTACCACGATCTGCTTGGGTCTCCAGATATTTCGTGAGCTCGAAAAGCAGTACCAGCCCTTTTGATCCGTGCTCACTGACAAGATATTGAAAACTTTCGACCCTTTCCATCGTGGGCCCTCCTTAGCCGTGCAGTAAGACGCGCGGCTAAAAAGCAAGACCATGCTGAGGATGGCTGGGTTCGATTCTCGGTGCAGGTCTAGGCAATTTTTGGAGTGGAAATTGTCTCGACTTCCCTGGGCATAAAAGTATCATCGTGTTTGCCTCATGATATACGAATGTAAAAATGGTAACTTGGCTTAGAAACCTCGCAGTTAATAACTGTTTTTTTTTTCTTCCTAAGCAATGAAGGGGGAATCTGCTCAACAGACATCCTGGGTTGACCAGGAAGTGCGGGGTTAGGGATCACCGAGGGAGGCAGGACTACATTCCCGACCCGCTCAACCGTTTCCATTGCCGCCTAGCCCATAGTCTCTTCGGTACAACCAGAGAGTAATGCTTCAAAGGGGGGCCAGTGCACAACGCACCCTCGAGGTTAGCTGCGTGTCCTTGCAGCACCGAACATCGTAACTCGCTTTTTTAGAAGAACACCATGGTATCGTGCCAGCGCGTGGCCGGCTTTCCAGTTGGCCTTATCACGTCCTATGTCCTCGGAAGGTGGGAAGGGTCGACTTCGCTCCTGCTTCCCTCTGCACGACTGGTATCAAGAATGATGATGCCGCGTGCACCCTAAATTGACGTTTCTGCGATAGGGCCTATTCGCCAGCACACAGAGGGACTTGCCGACGCGGTGCCTACGCCTGCCCCAGCCTTGACGAGGACCCCTTTCCGTCCTCGGGCTCGGAACCCGCCCGGTTGACCGACGCCGCGAAAGCGACGATACCATGTTGTTCTTCGCGCGGCCACTTGTTTGATAAAAGGATCGAGTTCGACCACAGAGCATGACCACCGGTATGACCCATGAAGCCTACTCCAATCCCTTGGACCACCTCTTATTTGCGCCTGAACTAGCCATCCTGAACGAGCCACCTTCTGTGTAGCTCCGAGACGATTTGGGCGATAGTCAAAAAAACGGCGTTCCAGCCAACTTCATCTTTACACATCCTCCGAACTAGGTTGTCCGGGGTAGTGTCCAGACCACATGTGGCAAGCATGTGGTCACGCATTGCGCGAAAACGTGAGCACACGAACAACACGTGTTCCGCCGTTTCCTCTAAACCTGTGCACACCAAACACTCGGGCGAGGCTGAGCAAGCCAGCTGCGTTACCTGCACTGTGATTTTGCAGCACGCTTAAACGCCGGGCACATCGAACCCCCCATGGGGTGCTTGCTGTTCACAGCTTTGCTGCAACAAATCAAACAATTGGGAGGGTTCGTGCAGCATTGTGCCTTATGTCCCTCCAATCCGCAGCGTCGGCAGAGATTGCTTCTGTCAGGGCCTTTACAGTCCCATTGCTTGTGCCCCGGTTCCAGGCACTTGAAGCAAACTTCGGGTTGCTCGTATATGCCCACAGGGCATACCGACCATCCCACCTTGACGCTCCCTAAATTGACTACCTTGGAGGCGTCCGCTGCAGATAGCCGAACCAATGCTACCTGCGTCCCTGCCGGACCTTTCCGTAGCCGAACGGCTGCGGTTGGCGTCTCCACTTCACACTGTCGCCGCAGTGCCGTGACGAGCTCTTCGACTTCGGTGATCTCGTCCAGGTCTTTAACCCTTAGATTCACCTCCGTAGTGAGTGCCCTCACCATGACCGTCTCGCCTAGAACTTCCTCCGCCAACTTCTTGTAAGCGGCGCCCTTTTGCGAGACGCCCCGCTTCAGCTCGAGGATCATCTCGCCCATCCGGGTACGCCTTATTCGACGTACGTCGGCGCCGAGTTCACCGAGCTTGACGTCACTCCTCATCGCCTTCAAAACGTCCGAGTACTTAGCCTCGTCCGCCGTGATGACTAGGGCATCGCCCCTGTAGCGATTGGCGCCTACCCTAGACTTCTTGCTACCCTCATTCGCCTGGGCCTTCTTTTCGGCCCTTGACGTCTTCGGTTTCATCTTGTTCTTGACCAGGGTCCAGGAGGCGTCATACCCCTCTATTTCCCTGGTCTGGTGCGGCTGAGAACTTTCAGCCTGCCGTAACCCCTTACCACCGTCTTTCCTGAGTGGACGGACCTTTCCAGGTCCTTCCTCCCCCGGTTTTGGAGGTACCTGGCCGGGGTTCAGCTTCCCAGCCCCACTACCCTTGATCGGGGTAGTAACCCTCCGCGTTTTGGAGCGGCCCCCAGGGAGCTCATCCCCTGGAGACTGTGTCCTCCGTTTTTGTGTCTGCTCCGTTGGAGCAGTCACCCCCGACGTACCCGCAAATACTTGAGCCTCAGTCTGGGTAGACTTTGGTACCACCGTCTTCGCTGGTACGCCTTCGGTCGATTCGACCTTGCCCGAGTCCGCGAATCCTTGGGCCTCAGTCTGGGTAGACCTCGACTCCACCGATTTCACGGGTTTACACTTGGCCGTCCCGACCGCCCTCTCCAACTTGGCGTCCAGCATCGACTTTCGAAGTTTCTGCAAGCTCCTCTTGAGGTCCTTGCTGATATTATGCTTCGATGACGCAAAGTCGATGATGGCGTCCAGCTGTTCCGTCGCCACCTCGAAGGCCGAAAGCCCATCGCGTTTGCGGTTCATCGCCTCCACAAGCCATGGGCCGTCAATAACACCTACCGGCGTTTTTTTAGCCGAGAGGAAGGTTGAGTGACCCACGCTGGCGCTGCGCACTGAGCTGCCGACTATTGCCTCTGGCCTCCTAGGCGGAGACCTGAACTACCCACCTCTTGCGAAGGGGTTGTCGCCTACACTACAACCACTAATTGAAGAATTTACTTGGTTTTTCATTTTGGTCCCACGAGTTGCTCGGGAAAACAGGACTACCACGCCAGAGCCCAGCATGACGCGGTAAGGGACAATTACTGTGGAGGGTGCCCAGGTACCCCACAGGCTCCGTTAAAGGCCTAGCTTATTATGCATCCCCTCGGCACGGGTCGCTTGACGCCTTGGGATTAGGGGTTAGGGACGATGGTCCCGGTCTAACTCGCAGTGGCCATGGGGAGGGGTCGTCAGGCGGACAAAGTCCCTGCTGCCCCCGCAGTTAATAACTGTGGAAGTGCTTAATGAAAACTAAGCTGTGAGGCGGCTCTGTTCCAGTGTGGGGATGTAATGCCAATAAGAAAAAGAAGACCCTCTTCATCGCTAACCTCTTCTTCCAGCACGAAAACTTAACAATGCTTTGGCCGACTATCAAGAAGGCTCCGTCTAAATTTTCGGCTGATGCAGATGTGGACCATTTGAGAGACTCACTTGAGTTTTAGCACTGGTGAAAAGAGTGATCACTAAATCGCCATGTGGTTATTGCAATTGCCGAAAAATTATCCCAACAAATCATGACGTCCCATGATACGCTCATAGTTCGTGTTGTCGGAGCCGCCCCTGCATTAGAATCGCTCACGTCACCCTTCGGAGCTTTATTCACCATTTGTTGTGAATATTTTCATTGTCCGGTAACTCGGCAGCATCGATCGGCGTAAAACGGCCATGCTGTTTCTAGCCCTTCGGTTTATGATTTCCCCTTCCCACTGTCTCATCAGATGAGCAGAATGCACTATCAAGGAGCTCCCGGCAAAGAAATCCTTTTTCCCTTCGGCTTCCAACCATGCTTCTCTTCTTCTTCGTTATCGCCTGAATCTTCTTCCTAATCTGGGTTTTCAATCTCTGCCTTTTTCAATATCAAAGCAATCATGTTGAATGTATTTTTATCCATTATCATCATCGAGGACGAAATCACCGGATTTTTGGTTCTCCCGCCACATCATTCAAGCTAGCGCATGATGTTGATGAGTCATCAGCTCGATCCGCAGAAGCTTCGGTTCCTCGGCCAGTACTGAAGAAGGTCTGGAAAGGCGTGGCATCTTTTAGGATCTACGTTCACGATGCGTTGAAAAGACGCTACGTGGGCATCTGGCGTCGTACGATATCGTAGAAGAGGCGAATGTCCCTAGCTGATGCGGCTTTCTCTCTCTCTCTCTCCGTCGACGGCACTGTTCACGCTCGCTCTTCCCGATCACTTCCTTCCCCAAAGCCGAGTATTGTTGACAGGATAAGCCTCAGGCTCCTCTGGTTTTTGTTCGCTCTTTCGATCAGTTTATTCTAACTTGTGGCTCTGAAGGCGTTCTTTGTGGCGGACCACGCTGCCACCTTCCGATATATCTACAGCAGTGTTGCTCAGCATTCTAGTTACAAGTTAGTACTTGGACGAAAGCTGAGGATATTAAAACGAATATTGGTCAACCGTCTAAGACGAGTTTAGTAATCCCTTATCGTTTTCTCTTTTCACCTTACTTACTTCCGCCATATGTTCCTTGAACCTTACATCTAATGATCTTTTTGTTTGGCCTACATAGATTTTTTCACATTGGGAACAACTTATTTTCTAAACGCCCACCTTATTCAACATTTCTACTTTATCCTTCGTTGAACCCATTAGAGACTTGAGTTGGTTGCATCTACTGGAGAATACTAGATCGATGCCGAAACTCTTTTTAGCGGCTCATCGATCGGTGTCAGCGTTGCAAGTCCATTTCGTAGTAGGGTCCATTCCTTCTTGTTCCGCTCGTATAGTCCTCTCCTGGTATCCGTTGATCTTCGTTGTTTCCAAGATGTGTTGTAGTTCCTTCGTTTTTCTTTCTTCGCTCAGGGGTATCGTCTGCATCCTGTGGATCATGTAATGAAATGCTGCCATTTTATGTTGATACGAATGGTTCGATATATATGGGATGACTCTCATGGTGTTCGTGGGCTTCCTGTAGATTTCGAGGGTCAATGTTGTATTTGCTTCCCTGATGACGAGTAGATCCAATAAAGGTAGCTTACCTTCTTTTTCCTTATCGAATATGAATTTGATGTCCTTATGCACGTTGTTTATCGCTTCCAAAATCCTGGGTAGATCCTTTTGGTTGATGATGCTGGACATGTCGATGACGCCGTTTCATTACCCTCAGCAGATAGATATATTTAAAAGCTTTCGACTAAGTGCTAATTTGTATGGCCAAAGCTAATTTTTATTGTGCAAAATGCAAATTAAGTAAAAAACGCCCAAAGTGCGGAGCATCACTGATCTACAGCATGAGTTTCCAGTTCTCCATCGAAGGACCGTTTCCGAACCCCAGATGTGGCCAATTTGATGTTTTGTGAAGCCGTTATGGGAGACCCACGTGACCTTGCGATGGGATGGGGCTTCTCCGATTTCACGATCACTATGTCGTTGTTACAACAGAATTCTGCGAATAACTCTTCATTTTCGATCATGATACAATGTTGACGATAAAACAACTCGGGTCCGTTGTTTAATGCTAAACGTCGGTTAAATAAGATTGCGATTCCGAAAAAGAAAAAAAAACTCATTTCTACACCTGTTGACGCCAATAACTAACGATTGCTGGTTCTGGAAGGCACCTTGGCTTCTGTGGGTAATCTCCCTTTGGATTTGTACACTGGACAAATAAAACACTGATAGATGTCTGTGCTCTGGTAACGATTCGATACAACTCCCTTTTTATTTCATTCGATTTATATTGGTTCACTCGTAGGAATTGGCATGGATCTGATTACAAAGGATTATTATATATTACATAGGCATTATAATACAAGGGTTTTGCGATGCAAAGATTGACTCTATCTTTCTTGTTCTTGACCTATTGTTGGTACACTAGAGATATCTAGTTCAAAGGGGTCTATAATAAATGGAACTCAAATTAGGGGAAAGTGGTGTCAACAACACCTTTTCCAAACAGAATATCTTCCATATGTATGTGCAATCCTGTTAACCAATACAAACCGCTGCCATAGAACCTATTTTCCTAATTTTTATAATTTCCACATGAACTGGTGGCAAGTGCAGATGTACATTACATTACGGATTACTGTGGGCTAGTGCCTGCATCATCATTTCCTCCCCCTTCCCTGTATTAACTTGCATTCTGATGTGGCAGGCGCCAGTGTGCCCAATAATTGACATCACCCCAATATTTGTACATTGAAGATGAGCATTGAGCAACCATCTGTGCATAGCTTTGCAAGAACTTGTGATCTGGTCATAATGGAGCGAGCAATGAAGCTCGAATTCAAGCTGATTCATGGTCCTTAAGTATACTTGAATAAAAAGCAAAACAATATTCGCTTATGATTCGCACAGAAAAGTTGTACAATTTTAATCAAATTCGGCAAGGACAAAAGTATTCAGTGATTTTACGAACAATTGACATTATGACATTATTCAATTAGCACTAGGCAACATCTGACAGATCACTACCGTCAACGTAATATAATGGTCGTGTAGCACTTCCAAGCTTATTAACCAATCTCCATCCAATTGCATAGTTTATATGCAGCCAAATCATCTCTGATCAACTGCGGAGGCATAAATTGTCTGATTTCCACTGTGAGAATGCATTCTCACTTCAGTATGACAGTTTATTATCGCCTCGATTTCACTAGGCACCTCTCTCGCGGCAAACAGCAGTCAGTCGTTCCAGCTTTTATGGATGCCTATAGCTACTCATACAAACTGCGCTGTGCGTTCCTTTGACGGCGACGATTATCCCATTTAAGCAAGTCAACATGCCGCCTTGTATCACTTAAGCGATATATTATTTTACTGCTTGATTACTTTATTTATTATACATTTTCTGTTCTTTAGATTTTGTGCTTCGCTCTGTCTCCTTCCGTGGGCTGCCCAGCCCAGGCAGACACCGATCTTCTTCGTTCACATTTGAATGGTTGCTCGCTTGCTTTCGAGAGGGTGATAAATTATATATTTATTCCTATTTATTTCGAAGCATAACATGTTGGCCGGCTTTCGGGCCCTCTGTCGGCGGTTGTGATCATAATATTTATTATTTTAGACCTAATTCTAATTTAAACATTATATAAACACGCCAACCGAAAATGTGTTCCGGTCCTCTTCCCTCGGGTGTGAGAACGCATTTGCGCTGACTGTCCTCGCCTCCGGGGACCCTTTTTCGGAAAGTTGTTGAGCAGTTCTTGTTTTTGAAAAACGCTCTGCGATGCACTGTGCGGCATCAAGGAAGTGCTATCTAGAGTCCACCACAAACTCGGAACTTTGGAGTATGGATCTGCAGACGCCTATGGAGATGAGAAGCACCTATTCTCCTGAGACCGCATCGGTATCTTTGGGTGCATTTCATTTGGAATTGGCTGTCATGGTGACAAGTCCAGCCTAAACCCATCCGTGGCCCGTCTCGGCTTTTGACATCATTGCGTGCTCAAAGGCAGAAGACAGTAAGCCATAAAACAGCCGCCAAGTGGCTAAACGAGTGAGTGAAACCGGATGTTCAATTCATAAATTTATGGGTCTGCTGTGAAATTGCCGACAGCTTCAACTCAAGGCCTCGAGGGACGACACTGGCTGGCTGTAGGCTGAGAAACTGGGAGAGATAAGGTACATTAACGAAGTGAAATGACATGTTAGTTAATGAGTTCATAATGGTAATGGCAGCGGTGCATCAACGGGCCTTTTCCTTTTGACTCGCTCGACTCAACGGCGGAGCTCGGAGCTGAGCTGTTGGTGTGTCATCGGAGAACGACGTGGTAATCAATTACGTCTTGTAGAGCTGAAAATGGGACGACGGTTTTCAGCCGCTTTGGGTCTGATTTATGGCGCTTTCTGGTTGGAATGTTCCGTTCGGTGGCCACTCGGCTGCGTCGTGCGTCGAGTGATTACTCACTGCTGTCGAGGCGAGGCGTGGCAGTCCACAGGGACTGGTTCACAATCCGAAATCAATTATCATTGTTGCTCAAACTTGTATCCCGGATAATACAGCGCCGAGTCGTAAAACTGCATACATACCTTTCACTGATACTGCGGTAAAGTAAAGGAAAACGCATCCTTGGGAATATTTATATATTTCTATCTTGGTACCCAGTTCTACAGCAAAAGCTGGGAAATATGTTAAGTGTATATGCAATTTACTTCAATTTAGTTTATGAAATTATCAAACAACTAACTTAACTAAAACTTATCAAGAAAAATCTTCAATTTATTTAGAAATTCTGAAGGCAACAACGAACTAAGGGTACCGTCGTCGGGGGGTTGAGTCTGGAGGTCGGATAACAAAATCGTTCGAAAAGGCCTTTTTTAAATTATTTTTTCTTGTCCTCAGATATATTAAATCTATTTTACAAGCATTCATTGTGGTAGAAGCAGTGACTCATGTTCACCCCAATTGTCAACTCCGACGACGGTACTTTTAACGTGGAATAGAAAGAGTTAATTAAAATCATTTATATTATTTTAATTTAAATTAAACTATTTCTATTTAAATAAATTTTATATTACTCTAGTATATTAATAATATTTTCAGTCGATTCTCAACATACACAAAATATAATTAATTGGGAAGATCCAATAAGTACGTCGTGCGGAAATTATCGGTTTTCAAGCTTTCCGCTGCTTGTATTAAGCTTCTAAATTTTTGCGCGGGCCGTCAGGCTTAACCCTTATTAATGGATAGTCTCTTAATTTTTTTAGGTTCTATCTATCTATTCTATCTTTTAAATAGGCCCCAAATGATATGTAACATACCCAAAAGTAATCTTCAAACATGATTCCACAATAACAAACTCCACAGTTAGCAGCTACTGGCATCATCACCCATCAACGCGCCATCGTTCACCGTTTTAATGCTGAATCGAATTTTTCAACGGCAATAAATCTTTCCAACCGACAGCCAACACAAACCCAAAATCAGTACACAAAAGTACCAGAAATGAGTTATGATAGCGGAAAGTGTTTCCATTTTTCTCCCCACTCTTGCCGAATTTCATTTCCATTAACAATGCTGGAACAATCCGTCGGTAGCAACGATTCTTCCATTCTGCTTGAGGTGTGTGCTGCGCCAGTGCCAGAGACCCTTGCGCCGTTTGGTTTCTCCGCTGGAATACAAACTGAGCGCGACAGCAGGTATCAGATTCATTAGCTTCTAATTTAATTCGACAGTGCTAACTGCAGGAAGTGAGCAATAATTCAAAAAAACGAAAATAATAAATTTGCTGTGCCACACCAGCCTGAAAGGCATTCATCCACACTAGAGGAGAGGCGACGACGGGACGGCAACCTTCGATTGTAAGCCCGCGAGCGAGCGGCGACTGGGACCATAATTCATTCCGGTCGAAATTTGGGAGCGGCGGCAATGAATATGAATGGAATGCTGCTTTCGCAGACAGTTGGTAATTAAGTCATTGGCCCACGTAGCGAGTGGTTTCGACAGAAAACAATTGGCATCGTGATTAAAACTCAAACTCCCGCGAATATAATCAATTCGTTTAAGGAGTGCTTGGGTAGTGCCACCAAATTGGGATACTTTGTCGTATCTTTACGGCATCATAAAAGCCAGCTTTGTAAATTATATGATTGAAGGCGAAGTTACAAGTACCATTGAAGTAGAAAACAGTCAGTTTAGATAACTGATTTTAAAAATTACTATTTTTTCCTCATTTTAAGTTAAGGCTTCTTGAATCAATAACAATAAAATAGAAGAATTTGAGCGTGATTTGTTTCTTTTATCATTTTTGAGATTTTTCACCAGCGAGCACGCATGATAGCAATAAAAAACAAATTAAACCATAATTGTCTATGTTATTGATTGGAGACTTTGTTTATAAATTAAAGAATCATGCTTCTAGTTGACCGTTGCACATATTGTTTTTGTTTATTTCTTAGTAATCTAAGGATGAAGCGCAAATTCTCAGTTTACCTATCTGTGGGATACTGGAAATACGATAGCTTGCTTTAGTGTGTAAGTACAGTTAGAGTCTTGCTCCGGCCCTTTGTATACTGACAGATGAGTGAACACAAGTTCATTCCAAGCAGGAACGATCGGAGTCAAGTTATGCTCATCAAAGTCAGGGATGCCAGACATACAGACATGTCTGTATTTATACAGACATTTGGTCTTGCATACAGACTTTGTACAGATTACAGACATTATACAGACTTTTTATTGAAGTTACAGACTTATACAGACATTCATCGTTTTCTAAAACTTTGGGCTTCCAAATGGAATCCTCCTGGGCTTTCAAACGGAACCATGTTGGATTTTCAAAAGAGATCCTTTTGAGCTTTTGTAAGGAACCCTATAAGACTTCCGAACGGAATCGGGAATTGGGTTCCAAACATAATCCTTTTAGGATTCCAAAAGGAATTCTTCATTATTTCATTTCGGAAGCCCAAAATATTTCATTCAGGAACCCAAAATAATTCCATTCGGATTGGATGATTTCCGTTTGGATGCCCAAAAATATCTTCGTTTGTGAGTTTTAAAAACATCTTTCGTTGTTTTTTATTTCCTTAAGGAATTATGCGAGCTTCCGAACGTAATTCTTATGGGTTTACGAAAGGAGTTTCTTTGAGCTTTCGAGCGAAAAGAAGAATACCATTCGATAGCCCGAAAGATTTTCGCTCGGAAAACCAAAGGATCTCAACACTGGGTTGGGTTGATTTTTAAGGCTTTCAAAAGGAATTCTCTTATGCATCTTAACAAAATACTTTGGGGCTTCCGATTGGAATACTTTCGGGCCTCCAAAGCAGAATTATTTTGGACTTTCGAACCGAATTCTATAGAACTTTCAAATATAATTATGTCGGGCCTCCGAACAGAATCAATTTCGACCCTCCAAATATTTTTGGACCTCCGGAGTGGAGCCGTCTGGGCTTCTGAATAGAATCTTTTTCTGCTTCTATATTGCGATTTTTTTCACCATTTAAACTCTTATGTTAAAAATTTCGTCTTACTCAGATTTCGCTTTCGATTTCGCTGCTGGCTACCGTGCGCATTTCACTTGAAGATTGTGACAGCTGCCGCAAGCCCCCTCATGTTTACATATTTTTTCATTGTTCTTAGCTCTCCAGCTGATCATGTTTACACAACAAAACCAGCTGGTGCTTCGATGTTTACATTCAGTCCCATTGTTCTCAACCAACCACGTGGTTGACAATCAAGGTAATCTATGAAAAGGTTGTCGAAAACGCCTTGAAATACAAAATTGACAACTCTTGAATTTCGTCGATCGAATCTAATCATTCGAGAAAAATACAATACGTAAAGCGAATACATAACAGAATCCTATTAGGATTCCAAACAGAATACTTTAAGGATTTTTATCGTAAGCGCTAAATAATTCGGTTTGAAAGTCTATAATAGTCCCATTTAGAAGTCCGAAAGACCTCCGTTCAAAAAAACGAAAATTCCGAACGGAATTATTCCTTTTACGCATCTTCTCCGAACCGAATTCTTTTGGGCTTCCCAATCGATATATTTCGGACATGAGAACGGAATTCTTTTCAGCTAGAAAAGTACATATTATCAATACTTATTTATTTATTCAGACTAAGGCCGAAGTGGCCTGTGCGGTATATAAGAGTCTCCTCCATTCGGCTCGGTCCATGGCTACACGTCGCCAACCACGCAGTCTACGGAGGGTCCGCAAGTCATCTTCAACCTGATCGATCCACCTTGCCCGCTGCGCACCTCGCCTTCTTGTGCCCGTCGGATCGTTGTCGAGAACCATTTTCACCGGGTTACTGTCCGACATTCTGGCTACGTGCCCGGCCCACCGCAGTCGTCCGATTTTCGCGGTGTGAACGATGGATGGTTCTCCCAACAGCTGATGCAATTCGTGGTTCATTCGCCTCCTCCACGTACCGTCCGCCATCTGCACCCCACCATAGATGGTACGCAGCACTTTCCTTTCGAAAACTCCAAGTGCGCGTTGGTCCTCCACGAGCATCGTCCAGGTCTCGTGTCCGTAGAGGACTACCGGTCTAATGAGCGTTTTGTAGATTGTCAGTTTGGTACGGCGGCGAACTCTATTCGATCGGAGCGTCTTGCGGAGTCCAAAGTACGTACGATTTCCAGCCACTATGCGTCTCCGAATTTCTCTGCTGGTGTCATTTTCGGCAGTCACCAGTGAGCCCAAGTACACAAATTCTTCTACCACCTCGATTTCGTCACCACCGATGCAAACTCGCGGTGGGTAGCTCACATTGTCTTCTCTTGAACCTCTTCCTATCATGTACTTCGTCTTCGACGTGTTGATGACTAGTCCGATCCGCTTAGCTTCCCTCTTCAGTCTGATGTAGGCTTCCTCCATCTTCTCAAAGTTACGTGCCATAACATCTATGTCGTCGGCGAAACCAAATAGCTGGACGGACTTATTGAAAATTGTACCACTCGTGTTAATCCCTGCTCTTCGTATTACCCCTTCCAAAGCGATGTTGAATAGCAAACACGAAAGACCATCACCTTGCCGTAACCCTCTGCGGGTTTCGAAGGGACTCGAGAATGCCCCTGAAACTCGAACTACGCACATCACCCGATCCATCGTCGCCTTGATCAACCGTATCAGTTTATCCGGAAAACCGTGTTCGTGCATTAGCTGCCATAGCTGGTCCCGATCGATTGTATCATATGCGGCTTTGAAGTCGATGAATAGATGATGTGTGGGCACGTTGTATTCGCGGCATTTCTGCAGTACTTGGCGAATGGCGAACACCTGGTCCGTGGTGGAGCGTTCGCCCATAAAACCCGCCTGGTACTGCCCCACGAACTCCCTTGCAGTTGGTGCTAGTCGACGGCATAAAATTTGGGAGAGTACCTTGTAGGCGGCGTTCAGCAATGTGATTGCGCGGTAGTTGCTACAATCCAGCTTATCGCCCTTTTGTAGATGGGACACGACACCCTCCATCCACTCCTGCGGCAAAACTTCCTCCTCCCAAATCTTGGTAATGACCCAGTGCAGCGCTCTAGCCAGTGCCTCACCACCGTGTTTAAATAGCTCTCCTGGTAGTTGGTCAACCCCAGGGGCTTTGTTGTTCTTCAACCGGCCAATCTCCTCCTGGATTTCCTGGAGATCCGGAGCCGGGAAGATTATGTCCTGCGCGCGTTCTCCCAGGTCCATCACCATACCGCCATCTTCGTCTGCCACATCGCCATTCAGGTGTTCTTCGTAGTGCTGCCGCCACCTTTGGATCACCTCACGCTCGTTCGTAAGAAGGTTCCCGTTTATGTCCTTACACATATCAGGCTGTGGCACGTGGCCCTTACGTGAACGGTTTAACTTCTCATAGAACTTTCGTGTGTTATTAGCGCGGTACAGTTGCTCCGTTTCTTCACGGTCTCGATCTTCCTGCTGGTACTTTTTCCTCCGGAAAGTCGAGTTTTGTGTGTTCCGCGCCCGTTTATATCGCGCCTCGTTTGCCCTCGTGCGGTGTTGCAGCAATCTCGTCCATGCTGCATTCTTCTCTTCCACTAACTGCTCACATTCGCCGTCATACCAGTCATTTCTATGATCCGGGAGCACCGTGCCAAGTGCAGCGGTTGCGGTGCTACCAAAGGCGGATATAATATCTTTCCAGTCATCTTCAAAAGACGCTGCGCCTAGCTGCTCTTCCGTTGGGAGTGCCACTTCCAGCTGCTGCGCGTATTCTTGGGCTAGTCTACCGTCTCGTAGCCGCCTGATATTAAGCCGCGGCGTCCGACTTCGACGCGTGTTGTATTATCAATACTTATTACCACTTTTTGATTATTGATACATCGATATTCTGCGTTGTAAAAAGTACAGTTTTGAATAATTTTATAATTCCTGTACCACATAAATCCCATACAGACAAATACAGACATTTTTATGAGATTGATACAGACTTATAAAAATTGTATCTGGCATCCCTGATCAAAGTAAGCGTGGTCCTCTTTCACCTCTACGCCACCGTATCGACAGGACGCACATATCGGAGCTATCATCAGGTGCTGGGCAGTTTCCTTTCGCAGCAAATATTCAGACTGCACAAATGGCGATCCTGCAGGTTAGCTGCCTAAGGTGCAGCTGAAAATCGAATTAGGTAAGCCAAAACTGCTCAACACGGTCGATATCGTAGTGAAATGACGCGCAAAACATAAACATGGTTGCAAATTTGAGTCCGATGCGAAATAGCCTTCACCACTTTGGATATAAAGTGAATGGTGCTCGGAGGTTCGGAGGTTTTTCCTAGAATTTCAGTGACTGCTACGTTTACCTTTTTCTGTGTGTATCAGTGATGAATTAAACATTATAGTTGTACATTTTTGTGAATATTGCCCGAATTGCGAAAGTATATTTTTAAATTCAAACTAACATTGTTTCTTTTTTTATGTTGAGTGTTAATTTACACATAAATTACCATTTACCGTTCTTACTTTTTTTATTGAACATGTCAAAAAAGCTAGCCCGAAGTGCATGTGTGCAAAAAAAAAGATACTTGAGCGACGTTTCTTGGCAAAAGTGAAGAACCGAATCAGATGGGACATCTGAGTGGTACAGAAAGATCAACGAGGCGGGACGCTTGTTCATAGTAATGCTCCAGATGGGACGTCTGGAAGGAATATGGTTCTGAATAACGAGACGGGACGCTCGATGGTAATGCCTCAGATGGGACATCTGAGAGGAGTTTAATACGAGGTCCTGGTTGATATTCAGGATTCAGATGGGACATCTGGAAGGAAAATGGCATGGAGTCACGAGACGAAACGCTCGATGGTAATGCCTCATATGGGACATATGAGGGAAATAAAAGATCAAATCACGAAACGAGATGCTCTATAATATTAAGGCCTCATATGGGATGAGAATACAGCATTGAACCACGAGCCGGGATGCTTGTTGATGGTGATGTCTTAGATGCGACAAAGTTTATCATTGGATGTAAAGTGTGTTGGTAATGATTAAACATCTCCTCCTTATTGGCATTACATTCCCCACTGGGACTTTGCCGCCTCGCTGCTTAGTGGTCATTCAGCACTTCCACAGTTATTAATCGCAAGGTTCCTAAGCCAAATTGCCATTTTTGCATTCGTATATCATGAGGCTAACACGATGATACTTTTATGCCCAGGGAAGTAGAGACAATTTCCAAACCGGCACCGGGAATCGAACCCAGCCACTCTCAACAATGATAAAACGTCTTGAACCTGTTAACATCGATTTACTAGATGGGATTCTCAGAGATTCGTCAGGCAGGATATCAAGATAGAAATAAATTTGATAGAAAGTAATATTCGCTTGAAATAACAATTTGTGAGAAATAGGTATGTAATTGCAAAGCAAAATAGCAGGCAAATGAAAAGTTTAGCAATGATTTGGAATGCATAATCATTAACAGTATCATTAGCATCTGAAAGGAACAGAAATATGTCTTTGCTACAGATTATAGTGGAGATATGCTTCTAGGATTTGAAGAAATCTACATGACGGGAAAGTTAACAGCAATAAAAACCAATGCGCATGATTTCCTTTCTTTTTGACTTGCTTAAGCCACAGAGAACAGACATGGATGCTCGAACAAAATTTCGTTAAAAACGTGTGTAAAGATTTAAATCGCACCTTAGCGCCGCCAACGCAGGCTGCCCGACATAAAAACTCAATTTCACTAAGTGATGGCGTTGGCATACACTTCGTAAACAATGTAGTGCTGCCACCTAGAAGCGAGCCTAGGAGCAGTTCGAAATGAACACTAGCGCTAAAAAGTAAAACACGGCAAATTTTAACCATATTTATCAGCACACTAGCACCGCGCAACGGGGGCATAACGACATACTTTAAAATGACCAGTACAAACTTTTACACAAGCCCGCGAATGAAGATGAACGTCTGTTCTCTGTGCTTAAGCTGACTAACCATCTGTAGACTTTGAGGGATTGTTATGTGGGCACTATCAATGCATGAGTCTTGTGTGGCAAGTACATTGGACACACTATATGCTCAGGGAGAATATTTGCCACCCGAAAACATTCCATAGCGAACGAAGAATCGAACTCAACATCTTTCGAATGGATACAATGCCTTTGCTCGCAAGACTAACAGGACTCAGGAGATCCCAGCATTGCCATGTTGTAGTATCTAAAAGAGAGGAGTCTGAATAACAAAACCGTTATTGTGCACATCGATGGAACACGCAACAATATGTGTGCAATGAGCGTTGGTTCATATATTGGAACGTTGAAGAATACGTAATAGTGTTAAAGCAAAGCTATTAGTAAATGCATAAACCTGTGTTTAATATGTTTTTCCAGTTATAGTAACTACAGAAATTACACAGTTTGTGTGCCTCTTGGGGATTGCAATTTAAACCCTTAGTTACGCATGAATAAATGAATTCACTCGACAATGTAAAAGTAAATTTCCTGTTTATTTTGTCTATGTGTTGGCGCTACTTTGCTATTAGGAATTCAGAGGAAATAAGTGTATATGAGGTTATCCGTTGTTTCAACATGACTGTTCTTAGGATAGGATAGGATAGGAAAAACTTACGGTTTCTTTTCTATTTTTTTCGGAAGAAGGCGGATGTGGGATACTGGAAATACGATAGCTTGCTTTAGTGTGTAAGTACAGTTAGAGTCTTGCTCCGGCCCTTTGTATACTGACAGATGAGTGAACACAAGTTCATTCCAAGCAGGAACGATCGGAGTCAAGTTATGCTCATCAAAGTAAGCGTGGTCCTCTTTCACCTCTACGCCACCGTATCGACAGGACGCACATATTGGAGCTATCATCAGGTGCTGGGCAGTTTCCTTTCGCAGCAAATATTCAGACTGCACACTATCTATGTACCTTCCGTACTGGGCATTTTTTTTTCGGTTGTGCCACTGCGAGCACTTATTAGATCTATTATAGCGTTACCCGTATCCTTAGTGTTTAAGTGCATGTCGAATTACTCCATTACTATTGAGAAGCAATGCAGTATCGTTTTAGATACAGTTATTGTTTTATTATCTCAAGATCAGCATGGCAAGGTCCCGCTATTTTGTCCCTTCACAGGGAGCAACCCCATTGAAGGCGCGTCCTGAGCATTCTACAAGGACTGAGGACAAGGCTTCTGAGCCTCTTCTCTTGAATGGAGACTTGTCTTGTCTCTTGAAAGGAGACTTCTGACTCTCGATCTACGACTCTAGAAAGGAGGCTTCCGAGTCTCTTGAAAGGGAGACTTCAGAACCTCATGAAATGAGGCTTCCGAGCCTCTTGAAATGAGGCTACCAATCCTCTTGAAAGGAAGGTTCCAAGCCTCTTGAAAGGAGACTTCCAAGCCTCTTGAAGAAGACTTCCAAGCCTCTCGAATGAAGTCTTCCAAGCCTCTTAAAGGGAGGCTTCCAAGCTTCTTGCAAAAGGTTCACGAGCCTCTTAAAAAAAGCTGGCAAGTCTCTTGAAATGAGACTTCCAAGTCTCTTGAAATGAAACTTCCAAGTCTCTGGAAAGGAAACTTCCAAGTCTCTGGAAGGAGACTTCCAAGTCTCTTGAAAGGAAACTTCTAAGTCTCTTGAAAGGAGATTTCCGAACCTCATGAAAGGAGGCTTCCGAGCCTCTTGAAAGGAGGCTACCAATCCTCTTGAAAGGAGGGTTCCAAGACTTTTGAAAGGAGGCTTCGATGCCTCTTGAAGAAGACTTCAAAGCCTCTTGAAAGAAGTCTTCCAAGCCTCTTAAAAGGAAGCTGCCAAGCTTCTTGAAAAAAGGTTTCCAAGCCTCTTGAAAAGAGGCTACCAAGCCTCTTGGAAGGAGGCTTCTGAACCTTTTTTTTGTGTCTTTATTAAGGAGACTTTCAGCCCGAGGCTGGCTCGCCTCCGCGACTTCTGAACCTCTTGAAAGAAGGCTTCCGAGCCTTTTGGAACAAGGCTTTCGATCCTCTTGAAAGAAGGCTTCTGAACCTCTTGAAAGTGTCTTTCGAGCCTCTTGAAAGGAGACTTCCGAGCCTTTTGGAAAGAGACTTCCAAGTCACTTGAAAGGAGGCTACCAGATCACTTGAAAGAGGCTTCCGAGCCTCTTGAATAAAGGCATCCAAGTCATCAAGGCATCAAGCCTCTTGACTTGACAGGAGGCTTCGTAGGCTCTCGAATAAAAGTTAGCTGTATCTGTAGAAAAATCTGGTATAAAAAGCGTTCTTTTTTCGATATAAAAAGCGTTCTAACTTTGTTCCGGAGAGACAATACAAGCCGCCAAGCAGTCATCGAATGCGGGGTGTGTCAAGCTCAAACAAGCTATCAAGCTTGTTTAGGGGAAGGAGGGGCAATATGCCCTAGCTAAGCATAAACTGCTTTTGATAATATTCACATTTCAAAAAAGTGGTAATATTTCGTTGCCGGAAAACTCATGAGGCAAAACGCCTTTTAGCAGGCAGCTCTTAGGGAACAACGTACCATGCGTCGGCATATCAGCATTCTGGTATGGACAGTGCGTGGAGACGCGAGTATATTGTAGGATAGTTCCACTAGGGCGTTTTGCCTCGCCGAAATGTTAGATGTGGAAAATTTCAGTTTTTCCTACATTCCTATCTATTATTTTGATACTTTTTCCGCCTTAATTTTATTAATTTTAAACCTTAATTTTATTAAGGCTATCTCAAACATGGTAAATATAAGTGAATATCCGAAAGTCGTTGTGCTCCGGGGGAGGAAGGGTTGTTTTGGGGCCTCTTCCCCTACGTTGTTTCTCTTCTCTTCGGAATTCGAACTAGGAATGATTGATGCTATCCTTTGTGGTCTTTTGGCGGTATTCGCTAGGTTGTTGTAACAAAACAAGCTTTCTAGCTTTTTCAACATGCAACTGATGCATTAAAATATCTCCGTTTTATATACCTTAGTTTTGAGTCAGTGTACCGTCTTGAAGCCGATTGATATTAAACCATGACGTTCGTTCACATCCTCAATAGGGTGTCCCAAAAAACACTATGTTCAAAAAGTCATATTGCTCATGCCTTAAATTAAAGATAATTCCTTCTAGAGCATTTCTGTGGAACAATTCAAAATTTTATAAAATAGTTTAGAGATTCCAACAGAGCGAATTTTAAATAAAGCTGTTTTAAGCACTTATTGTTATATATTGGCTTTTTATGTCACATTTAAATCATTTTTTCAATCTTTGAATATTATTTGAGTTTTCTTTGGACCATAGTGAGTATCGTTTACGGTAATACGGTTAGTATTATGCAATAATTGGACCTCTAAAACCATTTAAATATCATAAAAATGCATGTTTTTCGAAGATTTTCGCAGAAAATTGCCTCGTGTGGGCATTTTTTTTTTTCATACTTTATCAAGGATTATTCAATTTTTTTTATAATGGAAGCTATAAAATTTGAGTTGTTCTACAGAAATGCTCCAATTGCGATTATCTTTCATTTAAGGCGCACCATGAGTTCTAACATATTGTTTTTTGGGACATCCTAATCCTCAAGCATACTGTAACGAAGTTGTGAACTGATTCAGTATCTGTAAAAGGAAAAAAAGCGGACGTTTCGTATATCCACGAAGAATTTTCTTTTTTCGTACCTCTTCATGAGGCCTTTTCGGCAGGGATAGAAAAACTCGCATCATCAAAAATTTTACTTTTGGACCAGATATCCCCATCCGGTTGCTCGCCAAGTCGTGCTGCATCGGTTCCGCCCACTTGGCTAGCAGCCTTCTTCGCCTATTTTGTGAAGACCAGCTCTGAAGCAAATACTATCTTCGCAAGAATGCAGTCCGGGATTATTGCAACCAGGGCTGACAATAGTCATTCTCTTCGTATGAAGAAAGCGAAGTGTTCGTCATAACATTGCACGACGATGCGTCGAGTAGCAATGAAAACACTACAACTCATCGTTACAGTGGTACTTCATGCTGCGACGATGACTATTGAGTTCTCCAAATGAATAGAAGTATACGTGATTACGCTGTAATGCGTAATCACGGCCGTGTCGGTACCGTACATTATTGATAACGGATAGTTTTGGGCCATAGCGGTTGGAATCGATGTTAGCCCCACGATATGTCCTGACGTCGATATCGTCGGAGAAGTGCCTTCCATCAATCATAAGGAGGTAGATTTGTGATTCTGTCTGCAGTGGTGATTTTCAGGTATTCCGATACGCAAGGCTGTGTTGCTTTCACAGTTTCACAATACTACCATTAAGCATTTAAGTTTAGTTTTTTCTTTTATTTTGGGCTTTTTCCCAGCAAGAAGCCAATGAAAGCGACGATAAGCCTCTTCTAACGATGCACGAAAGTCAATGCCAGCCTTAAGACGCCATTTTCGATGGCATCCTACGGTTCGAATACCTATGAACCTCACCAGCCGGTGAAACGATCCTCTGCAGCCAGCCGCCATTGTGGATGCTGCATATTCGTGGCTGAATTCCGTTTCATCTCTTCCTGTCGCTGCCTGCTGTAATTCCTCGGTAATTCTGATGTCGATCATCGTTCTGTTCTGCATTGCGCGGCCGGTAATAAAGTTAATCAGTTCAGTGCGTGTTTTTTTTTTGGAGTAGCCATCGCGCAAGCGTTGTGCAGTGCGTGTTTTAGTCGTCGCGAAGTAGTTAGGGGAAGGGGGGGCAATATGCCCTAGCTAAGCAAACACTGCTTTATTGTCTTATTTGTAACGCTATTCATGGGTATTTTTACATTATGCACCAGTTAATCAAGATAGCTAGTTGATGCCATTAAAAAATTGTCAAAAATCTCAATCATATTGATAATATTCACATTTCAAAAAAGTGGTGATAGGGACACGGCAGGTATTTCCGTCCATCGTCGTAGGGGCTAAAACCAACGAAAGCAACGTACATTTGCTAGAACTCCATTATAGCAGAACGTTTCTCCTGAGCTTACGATTTGGTACGTATGAGTTTTACAAAAAAGCGTCTCTTTTATTGGTTTTCGAGACTATGACGAACAGACGAAAATACCTGCCGTGTCCCTATTCTGTTGCCGGAAAACTCATGAGGCAAAACGCCTTTTAGCTGGCAGCTCCTAGGGAACAAAGCACCACGCGTCGGCGAATCAGCATTCTGGTATGGGTAGTGCGTGGGGACGTAAGTACATTGTAGGTTAGTGCCACTAGGGCGTTTTGCCTCGCCAAAATGTTTGATGTTTCTTCAAAATGCGGAAATTTTCGGTTTTTCCGACCTTCCCATTCATTCATTTATTTAGTTAAGATCTAAACAGATAACACTGAATCAACAATTTGACGCCACAATGCACGGTTCGAAGCCGCATCTCTCCATCCTCGGATACGCCCCACGCTCGCCAAGTCGTTTTGCACCTGGTCTGCCCATCTTGCTCGCTGCGCTCCACGCCGTCTCGTACCTGCCGAATCGGAAGCGAACACCATCTTTGCAGGGTTTCTGTCCGGCATTCTTGCAACATGTCCTGCCCATCGTACCCTTCCGGCATTAGCTACCTTCTGGATACTGGGTTCGCCGTATAGTTGGGCGAGCTCATGGTTCATTCTTCGCCGCCACACACCGTCTTCTTGCACACCGCCAAAGATGGTCCTAAGCACCCGTCTCTCGAATACTCCGAGTGCTTGCAAGTCCTCCTCGAGCATTGTCCATGTTTCACGTCCGTAGAGGACAACCGGTCTTATAAGCGTCTTGTACATGACACATTTGGTGCGGTGGCGAATCTTTTTCGACCGCAGTTTCTTCTGGAGCCCGTAGTAGGCCCAACTTCCACAGATGATGCGCCTTCGTATTTCACGACTAACGTTGTTGTCAGCCGTTAGCAAGGATCCGAGGTAGACGAATTCCTCGACCACCTCGAAGGTATCCCCGTCTATCGTAACACTGCTTCCCAGGCGGGCCCTGTCGCGCTCTATTCCGCCCAAAAGCATGTACTTTGTCTTTGACGCATTCACCACCAGTCCAACTTTTGTTGCTTCACGTTTCAGGCGGGTGTACAGTTCTGCCACCTTTGCAAATGTTCGGCCGACAATGTCCATGTCATCCGCGAAACAAATAAATTGACTGGATCTGTTGAAAATCGTACCCCGGCTGTTACGCCCGGCTCTCCGCATGACACCTTCTAGCGCAATGTTGAACAATAGGCACGAAAGTTCATCACCTTGTCTTAGTCCCCGGCGCGATTCGAACGAACTGGAGTGTTCGCCCGAAATCTTCACACAGTTTTGCACACCATCCACCGTTGCTTTGATCAGTATGGTAAGCTTCCCAGGGAAGCTGTTCTCCTCCATAATTTTCCATAGCTCTACGCGGTCTATACTGTCGTATGCCGCCTTGAAATCAACGAACAGATGGTGCGTTGGGACCTGGTATTCACGGCATTTTTGAAGGATTTGCCGTACAGTAAAGATCTGGTCCGTTGTCGAGCGGCCGTCAACGAAGCTGGCTTGATAACTTCCCACGAACTCGTTCACTAATGGTGACAGACGACGGAAGATGATCTGGGATATCACTTTGTAGGCGGCATTAAGGATGGTGTTGGCGCTTACCAAAAGTGGTCCTACGTCGGATTTCCTACGTTGTGTTTCGGGGTTGATTCTTCAGCGAGTGAGGTAGTAGTGAATATCAGGGATGGTATCGGGGTTCTTCTCTTTCAGGACTGGCGGCTAGCGAGGGCAGATACGGATCAACTGATCAAGGACAGATGACTCCACCGGCACAGGTAAGTTGAAAGGTAAGTATTTCATGCACTTCACTTTATTCTTCTGTCTTCTACTGAATTTACAATAAAACGTGCCTCTAATTCACACTACTTTTATTTTCTTTCACGATCTCACTACATGCAGTATCAGAAACGAACTAACTGACGATATCGAGCGTACTTAATGTCCTACCTAATTTTTCTTATCGTGTATCTTCGGTAACGAGTTGCCAGTTTCATCCGGCGAACTAATTTTGCTACTACATAACTGTTATACAGGAAGTGAACAACTACTCGACGGTGCATAAACAGATGGTGATCGCTCGAAAGTTCTCACACTCCAGTTTGTCGCCTTATAACCCCTTCCTTCCACTCCTCCGGTAGCTGTTCGGTTTCCCAGATTCTGACTATCAGTTTGTGCAGGCAAGTGGCCAGCTTTTCCGGGCCCATCTTGATGAGCTCAGCTCCGATACCATCCTTACCAGCTGCTTTATTGGTCTTTAGCTGTTGAATGGCATCCCTAACTTCCCTCAAGGTGGGGGCTGGTTGGCTTCCATCGTCCGCTGAACTGACGTAGTCATCTCCTCCGCTGCCTTGACTTTCACTGCCTGTACTCTCAGCGCCATTCAGATGTTCCTCGTAGGGCTGCTTCCACCTTTCGATCTTTGACCTTCCCATACACTATTTTAAAACTTTTTTAGTCTAACCTACATAATTTTAGATCTAGTTTTGTTACGGACATCTTAATGACGGTAAATATGAGGGAAACCACAAAATGCGTTTTGCCTCTTGGGGGTGGGGGGCTTGTGCGTTTTGGGGCCTCTTCCCCTAAGATCAAGGAATGTAATTGTCGCTGAAAAATGCAAAAAACAAGCGACAACAGAGAATAGCGATAACTCTTTGTCCTCATCTGCAGAGGATAAAGACATTGTTGCGTTCCATTTTATTTGCAACAAACATCTTCTTCTTCTTCATTGGCATTACATCCCCCACTGGGACATTGCCGCCTCGCAGCTTAGTGTTCATTCAGCACTTCCACAGTTATTAACTGCGAGGTTTCTAAGCCAAGTTACCATTTCTGCATTCGTATATCATGAGGCTAACACGATGATACTTTTATGCCCAGGGAAGTCGAGACAATTTCCAATCCGAAAATTGTCTAGACCGGCACCGGGAATCGAACCCAGCCACCCTCAGCATGGTCTTGCTTTGTAGCCGCGCATCTTACCGCACGGCCAAGGAGGGCCCCAAACAACATGGAGAGGTAATTGTTGTGAACTTTTCAAACTGCGATAACTTGTATATTTCAGAAGTAAAACACAAATCATGTCAACAGATGGTTAAGTTTATGTCTTATTTATTGATACTTATTTAACCAAAAACATAATCGGAAACCAAAAACTTCTCAAAATGCGCGACAGGCGATCATTGTCCTATTCTGTTGCAGTTTGGGACAAACGCTTATTGCGAGTTGATTTTGTCCCAACATTTACAAGAGAGGACAATGTTGTTATTTTACATTCCCTGGTTAAGATATAGAATCATTAAGATATCGGGAAAATGCGTAAGACACGCGTTGCTTTTCCGTTTTTGTATCATCATGAATATGGCGTCGTTCAAATGAAATGGTTGGTCGCCTACCAAGGCGATTTCCAATATATTTCCTTCTCAACTAAAATACTATTCCTTTCCAGTGCGCTCATGGAGATGCAGAGCATTCCTAGGTCTCTTGTAGCAATGAGTGTCGAACTAATGTTCCTCCCCTTATCCTAATTGACTGTGTGGACTTGGCCGGCATCGTTATTGGTCTTTAATTAAAGAATTTCCGAAGCATGTACAGTGAGAATAGCTTTCTAGTGCCGAGAAAATTATTCCATTGGTGAGCTGTGCATTATTTGTTGTTTCTCGGCCAATCACGACCCTAGCAGCACACGTGTACCACGTAGGTTAATGCAACTCATACACTACCCGCCAAAAGTATGGAAGCGCAAAAATAAGTATTGCAACACCTACTTTGAATATTGCAACACCCCCAAAAAAGTTTAGCATCACTTCAGAACTCCCATATTCCCATTGGATCTTTTCCATTTAGAATAATGGGACCTTCAACAAAATTGTTCACGACGATAAGTGCATTAGGCCGGACGTCAATTTAGCTCCCTGGGTGCCTTGGCCACCGGGTGGACATCCGGATGCTCCGGATTCTGGAACACGTGTGATGTCACAATTTAATAAATGCATTCATTCCAGCGAGATGCGGTTTTCATCATCTTTCGTAATCGCAATATGACAGGAAAATCAATGCTGACTGACGTTTGCTTGACCAGTTAGTGGTAGCCTCCCACTGATTCTCCGGGAGTTCCGGAACATCCGGTAAAGTGGTCAATTATTAATATTCGTCCCAGAAAGCTGCGATTTTTTCTAAACGGTTTGTGGAGGCATTGTGAGAGAAAAATCAATGAAAGCATTACTAATTGACCCCAGGTGGTCTCCCAGTATTCCTCCGGGAGATCCAGAATATCCGGTAAAGTGGTCAATTATTTAAATTCGTCCCAAAACGCTGCGATTTTTTCTAAACGGTTTGTGAAAGCATTGTCAGGAAAAATCAATGAAGGCATAACTAATTGATCCCACGTGGTCTCCCAGTATTCCTCCGGAAGATCCGGATTCCGGAACATCCGGCAAAGTGGTCAATTATTAATATTCGTCCCAGAAAGCTGCGATTTTTCTAAACGGTTTGTGGAAGCGTTGTGAGAGAAAAATCAATGCAAGCATCACTAATTGACCCCAGGTGGTCTCCCAGTATTCCTTCGGAAGATCCGGAACATCCGGAACATCCGGTAAAGTGGCCAATTATTTAAATTCGTCCCAGAAAGCTGCGATTTTTCTAAACGGTTTGTGGAAGCATTTTCAGAGAAAATCAATCCAAGCATCACCAATTGACCCCAGGTGGTCTCCCAGTATTCCTTCGGAAGATCCGGAACATCCGGTAAAGTGGCCAATTATTTAAATTCGTCCCAGAAAGCTGCGATTTTTCTAAACGGTTTGTGGAAGCATTGTCAGAGAAAAATCAGAGCAAGCATCACTAATTGACCTTAAGTGGTCTCCCAGTGTTCTTCCGAAAGATCCGGAACATCCGGTAAAGTGGTCAATTTTAAATTACGTCCCAGCAAGCTGCGAGTTTTCTAAAACGTCTGTGGTAGCATTGTGAGAGCAAAATCAATGCAAGCACCACTCATTGACCAGTGGATAATCCAGTGAAGTGGTCATATTTAATGGTTTTATAATGCATCCCAGAAAACTGCGATTTTTCCTATACCGTTTGTACAGGCAAACCTCAATGAGTCGATAATGAAGACTCGTTTAAATATCGAGACGTGTAATAGAGAATCATTGAAAATCTGTTTGAAGGGACCATCACAGTAACCCAGAATATTTTTTCAATATGGCATATTTTGCCTCCATGAGTCGATATCGAGTCATAGAACATCAACTCATAGAGGTTTGACTGTAATAGTAATGCCAGAGTTAAATCAATGCGAGCATCTCCCATTGACGCCTGGTGGCCACCTAGTAATCCTCCGGGAGCTTTAGAATATCCGGAGAAGTGGTAAATTTCTGTAATTCAACTCAGAAAGCTGCAACATTCTGAAAATCGCTTGTTGTAAAAATGTCAGAGCTAATTCAATATAACAACCAGTCGTTCTCCTCGGATGGTCCTCTAGAAATTCTGGAACATTCGGTGAAGTGGTCCATTTTTTTTTTTAATTCGTCTTAGTAATCCGCCGATGGCTATTGTAGGCAGTAGGATTATGGATTTCGAACTTTTTTCCAAAAGAGCATTAACAGTAAAGTCAAGTTCAGTTTTCCAGTTTCGTCTAACTCCTGTCAGAAATACATATTTTCCACCTTGTTCATATGACATTTTCCACTTCTAATGATGCAGAATATAATCTCATTTCCGATATAGTTTATAAATCGGAATCACCCAAAATTATTTCAAACAATTTTGTAAAAATTCTTCAGATTCAAATCAGGAATATCTTCGAGAATTTCTTAAGAACGTTGTAAAAAATCCTTCAGGAATTTCGTTATGAATTCTTTTAGGAACTCCTTCAGATATTCGCATAAAAATTCTATCGTAAAATCTTTCTGGAAGGGGAATTTCCCGGAGCTATTCCTGGATTTTTCTTGAGAATACCTTGAGAAATTTTTGGAGGAATTTCGAAACGAATCTATAAAGGGATATCTGGAACAATTCTCCACGTAATTTCCGCAGAAATTCCTGGTCATTTTTTGGCAGAATTCCTTGTGGAATACAAGCCCCTTCTTGTGGAAGAAAAAGTGGGAGCATTTCTGGGAGTATTTTCAGGTTAACTTCTATAAAATATTGCAAGAGTATTTCCTGAAAATAAATCGTGAACGGTTTTCTGGGTGATTTCTTGGGAATTCCTGAAAGAACTTCTAAAAAATTTCCAAACGGTTTTCTGGCGGAATGCGGAATGCGAAATTTCAGGAAAAAATATCGGAGATCGGAGATAGGTGGGCTTAAAAGAATTCCATGTGTATTTAGAAACGAATTCAGAGGAAATTTCTGTATAGTTCTCAAAGTAATTTATGTAGAGATTTTGAGGGATTTCTGGAGTAGGTCCTAGTGGAATTTTCGGACTCCAGTGGAATTTCCGGAGGAATTCCTGCAAAAAATTTCAAGGGGATTTCTTGGAAGAACGGACGGAAAAACATTTGGAGGAATTCCTGGAGAAACTTCCGGTACACTTCCTGAAAAACTCCCGGAGGTATTCCTGGAGGAAATTCTTGAGTAGTTCATGGAGGAACTTCTTAAGGAATTTTCCGGAGGAATTCGGAGGGACTTCTGGAGGAATTCCTAGAGGAACTTCTTGAGGAATTCCTAGAGGAACTTCTTGAGGATTTCCTGGAGAAACTTTCGGAAGCAGTCCTGGAAGGTGAAGGATATTCCGGAAAAATTCCTGGAAAGAATTTCTGGAGGAACTTTCGAATGAATTTCTGGAGGAGCTTCCTGAGGAATTTCTGGAAGAACTTCCGGAGGAATTCCTGGAGGAACTTCCGAAGGAATTCCTGGAGGTCTTCCGAAGGAATTCCTGGGGGAACTTCCGAAGGAATTCCTGGAGGAACTTCCGAAGGAATTGGAGGAACTTCCAAAGGAAATCCTGGAGGAACTTCCGAAGGAATTCCTGGAGGAACTTCCGAAGGAATTCCTGGAGGAACTTCCGAAGGAGTTCCTGGAGGAACTTCCGAAGGAATTCCTGGAGGAACTTCCGAAGGAATTCCTGGAGGAACTTCCGAAGGAATTCCTGGAGGAACTTCCGAAGGAATTCCTGGAGGAACTTCCGAAGGAATTCCTGGAGGAACTTCCGAAGGAATTCCTGGAGGAACTTCCGAAGGAATTCCTGGAGGAACTTCCGAAGGAATTCCTGGAGGAACTTCCGAAGGAATTCCTGGAGGAACTTCCGAAGGAATTCCTGGAGGAACTTCGAAAGAATCTCTGGAGGAACTTCCGAAGGAATTCCAGGAGGAACTTCGAAGGAATTCCAGGAGGAACTTCCGAAGGAATTCCAGGAGGAACTTCCGAATGAATTCCTGGAATTCCTGGGAGGTCTTCCGAAGGAATTCCTGGAAGGTCTTCCGAAGGAATTCCTGGAAAGTCTTCCGCAAAAATTCCTAGAAGGACTTCCGGAGGAATTCCTACAATTTTACCACAATCGGCTTAGAAAAGTCGCAGCTTTTAGGACGAGATTCAAGAATTGGCCACTTCACCGGATGTCCCGGATCTTCCGGAGGAACAATACGAGGCCACTTGGGATCAATTAGTGATGCTTGCATTGATTTTTCTCTGGCAATGCTCCCTCAAACCGTTTAGAAAAGTCGCAGCTTCCTGGAGCGAATTTTAAAATTGACCACTTCATCGGATGTTCCGGAATTTGCGGAGGACCACTGGGAGGCCATCTAAGGTCAATGAGTGATGCTTGCATTGATTTTGCTCTGATAATTCAGCAACAATCGGCTTTGAAAAAGTCGCAGCTTTCTGTGAAGAATTTCAAAATTTAACCACTTTACCGGATGTTCCGAAACTCCCGGAGGACCACTGGGAGGACGCCAAGGGTCAAGCAAGCGTCAATCAGCATTGATTTTTCTGTCATATTGCGATTACGAAAGATGATGAACATTTGGCATGTCGCTAGAATGAATAGATGTATTAAGCGGTGACTTCACACGTGGTTCAGAATCCGGATAATCCGCGGTCTACCTGGTGGCCAGGGCACTCCAAAGAGCTAAATTGTCCTCTTTCGCAATGCACTTATCGCCGTGATAAATTTTGTAGAAGGTTCCACCATTCTAAATGTAATGGATCCGACGATAAATCTTCACGAATATGTTAGTTCCGGAGTGATGCTAAACTTTTCGGAGTGTTGCAATATTCAAAGCAGGTGTTGCAATACTTATTTTTGCGCTTCCATACTTTTGGCGGGTAGTGTATATGGCCAGATTTGGTCACAGTCAAGTTGCTGCCACCATTTATTTCTGACTTGTGCTGCTGCTAAGCTAAACTGAGGTAATTCTGATGCCGATCATCAAACCATCGCTGTAAAATATGTTGAGCCAGAGCCGAACCAGTGGTTCCCCACCGCTAAAATGCCCACAAAAAAAACGCAAGTAACAAAAATACCCTGAAAGTGACGTAAGTGCTATAGAATAAATAGGATTAGTTTATAAAAAGTTCCACAGTGGTAGCTTACCAGTCTACACAAGATCGTATATCGTATAAGATGCTGAAGTGGAGGCCATATAGGTACTTCCCCATACAATATGTACGTATATCGCCTCCACTCTAGCATTACGATTTTGTGTTGATTGGGTTATTTAATTAGCATGGCCCTTGGTTTAAATGGTTTGTTATTTTCTGCTTTGTCGATCTCAGCTGGTGATTTGAGACACAAGACAGCTCCAAACGACCCCGAGATCCCCAATTCCTGAGCTGTCGAGTTACACCATCGATCCCATCTCACGCCTCTGCATGTTACCCATCACTATGAAAGCTGTTCCAGGCTCGCATGCTTTGTCGTAGCTATTATAACTTGTAAAAATTTGTACCATTAAGGCTCCCCCAGACCTAAGCGATTGAAAAGTTGTCATTCTTTTACAATAGCGTCGCCTAGCGGTTGAACCACAAATCAATATGTGATTCATCAAAGTGGTATTACCATCCCAACAACTTGGTAGAAGACAGCAACTTTTTAGTAATGTAGGTCACAAGAAATCCAACCACAATTCACTCTCCGGAACTGCTACAACAAATATTTGCTTGGGTCGTACGTTTTCCAATACTCCTCTCGCGTATCACACACTTTCTATGTAATGCAGCATTTATCTATCAATTAATTTGTTTGTTTGTTATTTTTGTTTGTTTATATATCTCATCTGTACATAATCTTAATGAGGATAGACGATGGGGAAAAGTCTTTTAGAAGAGAACCCTCAAACTTGTCTCAAAAATACAATTAACATATATGAAGTAATCATAATACATATATATGCAAACTGAAACAAAATTTCTCAAATGGGCAAACTATTAAAAATATGTAGTAGCATGTTTGATGCGATGAATGATGTCGTCATTTAATCATTTTTCTAGCTCACCGAAAATGAAAGGAAGACTAGGAAGCAACAATTTTATAGTTGGTAGTAATTGGAAATAAATTCACCTCTCTGAGTTGTCTTGAATTATCTTTGTTCGACGATGGAGCTATTTGAACTGGTTCTTGTAGACAAATGCAAAGTTGATGTAGTTGAAACGTAGGTAAACTGTAGTCTGTAGTGAGTTCTCCTAAAGTTTTATTCTAAATTTCACTCTAAGAAGGTTTCTAGGGATTATTAAAACAGCATATATGAATCATTTTTTAAACATGAAGGAGCGAAAAAGTCAAAATTTGAAAAGTTTGAGTTAGAACGAGAATGTTTTGAAAACATGGCTTTAAATATCAATTATAATCAGTAAAGTGTGTCTGATCGGGTTTAATTGTAATACAATTTGCGTGCTATTTTATTTTCTATGATATTTGTTGAATTGCTGGAGTGAACATAAAGCCCAAGGTGTCTTTGGCACTTTATAATTATGAAATCAGTACTTCTCAAACACCATTTACACGAAATCATAGGTTTTCCTCTTTCACGTAGGGACAACGTTGGCTATCATTTAATATTTGCATGGAATTCGTGCATAAAATACCGAAAAAGCAAAAAACTGTTCTAGCTCTCCCGGTAAAACATTTTCGTTCACCTATGACGTAAAAGGGGACAGCAATTTCGAGTGATGAGTGTTTCAGAGATACCGATTATGTAACACTTTGGTGTACGAGAAAGGCGGAAACCAGAATATCAATAATATTCTAACATGTCTAGAGGGTGTGCAAGGAAATCGACAAAATTTTATTCGCAATGCTTAAATTTCTAATTTGGGCAAATTAATTCACTCTTATGTCGAAAGAGGAAAAGGGGATATGATATCATAAGTTCCAGTTCTGCGCCACTGTTTTTACTTTACTAATTCCGCAATAAGCACGTAGGCCAACACGTTGGAGTAGTACGTTTGAGTATCAATCAAAAAGCTATCGTGCTCCTCAATCAATCAGGTAAATCAGCATCTTTCATAACGAATTCGATCCATGTAAACTTTCATAAATCAGATTTTATGGGTCGATCTTCGCTTCAGGGACCGGGCGGCATAATCAGCGTTAGCAGCGTCTGCGGAAAGAATCCGCTTGTCCAGTTGAGAGTAGCCCCATCTCGGCCGACCCAACTCATGCCGGTTTCGGAAATGTGACAGCCCGTTAAAATTTATAACTCTACAAATCGCCCTTTTCCTCTTTTATTCTCACTTGTTTGTTCCCGGCCATTGTCAGCAATAATGTTCTTTTTTATGTTCGACTGCCCGTTCGACCAGTCCGTCCTGTCATGCTGGACAAAATGAAATGATAATAATTCTATTATTTACGCATTGTGTCCTTGCGTTCACACTAGCATGACCGTAGTTCGGCGGAACCCTCCATGTCCGATGATGTCGCCCGGTTCGGCTATTTCCCAAGTAGAGGGGTTGCGGCTCCTTGTGGCGTGATTTATGTGTTTTCCGTTTGCCTACAGTTTGTCCAAATTGGATATTTTGCGCTCATGGTTTTCGGCTAGTGATTACGATCATTTCGACTGACAAACAGATTGACACAATTGTCGACAGCCAAGAGTGATTTTTCTCGTGTGTTTGTGGGGACAGGAAATACGACACTTTCACATTTGATGGCTTGCAAGAATCGTCTATCATTCCCAGACAAGAATAGCGCCGCATTTCTGTGGATGATCAAAAGTGGCTTAGTGGAAGTTTCATCGTTATTGTCTGCGCAGAGCTGAACCATTTGTTAGGTAACTAATTGACAGGCAGAAAATATCGACACCATCAAAACGGATTATCCACGCTCACGCATTCCGGGGTTTTGAATTGTGCCACACCCGGAGATCAACCTTCCGTACGATTAATCTCTCCGAGAGCCATTTAAACCAGCTAATGGTTGCACATAAATCAAAGTGGATGTGTCTCTCTTTGTCTTAATAGGACACCTTCCGATCAACCCCGGGTGTCAAGCGTGGCAAATCTAGTTTATTGATGATGTCAATATTTTTTCACAACGTTTGCTGCCGATTGCGGCGTGTAAAAGGAAAGAAAACGAAGCCAAACGACACGTCTATGTAAGCAGGAGACGGTTCGGTCCGCACAGCACTATGGGCAAGCGATGGAAGTTTAACAGCAAATACCTGGTGGGCTCTTCCACCTTCGCTGAGATATAGTGACCTACAGTGACCCTCTTCAGGCTATCAATATTTGACCTTGCAACACATGCTAATGTAGGCTCGTTCGTGCTGTGCACCGCAAGCGATGGTATTCTGTTAGTGTTGCAATCTTGTACATAATACGCGTGCTCGAGTGTTAACTTTTAATTATATGTTAGTATTCGAATCGAACTCGTCTAAGAGGAAGGCTCGAATACAGGGTGCAAAATGAAAATTTCGAAATTAAGGACCATCACGAAATCATGTAAGATTTCAAGCGTTAATAGCACATTTATCTTTCGATGGATTTTTTACAATTATATATCAACTAGTCGCCGGGTTGACGTTGTTCTGCATAATAGGCGAAAAAGCCCATGTGAAATTTCTATACGAATCTTAATTTTAGTATATCGCGATTTGCCAAACCTTACTCGTTATTTTCACATAAGGAAATATCATATAAACCCGTCGGAAACGGTAACGAACATATCTGCTGAAGAAATGAAGGAAATCCATTCAGCCGTTTTCGAGTTATGCGGATACGAACACAGACCATTTCATTTATATATATATATATATATATATATATATATATATATATATCGATAGATTAATTCGCAAACTTTCCACCAACTTGCTAATTGTATTAAAACTATTTGTTTGTTTGTTTGTTTATTAACCAGTAGCGTATTGGATTGTTTCTACACTGTCTATTGAAACTTGATTAATTTTTTTTATTTATTAAATATAATCTATGTAAAATAACAAAAACGGCAGCACAATAATGTCCCAATACTTCTAGATTAGTTTGATTGGTTTCTTACATTTGTAGTTGAATTCGTAACCAGTAGCCCATAGCGCACATCGAATACAACTTTTTACCGGTAAGATGAAATGTCGAATAGGTTCGCAATTATACGCGATCTCCGAAGGCAATATATTTTCTTCCGCCGGCACCGCAACCAATGCTGTGTAAGGGGAATCCAGTGAAACTTGAACAATAAATACTACAAGAGACTTGGTAGTGATAAAAGCTGAGCAGTTTCAAAAGAAAAAGAGCCGAGGAAAGGAGAACGTGTGGAAAAAAAAAGTTGACCATAAATCATGCTATTTTTCAGGTTCTTTTACCACGGCCATAAAGTATTTCTATAAACACCCAGGCCGAAACCGCCGTTTGCCGACAGAGAGGGAATAAAGATGGAAACACAGGAGTAATTCCGCTTAAAGAGGAGCAAAGCGAGTCAAAAGGAAGAATTTATTATTGACATACATACACATAGTTAGCGAGAGATGAATTATGGCCAATTCTCCTCGCCGAACCTGAGCAAATAAAACCTGAAGACATTGGTTAGCTTTCGTAGTAAGGTCGGAGTTCTTTGAATTTCCCATAAAAATACGAGCAACAGCCATTGTGCGCAGTCAATGTCGTTTTACTGCTGTCGACATTGTTCCATTATTTAGTCATTGATTGTTTGCCTAGGTGACGGGTGTTAAATATGTGAATCACGTTTTGAGTAATACTGGAAAAAGGGATGCTTGGTTATGAAACCCGGTCTCGAACTATAAACTTCAAGATAAGAAAATAACACAGCCAATTTGTTCTTATAAAATGTATTCATTTCTATACAATTCCATTCTCATCAAGAATGGAAATATTGGTATCATGAGAACAAAAGTGTCACCCGATTGCCTTTTCTATGATCTTTGTAATAAACTTTGATAAAGCACGTTAGTGGTCAAGTACGGTGTTTTCAGGAAAAAAAAGAGAGAATAATTCGATTAACGTTCCAGCTTATGCGATTCATCATCAAAATATCGCTTCTAGCTTAAAACAGTTAATAGACCGATGGTTCGACTCCTCTTTTCCATTTTGGTTTTGACGTGCTCGATTTTCTGCTGCGTCAGGCAAACCCCTTGGAAAAAGTTTATGCTAGCAACCAGCAGCGGAGACGGATCAGTGCTAAAGGAAATAGGGGTGGGCACAAGTACAAAACTGAATATCTCATTTCAATTACCATCGTGATCACGATGATGTAGCACTCTCGTTTGTGTCTTCCTCCCCCTTTGATGGAACCCGAGAGGATGCCTACATGATGATCGACGTTTTCGGTCGCCGTCGCCGCCGACGCCGACGGGTGATGCCGATCCCGATTCGATCGCCCGCCCGTGTTGGCTGGTGATCAAAGAAAACCGGTCGTCTTCAATTAGTCTTGGAAATCATTGTTGCATCGATCGCAGGATGATGAGCAGAATTTTGTTTTGCTTGCTCATACTCCGATCTGGGTGAGAAGCTGCGTCGTTCAGGAATTGAAATTATCCGCTGAATGAGAAAATGCGGTGAGGAGGATTATCTATTTCAAAAGAGGGATTATTATTGATGGGCTTGCCATGTTGGATAATTGTCGGCAGCTTCCACCAGATATTACGCCTTGAAAGTATCCTGAATGTTGTTTGGAAGACCAAACTGTTAATTCACTTTGTAATTGATTTTGATTTGATTTTGTTTTGAGCAGTATAGTGGGATGTCGTGACTATCAGCTGACAGTACCCTGGGTAAAACTTTATTGTCACTCCCTGGTGCGACACGACATCAACGCGCATCACTACTCTGGTTCACAAATTGAAAGTAATTTTGTGGAACTGCATTCTGTGAGCTGACCAACTGACAGAAACAAAATTGCGTTGTGTATGCTTTGGATGTGAAGTAAGCGATTGTCGCGATAATTGAATTAGCTTTTAGTGTGCAGACCAAATGTCGACCAAATTTCTCAGCTGAATAAGTCTATTTCTAGCATGATTTTTGAAAACGTCGTATGTTCAAATGAGAGACTCTCTTTCATTACGCACTCTTTCACTAATATCGAAGCTAGTTTTGCATTTATTACAATATTTCCACCTCAGCGCGCTGGACAAAGCTATTTTCTTTAGATCTCTGTGAAAAAATCCGATGTAAAAGCTACCCTAAGGAAAGTTGTTTCCCTTGAAACCGTGCTTTGGCCCACTAGCCCAATTTTGAGTAAAACTACGTTTCTAGCACTAGCTAATTTACCTTAAGCCACGTACAAATAATTTGTCCAAAGTTGAATTTAATATGCTCAACATCGATTTTATTCAACCTAAAATTGAGAATTATGAAATTTTTTGTTATTGTGCTGAGCAACTCCGATTGGGTCGATTCGTTGCATGTTTCTTTATTTTTGACAACAATCATCTAAAATCCTGAAATCCATAAATCATAGAATCCCAAAATCCTAAAATTCTAAAATTTTAAAATTCTAAAATTCTAAAATTCTAAAATTCTAAAATTCTAAAATTCTAAAATTCTAAAATTCTAAAATTCTAAAATTCTAAAATTCTAAAATTCTAAAATTCTAAAATTCTAAAATTCTAAAATTCTAAAATTCTAAAATTCTAAAATTCTAAAATTCTAAAATTCTACAATTTTAAAATTCTAAATTCTAAAATTCTAAAATTTAAAATTTCTAAAATTCTAAAATTCTAAAATTCTAAAATTTAAAATTTAAAATTCTAAAATTCTAAAATTCTAAAATTCTAAAAATTCTAAAATTCTAAAATTTAAAATTTAAAATTCTAAAATTCTAAAATTTAAAATTTAAAATCTAAAATTCTAAAATTCTAAAATTCTAAAATTCTAAAATTTAAAATTCTAAAATTTAAAATTTAAAAATTTAAAATTCTAAATTTAAAATTCTAAAATTCTAAAATTTAAAATTCTAAAATTTAAAATTTAAAATTCTAAAATTCTAAAAATTCTAAAATTCTAAAATTTAAAATTCTAAAATTCTAAAATTTAAAATTTCAAAATTTAAAATTCTAAAATTCTAAAATTCTAAAATTTAAAATTCTAAAATTTAAAATTCTAAAAATTTAAAATTCTAAAATTCTAAAATTCTAAAATTCTAAAATTCTAAAATTCTAAAATTCTAAATTTAAAATTTAAAATTTAAAATTTAAATTTAAAATTTAAAATTCTAAAATTTAAAATTCTAAAATTTAAAATTCTAAAATTTAAAATTCTAAAATTCTAAAATTCTAAAATTCTAAAATTCTAAAATTCTAAAATTCTAAAATTTAAAATTTAAAAATTTAAAATTCTAAAATTTAAAATTTAAAATTCTAAAATTCTAAAATTCTAAAATTCTAAAATTTAAAATTCTAAATTCTAAAATTTAAAATTCTAAATTCTAAAATTTAAAAATTTAAAATTCTAAAATTTAAAATTCTAAAATTCTAAAATTTAAAATTCTAAATTTAAAATTTAAAATTCTAAAATTCTAAAATTCTAAAATTCTAAACTTCAAAAATTTAAAAATTCTAAAATTCTAAAATTCTAAAATTTAAAATTCTAAAAATTCTAAAATTTAAAATTTAAAATTTAAAATTTAAAATTTAAAATTCTAAAATTTAAAATTCTAAAATTTAAAATTCTAAAATTTAAAATTTAAAATTCTAAAATTCTAAAATTTAAAATTTAAAATTTAAAATTCTAAATTCTAAAATTCTAAAATTTAAAATTCTAAAATTTAAAATTCTAAAATTCTAAAATTCTAAAATTCTAAAATTCTAAAATTCTAAAATTTAAAATTTAAAATTCTAAAATTCTAAAATTTAAAATTCTAAAATTTAAAATTTAAAATTCTAAAATTTAAAATTCTAAAATTTAAAATTCTAAAATTTAAAATTTAAAATTTAAAATTCTAAAATTCTAAAATTCTAAAATTCTAAAATTTAAAATTCTAAAATTTAAAATTTAAAATTCTAAAATTTAAAATTCTAAAATTTAAAATTTAAAATTCTAAAATTTAAAATTCTAAAATTTTAAAATTCTAAATTTAAAATTCTAAAATTCTAAAATTTAAAATTTAAAATTCTAAAATTCTAAAATTCTAAAATTTAAAATTTAAAATTCTAAAATTTAAAATTCTAAAATTCTAAAATTCTAAAATTTAAAATTCTAAATTCTAAAATTTAAAATTCTAAAATTTAAAATTCTAAAATTCTAAAATTTAAAATTCTAAAATTTAAAATTTAAAAATTCTAAAATTCTAAAATTTAAAATTCTAAAATTCTAAAATTTAAAATTCTAAAATTTAAAATTTAAAATTCTAAAATTCTAAAATTCTAAAATTCTAAAATTCTAAAATTTAAAATTCTAAAATTTAAAATTCTAAAATTTAAAATTTAAAATTCTAAAATTCTAAAATTTAAAATTCTAAAATTTAAAATTTAAAAATTCTAAAATTTAAAAATTCTAAAATTCTAAATTCTAAAATTTAAAATTCTAAAATTCTAAAATTTAAAATTTAAAATTTAAAATTCTAAAATTTAAAATTCTAAAATTTAAAATTTAAATTTAAAATTCTAAAATTTAAAATTCTAAAATTCTAAAATTCTAAAATTTAAAATTTAAAATTCTAAAATTTAAAATTCTAAAATTCTAAATTTAAAATTCTAAAATTTAAAATTCTAAAATTTAAAATTTAAAATTCTAAAATTTAAAATTCTAAATTTAAAATTTAAAATTCTAAAATTCTAAAATTCTAAAATTCTAAAATTTAAAATTCTAAAATTTAAATTTAAAAATTTAAAATTTAAAATTTAAAATTTAAATTTAAAATTCTAAAATTTAAAATTCTAAAATTCTAAAATTCTAAAATTTAAAATTCTAAAATTCTAAAATTCTAAAATTTAAAATTTAAAATTTAAAATTTAAAATTTAAAATTCTAAAATTTAAAATTTAAAATTCTAAAAATTCTAAAATTTAAAATTTAAAATTCTAAAATTCTAAAATTTAAAATTCTAAAATTTAAAATTCTAAAATTTAAAATTCTAAAATTTAAAATTTAAAATTTAAAATTCTAAAATTCTAAAATTTAAAATTTAAAATTCTAAAATTTAAAATTTAAAATTTAAAATTCTAAAATTCTAAAAATTCTAAAATTTAAAATTTAAAATTCTAAAATTTAAAAATTTAAAATTCTAAAATTTAAAATTCTAAAATTCTAAAATTTAAAATTCTAAAATTTAAAATTTAAAATTTAAAATTCTAAAATTTAAAATTCTAAAATTTAAAATTCTAAAATTTAAAATTCTAAAATTTAAAATTCTAAAATTCTAAAATTTAAAAATTCTAAAATTTAAAATTCTAAAATTCTAAAATTCTAAAATTTAAAATTCTAAAATTTAAAAATTTAAAATTTAAAATTTAAAATTTAAAATTCTAAAATTTAAAATTCTAAAATTTAAAAATTTCTAAAATTTAAAATTCTAAAATTTAAAATTTAAAATTCTAAAATTCTAAAATTTAAAATTCTAAAATTTAAAATTCTAAAATTTAAAATTTAAAATTTAAAATTCTAAAATTCTAAAATTTAAAATTTAAAATTCTAAAATTTAAAATTTAAAATTTAAAAATTCTAAAATTTAAAATTCTAAAATTCTAAAATTTAAAATTCTAAAAATTTAAAATTCTAAAATTTAAAATTTAAAATTCTAAAATTTAAAATTCTAAAATTCTAAAATTCTAAAATTCTAAAATTCTAAAATTCTAAAATTCTAAAATTTAAAATTCTAAAATTCTAAAATTCTAAAATTTAAAATTCTAAAATTCTAAAATTCTAAAATTTAAAATTTAAAATTCTAAAATTTAAAATTCTAAAATTCTAAAATTTAAAATTCTAAAATTCTAAAATTTAAAATTCTAAAATTTAAAATTTAAAATTCTAAAATTCTAAAATTCTAAAATTTAAAATTTAAAATTCTAAAATTTAAAATTTAAAATTCTAAAATTCTAAAATTTAAAATTCTAAAATTTAAAATTCTAAAATTTAAAATTCTAAAATTCTAAAATTCTAAAATTCTAAAATTTAAAATTTAAAATTTAAAATTTAAAATTCTAAAATTTAAAATTCTAAAATTCTAAAATTCTAAAATTTAAAATTTAAAATTCTAAAATTTAAAATTCTAAAATTCTAAAATTTAAAATTCTAAAATTTAAAATTCTAAAAATTCTAAAATTCTAAAATTCTAAAATTTAAAATTTAAAATTCTAAAATTTAAAATTCTAAATTCTAAAATTCTAAAATTCTAAAATTTAAAATTCTAAAATTTAAAATTCTAAAATTTAAAATTCTAAAATTCTAAAATTTAAAATTCTAAAATTCTAAATTCTAAAATTCTAAAATTCTAAAATTCTAAAATTTAAAATTTAAAATTTAAAATTCTAAAATTCTAAAATTCTAAAATTCTAAAATTTAAAATTCTAAAATTCTAAAATTCTAAAATTCTAAAATTCTAAAATTCTAAAATTCTAAAATTCTAAAATTTAAAATTCTAAAATTTAAAATTCTAAAATTTAAAATTTAAAATTTAAAATTCTAAAATTCTAAAATTTAAAATTCTAAAATTCTAAAATTTAAAATTCTAAAATTCTAAAATTCTAAAATTCTAAAATTCTAAAATTCTAAAATTCTAAAATTTAAAATTCTAAAATTTAAAATTTAAAATTCTAAAATTCTAAAATTTAAAATTCTAAAATTCTAAAATTCTAAAATTCTAAAATTCTAAAATTTAAAATTCTAAAATTTAAAATTCTAAAATTCTAAAATTTAAAATTTAAAATTCTAAAATTTAAAATTTAAAATTTAAAATTCTAAAATTCTAAAATTTAAAATTCTAAAATTTAAAATTTAAAATTCTAAAATTTAAAATTTAAAATTCTAAAATTTAAAATTCTAAAATTCTAAAATTCTAAAATTTAAAATTTAAAATTTAAAATTCTAAAATTTAAAATTCTAAAATTCTAAAATTTAAAATTTAAAATTCTAAAATTTAAAATTCTAAAATTTAAAATTTAAAATTCTAAAATTCTAAAATTTAAAATTTAAAATTCTAAAATTCTAAAATTTAAAATTCTAAAATTTAAAATTCTAAAATTTAAAATTCTAAAATTCTAAAATTTAAAATTTAAAATTCTAAAATTCTAAAATTTAAAATTCTAAAATTTAAAATTCTAAAATTCTAAAATTTAAAATTCTAAAATTCTAAAATTTAAAATTCTAAAATTCTAAAATTTAAAATTCTAAAATTTAAAATTCTAAAATTCTAAATTTAAAATTCTAAAATTCTAAAATTCTAAAATTCTAAAATTTAAAATTCTAAAATTTAAAATTCTAAAATTCTAAAATTCTAAAATTTAAAATTCTAAAATTTAAAATTCTAAAATTTAAAATTCTAAAATTCTAAAATTCTAAAATTTAAAATTTAAAATTTAAAATTTAAAATTTAAAATTTAAAATTCTAAAATTCTAAAATTCTAAAATTTAAAATTCTAAAATTTAAAATTCTAAAATTTAAAATTTAAAATTCTAAAATTTAAAATTCTAAAATTCTAAAATTCTAAAATTTAAAATTTAAAATTCTAAAATTTAAAATTCTAAAATTCTAAAATTCTAAAATTTAAAATTCTAAAATTCTAAAATTCTAAAATTCTAAAATTCTAAAATTCTAAATTCTAAAATTCTAAAATTCTAAAATTTAAAATTTAAAATTTAAAATTCTAAAATTCTAAAATTTAAAATTTAAAATTCTAAAATTCTAAAATTTAAAATTCTAAAATTCTAAAATTTAAAATTCTTAATTTCTTAAATTTAGAAATTCTAAAATTCTAAAATTCTAAAATTCTAAAATTTAAAATTTAAAATTTAAAATTTAAAATCTAAAATTCTAAAATTCTAAATTTAAAATTTAAAATTCTAAAATTCTAAATTCTAAAATTTAAAATTTAAAATTCTAAAATTCTAAAATTCTAAAATTCTAAAATTCTAAATTTAAAATTCTAAAATTTAAAATTCTAAAATTCTAAAATTCTAAAATTCTAAAATTCTAAAATTCTAAAATTTAAAATTTAAAATTTAAAATTTAAAATTTAAAATTCTAAAATTCTAAAATTCTAAAATTTAAAATTTAAAATTTAAAATTTAAAATTTAAAATTTAAAATTCTAAAATTTAAAATTTAAAATTTAAAATTCTAAAATTCTAAAATTTAAAATTTAAAATTTAAAATTTAAAATTCTAAAATTCTAAAATTTAAAATTCTAAAATTCTAAAATTTAAAATTTAAAATTCTAAAATTTAAAATTCTAAAATTCTAAAATTTAAAATTTAAAATTTAAAATTCTAAAATTTAAAATTCTAAAATTTAAAATTCTAAAATTTAAATTCTAAAATTCTAAAATTTAAAATTTAAAATTCTAAAATTCTAAAATTCTAAAATTTAAAATTTAAAATTCTAAAATTCTAAAATTTAAAATTTAAAATTTAAAATTCTAAAATTCTAAAATTTAAAATTCTAAAATTTAAAATTTAAAATTCTAAAATTTAAAATTTAAAATTTAAAATTCTAAATTCTAAATTCTAAAATTTAAAATTCTAAAATTTAAAATTCTAAAATTCTAAAATTTAAAATTCTAAAATTTAAAATTTAAAATTAAAATTCTAAAATTCTAAAATTTAAAATTCTAAAATTTAAAATTCTAAATTTAAAATTTAAAATTTAAAATTTAAAATTCTAAAATTCTAAAATTCTAAAATTCTAAAATTCTAAAATTTAAAATTTAAAATTCTAAAATTCTAAAATTCTAAAATTCTAAAATTCTAAAATTTAAAATTTAAAATTTAAAATTTAAAATTTAAAATTCTAAAATTTAAAATTTAAAATTCTAAAATTTAAAATTCTAAAATTCTAAAATTTAAAATTTAAAATTCTAAAATTCTAAAATTTAAAATTCTAAAATTTAAAATTCTAAAATTCTAAAATTCTAAAATTCTAAAATTCTAAAATTTAAAATTCTAAAATTCTAAAATTTAAAATTCTAAAATTCTAAAATTCTAAAATTCTAAAATTCTAAAATTTAAAATTCTAAAATTCTAAAATTTAAAATTCTAAAATTTAAAATTTAAAATTTAAAATTTAAAATTCTAAAATTCTAAAATTCTAAAATTCTAAAATTCTAAAATTCTAAAATTCTAAAATTCTAAAATTCTAAAATTCTAAAATTCTAAAATTCTAAAATTCTAAAAATTCTAAAATTCTAAAATTCTAAAATTCTAAAATTCTAAAATTCTAAAATTCTAAAATTCTAAAATTCTAAAATTCTAAAATTTCAAAATTCTAAAATTCTAAAATTCTAAAATTCTAAAATTCTAAAATTCTAAAATTCTAAAATTCTAAAATTCTAAAATTCTAAAATTCTAAAATTCTAAAATTCTAAAATTCTAAAATTCTAAAATTCTAAAATTCTAAAATTCTAAAATTCTAAAATTCTAAAATTCTAAAATTCTAAAATTCTAAAATTCTAAAATTCTAAAATTCTAAAATTCTAATTCTAATTCTAATTTCTGAAATTCTAAAATTCTAAAATTCTAAAATTCTAAAATTCTAAAATTCTAAAATTCTAAAATTCTAAAATTCTAAAATTCTAAAATTCTAAAATTCTAAAATTCTAAAATTCTAAAATTCTAAAATTCTAAAATTTAAAAATTTAAAATTCTAAAATTCTAAAATTTAAAATTTAAAATTCTAAAATTCTAAATTCTAAAATTCTAAAATTCTAAAATTCTAAAATTCTAAAATTCTAAAATTCTAAAATTCTAAAATTCTAAAATTCTAAAATTCCAAAATTTAAAAATTCTAAAATTCTAAAATTCCAAAATTTAAAATTCCTAAATTCTTAAATTTCTAAAATTCTAAAATTCTAAAATTCTAAAATTCTAAAATTCTAAAATTCTAAAATTTAAAATTCTAAAATTTAAAATTCTAAAATTCTAAAATTTAAAATTCTAAAATTTAAAATTCTAAAATTCTAAAATTCTAAAATTCTAAAATTCTAAAATTCTAAAATTCTAAAATTCTAAATTCTAAAATTTAAAATTTAAAATTCTAAAATTCTAAAATTCTAAAATTCTAAAATTTAAAATTCTAAAATTCTAAAATTCTAAAATTCTAAAATTCTAAAATTCTAAAATTCTAAAATTCTAAAATTCTAAAATTCTAAAATTCTAAATTCTAAAATTCTAAAATTTAAAATTCTAAAATTCTAAAATTTAAAATTCTAAAATTCTAAAATTCTAAAATTTAAAATTCTAAAATTTAAAATTTAAAATTCTAAAATTCTAAAATTCTAAAATTCTAAAATTCTAAAATTAAAATTCTAAAATTCTAAAATTCTAAAATTCTAAAATTCTAAAATTCTAAAATTCTAAAATTCTAAAATTCTAAAATTCTAAAATTCTAAAATTCTAAAATTCTAAAATTCTAAAATTCTAAAATTCTAAAATTCTAAAATTCTAAAATTCTAAAATTCTAAAACCTCTAACCCTAAAATCCCAAAATCCTCTAATCCTAAAATCCGTTTTAAATCATCCAAACTAAATCAATGGACAAAATAAATACTTCAAATGGTTTAAAACTTCCAAAAATTGAGTAAGGTTCAACAGGAACATCTATTGAATAAAGTACAAAAAAAATCTACCGATTTTCCACATTAAAACAATTTATTACTCACAAGCAGAGCTTATCACAGCGAGTTTGCAAAAAGCATTAATAAATTACCAAAGAGCTGTGCCCTCCAACATTTGATCTCGGGCAGCACAACAAACAGCGGAGGAGGAAGGCATACATCTTATGACAAATGGTTCAAACCATTTCGTTTCACTTTTTAACTCGGTGAACATCAGAACGCATCTAAGCTGAACCGAAACGACCTATGAGCAGAAGTAAAAATTGTAAATTGTCACATAAATCAATGTAAATTATTCCGATGTCTGTCTTCTCTCAACAGATTCATAAATAATTTCACTAAATTCGTTTCATTCCTCGTGCGGTCGAGGCCTCTGTCGGCTGTGCTGTCGGAATCGGCACAGGCCCTGGGAATGACAACGATGCTAACGAACATCACAAGCACTGCTGAAACTGAAACTGATGAAGGCTGGTGTAACTGATGAGTGTCAGTTTGTTCTACACCCTGAGATGGTGCTGGGCGGCTGGCTGGCTGTCATCGGTATCCTCGGTCGTATATTCAATTTATAGGTTTCCAAGATCTTACGCTCCATCCGTAGCGATACAACTCTTGCAGCACTTGTGCACGGAAAGATCAGCACACTGCCGACAGCTTCTTCAGGATCCGTCCCTTGCCAGGAACGAGTAGTGCGGCCAAGATAGCTGATATAAATGGCTGTCGTTCGGTGGTGGTAGTTTATTTTCTAAATTTACCATGATTTATTGAAGAAACTTGCTCAGTCGAACCTGGATGTGCTACTAGCGTATGCGTGAAACAAATGATTTAATGAAGGAAGTTCTTCATACTGGTAAACAATTATGTGTGGCTAAAATAGGCATCAACGATGTCCAATAGACGATGTGTTTTGCTAACGATTTTAGGGAACTTTTATCATAAATTTCCGAAAACAAGAAATTATTAGGAAATAATCTTAAGGGTGGGAAATTCTGGATTCGGCGAATTACAACCTCAGAAGAATAAAATATTTGTTATTGCTTTTTTTTTTGTTTTAATTCATAGTCTTCAGCAACAAAATAGAGTTTCAAATTTTCTTTGCCGAATTCTAGAGACATTGAGATGTAAATCCGGACATAGCAGATTCAATGTGTATGTTTGCACGTTTTTTTATGATTTTTAGTTGTCTTTATAATTTAATAGTTCGAATCGAATTTTTATTTATTTACACATAGGAAGATCATCAAAGCGTATTTTTGATATTTTTACGATTTATCTGATGTAACGCCAACCGTCGTTATGGTCATTCTACATACCGCCAGGGCTGTCACTCCGATTGTCCATTCAGATGAAGAACAAAAGTTAGCAGTGTAGCTTTTCATCTCGCCGCCACCACTGCAGCACTATTTGCACGAAGAGGAAGAGCTGCCACAAGAAACAAGATGTTCTGAAACATAACACACAGAGAGTGCACTCAGTTGACAGCTATATAGACATCTCTGTTGAATAATTGCTGCCTTCTTGCTTATGATGTTTGCTGGCTACTCATCCGCACGTCTGTCACATGCCATCTTCTGGTGCAACGCGACGACCAACGTAGATTACAAATTAATCTCGGCCAATAGACTGGGAGCCCCGGCGATCCACAGTCGGGGTGCACGCAGCCTGTAATGCAACGTTCATCGGTGCAGGGCCCATGCTCGCTTCTCTCCCGTGCGACTCCTAGCGGCACATGTCGATGTATTATGATTACCCACATATTGCCGGCTGGTCAAGGCACATAATTCATTTCCAGATCATCAAGAACCTACCCAAGTCGTGCGGGGACCATTGGCAATGGACAAGCATGATTTATAATAATTGACCATAAATCTAATCGCTTACACTGGTAAAAGCATGTACAAGTGTTAGAAATGTGCTGTTACTTGATAATGTGGTAAAGAAATACTTGTTTCAAGATTCTGGTTTAGTCAATGTATTATTTATGGTTAACAATTAATGCAATGGAAATGCGTTGTATATAGAAAAGACTTGACAAAACCTCTGCTAGCAATAAAACCATTGATAAAATTGCTAGTGGTCACGTTAGAAGTAAAGCTTGAGGCCCAAGGAATTGGTTCATTATGAACAAATTATTTCAATTGTCATTTGTCTCAGTAATAATTTAATCACAAACTTATGGATAATTCAAGAATCCGGGGTGTTTAAAAACATTTTTTTTTTCAAAGATTTTTTCATTATTCGTCTCTTGAGTTGGATCAGTTGGTGTAAAGTAGCGATGCTCAGGGAAGTTATCAAACTTGTTTGGAACCATGCATTTTATCGCAAAAATCGTAAAAATCACAAATATGTTATATGGAATGCATGGATCATTCTTTTTAAGCGTGGATTTCAAATATTGGGGCAATTGCGCTCTAACATCTATCTGACGATTAAAATAAGTATAAAGTTCCTTAAAATAAAATTCAACATAGTGATGATAATTGTAATTCGCATTTCGGTTTGTTTCATTCTAAGATCAAACATTCCGACTGCCGAAAAAAAAACAATCAAGTGGACATCAACTCAAAATCCCAGCATAATGACAGTTTCCATTTTTCAAACACAATGACCAGAATGTCACAATACTTCATCATCGCGTATTTGCTTTTACTTCACTGTCATGACCTTAAATATAAATTTTGTCGTTTTGCACTTCCCGGCGAGCAACTGAAAAACGGCAAGCCCCTCTGGTTCCCATTTCCAAGACCGCATGATTGGAAACACGGACGGATGCGTCCCCGGTGACGAGCTGCCACAGACGGAGGCCGCGGCCGAAAAATTGAATGAAACATGACTTGAATTTGTGCGCCAAAAGAATGTGTCCGTCGTCTTTGCCTCCATCCGTCACATGTCAAACAAGATGAATGACTGACAATTTCAAGAATGATTTGAAAGAATTCCTGCTCCCTTTTTCCTCCGGGTCGCACACTTGCTGAGAGCACAATAAGCCGATTAACAAGCGATTCTTCATGCTGACAACTGAACCGACTCTGCGTGACGGGTTCAAGACGAACGGCAAAGAGGATTTTGCTTGAACTTGCCCAAACCGAAGAGCAAAGGAACTCAACACCGCACCGAGGAAACAAAACAGAAGCTCCAAATTAGAAATCCGAGGGAAAGTGCTAAGTGGTTGTGATTCTTACGTCGAAGCCGAAGGAAGGGGCAGACATGTGCTTGTAAATGCATTTCTTCAAAGTTCAAGCTGGTTTATGATTTTCACTCGATACATAAAAAGCATCCAACTATGAAACCAGGAATTTCTTTTCGAATGTGTTTTTGAGCGACGCAGCCTGAGAAGGAATTGAAAAGAAAGCAATTATCAGAAACTGTTCAGCATAAACGATTTTCTAAGGATAAGACGATCATAGTGTGGAAATCAATATGTAATCATGCGGTAAATTGTAAAACTGGAATCGTATTAAGGTTGAGCAAAGAAATTGTGAGGCTGGTGGAAACCATACATTACGGAATATCGAGTTTTAATTTCGATTTCTGATTAATCTGGATGGAATCTGGTTTTACCGAAAGTAAAAACATAGAAAAAATGTTGGGACTTCCCGCGCTGCCGGCCGGTTTACAAATTATCTTAGACAAGATCGGGTAGTCAACCTTGATGGAAACTTTGGTCGCATACTGATATGGAAAGAAGGTTTGCTTGCCTCCGTCTATTTACTAAAAAACTGCAGCTCATACATTATCCATTTAGCTGAATGCCCCTAGGCCGAAAGTTGTTTGGCCGAACAGACCATTAGGCCAAAAGTCATTTGGCCGAAGGGTCGTTTTGCCGAAAGGGTCGTTTGGCCGAAAGGGTCGTCATTTGGCCGAAAGATTCATTTAGCCGAAAGAGTAATTTGGCCGAAGAAGACATTTGGCCGAAAAAGACATTTGTAGACGTCTCACTTCTCACTCCTAATTTTCACTTGTCAAATGTCCTGTTCGACCAAATGTCCTATTCTGTCAAATGACCCTTTCGGCCATGGCCCATTCTCTAAAGACCCTCTCGGCCAAATGAGTTTCGGTGAGATGGGTTTAGTTAGATGGGTTCGGTTAGATGGGTTCGGCCTAGTGGCATTTGGCCAAATGGCTTTCGGCCGAATGAGTTTCGGCCAAACGACCCTTTCCCAAGTTATATTTAGTGTGCAGCAGCTCTTTATGTTTGTTCAATCGAAATCCGTAGTATAAGATTTCATTTTGTGCGGTTTCGAGTCAGTGAAGTTATTTAAATGGTGTTACATTTAGTCAATTGTTCATATTGGAACTGAAATACTTGTATGCTGAGGCTTCCATTTACATCCTATCAGAAATAACCTAATCCAGAAAAAGAATTAGAAAACCACACTAACGTGAGTTTTGGCATATTCCATATAACAATTATAATCAATAGCAGTGGCGCCGGGAGTGGGTGGGACAAGTAGGACATGTCCTACGCATGAAAATATCTGGGTAGGACAGTCGAAGCATTGTCCTACCCATGATTATGGTAAGAACATACCATATGAATAACTAAAAGATCTACTATTATCAATACTGTTTCAATTTCTAGATATTAAAAAAATCTTTCAAACATTTCAAAGGGCAGGTTCGACTAGTATTTCATAAATATTCTATCTATCTCAAATGAATTAAATTATAGACACTTCCGAAGGAAGGTTCAAAAAATGAATATTCTTTCAGGGGTTCTGACGGGAATCCTCCAAGGATTCCGATGAGAAACTTTTAGTGATTCCGACGGGAATTTTCCAGATATTCCGTAGGTAATGTTCCAGGGATATAGAAGCAAATTGTAGAAGGATTCCAAAGCAATCTGTCGAGGGATCCCGAAGTAAATCGTCTAGGGACTTCGAAATATTCTTCTAGGGATTCCGAAATTAATCTTCCAGCGGTTCCGAAGAGAATCCTCCAGGGATGCTGAAGCAAATCGTCAAGGAGTTCCGAAAAAATCTCCGAACGATTCCGAAACAAATCTTCGAGAGAATCAACGAGAGATTCTTTAACAAATCTTCCATGAATTATGAAGGGTATCCCCCACAGATTCCCAAGAGTATCCCTCAGCGATACTGAAAGGAATCCAGTGTGAATTCTTTTGGATTCCGGTTGGAATACTTCAATGATTCTGGAAGAAATTCTGCAGAGATCTTCAGAGAGAATTCTTCTCGGATTCTGATGGGAATTCCTCTCGGATTCTGTGATGAGAATCTCTTTTGGATGCTGATGGGAATTATGGCGATGATTATGCTTTATTCTTTAATGCTGCTGGGCAAGCGGAATTCTGCTGGAAAACTGTCACTCCTGTCCGTGATGGATGACCACATGCCTTTGACTGCTGGCGAAGTACCACGATTGCTTCAAATTTCAGTTATGTCACTCATGTTTGTATGTATGCACGGCAGCTTCGACTTCGCTAATTGAATTCTGTAGGAATCATAAATATACCTACGTTTGCATGCAATCTTAGAAGTTACAAAGAAATAAGTCTAAAATTCGGAGTTACATAATTCTTGAGATGTATGAAAACCCGTAAATAGTACTGAACACCTCGAAAGATTCTTGGACGATCATAAGCATTCCTGGTAGATCGTAACGATGTTTCTGGAGATTTCTAAAGGTATGAATGAATTAGTGATTAAAAACATTTAATAGTCGTAGGGAGTACCATAACTTATCTAAGGATGTCCGAAAAATCTCCTGTAATTCAAGAGGATCTGTGGAAAGTTCCTGAAATTCTTCCAAAGTATTCCATACATTTGATACTCCAGTAATAGGCAATGCTCAGCTTTGCCTTCATTTTCTTATATAAGTAAATTCAAGTTTCAACGTTTCTCTATTTTTGTCTAGAAAATGTATTTTCGACGTGTGAGAGGAAAATACATACATGGTAATAAGTTTTTTCGTCAACTTTGTCATTTCTCTTTTTTGATTATTTTTTGTCCTACCCACGTCTTGGGACGTGGCCGCGCCTCTGATCAATAGTATATCATACAAACTTTTTAACCGTTCGATGATAACAACGCGCCAAAGAAACGGACTGCGTTTTCATGTCCAATCGGCCATTACGTTCCAAGGCTATTGACAGAACTTTGTTTTTTTTTTTTTTCAACGGAAACTGTGAAAAAGATTTCAAATTAGATTGTTTTCACAGGCTGCGTAGCATTTGAATAAATGCCAACAAATGTTTCTGGTTGCCTTGAATGGGGTCTTCAATGGCCTCTCCAAGAACATCTACATTTTCGTCTACGCGGACGACATCCTGCCTGTGGCCGTCGGAGACATTTCAGCGCGAACGAGCATCGGAACCCAAACAGCGGTAAGTACAGTTCATCGGTGGGCCGGCTTCACCTTGTTGGTCGGAAAAAGTGGTAGCCGATCCCAAACAGAAAACTTGTCAAGGTCCTCGGAGTCTCCATCGACCAGAGACTGACCTTCTCGTTATTCTGGCTGGATTCGGCTGACGCTATAGCCTAGGCCAAAAAAGATCGTCAGCCAGGATTGGGAAAACCAATAATAGGCGGCTTCTAGGTCCACGAATCTATGAAAGATCGAAGGATCTACGGCACACTAGAACATCATGCCCATACTCAAGGATTAACAAGTCATCTCCCGCCTCCACACCTAATTTTCACATAATTTCGGGTTTAGTCCCTGCGGGACCATTTATAAATTTGCGAGATACAAACTTCAGTGGAACACGTGGTTCGCCGATGTCAAGTTTGACATTCCTCGATCCAGCTACGGAATGCCGACGAACATACATATGCCTTGTCTGCCGATACCACTAGCCTATCCCCCTTCCCGACTAGAAGGTCTGATAAAAAATATTTCAATATAATATGTTATTATGTTATACTAAATTTTTATAACAAAATTTGTTAGAAACATGGTGCAGGATGTTGTTAAAATATCTAAATTTCTATCAAAAATTACTCTACTTGAAACAAAAAAACTATCAAAAAACTAATTTTGTTACAATTACATCATAAAAATAACATATTTTGTTAGAAATTTAAAACAAAATCAGATACAAAATATATTGTTTACATCTATTTAAATTTCCTACTGTTGGGCCATTTGGTGTTAAGCATTTCTTGAATCATATTATGATGAAATCCTGTTACAACATTTGAAAGATAATGGCTGCTAAGAACAAAATTGTTTCAAAATATGTTATAAATATCATAATGTGTTAAAATTGTGTTAATTTTTTGTTATGTTTTTCTAGTCGGGTTATTTGCTTCATCTTCTATATAATAAAAATGAAATGGTCTGTGTTCGTATCCGCATAACTCGAAAACAGCTGGATGGATTTTATTCATTCCTTCATTAGTTATATTCGTTACAGTTTCCGACGGGTTTATATGATATTTCCTCAGTCGAAAATCATTAGTGAAGTTGAGTAAACCGTGAAAAACTAAAATAAAGATTCGTATGGGAATTTCGAATGGGCAGCTCGCAACGCGTATTTTCGCCTACTATGCAGGACAACGTCTGCCGGGTCCACTAGTCAAAAATAAAAGGCTGTATCACCAGATCTAGTCCAGATTGGATCCCCCTATCGTGATTGATGTCTTTTGTTTTATATTTTCGCCCAGCTTCAATCTTCAACCAAATTTTAATGTTTTTCAAGTTGAGTTGTTCCAATTTGCTTTGTTAGTTGTTATGTATTGTGTCTTTTGCTTGTGGAATGTTCTTTAGATGGACCTGAGGGTCGCTGCTAGCAGCCCCCTGCCCTGCAAATTTCTCCCTTAGCACTGGCGATATCATGACAGGTGAGTAACTGTAGTCGGAAATAAAGGTAAAAAATGCCGATACGGTGAATGCTTCTTGAATTCATAACAGGTAATTATTGTTAAATTGAGTCAAAAACAAAAACAAACATTTGGAGTGCGAAGCGAATAGACATATAAACGACATAGAATAAGCTGAAATAAAATATTTGTGAATGTTATTGATATATGAGCAATTTTTTTATAATGGATATGCGAAATCCATGTCTCTAAAGTGCGTTTTAGACATCTCTCATATATTTTTGCCTTCTTCGTACATTCAAATTGTACCGAAAGGATTGACTGAGAAAATGTCTGTCTGCCATGTGTAATGTGTATGTGTGCGCACAAAAGTTAAGAAAACATTAGCCATCTATTCATATCAAGTTTTCCGCGAGCGGTAATGGCCGCACGTAAGGATATGCGGTATTTAAAAAAAATCGTGGCTCGAAACGAAATTCCCTATGGTGAAATCAGATTTTTTGAATTCGTTTTGTTTCGTTAAATTCCAAAACTTTCGTCAGAAAAAAACTAAATTTAAACGAAATGAAGCGGAATTTCGTAAAACATTTAAACCAATACAAAACTTTATCTAATTCTAAAAATTCCGAGTGAGCCGCTAAATAAAACCATAAAGGTTGTATTCAATATTATAAAATATTATTTTTCTTCTATTTCCCTCCACTATACACTTCCATTTTGAATCAATAAGTACGTTTTTTGATTTCTATTATAAAATCTCCTCAGCGTGTTATTAGAAATGTTGAAACAGCAAATTGAATACGTATTTGTTGGTGTAAAACAACATTTGCTGAGTCCGTCAATATATAATACTATGGGTCGTCGAACACTGGCGGAAAAAACATTTTGATTTCCATAAGTTTTGCCTTATGAAACCATATAAATTCATTAATTTTTATTTCATAAGGTACCGACGAAAGCCATAAGTCTGCCTTATGAAATTCATTGACATTTCTTGTGAAAATCAATCATAAGGTAGTCTTATGAATGGGGAATGTTCATTTCAACGTTCATCCTGGTGAAAAAATTAAAAACAGTTGTCAAACAAAAATGGATTGCTTTTGCCATCTTTTTTAGAAACTTTGAGCGAACTTTGCTAATTATTCGCAACCGCTAGATCATAAGTAAGTATAGGTTCAAGTATAGACCTTGGAATAGCTACGGAATATAATATGAATTTATTTGAAGATTTTATTGCAGAACAATTTGTATACATGGTTGGGATCAATCACCGGAAAAGCATCCTGGTTAGATTCGTATATTTCTACAGACATGTACAAATATACATCCGTTTCCATGCGGGCAATTAAATTCGAGATTGGACCAGCATTCTCTATAAAAATGTCGTGGCGGCTCTCTTCAAGCCAGTGAACCATAGGTTGGAATTTGTAATGACCACGGAAGTCCTAGAGAGACATAACCTCGAAACTGCAAACAGCCACTGGAATCAGGCAACGGTATGCTGATCGATCAAATCCCTCTACATCTAAACAGATAACACTGAACCAACAACACAACGCCACAATACACGGTTCAGTCACTCTAGGTCGTACCGCGGCGGTCGTCGAACATTGTTGATGACGGATAGTTTTGGGCGCAGTTTAACCATCACCAGATAGTGGTCAGAGTCGATGTTAGCGCCACGATATGTCCTGACGTTGATAATGTCGTAGCCCTCCATCAATCAGAACGTGGTCGATTCGTGATTCTGTCTGCAGTGGTGATCTCCAGGTGTACCGATACGGGAGGCTGTGTTGGAAGTAGGTGCTGCGAATGGCCATTTTCTTGGACGCTTTGATGATCAGCCGCCCTAACAAGGAGAACAGACACTGTTGTGAGCCGAACCTGACATGGAGAACAGACGCTCAGTAAGTTTTGCACCTCCGGAGAGGAGCAAACCCCCTCTTCCCTGTCAGCATACGACCAAAGTTCTCACCGGGGTTGGTTACCCGATCTTCCCTAAGGTTGCTCGTATCCCGGCCAGCACCACGGGGAGGTAGGGATAGGAGTTGCTGGATAAGAGGCTAAGGACCGCGAGATGGGGTCTATTTTATTCCTTCAGGTACGCGAAGTACCAATGGTACGCTTTACCCAGCAATTGCCGTGCCTCCGTTATTATCATCGGATTGAGGCATTGGGACTCTTTACGTTGTTTACGTAAGTATTATGCGATAAAAATGATTATAAAGTGTTGCAATTAGAATTTGATATGCGCGCAATCTTCAAATTGAATCCATGTTTACAGAGATTTTAATTTAGAATTTTTCTTTCTGCAGATACTTTCGTTGTCTACGAATGGATTCCTGGCCACTCATTTCTACAGGATCCTCCTTGTTGTTTCGTGATGACCATCAATAGAGAAGCAATGTCGCTAGAATCAAATATCGACAATCAAGAAATGGGTCAAATGGTTAAAAAAATGTCCAATCCATAGTTGATATTGATTATTCGATCAAAACGGACGAGCAGTAACACAGCCATTACCATCAATTGATTTTAATTTGATTTTTTTTTCGTTTCGTACTTAATTTCAATTTAATTTTTCATTTTATTTGTACCTTTTGATAATTTAATTAATGTTTAACATAGATATTAGTTCAACTGAATAGATCTGAATCCTTATATGCTACGTACATCCGAAAATTGTTCTTATGTTTCCATGTGTTCAACAAAAATATTTTCTTGCTGTGATCATAAGAATTCCATTACACAGACTTATGAAATTTCATAAGGTGGCTCTATGGATTTCTATGGCGATCTTATGAAAAACAAATGTATTCATTTAGTTCAAATTCATCCAAAGTTCATCCCATTTCATAAATCTACCATATGATTTTCATTCCTTTTCCTTGTGGCTAAATTTCATAAGGCAAGTTAATGAACTTCGGAAGGTTTTTTACGGCAGTGAACTTAAATTGAGAGTAATTCGGAAAGAGAGAAAGCTTTTATGAAAAGAGAAAAACTAAAATACTAAATTTTACGTATCTTAGCATTCAACTCTATTTTGCATCTGCTAAAACTTTTCAATTTATATATCTGCTTTCCGATCAGATTTTATGATGTACGAGAGTTAAAACAACTTTGCAAACAATTGTCTCCGTTAGAGAACTATCCGAATGATGATTTATTAATGTTCATCTCTGGATACGATATTATAGAGATAAAAAGGATTTTTTTCATAAGACTGCCTAACAACGAAAATTGGTGCTGGTTGACTGTTGAAATTATTAACACAGGGTGCGGAATTTTAGACATTATGTACAGATTTGATAGTTACAAATGAAAATATGTCGAATTAGATGCATTTTTGAGTACCGTTGTGACGCAAATCCCGAGCATGACTCATATTCCAAACAATGGCGTTCCATTGTCCCAAAACTAAAAAACTAATTGATTTCATTGATCGTATTAAACTGGAGAATGAAAACTGAATGTATGGGGATTGGCATCAAGACATTCTTTATCATAATATTTATTATCATAAATATCATAATCTGAATAGGCTATTAGAGTGTAAGTGCTTGTAATATGAATGAGAAAAATATAACTTTGTCTAACAGGACATTGCTCAAAAACCGACGTGAGAGCTCAAGTGTCATGCAAAAGACATCTTGCCAAATGGCACGTGAATTTTACATTTACTGTTGTACTGTTCGAGTTAAATTAAGGACGAAAAATCTTAAAATAAATACTAGGTCTTCATGGAAAATGTGGATCTAATCAATCAAAATACATTTGAACAATGAATATAACTGAACATCGAAAAATATATCTACGTCCTATTATTGTTGTTTTTTCATAAAAATGAAATAGCAGTTATTTAGCACATAAGATGTTTCTTTTTGTCTTGTACATAATAAACGAATTGGATTGTGTTTGTATACGAATAACTTGAAAACTGCTGATTGGGTTTTGGTATTCTCTTGGTTTACAATATATTTTCGAATAGAAAAGGTTGGGCAGTTCACAACGCGCCTTTTTTCCCTATTATTTTTATCGTCTGTAAAATGGGATCCAGAAGCGTTTCGGAACGATCCGCTCTTCTAAGTGAATATATGGAAGTGGATTTTCAGTTTGTTAAAAAAAATCCCATGCCAATATTTCTCTGATATTGTCGGAGTTCTTCCAAGGCGCACTAAACGCCTGTAAAAAGAATCATTTTTTGCACAAAATAACGCGTTAACGTTGAATAACGTGTCAATAAAGTTATTATTGACAAAACGTATCAAATATTTCTCTGACCACTAATCGATTACATTCTTTATCAAATGAGGGCACAAATAGATAAGAATATTACTTTATGTGCTTTTCTCGAGCAAAATATCACAAAGAAAACAAAATCGTTCAATTTAAAACGATTGATCAAAAATTACGCGGAAAAAGAGTCTGCTTCTGGAGTTCATTTTGAAAACTGGCTAGGTGCGGTGAAAAATAAAGTGGCCATCAAATCCGGAAGGAAGTTCCTGATTCAAATAGTTCGCGGTTTATTGATCTGCTGCGAATTAGTAATACCGTTGCGTTGGTATCTCCCGGTACCGTATTGGAAATTAAAGTTCTAACTGAAGTCATTCTGATGCTAAGTTTCTAGTCGTCACACTTCACGAATATTCGCAAAGCAGGATTTTAAATTTCCTCACATTTTCCACATATAGTTTTTACTGTCTTACTTATCACAACCACTTTCGCTCCTTCTCCAGCCACAATTCTGAAGTGCTCCGGCAGAAAAGTTGAATCCATTTTGGAACATTTCAAGCAAGCCTGCACACCTAAAAATAATCATGTAATTTTAGGTGCTGTGACACCGACATATACGAGCGTCATTTTTGACGTAAAATTAGGTGGTACTTTAATTTTACATAACAACTTTATTGACAAAAAAATTTATTGATCAGAACGAGAATCGAACATAAGTCCGCTGAGTGAGAGCCCAGCACGCTACCACTCAGCTATCTCCGTTTCTTGAAAGAGGGATGATCGAAGTAAAACTGGTTCCACGATTTGCACTGAACAAGTATTTCACTGCATCAAGTCATTAACTGCTTGTGCGTTAGGTGCGTTGCAGCGGGTGCTGTGTTTAGGTTCCATGACATGTAATTTTAAATTATCTGACATTGAAAAATATACGATTATGTTTATGTCATGTGGTTTTGTGTCATTTTATTGAAATACATCACCTGTAATATTCATAATTTTTTAATCAATATTTTTTAGTATTTCCCCTATGCCCTATTAAGAAAACTAAATACATGCTCATAACCCACGCAAAAGAAAGTAATAAAAAATAAACGACTTGTGAAATAATCGTAAATTAACACTCCTCCGACCGTGCCACCCAAACAGTCGGAACGCTATTTTCAAATCGCTATATCTCAGCCGTTGGTGAACCGATTTGAACAATTTTGGGACTCACAAATTTTCCCGTCCATCAAGATTTGTCTGAGATATTGAGACCTCCGATCGGACCAAAAATGACCTCTGTAGACCTCCAAACGTCGGAGCAAGTCGTGATTTTCATACAAATTTCGTGGTTGGTGCTCACCAGCTTGATGTTCATGCTAATATTAGTAAGATACTTCGAAATCCGTGAGATTTAGAAAGTTGCCGTCTTCTACAATTTTGTTCAGGAGACCGAAACCATACTGTCGCAGATCATTTTATTTTGGAACTCGTCCGCTTGGCGGCGCTAGTGTATATGGGAATACTCGTTGGGTCAAATATTTCGGAATCCGAAAGATTTAGAAAGCTGCCGTCTTCTACAATTTTGTTCAGGAGGCCAAAACCATACTGTCGCAGATCATTTTATTTTGGAACCCGTCCGCTTGGCGGCGCTAGTGTATATGGGAATACTCGTTGGGTCAAATATTTCGAAATCCGAAAGATTTAGAAAGCTGCCGTCTTCTACAATTTTGTTCAGGAGGCCAAAACCATACTGTCGCGGATCATTTTATTTTGGAACTCGTCCGCTTGGCGGCGCTAGTGTATGTGGGAATACTCGTTGGGTCAAATATTTCGAAATCCGAAAGATTTAGAAAGCTGCCGTCTTCTACAAATTTGTTCAGGAGGCCAAAACCATACTGTCGCAGATCATATTATTTTGGAACTCGTCCGCTTGGCGGCGCTAGTGTATATGGGAATACTCCGTCAGTCAAATATTTCGGAATCCGTAGGATTTAGAAAGCTGCCGTCTTCTACAATTTTGTTCAGAAGACCAAAACCATACTGTCGCAGATCATTTTATTTTGGAACTCGTCCGCTTGGCGGCGCTAGTGTATATGGGAATACTCGTTGGGTCAAATATTTTGGAATCCGAAAGATTTAGAAAGCTGCCGTCTTCTACAATTTTGTTCAGGAGGCCAAAACCATACTGTCGCAGATCATATTGTTTTGGAACTCGTCCACTCGGCGGTGCTAGTGTATATGAGGAAGCAAGTTGGGACAAATATTTCGGAATCCGTAAGATTTAGAAAGCTGCCGTCTTCTACAATTTTTTTCAGGGGGCCAAAACCGCCAGCTTGGCAGTGCTAAAGTATATGAGAAAGCTCGTTAGGTCAAATATTTCGGAATCCGAAAGATTTAGAAAGCTGCCGTCTTCTACAATTTTGTTCAGGAGGCCAAAACCATACTGTCGCAGATCATATTATTTTGGAACTCGTCCGCTTGGCGGCGCTAGTGTATATGGGAATACTCGTTGGGTCAAATATTTCGGAATCCGAAAGATTTAGAAAGCTGCCGTCTTCTACAATTTTGTTCAGGAGGCCAAAACCATACTGTCGCAGATCATTTTATTTTGGAACCCGTCCGCTTGGCGGCGCTAGTGTATATGGGAATACTCGTTGGGTCAAATATTTCGGAATCCGAAAGATTTAGAAAGCTGCCGTCTTCTACAATTTTGTTCAGGAGGCCAAAACCATACTGTCGCAGATCATATTATTTTGGAACTCGTCCGCTTGGCGGCGCTAGTGTATATGGGAATACTCGTTCTGTCAAATATTTCGGAATCCGAAAGATTTAGAAAGTTGCCGTCTTCTACAATTTTGTTCAGGAGGCCAAAACCATACTGTCGCAGATCATTTTATTTTGGAACTCGTCCGCTTGGCGGCGCTAGTGTATATGAGAATACTCGTTGGGTCAAATATTTCGGAATCCGAAAGATTTAGAAAGCTACCGTCTTCTACAATTTTGTTCAGGAGGCCAAAACTATACTGTCGCAGATCATTTTATTTTGGAACTCGTCCGCTTGGCGGCGCTAGTGTATATGGGAATACTCGTTGGGTCAAATATTTCGGAATCCGAAAGATTTAGAAAGCTGCCGTCTTCTACAATTTTGTTCAGGAGGCCAAAACCATACTGTCGCAGATCATTTTATTTTGGAACTCGTCCGCTTGGCGACGCTAGTGTATATGGGAATACTCGGTCAGTCAAATATTTCGGAATCCGTAGGATTTACAAAGTGGCTGTCTTCTACATATTTGTGGGTTATGCATATTTGATACATTGTTTTGGAAACTGAAAAACTTGGAAAAAAAGTCTATCTTCTAAAAATTTTATGGGAACTCGAAGCCATTATGGTGAAGATCTGATAAGTTCTGAATTCATTCGCTTGGCGACGTTAATTCAAATGGGTTATACATAGTGGATACTTTATCTTGGAAATTGAAACACTTGGGAAATATCTATTTTCTACAGACTTTTATATCGCCAACCACGCAGTCTACGGAGGGTCCGCAAGTCATCTTCCACCTGATCGATCCACCTTGCCCGCTGCGCACCTCGCCTTCTTGTGCCCGCTGGATCGTTGTCGAGAACCATTATAACCGGGTTACTGTCCGACATTCTGGCTACGTGTCCGGACCACCGCAATCGTCCGATTTTCGCGGTATGAACGATGGATGGTTCTTTCAACAGCTCATGCAACTCGTGGTTTATTCGCTTCCTCCACGTACCGTCCGCCATCTGCACCCCACCATAGATGGTACGCAGCATTTTCCTTTCTAAAACTCCAAGTGCGCGTTGGTCCTCCACCAGCATTGTCCAGGTCTCGTGTCTGTAGAGGACTACCGGTCTAATGAGCCTTTTGTTGATTGTCAGTTTGGTACGGCGGTGAACTCTATTCGATCGGAGCATCTTGCGGAGTCCAAAGTACGTATGATTTCCAGCCACTATGTGTCTCCGAATTTCTCTGCTGGTATCATTTGCGACGTTCACCAGTGAGCCCAAGTACACAAATTCTTCTAACACCTCGAATTCGTCACCACCGATGCAAACTCTTGGTGGGTGGCTCACATTGTCTTCTCTTGAACCTCTTCCTATCATCTTTCGTCTTCGACGTGTTGATGACTAATCCGATCCGCTTAGCTTCCCTCTTCAGCTTGATGTAGGCTTCCTGCATCTTCTCAAAGTTACATGCCATAATATCTATGTCGTCGGCGAAGCCAAAATTGTACCACTCGTGTTAATCCATGCTGTTCGTATTACCCCTTCCAAAGCGATGTTGAATAGCAGACACGAAAGACCATCATCTTGCCGTAACCCTCTGCGCGTTTCGAAGGGTCTCGAGAATGCCCCTCAAACTTGAACTACGCACATCACCCGATCCATCGTCGCTTTGATTAACCGTGTCAGTTTATCGGGAAATCCGTGTTCTTGCATTAGCTTCCATAGCTGGTCCCGATCGAATCGATGAATAGATGATGTATGGACACGTTTAATTCGCGGAATTTCTGCAGTACTTGGCGAATGGCGAACACCTGGTTCGTTGTATGTCGGTCGTATGTCTGCTTCAGCTGTGCGTAGAACGCTTCTTTCTCGTCGTCGGGACTCGGGTCTCCCTTTCGTGTGGGCAGTTCACGTTGATGATGCTATAGTTGAAGAGACTGCCTCTTATCTTCAGCTTGCATATCCTTGCGTCGATTGGCTGCCATCCAATCACACGTTGGCGCATCTTTCCCAGCACTATGAAGCCGGTTCCCAGCTCGTTGGTGGTGCCACAGCTTTGGTAGAAGGTAGCCACACGATGCCCTCTTTTCCACACTTTCTGTCCTGTCCAGCAAATCTCGTGCAGCGCCACGACGTCGAGGTTACGGGGATGTAATTAATCGTTAATCATCCTGTCCCAACCTGCGAAGCCTAGTGACTTGTAGTTCCATGTTCCAAGCTTCCAATCGTGATCCTTTATTCGTTGTCTAGGTCTTTGCCGATTATATCGAGTCGTGCTATATCTTATATTGCTCGTAATTATTGGCTTTCTAGGCAGCTTATTGACACACACAATATGTGTATTGCTTTTGCTTGAATGAATGGATTGAACATGTGATATTCTCACATTTGGAACAAACGTTAAGGTCTGCTTCAGAAGAGCATGTTGAACATTTTCGTTTACTACCATTTTCGTTTTTCAATTTCTCAACCTTCACGAGGAACTTCAGAATATCATTTTTGAGACTTGTGTGTATACCAACGCGCACTGAGAGTTTTCGAAAGGAAAGTGCTGCGTACCATCTATGGTGGGGTGCAGATGGCGGACGGTACGTGGAGGAGGCGAATGAACCACGAGTTGCATCAGCTGTTGGGAGAACCATCCATCGTTCACACCGCGAAAATCGGAAGACTGCGGTGGGCCGGGCACGTAGCCAGAATGTCGGACAGTAATCCGGTGAAAATGGTTCTCGACAACGATCCGACGGGAACAAGAAGGCGAGGTGCACAGCGGGCAAGGTGGATCGATCAGGTGGAGGACGACTTGCGGACCCTCCGCAGAATGCGTGGTTGGCGAAGTGCAGCCATGAACCGAGCTGAATGGAGAAGTCTTTTATGTGCAGCACAGGCCACTCCGGCCTTAGTCTGATGATAAATAAATAAAATAGTGTATACTTCCGCTTTGAAATTGCTTCAGTCTTTGTCGCACATGATTTTCAGCCAGATGAAACGCCAGGTCTTTAAAAAATAACTCCTGGCGACGCATATTTCTCTTTTCCCAGGCTGGAAATTTCGTTGTAAACAATACGAACGAGTTTTGTAGCATCATTTCGAGATCTCCGTAAAAAACCACCATCTTTTCGTTGGCTTCGATAGCGAGAACTCTTTTGTTATCTCACCAAAATATTTACGCCGCATTTCTTTGAATTGTAGTGCTCGTTCACAAGTGGCAATATGCCGGAGGAACTTTTAGATTAATTTCTGGATGAACTTCTGGGAAAATTCTTAGAGGAACTTCTGAAGCAATTCCTGGGCGATCTTTATGAAGAATTCCTGGTGGAACTTACTAGTAAAATTTCTGGGGGAACTTGCGGAGGAATGCCAGTAGAAACATCCCAAGGAATCCTGTAGGGACACGAAGAATTCTTGGAGGAAGTTCCAGAGGAATTTGCGGAGGAGCTTTCGGCAGAAATCCTGGTGGAACTTTCACGGGAACTCCTAAAGAAACTTTCGAAGAAATTCCTTGAGGATCTATAGAAGGAATTCCTGAAGGCACTTCCGGAGGCATTCCTGGAAGAATTCCTGAAGGAACTTTCAAAGAAATTCCTGAAGGAACTTCCAAAGGAATTCTTGAAGGAACTTCTGGAGGTATCCCTGGAGGAACTTTCTGAGGATTTCCTGAAGGCACCTCCGGAGGAATTCCTGAAGGAACTTCCATAGGAATTCCTGAAGGAACTTCCAAAGGAATTCCTAGAGGAACTTCCAAAGGAATTCCTGAAGAAAATTCCAAAGGAATTCCTGAAGGAACTTCCGAAGGAATTCGTGGAGGATCTTCCGGAGGAATTTCTGGAGGAACTTCCGGAGGAATTCCTGGAGGAACTTCCGGAGGAATTCCTGGAGGAACTTCCGGAGGAATTCCTGGAGGAACTTCCGGAGGAATTCCTGGAGGAACTTCCGGAGGAATTCCTGGAGGAACTTTCGGAGGAATTCCTAGAAGATCTTCCGGAGGAGTTCCTGGAGGAACTTCCGGAGGAATTCCTGGAGGAACTTCCGGAGGAATTCCTGGAGGAACTTCCGGAGGAATTCCTGGAGGAACTTCCGGAGGAATTCCTGGAGGAACTTCCGGAAGAATTCCTGGAGGAACTTCCGGAGGAATTCCTGGAGGAACTTCCGGAAGAATTCCTGGAGGAACTTCCGGAGGAATTCCTGGAGGAACTTCCGGAGGAATTCCTGGAGGAACTTCCGGAGGAACTTCCGGAGGAATTCCTGGAGGAACTTCCGGAGGAATTCCTGGAGGAACTTCCGGAGGAATTCCTGGAGGAACTTCCGGAGGAATTCCTGGAGGAACTTCCGGAGGAATTCCTGGAGGAACTGCCGGAGGAATTCCTGGAGGAACTTCCGGAGGAATTCCTGGAGGAACTTCCGGAGGAATTCCTGGAGGAACTTCCGGAGGAATTCCTGGAGGAACTTCCGGAGGAATTCCTGGAGGAACTTCCGGAGGAACTTCCGGAGGAATTGCTGGAGGAACTTCCGGAGGAATTCCTGGAGGAACTTCCGGAGGAATTCCTGGAGGAACTTCCGGAGGAATTCCTGGAGGAACTTCCGGAGGAATTCCTGGAGGAACTTCCGGAGGAATTCCTGGAGGAACTTCCGGAGGAATTCCTGGAGGAACTTCCGGAGGAATTCCTGGAGGAACTTCCGGAGGAATTCCTGGAGGAACTTCCGGAGGAATTCCTGGAGGAACTTCCGGAGGAATTCCTGGAGGAACTTCCGGAGGAATTCCTGGAGGAACTTCCGGAGGAATTCCTGGAGGAACTTCCGGAGGAATTCCTGGAGGAACTTCCGGAGGAATTCCTGGAGGAACTTCCGGAGGAATTCCTGGAGGAACTTCCGGAGGAATTCTTGGAGGAACTTCCGGAGGAATTCCTGGAGGAACTTCCGGAGGAATTCCTAGAGGAACTTTCGGAGGAATTCCTAGAGGAACTTCCGGAGAAATTCCTAGAGGAATTTCCGGAGGAATTCCTAGAGGAACTTCCGGAGGAATTCCTAGAGGAACTTCCAGAGGAATTCTTTGAGGAACTTCCGGATGAATTCCTAGAGGAACTTCCGGAGGAATTCCTGGAGGAACTTCCAGAGGAATTCCTGGAGAAACTTCCGGAGGAATTTCTAGAGGAACTTCCGGAGAAATTCCTAGAGGAACTTCCGGAGGAATTTCTGAAGAAACTTTCGGAGGAATTTCTGGAGGAACTTCCGGAGGAATTCCTGGAGGAGCTTTCGGAGGAATTCCTAGAGGAGCTTTCGGAGGAATTCCTGGAGGAACTTCCGGAGGATTTTCTGGAGGAACTTCCGTAGGAATTCCTGGAGGAACTTCCGGGGGAATTCCTGGAGGAACTTTCGGAGGAGTTGTTTTTGGCCTCCTAAACAAAATTGTAGAATTCGGGTTCCGAAATATTTGACTCAACTAGCTTTCTTATATACACTAGCGCCGCCAAGCGGACGAGTTCCAAAATAATATGATCTGCGACAGTATGGTTTTGGCCTCCTGAACAAAATTGTAGAAGACGGCAACTTCCTAAATTTTTCGGATTCCGAAATATTTGACCCAACGAGCTTTCTCAAATACACTAGTGCCGCCAAGTGGACGGTTTTGGTCTCCTGAAAAAAAAACTGTAGATGACGGCAGCTTTCTAAATCTTTCGGATTCCGAAATATTTGACCTAACGAGCTTTCTCATATACTTTAGCACGGCCAAGCTGGCGGTTTTGGCCCCCTGAAAAAAAATTGTAGAAGACGGCAGCTTTCTAAATCTTACGGATTCCGAAATATTTGTCCCAACTTGCTTCCTCATATACACTAGCACCGCCGAGTGGACGAGTTCCAAAATAATATGATCTGCGACAGTATGGTTTTGGCCTCCTGAACAAAATTGTAGAAGACGGCAGCTTTCTAAATCTTTCGAATTCCGAAATATTTGACCCAACGAGTATTCCCATATACACTAGCGCCGCCAAGCGGACGAGTTCCAAAATAAAATGGTCTGCGACAGTATGGTTTTGGCCTCCTGAACAAAATTGTAGAAGACGGCAGCTTTCTAAATCTTTCGGATTTCGAAATATTTGACCCAACGAGTATTCCCATATACACTAGCGCCGCCAAGCGGACGAGTTCCAAAATAAAATGGTCTGCGACAGTATGGTTTTGGCCTCCTGAACAAAATTGTAGAAGACGGCCGCTTTCTAAATCTTTCGGATTCCGAAATATTTGACCCAACGAGTATTCCCATATACACTAGCGCCGCCAAGCGGACGAGTTCCAAAATAATATGATCTGCGACAGTATGGTTTTGGCCTCCTGAACAAAATTGTAGAAGACGGCAGCTTTCTAAATCTTTCGGATTCCGAAATATTTGACCCAACGAGTATTCCCATATACACTAGCGCCGCCAAGCGGACGAGTTCCAAAATAATATGATCTGCGACAGTATGGTTTTGGCCTCCTGAACAAAATTGTAGAAGACGGCAGCTTTCTAAATCTTTCGGATTCCGAATTATTTGACCCAACGAGTATTCCCATATACACTAGCGCCGCCAAGCGGACGAGTTCCAAAATAATATGATCTGCGACAGTATGGTTTTGGCCTCCTGAACAAAATTGTAGAAGACGGCAGCTTTCTAAATCCTACGGATTCCGAATTATTTGACCCAACGAGTATTCCCATATACACTAGCGCCGCCAAGCGGACGAGTTCCAAAATAATATGATCTGCGACAGTATGGTTTTGGCCTCCTGAACAAAATTGTAGAAGACGGCAGCTTTCTAAATCTTTCGGATTCCGAAATATTTGACCCAACGAGTATTCCCATATACACTAGCGCCGCCAAGCGGACGAGTTCCAAAATAATATGATCTGCGACAGTATGGTTTTGGCCTCCTGAACAAAATTGTAGAAGACGGCAGCTTTCTAAATCTTTCGGATTCCGAAATATTTGACCCAACGAGTATTCCCATATACACTAGCGCCGCCAAGCGGACGAGTTCCAAAATAATATGATCTGCGACAGTATGGTTTTGGCCTCCTGAACAAAATTGTAGAAGACGGCAGCTTTCTAAGTCTTTCGGATTCCGAATTATTTGACCCAACGAGTATTCCCATATACACTAGCGCCGCCAAGCGGACGAGTTCCAAAATAATATGATCTGCGATAGTATGGTTTTGGCCTCCTGAACAAAATTGTAGAAGACGGTAGCTTTCTAAATCTTTCGGATTCCGAAATATTTGACCAAACGAGTATTCCCATATACACTAGCGCCGCCAAGCGGACGAGTTCCAAAATAAAGTGGTCTGCGACAGTATGGTTTTGGTCTCCTGAACAAAATTGTAGAAGACGGCAACTTTCTAAATCTCACGGATTTCGAAGTATCTTACTAATATTAGCATGAACATCGAGCTGGTGAGCACCAACCACGAAATTTGTATGAAAATCGCGACTTGCTCCGACGTTTGGAGGTCCACAGAGGTCATTTTTGGTCCGATCGGAGGTCTCAACATCTCAGACAAATCTTGATGGACGGGAAAATTTGTGAGTCCCAAAATTGTTCAAATCGGTTCACTAACGGCTGAGATATAGCGATTTGAAAATAGTGTCTTTCGAGGCATGGTCGTTCGTGTAAGTAAAACCTATCACGGTCGGAGGAGTGTTAACGAAAAATGTCTGGCTGTGCATTCTTATTTAACCTCAAATTGAGATAAAATAAGGTATGCCGATTGACATTAGGTTTCCGATAACATTGTAGTTGAACAACCGTGAATATCTCATTATTTTCAATTTTAATCGCATTTTTTCTGCTTTCCTTACGTTCAAGAAATGATGACGCAAACGCTTAAACGAAAATACTAATGAACAATCGCTCACTTTGAGCGATTGATTGTTCATCCTCGCGAAGGATGAACAATAGAACAAGACGGAGTAGCAACCATTGATATGTACAGTCAGTCTAAGCTAAGCTAAGCTAAGCTTTGTATTGGACATAACATGATCGCGCAATTATCTAAATGTCCGATTCTGTTGAGCGGGTGGGGAAATTAATAAGAAAGTGAAACCATCAGTGTAGGTTTGTTTGCGTTTTGTAGGACGTAGAAATATCACAGATCGCGTCCATGTTTTCTTCATTAAGCAGAACGATCAGCCGGTCATTTAGGTCCCCTATCCTCACCAGCAAAAGATGTTCCGGACAGCGACGACAGCGACAATAGACGAATCCAAGTAAAAATAAGAAGAAGACACACGACGGTGTTAACTTTGACAGATCCTACAGCACAGCATAGAAAGATCATTTTAAAATGCTTGTAATAAATTCTAGACAAATTGTAATTAAAATCTGATTAATGTACGATACGGAAAAAGTTCTGAATTACATATTCGGAAGCTTATCTCAATTTTTTGAATATTTTCCAAAAATGTATCTATCATACAGTTCGAAACTTTTTCCGAATCATACTTCAATCAGATTTTAATTACATTTTGTCTAGAATTTATTACAAGCATTTTAAAATGATCTTCCTATGCTGTGCTGTAGGATCTGTCAAAGTTAACACCGTCGTGTGTCTTCTTCTTATTTTTACTTGGATTCGTCTATGTTTATCTTGTAACTAAAATATCTTCTGGAACATCGCCTACTGCGATCCAACGGTAGAATCGCGACGACTAGTGTTGTCGCCGTCGCGGCGTTGAAACCTCTTTGGTCTGGGGGAGCATTAAGGTCACTACTGACGGAATCCAAGTTTCAAAGTGGTCGCGTTTTCGGGGGCACACCACTCGATACGGAGGCGGCGCACAACTGTCATTTTTGTTGATTTAGCTTTGCTGCGTCGCAGCATGCGTGAAAAAATAAAAAAATGACAGTTGTGCGTTGCTTCCGTATCGAGTGATGTGCCCCCGAAAACGCGAGCTCTTTCAAACTTGGATTCCGTCAGGAGTGACCTTAATGAGCATAGATACAGATATGTAATGTTATAGCTTTGAACGACAGTATACTTGGTTAACTGAGGAGCGAATATTTCGATAATTAGTATTTGTTCCGACTTCGATTGTAATACTATCAAATCGCTTGTGTCACTTACATTTAAAAAAAATGACGAATTTGTTTACATCAGAATATGTATAGCGTAACAGGCAGTAATAAAACAAAATCACTCAAAACAGTTCCCTTACAATATTTTTCTATTCTAGAAAACAAATCATCTATTCGTGCAATGCATTTTTTTTCTTCAAGTGTGACAAATACAACAGGCAATGTGCATTCGGGAAGTGGTTATAAATTGCCGCCTATTTATGGCATGATGCATAAAAACGTGAAATTTATTGCACCAACAACGGCACCAAGGGAATCAGCCTGCCAGCTTTCGCATCTATAGTTTGAAACAAAATTCTAACGACAGGGTGTCCTTTTTGTTTTGGTAACATCTCAGGTAGGTCCAAGGGATAAATGAATTTACGACTCCCAGTGACTAGGTGTCAGCTGATTGCGCTGAAAAAAATATATTTATGGCCTGTGGGAATGTGCGACTAATGCCAATAATTTTTAGTCGAGCTATTTAGATACAAAAGGAAAGATTTTGTTTTATGGTGTATGACAAATTTATACGTACATACATTTTTTATCATTTTCTGTTGAACTTCAAGACTCTTTATTGTACTCTAATCCACATGTCATAAACCACATCCCACTAAAATAAAATGATATTATATATGAACATACAAAAAACAGGAGAGCAATTGTGGAATACTGCTTGCAGTTTTCAATCTGAAAGTGCCCCAGAGTGTTGAGTTTTGCCTAAAACAGTTGATATGTTTAAAACAAACCTAAATTAATCCACCTAACGTTGGTGGTGCCTTTCTCGCGCATTGTAAAAACGAGAATAACACATAAGATAGTTTACAATATTCTGAAAACTCATATGTGAATAAGTACATTATGTGGAAGTTACCTCAAAAGCCTTTTTCAAATCAATATCCTCCACATAATGAACATATTCACATAGGCTAGATGTACCAGTTGTAGCTATAGCACCAGTTGTCGCACTAGTACTTTATATGCGAAATAGCCAATCAAATCACCACAAAACAAGTTCAGATCGATAAAGCATATTCGCATATGATACGATAACACCTTTTATCTCCTCCAAAACAAGCAATGCATAATTGTAAAAATTGATTTTGCTCAATTTTTGACGTCCTCTGCACCGTTGTCGCACTTGTGGTCCCAATTTGGCCAATCCCAGAAAAAACAATGGGATTTGCCAAATAAGGAACCAAAATTAAGAATGGTGCCACAACTGGTGCATGCGTTCCTATTATGAATTGATCAATTTTGAGGATTATAATCAATTATAACAGCTGTTCTTAGAAGCAGGAACTAAAACCTTTCGCTTGATATATAAAGTCAACCGCATGCCTTTTACTTATTTTCTAAAAAACAGTTGTTCTTATGTTTGGCGACAATTGGTACACCCACCCTATGAGTTTTCAGAACACCCAAGTCGGGTGATTTTAATACCCGGAATATAGGCAATTAATTTTGAGACTTATGTGTATATGTATACTTCCGCTTTGAGATTGCTTCAGATGATTTTCGGCAAGACAAAACGCCAAGTCTTTCAAAAACAAGTCGAATATTTCTATTTTCCCAGGTTGGAAATTGCGTTGTAAACAATACGAACGAGTTTTGTAGCATCATTTCGGATTCGATAGCTCTTTTGTTATCTTATCCAAAATGTCTACGCAGCATTTCTTTAATTTGTAGTGCTCGTTCACAAGTGGCATTACGCCATCACTGCCACTTACGTCTACCATATCAGGATTTGTGGACAAAAACAAAATAGCTTAATTTTTCCGACAAACAAGGTTAAAGTTTTCATTCCATTGTATCCTACTAGTTTCTAATTTAACTCCCTTGTCTTACTTGGTAGAAATTCCTTGGGTACTTCTCTACGTGAGGCTCGCATTGTACCGGTGAGATAAATTTTCCGGGAATACAGTGCCTGTGCTGACTCCACGCTGACGAACCAGATATCGGCTACAACCTCACGTCCACTTCCTTCGAGGTTCTGAATCATATCTAACAGAACTCGTTTTCCTTGGTTAACATCTTTCAGAATTTGTTCCGATTGCTTGCTCTTCGAGTTTCGTAATATCTTTGCTGTGCACCGATGGAAAATTTGTCAGCGGCATGATAGATCATTTTCGGCCAGCGGCGGCGGCGTGGCGACGTCACACCATTGGTGTTTAGCGGTGCGCCGGCGTGGGACGACGTGAGCTTCTTTTATTACTTACTTTACTTATGAATCCTGTACACCTCCGGTGGTGCAAAGGGCCGACTTGAAAGATCTCCATCCTGAGCGATGCCCGGCTATCGCTTTAACCTGTTGCCAGGTTAGATTTCGGTCGACTTCTTTTATTTCTTTATTGAGGCTTCGCCGCCATGAGCCTCTGGGTCTGCCTCTGCTGCGATGTCCCGCTGGGTTCCAGTCTAATGCTTGCTTACAGATTTCGTTTCCGCCCCTACGTAGAGTGTGGCCGACCCAGCCCTACTTCTGATCCCGAATTTCAGTTGCTATCGGCCTCTGGTGACAACGACGATGGAGCTCGTTGTTTGAGATCCAGTTGTGAGGCCACCAGGCCCGAATTATATACCGCAGGCATCTGTTAATGAACACCTGCAGCCGTTGAGTGTTCTCCACTGATACACACCATGTTTCGCTAGCGTATAACAGCACAGATTTCACGTTAGAGTTGAAAATTCGTATTTTGGTGCGTTCACTTATCTGCCTGTTTTTCCAGATATTTCTTAAACTCGCAAAGGCAGCCCTTGCTTTCTTGATCCGTGCGCCTATGTCGATCTTGGTACCGCCGTCTGACGCCATTTGGCTACCAAGATATTGGAAGCTTTCAACATTCTCCACTGGTTGCCCGGCTACTGTGAAACTGGAAGGAGTCACCGTGTTTACATCCAACGATTTGGTTTTGTTGACGTTGATGACTAAACCTGCCGAGGAGGAGCGATCGGCAAGGTCGTTGAGCTTACTCTGCATATCAGAGCGCCGTTGCGCGAGTAGTGCAACGTCATCCGCCAATTCGAAGTCGTTTAGGTGCTCCATGGTTATAGGCTGCCATAACAGCCCGCGGTTTGGTTCACGGTCAATCGCATCTACCAGAATCTCATCGATTACGATGAGGAACAGTAACGGTGATAGAATACATCCTTGCCTCACACCAGCTACGACCCGGATAGGGTCGGACAGGACCCCATTGTGCAGCACTCTACACGAAAAGGCCTCGTACTGGGCTTCGATGAGGCCGATGATTTTCTCAGGAACCCCTTGCGTCTCAGGGCGCCCCACATATTCTCGTGATTGAGACGGTCGAAAGCTTTTTCGTAGTCAATGAATACCAAGTAAAGGGACTCTTGGAATTCGTTGACCTGCTCCAGAATGATGCGGAGCGTGACAATATGGTCCACACAGGATCTTCCTGCACGGAATCCAGCCTGCTGCCGCCGGAGAGTCGCATCGATCTTCTCCTGAATCCGGGCTAGGATAATTTTGCATAGAACTTTGAGAACGGTACACAGCAACATAATGCCTCGCCAGTTGTCGCATACAGTCAGGTCACCCTTTTTGGGCACCTTCACTAAGATACCTTGCATCCAGTCGACCGGGAAAGTTGCGGTGTCCCAGATATTACGAAATAAACGATGCAGTAGTTGAGCGGATGTCATGGGGTCAGCTTTGAGCATCTGGGGCTTTATTCGATTTCATGCTTTGGATGGCTGTTTGAATCTCTAGCAGTGATGGAGCTTCGGTATTGACACGTGTTATACGTCGGATCCTAGGCAGATCATGCCGAGGTGGTGATGGCCTGGTTGGCACTTGAAAAAGTTGTTCGAAGTGCTCGAACCAGCGTTTCAGCTGGTCAGTTGGGTCGGTCAATAACTGATCATTCGCGTCTTTCACAGGCATCATTGCATTCATCTTTGCCCCGCTTAAGCGTCGTGAGATATCGTAGAGGAGGCGAATGTCACCGGTTGCGGCGGCTCTCTCTCCTTCGTCGGCCAGAGAGTCTGCCCACGCTCGCTTGTCCCGTCGACATGAGCGTTTTACTTCCTTCTCAAGAACCGTGTATCGTTGACGGGCTAAGACTTTGGCTCCTCTGGTTTTCGATCGCTCTATCGCGGCTTTGGCTTCTCTTCGCTCCTCTATCTTCCTCCAGGTCTCATCGGTGATCCATTGTTTTCTCTGGGTGCGTAGTTCGCCCAGATTGATCTCGCTGGTGGCGATGAAGGCATTCTTGATGGCGGTCCATTGGTCTTCCACGCTGCCACCTTCCGGAATATCTGCAGCACGCGTCTCCAGCTCTTCAACGAAGGACCGTTTCACCGTGGCATCTTCCAGTCGGCGTGTGTTGAATCGTCGTCCAACTCTTTCCTCCTGCCGACGAATCCTCGCAATGCGCAGGCGTATTTCGCCGATGAGGAGGTGATGATCAGACGCGACATCGGCACTACGTTTATTCCGTACATCAAGAAGGCTCCGTTTCCATTTTCGGCTGATGCAGATGTGGTCGATTTGATTTTCTGTAAAGCCGTCACGGGAGACCCACGTGACCTTGTGAACCGGTCGATGAGGGAAGAGCGATCCCCCGATCACCATGACGTTATTACCACAAAATTCTGCGAACAGCTCTCCGTTTTCGCTCATTTCTCCGAGACCATGGCGTCCCATAATGCGCTCATGGTTCGAGTTGTCGGATCCGATCTTCGCATTGAAGTCGCCCAAACAGATCTTGATATCACCCTTCGGAATTCTATCTACGACGGCATTGAGTTGACTGTAGAAGTTCTCTTTGTCTTGCAGATCGGCAGCATCGGTTGGCGCATAACATTGGATTATAGTAAGGTTTCGGACCCGTGTTCTAAATCTGGCAACGATTATCCTTTCACTTATAGGTTCCCACTTCATAAGCGCAGAGTGTGCCTGAGCGCTTAGTAGGAAGCCAACTCCGCGATGCCGGGGAGCGTGTTCACCTCGTAAACCAGAGTATAGCAGAACTTGTCCCGACGGCGTTCTGTGTTCTCCAAAGTTTGGCCAACGGACTTCACTCAGTCCCAGGATCTCAAGCTTCATGCGGCGTGCCTCATTGGCAAGTTGTGCCAATTTACCCTGCTGGGCTAGGGTTAAAACGTTCCATGTTCCAATTCGTGTCCGTTGTTTCGCGCTAAGAGTCGTCGCCGTAAAATCAGTCCGTATTCTTTCATTATCGGATTCTCGAACAAATTGATGTTTCGGGAACAGTAGGTTGTTGGCCCAAGGTTCCCTATTCACCGGGATGGGGCTGCCATCTTAGGTATAGCTTCCGGGGAATAGCATTTCATACTCAGCCGCTGGATGCCAGAACAGACGCTGTTGGAGCCGCACCTCCTTGGTGGACAGACGCTCGATCAGTCGGGTCAAATTTGTTTAAAGTCCCACCCAACACCGGGACTAGGCTAGTGCGCTTTGAGCGGCACACGGTCGCTTTGATAGGGCCTGCTTGGGGACACATGCAGCTTTTTGTAGAAGTTCAACAGAGCCCACTGTCGAACCCCACCACATCCTAGGCGGACCCCACAGTACGCACCCTCTCACTCTAGCTGATGTCAGCTTCTTTTATGCATTAAAAATATTCGGATTATTTCCAGAGGTTCCTCCAGGAATTTCGCCGAAAGATCTTCATGATGTTCCTCCTGTAATGACTTAGGACTCAGGATGTTCGTTCAGGAATTTCTCCGAAAGTTCCTTCACACATTTCTCCGGAAATTCCTTTAGAAATTCTTCCAAAAGTACCTTCAGAAATTCTTCCAAAAGTACCTTCAGAAGTTGTTCCAAAAGTTCCTCCACGATTATTCCAGAAATTTCTCCGAAAGTTCCTGTACAATTTTCTCCGGATATTCCTTCAGAAATTCTTCCGAGAGGCCCTTCCTGGAGGAATTTTTGACAGAAGATTCTCCAGGAATTCCTCCGGAAGTTGCTCGATGAGCAACACACTTGTCATACATGAGTTTCTGTAACTCGTATAGGCCTGAATTCAGTCATACACCCAGGTTTTTTTTACGCGGTTGGAATTCGTTAATTTCTCGGTTAACCTGAACTTTTACAGCTTTTCAAATACCCCCTGAATTTTCTTTGATTTTTTGTGAATTTTTTGATGGGGTTAACTCATTGCTTTATTGACCCTGAAAGTCTTAAACGACCAAAACCAAACCGTGTAAAAAAAACCTGGATGTATTTAAGTTGCTGCGACAAATAAGACTAAAGTGTGCTGCTTGGGACCACGAATTCCTCCGGAAAATCCTCAAGGAATTCCTCTGGAAATTCCTCCAGGAATTACTCCAGAAGCTCCTTCATGAAATCCTCTGGAAGTTCCTCCAGAAATTCCTCCGGAAGTTCCTCGGGAATTCTTCCGGAAGTTTCTCTGGGAATTCCTCTCTAATTTCCTCCGGGTATTCCTCCAGAAGTTCATCCGGAAGTTTCTCCAGGGTTTCCTCCAGAAGATCCTTCAGGAATTCATACGGAAGTTTCACCAAGAATTTCTCTGGAAGATCCTTCAGGAATTCCTACAGAAAATACTTCGGAAGTTTCTCCAGGGAGTTTTTCCCGGAAATTTCTCCGGGAATTCGGTCGGAAGCTCCTCCGGAAGTTCATCCGGAAGTTCTTTCGGAAGTACATTCGCAAGTTTCTCCAGAAATTCATCAAGAAGTTCCTTCGAAAATTTCTTCAGGAGTACCTTCATTATTTCTTCCGAAAGTCCCTCCGGGAATTTTTGTTCTTCCCGGAGTTATTCGGGAACTAACTCCCAAAATGTCTTTAAATTACCAGAAAGGAATTCCTCACCTGGGAATTCTTTAAGAAATTTTTACTTTATCTCTTCAGAAATTCCAACAGTAATTTCCAAAAAAATCCTTCTGATATTTTCTATGGACTTTCTTCGGAAATGTCCACAGAAACTTTTCCCAAATTACTTCGAGAACTCTCCAGAAATGCACCCTCATTTCCATCCGAAATTCACAAGAGATTCCTCTAATCTGATCCTACCTCCAACCCACTAACCAGGAATTTCTTCAGAATAACTCCATTACAAATTCTTACAGAAAATCTTTCGCGCATTCCTCCAGAAATTCTTTAAGAAAATCTGGCAAATAGCAAAATTCATCCATGAATTTCAATCACTTAAATAAAGGAAAAAAATCCATGAATTTCACCGGGAAATCGTTCGAGATTTTTTTGTAGTTCTCGTAGTTTTGTAGAATTCCCTCGATTGAAGATTTTTTTTTTAATTCATGCGATAATGCTGTGTGTAAAAATAATATTACGGAGAAAAAGAAAAATTTGGATAGCTCCGCGGAAATAACGCGCAATGAGCAATCCCCGCAAGGAGGAAGTGTAACAAAGAATGCCTTGATTTCAATTCTTGTTTTGAAAATGCATGATTGACAAGTTTGGTTTTATTTTTCTGCAATTGAGCAGATTGTTGTTCCTAGGAGGTTTGGCGTAAAGTTCGGAAAGCTTTGCGTTTACCCAATCTAACTAAACGAACAATGGAAAAATTGGAGCTTGTAATTCAGCATGAGGGTTGCCGATATATTGCAAATATCAAAATGACCAACTAATACGGTATGGGTTGGAACTGGCTTCATTGATATAAGTCTAATCCGTAGGCAATTTTTACAACATAATCATTTTAACATTATTCTACCAAATAACCTTCAAAGTTAAAAAAGCCCAAAAAACACAGTTAAGAGACAGTGTCACTAGTGCACCTTTCTTTCCCTCCTGTCGATCCACATAGCTCGTAGTTCTTATTCCTATAGCGATAGGACATACCTATCGGACTGACGTAGAATATTGAGCTATTATATGGGAGAAAAATATAATTGAAAGTAGAAGGAAATGAATTAATGCTTAGCATTTTCTAAATTATTCGCATAATGATTCCCAAAGTGGGTCAACTTCGTGTAGTTATGACACTGAATGACACATTGAAAGTAAACATTGTTACGTTGGGCAAAGCTGTCTATGATCATTTACCAGGGAAATATCCGCTCAATGCGGTTTGAATTTTCCACTAATCCAAATTTTTCTTGCAATGCGCAATAATCGAAGATACGAAATAAAAGCATAAGTTATTTGAATGAGATTTGAATTGCTAGATCGAAGCAATCGGCGCTCAAATAGCAGGTGCCCATTAGAACACGAATATAAGCTCGATTGACAGAACGAAACGAAGAATCGGCCACGACACCCGCCAGAACTTTTTTCAGGAATTTTCCTAGAAATTTCTGCTAAAATTCCCAACGGATTTTTTTTCTTCTAAAAATCATGTGGAAAATTCCCAGCTAAATCTTGCCAGAAGTTCCCTAGATTTTTTTTACCAGGTAATCTCTTCCCGATATCAATAGAATATCGAGAGGTAAATGAAGTGAAGTCAAAAACTGCAAGCAAGTGCTGGATTGGAATCCGCAGGACATCGCAGCAAAGGCAGATCCAAGGGCTCGTGGCAACAAAGTCTCAACAAAGACCAGGAGGAATTCTTGTAGGGATTCCAAAAAGAGTGTCTCGAGACTCTAGAAGGAATTGTAGAAGCATTTTTGAAGCGTATTTTCAAACATAATTCAAAGAAAACTCTCAAATAACTCAGATAGAAATACAATACGAAATTTAGTACGAATTTCTGAAGGAATTCTGGAAACAAATTCTTAAATACCTCTCAAATTTCCTGAACGATCAAATATTTTGATTTAATTTAATAGATATTTTCCCATGACATTTTTTGTACTTGTTTAATTATAAATGTGCTTAATTCCAGTTGTGGGTAGGTTGCTGTCGAATGATTTCGATTTATAGAGTTCATCGGAAATGAGGATAAATGCTGCATAATTGTAAGTATATAATAGCCATTTGAACTTGGCTGAAAATATATAGGGGAATTGTACCCGTTTTGGCCACCTTAGTGCCTAATTTGGCAAACCCTGAAAAATGCATATTTTCCAAAAAAAATATGGATCAGTTTCAACAGCAAAGAAAGATAAGGGATATATCTCCTGTAAGAGCTAATAAAACCCTCGAAAATTTGCTTTCTTTTGGAGTTATGCGAGAAACTGGCCAAATTAGGATTATGACCAACAGGAAATACCATTCACTGAACCTAGCAGTTTTGACTTCCTGAACAATTTCGTAGCAAATTTCAGTTTTCTAAGTCTCACGGATTCAAAAATATCTAACCCAATGAATATACCCATATACACTAGCGCCGTCTAGCGGATTAGTTCCGACATAATATGAACTGTGACAGAAATCGCTATCAATAGATAACGAACAACGATAAAAGAGAGGCGAAAACCTCTTGGAATCATAACAAGCCATGAAAACAAAACTATCGCATTTGTATACAAGTTGAAAAAAAACTGATTCGGGTAGTCGGCATCCACCGAGGGGGTTTTACAAAACGCATTGTTTTCGCTCATTTTATGTTGGGGACATTATTTCTTTCGCACGGCTGTGTAAAACAAGTTGAAATCCATCATCAGAACAGGTGCCCCCCGCAATTGGGACTTATTAAAAGAAATTTATCATGGGTTGAAGCCCGAATCAGTTCATTATCGTAACAGCTACCGAAAAACGTTTCTCACGGTATGCTACCTATCGAGAGTGTATACAGACATGATAAGTGAGAGATTTTCTTATCCTCCTTTGGATTTAAACCCTGGACAGTATGGTTTTGGTCTCCTGAATAAAATTGTAGAAGACGGCAACCTTCTAAATTTCACGTATTTCCAAATATCTTACTAATATTAGCATGAACTTTAAGCTGGTGAGAGCCAACCACGCAATTTGTATGAAAATCACGACTTGCTCCGACGTTTTGAGGTCCACAAAGGTCATTTTGGTCCGATCGGAGGTCTTTAATCTTGATGGACGGGAAAATTTGTGAGTCCCTAGATTGTTCAAATCGGTTCACTAACGGCTGAAATATAGCGATTTGAAAATAGTGTCACGGTCGGAAAAGTGTTGAGAACTCTGCAACGCAGTTACCAATCGAGCCAACTTTCAATAGGCAACAACTAGATAACGCAACAACGCATACCGCGTCGATTGCAACTTGTTGTATCACATTTGTTTACACATATACACCCATGCATACACACATACAGACATCACCTCAATTTATCGATTGGTATATAACACTATGGGTCTCCAAGGGTCTTCAATCTAAAATTCGGTTTTGGAGTGATCGCATAACCTTTACGTATACTTTGTATACGAGAAAGGCAAAAATTGAAAGATTCGGTGTCGATTTGTTCAAAAACAGTTTTTTGTTGTTTTCTCGGAATTGTGTAGAAAAGAAAAAAAACAGTAATGTAATAACTCGTAATAACTCGAATTTGTCACTTCCCGATTATATCTACCCCCGATTTTATCACGTTTTCGACCCGATTTTATCACCAAACAAAATTTTGAATATTTTAGTCGTTCTTTTTATTTTTGTGTACTGTACTCATAAAAAATCTACTCCTCCGCTTATTTTTAATCGCAACAGAAGATGAGCGCAAAAAAAAATTAAGTTACCAGATAAAGATTGTCGCTGTCGTCGCTGTCCGGAACATCTTTTGCTGGCGAGGATAGGGAAGCTAAATGTCAATGAAGGAAAAATACATACGATTTGACAGTTAGATACCACACATGTTTCAGACAGCAGAACAAAGGGAACCGAAGCGACAATCTTTATCTGGTAACTAAAATATCTTTTTGAGCGCCAGATAGTCGTTTAAGAAAAACACACCGCCAGCAAAAAAGCTGCTTTGATATTTTTGAAAACACGTGGTGAATTGTGGTGATGAATGCTTTGATAGCACGTGCTATTTGTACTGCGGATAAATTTTTCACATCTATGAGAGCCTTGGAGAATGATCACGAAAGTTGTCATTTTGTAGCAAGACACAATATAATATTTTCATGAAACAACCTTCACCGCCTGTGGGTTACTATAATTCATTTCAGACAACCTAATGGTAAGGATTTTGTAAGCCTTTTCGACAAGAAATAACGGGAGCCGTTCTCGCATTTTGGCATGCTTATTTGTGAAATGAATTAAAAAATGAAAATTGAAAAAAAAAACGATTTTGTCCCATTCCCTATTCACAATTCTGTGGAATATTGGTATTTTTGTACTCATCGTGCGACCTCTCATTTATATGTGATTAAACAGCTGAACACAACAACATGAATTTGTTTTTAGACATAAAGACACATTTATTGCTGACAGCCGATCGACCTACCCTACAACAATATGACACTGATGAAGGCATTTTATGATTTCACCAACTTTCAAAAGCGACTAAAACATTTTCGGTCTGTAATAAACGGTGGCGACGGATACAGCCTACACAAAAAAAAAGGCAAAAAATGCAACAAAGTGCCATTGCCTTGTCCAGCTTGTGCGGAGCTGCACACCCATTCGGACGAGGAGGGACGACAGTTAAGGTCAATAAATTATTGCTTTATGCACTTTCGAAAATCGTTTTTAAAAGTCGAGGACACCGGAGGCGAAGAGTCGTAAAGCATAATTAAGGTTCAAGGCTACGGCAACGATAAATTACCGAGCAACAGTGAATTGGCTGCGTGGAGGGCTGTTCTGCTCTGAAGTCATTTTTCACTTCCTAGGAACAAAGGACAAAACGAGCACACTGTGAAATAATAATGTATGTAATAATTTACAAGAAACATCTGTGATCCTGGAAGTGTCCTTCCATGCTTGCAAACTGGGAGGAGATCCATTGGGATGATTAATGGGTTGTTTTCGTGGCTATACCAGCTTGATGGAGGAAGGTCTTTATGGCAAATTTCGAAACGCGTTGATTGTTTGATAGGCATGAATTTCACAAAATCGTTACACTGGTTTTTCATATTGTTTGATGATTTGGCAGAATGAAGATATGTTCACTTTTGAATGCAAGTGAACCATTTCAGGAAATAGTTTTCTTGAGGTTCACTATCAAACAGGTTACGATCATGTGCTGTCATCAAGACATCTATGACAAATGATGCTTTGAACCACATAGATTTGTGCCTTAGTTCAGCACGTAAAAGGTAGCATCACTGGAATATTCGGATAAAAAAAGATTTTGAACGGAAATTGTGAATTTTTATTTTTGGCTCATCGATTTTGATTCTAACACCCTATTAACAAGCTCTGTAAACTGTCAAATGAGTGAGGCTAAGTCAAGATCTTGCATTGGTCTATAACAGCAAAATTAGCAGTGATTCAAATAGTTCGGGGCTGTCATTTTGAATGTGAATGCGTCATTTTATCTTCGGATCAGTCCACTTTGCAACTACGGCTCCATTCTTTGCAGCAACATAATGATTTCATTCTATTGTACAAATTTCAAACATGAATAGAATACTGCTGGGGAAACCAGTGACCTTGTTCTATTTTGCCCCAGATTCAAACAAGATTAATCTTCAAAAATTTGCAATGAATCTGAATCACATCAGTAGTGATTCAGATTCATTGCAAATTTTCGATTTTGGATTTACTCTCATGGCTCCCGTTTTATGTTCTTTGTTGATGTTTTAAATTTTCCATACATACTTCACATTTTCTACGGAGAATCAATTTCCCTGTAGAAATGGGTATAACAGTGAGAATACCAAACACTTTTAATTGATCGACTAAGGAACTAGTACGGATGGAACGAGATCTTTCAGCTGCAAAAATCAACGAAATGTAAGCAGCTTTTTTTAAATAACGGCAGAAGAATGATCTTGAAATTGTTTGCAACCATTCCAACAATTGGGCTTCGACAAAATGGTCTGTTACTGTTAAATTAAAATATTTTCTTTAATGTTTTTAGTCGTTTGCCTCGCAGATTAAATTGATCCCAGATCGTTGGATGCTGCCCAAGTGTTGGATGAATTTTCATTTGATGAGTATCGTCCCATTCGGCTGGTTATCAATATTTCAACATAGCGGCTTGAAGTGAAATGCAATATTATTTCTCTTCATCCATAAATCGTTGACAACATTTTGAGAGCTTCACCAGACAGTGGGATTCGAATCATTTTCGATCGCCCCCGTTGGACCGGCACGATTCAAAACTATTGTCGATTCAACCGGCCGACGTGACACGGCAAGCGATATAAATCCTTGTCATTTTGCCCGAAAATGCGATTTTCTGACTCGAAAGTAGCCACTGAACATTCCCACAAATGGGCTGCCCTGTCAGCGCAGCTCGGCCAAATCAATCAACCCAAATGGACAGAGGGAAAAAGGAGCAATTCCGAAAAGGTTTATTTCTTTACGTTAACTGACAGTCCTATACGTCTCTTGTCTGTCTCGAAAGCCCGCCTGTCGTAAATATTCATCAAAATTTATTAGCAGACAGCCGGACGAGAAATAAAACAATCGTTCGTCCGCCTTGACTGACAGTGATATCCTGTCAAAGTGATCGAGATAGAAGACAAAACAAACAGATACCTACCCCGTGAGTCGGTCGGGCGGAGGACATCCAGCCCGGGTCCCGTACAAGGGCTATCGGTCCAGTCGGAGTGCGGGAGAGAAAAAACTGAACCCAATTAAAATACATCAGAATAGATTTCTTCACAATTGACAGCGGTCACAATAAAAGATTGAATGAAATTTTCAATCGGAGGAGCAAAAAGCCCCAAGCGGAGAACGCCTGGTTCTCTTTCTATTGTATTTAAATTTTAAATTAAATTTCGACCTTCCGGTGCCGATTTCTTGCCGAGTGGTAGAACGGAGACGATCAACGGGAATTTGAAGTTTGATTCCCGGTCGGACGGCGGATGAACGATCTTAAAGGCAGCAGTAGTGTGCGGTGGGCCTTTGGTCGTGTCCCAGTCGGTTGGCTTTTGTGATCCAACGCATTGATACATGTCAATAAATCCAGCGTCGGATCGGGTGAGTGATGCGCATCGTACAAAATGTTAGCAAATTAGATTATTCTAGCGATCATTTGTTCTTATATTGTATTATGGTTCACTGGAACAAGGTTCTTCGAGTAAAAAGAATTAAAAGGATTTCTGATTATGGAAATTCGTCGATCTGTAAGTAAATAGCACGGAATAAAGTGCAGAATCTCTGCTGTCACGTGAGAATGAAAATTAACAGGGTTTTGTGGAATAAAAACTCATCGATATCAAATGTGTCCAAATTTCAGTGCACAGTGTGTTTGTCCGAAACACTCACTACACGAAAGTATAGGTTTTCCTCTTCCACGAAGGTCATTTTTCCATACATTTTTGGGGGGGTAAATCGGCTATCATTTGAGATTTCTATGAAATTTGCACCAAAAATAGTGAAAAAAATAATAATTGTTCTAGATCCCCGATAGAACATTTTAGTTTACCCACTATATGAAAGAGGAGAGCATCTACTTTCACGTGGTGGGTGTTTCAGAGACACTGATTTTTGAAAAATAATGTTTCCCCATAGAGACTCGACTTGCCGAGTCAAGTACGAGACACTGAAGACGACCTTACTGTTGAGGTCGAAATACGTATCTGTCAAGGTACAAATTAAGTGGTGAAATTAAATGGGATTGTACAAACTCGTCTTATGACAAGTGAAGTCAATTGAATTCAACTGAGTTGTTCAACTCACTTGCCCTGTCAAAACGTAGCATAAGAGCTTGACCACTTGAATGAAAAAAAAAATATGGGTAGCTTAGTCAGCAGTCAATGTGTACTTCGACAGCAGTAAATGTGTACTTCGTGAAAAGGAAGATAGTCCCAGCCACTTGCAATGGATTTATTTTTTCGATATACTGTAGTCGGTTTTTACGCGAGGAATACGTCCCGCGTTAAAAAAATCATAAGGGTTGTGTACAAGACACGACCGCCCGACGTAAACTACGTAAAACCGTTTGGTGAAATGAAGAACCTAGCAAGACCCATAATTAATGAATATTACAAAATTGTTCTTTTGATTACTTTTGAGACAACACTGGTGTCGAGCAATAGTCAAAACATAAAATTTGTTGGATACGACAATTAAAAATTTACATTTTTGAAGTAGCTGATATATTCATGGAATTAAGTCAAAATTTTTTAATTCTCGAGTTTTATATAATATGAAAGTTTAGTTTTGTTTGTTTAATTTGTTAGGGGTTTCACTTGAAAAAAAATCAATTTCATTGTTGTTTTTTCTTATTTTTCGAAAAATATTCTGAATGAGCTTAATTTAATTTGGGTATTTCTATTGCAAATAATAATTTGCACTTTGAATAAAATTAGTTTCGGTTAATATTCTTTTGTATAAAATTTTGGTTCTAAAAATAACCGATTAACCTTCGATAATGTGCAATTCCAATCCCTAACAGCAAAAATGAAAATTTTAGCTGACTGCTACTGATATCATCCTTGCATTTAAATTTCCTAACTAACCGAAGTTCTGCGTAACTAACCGAAGTTTGTCTCCAATTGATTGTTATATTGTTATTTTTCTCAATGGTACGCATTGGAAATCACTGACAGCATATAACCAAATTCAGAATCTTGCTAGAAGATTTTACTGAACGCCAAGAGTGTGCTGGTCACAAGTTGTTGCACTTTGGAAAATCCTCTCAGCTTAACACCATTTTTTCACGGTAATGATGGTAATCCAAAGAATTGATTTACTTTAAATGACTCCATTCACTATCAGCAATTACCGCAGCTCCACCATTGACGACGCGACCAACATCAACGCGGCAGCCATTGTCGCTTGGACCGCAAGCGGGCAACATTTTCACTCCAGTGAGGCTGCCGTCCCGACCGTCGCTCCACCATCGTTGACTGCCGCCTATCGCTGTGGGATGCCTTTGACTCCGCCCGACAATCGCCTCCAATGCTGGCTCAAGGCTACAAATGAAGTATCGTGTCCGCTCTCTGAGAATGCTCGAACGAAAATGACGTGCGCGTATGAGACACGAGTCTTTTATGCATAGAAAAATGGAGCGATGGGCGAAAAGGACCGTAACTTATAACAACCTCATGTCCGTGTTGGGGTTGCAGGATTATTGATTGGGTCTAAATTTTTACTGGGTTTGGAAGGAATTGAAATTTCTACTAGTTTAACGTTGATAATCAAAAATTTCAATAACATTTGCAAATTGGTGGAGAGTTTCCGATTCATTTGATATATAAATCTCAAAAATTAATCAAAAGATAAAGATTATCTTTTAAAATTTTACATGACTACGTGACGGTCCCCAATTTTGAAATTTTCATCTTATACCCTGTATCAGAGTCTCCCCCGTAGTTCACGTCAAAATGCGATCACATTACCAATTTACCATTCATATGAATATATTTACTCCAGCAGCTCCCTCCGACGACGCACGCTTGGGATTCACTTCCGACATTTTTCACTTGGCTGCCACTGATGTCATTCATACGAATTCATATTATATAGAATCTCCCCCCGGAGCGCAATCGTGATTCTGCTACGGACGGCAACATTATGGCGTCGCCAAGTGGCTAATTTGCTCTTTGAATAATTTTCGCCTCGCCTCTTCCTTTGTATAGAATGGTGGCCCTGAGAAGAACCGATTAATTCTCTCAGCAACTCCGCCGATGCTGGAACCGCTCTCCACGACATTTCAAATGAAATGCCTCGCGCGCGCGGGAGAGCAGTTTTCTTATAATCAATAAAGATGGCTCATTAGTCCCGCCTCTTTGTTGTCCGGTATGACTGCAAATATTGTGTAACCGTCACACACCCCCCAAAGGGGCGTAGCTACAGGTTCAACTTTATTGATTACAAGAAAGCAGCCCTTCCGCGCGCGCGAGCCATTTCGTTCGAGATGTCGCGGAGAGCAGACCGTGGTAGTGATACCACTACCAGTGGTTCGGCATCGGCGGAGCTCCTACCGGAAATTTTATTCCCGGCGATGGTGTGGGTCGCGCGGTCGTCGTCATCAACATTAGCAGCGCTCAGATTGAATTTTCTTGTCTGAAATAGGGGGAATGACGGCTTTGGCAGGTTGTGTTCTATTATTGTCAGGGGGGTTTTTGTTGACCAAATTTTATGGAATTTGGCCACAATATTCTTTGATATGCTATGATATGATATGATATTTGATATGAAGTACTAACGATCGGCTACCATCAATGAAATTGGCTCTTGGGAGCGTCCACAAATTACGTAACACTTAGAGGGGGAGGGGGTTGGGTGAAGTGTGACGACCCATACATAATTTTTAGATGCTTCATACAAAAAGTGTGATATAGGGGTGGAGGGGGGGGGTTGTTGAAATGCCAAATTTTTGCGTTACGTACTTAAAGGATCCTTCCTTAAGGTGACTCGGGGAGGCACTACACACTGTGATATTTTTCCTATCTTTCTAACATTGTCACCTCGTAATTTTGGAGTGGCGTATTTCGGTTTTCAGTTGTTTGATGTAACTGTAAATGTATCAGCATGTAGATTGTGAGTAAGCACGCGCCGGTGATACTTTTTCAAAATCATATTTGTTGAAGAAAAAAATTAAGTATTAATGATAATCAATAGTATCAATAGAATTGGCAAATTGCTGAAGGGTTTCCGAATCGATTGATAAGCAAATGTCGAAAATCCATCGAAAGATAAAGACGCTGTTAGCGTTTGATCCTAATTTTTGTGACATTTTTGTGACAGTCTCGAATTTGGAAATTTCCATTTTAAACCCTGTATCTGAGTCTTCCCCTTAGACGACGTGAAAAAATCTGTAGCAAACATCAATACTGCCATACAAGCCATACAATTTTCTTCAGTCATAATGCGAATCAATTGTTTGCATGGTCTCTTTCCGATACTTGCTTGGGATTCAACTACCGACGTTAGGGTTGCGCTTTGAATAAAGTTCAGGAAAAATACAAAATTAAAGTCTCGCGGGAAAATTTCATGTTGTGCCGACAACATCCAAATCGTTGCAAACGTCACATTAGTGAATAAATTGCTGTAGCAATCTTCCGATGACAGCCTATGCTCGGACCGGCACTAATGCTATGATTCCGCTACCGATGCCAAACAATTATGCTTTGTTCTATGAAGAAAGTTCGTCTAATATCAACATTCTCAATCACTAAAATCATATAACTCCGAATTACGCTAGAAAATTTCACCGAAGAATTTTCCAGTTCCTAACGGTTGCACTTTAGGAAAATTATTTCAACTTAACCTTCCTCCCAAATATAATGATGGTCCTGAAAAGAACCGATTAATTGCCTTATTAACAGCAGCCACTGGGCTGCGCGACCGCCATCCGATGATTCGGCTCAACGAACGCCGTCGATTGCCAGATCCGCCGAAGATGGGACACGGATGAAAATGATGTGCTGCTGCTTCCACGACCGCCACCACCACCGACCGAAAAAATTTTATCCGCACCACCACCGCTGAGACAGCCGTTGTCACTGGGACCGCTTCTGGACGCCCTGGTCCGCTCGCCGTGACATCCAGAATGAAAATGACGCGCGCACGCGAAACACGGGGCTTTTTATACACAGGGAAAACGAAGCAGTGTATCAAAAGGCCCGTACCTTACTGCAATCTGATGTCCGTGTTGGGGATTTATAAACGGAATTGAATTTTTCACCCGGTTTGGAAAGAAATAACATTTTCAATAGTTTAACGTTGATAATCAATAGTATCAATAGAATTGGCAAATTGCTGGAGAGTTTCTGAATCGATTGATAAGCAAATGTCGAAAATCCATCGAAGGATAAAGACGCTATTAGCGTTTGAAATCTATCCTAATTTCGTGACGGTCTCGAATTTGGAAATTTCGGTTTTGCACCCTGTATCTGAGTCTTCCCCTTAGACATTGTTTACGTCAAAAGTGTAAAAATCTACCCGCGTAAAAAGCAACAGTGTAAACAAAAACCAAAATTTGATGAAAACCCTCACAACGTCTCATATAACGTATCGCGAAAAGTATACTCTGAGAAAAATCTTTGCTATCTGCGTTTCTCCTGGTTGACCCCACGTTCGTTTACGTGCAGTTTATACTCGATTAGTATAACCTCCGTATCCTCGCCGTGTAACGATTTAATCTTGCATAGATTACTTTTTTACCCTAGCTTAGTATAAACTTTGAAAATATTAAAAATGATTTGATTGTATGTTCTTACAAGTTTGGATAATTTCTTAGTGTAGCAGGATGCACAAGAGGTGTGGAAATTCTTATCCCGTGCAGGAGAAAGTTTTCAATTCCCTCCAAGACTGCGAAGCCAAATATTTCCCAAATAAGCTCAATACTACACTCGTTCGAAAAAGAAAATAACTCAATAATACCTAATTCTATTATGGATACCCTATACTGTTATGAACTTGGATTGTGTAAGGAGCCTCATACACGCTCCGAGTTGTTGTACAACTTTGACTCCGCCCCCAGAAAATTTGGTTCGGTCGGAGTAAAGTCGGACCGTCTGTGGGCAAGTTGTACGTCTGTTGGAGAGTGCAACTTGTTCACTTTACTTCGACCAAACCAAATTTCCTGGGGGCTGGATCAAAGTTGTACAAATGTCGGAGCGTGTAGGGGGCCCTTAAGAGGTAAAACACCAAAAATAAAAATTAAAATATATGAACAAAATACTTCATGCATAACACACTCTATTATTACAATATCAAATGTATAACAAATTATTATTCGATTAGTATTAAAATACCATATTATGCGTAACGTATTTTGCGTATTAATGTTTATTACTTTTACCTTTCTCGTATACAAAGTATACGTAAGGGCTGTATGTTCGCTCTAAAACTAAACTTTATATAGAAGGCCCGGAGGCCCATAATGTTGTATACCAATCGATTCAGCTCGACGAATTGAGATGATGTCTGTATGAGTGTATGTATGTATGTATGTATGTATGTGTGTGTGCGTGTGACAACAGTCCAAAAAGTTTAGCTCACTTTGTTGGTACTTATCATTAACCGATTTACTAGCAAAGAGTTCTATTCGACGCGGAATCCTATCCTATTGGTTCTTACTGAATATTTGGCAGATCGGACTATGAACTCAGAATTTATAATTAAAATACTTTGTTGTTTTATACAAAAAAAACTCAAAGGTGCAGCCCAATCGGGTTGTACGCAAAGATGACGTAGGACTACGCAGCCTCACGTAGTCGATTTTATACGTAGTAGCAGAACAAACCTTGTAGGTATTGTTTAGGGGTTGGCAGTAAGTGTTACGGTATATCTATTGTTTGCATCGCAGAACTTTCAATCGATTTCTATATGTATTGGATTTACACATTCTCTATGAAAAGATTGAAAAATCAAGTGAAATTAAATTAAGTTAAATCAAATTACAAATAAACTATTTTAACTCAACAAAAAAACGGATTTTGAAGGGTTCTCTGAATTGAAAATGAATTCAGAGTACCAGAAATTTGGAAATTATTCTTTCCTTGCTTATTGTCCGTTGCATCAATTTTTAGACTCTGGCGCAATTTCGTTTTGCTTTGAATTTTCAGCGTGCACAGTAATACATTTAAACTATCTTTGTATTTGTTTTTTTTGTTGTTGTTATTTATCGGACACACGTGTTTTTGTTTACTCACACAAACAGCAAATAATTAATTCACTTGGTTGTTTGACACGGGGAAAATATTCACGCAAATAATTTTCGCGCAGGAGTCTAATAAGGGGCAATCTGCGCAATATTAAAATTTTACTTTTTGCGCCTTCCCCGAGTTTGTCGTGACGATCCTAATAAACTAGGTTAGATTAATTTTTATAATGCGCCTTTTTGTTGGTTTAGTAAAATTAAAAATGCGCCATTGGGTAAAATACCCAATTTTATTGCTTGGGTTAAACGTTGGTTCGTTAACGCCGACTTAAGAGGACTTAGATTTGTTTATTTTTTATTTTTGTTTGTTACATTATTTTAACATTTCAAGTGGTTGACCACTTGGCCCTTCATCTTTGATTCGGTTCAATAGCAATGGTTGGAATTTAAATGTAATTTATAAAGTTTATCTAATGTAAAAGGAGGCATTAATTAATTTAGAAAATTTGATAGCCTAACTACTATGTACACTAATATTTACAATAATAATTTGATAACCTAAATTGGAACTAGCGCCTTAATGGTCGCCTGGTCCGATTGTAAGCAACGGACCTTAAGCCTTTCCTTACACTCACCTTACGCTCTCGTGTAGAGTTTTAATACCGGCCAGACGGTGGACCTCAGAAGTTTGTGTCCGGGGAGGGTGTTCATGATCATCCTCAGGAACTTGTTTTGAACTCATTGGAGTTTCAGATGATGAGTTTTTGTGCAGCTATCTCAGTCCGGCATGCCAATGATCACGGGGAGGATGATTTGCTTGTAGACAGCTACAGTCTCCATGCGGAACAAGTTTAGGGGATCTACAGTGAGGGAAAATGATGACCTGGGTCTTCGCCACGTTGATACAGATCTTCCAGCTGGTGAGGTACTCTGTCAGGGCATCCAGGCCTCGTTGGAGTTTTGCCACTAGCGCTCTGATCACTCTACCATTGTGGACGATGGACGTCATCTCCAAACAGAGACAAAATAACGCTTTCTGGAGGTTCTGGCATGTCGGAGGTGAACAGATTGAAAAGCAGGGGCCCGAGGATACTGCCCTGGGGACGCATGCAACGATGTTGTACGCATTGGAGCTCGCTCCGCTGATTGAGACCGGGAATGTTCTTGCCAACAGGTAGTTGTTGATGATTTTCACCAGGTAGCTGGGAAGATTGTAACGTTGCAGTTTATACACCATCATGTCATACATTGTCGAATGCCTTCTCAACATCGAGTAGGGCCATGACGGATTTTTTTGAGACAAACTAGTTCCGTCTGAGGACGTTGGTAACTCGAGTCAGTTGGTGTCGACCGACCGCGTCGAAGAACAGCAAAAAACAGATTTTCGACAGACTCAAGTAACCGGTAATGAATAGCTTTTTCAAATGGCTTGGATAACCCTGATGGGACGATAACTTTTGGGGGAGGAAGAATCCTTCCCAGGCTTATGGATAAGGATGACTTTGGCTGACTTCCAGGACGATGGGAAGTAGCTGAGCCGAAGACACTGACACTGATCTTTAGATCAGCAAAATATGCTCGAAGAACGGAAAACTCTTGTGTTTGAGCTCGAGATTCAGAACTTTATCGAAGCCTGAGGCCTTCATGTTTTTCGACAATTTGATATATGCCGTTAATTTTCCAGCTGAGATCTCGAACTCCTCTGAGTGGTCGTTGGGAGTTAGGTGAATGTTGTTTGCATACTCGCTAACGGCTGCTTCGTGCGGACTGACGATATTCTGTCCGAGATAATGTGAGCTGACGAAGTGACGACCTATTTCGGCGACCTTCTCTGCAGGAGTTATCAAGCGATCCTTAGAGTCATTGTTGTCTAATGGGATCAAAGGTGGAATGGGCCGAGGCTTGGATTTTAGAATTTTGGTCAATTTCCAGAACGGCTTAGCACAGTCTGGGAGAGCGCGGATCTTATTGGAGAAATCACTATTCCTGAAGTCCACCATTCTGGCCTGGATGATTTTTGTCAAACGATTGCAACGTGTCTTAAGGACAGGCAGCCCAGTACGCTGGTACTGCCTTCGCGTGACATTTCGTAAACGGATCAATCTTTGTTGAGTGCATCAATGGTTAGGGTGTTGCTTACCTGTCGAGCCGTTGGAACATGCTGCCTCTTCGTAGGCGTACAGCTGGTGGTCGATACTTTTCGGCGTCTCCGGACGCACCTCGTAGTTTATGTCATGGTCCACGCACCTTTGGAACCAGCCCCAGTCGGCTGGATGGTAGTTTCGCAGGGACATCTGATGCCGATTAACTGAGGATCCCAATTCCGCCACCACAGGATAGTGATCCGAGCTGAGCTCCTGGTACACGACCGGCTGGGAGATGTGGTCGTTCATGTTGGTTATGTACAGATTTATCGTTGCATGGACTCCAGACCGGCATTCACCCTAGCAGCACACATATTCCACATAGGTTACTGCAACTCATATGTGACCGGATTCAGTCGCAATCAAGTTGCTGCAACCATTTTTGTCTGAATTGTGCTGCTCGGGCAGGTCTCCGGCAATGTTATACTGACCTTGTCTCCGCGTTAGCTTAACGATGTCCCTCCGAAGGGCGACCGATAAGCCATCGCCGACTTTGGCTTGGGTAGGGCAGTATGCCGCGATGAGCGCGATTGTGCCGACAGGCGTGGTGATTTCGACACCAATGGCCTCGATGACACTGAGCTGGAAGCTTGGAATCAGACGACAGCTGATGTCGCACGATGCGAAACTCCAAGATGTTGACGTTCTCCTCCGATTATAGGTGCGTTTCGGTGATGAACGCCACGTCTATTTCCTTCTTATCAAGGAAATCCTTCAGCTCAATTGTTTTGCTCTTAAGCGAGCAAGCGTTCCAGTTGATCAGGCCCACTCTAGCAGCCATTTTCAATGATGAAAATGCCAAGAGTGAAGACCTGGTCGAATCGCGTTTTGGTCAGCCATTCGTAGTGGCCCGATGTTTTCCGCCACAGTTGGCGCACTTTGGTTTGGCCACCTCCATCTTGTCGCACTCATCCGTTGGGTGTAGTTTGCCACACTTGTTGCAACGCGCGGCCATATGGCAATTTCGGGTGCCATCCCTGAAGTTGAAACATTTGGTGCACGGGCCGGTATCGCTCCCAGCCGACGACGGTGTAGTTTACAACTCCGATCAGCTTCATGTCATTGAACGAGATGCAGCCATGCTCCAGATGGACCAGGTAAAGCTGATCTCGGAACTTTCTGGCCTTGTCGTGGCGAGCGATTTTGTGCACGGCGATAGGCTTGAGTCTACTGATTTCTAGCTCGGTGATAAGCTCTTCTTCCTTCATATCATAAAGCCCTCGCAGCAAAGCCTTGTGTGGCTTCGTGCCGGGAGGTCATGAGTGTAAAACTCATACTTGTGGACCTGTAGGAACTCCACGATGGATTTGTGGTGATTTTGATTAGCAGGCATCATCTTGACTCCCTCGTTGCAAAGTCAGAACATGCCTTTTGCGATAAGCTGGCGGATTTTCAGCCGCAAATCCGGAGGATCGCCCTTATCGAGAACAGGCGGGCACTTTTCCATCCGCTCAGTTTGTACCTGCGGCAGCTGCGATTGTTGCTTCTTTCTCTTTTTCAGCGGATTGCCGGTGTCATCAAGCGACAACGGCGAGAACACGTTGCTCTGCAAAAGCTGTTTGAAGGGGTTATCCGCGCCTCCAAGACCAGTACGCTTAGGCACTTTTCCCACGACCGAATCGGCCACCGAGTCTCCTATGACACTTGGGAAAAATGCGCGAGCAAAAAGCACGTCCGTACGCGCTGCTGTCACGAACTGAGAGGATATAAGGCTGAACCACGCCGACGAGCACCATCAATGCGATAGTTCCGCTTTCTGCGGAAGTAAGCCCCTCAGCCCCACCCCTTTTGTGATCTGTTATGGGTGTAAATACAATGTGCACTCATAACTATTAATGAAGGGGCGGGGCTAATGGAATTACTTCATTAGATACAAGAAAGCTGCTTTCCGACGCGCACGAGCCACTTTGATCTGGATTCCGCAGAGAGCGGACCGATGTGTGATCTCTGTACATATTTTCAGAGGAAAGTAACGTCTTCTGGCAAGGTTCTTTAGTATTGTTTCTATTAGTCATTGTAAATGAAATCTATTCTTTCCGGTCCACCATTTTTATACTAAAGAAGGTTGATCCGAAAAGAGTTTTCTTAAAAGTGCAAAACTTTATCATTTAGCGACGACTAAAAGTTACCTTTGGTAACAGGATTGCAAGAGCACTTTGGAGGCAGATGAAGCAATAAGTCTGTTCGAATTAATGGCATTGGTAGCAGTAAAATAAAATTTCCTCACAAGATTCTGATTTCGATTCAGATTCTGATTGGAAATATTTGCTGGAACATTATTTTACACAAGGGAAGGTGAATTCGAGAATTTTCTTCAAAGTGCAAAGCTAACCATTTGGCGAAGACAGAAAGTTGCCCTTTGATAGCAGCGCGCGTCGGAGGGTGATGATGCAATAAATTTGGATGGAAGGAATCACTAACAGCAACCAAGCTACCACACCAAACGCCGATGCCACCGAAACAGTCAATTATTGCAAATCAACCATTTTTTTCCCCAATGTGTCTTTCCAATAACTAACTGCAACCAGAGGCTTGTTGGAATATTTGCGGTGAAATTTCACTTTGTGTTGTTATTGTCCGACGGCCACTCGATGACTGCAGCAACACGCCGACAACCACCACCAATGCGATGGGTTTCCTTTGAAAATGCTAGAAACACCTTCGTCCGCTGCGTCCACTCTAAGTCAAATCTTGTTCGAACTGTGGATTAGATCCAAACCCGCAAGTTGCTTAATTTTGGTGTCTGTGCTTGCGATGCATATACGTGATTCGTTGGTTTATCTATTTCTAATCTATTTATCAATTATCAATAATGAATATTTGAAAATCAGTATTTTCAGAAAAAAATATTTTAAGCTCTTTTTAGTGGAATGTATTCAACCGTCTAAGACGAGTTTAGCACTCTCCATTTAATTCCACCAATTATTTTGACCACAACTGTTTGGTGGAATTAAATGAAAAGTACTAAACTAGTCTTAGACGGTCAGTATTTTCAGATAAATACAAAGAAAAGAAGCGTTGACACATCCTTGATCGAATGGTCTAAACAAATTGGAAATTTATCGAGAAACGGCTGAGTTCAAAGTCTATCATATTTTCGTGACGGTCTACAATTTTCTCAATCGCAAAGTGTACCCCAATATAGAAAAGACAGAAGTAGTCCTACGTCAAAAGCGCGTAGAAAAGTCTAGCTCACTTTTATTGCACATTCCCTCAACTGATTCACTCGCAACAAGTTGCATTCGACGTTGAATCCTGTATCATTGTTTTCTATTGAAAATGTGGCAGATTGAACTATGGGCTTGGAAGTTATGGTTAAATTTTTTTTTTATGAAAAAGCGTGTAAAAAAGCTCATAACCTCAACCGATTTACTCGCAACAAGTTGCATTAACCGAAGAATCCTATCCTATTGCTTCCTATTGAATTTTTTTCAAATCTGATTATGGGCTCAGAAATTATGGTCAACATACTTTGTGTTATAAAAAAGCACGTAAAAAAGTTTAGCTAGCTTTTAATGCACTTACCCTCAACCAATTTACTCGCAATAAGTTGCATTGGATGCGGAATCCTGTTTCATGGCTTCCTATTGATAATTTGCCAGATTGAACTATCACCTTATAAATTATGGCCAAAATACTTTTTTTGCCTTTCTTGTGCAACAAAGTTGTACCGAAAGGCTAGACTCCGAAAACGAACTATCAGATGTTTCCACACTGATACACTTCCCTCCCTCTTCATACGGGAGATTGGCAGAGGAAGGTCGTGAGATTTATATCATCACAAATATTGCTTTCAAATTCACTTCTATATAATGTTATTTATGTCTGCCGTATCCTAATGGAACTATCTATAATCTATGCTTTCGCCTCCAATTCTATCATGAACACGTATGTCTTCATAGTTTGGAAGATGATATTAGCATTTCCATAACATTGAATAGTTTTAAGGAAATTCTAAAAGGTTCAAAAAACACAAATTTGAGTTCAACCTCTTAAACCTAACGTTGGCTTCCTTCGCATCGAACGGGTATCGTTATGAAGTTTTCTTCCTCCGTGTTTGATATCAACGGCTGGAATGCCAGAACAAAACTAAATCAAATATTGTATTGTTTGATCCAACAGTGAACCAAAGAAATGGACGAGATTGGGAAAGTATATAGGGTAACCGTACCCTTAGTGGAGGTAGTACCAAAAGTTGAGGTAGTGGGGTTTTATCATATTTATCATAATTATGCACTTAACGATGGTTTCAGTTGATGCGTCTCGCTTTAAATATCCTGTCAAAAAGATTGGAAAAAGAAACATTTTGTCTTTGCTTGCAATAATCCGATTTTCATAGAACGGACGCAGATTTTTTTCTATTTTACTCCTAGCTCATCTATTTTCGAGCGCACACATTTTACGAAGATCGAGAAAGGAATGATCAACACTAGGTGGATTAATCTGTTTGTTTTTGACGTAGAACTACGTCTGTCTTTTTTATATTGGGGTACACTTTACGATTGCAAAAAATTGAAAATCGTCACGAAAATATGATAGACTTTGAACATTAATATCTCAGCCGTTTCTCGATGGATTTTCAATATTCTTGGACCATTCGATCAAGGAAGAGTCAACGCTTCATACCCGATGTACACTGAAGTCGTTTGTTACGCGGTTATTTTCACAGGAATCGTTTTTTATGCGATTTTTTATTCAAGCGAATTTCTGGATTTCCACATTCCTTTAGACGTACTTTGGGATTTACGCGGTTTTTTACGTTGTTTTAATTTACGCAGCCCATATCTTCCGCGTAAAAACCGACTCTAGTGTGTTACAATATCTATGTACCGCCATCGGGTATGACAATGGGTCTGGGGGGTGAGAATGGGCCATCGCTCTCACCGGCAGCCTGGAGGTCGGATAGCAAAATCGTTCAAAAAGGTCTCTTATATTTTAGTCTTCTTGCCCTCAGATACATTCAATTTATTCTACACGCATTCTAAGTACTTGAAACAGTGACCCATTCTCACCCCCATTTGACCCATTGTCACCCCCGACGACGGTATGATAATATTTACTATTAAAAACTTGCTAACAGTTTAGCACTTGGTTTCGATGAATCAGTCAATCTCTTAACCCGTTTCGGTCTGACCTAGAAATCAAAATTGAAATAACCCGTGTAGGCTCATTTTTCGTCCGATTGCCATGAAATTTTCAGGGAAGAAGCGTCATCATGTCTATTTTTTGGTACATGACTTGATTTGACCATGGTGCCAATCCGGCCGGATTTATTAAGGGGGGGTCCTGGGTCAGATGCAGTCAAAAACGGGCCATTTTTTAAAACCATTGATAAATGAACGAAAGTGACCAGAATGCTGATGCAAACGTGGTCAATCATCATTGACCAGCATCAGAAGTTAGTTTTGATACATTTGAATCACCAGGACATGGTTCCGGATGTTCCGAGTGGTGGACACTTTTCAAGTGAACACAACCCAGTCTTGCGACATATCAAACTTCATGGTTTTGGAAGAGAATCCTAATAGATGAGTTTTTGGGAGGTTTTGGACACATTGGCCACATCCGGAAGTGTTCCCGGGATCCTGGTTCCCTCAAGGAAGTGGACAAATTTCGATTAGCACCGAAACCCATCTTGCGACATATCAAACTCCATGATTTTGAAAGACAAGCTCAATAGATGAGTTTTTGACATGTTTTTGGACACATTGGCCACGTTCGGAAGTGTTCCCGGGAACCTGGTTCCCTCAAGGAAGTGGACAAATCTCGATTAGCACCGAATCCCATCTTGCGACATATCAAACTCCATGATTTTGAAATACAAGCTCAATAGATGAGTTTTTGAGAGGTTTTGGACACAGTGGCCACGTTAGGAAGTGTTCCCGGGAGCCTGGTTCCCTCAGGGAAGTGGACAAATTTCGATCAGCACCGAAACCCATCTTGCGACATATCAAACTCCATGATTTTGAAAGAAACGCACAACACATGATTTTTTTAGAGGTTTTGGACACATTGGCCTCGTCCGTAAGTGTTCCCGAGAGCCTGGTTCCCTCAGGGAAGCGGAAAAATTTCGATTAGCACCGAAACCCATCTTGCGACATATCAAACTCCATGATTTTGAAAGAAACGCACAACACATAATTTTTTGAGAGGTTTTGGACACATTGGCTTCGTCCGTAAGTGTTCCCGGGATCTTAGTTCCCTCAAGAAAGTGGACAAATCTCGATTAGCACCGAAACCTATCTTGCGATATATCAAACTCCATGATTTTGAAATACAAGCTCAATAGATGAGTTTTTGAGAGGTTTTGGCCACAGTGGCCACGTTCGGAAGTGTTCCCGAGAGCCTGGTTCCCTCAGGGAAGCTAACAAATTTCGATTAGCGCCGAAACCCATCTTGCGACATATCAAACTCCATGATTTTGGAAGACAATTTCAATAGATGAGTTCTTGAGAGGTTTTGGACACATTGGCCACATTCGGAAGTGTTCCCGGGAATTTGAGTCCCCCAAGAAAGTGGACAAATCTTGCCTAGCACCAAAACCCATCTTGCGATACATCAAACTCCATGATTTTGAAAAACAAGCACAATACATGATTTTTTGAGAGATTTTGGACACGTTGATCACGTCCGAAAGTGTTCCCAGGAGCCTGGTTCCCTCAGGGAAGCGGACAAATTTTGATTAGCACCGAAACCCATTTTGCGACATATCAAACTCCATGATTTTGAAATACAAGCTCAATAGATGAGTTTTTGAGAGGTTTTGGACACATTGGCCACATCCGGAAGTGTTCCCGGGAGCCTGATTCCCTCAGGGGACCGGACAAATTTCGATTGGCACTGAAACCCATTTTGGGGCATGTCCAACTCCATCATTTTGAAAGACAAGCACAATACATGAATTATTGAGGGATTTTGAACACACTGGTCACGTCCGGGAGTGTTACCGGCAGCCTGGTTCTCTCAGCGAAGCGGTCAAATTTCGATTGGCTCCAAAACCTATATTACGACATATCAAACTTCATTATTTTGCTTGACTTTCAAAATCATGGAGTTTGTTACGTCACAAGAAGAGTTTCGGTACCAATCTAGATTTGTTTACTTCCCTGAGAGAACCAGGTTCCCAAGAACACTTCCGGTCGTGGCCAATGTGTCCAAAATCTCAAAAAAAATTAATGTATTCAAGTTGTCTTTCAAAATCATGGAGTTTGATAGGTCGCAAGATGGGTTTCGGTGCTAATCAAAATTTGTCCACTTCTCTGAGGGAACCAGGTTCCCGGAAACACTTCCGAACATGGGCAATGTGTCCAAAGCCTCTCAGAAACTCATTTATTGAACTTGTCTTTCAAAGTCATGGAGTTTGGCATACCGCAAGATGGGTTCCGGCGCTAATCGAAATTTGTTCGCTTCCCTGAGGAAACCAGGCTCCCGGACGTGGCCAATGTGTCCAAAATCTCCCAAAAACCCATCTATTGAGGTTGTCTTTAAAAATTATGGAGTTTGATGTGTCGCAAGATGGGTTTCGGTGCTTATCGAAATTTGTTAGCTTCCCTGAGGGAACCAGGATCCCGGGAACACTTCCGGATGTGGCCAATGTGTCCAAAACCTCTCAAAAACTCATCTATTGAGCTTGTATTTCAAAATCATGGAGTTTGATATGTCGCAAGATGTCGCATGATGAGATGTCGAGATGTCGATACAATCGATCGGGACCAGCTATGGCAGCTAATGCACGAACACGGTTTTCCGGATAAACTGACACGATTGATCAAAGCGACGATGGATCGGGTGATGTGCGTAGTTCGAGTTTCAGGGGCATTCTCGAGTCCCTTCGAAACCCGCAGAGGGTTACGGCAAGGTGATGGTCTTTCGTGTTTGCTATTAAACATCGCTTTGGAAGGGGTAATACGAAGAGCAGGGATTAACACGAGTGGTACAATTTTCAATAAGTCCGTCCAGCTATTTGTTTTCGCCGACGACATTGATATCATGGCACGTAAGTTTGAGAGGATGGAGGAAGCCTACATCAGACTGAAGAGGGAAGCTAAGCGGATCGGACTAGTCATCAACACGTCGAAGACGAAGTACATGATAGGCAGAGGTTCAAGAGAAGACAATGTGAGCCACCACCGCGAGTTTGCATCGGTGGTGACGAAATCGAGGTGGTAGAAGAATTTGTGTACTTGGGCTCACTGGTGACTGCCGAAAATGACACCAGCATAGAAATTCGGAGACGCATAATGGCTGGAAATCGTACGTAGTTTGGACTCCGCAAGACGCTCCGATCGAATAGAGTTCGCCGCCGTACCAAACTGACAATCTACAAAACGCTCATTAGACCGGTAGTCCTCTACGGACACGAGACCTGGACGATGCTCGTGGAGGACCAACGCGCACTTGGAGTTTTCGAAAGGAAAGTGCTGCGTACCATCTATGGTGGGGTGCAGATGGCGGACGGTACGTGGAGGAGGCGAATGAACCACGAATTGCATCAGCTGTTGGGAGAACCATCCATCGTTCACACCGCGAAAATCGGACGACTGCGCTGGGCCGGGCACGTAGCCAGAATGTCGGACAGTAACCCGGTGAAAATGGTTCTCGACAACGATCCGACGGGCACAAGAAGGCGAGGCGCGCAGCGGGCAAGGTGGATCGATCAGGTGGAAGATGACTTGCGGACCCTCCGTAGACTGCGTGGTTGGCGACGTGTAGCCATGGACCGAGCCGAATGGAGAAGACTCTTATATACCGCACAGGCCACTTCGGCCTTAGTCTGAATAAATAATAAATAAGATGGGTTTCGGTGCTAATCGAAATTTGTCCACTTCCTTGTGGGAACCAGGATCCCGGGAACACTTCCGGATGTGGCCAATGTGTCCAAAACCTGTCAAAAACTCATCTATTGAGCTTGTCTTTCAAAATCATGGAGTTTGATATGTCGCAAGATGGGTTTCGATGCTAATCGAAATTTGTCCGCTTCTCTGAGGGAACCGGGCTCCCGGGAACACTTCCAAACGTGGCCACTGTGTCCAAAACCTCTCAAAAACTCATCTATTGAGCTTGTATTTCAAAATCATGGAGTTTGATATGTCGCAAGATGGGTTTTGGTGCTAATCGAAATTTGTCCACTTCCTTGAGGGAACCAGGATCCCGGGAACACTTCCGAATGTGGCCAATGTGTCCAAAACCTCCCAAAAACTCATGTATTAGGATTTTCTTCCAAAACCATGAAGCTTGATATGTCGCAAGACTGGGTTGTGTTCACTTGAAAAGTGTCCACCACCCCAGGGATACCCCAGGGAACCAGGTTCCCGGAACATCCGGAACCATGTCCTGGTGATTCAAATGTATCAAAACTAACTTCTGATGCTGGTTAATGATGATTGACCACGTTTTCATCAACATTCTGGTCACTTTCGTTCATTTATCAATGGTTTAAAAAAAACCTGTTTTTGACTGCACCTGGCCCAGGACCCCCCCTTCATAAATCCGGCCGGATTGGCACCATGGTCAAATAAAGTCATGTACCAAAAAAAAGACATGATGACGCTTCTTCCCTGAAAATTTCATGGCAATCGGACGAAAAATGAGCCTACACGGGTTATTTCAATTTTGATTTCTAGGTCAGACCGAAACGGGTTAAGTGCATCGTAAGCTTCTTCTTCCATAGCACTACATTCCAACTAGAACTTGGCCTGCTTTTCATCTTAGTAATTTATCAGCATTTCTTTAGTTATTCATTGAAAGTTTTTTTTATGTCCGCCATTGCAGGGCTTTTAACTGGTGCAGTTCGTTTATGCTAACTTAAACGTGCGTTTTTCTTGGAAAGCTTGGGGGCATTTGACGATAGCTTCTTGCTTACGTCTGTTGATGCAGTAGAGGTGCTCGGAATCTTCTTCGCTGCTGCAGTGAATGCATTCTGGTAAACTTTCTTTGGCTCGTTTTTGCTGATTCGTAGGTGTCGCCACTGGCGGAGACAGAGGTGGGGCACCACGCGATGCAATCACACCATTGTTATCGAAGGCTATTGTTCTTGCGCTTAGTGGTGCCCTACCAAAAAACAATAGCTGGCTCCGCCAGTGGGTGTCAGTGCCGGACTAAACGCTAAGTCCGACGCAATTCACGTGAAGGAATAATTATTATTATTAATAACGCCGTTGACAGCCCAGCTTTCGCAATAAGTTTTTCTGTAATGATCCACCAGGGGCTTAGACTGACTTAGCGATGGGTGGTAAGTCTCTGTAGCAGTTTGCAGCTGTACACTATCAGCCAGGCTTGTGCTTTTCAAATTGTGTAATCGATTATCATTTAAAATAATATAAACCTAATAAATACCTATTTAATGTCAACAATGAAGTTCAATCGGATGTTTGGCATTGTTACCAATGCTTCGAATCGAGATACAATTATCGAACGTTTCTTACTCTCTAGCGAGTTTTTATCAATTGGTAATTTGGATATGTGAACGCTTGAGAGTGTTGTTCATCCTCGATTATTTGAAAATTTTATTTTTATCTTCATTTTCAAATGTTGGTCCGGCGGAGACGAGCCAGCCTCGGGCTGAAAGTCTCCTTAATAAAGACACAAAAAAAAATATTGGTCCAAAAATTATACACATCACATCGAAAACAGATTCAGGCTTGGCTTGAAAAACGCTTGCTTTGGTCTCATCGCACAGAATAGTCGAAAACCTGTAGATTACATACAGCTACGTAGTTCAACGTCACCTTTGCGTACAACCCGATTGGGCTGAACCTTTGAGTTTTTCCAATCTAAAATAGCTGTTGTCGATTACGTTGGCAGCAAATTGTAGTAAAATATTCCTTTTTTTGGTCAGGTGTAAGAAGGTGCTATGTGATATGTATGCCCAAATAGATGACAAAGCACTGGTGATGAAAATAGTGATGTGAAAAATACGGAGAAATATTAATACTTTAAAAACTATTGCAATACTTACAAAAAGAGATGAAAGCTGATTTAGAGCTAGGCAACATTATTATAGTGAGGAATATATTTAGAAGTGAAAAAAAATGGATTCATAAATTTTCATAAGCTCAGAATATCTACACGAATGACAGAATCACCGATTCTCTACATGGTGCTAGATGCAAAGAATCCTCACTCTTTGTGACAGGTTTTCAAAGCGGTAACAAATGATAGCACGCATCGAGGTCATAAATTAGGAAAATTAACACATCCCATTTTTCCATGCCAAGTCATTTGTCATGTGGCTCTGCGACTTTGGGAAACGAAGGGAAACCGAGTCGTGTGTCATCAATTTCACGTTTCACGCGGGCGCACTCATTTGTTTTCCTTCTTGCAGAAAGCCACTCGTTCGCCCCGTTCTGTCGCTTGCCGAAAACATATTTACTCCAGTGAAGCTCGAAAACGGCGAAATAAATTAATATCTTCATTCGTGTGTAAGTAAAATATGAAACAGCTGGCTTCCAACGTGGACCCTTTTGCCTGCCGGCGTGTCACCAGCCACCGTGGATAGCTGCCAGTAAACTTCGAATGGCAAAAACTCACGACGAAGGGGGCTACTATGGAGCAACATGACAAATACCGTCGCATTTATCAAGAGATATAAAAAATGTCAACTGAAATTATGGGTCTGCTTGCACTCTGCGATTCGCGTGGTCGTAAATATCCTTTCATGATTCATCATGCTACTGTCTAATTATGGAGTTGTATTTTTATTGATCTCTTGTCGGGGACATTTTATGCAATACAAATTTTTGTGTATGTTTTGACGTTAACGGTTTCTGACTGTAGCAGATTGATTGATGTACATATATTAATTCAACGTAAATGAATTTGTGGTAATCTTTATACCAATTCATGAAAATGCAAACAAATGTTGGTATGAATGAATGACTAGAAGTTGGTACGAACTTTTGAAACCGAATTCGATATTTATTGATTCTACACATATTTTGACTACACTCTCAAGAAAAATGCAACACTCACCAACCACCGAGAATTGGCACCGAAAATCTCAACGATACAGAATAGCTTTTATTCCATGTAAAGTTGCAGCTTTTATTTATTTCGTACGTCATTCTTTATTACATCCGTCAATCAGTTAAAGTCGTTTTGAGTTGGCAAAGCGTTTCAGCACGGTACAACGGAGACAAGTCTTAAATCAATCGATGCCGATTCTCGTTTTTCTTTCGATTGCCCATCACCACCAGCATCTCGGAAAAGCAAAACAGTTTTCCCCCCTTCACTTGTCTCGTCTTTCCGCAAAAAAAACGACATTCATTATTCAACACAGTGCCAAAACGTCCAAGTGATCCGCATTTGGTTGGATTTCGTCATGTGTCATGACGAGCCAGGAGCGACTCTTCTGTGCACCACGAGGAGTACAAAAAAAAGTGCAGTCGCTTTGAAGATGTTGAGGAAGCATACTGGCTGACTGATGTGGTAAAAGCTATTAACTCTATTGCTCTCTGTGTTTGGAGTGCAGAAAAAAGAACGACAGCGAAAATGACACCACAAATCGTTCCGTAGACAGGCAAATGTCGAGAAAACCGAGAAGCTTGAACGAAAGTAAAGTTTCCCGAGTGCAAGCAAAAAAGGCAGCTATCAAGCATCAAATTGTCAATGTCGGTTTTCAGAAGACGAAACGGCCATGCAACTGACAAGACGGCTCAAGATTTCAGACACTTGTGCACACCAATTCGGGACATACAAACGACCAATAATTTGATTTTCTTCTTAATATTGTTTAAGTGATGTTGGTGCTTCGAAGGGTTGAATGAACAATAGTGGTCCATCTAGGCATAACAACATTTCTCTATGAAATTACTGTCTGGAGGTGGAGAGCTTGAATCACATTCCAGCGATACGATTACATCATGCATTGGAAATGCCATAGAATGCAAAAAAAAATCTGACTTCTCACAATTTTGCTAAAATAAACAAGAGAGTGTCCATAATAGGAAATGATAACATGAAAATCATATGCAAGTCGACAGTAGGGATGTAATGTGGATCCCAAGGTCCAGACTTTCAAATGTGACTTTCAAAAAAATATCAATGGAAGATTTCGTGAGGAGTAGATAAGATGTAAAACTTTTTATTAGATACTTCTTATTTTTCTTATTGGCATTACATCCCAAACTTTAACATTGCCGCCTCACCAAAGACTAATTAAGACGTTCATGTCCAATACAATCAAAGACAATGGAAGCAGTGCTATCGGTAGTAGGTATAATGTTGCACAACCATGATGAACCAGAACGGGGCTCGCAGAAGGTTTTTTATCCATTGGGAGTGTCAGAAGGTGCTCAAACTGCTCAATCTCATGCTCGGAATATGTTTTCTCCTCTTCATCTTGAGTGTTTATGGGAGACTCTGGAATTTGAAAGTAATATTCCGAGCGCCATGCTCAAACCACAGCCAAAAAAACTTACAAGGCCGCAACGGTGCGTACAAATCCGTAATAAGACGCAATTCATTGTCGGAGTCAGTCTCGTAATCAGTATCAAAAATGATCACTACAGTTTCCGCTATTTCGCTACTTCCAGATCTAGAACAAAAGAAATTATTAACCCTAAAGTTGATACAAATACAAACCGACTTCCATTTTTTCCAATGTTTTGATTTACATAACAATTGTCAAGTCGCCTTAGCAACTCATAGAGAGGTACTGGTCACTTAGCTCAGTACTAGAATCAAGGTGATTTTAATCAATGGTTATGCAATTTTATGACCTAGTACTTCATGAGCACTGAAAAACAGAACAATTGTATGGGACATGAACGTCTTAATTAGTCTTTGATTGTATGGGACATGAACGTCTTAATTAGTCTTTGGTAGAAGCGTAATACATGGAAGCTTACATGATGATATCCTGGCGAGCGATCCTAACAATATGAGCTGTAAATCAGTTGTGTAAATGGAAAGTAAGTATCTGTATCTAAGTTGAATACAGGAAGGTAAGTACAATTTCGCTTATTTCACAGTGATGTGTCATCGCCTTTTCTTTTTGGTTCACTAAAATAAACAAAATTTACAGAATTTAAGAACTAAACTGTTAGGTTCTATAAACAAAATAAATGTATACTGATCAACGCTAGCTGTGAAATTCACAACTGGAACTAAACTACGAATCTTGACTTTCGTTTGAGCATTTATTTATTCATTTATTTATTTTGCTTATGTCATCTGACTGTGCTCGAAGAGCAAATCTCGAGGTCGAAGGGATCGTGAGGGTGCATACAATGGAATTTTTGCCAACAAATCTGGCACGTCGTACTCGGATAACAGAAGTTTGGCGATGAAAACGGCTTGCGCCACGTTTCTCCGCTTATCAAGAGTATCTAGCCCCAGCAGACTACAGCGATAAGCATACGGTGGTAGATTCAGCGGGTCCATCCATGAGAGATGGCGCAGGGCATATCGTACGAAGTTGCGTTGCACAGCTTCAAACCGAGCAGTCCAAGCAGCTTGATATGGATTTCAGACAGCAGAAGAAAATTCGAGCTAAGAGCGTACCAATGAGCAGTATAAGGCTTTGTAGCATAAAGGATCGTGGAATTCATTTGAGATTTTAAAAATAAAACCAAGCTGGTGATTCGCTTTGTCGATCGTAGTTGAAAAATGACGTCTGAAAGTTAACCTGTCATCCAACACGACACCTAGATCTTTAACATGATCCACACGTTGTAAAGTTGTACCTGCGATACTATAATCGAAAACCACGGTTTCGGCAGTGCGATGAAAGCTTATCGCGTAGCACTTTGAAACAGCCATCATATTACGCTCACACCAACATTTGAATAAATCCAGAGCTTCTGCAATTCTTGGCAGTCCGCCAGATTTCGAATAACGATGTATAAGTTGAGATCGTCTGCAAACATCAACAGCAGGCCTCCACACTGCAGGATAAAAGTTACGTCATTCACGAAGAGCGAAAACATTAATGGACCCGGGTCAGTCAAAGAAGAAGCATATTCAATGGCATCAAGATGTTGTTGAATTATACCACTATAATTCCTTCCGTCCGGAGGAGTATACAATGCTACAATGAAAGCATTCCTTGTTGGGAGACTCACTTTTACCCAGACCGCTTTAATTGAAGTAAATCAGCCAACGGCGATTTGACATGAAGCAAGCGCGTTGGAAACAGCTATCAGGACACCACCGCCGCGTGAGCCATTACTGTTAGAACTGTTTCGATCGACTATCACACATTCTCGGAATAGAAAAAAATAGACAAAAAAATATTCACGTCCGTTTGAAAGATTCGATTTTTGATTAGTATATATCTTTCAAGCTTCATTTCTTTACTTGTAGAAAACGTTATTCGGGAGGATATGTTTTACCAAACGGTAAAACAATAACACAATACTCAATGTGAATGCACTATCAGTTTTGCTGAGCTGAACCTGTTTAACTGCGGAAGTGGCCCTCGTGTCAACTAAGGATTAGAGCCCAGCTCGTAAGTTGCACGATTTTGATGTCTGTGCTTGCGATGCACATACGGGATCGGCTGCTTTATTGATTTTCAGCAGGACATGGCAAAATTCAGTTTTCAATAATTTTGCGCCTTCAAGCTATTGTTTTTAAAAGTTTAGCAAATCCTAAATAGAATGGCCCCCTATCTTACCGAAGGACGTAATCCTACGTCAAAAATTACGACATACGATCCCATTCGCCAGATGCAGTTTCTAGAACTTAAATAGAGTAAGAATAAAACATTTTGTTCCCCTCTGTAACAATAAATAAATATGCCATAAATTAAAAGCTGAAATTCAGTTTTTCGTGTCGGTTATCATAATTATTATAATTTTATTTCATATATTGGTAAATAGCATAAGAGTATTGTTAAATAGCGTTGATGTGGTTATATTCAAATCCCTATTCAGACTCTTTCAACACTACAAAAATGTTCCCGAAAAACGAAATTAATCGTCATCCAGGATGACGGCTTCGAGTGTAATCTCCATGTGACACGTCATAATTTATATCCCCCCTGTCAAGAACGATCATAAAAACTTCAGCATCTTGGCTGCTGCTTTTGCCACTCAACTAAGACGAGGCGCTCTGACTGAAGAAGCTGATATTTTGACTTCCTTTCAGAGATTATTATTTCGTTTTTGATTTTGGTTTGAGCGGTTAATCTTCTCACGGGACCGACTGCATGTCTTCGTGCTGACCACGATGATTAATGAAAATTTAATCAGTTTATAGAGATGAAAGAAGCGCAACAGACAGACATAAATCATCCGTTGAAGCGCTTGATAATTACATTAAATATGGTAATCGGACAGTCGAACGAACAGCTTCGGAGATTTCTTAATGAGATCAATTTGTTTCCTTGCTTGATTCATTCCGAGACGGCCAGTGTGAGAACTTGGCGTCAGCGTAGTCGACTAGGGGCAGGTAAGGTAGGCCATGACTTGAATGCTGGCGTCAGAAGGCAGCCTACTTTGTTCTGCTATTTGGTGGTGGTGACATTTCAAGACTGTCAGTCACGCAGCCAGGAATATCGGCCTACTCGTTCGTTAGATTCGATCTATATGCAAATTAAACTGTCAACATTGTCAATTAAGTTTACAATCGGAATCGGTACAAATCAAAGTTATGTTAATGTGTTTGCTTCCCTTTTTGCGATGGTTGGAGTGTACTAGCGCGAAACGGGCAGTCTTATATGGCATACGGGCTTGTTGCTGCACACAGCGAACATTAGCAATTCAGCTGCCATTGGAGGAGTGGGATCATTCAACCATTTAGGGTTACGGGAGCTTTTTCGTCCGGTCCTAGTTTCCGCCATAGGCTCAAAAGTCATAGACAGTTACATTCATTTACTAAAAATCAATCGAAACAAATCGCATAGTCTGAGGAAGGTATACCGGAGGACGGAGATACCGGCAACAACCCTATGCGAAGCTATGGAAACACGTTTAATTTATGGATGTTGCGTCACATTGATTCACTTGTCTTTCCAATAATATCTGTAATAATGCTGTCCACATGAGTATTAACCACAAGGCTGGTGAACAACGTTCAATGAGTAAAACGTATACCCTCCATTAAAATTAGCTAACAGGGTTGATCATGATTACATAGTAGACGTAATCACCATTTTATCAATATACAAGAAAGATGTATAAAGGCCGAGAATGAAGGAAAGAAACCACTTAAAAGTGTTCAAATATAGAATGTATTCAAACATCCAGATTGTCCTAATTCAAGACACTTGATGGGTGAGAAAAGGCATGATTTACAGGGTATTCAATATGTTCGAATACTAATGTTTGATCGTTGTGTTAGTATGCCCAATGTACATGTTCGGCATTGGTATTGGTGTCAGTTTCAGCTGCTTATATAAGCTAACGGATGTATGTGGTGTTGACATTATCTCAATTATGGGGAAGGGTCGTCTGGCCAAAACCCATTCGACCGAAAGCCACTTGGCCGAATGCCACTAGGCCGAAAGTTGTTTGGCCGAATACACCCCGGGCAGAAGCTATGAAAAGAATAACAAAACATGATATGGACTTGATTGATATAAGAGATAAAAGAACAGGCCACAATATCAAAATTTTGCACCGAAAAATCATTTAAATATCAAGATATGCTATGGATAAGAACAAACTAATGGCACTTGATATCTATCACTTATTACAAATAACATATCTTGATATCCTCATGATATTTTAGTGCAAAATATTGATATTGTCGCCTGATCTTTTATCTCTTATATCAATCATGTCCATATCTCATTTTGCTATCTTATCAACATTTGATATTATTGAGATATTTTCCTCTACTCGGGACCATTTGGCCGAACAGACCATTGGGGCTAAAGTCATTGGCCTAAAGTCATTTGGCTGAAAGGGCCATTTGGCCGAAAGGGTCACTTGGCCGAAAGGATCATTTGGCCGAAAGGGTCATTTGGCCGGAAGGGTCATTTTTCCGAGAGGGTCATTTGTCGGAAAGGGTCGTTTGGCCTAAAGGGTCGTTTGACCGGAAGGGTCGTTTGACCGAAAGGGTCGTTTGGTCGAAAGGGTCATTAGGCCGAAAGGGTCGTTTGGCCGAATAGGACATTAGGCCGAATAGGTCATTTGAAAAGTGAGAAATTAGAAGTAAGAAGAGAGACATCTCACTTCTCACTCCTCATTTATCACTTCTCGCTGTAAACAAATGAAGAACGCGTTGTAAGACGTCTCACTAATGACCCTTTCGGCCTAATGACCCTTCGGCCTAATGACCCGTCGGCCTAATGGCCCTTTCGGCCAAATTATCCTTTCGGCCAAATGACCCTTTCGGCCAAATGACCCTTTCGGCCAAACGATCTTTTCGGCCGAATGACCCATTCAGTCAAATTCGGCCTAATGACCTTGGCCAAACGACGCTATCAGCCAAATGACCATTTCGGCCAGATGGGTTTCGGCCTAATGGTTTGTTCGGCCTAATGGTTTGTTCCGCCTAGTGTCATTCGGCCAAATGGCTTTCGGCCGAATGGGTTTCGGCTAAACGACCCTTCTTCTCAATTGTTGTTTGTTTTTATTATTTGTCTTTATTAGGGAGACTTTCAGCCCGAGGCTGGCTCGTCTCCGTTGTTGTTTTTTTTTTTCCTGTTCGGGTGTGCCACTGCGACCAATTATTAGATCTATTGTAGCGTTACCCGTATCCTTAGTGTTTAAGTGCATGTCGAATTACTCCAGTGCTATTGAGAAGCAATGCAGTATCGGTTTCGATACAGTAGTTGTTTTGTTTTCTCAAGACCACCATGACAAGGTCCCGCTATTTAGACCCTTCATAGAGAGCAATCCCATTGAAGGCGCGCCCCTTATCAATGGGAAATCAATCCTTTCTTGAGAAAACAGAACAGTAATACTGTTTTTGGCCATGCATCGGAGCCCTAGCCACATCCTTGTCTTGCTTCTAGAATATCACCAGTGAAACTCTTAAAACTCTGTCTACAAGACCATTTCAAGCAAGAGAATTTGTTCAGTAATAAGAACTTCCGTGTGTTCCTCTCACTACCATTGTTCACCAGTTCAAGAAGAGTTAGTACGTATTTAAACCCCTAACTCGATTTTTCCAGCAGTCAGTTCAGCCTAGGACCGGGTACCGAGGTTTTTTAACTAATTGCCTGAAAAGTTGTTTCCGCTGCATACAGTTTAGCCTCAAACAAGAGGAATTCGAGTCTTTCGACTGTCTGCAAGGTAACATTGATTATGTTTTATTTCTGAGACTGCTGTTGGTAGCGAGGACTAAATACGATGAATCCTTAATTACCACAACTTATTGCCCTAGCTAGAAAAATGGATTAGGCTAGGGCTCTGTTTGGTAGATCTTACACCGCAACACACTACGTCAAAGTGATCTACCGTTGTTGTTTGTTTATTAGGCGCGTTGAAAGGGTATTGTGGCATCGTAAATAGCCGTTTTTGAAGGTCAAAATATTTGCGGCGTACTACAAAACTGAGGTTTTGGGGACGGTTGATCCCCCAGTGGCCCGGTGCTAAAACGGAGATGCGCCCTATGTGTTCCAATAGGACGATTCCTCGATTTAAGCCTAATATGCGATTAAAGCCTAATATGGGGACAATTTCATCGAGTTTTTGGACAAAACTTTGCGGCCTCCCAGTTTCCCGGATTTAAACCCTCTTAACTTTCTTGTACGGTCCATTATTAAGTCAAAGCTGGACGAATACAAGGCCAGCAACTGGAACCAGTTCAAGGCGGTAATTCTCAAAATCTGGAACGGTCTGCCGCTTGCGATGGGTTTTAGAAACATTTGAAGCTCGTGAAGAAGTACAAAACAGAGGTCATTCCAAGAGAAATATTACAAACGTTCCTTATAAACAATACTTTCAATGAAATAGTACCGAAAAAAGAATTAATTTAATCTAATTTTTTTAAACATTTTTTGAAAGTGTATTCGATCTTATTGAACACCCTGTAGAAATTTGTGACTAATGAGTTGATCCTGTTCATAAAATCTAGACTGCATTATTTACTGGAGAAATAAACATTGTATCGGTATTCACTTTATTACTCATTTTTTAGATTCCCGGAAATCCAAAGTTTCGTATGTATATCAATCGACTCAGGTGAAGTCTATGTGTATATCTTCTTCTTATTGGCATTACATCCCCACACTGGGACAGAGCCGCCTCGCAGCTTAGTGTTCATTAAGCACTTTCACAGTTATTAACTGCGAGGTTTCTGAGCCAGTTTACCATTTTTGCATTCGTATATCATGAGGCTAACACGATGATACTTTTATGCCCAGGGAAGTCGAAACAATTTCCAATCCGAAAATTGCCTAAACCGGCACCGGGAATCGAACCCAGCCACCCTCAGCATGGTCTTGCTTTGTAGCCGCGCGTCTTACCGCACGGCTAAGGAGGGCCCCTTTTATGTGTATATTAGGGTGGTTAAAAAAATCGATTTTTCTGCGCAGCGCTAATTTCATTCTGTCTTATGTTCTGAGTGTCCTTCGAAAATTTTAGCTGATTTGAATAAAAACTGATTTAGCACAAGTCGTTTCAAGTGTACATGGAAGCTAGTACTTATGGAGAAATTTATTTGTTCATTGTATTGACATTGAAGCAGGCGAAAAAAACCTACATAACTAAAAGGATATTCAAAAGCTTTCACTCAAAGAAAACCTCATCCTAATTGGGTTTTTAACTTGCACTGGAACACTCAGTTGGGCAACCAAATAGCTTTTCTCAATGATTAATATGATATAAAATTGCTTCCATCTTCAAAAATATGTTTCGCTGGTCAAAACGACCCAGTGTAGGCAGGACGATATGCCCTTACCAACTGGACACTAGTACGGCGAGCTTGCAGCAGATGCTACCAAACTATATGGGAACTATTGAAATGTAATTCCAACCTGCTCAAATGGACTTTTGTTGGTTTTTTAACGTCAAGCACATAAGGATTTGTAACCTTTTTATTATGGGATTGATAAAATACTAATGAAGGGCTTTGAAACGTCTTTGGTTAAGGTGGGGCGTATTGCCCAGGCACATTTTGAAATCCATTTTCACGACTTTTCAAAAAAGCTTTATTACGTGTTATCTGTAATATTTTTATATGACTTCTCACGGGTAATACATTTGCGACTTCCTGGACTACCAAATAATACAAAGTTTGCATAAATTGCATTGAAAAGTAAAAAATTATCAAGGAGTTGCCTTAGGGGGGGCATATTATATCGTCTTACCCTATAAGCTGGCCAGAGATAAAAGAAATTGCATTGGGATTATTGCAACATCCACGCAGCTTTTTCAACGCGAATCAAATAAATAGTGCCCCACGCACGAGTAGGTTGTTGACGTTTTCCGTTTTTTTTTTTGCGTAGCCGTCATCGTCGCTTCAGCTTGTATGCAATCATACACAACAACGATCGAATGCAACTTATCGATTCGTTGATTGATTTTGCCAATTGATAGTTTTCCGCCCAAATTTCTATTATAAATTCATAAGAATATTGGATTGATCATAAATAGCAGGAATAATCAAAATATATAGAACTGCGTATAGTTCTCGTACTTGAATGAACATAATAAAGGAGCTTCAATTGACAGTAAATACACCATATCACTTGAGCAATTATTGAAAATTTATCGCGCCAGAGGAAATACAATATCATATTGACATTCAATAGAACTTACTTCAATGAAAACATTTTATTTTTTTTTCGTGGACGATCTATTTTATTGAATTCTTGATACTTTCCTCTCAAAACCGTTTGCAGAAAATAACCAGGCTTGTATACAAGTCTTCGAAGGTGGCTTGCATAAAACATAATTTTAAATAACTATCACTTACTAAAATTGTAGATAAATCACACTTATTATGTTTAACTTGCTCAAAATGCACCACATTTCGAAACATTAGATGTTTGTGATCCATTTTGGACCTTGATTGACTAGTAATTCTTTTTATAGGGTTAACGATGGCTGATTCAAAATGCTCAAAATCATTGATTTTACGACATTTATTGAGGTATATCTCAAAATCTCGACGTGTTAGAGCAAGTCGAAGTCAGATTCGGATTCAGCGAGCCAAAATCTACTAGGGACACATTATTTGGTGTTAGGGACAAAATCTTGATGAGCTGTGTTATATGTTGGCTTAGACCCTGAGCCAGTGTGTGGCCATGTTGTCAGCGCCACCGCTAACTCATAGCCTCGGAGAAAAGGCTCCAATCCCGTGCCCTTATCGGTTCGCCAAGCACATGTGGCGGAATCCTGTAGCGAGGTCTGCCCGATCCCCGTGCTACGACCCACGAGAGAAAGAGACCATGTGGACGCCTCTAAGCGCCTGCGATTCCAAGACGCCGATAACGCCGCAACGTCCATATTTGCCCAGAAACCCCCACCATCGCCGGCCGGCCCAGCATACACGTATGCACCTACACTAAAAATAAGTTTAATAAAAGATTAAAAGTGAATGAAACAGTGTTTGAACTTCTGATCAGCGCAAAGAACCGACCCGGAAAAAAGAGTTTGGGAACCCCTGGTGGCTAGGCCTGTGAAGTCTCGTCCCCAGCGTCCGCTTTGGTTAGGTCCGCGTCGTGTAAGTAACCCTCAATAATATATTATTGACCAATATCAAAAACTTTTGCAAATCTGAACAGTTGAAAAAAAAAACATTTTTCAAAGTACCCTGCCTAAGGCCGGTTTTGGGCATTAGAAAGCTGAGGGCCAATTCCTTCACCTCCGCTTAACTCTTGAGCGGTGCTTACCAATACGCTTAAACATGGTTTAAGGCCTAAGCGGAGGTGAAGAAATCGACCCTAAGAAAAATAGTTTTAGGAAAAAATTTCAAAAGACAAATCCTAAAAGAGTGATAAAGTTATTGATATCTTATTTAAGGGATATCATGAATGTAAGTGGGATAAAAAATCTGCAATAACAAGGATCCCAACTAGGCCGAATTGTTATTTTTTCATAACGGAGTCGCATAAATTCCGTCCAAACACATGGGAGCGAAATTTGCAGACAAGTTCCTGATGTGTAAACTAGCCTTAAGGTACGTGAGGACCTTAAGTCTAGCCTTTAATACGACCAAATTTTCTCTCGGTTTGAAACTGCCTTAAACTCGATTTTGTTCAGTTATTTTATAAATTAATTTTTATGCAGTCGTTTTTTTACAGTGGATGATTTCGAAATATTCAGAATTATTCATAAAGATTTTGAATGATTCTTAATGTTTCGAAAAGTATCAAATGATTGAAAAAATATGTGGTAAATCAGATTTGAACCAAAAAATTAATTAACTACTTCGGAAGATTCAAAAAGAATAATCGAAAATGAGCTTAATCTGAAAATTAGAATGATTGTACCTGTGCTTCATTTTATTGACTTTAAGGCGTGATCTGATTTTTAGGAAATACTTGCCTACCAAGTTACTTATTCTGTTCAATACGCTGATGAAATTGGTCAAATTTTAATGGCTCGGGAATAAACAGGAAAAAATCATTGAAATAAAACTGTATGAAACAATCTCTCGGTGCCTACCTGTTAAAAACCTTGAGAAAAGTCGATCAATGAAAAGTACAAAAAGGCATAGATAGCATTCTTTTAAAAGCAACACCAATAACATAACATCTCACATTTTTTATGGGTTTCGTCCACCTTCTGTGTTGCGAGATGAGTCAGCCGAGAGCTGCAAATCTCTGATAAAGACAAAAAAGCACACTTTCTATTTAATACCGGATTTAAGATTCCTGCCTAAAATATTGAATTTGTTTGAATAATATTTTGGAGCTCTTTGGAAGAATCAATGAAAAAACGGGACAAATTGAGAATTTTTTAGATTACGACGGACAGCACAATAAGGTCTAGAAAACGGGACTGTCCCGTTAAATACGGTACGTACACAGACAAACAGACATAACACATTGAACGTTTACTCATCAAATTCATCGTCGTTCAAACACTAACGACATCTGTTGATTTCAGTTAGTTGGGCAAATCACGAACCAGATGGCGGTAGTGAGCAAACGTCAAACTCGAGCAAAAACGATGCGCGCGCCACGAGTGATCGATTGGCCAACTAATGATTATTTGAATTGACCAGTAAATCAGTGAACGATGGAAATTTGACGAGTGTTATGTCTGTTAGTCTGTAGTACGTATCTTCTTCTTCTTCTTATTGGCATTACATCCCCACACTGGGACAAAGCCGCCTCGTTCATTAAGCACTTCCACAGTTATTAACTGCGAGGTTTCTGAGCCAGGTTACCATTTGTGCATTCGTATATCATGAGGCTAGCACGATGATACTTTTATACCCAGGGAAGTCGAGACAATTTCCAATCCGAAAATTGCCTAGACTTGCACCGGGAATCGAACCCAGCCACCCTCAGCATGGTCTTGCTTTGTAGCCGCGCGTCTTTCCGCACGGCTAAGGAGGGCCCCTACGGTACGTATAGTCAGCCTAAATGATTACAGCGCCACTAGCGTTCTAGTTCTTATGATCTACTGTCATAAAAGACTATCTGCTATAAAGGAATGATCAAATTCAATATTTATTATTATGTGCGAAAAAGGCACAATTACCGATATGTGGATTATGTTTTTAAATGTAAATTTAATATGTGGATTATGATAACTTTTACCGAACATATTTTCTAACAGACAGAGTGGGGTATCTAACATGGTTTAAGGCCTAATCTGGAGCTAATTGCATAACTCCTCAACAGGCAACATTGCTGTTCGTGGCGCGAAAGATAGCACACACAAATGCAGGCTACTATGTTGCACTACACATTTCAGTGATGCCCTCAAAGAAGTTTAACGATCATGACTAAAGTCTAGTCTCAATCTGTCTTAAAATAGATTACTAATTATTGAGGCGAATTATCAACATGCGGTTTTCGTTGGGTGAACGCTGTTGAGTATTCCTTCTAGCTATGTAGGTTTTCTTTCAACCTGCGCTTAATGGGGAAGCGTCATAAACAGTATAATGAAAAAAAAATTCCCATACTAATTCGCATGCAAACTTGAAACGGCTTGTGCTAAATTAGTTTTAATCCAAATTAGCTCAAATTTGCAGAGGACTCTCAGAACATGATAAAGAATGAGATGAGCGCTGTGGAGCAAAATCGATTTTTTGAACCACCCTAGTATACAGCTAATATTGTTTGACTGTCATATTTCGACTGACATGGGTATATCTAGAGTCCTATAAGAAGAGTAACGTCATGTGCCACGTTTGACAGATCTCCTGCTCGTTTGGAACGCGCATTTGTATGGAACTGACAGACGATTCTGTTCCAATTCTGACACTTGACGACACTGTTATTATAGTCACTGTAGGTATATCAACACATCATCGACAATATGTTATATCTTACGAATCATCTACGGAACGGCTTCTAACACTGCCCCATTCAAAAAATAAACAAATAAACCTCGAACATGAGAAGAAGCCAAAGAACGAGTTTCTTGAAATGGCGTGTAAATGTATTTTCTTTATGTCTTTTAATATGATGTTTTATAAAATTTATCTCCAAAATATGATAATTTCTTCCATCTACTAGGCTTACGATAAACATGGCATTTAAAGTTTTTCGGTATTTTATCTGCCGGCATCGCCATGGGTATGTATTGAGTCAGTATTTTTTTTCTTCTCCACTGGCAGCATGCATAATTTTCGAACTCGACACTTTTGGAAGCGGACGTTCGGTCGGATGAGAATGGACAGGCAGTGAAGAAGCAAGATAACTGGCAGACCGACTCAGAAATAATAGATATGAAATGGCCATTAAATAAATCTTGTTTGATGGCTTTAATGGCGCAGCCCATTCGTGGAAAGTATCACGCTGTCTCTAAATTCTGATTTATGGTGACAATTTAACTACACCATTGTGACTACGAAGTGCTTCCTATTGGGCTCCGGTTTTCTCTCCCTGTGTGAAGATCAATGGATTTGTGGTTTCGGACGGTTTTCGACGGTGGCTGTTGAAATATCGCTGGCTTGTTTAGTGTAAATCAAGTTGATTTTTAATAAAAGGGCTAATTTAGATTATATGGGTTTTAGATGTAAATCCTGATTGTTGGAATGGTGACGTTTGCCCACTAGAGTGGAGACATCCGATAGTATTTCAAGGGATCATCTACCAACTATATATAGAGAAGGAAAAATAATAATCAAACTTAAGTTGGATTTTGAAAAAGAATGTCTTGACACAACGTGATCGTTGCTTTGATATTTTCATATCCACCCAAAGATTAGATATAAGATAAAATAGTTTCACTTATTCTTCTACTTATATGGTTTTTCATTCCAATTGGAACTTGGCCAGCTTTTCAACAAGTATTCTATTAGCATTTCCTCAGTTATTAATTTAAAGCGTTCTATGCCTGCCATTGCATGAGTACCCGACAAGAAGAGCATAACAAAAATTTAACACAATTTTAACATATTGTGATATAACTTATTGTGATAAATCTTAGTAGCCATTATCTTTCAATTATTGTAACAGAATTTTATCATAATATGATTTGAAAAACCCAACAGTAAGCAATTCAAATAGATGTAACAAAGTCTTCCAGCCATATATATCACAACGCTGATATAATTTTAAAAATTTGCCTGTTCACAATCTGGAGACCTAACATGATCTGTCTTCCAGCCATATATATCACAACGCTGATATAATTTTAAAAATTTGCCTGATCACAATCTGGAGACCTAACACGATCTGTAGAAATTTCCAACTACACAGTAAACAATATATTTTGTATCTGATTCTGTTATAAAATTACTAACAAAATATTTTTTTTTTATGAATAATGTAACAAATTTTAACAGTAGTAGACAAGTAGTGTAATTTTTAATAGAAATTTAGATATTTGAACAACATCCTGCACCATGTTTCTAACAAATTATGTGATAAAAATTTAGTATAACATAATAACATAATTTTGTATTACATAATATAACATAATATAAATATACATAATATAACATAATATAATTAATATAATTATTCTCGCAGCCTCCCGCGGAATGGTAGTCCGAAGCACCTTCTTTCCCCGCAAAAATATCCACAAGGCCACATGGAAATCACCTAATCAAGTAACGGAAAACCAAATCGACCACGTTCTAATCGACGGTAAATTTTTCTCCGACATCACGAACGTCCGCACTTACCGCAGTGCGAATATTGAATCCGACCACTACCTCGTTGCAGTATGCCTGCGCTCAAAACTCTCGACGGTGTACAACACGCGTCGAAGTCGGACGCCGCGGCTTAACATTGGGCGGCTACAAGATGGTAGACTAGCCCAAGAATACGCGCAGCAGCTGGAAGTGGCACTTCCAACGGAAGAGCAGCTAGGCGCAGCGTCTCTTGAAGATGGCTGGAGAGATATTCGATCCGCCATTGGTAGCACCGCAACCGCTGCACTTGGCACGGTGCCCCCGGATCAGAGAAACGACTGGTATGACGGCGAATGTGAGCAGTTAGTGGAAGAGAAGAATGCAGCATGGGCGAGATTGCTGCAACACCGCACGAGGGCGAACGAGGCACGATATAAACAGGCGCGGAACAGACAAAACTCGATTTTCCGGAGGAAAAAGCGCCAGCAGGAAGATCGAGACCGTGAAGAAACGGAGCAACTGTACCGCGCTAATAACACATGAAAGTTCTATGAGAAGTTAAACCGTTCACGTAAGGGCCACGTGCCACAGCCTGATATGTGTAAGGACATAAACGGGAACCTTCTTACGAACGAGCGTGAGGTGATCCAAAGGTGGCGGCAGCACTACGAAGAACATCTGAATGGCGATGTGGCAGACGAAGATGGCGGTATGGTGATGGACCTGGGAGAACGCGCGCAGGACATAATTTTACCGGCTCCGGATCTCCAGGAAATCCAGGAGGAGATTGGCCGGCTGAAGAACTACCAGGAGAGCTATTTAAACACGGTGGTGAGGCACTGGCTAGAGCGCTGCACTGGGTCATTACCAAGATTTGGGAGGAGGAAGTTTTGCCGCAGGAGTGGATGGAAGGTGTCGTGTGTCCCAAAAAGGGCGATAAGCTGGATTGTAGCAACTACCGCGCAATCACATTGCTGAACGCCGCCTACAAGGTACTCTCTCAAATTTTATGCCGTCGACTAGCACCAACTGCAAGGGAGTTCGTGGGGCAGTACCAGGCGGGTTTTATGGGCGAACGCTCCACCACGGACCAGGTGTTCGCCATTCGCCAAGTACTGCAGAAATGCCGCGAATACAACTTGCCCACACATCATCTATTCATCGACTTCAAAGCCGCATATGATACAATCGATCGGGACCAGCTATGGCAGCTAATGCACGAACACGGTTTTCCGGATAAACTGACACGGTTGATCAAAGCGACGATGGATCGGGTGATGTGCGTAGTTCGAGTTTCAGGGGCATTCTCGAGTCCCTTCGAAACCCGCAGAGGGTTACGGCAAGGTGATGGTCTTTCGTGTCTGCTATTCAACATCGCTTTGGAAGGGGTAATACGAAGAGCAGGGATTAACACGAGTGGTATAATTTCCAATAAGTCCGTCCAGCTATTTGGTTTCGCCGACGACATAGATATTATGGCACGTAACTTTGAGAAGATGGAGGAAGCCTACATCAGACTGAAGAGGGAAGCTAAGCGGATCGGACTAGTCATCAACACGTCGAAGACGAAGTACATGATAGGAAGAGGTTCAAGAGAAGACAATGTGAGCCACCCACCGCGAGTTTGCATCGGTGGTGACGAAATCGAGGTGGTAGAAGAATTTGTGTACTTGGGCTCACTGGTGACTGCCGAAAATGACACCAGCAGAGAAATTAGGAGACGCATAGTGGCTGGAAATCGTACGTACTTTGGACTCCGCAAGACGAACAGAGTTCGCATCGAACAGAGTTCGCCGCCGTACCAAACTGACAATCTACAAAACGCTAATTAGACCGGTAGTCCTCTACGGACACGAGACCTGGACGATGCTCGTGGAGGACCAACGCGCACTTGGAGTTTTCGAAAGGAAAGTGCTGCGTACCATCTATGGTGGGGTGCAGATGGCGGACGGTACGTGGAGGAGGCGAATGAACCACGAATTGCATCAGCTGGTGGGAGAGCCATCCATCGTTCACACCGCGAAAATCGGACGACTGCGATGGGCCGGGCACGTAGCCAGAATGTCGGACAGTAACCCGGTGAAAATGGTTCTCGACAACGATCCGACGGGCACAAGAAGGCGAGGTGCGCAGCGGGCAAGGTGGATCGATCAGGTGGAAGATGACTTGCGGACCCTCCGTAGACTGCGTGGTTGGCGACGTGTAGCCATGGACCGAGCCGAATGGAGAAGACTCTTATATACCGCACAGGCCACTTCGGCCTTAGTCTGATTAAATAATAATAATAATTTTTATATAACCTTCTAGTCGGGTATGTACACTCACAAAAAACTCCACATTTTATTCATGAGTTTACACATGGATTTTTGCAATGGGGGTAGCGAAATAGATTCCATATTTTCGGCACATATATTCCATGCGCCCACATGCATTGCATATGTGTTCACACATACTATCCATGTGGGTCATAGTATCCATATGTGAATTTGTATGCAATAAGGTATGTGCCGCTCCCCGACCAATATGGGTAGAGATTGCTGGGTTTGTGGGACAATTGGACTCCGATGTATCTTAAATGGAAACAGTCTATAAAACAGCTATGGATTGTTCGCTGTTTGTGAAATTTGTTTCGTTGCAAGCAATGCTTATGGTCAGCGTTATGGTCAGCATGATCCAATAAGGTTTATGGCTTCGCGTTTCAACGATGCATTTAGGTTTTTCGAGTTTGATGAGGGAGCTTCTATATTTGCTAACCAGTTAAGGCTGCGAATGTGAAGTCGCGTGGAAAACAACAGATGCTGTAGAATATAAATGTAGATTTTTTTTATAGTAATTGACTGTTTTGTAAGTTTCTGTGGCTATTTTGTGAACATGTGTGAATAGCTGTTAGTAAACTTCATTAAGACTATAATTCAGATGGAGGTAACAATAAAATAAATAAATAAATAAATAAATAAATAAATAAATAAATAAATAAATAAATAAATAAATAAATGAATAAATAGGGGAAAATACCTATTCTTGGCAGTCTAAGACATTCGCCAAATAGAATGATAAAAATAATGAATAAATACACTAAAACACAGGTATAGTTCAACTGGTATACATTTGTATGCTCTTTCTTTGATGATTGGTGTTCACTAAATATAACAGATTTTACCACAAACTCAGTAAATTTAATATAAAGTAACAGGTCAACGTTTCTTCTATTGGCATAGCAATTTCTATTATCAGCAATGAGTTTGCTCCCTTTAGCAACTAGACATGGAAGAAGAAAACTGGTAACGTATTGGTGCCAAATGCTGGTTGTTTATATCCTCCAGTAGTAAAATTCATTCATATTAATCGGCCGCACGCTCATCTCGCTTCACTCAATTTTGGAACAAACTTTGTTGTTTATCAAATTGGCTTAAAACAAAACATGGATTTTTAGCCTTGGCATCAATTTTGTGTGGTGTAGACATATAGGCAAAAGCATTTAAACACATTGTAAAACGATTTTAACCAGGCTATAGACATCCCTATCTAACTCCCTTAGCCTAAAAAAAGATAACCATGTCCCGGGCACAGTGTGCAGATAGACCGCTGTCAGTTGCATGAGATGTCAACAATCGTCAACAACACCAATGATTGTAGCTTGATAATTAAAAATATCCACAACAATAAAAGAGCAGGATTTTTTTTTAAATTCTGCTCAAGCTTTTCACGGTGAAATAAAAGACAAATTGTTGTTCTCCATGTAAGTAAAATCAAAATTGATCATGTAGATAAGTTTTGAATCAATTAAACTCATTAGTCATATTTAATTAATATTCCCGATTAAAGTTGCATATTGAAGAAAGCTGAATTTGGATGTTTTATGATGTTAAGCTTTTTTAGATTTGACGTACGTTGCTCGGCGTTGGTGTTGGTGTTGGCTACGCTAAACATGAGCTCTTAGCATAGGCCTGATTTTAACCCTTATGCGGCCAACAAAAAACAAACGTGAATGGCAGATAGGGTACCCGTGTACCCAGATATTGATATTATCATAACTTTTACCATTTTCAACCTATTTGAATAATGTTGGCCATTTTGGAGAAGGGAACTTAAATGCTTTTTGTCCGCTGTCAAGATTTACATCTTTTGTCTTTTGTAAAGCCTTAGAGTCGTAAGCAAAAGTCTATCAACCAGTTTCAAATATACAACTTGCTCTTTGCGGTCCTTACATGATATGTTTGTTTCATAAAAAAAAAACATGGTGATTGTGTACAAGACACGACCGCTCGACGTAAACTACGTAAAACCAAATCTATACACATAAGAATGAATTTTTGTCTGTCTGCCCTTATAGACTAGAAAACGGCATGAACATTTGTGTGTAGAGGTTTTTGGGAACAATGAAGGTGATAGGTTGAATCTATGACAAAAGGAAGGTCGAAAGACAAAAGGTCGAAAGGACAAAAGGTCGAAAGGCAAAAGGTCGAAAAGACAAAAGGTCGAAAGGACAAAAGGTCGAAAAGACAAAACGTCGAAAGGGACAGAAGGTCGAAAGGACAAAAGGTCGAAAAGGTCGAAAGGGACAAAAGGTCGAAAAGAACAAAATGTCTAAAGGGACAAAAGGTCGCTAAAGAACAAGTTGGGTGTATTCTATTTGTTAAATGCATTTATTTTCAAGCAGAAATAACACACTCGTCTCATCAATCAAAGCTGAAGAATGAGAAATTTTCAAAGAAGTAGTAATTACTATAAACCAATATTATGAATATGTAGATATTTCTGTTAGAGATAAAAAAGATAGCTAATTTAAGAAATGAATAAAACTTGTATTGCACGAGACAGAATTGTCCTATACAGTTGGCAAAAAAAATGCTTTTTTTTCCACTATTGTCAACAATAACACATAAAATCATTGAATGAGTGCAAATAATAGATGAAGATCTAGATTTTCTAAATGTCACTTCAATCTGTCTAAATAGTGCACGCCGCAGCCACGCAAGTGCGCGCATTCAAAATACACCAGTGTGTAAAGGCTCCCCCAGGCCTAAGCAATTTTATTGCCAGGACAGCGATAGCTTGATGCCACGATTCTATCGTTGGGTGGATGCTCGACAGAATCACAGTCGCCAGGCAATAGAATCGCGTCAAGATTGTCTCGTCACGTGTGTTTGGGGAAACCTTAATACACGCCGGTGTATTTAATGTGCGGCGTGCGCCATTGTGAGAGAACGAAGTTACATTTTGAAAACTCAAACATCCATCTGTACTCATTGAATGAGTTTTATTTAATTATTAAAAATTGTTAAAAATTAAAAAAGCAGAGTTTTGCAAATTGTGTAAGGCAACTCTGGTGCGGAATTGAATCTTCCCCGTTTCATTTCGACCTTTTGTGCCTTTTGATCTTATTGATCTTTTATTTCTTTCGGCCTTTTGTCCCATTCGACGTTTTGTCCCATTCGACGTTTTGTCCCTTTCGACGTTTTGTCCTTTCGACCTTTTGTCCCTTTCGACCTTTTGTCCTTTTCGACCATTTGTCCCTTCGACCTTTTGTCTTTCGACGTTTTGTCTTTCGACATTTTGTCCTTTCGACCTTTTGTCTTTCGACCTTTTGTCCCTAACCCGGTATTAGACCCATCCTCTTCTGGAGGGGGGGCTCCCATACAAATGAAATACAAATTTCTGCTTTTATCGAAAATTAATCCAAAAAATCGAATCAAAATTTGCAAATTTCGAATACTTAATCGTCTTTTAAATAATGTAAACAATAGGGGAACGGTTTGCCACTTCATCTCATAGCTCCTATTTCCATCCCATAAAAAACAAAGCAATGGAAAGAAATTTGGGTTGTTTATTATTTTTGAGATTTTTTTCAGCAGTGAGCACGTATGTTGACAAAAAGAAGCGACGATTTTGGTCCCGTATTTCTTTGTTTAGCAATGAGATGGATATATGTACAGTGTGATGGAGATCGGAACAGTTCCCCTTTATAATTAATCAATATTAGGTGAAACGAAGCTCGTCGGTTCTGGTAGTATAGTATATTAACAATATATTCCACCTCGTGAGTCTTCATAAATGAATAATGGGCAACACTGTCCTATCCAGCCGCTGGAGCCACCCCATTCTTACACTACGTTTCACAGTTGAATAATAGATATTGTACGTGGATTTCCCTATTGGACCCGACCGTTCGAAACAGTCGCTCCTTGAACGGTCGTTGAAATCGCCGTTTTTATCTTCACACCCATCTTCATAGTAAAATCTGTCAAAACTGGCAAGTCTGCCACGTGCTTTTTGCTGTTTCCCTCGGACTTCCCTTTCTTTTTCCGATGTTTTGACATCTGTTTAGATAGACAAGGAGCAAAAAACAAGGTAATCTATCAAACATTTATTGAGTTTGGCAAACCTTGCTGGAAAAGGGAACGTTTGAAATAGGCAAGTGAACCGACCTTCGAATCCATTGGTCGAGTAAATCCACAATAATACCCTAAAAGTAGGCAATTATTTATGGTTGAAATACGCTATGTAGGAACGGGAATGGTTATGATTGTTTTTAAGAGCTTGGAAAGTATTGAAGTTGCAAATGGAAAACGATCCTGTCAGCCACATAAGGGTTAAAATACTATGGTGTGGCTATCACTTTTGATATAATTCATGGTCTGCGTACAAATCTGAATAAAAGCATTTGTATTTTAACATTTTTAAAAAAATAAATGCCATCGCCGGATATTTTGTTCGTATTTTTGCTAAAATAAAATCACATAGAATTGTGCGTGGTATCTTTTTAACGTGTGTTTGATATGCTCACAAACACATTCTCTCGCTCTATTCCGAAGTGTGCTGCTGTCAAAGAAAACGAACAGTCCCGATTTTGTGAAATATAGTGCAAATATTGCTTAAATTTGCTCTTTGTGGTGATAATCAAGTGGTGATAAAGTGTAAAAAGTAGTTTACGTACTTAATTTGTCGTGTCATACGCAATTAAGAGGAGAAACAGGCGATCCAAAAAAGTAAGTAACAGTTTGCTATTCGTGCGCTGCTTTCTTTGGCAGTGCAATAATGGCATGGATTTCATAGGTGCAAATTTGTTTCGGTGATTAACACATCAAATCTTGCTACTTTTACACAAACAACTTATTCAAATGAAAGCTTAGACTTGAAATTGTGTGATTGAATCAAAATTATGTTCATAAATAGTGTATGTTTGCTGGAAAACGCAAATATTGTTGAGGGTGCCAACAACCGTCGCACCCTGCCAATGCCGTATTCTACCCTAAATAAATAAATAAATAAATAAATGCAAGAGTCACTGAAGAAGAATATGGAACCTCGAAAATTCCATTACACCAGCGGGATGTCAGTGGAAGTGAAGATGACGATTGCCGGCAGCAATGTTCGATACGTCCGAGTGTTTGACTTGCCACCGGAGTTGCCAGATAACGAACTGAAACAGTGTCTTGCGGAGTATGGGGAAGTACATCGTGTGGTTCGGGAGAAATTCCCGCCAAACTTAGGACTTGACCACATGTACACAGGCGTAAGAGGCGTGTACATCGATGTGAAAAGTGAAATTCCATTATCGTTGGAAATATCAAATTGGAAAGGAAACGTGTTCTATCAAGATTTACGAGACAAATGCTTTTTGTGTCGAACGGAAGGTCATCGGAAGCATGCGTGTCCACAAAGGAAAGCTGGAAAGAAGGCAATGAATGTGCAAGACGGACAACGGAAAACATACTCGGTGTCGTTATTGGATTCGGACAAACAACAGCGGAAGCAATGCGGAACAACGTAGTTGAAGTGGCCGAGGAAGATGGGGTTGAACTGGATACCGATCCAACTGAACTTCAGGGCTGGTAGCGACCGATGCAGCTCAAAAAAGTGACTTTAGTGACCAAAACTGACGAAAAAAGGGACCAAATAGTGACTTTCAGTTGCTGGAAAAGTGACCAAATAGTGACTTTCAGTTTCAGTTGCAAGTTCGATGAGACGAAATTAAGCGTTTTTGGGTTGAATGAGAATCATCTTTCACTCACCACTCTTTTGCCTTAGAACCAATGAGAATAGATAGTATTTATTTTCATTGCCTTAGAACGAACTCAGAAGAGAAAAGAAAATCGTGCACGCTAACTTTTATCTACTCAGTAAAATTGTATTGGCCTTCCTTTTAATCCCACCGAAATTTTATTAAATATCAGTCAAAAACAGTACTCAAAACTATGAGTAGTCTTCCGAGAAAATCAAATTTTTACGCCACTGGAAGTGAGCTAAACATGGTTATCAATCACATCATTCTGAAAAATGATTTCTAGGCAAAAATCTGCGTAAAGGAGCATTCCCTTCACGTGAGAATCAGTGAAAATTAAGTTCACTGGATTAGCTGAATACCTATTTAAGAAAGATGCACGATTTATCATAGGTGCCACGGAAGTTATTGGAATTTTTAGTGCAAAAAAAACAGTACGGATGGGTAGAAAACGGAACAAAAATTATGAAGATCCAGTACAACGAGCCTGGGATTGAACGCTCAACCTCCTGCTTATACTGCAGGACTATGCTCTCTGAACTAGGAGAACTTTTCCGGTTTTGGCCATGTTCCTAATTTGGCCAATTTTGCGAATAACTCCAAAAATAAAGCGAATCGCAGGGGTTTCATTAGTTCCAACAAGAGATATACCCCTCACGCTTCGACGTTGCTTTCAACTGATCGATTATTTTGGAAAAATATGTTCAATCAAAGTTAATTGCCTATTTCCGGGGATTAAACCACCCGACTTGGACGTTAGTTTACAATGTTATGAAAACTCATATGTGGATATGTACGTTATGTGGAAGATATTGATTTGGAAAATGTATTGGAGGTAACCACTTTCCCTTCGATGGGACTCGAACCCATGACCCAACAGTACGCTAGACTGGTGCTTTAACCAACTAAGCTACGAAGGACCTCGGCTACTGAACGAGCTCGAGATTCCCAAATTGGACACATAGTCAAATCACTCGCAATCCATTTTCTCAAGCCAATACTTCCACATGTATATAGTACACGTCCACATTAGAGGAGCGTGAGTATTATATGTGTTTTTCAGGGTTGGCCAAATTAGGCACTAAGTTGGCCAAAACGCGTGCACTTCCCCTATTTAAATATTTTTATTCCAAAACACGCAGATTTCCCAACTTGCTGTACGTATACATGAACGATTTTTGCTATGGAATTCGATAGCGCATGCAATCTTCAAATTTGAGAAGACTTGATTCTCTCTCTCTATAACATCTACTCAATAAATATTTTTTTAGAGCAACCCTTCATCACATCTGTCAAATCTACAAAAAATAGCCACCTCAGAAGAAATTTATATTTTCTTGAATTTGTTTGCCAAACTTCTCAAGTCTGAGAATCAAGTCTCCTCATATTGTGACAACAACTCAAAATCCAATTATCCTGAAATTGTGGTGGAATGTTGGCATTTTTATCAGTGAAGATCATTTAGCATATTGACGGCTTGTGCTGTGAAAAAATTATAGCATTTTTGTCAATATTAAGGGAAGTTGTTCAAATTTTGCTAGTCACTAAAAACACATCTTTAGGAGGGACAAACACAGTAAATAATAGAGTAAAATCAAAAAATAATTCGCCATCATTTGTCTAGAGGCTCTATAATAAAAGTACGTTCTAACAATACTGCTATAGTTCTCAGTAAAACAGCGGAGAATAAAGTCTCCCAAGGAATCAAATCTTCCCACCTTCTCATCTTCTATATAATAAAAATGAAATGGTCTGTGTTCGTATCCGCATAACTCGAAACCAGCTGGATGGATTTTATTCATTCCTTCAGCAGTTACATTCGTTATAGTTTCCGACGGGTTTATATGATATTTCCTCTGTGGAAAATCATTAGTTAAGTTGAGTAAATCATGAAATACTAAAATGAAGATTTGTATGGAAATTTCGCATGGGCAGTTCACAACGCAAATTTTCGCCTACTATGCAGGACAACGTCTGCCGGGTCGACTAGTACTGTATAAAGTTTGAGCTTTAAAACAAAATCGTAATTGGCAGGTCTCCTGTTGCATGACTGTATACCAATTTATAAATTGTGACGTGAAACACCTTCAATTAGCTACTGTTGAAATGCCAGTAAAAGCAGCGAGTTAAACGGCTGGCGAAGTTTCAGCGCGATAATTTTTTTTAAGATCCGTAATTTTATTTCCGCCATTTCCGCCGTTTTATTAAAAAAAATCTTAGTCAATAGTTTCAAAATAGTTGAAAATAGTGACTTTTTGCGAGAAAAAGTGACTTAAGTGACTTGAGGTCGAAAAAAGGGACTTTTTAGTGACTTGCCCGAAAAAAGTGACCAAGTCACTAAAAAGTGACCCGCTACCAGGCCTGCTGAACGAACGCAAACATTTGAAATTCCCAATTCGATGGTGGAGCGTGAGAAGCTAGCTGAAACAATGGAATTTAAAAACAATACAGATCGAGTCTGGTTTGTGAAGAAGGGGATAATGGGCTACACGGATTACTACAACAAAATGAAAAGGGAAGAGGAGTTGAAAAAGCAGCAAGCGCAGTCGACGAGTCAGCGACGGGATCGTTTAGTTACGGTAGGATCAACAGACCGAACCCCACCCCACCCCCACTTCTCACAGAAATGCATCTGAAACTACTTCAGAATTTGTTCAAAATATTTGTCATGTTTTCGGCTCCGTAGAGTTTTTAATTAAACAATTGAGCCAAATAAATAAACGAACTGGTAAAAAAAGGTATGTGCCGACGCATGATATGTATATTTCAAAACACATGGATTTTTGCCATCAAGTATGTGTCGATTTTCCTGAGTGTATCTTGTGTGGCACTGGCAAGTACAACGAATACACTATGCCCAGGGAGTTGAGAATGTTTCCCACCCGAAAATATCCTAGAGCGGACCAAGAATCGAACTCGCCATCTCCGGATTGGCAATTCTTCGCCTTTGTTCGCAAGGATAACTGGAGAATGATGATTTTATTTGATATTCTTGTGATGGTTTATATTCCATTATACCTCGCTGCTCCATGTGTTCTTGTACCTGCCACATCGGAAGCGAACACCATCTTTGCAGGGTTCCAAAATGTCATGCCCATCGTACCCTTCCAGCTTTAGCTTCTGGATTCGCCTTAGAGTTGGGCGAGCTCGTGGTTTATCCTTCGCTGCCATACACCGTTCTCTTGCAAGTCCTCCTCCAGTATGGGTCAAGATTCCACAGAGAACCGGTGTTATGAGCGTTCTGTTTATGATTCATTTGGTGCGAGTGTTTTTTTTTTGGTTATTTTTTTGACCGCAGTTTCTTCTGTATCCCGTAGAAGGCTCACCATCCACAGATGAGGTGCCGTCGTATTTCACGACCAATATTATTATCAGCTGTTAGCAAGGATCCAAAATAGAAGAATTCCTCGACCACCTCGAAGGTATCCCAGGTGTATCCCAGTCTATCGTAACACTGCTTCCCGGGGGCCCTGTCGCGCTTGGTTCCGCTCTCCGATCTAACTTTTGTTGCGTCACACTTCAGGCAGGTGAACAGTTCTACAACATTCTCAGAAAAATTAATTCACATCTGGTAGAAACCGTAGGCTGAACTCGAGAATGTTTTGTAGTACCTTGAATATTTCGTATTTAAGAAATTAGTGTCATATCATGCACATATGCTTACCGATCAGGATTGTGTATATACCAATGGTGAGGACATTACAAAAGCCTTGATTGATTCGATAGATACCTGTGGTTGAACTCAAGAATGGTTGTGGAGAAAATTGGTTTTACATTATGTGCATATGCCGGATGGGCCCTTCCCCCATATGCGCAACATGTTAAACCAATATAGGGGTAACGGCTCAAACCTTGGCCCATTATGCTACGGTTGAGCGCATTTATCGTTATAAATCTTCATATATTGCATTTCCAACCAGAATTATTCAACCAGCCACCTTGCTTACATTTGGTTTTGACGCCAAATAGCAAAAAACGAGGATGAATGTCCGCAATATCTCATTTAAATCAGCGAAAGTCTCGAGAGAAATGGACAAAATGTCGGCATCCTTGTCCCTATCATGTGGATAATTTTTCAGCCCACTTGGGACGAGTGATTGTTGATTTGGAACATACGAGAGATAAAGATGGGTTGCTGTTTATAGTACCAGTCATTTTGCTTGCGTTAAATAAAGGCAGCATGCAAACAAATAGAGAAAATCAAATCATCTTATTGAGCGTGAATTCTGATTGGTTGCATGTAAAAAACTACCACACTGATTGTGAGAGTGCATTTCAGATTCCCTCAATAGCACGCTTACCAAGGACATGCTAACGGAAATACTATTATATGAATCATTTATTTCCCAAATATTTACCATATTTGCAAGTGAAGAAGTTTAGAAAAATGAAAACTGTTTTAAAAACTGCACTTGCAAAAAGGCTACATGTTCTAGCCCTCATGTTGTGGCTTCAAACAAATCGCATACGTTAATAATTATTGGCTGCCGCATAATTTTGAGATTTACTGCTAGTTGAAACCATGGCTGTTGTGTTGCTCTCACTCTCGCGATACTCTCAAAGAAACTTTTTTTTTTCCAAAACGTAAACAATGCTTTAGGCGGGGATGATGCATAACGCACTACTGAAGAAAGCCAATTGTAAAACTTATTCTAGGCAATTCCTTGCTTTGTACTGTGCATAAACAGTTATAACTGTGCCAACTACCTGATATTATTACACAATTATTCATAAATACAATTATTGGATGCTTGTTTTTAACTCTGTGTGCATTGAAGTTTTATGATTGGTACGTGCGTTTGATTCCACTCCTCTCTATATCGATCAGCTGTTGTGAATCCTCTCAAAACTCTCACGTGTTTCAACTTCCCGAGTTGTAAGAATACTTTTTCGGTATCATTTTGCAGATCAAAATACTTTTTGCAAGCAATAATAAATAAATAAATTATGATGAAGGTATTTGTCAAGTAATTTGACTTGAAATTATTCACATGAAATGACGTTGAAAGTTTATCTAATGAAACATACGATCCATTGTATCTTTCCATTATTAAATGAGAAAATGTTTGTAGGATTCGTGCGAAAGATGATAAAACTAATTATTCTTACACTAATTGAATCATTTATTTGCGAAATATATATATATAAAATATATAGATCGTAAGTAGAACCCGGAAAGTGCTAGAATAATGATTCATTAATTGACAAATTATATTTGAGTAGCAGTCTGTCGATAAAATCCACCAACCCAAAGGTAGGGTAGTTGAACCTTTCATCAACACTAAAAAAGGGATTGGAAAGCATTGTAGAAGGAAAGGAAACCAGTTTATTTGTAAGTACGTTAGATAATCAAATTACTATTATCATTTACAAAGGAAATAAAATTACAGTTTAGCGTTGCTGAAAATCAATCAGCTGCTCAGAAAATTGGTTTCCCTGTCGGGAACAGTTTCGGATATCTGAATACTTGGGGTATAGTCAAACATGACCTCCTATATTTTGCATGTAAAGCCAACATCCAGTTGGAAAATTTTGCTGAAGACCGAGCTCTCTTCTGCGATTTTATACAACTAATCTAAAACGCGTATATGACTCATCTGCTTTGAAAAGGTTAAGCGGCATGAGATTGCTGCGGCAGGACTTGCTTCCTGATGTATGCAACTTTCTTCAAAAGTTCAACAGCCATCAGTGGAGCTGTGCTGCTCAATAGATTGAAAGAAGGTTTATTAGCTAAATAATTAGTGACATTTGGACGCTTATGCTGGAGCCAATATTCACACAACTTGGTATTTAAGATGCGATAATAGTTAAATTTTGTACCTGTACTATTGAAATAATCTTATTGATATACCATCCGGGCAAAAGCCATGAGCAGAATAACACAACATTATATGGACTTGATTGATATAAGAGGTAAAAGAACAGGCTACAATATCAAGAACAACATAATTTCACATGATATTGATCACTTCTTACAAATAGCACAACTAGATCTCCTCATGATATTTTAGTGCAAAATATTGATATTGGCGCCTGATCTTTTATGTCTTATATCAATGCTTATATCTTATTTTGTTATCTAGTCAGCATTTGATATGATTAAGTTCTTTTCGACTACTCTGGCAGTAATACAATAAAATAGACAGAACATGTATATGAATTTGTAAATTGTTCGGAGAGCAACAAAAACGTGTTTTGTTGTAAATCATGCAATTGAAACATGATCATATTTTTCCGAATTTGTTTTATGTACATGACTATTCAACATTTTATAATTCAAATCTGTGTTTAGAAACTTTTATGAATCAACTTGATCAAGACAAGCAACTTTCATATCATGATAGCAAGTAAAATGATGTAAAAAAGCAAACTGTGCATGCGAAACTGATAAATATTCAATTCTCATTGTCATGATTTTTCTAATTTATATGTGAAAAGTAATTAACTTGAATTTTCCAAATTAAAACCCAAATACTAACCTTACTGTTCAATAACGAATGCAAAGCTTTACTTGAAAAATGCATGACCAAGCATTCTTCTCATCTTCTGTAAGCAACTACGTACACGCAGTCCCATTCCAACCGGGCATCGAAGTCATTAATCACTTAAACACCGCAACCGAGAATGAGCTGAAAGTGTGTTACCGGATAAGAAAACGCATTAAACTGTACAGAGGTACCGATAGGAAGCATCCGGCCTAGAACAGGCAAGGTTACCGGGAAGAGGGGTTGGCCAAAAGTGTCATGAATCAGCAAGTTTGTAGCTGGTGGCAATTTATTACGGTTGTGGCCTTGTTCCTGTATCTATCCTGGCGATTACTCATATGATGCCAGCATTTGTTAGCAGTCAGGCTGCGAGCACATTTTGGGAGCTTTTTACATATTGGCTTCATCATCGAACATTGTTTGGGATGAACAAGCAGGAAAAACACATTACTTTTAGATAATTTGGTGTGAAATTCAATACAATCGGCCGCGTGAGATTGATGCGTGTCTTTTTCAGAACATTTTTTTTACTCCGATCTAAACAATCCACCAGTAACGAACCAAAAAGGTGGAAAGTCTGTGGGTGCAGGAGAACAACATTTGCTTGACATATGCTAATAGTGGAACAGCGCCTAATGGTTGTCCTATCGATACCGCCAGCAGAGCAGCAGATTCGAGGCGTTCCGAAAATCGATTTGTAACCGAAACCATTAAACATTTCAATGGCTTTTCTGCTGCGTTAACAGCGGTGTTCCCAATGACGTATGAGTTTCGTTCAGACTTTGGATCTGTTTGCTCCGTGCTCTTTGGCGGGAACCTTCGTGCCAGGCGCTGCTAATGTCAAACCGTCCCGGGGTGCGTGACAAAATGAGAAAATGTTGATAAATGGCTTATTGGTGACAATTAATATTTTGACAGTTTTTAGATGTCATTTAGTAGTTGGTTATGGCATTGTTTAGTTGGAATCAACGTGTACAACAGTATGCCAAAGGTGGAGCAATTCATGGCAGAAATTTTGTGTTTGATTATACTTCATACAACCAGACGTAACTGATGTCAACCTTGTACTACATACAATAGGTTATCCAAAATGTATAATAGTGCTGTCCAATGAGAGCTTGAAGTAGCTCGAAGTTTCTCCCTATCCTGCTCATGCCTATTTGTTGACAAAAAAGAATGAGCAGGACGGGAACTACTTCGAGCTGCTCATTGGACAGCACTAATACTCACCTGATCAATTGAATATATGGTAATGGAATACTAGTTGCGACAAAATCACCAGAAAATAATCTAACTTCATATCTCCCTTGTTATTTATTCACATCGTTTGCAATTCCACATGTTTACGCGGATTTTGGAATCTGAGCGTTTACACTGAACATTTTTACGCGTTTTTTAACATTTTTCTCGGAGTCTAACCAACTTTTATACGAGAATTATGAAATTTGAGCGTTTTCCCAGTCGTTGGAGTGAGGCAAGGATGTATTCTATCTCCGCTACTGTTCCTCATCGTAATCGACGAGATCATCGTGGGTGCGATTGACCGTGTGCCAAACTGTGGGCTGCTCTGGCAGCCTATTACTATGGAGCACCCAAACGACTTCGATTTGGCTGATGATATTGCTTTACTAGCACAACGGCGCTCTGGTATGCAGAGTAAGCTGAACGACCTGGCCGATCGCTCCTCAACGGCGGGTCTCACCATCAACTTTAACAAGACCAAATCACTTTACGGTAGCCGGGCAAGCAGTGGAGAAGGTCGAAAACTTTCAATATCTTGGCAACCAGTTAGCGTCGGACGGTGGAACCAGGATTGACATAGGAGCACGGATCAAGAAGGCTAGGGATGGTTTTGCGAGTTCACCAAATTTCGAACATTCAACTCAAACGTAAAATCTGTGTTGTTATACGCCAGTGAGACTTGGTGTGTATCAACAAAAAGTTGTGACATTCTTTGCTTCAAGCGTTTTTTTCTTCAATCTCGCATAAAAACCGTGCAGAGAACCGATATCGACAGAATTTCGAGAGCGAAAATGGAGGTGGGTTGGCTACACATTACGAAAGAGCGGAGACGAAATCTGCAAGCAAGCACTGAACTGGAATCCAGCAGAACATTGCAGCAGAGGCAGACCCAGAGGCTCATGGCGGCGTAGCCTCAACAAGGAAATAAAGGAAGTCGACAGGAATCTGACCTGGGCACCGGGTCAAGGCCAAAGCTATAGCATAGTTTGTGGGAAACTATAAAATGGTTTGTGGCGCAGACGCATGAATCGCGAGCTGCATCAAGTGTACGAAGAAGAAAATATTGTGAGTCGTGTAAAATCCGACGATTATGGAGCTTTACAATACACCAAGTCAGTGGCGTAGCCAAAAAAAAGGGGTTGGCGGGTGGGGGTTTGGTAGTTTTCAAAACATTTTTTTCTTTGGAAAAAAGTTGTTCTAAATTTTTTGTCTCTGGCGGGGGGTATGTCCAAAACCACCCCCGTGGCTACGCCACTGCACCAAGTATATATGCATCGACGCTGTATCCGATCAGGTATCCAGGCGTCCTATGCATGTTATTGCTTTTTATTATCGACACAGAGAGCAGAGTCAAAACAGCCAAGGTTGTAAGCAGCGTCATTCAATTCGTATACGGTTATTTATTTGTCTGTCTCTAAAGCTCTAAATTTGTCATTGGCTGTGAGATCAAAGTAAGGTTGATTGAGTTGCGTATTAACTTCCGCAACAAAAAATCGCTAAAAGTAGAGCACACATTACGTCAAAGTGGATTGTCCAACGATACGGGGTTTTGAATGTATAGTTTTGTTGATAAAAAAATGTTTTCAATGTCTAAAAACTATGCTACTTATTTGAGTACACATTATCGCAAAATGGTAAGGAACAAAATAAGTTGATATTACACACTCGAGTTTCACATTGAATACGAAAACATCCTCAACAGCACAGCTCTCAAAATTCCAGAGCGCTCCCATTTCGCACAAAATCCGAACTGATACGTTTCCGTTTTGGGTAAGGTGTTCATCTCACCTGACAGAAAACATTGACTTGCTCAATCCGCAGTGATGAAGTAGACACATGTACAACTTCCCTTGGGCTATTGGTTTATGCAAATTAAGATTTTACGACTAAAGTGTGGACACTTCACTCACTCCCGTTGGCGGCCGTCGATCCACGCAAGTGTTCGAAAAGTGTTGAATTACCCTATATCCACTTACGTCCGCCAAACCTCTTTACTTTGTGTAAACAATAACGCGGGCAAACAGTTGCAGGTGGTATTTCAGCTTGAAGAGCATAAGTTACTTTGAGTTGGATGCCAGTTTAGAAACCACTTCTCCAATGTCTATGTACACTTTTTGCTTGACAAAAGATCAGAAGTTATTGTTTTTGGGTGAATGGATGTTTACCTTAGAGCAACTAATGGGAGATCTTGTTTGATCGTGTAATTGATGGACCTTACTTCATTACGCATAAATTTGTCCCGAGCTGCTGAACGCTCAGAAGTCTCGACAGATTCAATTACGTCGCGCTGTTAAATGGACAAAAAGCACAAGCACCATAGATCATGACATTTTCAATCGAAAGAGTGTCAAGTGCTGGTGGCCTTAGCGAAAACAATTACGCGCCATAAACAGCGACCGGCGCGCCAATCATCACTTTAACTGATTGACAGCGGACTTGAACGCACTACTGTTTGACAGACACTATAGGCTATGGCTATCAGATGACTGGTTTGGCTGCTGCCGGCTGAGTGGTCAGGACAGCTCAACAAAAGATAAAAAAATAGTGCTTCGCGAGATAGACGAAAGGGTGAAAGTGTTAAGCAGCAATTTTCAAATCAAGAAGAGAAGTAGTTTTACGTCAAGAGAGCTGTTCAAAAGTTTTCGGTCCAGGCTTCCGTAATACGAGCTGACGCCGAAAAATTAAGAAGCCTTGAAGGCCGTGACTTGCGCTCTTTCTCCCCATACACGTTTCGCTATTCAGTAGTTGATCAAAGTCCCGCTTTCAGGTTAAGTGAGGATTGATGAGTTTGTGGAGTGCTCGCCGTGCGGAGAACGAGGCACAAGAAAGAAAAACAGATATCATCCTATTAGATACCCACCACGGGACTCAGCTTACAAACTTTTGTTGATTCAACACTCACTTTTGGATACGAGAATGTCTGAAAATGACACTCCAAAAAGAAATGATTAATGAGTTCACGCTCTGCCATGAAAGAAAATAACATTTTTCTTTCAACTATTCATTTTTCATTCGCACCTTCAGCTGCCATGCCGGTTCGTTCCGAAGTGTAATGTCATCGACAGGGTCGGCTTCAGCTCTGGGTCAGGATATTTATTTGTTGGCCTTGTTTAACTTTCGGTTTCTTACGTTATATCATATTAAATGAAAAACACTGATTAATTCACCTAGCGGTGTTGGTGCCTTTCTCGTGCAAAAAATACAAAAAAATATGAATGAGTATTTTTTAGCGTGTTTTGGGCATACAAAATAGTATTTTGGCCATAACTTCTGATCACAATGGGAAAAGATTCTCCGTTGAATGTAAATTGTTGCAAGTAATTCGGACAATGCAAAGTTCCAAAAAGTGTGTCTACAAAATTTGTACACATACACACACATACATACGCACATACAGACATCACCTCAGTTCGTCGAGCTGAGTCGATTGGTATATATATGGGTCTCCGGAGCTCCTATCAAAAGTTACTTTTTGGAGTGATGATATAGCCTTTCGGTACAACTGTGTTGTACGAGAAAGACAAAAACACAGACTAATCCACCTGGGGTTGGCGGTGTATTTCTCGCATAATTAAAAATATGAGGAAAAAATCATGGTGTTTGGAGAGCAGATGAAGCGAGCTATCCGGTGGAAACCTATACGCGACTGTATTTGTATGTTAAGAATGAAGGGCAAATTCTTCACTATACTATGAACGAACGATAAGCCTGATGACGTGAAGGATGCGTTCTACGAGGGACTTGATAAGGCCTGCGGAGAATGTCCAACACACGATGTAAAGATTGTCATCTAGGATGCAAATGCGCAGATCGAGAGAGAAAGCTTCTATCGCCACAGCATTATTACGGAAAGCCTTTATTCCGCTTGTCCTTAAAATAAGGAACCTGCCTACCAAATTAACGCGAGCTAGCAAAATATGGAGGCATAATGCCAAGGTACCTGCTGATATGATAGTTTTATTGGTCTGAATAAGATCGTTTTGTAAAACTCAAAGTGCTTTAACATGAAAACCAGCGGCTTTGTAATTTTATTTCTATTCATTTATCTCTCTAGTCTACATCTAAACAGATAACACTGAAATCAACAATTTGACGCCACAATACACGGTTCGATGCCGCATCTCTCCATCCTCGAATACGCCCCACGCTCGCCAAGTCATTTTGCACCTGGTCTCGCTCGCTGCGCTCCACGCCGTCTCGTACCTTTTTTTTTTTTACAAAGGAGAATGCATTTACACACTAACCCAGTACACGTGCATTGTAGTTGCCAAACTACCACACGGAAGTGTACTGGAGTGTCGGACTCGACCATACCGGTAATACCGACTAAACTCCCTTGGGCTCCACCATCGTTTCCCCCAGGAACTACCTCCCAGTACTACTTCTGGGGCATGGCAGTACTAAACGTACTCGCTCATTATCGCTCACACAGGCACCCGTCCCATGCGAGACTGACTTGGGTGCTCACACCATTTGAGTCTTACTTGGATGCTCTCCCGGGCGCTCCGCTGTCATGCCTCGAGGTGTCAATAGCGGTAACTGCCTGGGCCTACAGATATTACGCTACGACACTCCTGCCTCAGCACGAGCAGATCAATCACACCACTGCCGAAGCAGACCACACGCTACCCTGCCGAAGCAGGGACACTCCCCATGCACCACATGTGCACAACTGTAGGTGTGCGGGTACAACCCACTGCTACCCTGCCGCCGAAGCAGCTTCTCCAAAGACCATTCGCTCCATGTGACCCTTATTCGGGTGCTCACTCTAACACTCCACTGCCATGCCTCGAGGTGTCGATAGCGGTATGTAGGGACCAATCAACGATACTACGCTACGACACTCCTACCTCAGCATGTGCAGTCCATACTCAGACTTCTGCTGCGCTTCGAGGTGACAATATCGGCGACACGCTATGACACTCCTGCCTCAGCACAACCAGATCACTCACTCCCTGCCGAAGCAGCTCACGCGCTACCCTACCGAAGTAGGGACACTCCCCATGCCAATTGGCACTCCCTGGGCTTGTGCTTTTGAAGCGGCACACAGTCGCTTTGATAGAGTCTGATTACGGGCACTTGTGGTTTTTTGGGAGGGATTTTAGCAGAGCCCACTGCTAAATCCCACCACTCCCTAGGCAGTTCTCCCTGACTCACAGACAGCTGGGGAGGGGTCGTCAAGCCCTTGGACATGGTCCATGCTGTCCCTGCTGTCCCTGCTGCCCCCGCCGTCTCGTACCTGCCGGATCGGAAGCGAACACCATCTTTGCAGGGTTGCTTTTCTTGCATCTTTGCACACCGTTTTCTTGCACAGCACCAAAGATGGTCCTAAGCACCCGTCTCTCGAATATTCCGAGTGCAGTTTTTGACCGCAGTTTCTTCTGGAGCCCGTAGTAGGCCCGACTTCCACAGATGATGCGCCTTCGTATTTCAAGACTAACGTTGTTGTCAGCCGTTAGCAAGGATCCGAGGTAGACGAATTCCTCGACCACCTCGAAGGTATCCCCGTCTATCGTAACACTGCTTCCCAGGCGGGCCCTGCGCTCGGTTCCGCCCACAAGCATGTACTTTGTCTTTGACGCATTCACCACTAGTCCAACTTTTGTTGCTTCACGTTTCAGGCGGGTGTACAGTTCTGCCACCTTTGCAAATGTTCGGCCGACAATGTCCATGTTATCCGCGAAACTAATAAATTGATTGGATCTGTTGAAAATCGTACCCCGACTGTTACACCCGGCTCTCCGCATGACACCTTCTAGCGCAATATTGAACAACAGGCACGAAAGTCCATCACCTTGCCTAAGTCCCCGGCGCGATTCGAACGAACTGGAGTGTTCGCTCGCAATCTTCAGACAGTTTTGCACACCATTTACCGTTGCTTTGATCAGTCTGTTAAGCTTCCCAGGGAAGCTATTCTCGTCCATAATTTTCCATAGCTCTACGCGGTCTATATTGTCGTATGCCGCCCTGCAATCAACGAACAGATGGTGCGTTGGGACTTGGTATTCGAGCGGCCGTCAGCGAAGCCGGCTTGATAACTTCCCACGAACTCATTCACTCATGGTGACAGACGACGGAAGATTTTACTTACTTACTTACGGATTCTGTACACCTCCGGTGGTGCAAAGGGCCGACTGGTGCAAAGGGACGACGGAAGATGATCTGGGATATCACTTTGTAGGCGGCATTAAGGATGGTGATCGCTCGAAAGTTCTCACACTCCAGCTGGTCGCCTTTCTTGTAGATGGGGCATATAACCCTTTCCTTCCACTCCTCCGGTAGCTGTTCAGTTTCCCAGATTCTGACTATCAGTTTGTGCAGGCAAGTGGCTAGCTTTTCCGGGCCCATATTGATGAGCTCAGCTCCGATACCATCCTTACCAGCTGCTTTATTGGTATTTAGCTGTTGGATGGCATCCTTAACTTCCCTGAAGGTGGGGGCTGGTTGTCTTCCATCGTTCGTTAAACTGACGTAGTCTCTTCTCCTCCGCTGCCTTGACTTTCACTGCCTGTACTCTCAGCGCCATTCAAATGTTCCTCGTAGTGCTGCTTCCACCTTTCGATCATCACACGTTCGTCCGTCAAGATGCTCCCATCCTTATCCCGGCACATTTCGGCTCGCGGCACAAAGCCTTTGCGGGATGCGTTGAGCTTCTGATAGAACTTGCGTGTTTCTCCTCGCACACCGCTTCTTCCAGGCGGCGTTTCTTCTCCTGAAAAAGGCGGGTCTGCTGTTTCCGCTTCCGTCTATAACGTTCCACGTTCTGCGGGGTACCTTGCTGCGGCATGACCGCCCGCGCTGCGTCCTTCTCCTTCAGAATCTGTCTGCACTCTTCGTCGAACCAATCGTTCCATCGACCTCGTCCCATATACCCGACGTTGTTCTCCGCTGCGTCGTTAATGGCTGCCTTGTCTGTATTCCAGCAATCCTCAAGAGGTGCCCCATTGAGCTCACTCTCTTCCGGCAACGCTGCCTCGAGATGCTGCGCGTATGCAGTGGCGACATCAGGTTGCTTCAGTCGCTCTAGGTCGTACCGCGGCGGTCGTCGGTACCAAACATTGTTGATGACGGATAGTTTTGGGGCACAGTTTAACCATCACCAGATAGTGGTCAGAGTCGATGTTAGCGCCACGATACGTCCTGACGTCGATAATATCGGAGAAGTGCCGTCCATCAATCAGAACGTGGTCGATTTGTGATTCTGTCTGCAGTGTTGATCTCCAGGTGTACCGATACGGGAGACTGTGTTGGAAGTAGGTGCTGCGAATGGCCATATTCTAGGAGGCGGCAAATATAGTATATTAACAATATAGTCCACTTCGTTATTCTCCATACATTAGGCAACCGACAGAACAATCACACCATCTTGCGTCACAAAAGGCAACTAACGCCTGAAAACGATAGCCAAGGGGTGCGATGATTGCAAAAATTACATTGACTTAACATTTTTCAACTATTTGAATTACATTTTTCGAAAACTTATTTTTGAACTCTGAAATCAAAATGGGGTCATAGGATGATTTCTAGCACATAATTTTGAAATGTTATATTGCATATTGCATTACACGTTTAAAACCCCCTCGGAATGTCTCTTCACTACATTACTTACCTTTTGCGACACCGCGGTGCTACTGTGTTGTCTTTCGAAATCAGCCAGAGTGGACCATATTGGTAATATAATATATTTGGAGGCGGTGAAATCAATTAGTCGTAGGCCGTTTTCGTTCGTCAGCCGGTGAGCGCTGAACTTTCCAATAGTCGGTCTAAACTCCTCCTCTTGGCCAACCTGAGCGTTCAAATCTCCTATGATGATTTTGACGTCGTGGCTTGGTCAGCTGTCGTACTCACGTTCCAGCTGCGAGTAGAATGCGTCCTCATCATCATCAGTGCTTCCGGAGTGTGGGCTATGGACGTTGATTATGCTGAATTTGAAGAACCGGCCTTTGATCCTCAACCTGCACATTCTTTCATTGATCGGCCACCACCCGATCACGCGCCTTTGCATATCGCCCATCACTATGAAAGCTCTGGTAGATGGTATGATTACCTCTAAACGTTCGCACCATTGATCCCTTCCAACAAACCTCCTGCAGCGCTACGATGCCGAATCCACGGTCCTTGAGCACATCGGCGAGTATGCGTGTGCTCCCGATGAAGTTGAGAGATTTGCAGTTCCACGAACCGAGTTTCCAATCGCTAGTCCCTTTTCGTCGCAGTGGTCTTCGCCGATGGTTCCGGTCCGTACTCTCTTGTTGATTGTTCGTTGCTCATGTTTTTTTAAAGGCTGGCTTGCAGGGCCTGACGCTGACACCAAACCCCCTAAATTGCTGGAGGACCATTCCTCCTTATTCCCGGTGGACCATGGTGTTATATGTGAGCCGATCCTGACATGGAGAACAGACGCTCAGTAAGATTTGCACCTCCGGAGAGGAGCAAACCCCCCCTTCCCTGTCAGCATACGACCATAGTTCCCACCGGGGTTCGTTATCCAATCTTCCCTAAGATTGCTCGTGTCCCGGCCAGCAACACGGGGAGGTGGGGATAGGAGTAGCTGGGTAAGAGGCGAGATGGGGTCTATTTTATTCCTTCAGGTACGCGAAGTACCAATGGTACGCTTTACCCAGCATTTGCCGTGCCAAACGTGTTTCTATCTGAAGGGTAAAAATTGCTCGTTTTAAAATTCAGGACCATTGGTACATATGTTGTGAAATGTCATTTTTGTGTCATAGAATTGTTATTGCTTATTTGCCAATAGCTTTTCTTAAAAAACATTTACTAATCTGGGCTTTAGATGAACCTGAAAAGTTTGATGCATCTATAACTTCGTTCAACTGACTGCTGGGGACAGACATACCATTCAATCGCAACTCACTGTCTTACTCCGACCCTGGCGGATATTTCCGAGGAGCTCTGTTGGACAGCTCACAAAAAAGGTAGCGAAGCCAAGAGTATGTTATGAACGCTACCAAAAGAAAACATGCTCTCTTCGAAAGACAGGCCTTAATCGCCGTCTCATGAGGAATCGTTATCATGGCCGTCATCAGCTGTAATTAGATTACAATTTCTATCAAAAGGCCAAAGTGCTTCTGGTGGCCGGATTGCTGTTTGCTTTCGAGAGAATGATGACTGCTGGTATGATGGATGATGGCGTAAATGAGGATTGATAACGATCGATGGCTCGTCCTGATGGGCAAACGAATTTCTGTTCATACTGATATGAGTGACTGAATGAATTCGTGAACGTGACACGACTTTCCACATTGAATGATGATTGGTAGTTATAAAATTCGAATCTTTCCTCCCGTTGCAGAACAGTTCCCCAGACCTTGCGTTTCCTGCAACTCACCCAACCTTGGTCAAATTATGTGTACATAACTCATATACAAACATACCTTCCACGAGTATGTCATATCAAACGATGATTGATGGAAAAAAGTGGAGGCATGTTTGTAATCCATTTTTCTTGTGCTTTGATCCTGAAATGGTGCCTGGGTCGCTATACAAATCGACGAAGCACTGCGTTCTGCTGGTTGGTGGATAAACAGCTGAACATTTGGTATCGCCGCTGTCGCTGGGGGAAATGATTAATTTGTTTACTCTCGAAACACGAATTTGCTGCCTGAAACTGTCGTCGATTAGTGCGCGCATTCTTTTGTTGATATTTATGAGCTTCAATGGATGATGACTGAGCATAATTTATTGTGCCTTTCCTGATATGTCTCTGTGTGGTAACGTCACATGACACTGATACAAACTTCGGAGATTTTTACCTGCATTATTGCACGATACATGTATTAAGCGTTCAAATATTATAATATTTTTATCATTCTTGTTATCATTGATCGTAATCTATTTCACAAATACTTTGTATTATAAGACGTTCTTTTCTACCACGATGATGCGTTCACATCAGTGGGTCTCATATTAACTAAATTTTATTCAGAATCAACTACTCAAGTCGGCCTACACTAAAATGCATAAAATTTCTCAACCCTTTCATGCTCGCAATAATGTATTACTGACAGAGAAACGTGGCGATACCTTGGTTCTACACGCACCGCTTCCCAATGTTCAGTGCTCACAATCCGCATACATGCTAGGGCAGACAGAAAACATTGCATCGGTTGCCCCCAAGGTATGCCTTAAATCATGTAAGGCATGCATACCTAATGTGTAAGACAACTCACCGGGCCCCGCGTGCCTCAACGAGAGTATCGTCGGCACATTTGCACTTGCAAGTGCAGTCTGCAGTGCGGTGGCATGGCAGCGACGCGCCTTGGATGGATGAAGATAGTAAAACCGTTCGGTTGGCGGCGCAGCTATGCATAAACTATTCGCTAATTTACTCACCTGTTGTTGAAAGTAATGATTATGGTTATAGCCGTGTATAAGCGATATTTATTTATGGCACTTCCAATGCGATCATTAAAAGAACATTGTATTATGCTAATGACAAGCATCTGCCATGCCCTAGCAAGGACGAGGAACCGCTCTTCAGGAGCGATAAGAATAATGCTAAGATTATTATGATTTGACGGGTAGTCAGAACAATGCTAGGCAAATGGGGCAAAAAATGTAGCATTTTACCACATAACTTTTTACCTCTTCAGAATATTCCACTGCTCATCATCAGCTACCCCGTCATGGACTCATAAGTGAACAAAATATAGCCAAAAGTGACCGGAAGTGACTCATTAGTGACAAGAAGTTACCAGTAACTGTGACGTATACATATTTATTTATTTATTTATTTATCTGTTTGTTTATTTATTTATTTATTTATTTATTTATTTATTTATTTATTTATTTATTTATTTATTTATTTATTTATTTATTTATTTATTTATTTATTTATTTATTTATTTATTTATTTATTTATTTATTTATTTATTTATTTATTTATTTATTTATTTATTTATTTATTTATTTATTTATTTATTTATTTATTTATTTATTTATTTATTTATTTATTTATTTATTTATTTATTTATTTATTTATTTATTTATTTATTTATTTATTTATTTATTTATTTTTTTATTCATTTATTCATTTATTTATTTATTTATTAATTTATTTATTTATTTATTTATTTATTTATTTATTTATTTATTTATTTATTTATTTATTTATTTATTTATTTATTTATTTATTTTATTTTTTCTGGAGCAGGGAAAAGCCCATTTGAGTACAGCTTTTAATAAAAGCTCTTTCTCAAATGAGCGCAAAACCTCCTCTTCTTTTCATATTAACAGAATACAAATTTCCAAATGATACACACAAAATTTGCTTAATAAATTATCTTACTAACTAACTAACAACTAACTATCTAGCTAACACCTCACGATAACGATTCTTATTGGTGACACGGGACAAGTGGAAGTCAAAAACAGGATAATAGCGATTGAACACACGACACATCCTATTTATAGGATCATTATATCCGTAGTTTATACGAAAAGCAGGAAGACGAAGAAATGCATGAGAACGGAGATGACGACGACGGATGTCAATATTCAACATATCTAGTACACGAGGACAATCAATGTGGGACTGAAGAACATCAGAAATGAACGAGGCTTTAAAAACATTCCGACGTGTTTCCAATAACTCCAGATCAATTAACTTACATCGATCTTCATAAGGCGGAAGGTTCAGCGGATCGCTCCATGGAAGTCTTCGAAGGGCGAAGCGAATAAACTTGCGTTGGATTTTTTCTAATAGTTGAATTCCATTTTGATAGTGAGGAGCCCAAACAACGACAGCGTATTCCACGGTAGAACGTACCAAAGAGCAATAGAGAGTTTTTATGCAATGGATATCATCGAAGTGTTTTGCAGCGCGGAAAGTCATGCCCAAGCACTTGGATGCTTTGGCCGTAATGTAGCGTACAAGCTCCTTAAATGTTAGTTTTGAATCAGAATCAGAATCAGAACACCAAGATCTTTAATGGTGCTTTCTCGTTCGATTGGAGTGGAGGAAATATAATAGTTGAATGACGTTATTGGTTCTCTGGCAAAAGAAATCACGGAGCATTTGCTTGCATTCAAGCTCATTCTGTTCAGTGTGACCAATTGACAAAATTATTTAGTTCCTTCTGAAGAAAAACAGCATCTTCGTGACATGACAATATATGATAAACTTTGAAGTCATCAGCATAGGAGAGTTTGTAACATTTCAGGATTTGGTTGGCATCATTCAGGTATAATAAGAACATAAAAGGCCCCAAATGACTCCCATGGCATATGCCACAAAGCTGTAGTGGTGAAGGTCAAACAAAAGGAATTACCGAAACAACACAAACAAATTAAATTTTTAACTGGCTAAATTATGTCCTTGTGCACACATCGGATTGTCAAAGAAGAGGAAAAATTCTAAAATAATGTCAACATGAATTATAGAAACACATGAAATCACTCACTCATAAAAAATTTTGGGACCCATGCGGAGTATTCCCAGTCTGAGCAACAACGTTTGTTGCACTAGTTTGCTGGGCGGTGAGAGTTGTGAGTAGACGTTGTATGGTGGAGACCTGTTTTGATACGCAAAAGATGTGATCGAGCTGAAATTGTTATTATCGCTTTTAATTACTTTTTATAGTCATTGAATTACAGGTTTACCTCGATTATATGGACCCTCGATTATATGGACTTCGATTATATGGACTTTTTACCTCGATTATATGGACATTTTTTTTCGCTTAATTTTTTTTGTGTTTTGGTGTATTAAAAAGATGTTGAATATTGTAAGTCATATTTTACATTGATTCTATATTTATTATGGTACATTGGGGCAAATAAAGGCCCGTAAGGCATGTTGTGATGTGATGTGATGGAGATGCACTCTGAGTCATATGTTCGATTGACTTGATTGATTTACCATTTTCGCGTTGGAAAATTTCATTGTATATAATGATAAATATACAATTCTTTAATCTGCAACAGCCACGGCCACGTCCTTACAAATAGGTGGTGGAAAATAATGCGTATTTTTGGTGATCTCTGCCATACGAAAACGTGAAGTGAATTGTCAGACTGACAGTATGCGGAGCAATTGATAAGATGAAATTGTCATATTTAGCTGTTAGATCTTTGCTTCCAACCTTTTTCTGCTTTTGGTGCATGGAATTAAGTATAGAAGGACGGATGATGCATTAACATTTAGCAAACCGTACCCACTGAGACTGATTTTTTAGGTATATCCACGAAACTGGAAGAGTTTATTTCAATATGTGATACATAAAGTTCCAAATGGTTTTCAAACCTGGCATTAAATCTTCTGGACGAACTTGATAATTATTTGAATGTAAACAACTGAAAACTCTTCGAGCAGTCTTTATGTTTAAATAAATGTTGTCGAATATCCTGGTATTCACATTTGTTCAGCACAAGGCTTAAGGATTATACTGACGCTCAACGGTAGGAAAAGAAATTGAATATCTTTAGAATGTTCTTGTTAGCAGTTCTTAAATCAATTGCTGCTAAACCGTTCAGCAAAGCGTGATCCTGAAACGCTCATGCAAACTCGTTCATGCTGTGTAGTTTGAGCGATGTGTTTTTCGTTAGTGTTGTACAAAATACAACAGCACGCGGTGGTGAAATTTTGAATGCAATCTCAAGCTTTGTCCGGGATTTTTATGAGGGCCCGCCATTGTGCATCGTTTTAAATTTTAAAACCCGTTGCACAATACAGCCCTGCTTTAATATACGAACATAAAAAATAAGCAATACCAGCGCCGGCCGTATGCGAATGCAGGTCAATTAAGGAATAGGTAGGAAATTGTTGACGTGATACTCGCTTTGATAGAAGCCGACGAGTCATCTGCACTTACACGAGAAATTACTGGGATGTTGGATATCTGGGGTAGAAGGTGTGGCAGGGTTCGTTTTGGTTAACGGTCTGCCGTGTATAGCGTGTAGTTTGATGTAAAACAAAAACAATCTAAATATTTTAATTATCAACCACACTACACGGATGCGAACTAAATTTTCACTTTCTGATTAACTTACTCACCCGCACAAAGCAGAACGAAATTTCGGTGACCGGCCGATAGTTTTGCTTTCCGCACAAAGTAAAACTAAACTTCGACAACCTGCCGATCGCTCTGCTTACTGGAGAATCTGAAACACGAGAAAATAGGCACTGGACTGATCAATTTTATTACCGGCCGCGCAATGCAGGACACAATATTTCGGCAGATCGCGCGATCGTTCTGCTGTCCGAAACAAGAGAAAACACGCACTCACTGAAAATCTCTTCAATAAAGATATAAAACTTTCAACTTTTCACTTCTCACTATTCATTTCTCACTTCTCACTTATTATTTTTTATCTTTCACTCCTCACTTATAACATCTCATATTCCAATTTCTCACTAATTGCTTTTCACTTCAAACTTTTCACTTTTCACTTTTTACTTCTCACTACATACTTTTCACTTCTCACTACTCACTTCGCACTTCGAATTTCTCACTTTTAACTTCTCACTTCTCATTTCTCACTGCCCACTACTCACTTCTCACTTCTCACTTCTCTCTTCCAATTTCTCACTACTTACTTCTCACTTCTCACTTCGAATTTAAAACTTCTCACTTTATAGCCACAAAAATTTTGTAGTGACAGAAAATTTCACCCTAAATTGTTTACCTCTCACTTCTTATTGCTCACTTCTAACTTGTAATTTCTCACTTTTCACTTCTCACTTTTCACTTATCATTTTTCACTTCTTGTTTATCACTTTTCGCTTCTAACTTCTAACCAGAGACCATATCGTGCATGTAACTGATTTTAACAGCATCGAGTTAGTGAGGTGTAAATGCATTGGAAATTCACTTCGACTTAGAGAATATTGAGTAAGTAGATATCGATTTACAGACGGGACGCAGTATGCTAGATTGACTTTGAATTTCATCGAGTAAGGGAAAATATCCAACTACAGAACATCGAGTTATGGAGAGTATTACATCGGCTGAATTACTTTAGTAAACGTAGGTCAAATTTGCTGAAAATTTTAATGGTTGTTACGTCAACTATGAAATCAAGGGCAGTACTTTCTAACAGCGCACTTAGTTATCCCTCCACGAATCTCCTGACAGCTAGCTGGAATCTTTTGGAAAGCTCTCCTTTTCAGATAAAACATAACACCGAAGTTAAATATTCAAAGTGATCAATTTGCGCTATTGTTGAGCTTGACTTTAATTTGTAAAGGATATTGTGTTGAGCTTAATTTTAGGTCTAAAAATCACCTTAATAGAGATAAAACAATGTAAAAGACTAGATGAAGTAATCTAGAATGTCGCAGAAAAAAAAGGTCGACTAATGTGATCACAAGTTGACGAGCAATCTGTCAAAAAAAAAAACGCGAGGCCTTTCAAAAACACAAATTAATTCACCTACAGTGTGATTTTAACCATTCTTCAATCATATGTGTATCCAAAGTTATTTTTATTTTATTCCATTTTGTTACATGTGAAAAAACGGCGTAAATTGCGATTCTGTTATTTATTCTGTTATTTATTTATATATTTTTTTCTGTTAATCCATTCGAGAAAAAAATAGACACATAGGAAGTATTAAAAAGTTATTTCATCAGAACAGAACGGAATAAGACTTTTCATATTTTTCTCTATAAGCTTATTGAAACAAACTTTATTTTGACTACTCAACTGTTTTAGCTCATCAAAACAATCCCTAGATATTGCTACTTCTTTGAATACCAGAATTTAGGCACCACATGTGTAGCATATATCCATCCTTCTATCAATCTTTTTTTATTTTTTGTGGTGGTTACAATGGTAGCTGTCCCTTGCTATTAATCTACACTGTACCCCGCCCATATTGGCTTCTATGAGCCTCCCGTTTTTCATCACCACACAGACGTTCCTAAGCGATGTTGCTCATGTGGTCACTGTTGTGGGCCGTGTTGATGAAAACAAGGATTTGTTTAACAGCCCACCCCCGCATCATTATAAGCACTTAGTATTGTCAAACTACTATCACTAACATCAACATCACTCTTTTCTTCTCTTTTACCTTTAAAAAATATATAAGTTTTTCTGACACTACTAATCACCTCAATCACTTCACTCAGTATAAGCAATGAAATCATTCATCCTATTCACCTACTATCATTACGTAAATCTTGGCACAGTCATCGTGATCACTAACAATATTGCGGTCACTATCACCGTATCGTTATTTCTTCACTTTCACAACTTCTCCACTATTATAACTCTCTTAAGCAGGAAAAACATCCCCAGAAACGGGTCACCGAAAAATCACCAAACGGTCAAAATCAAATAACTAAATCTTCAGAACCATCCTTGTTCAAAATCCCGTACAACATTTCCAAATTCACGTCACTCTTTAATAAGCATATTAGTCTCTGTTTACTATTTTGTTGAACATATATTGCAGTCGTGTGTTTAATGATGAGTTGATTCACTTAATGTACACCCATGACTGCCAACACCATCTAACATCGATTCATCAATTTTTACATTATTTATATTTTGCACTTCTCAGTCATCACCCAAAACACTTCAGCATAATTTTCCACTCATTTCCTAAATCAAATTTTATGCTATTGTTCTTGAAGCAGATCCAAATATTTGAAAACACAATTAATTAATGATAACTAGCTTGATGAGCGTATTAAAAATTCAGTTCTCCATAGTGTGATTCACAGATTAAACACTCTTCAGATGATGATATATACACACACTCATAAAACATACATACATTCTCTTACACATTTTGATGCGGTCAAAGAAGTAGTTTGGAGAATTGCGCCTATCTTTATGTCTTCTACCAATTGCAGTGATGTCTGGTATTACAAGTTTTAATAGTCAAACAGTAAGTTTACTTCTAATTTTGTCAAGTATTTCGTAAGATGTCATTTGTTTTATCTTGTTTAATTCACCTATCACATTGTCTTTCTTAGTTTTTTGGTTTTCTACGTAATTCAGTTTAAGTCGATACTCATTGTAGATTATGTTGCGTCGTTCCTTCATTTTATTTGTCTAACACTAATCTCCCAGGGTCGTTTCTGCGTAGACAGAAAACCTAGTTTGAAAGTTTGAAAGAGCATCACTTTAAAGTTGAGCGAAGAAAATGAAATTTGCCCTACCGTATCTAATCGTCTTAAATCCTTACAAGTAAAATAACTATCATTATCTAAGTCGTGGTCAACTATAGGATTCACTTTTCGGTGGCAAAATAAAGCTTCATCACGCCTATTCCCTATCTATTAATAAAATTTATCGAGAATGAAGCCATTATTAGATTGTTTGTATACCATTGTTGTCATATGTGGTATTTTATATTATGGCTCTTTAATTTGGACATAACAAAATAAAAGAAGCGCCACGCTCCTAGTTTTGATAAAACTTCTACTTAGTGAATCCTATTAATGTCAATTCCCTATTAATGTCGATAAAGTTGATTACAATTTCTCTATATATACCTATCTAGCTAGATTTAAGCGTAGCTACGACTCATTCAGGGAACACATCAGAAAAGTATTGCAAAAAAGGAGGAGATCTCACTTCATTATTACTGAGGAAAGGAGCCCACCTTACTGCATCACTATTCCAGGCTCCAAGACACGATGATGTCCGTTGGATCACATGCACATCCGTAAAATCAGTGCGTCAATGCCAAATTGTGACGCGACATTGAACAAAAATAGTCCACATGTGATTCCACCACGACAGGATATGTCTTTGGTTGCCATATCAGTGATAATGGCGTAAGCCCACCCATCGCGGCAAGATCACATATCCGAGGGGAGGGTTATTTCCATCCTTCTATCAATCTTATAACAAAACTGCTTCGCGAAGGTGTTAATATTAATATGAATATGAATAGAACATATGACCTCACTACCAATATTATCTTCTCTTTATATGTATAAGCACAATAAAAAATGTGCAACTGTGTTGTTATTCTTTGTACCCGGTTCCAGGAAATAAAAAGGCACTACGTTTGCAAAACAAACGCACGTGATTTTTTGGAACTGAAAATACGTTGGGAACGATACGGTATCTTCTGATTCTTTATTTAGTCAGTCAAATAAATCATCATCAAATTCACAATAAATCGTAAATCATAACACTTCACGTCTTATCGTCTTATCTAGTCGTTGGCCATTCATTCATTGAAACTTCTAGCAAGAAATGCGCCAAGATGACCATAAAAGGGGCTTGTTAATCACACATGTTGCGGTGAGTGGAATACAAATTTGAAATTATTGCTTATGATAAACTTTCAAAAAGAACTTTGCTCTAAATATAAAATGTGGAACATGAGAGCAAAACTACCAAAATGTCACGAGATTTCATTTATACTCGAATTTTGGTTTACGCGCCAAAATTTCAATCTCCTGTTCACCAAAAAATCGTTCATCAAAAATTATGAATAAAAAATGACTTTTTGTTGGATAAATCCAAGAAGCACTGAATGTAAATAAACCGAAATTGTCATATGTATTATTATAATTGCATTGGTGGAAATTTAATTTCTGCGTAAAGCTTACTTACAAATTCGAGTCTGCTGATAGGATATCCGAAGAACTCTCTGCACATAACAATAAACATCTTCCTGTAATATTTTGCTGAGTCACCCAAAACTCTATCTTTTTTTAGAAATGAAAATTTTCATCTAAGAAACTTATTCCTAGGAGAATTATTGGTCAAGCTCAAATATGCATACAAACTTCCATGAAGACATTAAACATCTAAAATCAATGTCTAAAATCCGTGCCTGTCTATGATTGTTCTATGTTATTTTAACATCTAACTCACATTACATCCCGAGTAACACGCTGTTCATACATGCCGCTTTAGATTAAGCTACCGATATTTATACCCTTCGAGAGATGGCGTACATCGAGCCTCTAAGCCGCATCGGCGTTTCGGCTTCAGAAAAACTTAGATAATATTGATTTTGACCATGAATCGGTACTAAAGTTCAAACATATTTTTGCTTCTTCTTTTCAATAAGGTCCGAATTCGTTTTTTACAGAGATCTGATTTCACTGCATTTGGCATTTAGGAGTACCTTTACATAGAGCTCATATCAGTCAGAGTGCTTATTAGATCCACCAAATTCATAACCACTTCTTTCCTAATTGATAAGCACTCTAGAGTTTAGAGATTCATGTCGTCAGCTTTGAAACCAGCCTAGGGTTGATTGAGTTGCGTTTTTATGATTTACTCCAGTGTGGCAGATCTTACTCCGTAAAACACCACGAAAAGGTGTCTACCCAGCGTAACGGGAAGAATACTGGATAGGAGGCTTCTCATATTTTCTGCATCAACTACCATTACCAATTCAACATCTCCTGAAAAGACACAGTTAGGAACTTCCTCTAATAATACTTATCTTGACAACCCGAAATATTTTCAGCTTACTTCGAAGAACAAGGAAACGCCTAGAGCAAAAAAACGGTTTGACGGATTGTAGATCACGATTCATCCTTCGGTCCCCATTCATTATCTTAACGAATTTTTTCTCCATCCATCAAGCAAGTCTGCAACGCTTCAATCACTTAATGATTAGGCCTCAAACACGCTGCCTGACAGGGCAAAAGGGGGAAAACAGAAGATTAGTCGATATTCCCTCCCAGACCTTGCTTATTACAACATATCAATCAGTCATATGGCAGCAGGGCGGGTATCATAACAATCATCCATCATCCTCGGCTGACTTGCGGCGAATAAAACTCGTAGGTTTTTTTTTTCTCGCTGCTGCCTACCTGCTCCTTCCCACCTATTATTTTGCTGTGGCATTGCACTGAGTGAGAACGGTTTGCATTACTTGGCTTGATGGAACGCTAACTCCGCGCTGACGATGACGGCTGCCTACTGGCTGGAAGGTTCAATTTATGTAAACATCGTCATTCTCGACTAAACGGACACACGGAGAGGTGCGCAACAAATCATCATTCATAGTCAATCGTCCGTTCGACTGGGACCACCGTCGCCATTCTGACGGCATCCCCTGCTTTGGCTTTGGTTAGGCATCACAATCGAAATAAATTGCAGATTGTCTCTAATGAATGTGCCCACCATCATTCTCGACAGTATGCTATGTTTATCGCATGTCTCAGAATCTGGGAAAAGAGGAATTTTGATTTTGGGTGCTGGCGATCGCAGCGTTCGTAGAAGAAAAATCTATTTTTGCTCTACGTGTGGTCACAAAGTGAAAACAAAACTATTTTCCTTTTCATAAGCCTGTATTGTCTCGCATTACACATGGTTCCATGGTGTAATGGTTAGCACTTTGGACTCTGAATCCAACGATCCGAGTTCAAATCTCGGTGGAACCTGCGCATTTTTTTAACTTCTACTTGATTATCTTATGTTTCATTACTAATAATGTAAGCCAGTGATGCACAGCATTTTGGACATTTATTTCCTTAATTTGCATCCCACACAATAAAATGAGCTTTGACCATACAAGTGAAATTTTTAAATATATCTATCAGCTGAGGATATTGAACGGATATTGGTAATATAATCATTTCGTACGACTTGATCAAAGTAAATTACAGTGCAGTCCACGGGTGGCTCCTTCTTTTTTTCTTTGATAGTTTCGATAGTGATACGTTGTCCATCGACTACCTTACGGTCGTGTCTTGTATACATCCCTTCTGATTTTTCAACCTAAAAATTGTGTGATAGTGTTGTATTTTTAAAACATATTTGGCCCGATTGAAATCGATAAATACGCTTACCGGGAACTGGTTCTGGACTATTTTTGGATAGCAAGCGAATACCATCATGCGATAAATCAGATTTATAATTGGAACTTATAACATTCTGTGGTAGTATCTTGGACCATATTTGGCTGGATTGGAACCGGTAGGTGGGTTATCCATTGGATTGGATAACAGACCAATAAAGCTTATTGAAATTATCTCTGAATGATCATGAAAAATCATGAAGCTGGACATGCTATACAATAATGCTAGTTAAATTACCCATTTGTTTCGGAAAATATAAACAACCGCAGAATCTATGAACTTTAAAAACAGGAATATTAATATGCCAAATTAGGTAAACCCACCATGAGGAAATATCGAGTTGATGAGCATAAAATCTTTAAAAAGCTGTTTCTTACGAACTATCATAGAAAAGGCTTTTATCGAAATCGAAAATTCAAAATTTTAATAACTTATCTGTATGGAGTAAAATGTTACTTTTATTTACGGAACAATTAAGCGGAATATTTTTTGGAAAGTAAAGTATTTTACTTTAGTTTACGGAAGAACCTTAAAACCCAACATTTAAACACGTTGGCTTATGTCCCTCTCTTACTAACTTTTAATATGTAATATCCTTTGTACATTTCACAAAAAAATGTGACTCCGTAAAATGTCATACACGTCTGAGCCAACCAAATAAATGAACTTGAGAAAACCCAACACTGTATTCCGCTCTTTTCATGTTAAATATTCTTTTGAACACGATACCAAAATATTTGTCAATACACTGAAATCTGGACCTCCTCGGTGAGTGATCAGTTTTGGTTTACGTTTATTTTTCTCTCACAGAAAATCCATTCATTTTTGTGAGAAAGTGAAAATTTGTTTCTTGTCCAGTCGTGTTTCTCCAGTAAGCAGCACTACGAAGAGCACCTGAATGGCGATGTGGCAGACAACGGTGGTGGTATAGTAATGCACCTGGGAGTGCTTCTTGGGTAGTATTAGTGTTTGTTTGACTTATGTCTGTTGGGTTCTTTCCCCTGGCCCCCTCCTTATCTTATTTGTCCCTCGTGGTCTTTATCTTACCATATTTTCTGAATAATGTGATGGATTGATCATTGCGGCTGCTCACATCCAAGTTTTAAAAACTCGATCGGGATCTCATTGTACTACGATTCAGCTATCGCACTCTCTTCGTGCTGCGTTTTATTTCTCAGGTAGACTCGTTTCTCTTTTGACCTTTCTACACTGTATCGTTTGGGGGCAGCAGGGACCATGTCCAAGGGCTTGACGACCCCTCCCCAGCTGTCTGCGAGTCAGGGAGAACTGCCTAGGACGTGGTGGGATTTAGCAGTGGGCTCTGCTAAATCCTTCCCAAAAAACCACAAGTGTCCGTAAGCAGACTCTATCAAAGCGACTGTGTGCCGCTTCAAAAGCACAAGCCCAGGGAGTGCCACTGGCACATCAGGGTTGATACCAGTAAGACCCTGATTATGGTATACTGGTTGCGTGTTATTGGACTTTGTATCTGGATATTGAAATATTGTGAACGCGAAGGCTGGTAGTCTGGTTATTCTATTCTCTTAGTAAGGCCGGGTGACACCGACCTGAAACGGCGAATGGGCTAATGGCCAGGCTGTCTTCCGTCCCCTAAAACCGTGGCGGGCCTTGTAGCACGCGGTACAATCCTGTAGCTCAGCTGGTAGCTGAGTGGTAGTAGGCTCAGATGCTCCTTCCTGACTAGCGCTGATCTGGCTCTGAACACGAAAGTGTCGCGAAGGCGACTATCGCCTCGCGAAGGCGACTACACCAGCAGGATTCGACAGCAGCCGCAAGGGGGACCCAACAGCAATGATCACATCAAAACAAAAAAAAATCGAGGGAGGGAGGTGAGGCGAATGGCGACAAGGAGAACCCTTTTGCCAGGCGCAGTGGCCTTGATCGGTCACCCCAAAGGTCGCCGGGGGGAGGCGATGGTGGAGCCCGTGGTGGGTCAGACGAGGTGCCGGTCGACGTCAAAATGGACGGCCCCACTCTGACCAAAGTCATCAACTCGGTGATGACCAACCATGGGGATGATGGAGTCCAGACCATGGAAGTGATTACGGGCATATCAGACGTAATTATGTCCTTCCTGGACAACCGGGTGAATTACAGTAAGGACTTGAAGCAGGCCATACTGACCCTCTGCGCTCTAGTCGTGGAGGCGAAGACGGAATGGAAGTCCTTGCCGGAAGCTAGTAAGGAGGCGGAGCACAAGATCCGCCTTCTTACTGAAGAGAAGGAGTTGGCGGTTAGCCAAGCGGTGAAGGCCTCGAAAGAGGCTGAATCGAAGATTCGGCTCCTTACAGAGGGGAAGCAGCTGGCGGAGAGCCAGACTGGAGAGCTTCAACGGCGTATGGCAATTAGCGGAGCAACTCCTAAGCTAAGTAAGGTCACGCAGGAGGCGGACCTGAAAGTAGCTAAAAAAGCCTCGGTACGGACAGTCGAGAAGGTCCGAGTGGATAAGACCGAGAGGAAAATGGTACCTCCACCAAGGATGATACCAAAGGATCGCCGGGAGGAAGACCTACCATGGACGGAGGTAGCGAATCCAAGAAAGGCAAAACGAAGTCGTCAGCAGGTCGCAAGGAGTCCGACCAAAGGTGCGGAGCAGGTCACTGCTAAGAAGGGTAGAGCCCGTGTGAAAAAGGGTGCGCCTTCCAATGGCAGTGCCAAGCGGAAGGACAGAGGCGAGGCGATTATTGTCAAGACTGACGATAAAAGCTATGCCGATGTCCTAAAGACTATGAGAGGCACCGAGAAGCTCTCTAGCCTAGGAGGGGATATCAACTGCATCCGAAGAACGCGCAAAGGCGAGATGATTCTCGTCTTGAAATGGGATGCTACTCGGAAGAGTTCCGAGTATAAAAAGTTGACGGAGGAGGTCCTGGGTGACGGGGTTCAGGTTAGAGCCCAGTGCCCAGTCTTGGACATCCAGTGCAAGGGCATGGATGAGATAACCGAAGCCGGAGACCTGGTAGACGCACTGAAGGAGCAGTTCAGTGTCGAGATTCAGGAATTCGCAATTCGGTTACGCAAAGGCTTTGCGGGAATGCAGGTTGCCTCATTCCAAGTACCTACGGCCGAGGCCAAGAAGGTGCTGGATAAGGTAAAACTGAAGGTGGGCTGGTCGGTGTGCTGACCTGACCGTAGTAAGCTGCGCCGTAGCACCGAAAACCACCAAGCTCGCACCTGCCAGGCTGCACCAAGATGTCTGTGCCTGATGTGCCTACGTGTCGCGAGCACATATCGCACCATATCATATGAGGCGGTGTGCGTTATAGCTGGGATGATGGCGATTGACATACTCCTAGAGGAAGATGTGGAGTGCTACAACGAAAGGGACTCGGTGGAAGTGCGACGTATCAAGAGAGCAGCCTCGTTGCTCAAATGGCAAAGAGCATGGGACACCGCAGTCAAAGGTCGTTGGACTCACAGACTAATTCCGGATGTGTCCAACTGGGTTGATAGGAAGCATGGTCAAGTCAATTTCCACCTAACACAGGTGTTGTCTGAACATGGCTGCTTTAAAAAATTCCTACACATGTTTGGCTTCGCAGATTCTGCGGAGTGTCCTGAATGTGTAGATGAGGTAGAGTCGGCAGAGCATGTGTCGTTCGCATGCCCGCTATTCGAGGTAGAACGCAATGCCATGTTGCTTGTTAGTGGTATGGATACAACCCCGGACAACCTCGTCGAGAGGATGTGCCGGGAAGAAGCTATATGGAATGCGGTGAATACAGCATCTCAACAGATTATGTCGAAACTGCAGTGGTGGTGGCATCTTGAACAAAACCAACGAGTGCAGTAAGGGCACCTGTGATGCAGTAAACACTTTGCTCACCCCGACAACCAACGCGGGTGGGCTGCGGGGACCTCAGTATGTAGATATAGAGGACATTGCGGTTCATGCGCGGTGGTTGTTGTCGGGGTGCTCGTCTCCAACGTGAGATTATGATACGGACCGCTAGGTTACTATCATAGCTTCCCAGTTAACATTTTGATACGTATAGCTTTTGATATAAGTTGTCTTATACAAGCAAGTAAACTTGTATATAATGCACTGAATCGCTATATACCTACTAAAGTGGAGGCCATATGCGTACTAAACAACGAATTTCTTGAGTTTTCGTAAGCATTATTACGATCTAGCAAACACAAAGAAAAAAATATTGTAAACAACCATGTCTCGAACATTTGACCTTTGGATCCGACGCCTAATGCTCTACCGATGTGCTAAACAGCAACTGTTGAAAAGCAGCAACTTTTTGACAATCATAATCTAGATGAAACTCTAGTATTGACTACGATATTACAGTATACGATGTCTATCACATTTATACGATTCAAGTACTATGTTGTTGTACGTACAAATGTAGCTTGAGTCTTATATGGAAACTTTTTATAATTGTTCCGATAATGTTCATACATAAAACGATTGCACAGCATCTCAAACGATTCTGTCAACATATTAACGATAATAAAATGTCAACATCAACATTTCGCCGTGTTTACCACTAGTGTTGAGATATTTTCATTTCTTTGAAGTTTAGTTGTTTTGACCCTTCCTTTTGAAGAGTTTTTTTTAATGTTTGGCAGTGATACGGAGCACAAATCGGCAGGATTCATAAAACGGGAAATAACAGTATTTATACTATGGAATCAAATCACATCGGATAGATTGAAGTAAGTAGAAATGAAATTTATTTTATCGCTGAGATACAGTGGGCTTTGGCCAACGCGCAGAAGTAAAAACTATTTACGTACAATGCACATCCGTATACGATTTTTATGATAATACGTATGTGGATATACGATATTTGCGATTCAATCTGATTAACCGGATATTGTTCATATCATTCTACGATTTTTTTTAACACAATCGTTAATATTCCATATGCAGGTATTACATACGATAGTAATCATATTTGGGCTATTTTTATAAGTAATCATTTACGAGTGTGATAAAAAACTGCAGTATATACGATCAAATATATACTTTCATATACGATCTGTGGTTTACTGGGTTGCGATCGACGGGTGGTGAGGTAGCCACCCTTGAAGTCGATGTTGTGTGTATTAACGTCAAGTGCGTTAGCATAGTCGTGAGCATTCTCAATAGTCCCCACCATCCCTGATGTATTGCTTAATTGCGGGCCGGGGGTACGGACTGGCGAAAGGGTTTTGGTTTTAGTGGGTCTGGTAAGAGTTACATGACATACCCATCTCCACACTACCTGAGTTACCTCCTCCCCGTTTACCCTTGCTCAAGAAAAAAAAAATACTGTATCGTTCTCTGCTTTAATCGTGTCCAGTCAATAGCAATTGCTCCTGGTAGCACTTTTGTCGTCCCTCACCCTAGCAGCACGCATGTTCCACACAGGTTACTGCTACTCATATGTCACCAGATTCAGTCACAATCAAGTTGCTGTAACCATTTCTATATGAGTCATTTCTATATGGTTTGTGCTGCTCGGGACATCTCGTTGGCGTCGCTGTGTAGTATTCAACAGTTCTTGCACTATTGTAATCGCCATAGTTCAATTTATAGTTTTCCGTAATCTGTTGACGTCGCCAGAACTGTTGGTATCTTCGATCCACTCGTCTAACTTCTAGCGGTACTGTTTAACAAATTCTTCAACTGCCAAGATTTGGATATTGAAACGCATTGTTATGTTGTTGTGAGAATTCGTGACTTTGTATGTCAAGTGGCGCATTATAATGGTGAACTTTTTTTTTATTAAAATCATTCATATAACGTTCGATAAATGCCGATGTACTTACCTTGATCAGACCGTAACTATCTGAGGTATTATTCATCTCCATACCCACTGAGCTACAGAAGACCACCATTTCCATCACTAGTGAGGAATAAATATCACATTGTACCGGTGGTGTTTTCATTTCATTACATGACCAGTTAGATTTAGTCAAGATGTTTACCCAACAGAATCTACGGGCAACTAATCGCGACGCCAAACTGCTCTATCCGGTCTTCGTGCAGTTAACCCATTTCACAGCTTGCGGCGCGACAGTGCCAGCCGTCGTTGTCGGCTGTGGCGCATAAAAAATAGACTAAAAGCGCTCGGCTAATCGCAGTTATTAATTCAAGCAAACGAAAGAGGTGATAATTTCAGATAAAACTGGTTAGGTTTCCTTGTCAAGATAACGAACGCTGATAAAGAGCTTTTATGGCAGGGCAATTTATTTTCTTTGTTAATGCCTTATTAAGCCAATATCAAACATAGTCGAGAACTGATAGGAATGTTGACGTTGCAATAGATTGTTACGTAATTTTCCGCAGCAATTCGCGTGCTTTGCTTTATCTAGGATTTATTACTGCTAGTAGTCATACATTTTCGCATTCTAACATCGATATCATTTGTTTTACCTGATAATATTGTTTCAAACAAGAATTGTTATCTTCCTTGAAAACACAATAACATGGCTCATTGCAACTACTTTTTTTTTTTAATGACATACAGAACCGGTGTTATCATTAAACCAGAATATGACTCATATTTCGATCATCAGCTTCGCAGATTTCATTAAAATCATAATCAATTTCAAGTAACTAAATATCAATTTAATAGTGAAATCCTCTTTTTATTTTTTGAATATAGTTTGAATTGTTTTTTTTTAGTGGATGCTTATAATTCCGTTGATAAGAGCTGCACTCTATTCATCAGTATGTCAAAGACAATAACAAGGTAAATGTAATGTTTCAAAATACATGAACACAAAAAGTAAGTAAAATCATATTTTTGCAATGGTGAAAAACATCCCAAAGTTTTGTCATATCATCTCCGGTCACATCGAGTTCATTTGTTCTACACAGCATCCCCATCCTCCGAAATCGGATGTCATTTATCAAATTATCTTCCCTTGCGCAAAAATTGTACGCAATCCGAAAGTGTGATTCAGAAGTTTTTAAAATTAATGACTTCAGCAGTCGGATGGATCGACTTTTTCCCCTGGAGTTCATCTGTTTTCTTCATCTTCTCATTCTTTTCCGTGACGAAACCACACCAACAACCGGCACTTCGCACAGTCAGTCAACCATCATTGTGATAAATTACATCCCATCAAGATAAAAATTCCCAACTGTGCAGCCTTAGCATTCAGCGTGGAAGCGACTAACATAATAGAGCAGCTAATTTATTTTACTCGCGTCAATTTGTGCTGCGAGCAGCCGCGTCCGAACCTAATAGATTGCCAGCTGAGATCGGTGCTGAGTTCTTGCTGGGCGAGGACTACAACTGTATACCACCAACAGTGCCGGCAAGTTAGACATCAATACATCTTCATACGTCAGAGCAGAGTGAGATTCATTATTTTATCAAACGCCAAATCACCCAGGAAAGGCACTTGTGTCCCTTTGAGTTATAGCATGGCAATGACGTGGAAAAGGCGGTTTTCTGACTGCCAACCACAGCGCCCATCAGACAGCCAGTCATCGCTTGGAGAGACGACAGGGCGATATTGGATGCGATTATTCTTCCTCTCCGGTTGGTTGGGGCCCTCGGGCCATCACCATGGACCGTCATTCGGTTTTTAATGAAAAGTGATGGAATCATGCGCTCAATGACGGCATCATATTCAATTCCAAGCTGTAGGACAATCAGATGAGAATTTGTGAAAACTATGTTGGTTAGGATATGAAATTAAGAAGCATAAAATATATTATGTTTTACCAACTATCGTGATCATTATTTTCTATATGATTCATTATTTTCTATGTCGGATAACTTATTAGGCACTTATTTATTGTTAAGCTCAAGTGTTCCAACACATGCCTCAAACTCATTGAGCTTAGATCCGAAGATCATGAAATCGTTAGCATTAAAAGCACCTAATCATCAACTTGCAATCCATTAACTTGATCCACTATAATAGGAAGCATGACAATATGGTCACCACACGATAGTCAGGTGGGGTATCTAACTATCTGCCACCGGTCATCTCCTGTGCGGAAATTTCAAAACATTAAGAACAGTGCAGAGTAATACAATACCTAGCCAATGATAACACACTGATTAGCTTCAAAGTCTATTTCTAGTGCAGAAAAATAAGAGATGGACTAGAAATTTTGCTCTACGACTGCACTATTGTGACATAACATATACTTTACTTTTATATATTTGTTCGTAATAAATAATTATAATTCTCAACTCATGAGATTCATGCGTATTGATGTCATTTGAAACAATGCATTCTACAAAACATCATTACGCCCCTCATTCTGGTGTAATAAAAACCGGATCACTTATTTCTTACATCTCGGACAGTGCAACGCAACGTGAGAAAATCAATTCCGTTCATTTGTCTTGATTAGTGCTCGTTTGCAGAGCTCAGCCGTACACCGATCTATCCATTGCTTCATTTGCGAACCATTCTTCATCTTCGTCGGCTGCCAAACGCAGTTCCAAGCATGATTGAAATTAATATCTTCATAGTCGTACGGACCATCAATCAACGTTTGTCTTATTATTCCACATATAAAATATACGCTCTGGAGTGAATGAATGATGATCACATTTCAGAAGCAATCAATGAGCTGGATGTTAGTCGGACAGTCAGAAGCAACTTTGCCCATGATTTCATACTTGACGTAAAAGTCATGCATTTGAGACACTTTTGGGCTAAATTCCTCATATTTGAAGCATTTCAACTCGTAAACTCTTTAATTGGTGTTAAAATATGCTACATGTTAGTACTTCAACGATTGGATTGCTTAGTAAAACTGTACTGTGTAGTAGGGTGGCTCAAAAACCACTTTTTCAAATTCTTTGATGAGCCGCCCTCTTATTCGGTTCTATTTGATGCCCTGATACTCTGGACAAAATTTCAGCCAAATCGGTCATGGTTTGGGGGGTGCTTAACTCGTAGGAAGTTTATATGCAAAAATGTATGCAGAAACATTCAAAAACAATGATTTGCAGTTGGACGGCACATTTTACGATCAAGAACAATGATACTCATTCAGTTCTTGTAGAATTAAATACAGAATGTTATGCTGAAAACCGCGACAAGTTAAAAGTTTATTAGGCAAAGATATTAGCATTTTACTGGAGTGTTGTAGGGGAGAATTTATTTCTTTTCAAAGGTAAAAGAAACGAAATTTGCTCAAACCCCACTTCAGAGAAATGCTAATAACTTAGCCGGACAAACTCTAATCTTCTCGCGGTTTCCTGCATAACATTCTGTATTAAATTCTTCAAGATCTGAAAGAGTATCATAGTTCTTCTTCATAAGTTGTGCCGTCCAACTGCAATTCACTGTTTTTGGATGTTTCTGCATACATTTTTGCATATAAACTTCCAACGAGTTTAGCACCGCCCAAACGTTGACCGATTTGGCTGAAATTTTGTCCAGAGCATCAGGGCATCAAATAGAACGGAATAAGAGGGCGGCCTATCAAAAAAATTGAAAAAAGTTTTTCCCATACTAATTTGAGGCACCCTACTGTGTAGTCATGGAAGCTGAGAAGAAGCATCTGGAAAGGAATTGGATGCTGAGCGTCTGTTACGTGAGATCAAGAATGCAATCAAGGAACAGAGAATGGTCAAGGAGCGAGCTGCGAGCAAAAGAACTACAAAAGGATCGAAATCTTCGTGAAAAGAAGACTGAGGAGATGAACCTCCACTTATGAAGCTGCTGGAGAAGAAGTAACCTCTAAGCATCATTCAAATGATGGAGCAAGCAGTTAAGTAGAGTGAAGAAAGACAATATTCGAAAAAACACAAAGATGCAGCCCAATTGGATTGTACGCAAAAGTGACGTAGGACTACGTAGCTATACGAAATGGATGATATTTGTCATCATAGTTTGTGTCTCTTTATGTGTCATTGATATTTCACTCTTCCGAAAATCTCAGTATAAACTCGTTCTTCCTCATCAAAGATTGGTGGGGGAGGATCTGTGAATTCCGGTTAGTTCAGGTGGATGCTGAAGTCCATTTCCCCTGTTTTGGTGAACATTTGATAGACGAGCCTCTGTGAAGAAATAAAGAAACAAGGTAAAAGTATTCTCTATTCATTTCCATTTCTGAGATTAACGCACGAATGCCACTAAAATTGCGTAATAAGAAATTTTGTTCCTCTGATGAATACTCTGTAAACGGAAATAAGAAAATTAGATAAGTTAACCATTTTGGGACTTGTGCTACCTTTTTGGATTTGTCAACGAGTGTCATCCCGGTTCAATAAATGATGACAAAATGATACAAGAACAAGCGGGATAATGCTTATTGGTGTGTTCTGTTAAATGAGAAAAGTTGAAATGAAACAATTATAGATTTAGTGAGTTTTCATATTTAGCCATATTCATATTCATATTTTAGATCGGGAACTTCCACTAGATCCCGACGAGTGAAACCGGAAGAAAATCAGAGCCGTTAAATTCGGTCGGTGATGTCAGAACGAGACAAAGCTGAACCGGAGGAAAGCCAAAGCTCTCAACGGGCAAAGATGACCCAACTGCGAAAAGAAGATTTTGTGTAGTGATGTTTTGGTTGCTGCTATCGGAACGAGAAAGAGTTCAACCAGAGAAATGCTGGTGGTGGTGGTGCCTTCATCGGTTTGGCTGTTTCTGGCTATCGCGTGATGGAGGAAGATGATGCAATAAGCTTGTTCGAATGGCTGGCATCAGTAGTAGTAAAATAAAATTTCCTCACAATATTCTGATTTTTTTGCTGTTAGGGATTGAAAAGTGGCATTATTGAAAATATATCGGTTCTTTGCTGCACCATTATTTTACACAAGGGAAGGTAGATCCGAAAAGTTTCTTTTTTAAATTTATCATTCAGTAGCAGAATCACAAGCGCGTGTCGGAGGGAGATGATGCAATAAATTTGTTTAAATGATAACTAACTGCATCCAAACGTCGGAACCTTGCTTTAAAATTGTCCATTCGCCACTTGACGATTTTTCGCTAAGCCTCCACCATTTGGAATAAATTTTCAGCATTGCCACTGCTACCCACGCCTTCGTGCTGCTGTGTCCGCTCCGCTGCATCAAATTTTGTCGAACCGCTCTTTGCGGAATCCCGATCAAAATGGCTCGCGCGCGTCAGAAAGCAGCTTTCTTGTATTCAATAAATTAGGCCCGTTAGCCCCGCCCCTTTGTGATCTGATATGGTTGTAAAAATAATGTGCACTCATAACGATATCAGAAAGCTGCTTTCCGGCGCGCGCAAGCCGGGGATTGATCGGGATTCCGCAGACAACGGGTCGTTCGGAGAATGTTATTTGCCACTGTTTTGCATTGCAAGCTGGAGAAAAGACAACAACAAAAATAAATAAAAGTGTTCGGGGAATTAGGTTGATTACCGTCGATGATTGGGCTCAGTAGTGGATTGTAGATGTTGTTTCATCCCCGACATCGATGGAGGATTCTAACCATCAGCCAACAAGCTCGTTGCATTCATGCACCAATTTGGTCCAGGCACTTGATCGACAAGATTTCCAATCCTTTGAGATTTCGGGTTACCACATAGAAACTCGCGGCGGTTGTAGAAACACGACACTTTTATTAGTTATTTGACACGAAACATGCATAAAACTTATATATTATTTCTTCATCAGTAATTACAAATAGATGATATACAACACGTATGATAAGAACCGATCATGCTGCCCAGTGGCTGGATTGAAGTGGACTGGTCATCGTTTCACACTGCAGACGGTGGACTGGTCCTCGTTGCTCTTGATGCGATGATTTTGTCGGTAAGCCCGAGAGCGATTCTCCCCGCTCTTATCTGTTGACCAGTCGTCCTTATCACTCCTTTGTGGTTGATGACGATGATGATGACCGTGCTGTGCATGCTGATGCTGGAGATGAGCAGATCTTAAGGGAGAGTGCGTGGTTCGGCGAGCTTCTCTGCCTAACCACCCGAGTTGGCGTACAGCCTCCGTCGATATTGCGATGATGAAGTTGCCTTGCTGGATCCATTGGTGTATACGAACAATGGGAATGCCTTGCTACCGATCGTCTGAACTTGTGCAGCAACATCAGGACGGAGACGATATTTTTCGCAGAGTAGTGATAGCAGGGTTGTAGCTTGTGGGATGATTTTGCTATTACTAAACATCCTCACCCATCCTGAGATTGTCAAATTTCTGAAAAGAGAAAAAACAGATCCTCTTCGCCGGGATGGGATGGTGGATAGGGATGATTCTACTGTGGGTGGTTTGTTGTTCCACTTGGCCTGTCGTCCTCTTCTGGAAGCGGCAGGAAACAAAGCTTCTCAATAGGTCGAATTAATGATCCATTGGCAGTTTTAAGTGTAACAACGCGGACAATTCCGTCACTGCCAGGATGGATATCGCTGATTCGCCCCATTCTCCACTTCATCGGAGGCTGATTATCGTCTTTGATGACGACCAGCTTGCCTACTTCTATTTGAATCCCTGATTTGAATCTTTTATTCCTAGACTGTAGCTGGCATAAATATTCTCTGCGCCATCTCTTCCAGAAATCCTGCAATCTTTTTTGGATGAGTTGCAGGGCATTAAGGCGATTGTTCGGAAGTGCACCCAATTCTGGTTCCAGAATGGATTGCAGGGATGTGCCGATCAGAAAATGGGCTGGCGTTAGTGGTTCGAGGTCATTGAGATCATCCAAGAGAGGCGTGAGGTGGCGAGAGTTGAGGCAAGCTTCGACCAGGGTAAGTAGTGTGGTAAAATCCACTGGAGACACGGGTGAATCGCCTATTACTCGCAGCAAATGGTGTTTGGTTGATCGGACGGCCGTTTCCCATAAACCTCCGAAGTGGGGGGGCACTCGGCGGTATGAAATGCCACTGAATACCATCCTTGGCACACTCCTTGGATACGGCGCTGTTATGATCATTGCTCTTCAGCAGCTTCAGCAGATCCTTCAACTGGTTGCGTGCACCGACGAAATTAGTGCCATTGTCGGAGTAAATGTTAGTACACAGTCCTCTCCTCGCCACAAATCTGCGAAGCGCCTGCAGGAACCTGTCAGTGGATAAATCTGACACTAGTTCCAGATGAACTGCCTTCGTACAAAGGCAAACAAAAACTGCTACGTAGGCCTTAACTGTAGCACGTCGTGGGATTGGGCGTAAATAAACAGGGCCAAAGTAGTCGACTCCTGCGTCAGAAAACGGGCGGGATACGGTAACCCTAGCTGCTGGTAAATCTCCCATAAATTGTTGCACTGAAGTGGGTTTACATCGAAAGCATTTCTGGCATCTATGTACGATGTTTCTGATCACGCTTCTACCTCCAAGCGGCCAGAATCGGAGTCTAAGTACACTTAGCATTAGTTGCGGCCCCGCGTGAAGTAGGTGTTCATGATAATGCTGAAGGAGCAGTCGGGTGAACGGATGCCGAGCTGGAAGAACAACTGGGTGCTTTGCTTCGTCTGACTCTAAAGAGTGCTTCAGTCGTCCTCCTAGTTTAAGAAGTTGGTCCTTGGAAAGGAATGGGTTGAACCAGCGTAGTTGTGACCTATTTGGAACCTTGCCTCCCGATGAGATTGCTTTCAATTCCTCGGCGAACACTTCCTTCTGCACCAAACGAACCAACGTACCTTCTGCGTCCCTTAATTCTGACGTGGTGAGAAATCCCACATCATTCCGACTAGTTATTGGTGTTCGGAGCAATTTCATCAGACGCAACCAGTATGCGGTGCGGCGTATGAGATCCGTGTATGAAGAAAACTTGCTAATGTACTCCAGGTTGAACTCGGTAACACTGGAAGCAGTTGTTGCGATAATTGTCCGCCGTTTTCGGACTCTTCCTCTCCAGATGTTAGGGGTTCTAATGATCTTGGCCATTTGTCCGAGCTCTCTTCCAACCAGGTGGGACCTCGCCACCAGAATTGGTTGTCGATGATGTCTTGAGGGCGATGCCTCGGGAAATAAGGTCGGCCGGATTTTGGATTCCGGGCACGTGACTCCACCGACAGCCTTCTGTAATAGATTGAATTTTTGCCGTACGATTAGCGACAAACGTGGTCCACGTTGTTGGGTAAGCCTGTAACCATCGTAGAACGCAAGTGGAATACGTCCAGAAGTAACCGTTGGCTGATGTTTTTATAGACGTTCGGACCTTCTCATACAATTGTGCAGCCAAAACCGCTCCGCAAAGTTCCAGCCTAGGGATTGTCTGGCATTTTAACGGAGCCACCTTCGATTTGGAAGAAAGTAGTCGAACCTTAACCCTCCTGTCTGCATCAGTGCTCCGGACGTAAAGACAAGCACCGTAAGCCTTCTCCGAGGCGTCGGAGAAACAATGGAGTTCAACATCAACCGATTCCGGAATTATTACGCATCTTTCGATTCGTGCTTGATTGAGCATGGGTAGTTGCTCGTGGAACCTTCTCCAGGACTCACCCACCATCGGAGGTAGCGGCTGATCCCAGTTTAAGGGTTGTTCATTCTTGTCGCGTATGATCCACAGAAGCTGCATAAATATCTTTGCCGTAGTAATAGCAGCTCCCAGAAGCCCTAAGGGATCGAATAAAGTGGCTATCACTGACAACACGCTGCGTTTGGTAAGAACTGTATCGCTGTCCAGCGAAGGAATGATGAACTGGAACCTTAGAATGTCCGAAGAAGGAATCCAAGTCAACCCTAAGGTTTTTACTGCTGAATCAGGGTCCAAGTTAATCCCATCCGAAGTGCGAATCGCCAAATTTTCTTCAGGAATACCTGCTAGGGCTGCTGGACAGTTGGATGCCCATTTGCGAAGTTGAAAACCTCCTCTTGACAGCATCGCATTCAGTTGAATCTGCATCTGCGTTGCTGTTTCCACATCATTCGCACCGGTGATGACGTCATCCATGTAGGTGTCGTCCATGGTTGCACGTGCTGCAAGAGGAAAACGCCCTTCCTCATCCACAGCGAGTTGTTGAAGCGTCCTGGTAGCCAAAAACGGCGCGGGTTTTGTGCCGTACGTTACCGTATTCAGCTCATACGTAAGGACACTTTCCGATGGTGAATTTCGCCAGAGAATGCACTGTAGAGGGCGGTCTTCGGGACGAACGATGACTTGGCGGAACATTTTCTCCACATCTGACACCAGCATGATCTGTTTGGTCCGACATCGAAGAATTATGGACCGAAGATCATCCTGTACTATTGGCCCCACCAGTAGTACGTCATTAAGCGAAACTCCAGAAGACGTTTTACAGGATGCATCGAAAACAACGCGAACCTTGGTTGTTGTTGAAGCTTCTTTCACCACAGGATGATGGGGTAAATAGCATCTTCGAATCGAACTTTGGGAATCTTCAACCAGCATCTTCATATGTCCGAGATTGAGGTATTCTTCCATAAAGGCGACGTACTGTTTTCGAAGTGATGAGTCCCTGGCCAACCTTCTTTCGGTTCCTTGCAGTCGTCGAAATGCAATGTCCCTTGATTCACCCAACCTTGACACAGCGCCTTTCATCATCGGTAGAGCAACGGTGTACCGACCATGCGTATCCCGTTGAACCGTATTTGAGAACCATTCCTCGCAACGCTTCTCTTCTGGTGAATGAGCCTTACCTGACTCTACCGCCTCGCAGGACCAAAAACGCGCGATTAAAGTATCCAAGCCATCCAACGCGGACACGTTGCAGCTAATGTGAAGAGAGCTTGTTGGAACCGAAATGCCACCGCTGATAACCCAGCCAAACACGGACTGGTTGAGGGTTGGAAGTTGTTCCCCCAGAGAAATCCTTTTTCCTGTTTCGAAAAAGTCGAAGAAGTACTCGATGCCAAGTACAATATCCACTCCATTAGATTCGAAGAATGTAGGATCCGCCAACTGAATTCCGCTTGGCAGTGTCCAAGCAGCCGTATTGATAGTGGTTGTTGGAAGATTCACCGTGACCTTTGGAAGAACCAACAAGGCTAGTTCACGGGAATATTCCGAAACTCGTGAATGAAGTACCGCTTGAATCCTTTGCCGAACCTTGGTCGCCGCCTGACCAATTCCTGCCACCGAAATATCCACTCGATCTCGATGAACTTTTAACCGCTGACTCAGCCGCTCTGTAATGAAATTACTTTCGGATCCGGAGTCCAGTAATGCACGAGCAGGAAATCGGTTGCCGATGTCATCTTCAATCATCACAACTGCTGTTGCCAAAAGAACCCGTTTGAGATGTTGGTGAGCTGTAGCGGACACTACAGTTTCCGTGGCTGCCACGTTGGCCACTTGGGTGTTGGATGAATCTCTTTGATTCTTGGGTACCGATGGCTGGTTGCCCCCAGCCACTGCCGCCACCTTGGGTTCTTTCTCCTTCCCCTGCTTAAAACATACTAGGGTATGGTGTCGACCCTTGCAGTTCTTACAGGAGTATTTTGATTGGCATTCCTTGGCATGGTGCCCCGTCCTGAAGCAATTCCGACAAAGTCCATGAGTTTTAAGTAGACTATCCCTGTCCGATACCGTCATTCGATGAAACTCGTTGCACTGGTACAGAAAATGATCTGATGAGCAAACAACGCAGCGTCCCCTTGACGCCTGGGTAGAACTATAGCTGGTCTTCACCGTTGATTGCTTCGCCTTCGAGTACTGCTGTATTTGACCGGCACCCCTAGTGTCGGTAGATTTTGCCGGAAGGCTGTCCAAAACCTGGATTCGACGCCGCAGAAACTCGAATAAATCCTCCAATGTATCCTGCTGCTTCGCCGATGAGACCTCTTCCCACCCCCTACGCGTAACTGGATCCAATCGTGCAGTGAGGATGTTCACAAACAGAAGATCCTTGTACTCGTTCGGCTGGACGACCTGGTCGAGTGTGTGCACGATTCGTTCAAAGCCTTCAACCAGGGTGTGCAGGTCTGCACCTGATTCCTTCGAGAGTGTGGGCAGCTTGAAGAGAGCTTGTACCTGCCGCTTCCTTAGCTGCTTGCTGTTATTGTAGCGCTTCAACAGCAAATCCCACGCCACTTGATAGTTGGCCTTTGTGATTGGAAGTGGATCAATGAGAGCCTTGGGTTCTCCTTGAAGACAGCCCTTCAAGTAATGAAGTTTTTCCACTTCCGGTAGATCCACTTTCCAGTGGATGAGCGATGTGAATAGGTCGCGGAAACTCAGCCACTCGTCGATGTCCCCGTTGAACGTCTGCAGCTGGATCTGCGGCAAACGTACGTGATCGACAATTGCTGAAGCCCCATTTCCACCTCGGTTCGGCTGTTCCAGAACCTGGGGTTTCTGGAACGATTTGATCTTGTCCGTTAGGAAGGACTTGATCTCATAATATCGATCGCTGAATTCCGCACGTTCCTTCTCAAGCGACGTCTTTTCCTCGTTGTATTCTTCGTGAGCGAAGATCTCCACCATGGTAGCACTGTAGCTCTCCCACAGCTCATCCAGTTTTGCAATACGTATTTCCACCTCTGTAACAGTATTCGCATCAGAAAATGCCTCGGTGAACCGCTGAATGTCGTTGAAGGACAGTTGAGCTGCCTTCAGTCGCGCTGTCAATGCCCTCATTGACGGCGCCTTGGAAGCTGATGCTCCAGCGGGTGGTGCCATGTTGCCGTCGTCACAATGGTGATAATTAGGAAGAGAGAGGTACGGTGTAGTATACTGCGAGAGGCCTAGCTTCGCCAGGCATATACTATTTTAATTTACCCGGAGAAACGAGTAATGATACTCCAGATCTGAATTCTACAACCGCAACAAGATGACGTCACACCGTCGACTCCAACGAATGACAACTCAGGTATGACGAGGAAAGTTGAAGAGAGAAAATGTTGTGTAGTAGGCAGAGTGCAGGCCTAGCTTCGCAAGGCATATACTGCATTAATTTACCCGACAAACAGGAAGTGATGCTCCAAGTTCAATCAATCAGTCATACAAACAGCCTTGCGTTCAGTTCCACATAAAATGTCACATCAAATCGTCATAACTCGAACAGAACCAGATATGGACGAAGAGGAGAGAATTTGGTGTAGTATCCAAAAGAGATGGCTTCGGCCAGGCATATACTGCGGCAACTCACCACAGGAAACAGTTACAGCACCGATCAATCCACCAAATGTCCACAGAAAACACCCCGAATACAATCGAATCCAACTTATAGCAATCCAAACTCAAAGATGGTGGAGCCCAGAAGGGCAACAGGGCTCAGTGGTCAGAGAGGTAAAACGAAGAGGTTTTGTCCAAATTAAAATGGTGTAATATCATTGACCTTGCTTCGGCAGTACACTAAATTCCTAATTTACCTGGACAAAAGTGATGCGATGCTTCCTCTCTGTGCTGAAACCCTTTGCACCGGGTAGAAGTAGCTCGAGTTCTCCCGGTTTGGTATGCCAATCGATGTTCAGTTCGGTTTATCCTATTCCAAACCAGGATAGCCAGTCGTCGACTTGTCCACCAGTAGTTATGCCCGATGTCCACCAGTTAGACAGCTAGTCCATGGCCTTCTCAAATTACTCGATGATCCATGAATTGTACACGCCTATGGTTTTTCCCGAATGTTGACGTCAGATAGGGTAATTGGATTCCATCACCATAAAATGTCCACTTTCGATCGTATCCACTCCAAACCGTCCGTTTGGTTCACGTTCAAGTCACCAGGTCACGCAAGATAACAGATGTTAGTAGGTTGTAAGATGCCTAGCTTGGCTGGACATATATGCGAAGCAATGGGTTCACTAACCTGCACAAAACTCTATTCCGATGAAGTCCAAGCCAAACCGATGGCGGTCATCCGCGATGGCGATCCAGATAAGACAAATCCTTTAGCAGATCCTTTCAAAGGAACAAAGCCACCGATTGTTTACCAGTATGATGGCGGTTTTGGATCCTGTGCGCGCAGCACCTTCTATGAATCAATTGTCTCCGGCGTGATGGCGCCAAGTTTATTAGTTGATACTGTTCTAATAACGTGTCGTAGCCTCGATCCGTAATAGAGCTTCCGTAGTTCCCAAATCCGGGTGGTCCTCATCCGGTTCGTAGGATCAAAATGTTCGGGGAATTAGGTTGATTACCGTCGATGATTGGGCTCAGTAGTGGATTGTAGATGTTGTTTCATCCCCGACATCGATGGAGGATTCTAACCATCAGCCAACAAGCTCGTTGCATTCATGCACCAATTTGGTCCAGGCACTTGATCGACAAGATTTCCAATCCTTTGAGATTTCGGGTTACCACATAGAAACTCGCGGCGGTTGTAGAAACACGACACTTTTATTAGTTATTTGACACGAAACATGCATAAAACTTATATATTATTTCTTCATCAGTAATTACAAATAGATGATATACAACACGTATGATAAGAACCGATCATGCTGCCCAGTGGCTGGATTGAAGTGGACTGGTCATCGTTTCACACTGCAGACGGTGGACTGGTCCTCGTTGCTCTTGATGCGATGATTTTGTCGGTAAGCCCGAGAGCGATTCTCCCCGCTCTTATCTGTTGACCAGTCGTCCTTATCACTCCTTTGTGGTTGATGACGATGATGATGACCGTGCTGTGCATGCTGATGCTGGAGATGAGCAGATCTTAAGGGAGAGTGCGTGGTTCGGCGAGCTTCTCTGCCTAACCACCCGAGTTGGCGTACAGCCTCCGTCGATATTGCGATGATGAAGTTGCCTTGCTGGATCCATTGGTGTATACGAACAATGGGAATGCCTTGCTACCGATCGTCTGAACTTGTGCAGCAACATCAGGACGGAGACGATATTTTTCGCAGAGTAGTGATAGCAGGGTTGTAGCTAGTGGGATGATTTTGCTATTACTAAACAAAAAGGTTTTAAGAAATAAGGTTTTACGTGAAACAAATCGAAACAAGTTAATTTTTTTTTGCGAAGAGTCCTAGTTGGAAAACGCATTATAAGTGATTTTTTTTTGTTTTGCACTTTTTTCCCAAGCAATTTCGTCAAAATCTAAAAACCAAATATACAAAAAAGGCAAACAAATATACAAGAATCACAAACACATGAAAGGCTATTATTTATAATTTATTTATTCAGACTAAGGCCGTAGTGGCCTGTGCGGTATATAAGAGTCTTCTCCATTCGGCTCGGTCCATGGCTACACGTCGCCAACCACGCAGTCTACGGAGGGTCCGCAAGTCATCTTCCACCTGATCGATCCACCTTGCCCGCTGCGCACCTCGCCTTCTTGTGCCCGTCGTATCGTTGTCGAGAACCATTTTCACCGGGTTGCTGTCCGACATTCTGGCTACGTGCCCGGCCTACCGCAGTCGTCTGATTTTCGCGGTGTGAACGATGGATGGTTCTCCCAACAACTGATGCAGCTCGTGGTTCATTCGCCTCCTCCACGTACCGTCCGCCATACATGAAAGGCTAACACATGAGATTCAAAATAATTATTGCCAATGGGAAAAAGTATATTTTGTCGTCTTTTTTCAACGAATTATAACTGAAAATCCTTCTTCCGGTCGAAACATACGATCTATTCGTAAAAAAACCATTCTCAAATTGACATTTTAATTTTTTATGGCTCAAATTCATCTGGGGCTACTAGGTAGCAAATATAGCCATTACATGGGAAATAATAAATAGAGCTCTTATTACTAGCTTGAGCTTGAGCTTGATTGACTGCTCGTAGTTGCTACTCCATTATGACCAGATCAGCTGTTCTTGCACAGGGAACCAACAGATGTTTTGCTTGGGACTAGCACACATCTTCAATGTACAAGTACTGGTGATCTCATTTGTTAGGTCATACTGGCGCATGCCACGTCAGAATGCAAGTCAATGTAGGGAAGGGGGAGGAAATGATGATGCAATCACTCGCCCACTGCAAACCGAATATACCTCTGCACTTGCCATGAGTTCATGCGGAATTTGTTGAAATTTTTGGGTTAGGTTCGAGAGGCAGAGGTCCGTCTTGGTAAACGAGCTGCCAATGTGATAGATGATGGAACTTCTAATTGGATATAGGAAACGAGCTCTAAGGTTCATTTCCAATTCTAGCAGATAACTGTTAGAATACTCAAATTGAAGCAGGTATAGGAATAGTAATGGAAACGGTATGGAAGTCCATTTCCAGTTCTAGCGATTGCTAGAACATGAGAAATATTCAAAGTAGGAGAATGGAACGGACCTGGGATTGAACCCACGACCTCCTGCGTATGAGGCAGAAGCAGTAGCCATATGACTACCAAACCCTATGATAAATAGAGCTCTTGTTAATAAACAGAAAAACATATAATTTGTTGGTGGCAATATAGGTTAAACCGCTCTTTGCGGAATCCCGATAAAAATGGCTCGCGGGCCGGAAAGCAGTTTTCTTGTGTTCAATAAATTAAGCCCGTAAATTTGAATGGATGGATTAACTAACAGAAACCAAGCTTCCACGCCAAACTCCGATGCCACCGAAACAGTCCATTTTTGCAATTAAACCTTTCTTTTCAGAAAATACTGGTCCCGAGAAGAACCAATTTTATTTCCCCAAAGCGCCTTTCCAACAACTAACTGACACCACAGTTTGTAATAAATTTTCAGCATCGCCACTGGCGGCGAGGGATCGCAACAATGCTATTTTTGTAGTCAACCCTTTCTTCATACAAAATGCTGATTCGTTGAGGTTGAATGATCTGCAGCAAACACCGAGGACCACCACCAATATGTTGGATTTCCGTTGAAAATGTTACCAGCGCCTCCGTAATGCTGCATCCGCTCTGCGTGAAATCTTGTTCAAACTGAGGATTAGATCCAAACCCGCAAGTTGCTTGATTTTTATGTCTGTGCTAGTGATGCATGTACGTGATTGGTTGGTTTACCTATTTCTAAACTTTTTATCAAATATCGATAATGACTAGTTAAAAATCCGTATTGTCATATAAATACAAAGAAGCGTTGACTCATCCTTAATCGAATGGTTCAAACAAATTGAAAATCCATCGAGAAACGGTTGAGATATTAAAGTTTAAAGTCTATCATATTTTCGTGACGGTTTTCGATTTTTGCAATCGTAAAGTGTACCCCAATATAGAACAGACAGACGTAGTCCTACGTCAAAAACACGGAAGTTGATCCACGAGAAGGTGACAACCCTAAACGGGACGGTAGGAGCGAATTAACCAAGAAGTTTCCAAATTTCACCGGGAAACCGGAAGAATGGCCGCATTTCTTCGGAGGGTATCAGGCGTCAATCAAAACTTGCGATTATTCAGACGTGAAGAATTTGATGAGACTGTTTGATGGAATCGGTGCTTGAGTAACGGATTGGGCAAATTATGTTCTTAAAATTCATTTATATCTTAATAACATAGCTTTGTCAGCTTTATGGACGTCCGGAGCGGGTGCTTTAGATCCAGCGTAAACTGGAGCCGTTATGACTGTGCATTTTGTAGTACAATCGCAATTGTTCAGGGAACCAATGGATGGAAGCATGGGATTTGCTCTCCAACATCAATGGGCACAGTCCAAGAGCTCTAGTATTTTTGGATGATCGATAACGGCGTTGGCCACGTCCTCACGGTCATCGCGGATGGGAAGGAATTTATGATGCAGTCACTCACTCACCCACTGCAAGCCGAGAACACATCTGCACTCACAACGAGTTCCTGCGGATTATTATTGGATTTTTTTTTGGGTTAGGTTCGAGAGGCAGAGGTTCGTCTTGGTTAACGAGCTGCCAATGTGATAGATAGGAGAAGAAAGCAACTGATGGAATTTCTAATTGGATTTTTAGTTCATTTCCAATTCTAGCAGCTACTGCTAGAACAGGCAAGTTGAAGATATAGGATAGAAATGGAAACGGTATGGAAATACATTTCCAGTTCTAGCGATTGCTAGAACATGAGAAATATATGTATGCATGAAAACAAGAGAACTGCTAAATTTAATGTATTTTTTAGTTGTTTTTGTTATTCTTATTAATAAAAAATCATGCAAAGTGTGTAGGAGGTAATATCTCAAAATACTTTTCTCAATTATTATATCCCAATCCTTTATATTAATAATAAGCTCTTTTCAAATGTTATGATCGAATGAGAGTCATCGTCGCCGCCGCGCTAGCTCTGCTGTTCCGATTGTTCGCTGTTTTCAATTTTTTAATGGCGTCCGATGAAGAATTTCTGACTTCAGAGGAACGGAAACCTGGTATGCATTGGTGCAGCTGCTGCGAAGCATAGCCTCTAATGCGGTAACGCGATAACGATTCGGATGACGAAACAAAGGCTGATAGTAGAAAAGGTAACCAAACGTGGGCATCCTTTCGAATTCATGGACTGGGATGGTTTCCAAGAAATCGTGGAACCATTATTCATTGTTAAAAGCCTGTTATCTAACAGTCAAACACCAAGCAACACTGGAGCTGTTGTAAAGCGAAATCTTGATAGGCTCCAATAAAAAACAGACTTTGTAAAATTTATGTTAGTGCTAATCTATTTGTTGCTATCACTAACTTGTCTCACAAACTAATCAGTAAATTTGTTTACAAAACTTGCTGCCATCAGTGCCTTAAAAATATATTTTAGTTACTAAAATATCTTTTGTGCCACAAGCTCCTTTTATTTTTTCAATATTGTGTTTTATTGTTTTCCATAAATAAGTTCTGTTCAAACAAAGTTAATTGCCTATATTCCGGGTATTAAACCACCCGACTTGAACATTGATTTACAATGATCTGAAAACTCATAGGGTCGGTGTACCAATGGTCGCCATACATAAGACCAACTATTTTTTTTTTAAATAAGTAAAAGGCATGTGGGTGGACTTTATATATCAAGCGAAAGGTTCTACTTCCTGCTCCTTAGAACAGCTGTGAAAACCACAATAAAATTTGTTATTATCCTCAAAATTGATTAATCCATAATAGGAACACATGCACCAATTGTAGCACTATTTTTAATTTTAGTTCCTTATTTGGCAAATCCCATTGTTTTCTTAAGGGACTGGCCAAATTGGGACCACTAGTGCGATAACTGGTGCAAAGGATTTTAAAAATTAAGCAAAATCAATTTTTACAATTATGCTTTGCTTGTTTTGGAGGAAATCAAAGGTGTTATCGTGTGATATGAATATGCTCAGGGAATCAATTTTTTTGGAATGCGCCTGCGAAACAAGCGACAAAAGAGAACCAACGACAAAGCTTTGTTTTTGTCGGAGATAATAATGACAAAGATCCGAAAAATTTTGTCAGCAACAAAAAAGAAAACAATCTTGTTGCTAACTTTTCATCCCGTTGTTTTGCATTATTTCTAGTGAAAATTTCGGTTTTATGCTATCATAGTTTCTGCTTTTATGGAAATATTCGAGAATCGAACAATGGTTACAAAATTAGCAGCGTATTTTCGGAGATATCAGAGCATGCAAGGCAAATGATTCTTGTCATATTGTGTTCGGGTTCTGATAAAGTTTTGTCGCTAGGTGCGTTTGTCAGTAATGCAACGTACACACCAGTCAAGCAGTTTGACGAACATTGACTCTACCCCCATGAAAACGCTTCGGTTGCTGCTTTGTTGGAACGGAAAACGAACGAAAAATTAAAACGGTTTGATTTTGGTTTGAGTTGTCGGGGGTGGAGTCAAGGTTCGCCGAACATGTTTGAGCATTTGTAGTAAAGTTGCACAAACCCCCATATATTTGTTGATGGTTGAAGCTCAAGTTGGCGCTTCGGACGTTCGTGTGTGATATTGTTGGTCGAATAAATTGATTGTTCGTGTCGCTGTTGGTGAAACTTGATGGATGTTGGAATAAACGAGAGGTGGAGTCAATGTTGGTCAAACTGCTTGACCGTGTGTACATTCCATAACAAACTCTGTTGATGACAAAGAGTATATTGTTAGGCGTTGCTCGAACATTGATTCCCTGAATATGCTTTATCGACATGAGCTTGTTTTGCGGTGATTTAATTGGTCATTTGGCATATAAAGCACTAGTGCGACAACTGGTGCTATAGCCACAACTGGTACACCTAGCCTATGTGATTATGTACACTATGTGGAAGATATTGATTTGAAAAATGTATTGGAGGTAGCCACTTTCCCTTCGATGGGACTCGAACCCACGACCCTCAGTAGGGTCGTAGGTCCAATACATTTTTCAAATCAATATCTTCCTTACAATGTACATATTCACCTATGAGTTTTCTAAAAATGATTTAGTTCCAAACAATTTTATGTAAAATGACTCGTCAAACAAGTAAATTGTTTCAACTGTTTGCAATGAGGGAGATTTTTGAGCTTTATTTTTCTCGTGTTTTTTATAGACTTTTATTTCATTCTTAAACTCCACTTTTTCCTATCTTCTTCTTCTATATACATATAAATGAATTTCTGTCTGTCAGACCCTTATAGACTCGAAAACTACTGAACCGATTGGGCGAGCCGAAATATGCAGAGATTTTGGCGTGGTGTGGTTCTTAGGATGGTTTGAGACCCCTCCCTCTTCTGGAAAGGAGGACTCTCATGCAAATAAAAAACAAATTTCTACATATACTCAAGAATTTGGCCTACGAAGGTTTTGGAAGGCAAGAAATATTTCTATGATGGTTCGAGACCCCCTCTGAAAAGAGGGCTCCCGTATAAAGGAAGCAGACATTTCTGCATAACTCGAGAACTAATCAAGCGAATGGAGCTAAATTTGGGGATGTGTTTGAAGTTGTTGAAGAATTTGTTTACCTTGGAACACTTGTGACATGTGACAATGACGATTCCCGTGAAGTAAAAAGACGTATTGCTGCTGCGAATAGGGCCTTTTACGGATTACGTAACCAGCTTAGGTCCCGCAACATGCAGACGGAAACGAAATTTGCTCTATTCAAAACTCTGAGTCTACCAGTGGCCCTTTATGGACATGAAGATTTATTTTATTTATTTATGGACATGAAGCAATGACGTTAAAAGAGGCGGACCGGAGAGCTTTCGGGGTTTTTGAGCGAAAAGTGCTGCGAACAATACTCGGAGGGAAACTAGAAAATGGTGTGTGGCACAGACACATGAATCATGAGCTGTATCAAGTATAGACAGAAGAATATTGTGAATCGTATAAAATACGGCAGACTTTAGTGAGCTGGTCACTTAGTGCAAATGTCGGAAAAAAACAATAGCAAAAACAATATTCAACAGAGAACCAGATAGGGGCCGGCGACTCCGTGGAAGGCAACGAACACGCTGGCTGCACGCGGTGGAATCGGACGTGGGGACCCTGAGGGTTCGGGGAAACTGGAGGAACATCGCCCAAGACCGACGATTATGGAGCCAACCAGGTATCCAGGTAGGTATGCAATAATAATGATTGTTAATAAATCTCGGCATATGTGATTTTGTAAACAAAGATTCAAACGTCGATTGATCCAATCTGATAGCACTCCAACGCAAACCATCACCACAGACAGTTAGGGAAAGCCTTCGGCTACCTGTTGGTGGTGTTGGTTTGCATGGTAATGCCATCAGATTGGACAAATCGACGTTTGAATTTTGTTTACAAAATCACATACGTCCTTTTGAATAAAGTACCCGGGAAATGTGATCAGCTCACTTTCTCAATGTGTAAGTCTGCGTTTACTCTCATAGTTCCCCATAACAAAACGGAAAAAAATAAATCAAAAAACTTCAGCTGCCCAGAATACATTTTTTACTCAACCGAGTAGAACAACGGGAACATAGGATATCTGTTCCATTATTAATAACATCCTCCTGTATCAATAACAATCGTAAAACAGAAAATTTAGGCTCAATTTGTGTCGTGTTTTGTTATTATCCGGCGTGCTAACTGCTGAAAAAAAAACACGAAAATGAGAAAAAAAAAATTGCGTACCAATTCTTTGTTTTCGAATGGTATTGATTTGGGTACATGGTAAAAAATTCAAGGAGCAGTTCCCCTGTGTCAGACTTTTTTAATCTTTCACTATCATTAACATTGTACGATGCTTTAGGCAGGTGTTGGCACATGGAGATGTGCACCGTATCGTACCATGAATTTGCTATTGAAATTCAGGGCGTAATTCCTACAAGTACAAGTGATTCCATTAATGTAATGTGAATAATAAAGTCTGGGGACGTAAATAAGTAGTGCTACTCAAGTAAATCTTCAGGTGAATAGAAAACCACTACATACCATATGATTGAGATCAAGAAAAAGCTGTCGAACCACTGTGTCTTGTTGCAAGCTTTGTATATCAATGAAAATCTGCATCTGTTTAGTTCGACGATCACCAAGGCGATAATTTTATTCGAAGGAAATGTATTTCATTACTACGAACAGTGTTCCAATCAGTGACATGTCATCGGTAGTTTATAATCACCGTCGATGATTATAATGGACGAACATCACGGACGAATATCACATGAATGATATACGACAACAATGAATGCATGAATTATGGGTAAAGGTTCGACCATATCCAGCAATGTACGGTTTATTGCCTCTGTGAGATCATTCGTTGACAGTTGCCGCACCCAAAGAGGGTCCCACTCGGGCGAACATAAATCTTATTTAATTGTCTATTTATGGTCGTTAATAAAAGTGAGCGACACGGACAACTGACCAACGACCCATTTCGAGGAGGTGTAAGGCAGGGACGAACCTAGGCGGGGAAATAACTTTACTCAACATTGTCATCTAAACTGTCTTGAATGTCAAAAGCTTGCGAGATGTCTACACCCCTGGCGCCTTTTGAAACTACTAACTACCGAACAAGCGCAGCTCTCACACCGACCGATGATAGCTGATCTTTCTTCGAAACTGCATACGCACCAATAGCACAACGATCAAGCCCATTTATTGCGCCGTTTTGTCCTCTCTGTGGCGAGTTTTATTGACTGGAAACAACGATTCCAACGATTAGTGCCATGACTTCTCAGTTTGGTTGTAAAAGATGTCGTTCGGGATACATTTGATACCTCTGGCATCTGTCGCCTGCAAAGTGCTGGGTTCGAGTTTCGTGGCTATGGAAGCTGTTCCCTCTTGAAACCATGCACGCTTGCTTCTCAATCAAAATACAAATTTCCCTCCAGGCAGACTCAGTCGTTGAGCATTTTTGTTTTATCGTCCGTGATCATCATCAACAGCTGCTGCCGATCGTAACCTGCCTTGTTTCAGCCAAAGCCGTCTCATTCGTTGAGTGTGTCTTTATTTACGACGGAATGAAATATATTTCCCAATTCAGCGGGAATAATTAATTGCCTCATTACGTTTATAGATGAACTTGAAGAAATATCAAATTACGTGAAATATTTGTATTTTATGGCAGGACATAAATTTTATTGATAGTTCCGAAGAAACCGAATTCGAAATAGAAACCTTTTCTTGTTAATTTCTTACTTAATTAATTTTAATTCGTTTAATAATTTGAATTTACGAAAATGGAGTTGGAGACATAAAATCGACATATAATATCATAATTTCGAAACCCTCTTTCTGGTCAGATTGGCGTATTGCTATATTGAATAAATAGAAGGTTGTAGGTTGAAAAACAACCTAACTAAAACATATTGAACTTGAATAATTTTTTTGAATTAGTCGTCGCCATCTTGATCGATTTCAGTTTGAGCTTGTGGGTTTTCTTCAGAATTGATTGAAACGTAGCATTTTTACATTTGTTCAACTTTTCCAATAAAATGTTTTATTTTTTCATCTAGGGGAACGGTTCGGCACTTCATCCCATAGCTCCTATTTCCATCCCATCAGAAAAAAAAGCAATGAAAAGGAATTTGGTTTGTTTCTTATTTTTGTGATTTTTTTCACCAGTAAGCACGCGTGTTAGCAATAAGCAATAAATCTTGCAAATCTGTCCATCCGTTCGTGAGTTGTATTGCCTCATAGGAAATGCAAACTCATTTTTATATATAGAGATTATTCAGACTAAGGCCGGGGTGGCCAATCCACAGAGGGTCCTCAGATCGTCTTCCACCTGATCGATACACCTTGCCTTGGATTATCGTTCGACATTTTGCCCAGCCCACCTTTGCTTTAGCCCCACCTAGGATCTAGCTTTTTGTCTGCAGATTTGTCTAGTAAAGTGTTCTAGTTGCTCTTACTTGAAAATTTTGAATTTTCTATTATCACTATAGGCTTCTTGAGATTGGAGAAAGGTTCGGTAAAACTCGAGGAGATTTCGAGGAGAGGTTAGTGATAAATAAAAAAGAACTCTTATAGAATGCTTTCTGATTGATTTTAAAAGCTCCACAGACCAAGCCACAGACTTATTTGCCTTTTCTAAGCTCCTTTTGTAGCCGCAGCAATATAACCAGTGAAAAGATCTCAGTAGGCGTTAAAAAATGAAGTTAAATGACAACTAGTGCAAGAATTTTTTCAGACAGTTATTTTGAAAATGTGCGTTGAATTTATTCCTATAAGGTTAACTGTTCCTGAATTTGTTAACTATATTGACAAATATCGACAAACAAGTTCTATTAGGATGTAGAATTGTATTTTTTTTTCAAAACAATATAGAATATATTCCAACAGGAAAGTAAGATTTATTTGTTGTGGACAGATCACCGTTTGAAAGCTCGTGAAGCCTAGATCATTTAGAAATGGGGCATTTCATTTTGGAGATAGTGGCGTTTCTAGTAGTCGGATAAATATGCAAGTTTTTCACAACGTTCATAACCAGTAAATCATTATTTTAAATCATTTTGAAGTAAGCTACGTCTAAGGGGAAGATTCGGATACAGGGTGTAAAATGAAAATTTCAAAATTGGGGACCGTCACGAAATCATGTGAGATTTGTAACATTAATAGGTCCTTTATCTTTCGATGTTTTTTTTAAAGATTTATTCATTCATTTATTTAGTCTACATCTAAACAGATGATCAACAATTTGACGCCACAATATACGGTTCGAGGCCACATCTCTTCATCCTCGGATACGCCCTACGCTCGCTAAGTCGTTCTGCACCTGGTCTGCCCATCTCGCTCGCTGAGTTCCACGTCGTCTCGTACCTGCCGGATCGGTAGCGAACACCATCTTTGCAGGGTTGCTGTCCGGCATTCTTGCAACATGCCCTGCCCATCGTACCCGTCCGGCTTTAGCTGCCTTCTGGATACTGGGTTCGCCGCCCAGCCCAGCTCTAGCTCATGGTTCATTCTTCGCCGCCACACACCGTCTTCTTGCACACCGCCAAAGATGGTCCTAAGCACCCGTCTCTCGAATACTCCGAGTGCTAGCAAGTCCTCCTCGAGCATTGGCCATGTTTCATGTCCGTAGAGGACAATCGGTCTTATAAGCGTCTTGTACATGACACATTTGGTGCGGTGGCGAATCTTTTTCGACCGCAGTTTCTTCTGGAGCCCGTAGTAGGTCCGACTTCCACAGATGATGCGCCTTCGTATTTCACGACTGACATTGTTATCAGCCGTTAGCAAGGATCCGAGGTAGACGAATTCCTCGACCACCTCGAAGGTATCCCCGCCTATCGTAACACTGCTTCCCAGGCGGGCCCTGTCGTGCTCTGTTCCGCCCACAAGCCACGGCGTGTGTATGGGGGACCTTTATGACAAAAAAATGAGCATCGCCAAAACTTTCACTACGTGAAAATATAGCTCTTAAGCTTTCATTTCGTGACTATTTGAAAAAAATCTACCGAGGGGTCTCGAACAACTTTGTTTTTTCTCCCTGAAACGGATCTTTGTAGTTGGAAGACCAACGATTATTATTTATCGCGTCCCATTTAAAATGAGATTTTTTATTCCAATAATCGTATATAAACTCAGGGGTACCGAAATTACCAAGTTATAGTCTAAATTAATAGTTTGTTGGAGCTCAAGCGTCAAAGTGCATGACGAAGCCGAACTCGATATATTTATGTTATCCCCTGCAAACAGCTAAGAAAGGCTTGGATGGAGATTATGCTCTGCATCGTCATCTTATGCACATATACACCCATTTCTTTCCCAAATATATACCAAAATTGAAACTTTGGTGGTAAATTTGATGGTAAAAAAATGGTAACTTGGCTTAGAAACCTCGCAGTTAATAACTGTGGAAGTGCTGATTGAACACTCAACTGTGAGGCGGCAATGTCTTAGTGGGGAATGTAATGCCAAAACGAAGAAGGAGAAGTAATGTAGATAAACATAATTCACTTTTTACACTTTTTTTCTGTCGTATTTTTGATTGTGTTACTTCAATTTATCACTAAAAACTATGCAACATGCTCATAAAAATCCTTAATACCTCATTCAAATAGAAATCAGATTTCAATTGATATACGGTAAACAGATGAACGCAAAAATGAGTCATGCTAAGTGCACAATAAAGGCAAAAATGGAAGTAAATATCTAGCTTTTAGTTTAAAATAAAATCTCTTCTGATTTCAACAAAAAGTGACATGGGTATAAAAAAACTTAAAAATATGTACTGTATTTTGTCCTAGAGATCATATCGCTGCGATGCATAGTTGATGAGAACGAGTGATTCATACAGACAAGCAAATTCATTTTACTACAAATGTTGTGGCAAACATGCAACTTTCTATGATATTGCACTGCGTGAGCTTGGAGAAATACTCATTCGAAACGATTATTTTCACTCGAAATTCATTACCAATTTAAAAATTAGTCCACTTTTCATTGTGTTGTCGCATTATTGCTATTTTGCTTTTGGCAATCACTTTCAATAACGTTCAATTATTTGGTCAAGCCGAATACCATCAACATAAAACGCAAACACAAAACCTGGACGATCAAAACCAGGGTAGTTTTGGAAGTTTTTGGAGAAGAGTTTGAATTTTTAGACACAAAAATCGTGCTGAAGGGATGACTCTAATAAAATCTAAATTGCTTAAGAGTTCAGAAAAGTTAACCAGTAAACGAAAATCAATCTCCTGCCCTATGCATCAAATGCATCTTCTTCTAAAAAGACACTTATTTTCATGACTCTTGGTACAACCACCAGACTTTGAAGTAATCGATGAGCTTTACTTTTATTCATCTATCTAGTGGAAAAATCTAGCTCAACAATGATCAGAAGCGTAATTTAGAAAAGCTTTACTAATTATTAAGCCCCGTTAATATTTATAAAAACTCCATAGCATAAAATGTATTCCTTACTTTCAAAACCAAAAATATCTTTATAAAACCATCCCACATAGAAATGCCGAGGAAATGTCCAACCTAAACATTTCCTAGACCGAACCGGGAATACAACTCAGCCACCTGCAGCATGGTCTTGGCATGCTTATCACGGTAGGTTGAAATAGTTTTATATTATCTTGGAAATGTTATAAAAAATTCGGTTTTCAGAAATCGTTGTGTCTTGAATGTCGGAATCCTGTCGTTTTTTGAGCTCAAACAATCAATTTGAAATTTCTCAATTATCTGGAATAATTTCTACGAATTTCGCTAATTTTCATTTAAATCCAAAAAGTATAAAATTGAAACTAAACAAACACTGTTAAAAATATTAGTGGGTTCAACCCTTGCGAAGCAGTATGTTTGCTAGCCAAATGTTGAACTTAATAATTTTGGCTCCGTCATGCTTTTCCATATTTGAGCCTTTTAAATTAGGTTCAAAATAAAAGATCATGGAGAATATTCATTCTTTGCATTTAATTCAGCGGCCGTTAAAAAAAATAAATGACGAGTCAACTCGTGAGGGACTCGTGACTGGCAGCTGGTATTAGATTAGAATGCATGTTCCATTTGTAAAGGAAAAAAAAAGTTGTTCGGGACCCCCCGGTAGATTTTTTTTAAATACCCAGGAAATGAAAGATAAGAAGCTATATTTTCACGTAGTTGAAATTTAAGCCATGCTCATTTTTTTGTGATAATATTGTTCTACTGAACACGCCGTGTAAGCATGTACTTTGTCTTTGACGCATTCACCACCAGTCCAACTTTTGTTGCTTCACGTTTTAGGCGAGTGTACAGTTCTGCCACCTTTGCAAATGTTCGGCCGACAATGTCCATGTCATCCTTGAAACAAATAAGTTGACTGGATCTGTTGAAAATCGTACCCCGGCTGTTACACCCGGCTCTCCGCATGACACCTTCTAGCGCAATGTTTAACAACAGGCACAAAAGTCCCCGGCGCGATTCGAACGAACTGGAGTGTTCGCCCGAAATCTTCACACAGTTTTGCACACCATCCACCGTTGCTTTGATCAGTCTGGTGTGCTTCCCAGAGAAGCTGTTCTCGTCCATAATTTTCCATAGCTCTACGCGGTCTATACTGTCGTATGCCGCCTTGAAATCAACGAACAGATGGTGCGTTGGGACCTGGTATTCACGGCATTTTTGAAGGATTTGCCGTACAGTAAAGATCTGGTCCGTTGTCGAGCGGCCGTCAACGAAGCCGGCTTGATAACTTCCCACGAACTCATTCACTAATGGTGACAGACGACGGAAGATGATCTGGGATATCACTTTGTAGGCGGCATTAAGGATGGTGATCCCTCGAAAGTTCTCACACTCCAGCTTGTCGCCTTTCTTGTAGATGGGGCATATAACCCCTTCCTTCCACTCCTCCGGTAGCTGTTCAGTTTAAAGATTTATATATCAATCAATTCATAAACTCTCCAACAATTTGCCAGTAGTATTACAACTTTTGGGTATCAACGCTAAACTATAGAAAATTTCAGTTCTTTCATGCATTATGCATCCTTTATGCAGCGCGTTCCAATCCTTGGTAATTGCCTACTTTTAGGGTATTATCAATTGTTGAACTTAGGGGGGTCCCGTAGCGTAGTTGGCTACACGTTCGCCTTATGAGCGAATGGTCATTCAAGGTTCGATTCCCAGCCCCTCCACAAAAACCCTTGTCAGTCGCCGGAAGCGCAGTTCGTACGGTGGCGTTTTGGGAGACGCGCCTCGCCGACACTTCTGCCTGATGACGACTGACAAAACTGTTCTTCTCGGAGGCATTCCTCCAACGATCCTCGACAAATGGCAACCGGACAAAGCAACGATCATTGGATACACCATACGGACAAATGGACACCATGGACTCACGATGCGATGAACTGGCAAACGACAACAATAACGAATTGGGGATATCTAAAAATAGATTTTGTGTGGATTCTGTGCAGCAGAATACCACAGTAGATCACGACACAGTAGCGGTTAAGAACACAGAGTGCCTACCAAATTAATAAACGAATAAAAAAAAAGTTGAACTGGGGTGGCGCAGCTGCTAGACAGTGGGGTCCCTACTCCTTCACAGAGTGTGAGATGCTGCCAAGGCTGGGTAGTAGCGTCGGTCGGGAAGTTCCTTGTCTTCTATATATAGCGGAATAATTGGTCCAGTGTAGGGGAGAATGGTCCAAAATGCACCCCTGGGGCAAAATGGTCTCACTCATAAAATCATTCATATAATCTGTTGTAGTACATTTATGGACGAATATTACCATTACAATTCATAACTAGTTATCCATCATTGAGCTCCATTGGAAAAATTTAGCAAAATCCCTTCATATTCACTCAAATTTAACGATTTGCTATTTTCCACCACATCCGTAAGATTGTAGTTCAATCCATTAATAATAAACAAACAACCATGCGTTCACCATCATTTTACATGCAATTGTGTCATTTTAGACCACCATTCGAGCGTTTTTCCCCACGCCTATTTTTAAAACATTTTTTTAAATGCTTTAGAAAGTAATGAAAACCTTTTTTTTTGAATAGGAGATCATTGTGGAATGTAGCTGGGTTTGTAAATTGTGCACCTATACGTTGAAATGGTTTGATATTTTTGTTTATATGGGCGAAAACATCGAAAAAGCTTGAGGGTGCATTTTGGACCGTTCTCCCCTACTATATTTGGTTTTACGAAGTTTACGTCGAGCGGTCGTGTCTTGTATACAACCCTAAAATTTGTTTTTTTTTACAGTTTGAAACTAATGTGGTTTCAAAATATTGACCATGCAAGAAGAGAAACGAAAAATAATTATGCACAGTCCTGCAGAATCCATCTGCGTCTAAAGCCGGATTTCACCCTTAATTTAGTCCCATGATGGCCTATTTACGTTTCGGCTAGGTTTAAACTTATAAACTTCGCAGCCTCCCTTGGAATGGTAGTCCGAAGCACCTTCTTTCCCAGCAAAAATATCCACAAGGCCACATGGAGATCACCTAACCAAGAAACGGAAAACCAAATTGACCACGTTCTATTCGACGATAAATTCTTCTCCGACATCACGAACGTCCGCACTTACCGCAGTGCGAATATTGAATCCGACCACTACCTCGTTGCAGTATGCCTGCGCTCAAAACTCTCGACGGTGTACAACACGCGTCGCAGTCGGACGCCGCGGCTTAACATTGGGCGGCTACAAGATGGTAGACTAGCCCAAGGATACGCGCAGCAGCTGAAGGGGCACTACCAACTGAAGAGCAGCTAGGCGCAGCGTCTCTTGAACATGGCTGGAGAGATATTCGATCCGCCATTGGTAGCACCGCAACCGCTGCATTTGGCACGGTGCCCTCGGATCAGATAAACGACTGGTATGACGGCGAATGTGAGCAGTTAGTGGAAGAAAAGAACGCAGCATGGGCGAGATTGCTGTAACATCGCACGAGGGCGAACGAGGCACGACATAAACGGGCGCGGAACAGACAAAACTCGATTTTCCTGAGAAAAAAGCGCCAGCAGGAAGATCGAGACCGTGAAGAGATGGAGCAACTGTACCGCGCTAATAACACACGAAAGTTCTATGAGAAGTTGAACCGTTCATGTAAGGGCCACGTGCCACAGCCTGATATGTGCAAGGACATAAACGGGAACTATCTTACTCCCGTATGAAGGGGGAGGGAAGAATATCGGTGTGGAAGCTAGCCAGTGGAGATAAATCGACTTCAATAAAAACATTCTTCATGCCTGCCGTATCCTAACGGAACTATCAATTCTATACTTTCGCCTCTAATTCTATCATGAACATGTACGTCTAAGTTTGGAAGATGATATTAGCATTCACATATCATTAGGTATTAGGGTTGCGATTTTTTCCTGTATCTCCTGTTTCCTGTTTCTACCTGTACCTCCATATACGCAGGACGTAAAGGGATCAGTTGTAACCATTTTCCTTTTACCTTACGCGACAGTAAACAGCAAGGCTATTTGACGCCATCTAAACTCTACCATATTTGAAACGTTTGTTTGAGAAATTGCATATGTAACATTTTTAACCAAAATGAGATTTTAATATATTCTGAATCCTTGTCCAAACATATGTATCCTGACAAAAAAATACGAAAATGTATAAATTTCTATTCGTTGGTTTGAAAGACTACGTCCACGAACTTTGAAGAGCAATTATGGAGTAGGTACTGCTTACAGTTTTTGGTAGGGGAGGAGGTTCGGTTGTGGGCACCGTTCGGTTATGGGCACCCCTATGTATCTTTTGACAGATAAGAGATGCTGTCATTCTGACAACCGTCATTTGTTTGCTATAATAGCATGATGTTTTGTGTTCAATATCAAACCGGATGGGCATCTCTACTTTGAACTAGAAACAAATAAATTTTTCGTACAAGAAAAACAACACGAAAGTTTTTTTTTTGGCCTTTTTCAAAGTATCATAAATTAAAGGATTTAATTCAAAAAGTGAGTTCTAATGCGTATTTACACAATAAATTTAATCTATTTTGAGGCCATCAAAATTTTAGAGCGAATTTTTTTTTCTTCTCGTACCAAAAAGGCTGCGAAATTCGGTTGTGGGCACCTTTATTGGTTCGGTTATGGGCACCCTCATTTTATTGATAAATCATTCAATATCGTTTTACTTGCCCCTTATCTTATTTTTAATAACGTTTTAAGGCAATTTTTATAATTAGTTTGACATAATTGTTCGAAATAATGAGTTTATTTAATATTTTTGTTCTTTGGGCATGTCTAGTCATTATACACACACTTTTTGGAACAAAGCGACCGATTTGCTTGCAACAAGTTGCATTCGACGGGGAATGCTTTCCCATTGTTTCCTATTGAAAATTGGTCAGATCGGACTATGGGATCAAAATTTATGGCCAAAATATTATTTTTTGAAATGAACGAGAAAGGCACTATTGCCGCTATGGTGATTAATCAGGATTTTTTTGACTGTGATGCATACCAATAAAACGTAAATCAATGAAAAATTAAAACCCATTTACCTAAAGTGCTATTTTAGACTTTTCTTATGTGATTTTTTTCAACACCCTCCTTAATGCACCGAGGGAGGCATCATCACTGCTAGGTGAATTGATTTGAGTTTTTTTAGCGTCTCCTGGCTTTTAGAATGAATAAACTATTCCTTGTCTTTAAATCTGGGTGGTTTTTATTTATGCTTCTTTATTTTTAGCTAAGTTTTCAAGAGTGCCCACAACCGAACCACGAAATGAAAATGTCCAAAAATGTCAAATTTTCTAAATTGTCAATATTTTTTCTAAATCGATGAAATAATATTAATTTCTTTGCTAGTAGTAAGGTTATAAGTTTAGCTTTCGATTGCTATACAAATGTCGACATAAGATCAACCAGGGCCAAAGTTATGGACCAAACACAAAAGGGTGCCCACAACCGAACCTCCTCCCCTAGTACCTGATAGTACCCCAGGGTGTTGAGTTTTGCCAAAAACTATTGATCTGTGTCGAAGAAATCGAAAGATTTGGTGCCAATTTGTTCAAAAACAGTTTTTTGTTGTTTTCTCGAAATGGTGTAAAATAGATATATGCAGTTTCTCAAACAAATGATTGATTTGTAATTTCAAGACACCACCAAGTACCCTCGGGAAAAAACTTTAATTTGGCCTAACACCGGTCCTCGTTATATAAGTGGAATAATTTTGTATCGCAACAGTTTGGGAACACGAAAGAAAAGAACATATTACGCAGCTTGTAGTATCTTCTTCGGGCACTGGATTCTTAATAAAATCCTATACTTTCATCCCCCAGTCATTCAGGTTCCTACTCACCCTCCTGAATAGGAACATGTATTATTTTTAATCTCGTATATCCATTTTTATGACACCATTATTGCCGCTTTATCGGCTAATTTCATTTTGGCATGGTGAAATATCCCAGGCAGAAAATGTTTATCAACGTGCGGAAGGAAGGAAGAGGTCCGCAATAAAAATGAAATATTTCCATTATATTTCTTGCACCCAGCGTTCATATAATGCTGTGTGCTGAAACTAACGCCATTATCCTGGGGGATATTTTCGTCCCGGGATTGATATTTTCTGCACCTTTGGAAACTGTGTTTAAATTCAGTAGGAGTGTCTGCGTCGAATAGTGCAATGCTAACATATTTCGACGTCCCATGTCTCATGCTGCTCCAGCACCTTTCGCTTCGTTGGTAGAAAGACGAGAGATCAGGATATTTTTGCAGCATCCATAGGCTCTTGTGTTAGGATAAATCGGACAAATCCTATCGAGATAAAAAAGTCATGAAAATGAAATAGTGTACGAACAGTTTGTGAACGTGTTTGGAATTGGTGTTTGAATGTTTGAAAATCGCCCATAACACTCAATGGGCTATTACATTATTCCACCTTTTGAAGAAGGGTCAAACTCATAACGATTATTATGTTGTTTTCTGGCTATTTCTAGATCTATGTGCACTTTATGTTAAAAGTAAGATTTTTTTAGAAATAATAACAAAACTTAGAAACACATTCTAAAGTAATCGAAGCAACAAAGATTTTTTTACAAAAGGCATTTTATTTTGAAGCCCTGATGAAGCTAATATTGGCAAAAGAGCTGTGAGAACATTTCAAACCGAGGAGTGACCACATACAATGCCGAAATTTTAACACTTCTTATCCTGGCTGCCTCGCCTGACATCTGATACGGGATTTTATCGCTCGATCAGTTACAGGATAATGGATGTGGCATGTTACGGAAACAAGCATCCACCTCTTATGTTACACGTCGCCTTCAGAATGAATACGTCTGCACGGCTGGCACGGACAAAACGTCCTCATTTGTACAAAACGGTCAAAATTTAACAAGAAAATATATCACAATAAGCTCGCCTTGCACAGCTACACAATGTGCCTCCAGGTCGGCACCACTCGGCAGAAAGAAGCGCTGAGAAGAAAAGAAATCCCATACCTACCTAAAACGGGAAGACAAAGTTGAGGAAATAAATAATGCGAACCGTTCTCAAATTACAAACAACCGAGATGAGATAATATATTGTTCACTTCTACTTAATAACTTATCAGATAAATCACATCTCATTTATAACACACCAAAAGGAAGACGGAAGAAAACACTGAGGTTGCAGGAACAACAAGTATAAAGAAGCAGAGAAATCTGGCACAAGCAGCACAAGTCAGGTCGGGGTCGTGTATAGGCTTCATTCAAGGGTGGAAATGAAATACAGTCCCATCCCGATTTTGGCAACACCCGTTTTTGTCTACCCCCGATTTTGGCAACACCCGTTTTTGGCAACATTTTCTTCCCGATTTTGGCAACAACCTCGAACAATTTTTTTTCTTACTTTTTAGAGCTAAAACCTTTTTATTAATGTGTAATAGGATAAACAAAACCATTACCGTTTAACCATTAAAGGTTTACATGCGTATTATGGGCTCTGTACGAATAGTGGGCACTTTCACTGAAATAATGAATCACCACTCGTATCACCGCTCATTGCAAACAATTTCTATTAAACTTTTCTGTTTTTTTAATTCTCGTTTTTCATGTTCCTATTCACCCTCCCGTTATATAACCAGCCCACCGTAGATTGTCGTATTTTTTATGGAATTCTCACTGATTTTGTCGTCAACAAGCTGACTCACACCGTTGTACATAGTACAACACCTATTAAGCGAAGCCCGCTGTTTACATCACAATGCAACCGATACTGCATGAGTGATCCAGGAGCAAGCAAACCCCGGTAGGTTTAATTGCTAGTGATTAGTACATTCGATTTTTTAAATGCGCTTTATAGCCATCAAGTCGTTTTGCTCATTATGCGCCTCTTTTCTGATATCAGCCGAGAAACTGTCATTTTATCATTTTATCCGTCTTTCTGCTGCATTCCCGTTCAGATAATCAGTAACAATTTATTTCAAAGAGTCTTATTGTTTAAAATTAAAATATCAGAACACTGTTGGCCTGAAAAAAGAGTTAATAAAGCAGAACGCATGATGTTGTTTGATTGTTTGGCTTCATTTGTACTAGAGCAAGCGGGTACGAATGCAAAAATCGTAGCTTACATGGATACCTCACCACGGCTTGGCTTGTTAGACGGTGTTGCTCATTGTTTATCACAGCAACGATCGTTCCTACTCGTGGTTTGGCATCCATCTGAGCGAGGCAGTTCACTCATTGGCTGTGGATGCTACGATTGCAATAGATCAATGCTCACAATGCTCACTCACACTTCTAATGCTTGCTCTCGAGTGTTCTGTTTGTGATGGCGAAGTATCAGATGTGGAGTACTTCCTGTAAAGTTCCCATGAGATCGCTGGCGTAATTCTAGCTGCTTCGATAGGCGAGTGATGCGTCACATGTGGTTTTATTATTACGTATTCAGCCTAAGGCCGGAGTGACCTTTGCGGTACATAACAGTCGTCTCCGTCCATTGCTGTACGTTACCAGTCACGCAGTCTACAGAGTGTCCTTAAATCTTCTTCAACCTGATTGATCCACCTTGATCGCTGCACACCTCGCCTTCTTGTGCCTGTCGGATCGTTGTATAGAACAATTTTTACTCCAAGTGCGGGTTGGTCCTCCACAAGCATTATCCAGGGCTCGTGTCGAAGGAGGGCTACCGCCACCTGTTTAATGAGGGAGGATCAGATTGTTTTTTGGAGTCCAAAGTATGTACGCTTTTCTGCCACGTTGCGTCTCTGAATTTGTCTGCTGGTATCGTTATCGGAGGTCAAGTGAGCCCAAGTACACATAATAATGAAAGTGAACTGTAGTCGAGTGTAGTTAACCCATACTAACACTATATTGGATACACTTGGCTTGACCAAATTGCAGAATGCAGATTTCCGTTACCATTTTCTAAAACAATGGAATGTCTTCTACTTTGCGTTCATTTTTTCCATAATGTCAGCGAAAATTGTACAGAACTTTACTCTTAATCACACCGACCACAAGAAAGTTTGCCTACAACAGAAAGGTTTTTTTTATCACCACAAATTTATGTAAGGACGTGGCCGACGCTATTTTTAATTTCAAATATTATTCATTATTCAATTTATATTATGAAATTGGCTAATTAGATATATTATCGTTTGATTACCATTCTGGAGTTTGTTTCAATTTTGTTCGAACTACAACCTCCAATTATGAATAATATCGCAAAAATGTCAATTATAATGCACGTGCATCACTTAAACACACTCCACATACTTTGTAGTACATTTTCTACGTATTTAGCTTCAATCAGGCAAACAAAAAAAAAATGAAATTTTGTATGAAATTTTTTTCCCGTTTTTGGCAACATCCCCATTTTGGCAACTTTAAAATCCGGTCGTGTTGCCAAAATCGGGAAGGGACTGTAACTAGAATGGTGACATAAAAATACGCGTATTTTCTACTAGCATACTTTACTCTCAAATAACGGTATAACAAAACCTTATTAATTAAAAGAAAATAAAACTGATACTGTGTATGAAATTCAAGATTTTAATTCTGTTAATACTAATTATTGGTATCACTAGTAGACGAAGCCAAAGTAAATCCCACCCAAACTAAAAATGTAATATAATTTAAAAATATTTTATTGTAAATTAATCTACCTATTTGTAGTGATTCTTTTTCATTTTCAGTGGCTTTACATACCCACAACAACGAGGTCGGCATAAACAACGATTAAATCACAGAAGTTCGCACGCTGAGAAGTTCTCGGTCACCGAACAAGTTTTGAACAGCAAGAAAGGTTTCGCAGGTCTACCGGCTGGTGCTTGGATAGTGCGGATCGTGGTGAAGCGTAACACTTGAAGTTACATTATCATTAATGGTCAGAATACAAATGTTGCCTTATTTTGGGCAGCTTTAAACTTGTCGTTTCGTTACTGCTCCTATTTCATTCACAATGAAATTTCTTATGTGCAGTACAAGTAACCACGAAATCTAACATTTAGCTTGAGCTTGATTGACTGCCCGTAGTTGCTACTCCATTATGGCCAGGTCAGCTGTTCTTACACAGAGAACTAACAGATCTTTGCTTGGGACTAGCACTCATCTTCAATGTACAAGTACTAATGATCTCATTTGTTAGGTCACACTGGCGCCTTCCACGTCAGAATGCAAGTCAATGTAGGGAAGGAGGAGGAAATTATGATGCAATCATTCGCCCATCGGCACTGCAAACCGAATATACCTCTGCACTTGCCACGAGTTCATGCGGAATTTGTTGGATTTTTTGGGTTAGGTTCGTTAAGCAGAGGTTCATCTTGGTTAGCGAGCTGCCAATGTGACAGATAGGAAAAAGCAACAGATAGAATAGAAATGGAAACGGTATGGAAATCCATTTCCAGTTCTAGCGATTGCTAGAACACGAGAAACACAGCGAAAGATACAAAGTAGGAGAATGGAACGGACCTGGGATTGAATTCACGACTTCTTTCGTATGAAGCAGAACCATTAGTCAAACCCGTTTTCAAGACGAAATCTAACATTTAGCGGTTAAGAAGTATTTTACGCTGGAAAGTTTTGGAATCAGCGCCTTGCAAAACTATCTGGACGACGATCAAGCACCAGTGTTGGTGAAATCTCATATTCTCGAAGCTCATGTGCGATTCAAATCAAGCCCGAGTCAAATCGCATCCGACACATGGCCCAGAGAGTGAGGGAGGGAGTGAGTGATCTGTTTGTGCTGAGGCAGGAGTGTCATAGCGCGTCACCGCTATTGTCACCTCGAAGCGCAGCAGAAGTCTGAGTATGGACTGCACATGCTAAGGTAGGAGTGTCGTAGCGTAGTATCGTTGATTTGTCCCTACATACCGCTATCGACACCTCGAGGCATGGCAGTGGAGTGTTAGAGTGAGTTGGGGAGTGTCCCTACTTCGGTAGGGTAGCGCGTGAGCTGCTTCGGCAGAGAGTGAGTGATCTGGTTGTGCTGAGGCAGGAGTGTCATAGCGTGTCGCCGCTATTGTCACCTCGAAGCACAGCAGAAGTCTGAGTATGGACTGCACATGCTGAGGTAGGAGTCGAGGTACCTATCGACACCTCGAGGCATGGCAGTGGAGTGTTAGAGTGAGCACCCGAAAAAGGGTCACATGGAGCGAATGGTCTTTGGAGAAGCAGCTTCGGCGGCAGGGTAGCAGTGGGTTGTACCCACACACCTACAGTTGTGCACATGTGGTGCATGGGGAGTGTCCCTGCTTCGGCAGGGTAGCGTGTGGTCTGCTTCGGCAGTGGTGTGATTGATCTTCTCGTGCTGAGGCAGGAGTGTCGTAGCGTAATATCTGTAGGCCCAGGCAGTTACCGCTATTGACACCTCGAGGCATGGCAGCGGAGCGCCCGGGAGAGCATCCAAGTAAGACTCAAATGGAGTGAATGGTGTGCGAGCACCCAAGTCAGTCTCGCATGGGACGAGTGCCTGTGTGAGCGATAATGAGCGAGTACGCTTAGTACTGCCATCCCCCCAGAAGTAGTACTGGGAGGTAGTTCCTGGGGGAAACGATGGTGGAGCCCAAGGGAGTTTAGTCGGTATTACCGGTATGGTCGAGTCCGACACTCCAGTACACTTCCGTGTGGTAGTTTGGCAACTACAATGCACGTGTACTGGGTTAGTGTGTAAATGCATTCTCCTTTGTAAAAAAAAAAAACATGGCCCAGAGAATCACTCATGATACAACTCGCGACTTGCACTTTGTTACTTGTATAGTTTTTTTTGTTGAATGCATTGCTCACTACATGTGTGCTACTCGGGATACAAAGTTGGCCTACTGACCATGAGTGTCTGTTCTGCCCATCAACCGATCCATTTCGTTGAAATGTTCCTACTATCTGACTAAGGAAATGTAAGAAACCCCTATTAGCAGAAACATTGAGGCAAAATGGAGGACGCACGCTAATATCTAAAGGTAGTTTTTCAGGAAATCTTGCGGGATCATACTAGATGGGATGGGACCATCGACCAGTGGCTAAACTGATTACGCATACAAGCAGAACTTGAATTTGTTTTAATGCCTGGGTATTATTATCGCCACAACGCAAGGATCAACGAAGGTACAGTGAATGTCCATTGTCCATACTTTTTTGGATACCAGTGAAAGTGGCTCCGTTACCATTTTTCTCTTCCAATTGGGTGATCACATCGAGTTTGTTCTTCACATCGTGAAGAGCACGCCAGAAACATCGATCAGCTGCTACTTTCGGACGGATGCGTAAAACGTCTAGTGCTGGCTGCAATCTCATACTTATTATTATTCCATTACGTATTATCATTGTTCGTTGCCTTTCGTTTTGGCGACATACTTGAGACAACAAACGACATCACCGAGTGGAGATGGCTGGGCACTAAACACAACGTGGATATTGGAATTAGGTGGAAGTTCAAATCCTACCTCGTGCCAACAAGTCGTTGGTTCGTTCGGCCTCCTTTCTGCTGGAAGCGGAAAAGCGAGTGGCCAGTGTCGTTCTTGGAGGGCGAGGAAACTGCTAACGAGATTCGACTTGCGGCGTGTGACAGCAATCGTTAAGCGTTTCAGCCATAGCCAACTTGCACAAGTTTTTTAATATCGCTCCTTTCGATCCGTATTGGATCTTTTTCAAGAATCCTGTAATTTACTTTTAACATTACAAACATTCATAACATATTGGAACATTAACACATTACCGAAAATATTGTCGTTTTTTTGTCAGGTACAGTTTTATAACTCTCAACCGTTATTCCCTGTTTGGTCTATAAATAGGCTAACTCAAACTCACTTTTCATCCCTTTTTTCCGAAAAACTTAAAAAAATAAAATTTGAAAATTTTAAATTTGGACCGCATGTTAGATCTGTGCGTTGGATGATTGATTATGACAAGCTAATATTGGATTTTCGTTCGTTTTGTTTTGATTTCTTCTTCTCGTTTTGTTTATTGTTTATTGTTTATTGTTTATTGTTTATTGTTTATTGTTTATTGTTTATTGTTTATTGTTTATTGTTTATTGTTTATTGTTTATTGTTTATTGTTTATTGTTTATTGTTTATTGTTTATTGTTTATTGTTTATTGTTTATTGTTTATTGTTTATTGTTTATTGTTTATTGTTTATTGTTTATTGTTTATTGTTTATTGTTTATTGTTTTATTGTTTATTGTTTATTGTTTATTGTTTATTGTTTATTGTTTATTGTTTATTGTTTATTGTTTATTGTTTATTGTTTATTGTTTATTGTTTATTGTTTATTGTTTATTGTTTATTGTTTATTGTTTATTGTTTATTGTTTATTGTTTATTGTTTATTGTTTATTGTTTATTGTTTATTGTTTATTGTTTATTGTTTATTGTTTATTGTTTATTGTTTATTGTTTATTGTTTATTGTTTATTGTTTATTGTTTATTGTTTATTGTTTATTGTTTATTGTTTATTGTTTATTGTTTATTGTTTATTGTTTATTGTTTATTGTTTATTGTTTATTGTTTATTGTTTATTGTTTATTGTTTATTGTTTATTGTTTATTGTTTATTGTTTATTGTTTATTGTTTATTGTTTATTGTTTATTGTTTATTGTTTATTGTTTATTGTTTATTGTTTTTTGTTTATTGTTTATTGTTTATTGTTTATTGTTTATTGTTTATTGTTTCTTGTTTATTGTTTATTGTTTATTGTTTATTGTTTATTGTTTATTGTTTATTGTTTATTGTTTATTGTTTATTGTTTATTGTTTATTGTTTATTGTTTATTGTTTATTGTTTATTGTTTATTGTTTATTGTTTATTGTTTGTTTATTGTTTATTGTTTATTGTTTATTGTTTATTGTTTATTGTTTATTGTTTATTGTTTATTGTTTATTGTTTATTGTTTATTGTTTATTGTTTATTGTTTATTGTTTATTGTTTATTGTTTATTGTTTATTGTTTATTGTTTATTGTTTATTGTTTATTGTTTATTGTTTATTGTTTATTGTTTATTGTTTATTGTTTCTTGTTTCTTGTTTCTTGTTTCTTGTTTATTATTGTTTATTGTTTATTGTTTATTGTTTATTTATTGTTTATTGTTTATTGTTTATTGTTTATTGTTTTATTGTTTATTGTTTATTGTTTATTGTTTATTGTTTATTGTTTATTGTTTATTGTTTATTGTTTATTGTTTATTGTTTATTGTTTATTGTTTATTGTTTATTGTTTATTGTTTATTGTTTATTGTTTATTGTTTATTGTTTATTGTTTATTGTTTATTGTTTATTGTTTATTGTTTATTGTTTATTGTTTATTGTTTATTGTTTATTGTTTATTGTTTATTGTTTATTGTTTATTGTTTATTGTTTATTGTTTATTGTTTATTGTTTATTGTTTATTGTTTCTGTTGCGGGTTTCAAGAGAGAGAAAATTCCGTGGTCTCATTATACGTTCCGGTGCGTAGATATTGAACTGGCGCAGAAGGTCTGGAGAGTTTGTGAATCCGGTCAATAGTTTTGCAGTAAAAGTTATTTGTGCGATTTGACGTCGGTTTTCCAGAGTGTCAATTCCTTATCTGAAAGCCTCTTTAATAAAGAAGAAAAAGTGTCAATTCCTATCAGTCTGCATCGATTCGCATATGGGGGTAGATTCACCGGATCGGGCCAATGTAAGTGTCGCAAGACACGACGAACGAATTTCTTCTGTACGGACTCAATTCTGTCGATCCAGTATGTCTGATAGGAGCGAACAAGCGAACAGTAGAGCGATCGTAAACAAAATGGGTCTCGAATGTCAATCGCAATTTTGAAGAGGAATCCGAGCGTACGGTTGGCCTTATTATTAATTTCATCATCAGCATAGAATAGACGGCAACCGGGTGGAAGTACATTTGCAACTTCGATGATGAATAAGGAGAAAAGCAGGGGTCCAAGGTTACTGCCCTGAGGAACACCAGAGAGGTTTGAAAAAATGGCAGATTCAGCACTTCCAATTTTGGAACAAACCGTGCGATCAGTGAGATATGTTTCAAACCAGAAAACCATGTCGTGACAAACTCCGAGCTTTGCGAGTCTGCTGAGCAAGATACCATGATCAACTCTATCGAACGCCGCCTTGATGTCAGTATAGATTGCATCCACTTTTCTTCCTGAATCGATATTGCGGAGACAAAGGGACACAAACTCAATGAGATTAGTTGACGTTGACCTCTTGGAGTAAAATCCATGCTGAGATGTCGTGATGTAATTTTTGCAGCTTGCAAACAAAGCTTCGTTAATAATAATTTCGAATATTTCCAATATATTTACTTCCCAACTAACATACTATTCCTTTCCAGTGCGCTCATGGAGATGAAGACGATTCCTCGGTCTCTTGTAGCAATGAGTTTCGAACTAATTTTCCTCCCCTTATCCTAATTGACTGTGAGGACGTGGCCGGCATCGTTATTGGTCTTGAATTAAAGAAACTCCGAAGCATGTACAGTTAGAATAGCTTTCTAGTCTCGAGAAATCTATTTAATTGGTGAGCCGTGCATTATTTGTTGTTTCTCGGTCTTGCGAACTTTTTTATTGAATCAAAATCGAAGTAGATAGAAAATTTTTAAAATCTTATAAATCCCAGATAAATTAAAAAGAACTACTCAGGTAAATCGAAGAAAAGTTCTGAGGATATTCAGAAAATGATTTTCCCTTCGAAAATGATAAAGAATTTCTTGAGTAAATTTTGAAAATCTCATTGAAATTTGGCAGATTTTTTAGTGTGATTTTAGGGGATTTTCCAACATGCATTCTAAAATGTTTTCCTGGTAAATTCAGAAATAGTTTGAGGAAAAAATCGGAATAATCTCCAAATATTATTCAGAAGAGTTTCCCAGGGAAATCCGGAAGATTTTGTCGGACAAATTGAGTAGATATTTTCGAAGCAATTTAGAATAAAATCCCAAAAATGGATACAATATTCTCGTAAAACAAACACAAGATAAATAATGCCGATTTACACCGCCACCGCAAATTTATGAGCAAGCGCCACTGTCGACGATTTTTGCAATAGTCACACCTTTAGGTCGGAATCCTATTTCTCTTAAAAATTCTTTTCCAGACAAAAAGGTTATAAAAATTGGAACTATTCACATAAAAATTTACATAAAACAATGTTGTTACAGTTTAAAAAAAAATGTCGTTATATTGAGAACATATAAAATTTACTTCAAAGCTTCGCAGAATTCCTAATGTTAGGTGAATAAATTAGATTTTTTGTTTCATAACATTATTTAATGTTAACCCATTTTGTTAATTACAAAAAAATCCGTGTTTTATCGATTTCGCAGAACCATAACGCGATAAACTTGACATCAGTCAATCGCATGCTATATTTCCTCACATTTCGTCTAAAGCAAATAAAAACCCTCCCTTGTGTGCGGTCCTCGTTCCGGCCAGCTCGCCCAATATTGACCGGCGCGGAAAGTGCGAAAGGAACGAAGGAGACCGCTTGTACAAATTTTCATCCACGCTGAGATTTCACCAAACACGATAAACATAAACCTAAAATCCCATAAAATACGAAACCGAAATGTGAAGAATTCATTATTCCTTTTTATCTTCTGTTAATTCCTTTTCCTACTAAGCCGTGGTCTATACATTTCCTGCTCAGCGTGCAATTATTTATGATCTGTTTTCTCTGCCTGCCCGTTCTCCACGAATTGGGCTTTATGCTTCGGCTTCGCTACGCTCTGGCTGGCTGGATGCGGTCTGTCTGGTTTGCGACCGTGGACGCAGAGATTGCCAATTCTTAGGGATCCCAAAGGCCTAATAAATAAAGGCTCTCAAGCATATGTTTACTCTCGTTTTATTTTTTTTTATCTCCGGCTCCGGCTCCTTTTCTTTTCAGTAATATTTTTGTGATCTTTCCCTTGTAAGCGAGAAGCAGCACTTTTCCCTCCCCTTTTTATTGTTTAGCAGCACCTTGTCAGGATCCTGCCGATTTTTATTGTCAGAACAATGGACTTGTGCAATAAATTAAGCCCAGGTCTAAAGACCCATTGGCAATGATTGTATTACTGCATATACTTCTTTGAAAAGAAGAAAAAACGTGATTGCGAACAGCATGGCGCTGTGGGCAAAAGACGACGTCTGATGAAATATCTCCCTTGCTGGGTGCTCTCCACTGGCTGCTGGCTGTGAGGTAGGTCCGCAAGTGGTCATCACATTGCGTTTGCGCTTCAGGTTCACGAGAAATGTGGCGATCGCACCTTGAGAGCACGACTTTTTACAAATGAGGAAAAATGCGATACCATATTTTATTGCTCCGCAATGTTATAACTCAGTTGCGGTATACTTAGCAGCTGTTGATTACAAGCACTCTTGGACATCTCTCTTAAAAATATGGGGGCACACATTGCCCCTACGAGCAAAACCGTCCCATATTTGCGTAAATTTCGTGCCTTTGGGACAGTTATCTATGGACGTGCGTGTTTATAAGTATCCCACTGAAGCAAATTTATTCAGGTGTTTATTGCCAACTTTTATGTCATATGAAGAACATAAGGTGTGATATTTATAATTATATTGCTCAACACGGCTGATTACCGCTAAAAAGTGTGATATGAAAAAATACAATTCCAAATGTACATATGACATAAAACGTTGATTGACTGAAAATTTGAAGTTTTCCTCTAGGGAAGTCCAATATTTAGAAGTTATGCTAGATCAAAAACTTCCTTTGATGAATCACATTGAAGGCAAACGTATGACCTAAGTATATAACTCGCTCTGAACAGACGTATCGATACTTTGTCCTAACATAAGGATTCTCTATCAGTTAATAATATCAGGTCGGATCCAGGTACATAACAACTTAGCATGCGTGGGTGCCATCGAGGATGGAGAAATGTGGCCTCAAAACGTGTATTGTAGCATCTTATTTTGGCAGCAAAATAAAATGTCCATGAAGAGTTAGAAATTTTCCATAAAAAAATAAGAAATTGCCAATTAAGAAATAAGGGTATGAACAATAAATAAATATAAAATTTCCACAAACAATGCAAAATTTCCATAAACAATCAGCAATTTAAAAAAAATATGAAATCAAAATGTTCCACGGAAAATAAGTCTCCCGTGAATTATTACTGGGCCCTCCTTAGCCGTGCGGTAAGATGCGCGACTACAAAGCAAGACCATGCTGAGGGTGGCTGGGTTCGATTCCCGGTGCCGGTCTAAGCAAATTTCGTTTTGAAAATTGTCTGGACTTCCCTGGGCATAAAAGTATCATCGTGTTAGTCTCATGATGTACGAATGCAGAAACGATAACTTGGCTTAGAAACCTCGCAGTTAATAACTGTGGAAGAGCGTAATTTTTTTTTAATGCATGATGACCGTGCATTTCGTAGTTGCTACTCCGTGATCAACCGAACAATCGCAATTGCACAGGGAACCAATGGATGGAAGCATGGGATTTGCTCTCCAACCTCAATGTGCACAGTCCGAGAGTTCTAGTATTTTGGATGGTCGATAACGGCGCTGGCCACGTCCTCACGGTCATCGGGGATGGGAAGGATTTGATGATGCAGTCACTCGCCCACTGCAAGCCGAGAACACCTCTGCACTCGCCACGAGTTCATGCGGAATTTTATTGGAATCTAGGGAGGTAAGGTTCTATGGCATGCTTTTATGCTCATTTCGAATTCTAACAGTTACCTGCTAGAACTAATCAAGTTGTAGGTATAGGTATAGAAGATGGAAACGGTATGAAAGCCCATTTCCAGTTCTATCGATTGCTAGAACATGAGAAATATATGAAAGATACAAAGTAGGAGAGATGGAACGGGCCTGGGATTGTACCCACGACCTCCTGCATATGAGGCAGAAGCAGTAGCCATATGACCACCAAGCCCGTTAGTTAATAACCGTGGAAGAGCATAATGAACACTAACCTTGAAGGCAGCAATGTCCCAGTGGAGAGGTGCATTGCCATAGAAGAAGATGGAGTATCACTGAAAAGTCTTGCAGCTAACAGACATGGAAAAAACAGTTGCCCTGTACGGCCAGGAAACGTGGACGCTAAAAGATGCAGACAATCGAATTCTCGAAGTATTTGAACGCAAAATAGGGAAGAGGAAGAAAAATGATTAAGGATTACTGTATGAAAAGTTGGCTAATATTTAATTTTTTTTAGAAGTCTTAAGGTGACTTAAATAACAATTTCAAGTTGTTTAAAAAGCCGCCCAATTTCGTTCTATTTTCTGCCCTGATCCTCTGAACAAAGTTTCAGTCAAATCGGTCAAGTTTGCACGGTGGTTATTGGAAGTTTATATGCAAAAACGTATGAAAACTCATCGAAATTCAGTGATTTGAAGCTAGATGCCTAGTAGATGGCACCATTTACGCGTCTATATCTGAATCTATGACAAAAGGTCGAATGGACAGAAGGTCGAAAGACAAAAGGTCGAAAAGACAAAAGGTTGAAAGGACAAAAGGTCGAAAAGACTAAACGTCGAAAGGGACAGAAGGTCGAAAGGACAAAAAGTAGAAAGTCATGAAAGATTGAAAAGGACAAAAGGTCGAAAGGGACAAAAGGTCGATCAAGAACAAGTTGATAACAAGTTGAGTGTATTCCAATGGAATTTATAAAGAAGCATAAATAACTCACTCATTTCATCAATCAATGTTGAAGAATGCGCCATTTGAAAAGAAGGAGTAATTACTTTGAAACAATATTATGAATATCTAGATAGTTCTGTTAGATTGTTGATTTAGGAAATGTTTCTGGTCTATTTCGACCTTTCGTTCTTTTTTATCTTTTGTTCATATCCACCTTTTGTCCAGTTCGACGTTTTGTCTTTTTCGACCATGTGTCCCTTCGACCTTTTGTCTTTCGACGTTTTGTCTTTCGACCTATTGACAATAACCCTCTATAGCTAGCCCTGCGAGCAATGGTTTAGGATTACCAAACTGGAGATGGTGAGTTCGACTCTCGAGTTCGACAGCTCAGGATGTTTTCAAATGAGAAACATTTTCTAAACATGCTAATAGAGAACCTACCTGGATACGTGGTTGGCTACAGCGTCGATAACCTATTTACTTACTTACTTATGGATCTTGTACACCTCCGGTGGTGCAAAGGGCCGACTTGAAAGATCTCCATCCTGAGAGTTGCCCGGCTATCGCTTTAACCTGTTGCCAGGTTAGATTTCGGTCGACTTTTATTTCTTTATTGAGGCTTCGCCGCCATGAGCCTCTGGGTCTGCCTCTGCTGCGATGTCCCGCTGGGTTCCAGTCTAATGCTTGTTTACAGATTTCGTTTCCGCCCCTACGTAGAGTGTGGCCGACCCAGCCCCACTTCCGATCCCGAATTTCTGTTGCTATCGGCCTTTGGTGACAACGACGATGGAGCTCGTTGTTTGAGATCCAGTTGTGATGCCACCAGGCCCGAATTACATACCGCAGGCATCTTTTGATGAACACCTGCAGCCGTTGAGTGTTCTCCACTGATACACACCATGTTTCGCTACCGTATAACCGCACAGATTTCACGTTAGAGTTGACAATTCGTATTTTGGTGCGTTCACTTATTTGCCTGTTTTTCCAGATATTTCTTAAACTCGCAACTGTGCTTCGATGAGGCCGATGATTTTCTCAGGAACCCCCTTGCGTCTCAGGTCGCCCCACATATTCTCGTGATTGAGACGGTCGAAAGCTTTTTCGTAGTCAATGAATACCAAGTAAAGGGACTCTTGGAATTCGTTGACCTGCTCCAGAATGATGCGGAGCGTGACAATATGGTCCACACAGGATCTTCCGGCACGGAATCCGGCTTGCTGCCGCAGGAGAGTCTCATCGATCTTCTCCTGAATCCGGGCTAGGATAATTTTGCACAGAGCTTTGAGAACGGTACACAGCAACATAATGCCTGGCCAGTTATCGCATACAGTCAGGTCACCCTTTTTGGGCACCTTCACTAAGATACCTTGCATCCAGTCGACCGGGAAAGTTGCGGTGTCCCAGATATTACGAAATAAACGATGCAGTAGTTGAGCGGATGTCATGGGGTCAGTTTTGAGCATCTCGGCTGATATGCGGTCGACCCCTGGGGCTTTATTCGATTTCATGCTTTGGATGGCCTGGTCGATAACCTATGCCTGGCGTATTGTAGAGCTCCATAATCGTCGGTCTTGGGCGATGTTCCTCCAGTTTCCCCGAACGTTTAGGGTCCCCAGGTCCGATTCCACCGCGTGCAGCCAGCGTGTTCGTGGCCTTCCAAGTCGCCGGTCTCTATCTGGTTCTCTGTTGAATATTATTTTCGCTATTCTTTCCTCCAACATTCGCACTAAGTGACCAGCCCACTGAAGTCTGCCGTGTTTTATACGATTCACAATATTTTTTCTTTGGTATACTTGATGCAGCTCATGATTCATCCGTCTGTACGCAGGACTTTTCGCTCGAAAACCCCAAAAGCTCTCCGGTTTTAACGCCCATGCTTCATGTCCATAAAGGGCCACTGGTAGAATCAGAGTTTTGTATAGAGCAAATTTTGTTTCCGTCTGCATGTTGCGGGACCTAAGCTGGTTACGCTGGCATACGTCTTTTCACTTCACGGGAAACTTCATTGTCACATGTCACAAACGTTCGAAGGTAAACAAATTCTTCAACAACTTCAAACACATCTCCATCAAGCACTACCTCAACACTAACACCACTAGGTCTTCCTCTATTTCTACCTGCCACCATGTACTTTATCTTGGTAGAGTTAATGGTTAAGCCAATCCTCGCCGTCTCCCTCTTCAGTGGTATAAAAGCCTCCACTACTGCTCTGCGATCGATTCCAATGAGGTCGATGTCGTTCGCAAAGCGCAGGAGCATATGCGACCGTGTGATAACAGTGCCGTTCCTCTACACGCCAGATCTCCTAATAGCGCTCTCGAGTGCAATGTTGAACAATAAATTCGAGAATGCATCACCCTGTTTCAATCCATCTAAGGTCACAAACGAGGTTACACTTCGTCCGCAATCCGAATACTTGATTTCGAGCCATTCAGCGTTGCACGTATCAGCCTAACCAGTGTTCGGACATTATCTGCCACAGCTGATTTCTCTTCACTGAATCGTACGCTGCTTTGAAATCAATGAACAGATGGTGAGTCTGCAAGTTGTACTCCCGGAATTTATCAAGGATCATCCGCAGTCTAAACATCAGATAAGTCGTTGTTCGGCCCTCACGAAAATCTGTCTGGTATTTGCCGACGAAAAACTCCTCAAGTGTTCCAGTCTGTTAAACAGGATACGCGACAGGATTTTATGCGCCGAGTTCAGAAGGGGGATCCCTCTGTAATTGGCACACTCTAGCCCTTCTGAGGGCAGTTTTTCATCCTCCCATATTTTCTGGATAACGTGGTGGATTGATTGATGCAGCTGCTCACTTCCGTGTTTGAGAAGCTCGACCGAGATCTCGTCCTTTCCAGCAGTTTTACTGTTTTTCAGCTCGTTTAGAGCCTAATAGAGCTAATAGAGAACTTTAAGTTGAAAAGCAGGTCAAGTTTCAGTTGAAATGTAGAGTCATTGAAGAAGAAGAAGAAGAAGAAGAAGAAGAAGAAGAAGAAGACACCATTTACACAGAAGTGCTATGCCACTCATTCAGTTCTTGTTGAATTAAATACAAATTTTTATGTTGGAAGCTGCGAGAATATTTGAGTTTATCCATTAGCATTTTATTGAAGTGTTGTATGGATAAATGTAATACTTTTCTATTGTAAAAGAAACGAATTTTAACTAAACTTTAGAGAACTGGTAATAACTGCGCCGGATAAACTCCAATTTTCTCGCGACTTTCAACATAACATTTTGTATTTAATTCTGCAAGAACAAAATGAGTAGCATAGTTCTCTATGGTAAATTCTGCTATCTACAATACATTACCGAATTTCAATGTTTCTCTATTTGTGCATATAAATTTCTGTGTCCAGAGTATCGGGCATTGAATTGAACGTAATGAGACGGCGGCGAATTAAAAAAAAAAGTTTTCTCCGTATTAAAATGAGTAACCCTAGTGTGTTTGTATTTGTGTGCATGAAATATATCACGAAAGTTAGTCAACTTGATAAAGGTGATAAAGATGATACAGCCTTATCGATCACAATTGAATTTGATTACGTTGTCATTGTCTTTGAAGGTTATGAAGGAATTGATGTTTCAAACCAATAAGATTGGTGTTTTGGCTAAATGCGAGAAAGGCAGTATCACTGCTAGGTGAATTAATCTAAGATTCTTTGTTTACAACTGGAATTTGGCGCTCTGTTGCTTTGCAGTTGACTTTTTTACCACTGGCTTAAGAATGACGTAATAATACCTCAAGACACAAATCCGTTGCAATTCAGATAAGCAGCATAGTGCATACATTAACAACCTTCTGTAAAGTTTATGCCCTGTTTACAAACTCAGCACCAATATTTTCCCATATCACGCTCGTCTGTTTCTGCCGGTCACAGTGCAGTGCTTGGGCCATAAATCTTGCACCTCGCAAACAATAACCCTCCAATTTACACTCAGGGTCATGCATCATGCTCTGCTCCGAATGACTATTTAGCCCGTACCTGCGAATACGTCTTACCGGGCCGGCGTGTTTAAGGACCTGGAATAGTTGCAGACAGAGAGAAATAAATTTTCCTGTGGGTGGTTTATGGCTGGTCATAAATTCAAATTACACGTCACCTTCTGCCATTGCATCGCGTTGTCGGCGGACCGGGCTGGACTCTACCTTGATTGTAGCCCTTTTCTTGACGATGATAAGCTTCGCTTGGGTTTCAGTGCAAATCCGCTATTGTTTCTCTTTAATATATTTTCCTCAAATTACACAGGAGGAATAATTACTTCAATCATTTTGTTTCATTGGCAAGGTGGCATTCTTTTCCCAATTCCAATAGGATCATTTTTTTTTATTTTGTTTTTTCAAAACCCGTCCACAAAGTGCATTGATTTCACGATAATTCTCCTGGTTTACTCCACATTTGATTCTTAGCAAATGTGATTATTCTAGTTTTGCAGACTTATATGACAAACGTTCGTTTTTGTATGGAGATTTATCTAAAACTAGTCGACCCTGCAGACGTTGTCCTGCATAGTAGGCGAAAATGTGCGTTCTGAGTCATACGATTCATAATTTTAGTTTTTCACAATTTGTTTAACCCTGCACGTGATTTTCACATGATCATATAAACCCGTCGGAAACGATGACGAACATATCTGCTGAAGGTATGAAGAAAATCCATTCCGTTTTCGAGTTATGCGGATACGAACACAGACCATTTCATTTTTATTACATAGAAGATAATTCATAAAAATGTTTCACCTTCTTTACCAAACCAAAGTTAACCCTCTGCAACCCAAATTTTTGTTTTCGTTCGAAACCACTATTTTGCTTTGTAAAATCGACCTAATCACGGTTTGGCATTGAACATTTTTCAACATACTTAAAGTTCGAAAATTACCATTTAATGCCAACTGGTAAGGAGTCTACGAATTATTTTGCTGGTATCGTGAGCTCATGTACATTAACTCATTCAAAGTTACAAAAAGCATTTTAATTTTTTTTAAATATTTATATTTCCGTGAATTACAATAAGTGAAATATATTACTAGTCAGTACTCATCGGTAAGTTGTATCCTTTCAGGCCTTCGAACTTTTGCGTCAACTGGTTCCCTTATATTTAAAACATGATTCGTTAATTAACACCATCATATTGTGATCATTTTCAGGAAATCTCGTTGTAAACCCACTATAATCACTGAAGTTGAACTTAGGGTAATAAATAACCCTGAAATAAAACAACAAAGAACCAACCAGATCGATAACCTGAAAAAAAAAAAACAAAACCTACACTACATATAGTCCATGCTTTCATGATGATTAATTACAGAAACCATTCCACGTCACACATTAGTACAAGTGTTGAACCGGTCATCAAGGGTCCGGTCAGAAATCTTGTTTCTGCTCCGTCCCGTCGATCGTTCATCAGACTGCGAAACGTTGGCTCTGCAGTGACGGAAAAAGAATGTAAATGGATAAATAAACAAATAAATAACAAACATCATTTATCAAAAATATCCTAACTGTCAAAACTAACGGCATGTTAGGGTGGTTTCTCTCTGGCTGCCACAAGCGTGGCAGAACGAGTGTGAATTATGGCCTGTTGTTCCTGCCGCTTAGTCGCGTTTGCGCCATATTCCTGCCTCCTGTCCGACGACATAGGACTATGTGGCCTAGCGTGAACAATTCCCAACGTATCTGCAGAGAAATGAATCAAAATGAATTTCACTCCTGTCCTGTGTGAGTAGCGCGCACCGAGGCCGGATCGCACGGATATGGCGGAAGTGTAAAAAGTGACAGTCACCAGCTCGGTTCCAAAGGTAGGGTAGGTGCCCACTAGCTCTTACCGCGCCGAGTAGGGTGGGCTTTGTTACCTACTCCTGTATCGTATTTCAGAGATTGTAAATTTTCGCAGCTCTACCACTATGCTGTGTGCTGCTTCGTCATCGAGTGGCAGGAAAAAAAGGGCGCGGTACAGATTCCCATTCTGCTCCTGCTTTTCCATAAGGTTTATCTATTTATCATCGTAATAAATATTTTATTTCTGAGCGTGTAAAAAATCTGTCGTTTATTGCAACAGCAAACGATTTTCAGCATTCAGAGGAAAAACTAGCACCATAAAACATGATACTGGAGTAAAAATATAAATTAAAATAAAACCATTATGGCAAAGCGGCCACCGTAGAGAGCAAGGGATAATAACTATATATCATTTTTAGCGATTAAACTGAAAAGTGTGTGTATGGGTTTCAAATTTATGACGTTTTCTGCTGAAAATGGCCATGAAATAAGAACTTACTTTGCCTTTCTGTACCTCGAAGGAGAGCCATCCCTACGATGCCAAAGTGTAAGTCAACAACTTTTTTACTTTCTTCGCAGAAAACTTCTGGTCTTCTATTTTATCAGTGAGGCCGACCAGTGGCTAGTGGTAGTAAGGGTGATTATAAAGCAGATCATGCCAACGATGACTGGGCTCGAATTTCGAAATATTTGGATGCGAAAATTGCTTGAGTGTCGTAGAGAGTATGGCGTGTTTTAGTTTATACAATTGCTATAGGAATGCAATTATGTATCGTCATTTGTTTTTCCTATCTAGCAATTAATAACCGCTAAATCCACAATGAGCACAAGCAGCGAGCCAGCAATTTTCTAGTTGGGAGGAGGATGTCACGCCAGCAAAAGAAGGGTGTTTTTATCTTTTATCCAAAGCCAAAACATGTGCTTAAGTACAAAGTAAGAATCATTGTTATTGTTTAGATTCCGGAATTCAATTTAAACATAGGTTTTGTTCCAAATTCACGTTTGGGTCCAAATCCAAATGTATTTGATTTTCTTTCCTTTATTAACGTGAATTGTTTTGGCTTATAAGTTCTTCACTCGTAATTGTATTTGACTGATACGCGAGGTGAAACATGAAACGGCCATATTGGGTTTTTGAAAAGTTTGTCCTTGTTAGAGGTGACGACGTGGGTGGACAAGTACATATTTGAGGACAAGTGTACACAAAAAAAATAAAACCCTGATTAATCCACCTAGCGGTGATGGTGCCTTTATCGTGCATTTTAAAACCCGGTATTTTGGCCATTACTTTTGAGCCCATAGTCACATTTGGCCAATTAGTTTTATAGGAAAAATTTGTTGAGTATTCTGCGGCGAATGCAACTTGTTGCCAGCGAATCGGTTAAGGATAAATGCTTGAAAAATGAGTGTCATTTTCTTCGATTTTTTCAATAAAAAATGGCATTTTGGCCATAACTTTCAGGTCCATAGTCCGATATGGCCAATTTTTAATAAGAATCAATGGGACAGTATTCTACATCGAATGCAACTTGCAAGCAAATCGGTCAAGGATAAGTGTCCGAAAAATGAGTGACACTTTTGCTCCATTTTTTTTTGGGTTGGTGCGCACAGACATACACACACATACACACAGACATCATCTTTTTTTTTTTTTTATAACGAAGGTAATGGAAATCTGCAAACAGACACCTGGGGAGGCGAACCCAGGTAGTGTGGGGATGGGATCACCACTCCCGACCCACTAAAACCAACTCCTTCCTCTCCAGTCATTCCCCCGGCCCGCAATTAAGCAATACTTCGGGGGATGACTATTGGGCATTGCGCCCCCTCCATGACGTACACAAGTGCACGTATGCGCCTCAGCTCTTCGACACTCCCCATGCAACACATTTGCACAAGACACACTGGCACCACATGTGCCCCAACACTCACCCGCCTATGCCGCTTGAATGACTGCAAGGGACCAACTAACAGGTACCCTGCAGGGGGTACCCCATGCCGCCATCTCACAACATAGACAGTCCTCACTCAGTGTGGTGTTCACCCCATCCTGCAACAGGGTGGCACCACTTGTCTACCAAGCCGGAGGCGACCCTAGGTTGGTGGCTCCTATGCCGCTCCTACCTCAGCTACGAGGCAGACCCTTTCATGTCTCCTATTTGGAACACCCGGCACGTCAGACGTGCCTAACACTCACCTACCCAGGCTTTGACACTGCCAATAGGTCACCATTAGGTACTATGCCGGTAGCACCCACCCATTGACGTTTCGAAGCCCAGGTAGTCCTCAGCCAATGTGGTGGTCTCCCCATCCTGGAACGGGGTCGCACCACTACCTTACATGTCTCCGATTTCTGAGGTGCCGCAGAAGCATCAACCCCCCGACACTCCTGCCAGACGCAGCGAGACTTTCGTGTCCCCTACTTTTGAGGTGCCGCAGAGGTATCTGCCCCCCGACACTCCTGCCAGGCCTCACCAGACTTCAGTCATTCTAACACTACCGACCATGCGTACCATGCGAGACTTACTTGTGTGCTCACCCATACACTCGATCCCTCATTCTGTGGGGGTATTACGAGTAATACCCCCAACTCCCATTCGCTTGCACCACATGTGCACCACTTGGGGGTGTGTGGGTACCACCCACTGCCACCCGCTTGCCGCCGAAGCAGCCCTCACTCTGTGGAACCTCCACAGGCTCCGTTAACGACCTGGCTAATTGTTTCACCCCCCAGGCCATTCATCCCTTCGGCACGGGTCGCCTGACACCTTGGGATTCGGGGTTAGGGGCTTGTATGCTTTAAGCGGCACACGGTCGCTTGATAAGGTTTGCTTGCGGATATGTGGTTTTTTGGGAGCGAATAAACAGCGCCCCCTGTTAACCCCACCACCTCCTAGGCAGAACCCCCTGACTCACAGACGGCTGGGGAGGGGTCGTCAAGCCCTTGGACATGGTCCCTGCTGCCCGCACACAGACATCACCTGGGGCAGCGAAATAGTGAGTTGACATCTGGGAAGGAGCGACCTACACAGCTCTGGTCCTCACAAGTTCCAATCTCACGCTTCCACGGGTCTTCCGATGACAATTGACCGCCAGCTAAGGGTTGCGTACTTAGCTGGTAGTGCAGCCTGGGCACTGTTGTCCTTCTGACATCAGCTAAAGTGAGAAGGTACGCCTCGAGTGTCTGTTCACCAGGAGGTGCGGCTCAAACAGCGTCTGCCTGGTACCCAGCGGCTGATTAACGAAATGCTGTATCGCGTCAGCTATACCTAAGGTGGCAGTCCCATCAGCGCGATGTAGGTAACGCGACCCCGGTAAGATAGCTTACTGAAGCCAGTCAAATACCACGAAAAAAAGGAGATAGAATCTTTTACTTCGAACGTTATTTTTAGCAACCGACCCGGCAACGAAATAAGGACTATGATTGGAAACCCGGTACCTGGAATGTCAGGACCCAAAATAAACCTGGACGAGTGAGCCTTCAGGCTCGCGAACTGCACAAGGTTTTAGTGAACGTGGCCGCTATTCAAGAAGTCCGATGGCCCAGATCCGGAGAACGTGAAATCCGAGCCGTGGACCACACGACCAACACTGCATTCAAATATAACATCTATCACAGCGGCGGCGGAAAAGTAGAGCATGGAGTTGGTTTCGTAGTGATGGGCATTAGCGAACGAATCTGTGTGTTAAGCATACGGGGCAAATTCTTCAATTACAGTCTAGTCAACGTATTGACAAACGACGTGAAGGACGCGATTTATGAATGTCTTGATAAAGCCTATGGATAGTTCCCAAAGCATGACGTGAAAATTGTTATCGAAGACGATAACGCTCAAGTCAAGAAGATTTTTTCCATCCTATAATCGGCCTTCACTCCACTACCAATGAAAACGGCCTACGGCTAGTAAATTTCGCTACTGCCAGAGGGATGGCCATCAGTAGCACCTACTTTGCACGAAAGAGCATCTGAAAGCATACCTGGAGACACCCAGATGGTGAAACTTGCAACCAGATAGACCATGTTCTGGTGGATGGGCGCATTTCTCGGATGTTATCGATGTGCGGACATTCAGAGGTCCGAACATTGACTCTGATCACTACCTCGTTGTCAGTAAAATTCGATCACGGTTGTCAACTGTATCAAACGAAAGATCACTGTGAACGATGCGTTACAATATCCAGCGATTGTCGGTGGAAGGAGCATCGGCTGAGTACCACCAGAAGCTCGACGAAAGGATAAGTGCAATCAACGTTAGCGACAACATCAACGATCTATGGAAGTTAATCCATGGAGCGGTGAGCACAACAGCACGAGAAGTGGTAGGCACTGCACAGAGGCGGCCCAGGGCGGGTTAGTTCGACGTGGAGTGTCAGAGAGTAACAGACGAGAATAACGTTGCCAGAAGCCGGATGTTGTCGGATAGAGATCGGTACAAGGAAGCAAGAGCAGCCGAAAAACGAACCCACTGCAGGAAGAAGAAAGAATGTGAAGAACAAGTGATTAGCGAGGCGCAGGAAAAAATGGAGCAGAACGATACGCGGAGGCTCTATGAGTCTGTCAATGGCGTGCGGAGAAAAACAGCGCCACCTCCCGTCATGTGCAACGACCAACAAGGGAATTTGCTGACAGATAAAACCAAAGTGGCACTTCGAGGCTTTGTTGAATAGTGGAAGTGACGGTGTATCGATGAACAGAATAAATATTAGCGACGATGGACAAGCTGTGGAGTCGCCTATACTAGATGAGGTTAAAAATTGTTAAGCCGCGGCGTCCGACTTCGACGCGTGTTGTACACCATCGAGAGTTTTGAGGGCAAGCATACTGCAACGAGGTAGTGAACGGATTCAATATTCGCGCTGCGGTAAGTGCGGACGTTCGTGATGTCGGAGAAGAATTTACCGTCGATTAGAACGTGGTCGATTTGGTTTTCCGTTTCTTGGTTAGGTCTTTGGATATTTTGCGGGGAAAGAAGGAGCTTCGGACTACCAATTCGCGGGAGGCTGCGAAGTTTATGTATCGTTGGCCGTTGACATTCGATACGGTGTGCAGACTATCCGGTCCGATTTCCGGTCGATACATTTCCTCCCTTCCTACCTGTGCGTTCATGTCGCCGATGACGATTTTGACGTCCCGCAGTGGGAAATTGAACTATCGATAAAATCATAAACATTCATATCCAAAGCTATGAATTATTTTATTCTTGTAATGTCTTAAAAAACTATCATTATTTGAAAATAATATGTTTGGCAATAGTGTGAGTGACCCAAATAATTATACAAATTGTATAAAACATAGTTACCCAAAGTGGTGGGTCCCAACCCCCAGCTTGTGTAAATCTTATGGGACGTGGTCGCGACCCCCCAACTTTGGGAAGCTATGATATAAAAAGTATAGGATTTAAGCATCGTGAGTATTTTATATTTTCTGAAGTTTGTTACTAACTTATCACGTTTCACTACTATGTTAGTTATATTTGAAATCTATTCTCTTTAATCAATTTACGGATTGCATTTCTGAAAGTTTCAGAATTATAAGGCTGTGCCTTTTCTTTACAAATTGGTCTTGAAATAATAGTGATAGCTTCAAAGGGAACTCGAATAGTGTACTTTTGTCCCGAAATATATAAGCGGATCGTTGATATGCGGAATAGCAGATCGTCAATCATGAGCTTGCTAGCTTCTACATTGAAAAAAACTGTTGTTATTGTGGTTGCTGATCAGCTGACCCACGTTAAATCTGAAGTTCGTTCGGTAACCGCAACGGTATAAAAATCGCAAGAATTTTTATCTGCGAAGTTTGATGAAATCGTATTAGACTTCAAAGATCTCAAAGTTGAAAACGAAAACCTAAAAACAACAACTATATGACTTATCTAAATCGCACTTGGAGCTTACTAACTTTGTTCACCAGTTGGAAGCTAACCCGCTAATTCCCGTATTATGTTCATCAAATTGAGACTGCTTTAAGAGTCCTTCGTCGGCGAATACCAAGCAGGTTTTCGTGAGGGCCGATCAACGACGGATCAAATGTTTACCCTGAGACAAATCCTTGATAAATTCCGAGAGTACAACTTGCAGACACATCATCTGTTTATTGATTTCAAGGCAGCGTACGATTCAGTGAAACAGAATGAATTATGGCAAATTATGCGAAACTGAAAAAAAACGTTGGACGGATCGAAATCAAGTATAAGGGTTGAGGATGAAATATCGACGTCATTTGTTACCTTAGATGGATTAAACCAGGGTGATGCACTCTACTGTTCAATATAGCGCTCGAGGGAGCGATTAGGAGAGCTGGTTTGCAAAGAAGCGGTACCATTATCACAAGATCGCATATGCTCCTGGGATTTGCGGACGTTATCGATATTATCGGGATTGACCGCCGTGCCGTGGAAGAGGCTTTTGTGCCTTTTAAGAGGGCGACAGCGAGGATTGGACTCACGATCAATACCAGCAAAACAAAGTACATGGTTGCTGGCAATCAACATGGGTTCATTAGTGGTGGTGATAGCGAAGTGGTGCTGGATGATGAAAAATTTGAAGTAGTAGAAGAATTTGTGTATCTTGGAACATTGGTGACGTGCGATAATGATGTTACCCGCAAGGTGAGAAGACGTATTGCAGCTGCAAATAGGGCATACTACGGACTTCGTAATTAACTTAAGTCCCGTAGTCTGCAAACGAAAACAAAACTCGCGCTGTATACTACTCTGATTCTTCCGATGGATTTATACGGCCATGAAACATGGATGTTAAAGGAGGCTGATCGGAGAGCATTCAGAGTGTTTGAGCGTAAGGTGCTGCGGACAATACTCGGCGGAAAACAGGAGAACGGTCGGCGTCGCATGAATCACGAACTGTACCAGGTGTATAAACGGCTAGATATTATATGCTTATACAACACGGCAGACTACGGTGGGCTGGTCACGTTGTTCGTATGCCGGAAGAACGTCAAGCGAAGATAATATTTAGTAGAGAACCCGGGAGAGGCCGCGTACACGATGGCTTTTTGCAGTTGAAGAGGACCTGAGGGCGCTCAAGGTTCAGGGCGACTGGAAGCGATTGGCCTAGGATCGAGTCCACTGGAGAAGGATACTCCATTCGGCGTAGGTTCATCGAAGATGCTATGTCAAACTGCTTTCTATTGACAGTCCCCCGACATGCAAAATTTCAAAACGACTTATCTGTTTTTGTAGGTCAATATGTAGGTGAAGAGTTGCATAATTGAGTTTGCCATTGCATAATTAAGTTTGTTGTATGGCAAGTACAATGAACACACTATGCCCAGGGAGCCAAGAATGTTTCCCACCCGAAAATATCCTAAACCGGACCAAGAATCGAACTCGCCATCTCCGGATTGGCAATCCTAGGCCTTTGCTCACAAAACTAACAGGGAATCCAAAGGAAGTAGTTAGTACACTCATTAATGCATAGTAAGTGTTGGCACTACTTCACACATTTGGAAAAACAACTCAAAACAACACTTACAACATTTTCGACCCAGCTGCCAATCATCCAGCAACCTCATGCTCTTTGGATATCTGCCATTCAGTACGTTTGTGCCTTATGTTTGATGCTTAGCATCCTGACTCCATAAAATCTGACGATGTGCATCCTCGCCCTGTGAATGCGTACGAAATCCATGATTTATTTGATCCAATTATCTTAATGACGCAGGACATAAATTTGAAAATCAAATAAAATCTCACCATCATCGTGTCGGGTAACGATGAGCTGGCTGGTAGCAATCTTTCGGGTTTATCTCTCACCAGAATTGATTTCTCCTCGCACAACCCCATTCGTCTTTGTCGGTCCGGTTCCTCTTAACTTTCGGTTGGGGTGCAGTCACACCCTTTTCTATTTGCTTTGAACTCATTGTTGCGATTGTTATGGATTCATTTGATTTTTACAGGGGATTTTGTGGTTTACTCACAGATTGTGTACCCTCGTCATGCCAATCCCTCCTGTCGATCGCGTAACTCTATAAGCTCAAAAGCATCACATATGCAGCATGAACATTAAATTTTCTACGACCATGCCACTTACTCTGCACGCTGCAATATCCCGTTGAGTGATACCGTTTCAATCATATTTCTCGCGCTGCCGAAATGCTATCAAAACTAACATACTTTCCCGTCAGGATTTAGAACGGACGTGCGTAAACCCGTTTATATCCGCAAATAATTGCCTCAATTTTTCAGCCATTAGTTTCACGTCGAAAATAAATATTCGGATTGCATGCCCTCGGTTATCGCTCATCCCCGGTTGGTCCTTTGTGCGTACGAACAGAGCTGAGCCCACCGGGGAAAATTGCTGACGTGAGGGTAATTTATTATTCGACCCAATGATGATTGCAGGGGGCAGTTTCATGCTCAGCCTAATTCTGTTACGCGAAATATGATTGATGACTGACTGGAGTCGCAAACAGGGGTTTGGTGTTTCTGGTTTCAATAGGGAGGTGTGAATCAAGGAAGAACTGTAACGCGAGAAAATGTAACTGAAATGAAAACTGTTTCGTAAACTAACAGTAAATGAAGAAAAATAAAAGCTTCTAGGTAATGGAAAATTATGATTTTGCAAATCATCCACAAGTTACTTGAAATATAGAATCATATTGGACATTCCTTAAATGGGATTCTTAGAACCAAATTGAAAATGTCTTCCAAAATATTCGTTTCCTTGCCAAGAAGCACCTTGTTCGACACTTCTTTTTAAAGGTACGAAGGAATATTGTATATACAGTGGTGTTCGGAATAATAGTAGAAAATCTTTGTAAATATCTGGAAAATAATCGAATCTTGATTGTAGTCTAGTCTACACATACACAGCCAGTTCATGGAAGAATCCTATAAAGTGACAGATTTGAAGAAAGAAAAGCCCCAGGGCGCCAATTTGATTAGCACTTATTCTTGGTCTTGTGCTAAGGATTACTTACCCTTCTTCTTTTGGTACAATTTTCCTGTCCGAACGATTCTGCGCGGGTTGATCTGCGATTAACGAGGCTCCGAACCGAGAAGCCATTGATATTAAGTCTAAGAAAAGGAGGTAGAAGAGATATGTGAGGAAGAGAAAATGTGTGAATAAACTCCCATCCATGTAAGCTTTTGATATTTGTTGTTTATTTTCAATTATTGGTGCTGTAGCTCTCCAGTTTTGTTGTTTTTGACTGTCTTGGTAGTTTCCGCTAACCGGAAACCCGCAATAAGGAATGAAGGCAAATCTACAAACAGAAACCTGAAATTATCACTAAAGGAGTGGTGTTGAAGGAAGGCTGGACCCACTTAACCTACCCAAGTATTAGAAGGTTACTTGAGTTACCTTCTGTTGTCCTGATTTCCCGGGACTATCTTCCAGTATGACTTCTGGGGATAGGCAGTACTAAATATACTCCTCCCAGAACGACACGTTTCACGGTGCCTCTCTTCTTTTTGAGCCCTTTGGCTCCTTTGTTTGTGCCAATAAGCACACAAAAGCCTTGAGCCCTTAAGCGCTTTATTTTTCCTTGTGCCATTGAGCACAACATTTTTTGTTGGCTATTCAGCTCTCAACGTACTCGCAACCTACTCAGATTGTCACCGGTGACGAATCCATCCAACTCCGACAGGGAGTCATCCGACGGCAGAAGCTGCCCCGATACCGACGACCCGCATACGTGGAAGCATAATTCATTACCAACACTACGCTTTCACCTGGTCAGCATATTCATTATTCATAGATCAGCTCAAGCTTTACACACTTTTTCACTTCAACGGGTGACCAGACGAGTGCCGAGGTCAGACCAAAGATTTCGAGTGAAGATAGCTTCCGGTTCAATTGTGCCCTACAACCCGAAGGCGGTGGACCTAGCCTACTTCGATTATCCGAATTCTCATGCACTGAGCCATTCGGCTTCTTGCTTAACCGTTGAGCCACTCAGCTCCAGCCTTGGCCACAAACTACTCGGATAGTTACCGGTGGAGGATCAATCCTACTCAGGGGAGTTCCCCGACATTGGAAGCTCCTCCGTAACCTATTACCCGTCTCAACGGGTGACCGGACGAGTGCTGAGGTAGACCCAAAGATTCTGGTGGAGATAGTTTCCGGTTCAATGGTGCTCCGACGACCCGAAGCCGGTGCATTCGCACGCCACGGACTACTCAGCTGGTCCCGGCGGTGGGGCTAGATTACACCGATGATAGATTCTCGATGCCCTTGAGCCATTCAGCTCCCACCTTATTTGCTGAGCCATTGCAAATGGCATGGCAAACAACAGTTGTGACGTTGGTAGCTGGCGCTGGCGTTCCCATTGATTATAGACATATATCTTCCGCGGTGGTGTACTCATGTAGGATGTCGGATGTACTTCCACTCTGCTGCGTTCTAGCACATGCTTCTGACGATGTCATCGGTGGTAACGTCCATTTCGCATGCCTTCAACATCGCAATCTTCTCCGTTTCAAACCGGTGACATGGTGTGCTCAGCCGTTTCTTTCACGTCTGAGCATTGCGAACAGACGGGGTAAGCCTCATGTCCGAATCTGTGCAGGTATTACCTAATGCTTCCGTGGCATGTTAAGAAGCCTAAGCTGTTAAGCCATTCTAGCTTTACATGAGCTCTGTAAATCCATGCCGACACATTTGGGACTAGACGATACGTCCACATGCCCTTAGTCGAGTTGTCTCACTCCCTCTGCCATTTGGAAACCGTTGCTGCCTTGATATTCCTTCGGGAATTACTGGTGCCCCTGAGGGCGTAGCACACATCGTCTTGGTTCACCACCAGTTTGATAGGCATCATGCCTGCTAGTACACATGCCACCTAGCGAGATACGGTGAGATACGCGCTGATGAATTTCAGGCACATTATCCTATGAGTACTCTCCAACTTTCAGGCAATGCAGTTTGCGCTCAGCACCGATCTCCTATTGTTGAAGACTGTCATCCCCTTTTTATGATGCGTCAACTGTAGCTTCTTGCTCTTTAACCATTTCTCAACTAAACAGATCGAATATACTGAAATCAATTCGACGTCCTCGATGGGCTATCCATACACGATTATGGTTACGACATCGGCGATTCTCACTAACTTGACTCCTGGCGGGAGCTTCAACCTCAGCACGCCATCGTACATTACGTTCCACAGCAATGGGTCCAGAATTGATCCCTGATCTCGTAGATCAATACTTGATTCTGAAAGTAGACGAAAGACGAAAGTAGAAAGGTGATAAATGTAGCATTGCCAACTACAGAGGAATCACATCACTGTGTGCCTGCTCTAAAGTGTTAGAAATTGTCGTAAACAATGCACTATTCGAATCCTGCAAAAATTATATATCTAGTGCACAACAAGGATTCTATCCGAAAAGATCCGTCAATACAATCCTGGTCGAGTACTCCTCTATTTGTTTTCGTTCCATGGACGCCGGCTTGCAAGACTTCAATGCTGCGTTTGATCGTGTCAATCATGAAATTCTTGTTAACAAACTCGAAAGGTTAGGGAAGTCTTCCGCAATCGTTCGCTGGTTGAGATCTTATCTATCCGGAAGGTCCATGAAAGTAAGAATAGGCTGCTTAAATTCGAACAGTTTCGTCGTTCCCTCTGGTGTTCCCCAAGGTAGTAACTTAGGGCTCCTTCTATTTTCATTATTCGTAAATGATGTGATGTATGTAGTGCCAACTAAGACAAGGTGATGGACTTTCGTGCCTGTTGTTCAACATTGCGCTAGAAGGTGTCATGCGGAGAGCCGGGTGTAACAGCCGGGGTACGATTTTCAACAGATCCAGTCAATTTATTTGCTTCGCGGATGACATGGACATTGTCGCCGCACACCCGCCTGAAACGTGAAGCAACAAAAGTTGGACTGGTGGTGAATGCGTCAAAGACAAAGTACATGCTTGTGGGCGGAACCGAGCGCGACAGGGCCCGCCTGGGAAGCAGTGTTACGATAGACGGGGATACCTTCGAGGTGGTCGAGGAATTCGTCTACCTCGGATCCTTGCTAACGGCTGACAACAACGTTAGTCGTGAAATACGAAGGCGCATCATCTGTGGAAGTCGGGCCTACTACGGGCTCCAGAAGAAACTGCGGTCGAAAAAGATTCGCCACCGCACCAAATGTGTCATGTACAAGACGCTTATAAGACCGGTTGTCCTCTACGGACATGAAACATGGACAATGCTCGAGGAGGACTTGCAAGCACTCGGAGTATTCGAGAGACGGGTGCTTAGGACCATCTTTGGCGGTGTGCAAGAAGACGGTGTGTGGCGGCGAAGAATGAACCATGAGCTCGCCCACCTCTACGGCGAACCCAGTATCCAGAAGGTAGCTAAAGCCGGAAGGGTACGATGGGCAGGACATGTTGCAAGAATGCCGGACAGCAACCCTGCAAAGATGGTGTTCGCTTCCGATCCGGCAGGTACGAGACGGCGTGGAGCGCAGCGAGCGAGATGGGCAGACCAGGTGCAGAACGACTTGGCGAGCGTGGGGCGTATCCGAGGATGGAGAGATGCGGCCTCGAACCGTGCATTGTGGCGTCAAATTGTTGATTCAGTGTTATCTGTTTAGATGTTAACTAAATAAATGAATGAATGAATGTAGTGCCAACTGGACATCGAATATGCTACGCTGACAATATGAAATTTTACATGATTATTTCGAGCATGGAAGACTGCGTAGCGCTACAGAAGCTACTGGATTGTTTCGAAGATTGGAGCAAGCGAAACTGCCTTGTTTTGTGTGTCGAAAAATGCAGCACGATATCTTTCAGTAGAAGTCATCATCCGTATCATTACACATACCCCCTCTGCGGTTAACGATTGGAACGGCTAAATGAAGAGACAGATCTCGGCGTAATTCTGGACACCAAACTAACATTTCGTTCGCATTTAGAGTGCACGATTACTAAAGCTAACAGACAGCTCGGTTTCATTTTAAGGATGACTGACGGATTTAACGATCCTCTCTGTTTAAAATCCCTCTACTGTGCATTGGTGCGTTCAATCTTGGAATCTTCGGCTGTGGTTTGATCCTTATAATAGGACATTGATCATAGGACAGATCTATTCAGGAATTCTATTCATGTATAAATGTAAATCTGGAAAAGAAATGGGGTTTTTATGCCTGTTTGAGGGAGGCTACAGTTGGCCACCTCAAGCCGGCTTTTCCCCCCATCAAACTTCATTAAGACGTCAAGTTATAAACAGCAGCCATATGGACATGTTTGGGCTTGATGGGTTCACGTCGTTGTGATAGAGGGCGTAGTTCACCTGGTAGACTAATTGATTTGAACTCCAAAACGGTTTGGAGAACTTGGAACACCTGGTAGAAACATGATTGAACTGCAAGTTATACACAAAGGCTCTACGAACATGTATGGGCTTGATGGGTTGACGTCGATGTGCTACAGAACGTAGTTGACCTGGTAGATCAATTGATCTGAATTCCAGAACGATTTGGAGACCTTGGAATTTATGTAGGAATATTGTGTGTAACACATTAACTATCTCCTCAGGAATAGTTTTTGATCACATTTATGAAAAAACCGGTTTGAGAAATAGCTGAAATATAGTCATTTTGAGCGCTGTTCTTTTACATTTTCCAACATAGTTTATGTGGCATTTCCTTATGGAATGATAGTGAACTTTGCTAAATTATATTGAGTAAACCAAATTTTATTTTTTTTTATTGGCAGCGTCCTGACTCACGGCATTCCAGGAGAAAACTGAGCACCCCTAAAAACACAGAACACCGGTATTATGAAACTACATGAGATGAGTAAAAGATCAATAAAACAATTTTGAAAATCAGTCAACGGGCGCTGAGATATAGCGATTTGAATTTTAGGTTTCCTCCAAATTTGATCTCGGTGCTCGGCGTATTAAAGACATGGTTGATTCGCATCCTCGAATCTCTCACAGCATGTTTTATTTAAAAACCCAAATTTATCCCCAAGTGATAGTTATGCCTTTCTCGATTCAATATGTTAAATTTGAATATTGCAAATGCAGTGCTAATTGTGTAAATGTAAACAGTGTTTTTGTCAATTGAAAAATAAAAGTATAACCCAAACTGCTTGATTTATTGAAAAACAAAAACAATAGTGTCTAACTAGGAAATTTGCTCCGTCAAATGAAACCAGTTGCACTCGATTCGGTCAAGTCCTTCAATATGAAACACAAACAAACAAAATATTCATGGGCTACACACATACACACACAGACAGACTTGTGCTCAGTTTTTCGAGCTGAGTCGATTGGTATATAACACTATGGAGGTTCCAGCACTTCTGGAAGTCCGATGGCGTGGAACAGGAAAATAGGTATTCCACACAGTCGTCGCATTACATTCCTCACTGGGACATTGCCGCCTCTTAGCTATTAACTGCGAGGTTTCAAAGCTATGTTACCACTTCTGCATTCGTATATGTATCATGAGGCTAACACGATGATACTTCTATGCCCAGGGAATTCGAGACAATTTCCAAACCGAAAATTGTCTAGACCGGCACCGGGAATCGAACCCAGCTACCCTCAGCATGGTCTTGCTTTGCAGCCGCGGCTAAGGGGTGCCCCTAACATTCAAGTATCACGACTAATATAGTGGCGGGGTTTCCAGGAGTCTAGCGAGCAAAGGCGTATGATTGCCAATTCGATTCTCGGTCCGGTCTAGGATATTTTCGGGTTGGAAATTTTCTCGACACCCTGGGTATAGAATATCCTTTGTACATGCTACACAAGATACATACTCATGCAAATGCTAATAGAATACTAAGTTGAACTTCATGCTAAGTTCCAGTTAGAATGTAGAGCCATTGGAGAAGAAAAACCCAGATTAATCCACCTAGCGGTGATGGCGCCTTTCTCGCGCAAAAAGGTAATAAATGTAGCCTTTACGCTTACACCTGGATGATGTACAAGAAAGGTAAAATAGTTACACCGTCTAATGTTATGATAGAATATTTACACTAGTAGACGACAGATGGCGCTGCCAAAAGTTTGTCGAATTTCCTATGTTCGAATTTTGACTTTCGGACAATTTCATAGTACTATGAAACTGAACGAAGAGCATACGTACGCCTAAATGCGTGCAACACGAGCATCTTTATAGTACGATGAAACTCTTAATGGGAGCAAACCACGGATAAACTTTAAAAAGATTCATAGATGCAAGGCATTTTTCATAACACATTATTGTTCTATGTGATTATGTCTCATCACTATTTTAATATTATCTATTTTTTGGGATTTGCAATTATTATGAAATTCAATAGTGATCAACAGCGTTTTAGTCTCTGTCGGATGCAACTTGTTGCAAGAAAATCGGTTAAGAGTTTCTATGTGAAAATTTGGCTAATGTTTTTTATGGCATTGTGTGCACACACACACGCACACACATACACACACACACGCACACACGGACAGACAGACATTTGTTCAGCTCATCGAGCTGAGTCGAATGGTATATAACACTATGGGTCTCCGGGACTTCTATCAAAAGTTCGAATTTGGAGTGAAATGATAGCCTTTCGGTACAACTTAGTTGTACGAGAAAGGCAAAAAGAAGAACAGTGGCGGCGAGAAGGTGGAGCATGAAGTTGATTTCGTATTGCTTAGTAAGTAGCAGCCTCGAATCATTAGATTAAGGCCGGAAAGTTATCGCATTTGCGTGTTAAGAATTAAGGGCAACTGCAGCTTGATAAATGCATACGCACCAACCAACGACAAACTCGATTATTGAAAGGATAAGTTCTATGAGCTCTAGACAAGACCTACGAAGAATGCCCAAAACACGACGTGAAATTTATCATCGGTGACACAAACGTACAGGTCGGAAGGGAAGATTTCTCTCGCCCAGTCATTGGAAAGGAGAGCCTCCTCGAAACGACCAATGACAGCGGCCTGAGGCTAGTTAATTTTGCTGCAACCAGAGGAAAGTCTATATATTCTTCATCTTCTTCTTCTTATTGTCATTACATACCCCACTGGGACATTGCCGCCTAGCTGCTTAGTGTTTATTTAGCACTTCCACAGTTATTAACCGCGAGGTTTCTACCATTTCTGCATTCGTATATCATGAGGCTAACACGATGATAATGTTATGCCCAGGGAAGTCGAGACTATACTACCAAAACCCTCTCAGCATGGTCAAAATTTCGTTCAGCAGACTGCATCCGTTTGGGGAGACCTTTGTCGGTGAATATCAAAGTGGTTTTCGAGGAGGACGAACAATTACGGACCAGATGTTTACTATGCGACAAATCCTTCATAGATTCCGGGAATTCAACTTGCGGATTCATCATCTGTTTATAGATTTGAAGGCAGCGTACGACTCAGTTAAACGGAACGAATTGTGGCATATAATGCTAGAACATGGCTTTCCGGCAAAGCTTGTTAGGCTGATTCGTGCGACGCTGAATGAATGCAAATCGTGCGTCAAGATATCTGGTAAGACATCCGATTCGTCCGTGACGTTAGATGGATTGAAGCAAGGTGATGCGCTCTCTAATCTGCTATTCAACATAACTCTGGAAGGTGCAGTACGAAAATCTGGTGTACACAGAAACGGAACCATCATCAACAAGTTAAGCATGCTCCTTGGTTTTGCGGATGACATCGACATCATTGGTGTAGATCGCAGAGCAGTGGATGAGGATGAGATAACGCATATGTAGTGCGTATGTCGAAAAGAGACCAGCAAAAGTGTATAGCACAGAACCTGGAAGAGGACGTCTTCTCCGGGGTATGGCTGTGTACAATCGAGGAAGATGCGCGTGCGGGAATTTCTTGATGAATTTCCGAGGCATACTTAAAATATTTTCCAAACGAGTTCTTGGAGAGATTCTCGAAAGAATTTATGAAGAAATTTCTGAAGGAATAAACGGCTTTCTTAGATAAACTTCCAGAGGAATTCCTGTAGGAGCTTTAGGAGGAGTTCTTGGTGGAATTCCCGGAGAAACTACCCAAGGAATTCCTTGAGAAACTTCCGGAGGAATATCTGGAGAGACTTCCGTAGAGATTTCTGGAGGAGTTTCCTTCTAACGCTTGAAATAATCGCCACCGCGCTGATAAAATTTTAATCAGCGCACGGGTTTATGTGAGAAGGGCGAGGTTACAAGTAAGAGGCCTCACACTCGTTCCTCGTTTCTCACTTCTCACTATTCACAGTGGTCCTTTTTGCCAAACAACCATTAATGCAAAACGGCGTTTTCGGCCAAATGACCTATTCGGCTATATACCCTTTCGGCCTAAAGGTCTGCTCGGCCAAAAACAACTTTCGGCCTAGTGGCCTTCTACCAAATGGTATGTGGCCGAATGGTTTTCAGGCAAACGATCCTTCCCCATTTGAAGCAGCTTTCCAAAATCGAAAACATTTATTAGTTGCATTATCAAATACTGTCAGCCCTTGCGGCTCTAATCACTCTGATGAGGCATACGTAATGTAACGCTTAGGTTGTTATTTTTACTAGCAAAACTACATCAATTACCACCTTCTTTTCACACCTAATGCCTTGACGTAATGAATACCAAATTAAAACTCAACTGCCACAAAAATAATAGATGCGCCGACGAGCACCCCCTACCTTTGCTGCCATCATTCGGCTAACGAGGATAAGCAAGAAAGCATTCTACACAAAGACTATTATTTACTACCCACCAATCATCTTACCGCAATAAAAAATACCGAGAACGTACTCAGCAAAGCATACAGAGTGCATGGGGAAAATTATAGTTTATTGCTTCTTTTTTTCGAGGAGGGAGTTTTTATTACACTAAATGGCACAGGAAATGTTAAAGATTTTGATTTATGGCGCTAATAAATCCAGCCGTTTTCCTTCTGACTTGTGAATTTAGGGCCGAGCCGCTTCAGAATAATGGCGTGGATAAGCTAAGCGAAAACGGTGCCGTCCGCATTATCGGGTCAAGTCTTTTACCAATGATTCGTGTTTTGATTTATAGCACATGTCTGTGGTAATTTTGGAACTTCATGTTTTCATCAACGCGGGGAGAAGTGCGATATCTTTTCTCTGTGATAAAAAAAAGTATTGAAATCCCAACAAACTTGATCACTTGTTTACTGATGTCCTGCTGTAATTTACAACCTACATGTTTTCCGTTTTTCTGTTCGATGAGTACTATTTGATAACGTCATTTTTGAAAAATGGCGCATATGTCACTTTTCAGACAACGGCAGTAGGGTAACCAACTTGATTTGTGCCCCTACACATTTTGGACCCTCCTTTGGACATTTTCCTTATTTCTGAATTAAAAACAATGCCGCTGCTGATTCCCCCATGGGCTTCAGGAAAATAATATTGCTCAGCATCTGTTTTACTGGTTTCCCGTGCGTAAATAGCGATATTTAGATGAAATTTCGAGGAAATATAAGAACGCACACAATAAGTTTTTGACGAAATTGTAAATTTAAAACGCAGGAATCTTCTCATTGATGCATGCCAATCGAAAAATAAGACTTTGATTAACCAGAAATTCTACTTTTAAGAAACTAAATTGGGGTTGTCCAAAATAATGTTGTTTAAAAAACCATTGATTTGAAAAAAATACCATGACGCTCCACTCTAATAGGGTAAATGAACCAATAGTGGAGGAACTAAGTACGTTCCAACACTATTCATTTTCACAGAATTATTTCAATACTCATTTCGCTTACCTTAATGGAAAATGTTTCTGTCGTAGGCATTCCATGTATTCCGTCCTCAAATGACACCTCCAATTATTGATACATTGTTCAAATACCTAGTTGCGGTATTTTTTAAACCGTGTTTCTATAGTTGCGAATCCCATTGTTTTCTTACGCGACTCGCAACTATAGGAGTACTACCACCACTTTTGGAGAAAAGCGAAAATTTAGTGAGGTATTTTGAAGATATTTAACAGTTTATCAAGATAATCAACGCTGTTTTTACTTGGTTTGTATTTTGACATATCAGTTTATTATAGGGCGTGTAGGTTGCTGCGTTTGATTATTAGATTTTCCGCAACTATAGGAACAACCAAGACTACCGGATCATGTGCCCTACGCATATTTGTGAGAACTCTTTGGATACTAGAAATCAAACTCGTGAAAATGGTCGCACTTTGAAATGTTTCGATATTTGAGCTTATATTGGGTAACACTTTTATTAAGCTCATTATTGGTACCTATTGGACCATTCCTTGATTATGTCGACCACATGCGCACCTTACAAAAACCGTTGTGCTGTAAGAAGAAGTTTGTGTAAAAGGAAATCGTGCAGAAGGAGACCGTACACTCTGAAAAATCTTCACGTCATATTTACCTGAAAACAAATGTGGTTCTCATCCACCATACTTGTCACGTAAGAGTGACCTGAATGACATGTAACCTGAACAAAGCTTAGCTTCGTTGAGTTACGTGATTTAGCCGGTGAATCTGACTGGATTTTCCAGTACTAATGACGTGAAGTTTGAAAGTAGTTACGTGTTTGATCAGGTGAACCTTACGTGAATTCTACATACCGGTTACGTGAACTTTTAGTGAAAGCTACATGAAATCAGGCAACCACTACATGCTTTGAAATATATTGCAAAAATGTTTTTTTTAAATGAATACAAAATAAGTTAGTGACGCCCGCAGCCGTAAACGGAGACCTCTTCGCATGTCGATGTGTTGAAATGCATTTGATGCAGAACGATATTTTTATCATTAGACAGAGAATGATGTCATTCGGCCATTGCGCTTCGAAGTTATCGCAAAAACACTGTTGAAGAACAAATCAAAGTTACTGACGAATATCGAATGGAATTTATCAGATTTGTTGAGAAATAATGAAACTAGTTTCTTTCTCGGAAATTGCTGCTATTTCCGCTGTAAAAGCATTCAAAAAGTAGTCCACCCTAACGCTATGGAAAAACTGTAATTTCTATCTTCATGTAGATTCGTCTTCTTCCATATCACTACGAATCTTATAAATTTCATCCGACTTCCGTTAATATTTTTTTCAAAATCCCCGCCTAGTTGCACCTGAAATGTTGCTTACTTCTGCGAAGCCTAAATATGTTTAGGTTATGTGTCATTCATTCGTACGTGAGTGTCAAGTCAATTTCACGTGAAAAATATGGTGGATGGGAACCATATTTGTTTTCAGTTAAATCTGACGTGAAAGTTGTTTACAATGCTGTTTTTCCACAAATACCGAAGCTGCAATTACACGAACACAATGTCACTTAAATTGTTTACGAGTACATACAAACATATTCACCATGATTTTTAGTACAAGTTACGTGAATTTCAGGTGAACATTACTAACGTCACGTAACAATCGTCGTTTGTTCAAGACAGATCAGTTACGTGATTTTTCACGTGAATATGACGTGATGATTTTTTAGAGTGTACTATATTTATTTGCATTTCTAATTTTTTTTAGTAGGGGAGAACGGTCCAAAATGCACCCCTTAAGCTTTTTCGATGTCTTCACCCATATAAACAAGAATCTACAAAACCAGCTACATTTCACACTGATCTCCTATGCAAAACAATAAGGTTTTCATGTCTAACGCATTTAAAAAATATTGTAAAAATAGACCTGGGGCAAAACGCCCGAATGGTGGTGTAAAATGGCCCAATTACATGTAGAAATAATGGTTATAATATTCGTTCATAAAAGTCCTACAACAGATTATATGAGTGATTTTATGAGTGAGGCCATTTTGCCCCAGGGGTGCATGTTCCCCTCTAAGACGCACTGCTCTCCTCTTTAGTTGCGCGTTGAATGTTTGTCCAACCATTCGGATATCAGCGTTGTTGTTTCATCAGTCTAATAGACTCTTGGTCCTCTAAACAAATATAGAGAGTTCTGAAAAAAAAACTCCTCTTTCTTGTTTTAAATCAACTTCAAAGAATCTTGTGTTTTTAAAACAATGTAGTCACTTTGTATGGTATGATTTGAAACGGTATTATTATACCGTTATAAATGACAGAAGCGGTTCGCCTTTTGTCCTTCTGAGAAAAAATGCATCGAAAGAAAGGGAATTTCTTTGATTTCACCCTACGAATGGATGCCGAACAAAAGGCAACTCTTTTTGAATGATTTTCTCCGTCCGCAAATACCAGCAGTGAGCATCACACACAAATCAAATGGCTGACATTTTATTAGTTTTGCAACGGTGAGTGATTTTGTGAAAACGAAGAAAAAACGTATGCCTGAAACGGCGAAGATTTATTATCTTTGATTTACGACTGTCTGTCATTTGCTCAAGCCGACATTTCGTCGGTGTTGCCTTTGCATTTTATTTTTTCGACGGAAACTTCTGACGAAATTCCAAATAAAGTAATGCTTCTTCGATATGTATCGAAAAATCAAAATGACCCAAATTGCACTTTCAAGTTGTAATAACTTTTTCGCAACAATGTGAATGTCTGAAACTTCTTGACTATTCCTATTTCGTGGAAAACTATGTTGTTGAACGTTGACCTACTTTGTACGACGTTTCTGAAGGGCTCCCAAAAAAACTCACACTAACGGTGTTTGGGTCATATTGACCCGGATTTGACTTAGCAATATCTCAGACATTTCTCAGTCAAATTCATATGTTTACATACCCAAAATAATTGTCAGCTCATAAGTTTTCAGAAATTGACCTCAGATTGATGATCGGCCTCACCTACACCCTGTAATCGTCCGAAGAGGAGTCGTTAGTTGGCCACTTTTATGTGGACGAAAATTGCACACGAATATGTACCCAATACTTTTTCAGAGATGACGAATCATGAATCCAGACAATATTTCTACAGATGTTCTAGGATCTCCAAACCATTCTGGACTTTAGAGCCTTGATCTACCCAATCAATTAGGCTTGATACGAAACCAATATGGTGCCTATACAGGCCCTTAGAGGCCCATGCGCATGATTTGCGATTTAGATATGTTCAAACTGGATGTTCTAAGTTCTCCAAATCATTCTGGAACTCGAACCAATTGGTCTACCAAGTCAACTGGGCTCGATACAAAGCCAATAGCATTCCCTGGTGTCCATACTAGCCCTTAGAGGTCATGTGATTAACGATTTACATATGTCCAAACTGGATATCTTAAGTTCTCCAAATCACCCAGAAGTTCAGATCAATTGATCTACCAAGTCAACTGGACTCGGTACAAAAAATAGCAACCCGTGGTGTACATATAGGTCGCGATTAAGTTATATTCAAAGTTTTGACGAAGGACTACGTCCCTCTTCTATATTGGGGAACACTTTACGATTGCGAAAATCGGGGACCGTCACGAAAATATGATAGACTTTAAACTTTAATATCTCAGCCGTTTCTCGATGGATTTTCAATTTTTTTGAACCATTCGATCAAGGATGAGTCAACGCTTCTTTGTATTTATATGAAAATACTGATTTTAATATTTATTATCGATAATTGATAAAAAAAAAGTTTAGAAATAGGTAAACCAACCAATCACGTACATGCATCACTAGCACAGACATCAAAAATCAATCACTTGCGGGTTTGGATCTAATCCTCAGTTTGAACAAGATTTCACGCAGAGCGGACGCATCAAAGCGATTGCCGTGAAGCGGACACAGCATCACGGAGGTGCTAGTAACATTTTCAACGGAAATCTATCGCATTGTTGGTGTTCCTCGGTGTGTTGCTGCAGATCATTCAACCTCAACGAAGCAGCATTTCATATGAAGAAAGGGTTGAATAAAAACAGCGCATTACAAATTGTGGTGTCAGTTAGTTGTTGGAAAGGCGCATTGAGGAAAGAAAATTGGTTCTTCTCAGGACCAGCATTTTCTGGAAAGAAAGGTATGATTGCGGAAATGAACTGTTTTGGTGACATCGGCGTTTGGCGTGCAAGCCTGGTTTCTGTTAGTGATTCCATCCATGCAAATTAACGGGCTTAATTTATTGCGGGCAGCAGGGACTATGTCCAAGGGCTTGACGATCCCTCCCCAGGCCATCTGCGAGTTGTGGGGCTTGCCTAGGATGTGGTGGGGTTTGACAGTGGGCCCTGTTAAACCTCTATAAAAAGCTGCATGTATCCGCAAGTAGGCCCCACCAAAGCGACCGTGTGCCGCTCAAAGCGCACAAGCCCAAGTCCTGGTGTTAGGTGGGACGCTAAACAGCCCTGACACGACGGCCCTCCGACGAAACAGGAGGTTTGCGCTGGCCCAATAAGCCGCCTAGAAAACCAATCATTACGAACAATATAAGAGATAATGCGACTCGATATAATCAGCAAAGACCTAGGCGACGAATACAGGATCACGATTGGAAGCTTGGAACATGGAATTGCAAGTCGCTAGGTTTCGCAGGTTGCGACAGGATGATCTACGATGAATTACATCCCCGCAACTTCGACGTCGTGGCGCTGCAGGAGATTTGCTGGACAGGACAGAAAGTGTGGAAAAGCGGGCATCGAGCGGCTACCTTCTACCAAAGCTGTGGCACCACCAACGAGCTGGGAACCGGCTTCATAGTGCTGGGTAAGTTGCGCCAACGCGTGATTGGGTGGCAGCCAATCAACGCAAGGATGTGCAAGCTGAGGATTAAAGGCCGTTTCTTCAACTATAGCATCATCAACGTGCACTGCCCACACGAAGGGAGACCCGACGACGAGAAAGAAGCGTTCTACGCACAGCTGGAGCAGACATACGATGGAGGCCCACTGCGGGACGTCAAAATCGTCATCGGTGACATGAACGCACAGGTAGGAAGGGAGGAAATGTATAGACCGGTCATCGGACCGGATAGTCTGCACACGGTATCGAATGACAACGGCCAACGATGAATAAACTTCGCAGCCTCCCGCGGAATGGTAGTCCGAAGCACCTTCTTTCCCCGCAAAAATATCCACAAGGCCACATGGAGATCACCTAACCAAGAAACGGAAAACCAAATCGACCACGTTCTAATCGACGGTAAATTCTTCTCCGACATCACGAACGTCCGCACTTACCGCAGTGCGAATATTGAATCCGACCACTACCTCGTTGCAGTATGCCTGCGCTCAAAACTCTCGACGGTGTACAACACGCGTCGGAGTCGGACGCCGCGGCTTAACATTGGGCGGCTACAAGATGGTAGACTAGCCCAAGAATACGCGCAGCAGCTGGAAGTGGCACTTCCAACGGAAGAGCAGCTAGGCGCAGCGTCTCTTGAAGATGGCTGGAGAGATATTCGATCCGCCATTGGTAGCACCGCAACCGCTGCACTTGGCACGGTGCCCCGGATCAGAGAAACGACTGGTATGACGGCGAATGTGAGCAGTTAGTGGAAGAGAAGAATGCAGCATGGGCGAGATTGCTGCAACACCGCACGAGGGCGAACGAGGCACGATATAAACAGGCGCGGAACAGACAAAACTCGATTTTCCGGAGGAAAAAGCGCCAGCAGGAAGATCGAGACCGTGAAGAAACGGAGCAACTGTACCGCGCTAATAACACACAAAAGTTCTATGAGAAGTTAAACCGTTCACGTAAGGGCCACGTGCCACAGCCTGATATGTGTAAGGACATAAACGGGAACCTTCTTACGAACGAGCGTGAGGTGATCCAAAGGTGGCGGCAGCACTACGAAGAACACCTGAATGGCGATGTGGCAGACGAAGATGGCGGTATGGTGATGGACCTGGGAGAACGCGCGCAGGACATAATTCTACCGGCTCCGGATCTCCAGGAAATCCAGGAGGAGATTGGCCGGCTGAAGAACAACAAAGCCCCTGGGGTTGACCAACTACCAGGAGAGCTATTTAAACACGGTGGTGAGGCACTGGCTAGAGCGCTGCACTGGGTCATTACCAAGATTTGGGAGGAGGAAGTTTTGCCGCAGGAGTGGATGGAAGGTGTCGTGTGTCCCATCTACAAAAGGGCGATAAGCTGGATTGTAGCAACTACCGCGCAATCACATTGCTGAACGCCGCCTACAAGGTACTCTCCCAAATTTTATGCCGTCGACTAGCACCAACTGCAAGGGAGTTCGTGGGGCAGTACCAGGCGGGTTTTATGGGCGAACACTCCACCACGGACCAGGTGTTCGCCATTCGCCAAGTACTGCAGAAATGCCGCGAATACAACGTGCCCACACATCATCTATTCATCGACTTCAAAGCCGCATATGATACAATCGATCGGGACCAGCTATGGCAGCTAATGCACGAACACGGTTTTCCGGATAAACTGACACGGTTGATCAAAGCGACGATGGATCGGGTGATGTGCGTAGTTCGAGTTTCAGGGGCATTCTCGAGTCCCTTCGAAACCCGCAGAGGGTTACGGCAAGGTGATGGTCTTTCGTGTCTGCTATTCAACATCGCTTTGGAAGGGGTAATACGAAGAGCAGGGATTAACACGAGTGGTACAATTTTCAATAAGTCCGTCCAGCTATTTGGTTTCGCCGACGACATAGATATTATGGCACGTAACTTTGAGAAGATGGAGGAAGCCTACATCAGACTGAAGAGGGAAGCTAAGCGGATCGGACTAGTCATCAACACGTCGAAGACGAAGTACATGATAGGAAGAGGTTCAAGAGAAGACAATTTGAGCCACCCACCGCGAGTTTGCATCGGTGGTGACGAAATCGAGGTGGTAGAAGAATTTGTGTACTTGGGCTCACTGGTGACTGCCGAAAATGACACCAGCAGAGAAATTCGGAGACGCATAGTGGCTGGAAATCGTACGTACTTTGGACTCCGCAAGACGCTCCGATCGAATAGAGTTCGCCGCCGTACCAAACTGACAATCTACAAAACGCTAATTAGACCGGTAGTCCTCTACGGACACGAGACCTGGACGATGCTCGTGGAGGACCAACGCGCACTTGGAGTTTTCGAAAGGAAAGTGCTGCGTACCATCTATGGTGGGGTGCAGATGGCGGACGGTACATGGAGGAGGCGAATGAACCACGAGTTGCATCAGCTGTTGGGAGAACCATCCATCGTTCACACCGCGAAAATCGGAAGACTGCGGTGGGCCGGGCACGTAGCCAGAATGTCGGTGAAAATGGTTCTCGACAACGATCCGACGGGAACAAGAAGGCGAGGTGCACAGCGGGCCTTTATTAGTGTTAATTAATGTTAATTTCATTAATGAATTAGAATTTTAAGAATCCCTTAAAAGGAGTTTAGACTCCACTGGGATTCGTATTTTCTAGTTAACTATATACTCTCTTTTCTTGTTATTCCATTTGCGTTTTTGACACTCAGCTCTTATTCATGTAGTTTTATTTTGTTTTTGCTTGTTTGTTGCCAGTTGAGCTGAGTTAGTTGCGACCATTTCCAGGGGGCTCGTCCCAGAGCTTCTTGGTGTGGGGGAGAGTGGCGGGCATAAAAAAAAAAAAAAAAAAAAAAAAAAAAAAAAAAAAGGGGGATCGATCAGGTGGAAGATGACTTGCGGACCCTCCGTAGACTGCGTGGTTGGCGACGTGTAGCCATGGACCGAGCCGAATGGAGAAGACTCTTATATACCGCACAGGCCACTTCGGCCTTAGTCTGATTAAATAATAATAATAATTTATTGAATACAAGAAAGCTGCTTTCCGGCGCGCGAGCCATTTTGATCGGGATTCCGCAAAGCGCGGTTTAACCATTTATAAGGCAGTGGCAACTATATTGCCACCAACAAATTATATGTTTTTCTGTTTATTAACAAGAGCTCTACTTATTATTTCCCATGTAGTGGCTATATTTGCTACCTAGTAACCCCCCAGATGAATTTGAGCCATAAAAATTGAAATGTCAATTTGAGAACGGTTTTTTTTACGAACAGATCGTAAGTTTCGAGTGGAAGAAGGATTTTCAGTTATAATTCGTTGAAAAAAGACGACAAAGATATACTTTTTCCCATTGGTAATAATTATTTTGAATCTCATGTGTTAGATTATGGCGTGATTAGCGTGAAGAATGCTTTGCCTTTCTTGTATATTTGGTTTTTAGATTTTTGACGAAATTGCTTGGGGAAAAAAGAGCAAAACAAAAAAATCACTTATAATGCGTTTTCCAACTAGGACTCGCTTAAAAATGTAACGTGCCTTGTTTTGATTTCTTTAACGTAAAACCTATTTTTTTTAAATCTTTTGTTTATTTTTGTTGTTGCCTTTTCTCCCGCTTGCAAGGCAGTGGCAAATTACATTCTCCGAACGGGCCCGTTGTCTGTGGAATCCCGATCAAAATGGAAGAGCAAAGAACCAATTTTCTTTTCGCAATGCGCCTTCATATAAACGCTTGTCAGCACCTTGCGTTGAAATTGTCCGACCACCACTCGATGATTTTTCGCTAAGCCTCCACCATTTGGAATAAATTTTCAGCATTGCCACTGCTACCCACGCCTTCGTGCTGCTGTGTCCGCTCCGCTGCATCAAATTTTGTCGAACCGCTCTTTACGGAATCCCGATCAAAATGGCTCGCGTGCGGTGGAAATCGGCTTTCTTATATCTAATGAAGTAATTCCATTAGCCCCGCCCCTATATTAATCGTTATGAGTGGACATTATATTTACACCCATATCAGATCACAAAGGGGCGGTGCCAAAAAGCTTAGTTTATTGAATACAAGAAATCTGATTTCCGACGCGCGCGAGCCATTTTGATCGGGATTCCGTAAAGAGCGTTTCGACGAAATTTGATGCAGCGGAGTGGACACAGTAGCACAAAGGCGTGGGTAGCAGTGGCAATGCTGAAAATATATTCCAAATGGTGGAGGCTTAGCGAAAAATCATCGAGTGGTGGTCGGACAATTTCAACGCAAGATTCCGAAAAGCAATTGGATACAGTGAGTTATTGGAAAGGTGCATTGGGAAAAGAAAATTGGTTCTTCTCAGGGTTGATTGCAAAAATGGTCTGTTTTGGTGGCATCGGCGTTTGGCGTGGTAGCTTGGTTGCTGTGAGTGATTCCATCCATTCAAACAAATTTATTGCATCATCCCTTCCATCGAGCGCTTGTGATTCTGCTACCGAAAAGTAGCTTTCTGCCGTCGCAAAACGATTCGGTTTTGCACGTTGAAGAAAATTTGTCTCGAACTGACCTTCTTTTGTATAAAATGGTGGCTCGGAAAAAACTGATTTCAATTCCAATGACTAACAGCAACAAAACCAAATAATCTTGCCAGAAAATTTCTCTTTCCGCCGATGAAGACGCCAACAGATAAATAGTTTGAGACCTGAAAAAACTATGAGTAATTAATTCTTGAAGTTCTCCTCACTTTGCCACGTACTTTCCCATCGCGGGCGAAAACCAATCGTTGCAAATAAAGAAATTTGCGTTTGGTTCCAAGCCACTTCTGATTCTGCTTATTTCTGCTTACTTTATTTCGGACATTGAGGAAGGTGTCTTCAAGGATTGTGATATCCTCCACTGAAAGCCAGTCGAGTGACTTCAGCGGCGATGCGGCCGCTGAGTCATGTTGATTCCATGGCTAGAGACTCAAAGTCCATCCAACTGGTAGCAACCATTCGCCTTCTTGATTCAGTTGACCACCGAGTTTGCTCAATGTTAATAAAGAGACACAAATTATTATGGAAATACCATCCATTTCGTATAGCTACGTAGTCCTACGTCACCTTTGCGTACAACCCGATTGGGCTGCACCTTTTAGTTTTTAAATTAGTCTTGGGCTGCAAATCAGCATAACGCCATTGCTGCAGTTTGAATTCATGTCGTCAAACTAAATTGTAAAACCGACAACCATCTACGGTTGTAAAAATGAAAATAATGATAAAACCAAATGTTAACTTTAATTTTATGGTAAACTGAGAAATGTTAAACTTCTTGTAAACGTTTTATTTGAAAATTTTATATAAATTTGCTCAACATATTGTCAATCCAACATTAGATATTCATTATTCAAACGTTTACAAACAACCAAGCGTCCACCCTTTGTTTCTCAGTGATGTAAAATTATCTGTAATGGGTTTTTCACCAGGCCCATTTTTTAAACAAATTTTTAATGATTTACAAAATCAAGAAATCAAGTTTATTTTTAGTTAGATCTCATTGTGATATGTAGCTAGTTTTGTAAATTTTGTTCTGCACGTTCGGTATATTGGTTAAAACGTTAAAAGCATTAGGGGGGGTTGATTGTGGACCATTCTCCCCTACACATTATTTCATAATCAACAAGAAACATGAGACAAATGCACTCTTAATGTTTTATCGGTTCTAATGTCACAAACTTATATGAGTTGGTTGCAATGATATTTTCCATTATATTGTTAATTTTTAATTACTGGTAAGTTGTCCATTACTAGTTTCCAAATTTACTAAATTTTTTATAAGATTATAAGAGACATAGGAGATTTTTTTTAGTCTTTTCTTCTCTATGGAATGGATGACATACGTTATGGAACGTACACACGGTCAAGCAGTATGACCAACATTGACTCCACCTCTCGTTTATTCCAACATCCACCAAGTTTTACCAACAGCGGCACGAACAATCAATTTATTCGACCAACAATATCACACACGAACGACCGAAGCGCCAACTTGAGCACCAACTATCAAAAAATATATGGGGGTTTGTGCAACTTCACTACAAATGCTCAAACATGATCGGCGAACCTTGACTCCACCCCCGACAACTCAAACCAAAATCAAACCGTTTTAATTTTTTCCAACCGAGCCGCCAACTGTCAAATGGTTGTTCGAACAACTTCACACACGATCAAACAAAGCAGCAACCGAAGCGTTTTCTTGGGGGCGGAGTCAATGTTCGTCAAACTGCTTGACTGGTGTGTACGTTGCATTAGATATGTATTAACCTAAAATAGCTTAAAAGAGAGGAAAAAAAAGTGCCAACATTTGCTCTAGCACATAAAATAAACATTCTATTAACCGATGATATTAAGAGACATTCAGAAACATATTGACATCAGGAGCAGGATCAAGTGGGTTATGATCACCAATCGACTGGACCGTGGACACGACTCCCCGATAAGGGCCACTGCCTGTAATGGTTTGAGAACCCGTGCTCTGGTGGATGACGATGCATCATTCATTTCCTAAAACGAAGAATCCGCACCCGGTCTGCCATCATCATGCTAACAAATTTCATGCCATCCATTCTCGGAAACACCTCGGAGATTGTGTGAAATCAGCAAAATCATTTATCCTATCGTCGTCGTCACAGTGCCGCGCTTAGTGTGCAGAAAGCACAGAAAAAGTTCACCTTCCGTGGCAAACAATATTTCGCCCTTGACTCCCACAAAGTTTCTGAGCTCGGCATGGTATCAATAACGGAATCTGAACTCTCACTGTTAGTGCTCGCCGTTCAGGGTTGTGGGTTGCTCCTGGCATGGCTTTCAACCACTACGACATCCTTTCGAATGGCTTCCGCTGAGTGGCTGTGGATGTAGTGCAGGCACTACGCTAGGGGCGACGATGGAGGAGGGGATTCTGCTAACCAACAAGCAACACACAAAACAAACGACGAGATGAATCAGTGAATCTGTCGAAAGGACGAGGGTTAGACAGGATACAATAAATCATTCATAAAGTGATACACAAATACTCCAGTGTTTTTGCACGATCTGGGCCGCCTTCCGAGGGCTTTTTTTCCCAGTTCTAAGTGGAGGTGAATGTGTCGGGAGTCTGGACCAAGAGTGGATGCTCATTCATCTTCTATGCTTACCGCTGAAAGGAGGATATCTTTACGTTTATGTTTTATACTCTCTGGGATGGACCATACATTACTTTTTCGGGTTTTCGCTCACACATCACATGGTACTTCCTCCCATCATGCTGGCTGGATGGAATATGTGGTGCTTGCACCGGTAGATTTGATCTTACCGACAGAGAGTTCTGCTGGAAACGGTCCTTGGTGTTCAGGCTGCTCTGTCCGGCTTGTCATCTCATAATACATTTATTTTATCGCAATCTATTTCTATGTCATATCAACACCATAAATTAGACTTTCGTGAAACATGAGTGAGCGTACATATCTTCTTCTTCTTCTTATTGGCATTACATCCCCATACTGGGACAGAGCCGTCTCGCAACTTAGTGTTCATTAAGCACTTCCACAGTTATTAACTGCGAGGTTTCTAAGCCAGGTTACCATTTTTGCATTCGTATATCATGAGGCTGGCATGATGATACTTTTATGCCCAGGGAAGTCGAGACAATTTCCAATCCGAAAATTACCTAGACCGGCACCGGGAATCGAACCCAGCCACCCTCAGCATGGTCTTGCTTTGTAGCCGCGCGTCTTACCGCACGGCTAAGGAGGGCCCGTCGAGCGTACATATAAGTAACGTAAATTTCAGACATATGCTTCTGCTTCGTGCTGACATTACATTCTATAAATAAAGCGTTGCTGGTGCTTCGAAATTTCACAAATATAAAATTACTAGTTTATTTGTGGACGCAATAGCGCCCGTGGAAAGTGTTTTTTTTGTCAATTTTTAAGAAGGATAGATTCTTTTCTTCATTAAAAAAAAATTTCAACTTCTGTTGTCTGTGATTTTTTTCATAAGATGCTGTGTCTGGTTGTCTAAGGTTGTCACTGGTTTTGTTTTCTCCATCTGATATTAAAAGAGAATTAAAGTGTCGAATATTTTATTTTTTGTGAGAATTTCCCCGCGTGTTGCGTCTAGTTGGCTAGTCACCGGACAGACAAACAGGGCTTTTATATGAAATTATAAATGTTTAATTAGAAACAAAAACTAACGCTTTGTCCTGTAAATGTTATCAGAACAAGCAAACCAAGATTTATGGCAGCTTGGCAGATAGCAGTCTTCATTCTATTATGCAAGATTAGGTAAATAATCTAACCAGAAATACAAGTCCATCAAATTATCTAATGATTTCATGTGAGTAAAGCGTAAAATTTAGCTAAGAGCATCACGCTTATTTTTTATCTCTGAGAACGTTAAGTATTATGGTAATAAAGTAGTTGAGTAACAGAATTTTTCTGTAGAAAGTGTGGATCTGTCTATTCTGTAATTTTATTCAGCCAATCTAAAGTGGTTGGCGCACGAGAAAGTTACTTTAGTAGCAAAATTTCAACGAATTCGATCACTGTGAGTTTTTTTATTTGGTTTGCTGTAAGCTTAGCTTACTATGCACAATTTTTACACTCAGCATTCCTATACAAAAATGCGGAACTATACCGTAACTTATAAAACGTAAAGCAAATTAAAAATAACTGTTGTGCGTTAAAATATAACTGCTGTTCAAATAATGATACAAATAAGTGATAAAAGAATTATTTCCAAGAACACTATGAGTAGTCAAGGGAGTAGGGCCGGATTTAACCGGAAAGGAGCCCGGGGCTGACAGATTGTGCGGGCCTTAAAATGTATAAAAATGTCAGCTCGGAACCCCCTAATCCTAGGCGCAGAGGCGTACATTTTTAATAAGAAAAGAATAAGAAAAGAATAATACGAAGTAGTAGTTCGGAAATAAGTGGTTGTTGGTCTAAATCTTTTCAGATGTATTTTTCAATTTGCTTCATTGGCTAACATTCTTTCAATTTATGAAAATAAAAAAAATAAAATTCCAGGTCAACATGTTAACGTTTATTGTAAACCGTAAACCAACATCAGCATAATAATCTGCCAGTCGCAAACAATCTCCACCGGATACGAAGCCTTCTCCTTTATTTGTCACATCCATGTGCCAATCAAACCGTTCACCAGTATCTGACACACAACGCGACGTGACGTCCAAAAGTATGAAAAATGTTCTTCTGCTAAGAATACTGTTGGAAAAATGTCAACACGACACCAGATGAATAATGATGAGAAAAAATATTTCCATTTCCACAAAATGCATACACGGAGTTGAGTCATGAAGCAGATTCCACGACGTGATAATTGAAATTGTGATACATGGCTCACAAAAGTACGTAACGGAAAGTTGGGGGGTCCCAGCAGGGGGAAAATTGGAGATGCATGTTAGTTCACAGCATAAACAACTTGACAGCAGTAAAATGAAACTCACCGTCATACTCTTGCTCGCTGTCTCCTGACTGCTGGGTTGGGTAGGTGTCTCTCTCCCCATCCATTTTCCTTGCTGCCCTGTCGGCCTTCACTGCGCTATGCTGTCTAGATAAATAGCAAGCAAACGAACACATGTCATGCCAAACATCGCGCGTGACTTGACACGCCTGACGACAGTGACATGCTACGGCTTCGAGTCGCAACCACGAAACAAGCAAAAAAAATCCAAACATACTCACGCGCCAAAGAGCTGGAATAGGCGGCTGGATACCTACGGCGGATTTTCAAGACAGGGTCAACTCCTTTGCTGGGGTACTTTACGCATTTTGATATTTACAATCGTGAATGGTACAACTTTCTTTTTCTAGCTAATATGTACTCTTAGTCTTAATTTTGTATTGCAGTAAAATGTTGACAAAACTATATAATGCCCAATTGCACCGCACATGTAATCAATAAAAATATTGGGAACTGCTCCACTGTGTAGACTCTAATCCTTTATTTAACATAGAATGTAGAATTTGTCTACAACTTAACGATTCATCCAAATCATTATTATTTAATCATTATGATAAAGAACTAATTCGGGAGGCTATAGCCCATGATAAATTTCTTTTAGAAACTCCAAACGCGGGGAGCACTGGTTCTGATGATGCATTTCAACTTGTTTTACACAGCTGTGCGGTCACCAACACAAAATGAGCGAGAACATAGCTAAAATCATCACTTCTGTGTGGGGACTGCCTATCCAATTCTGTTTTATCGCAATTGCATACAAGTTTGATAAATTTGTTATCATGGCTTGTTATGATTCGGAACTGTTTTTGGCTTTCTTTTATCGATGTTTGCTATCTATTGAGAGCAATTTTTGCAAACCCTGTGGATAAAGTAAATGAAATAATTGAAATAATAATAGTTGACGCCATTCACGTCCGCTATTATTATTTCATTCATTTCATTTCTTTAGCTTTCATCTGAACAGATAACACTGAATCAACAATTTGACGCCACAATACACTGTTCGAGGTCGCATCGCTCCATCCTCGAATGCGCCCACGCTCGCCAAGTCGTTTTGCACATGGTCTGCTGCGCTCCACGCCGTATCGTACCTGCCTGATCGAAAGCAAACACCATCTTTGCAGGGTTGCTGTCCGGCATTCTTGCAACATGCCCTGCCCATCGTACCCTTCCGGCTTTAGCTACCTTCTGGATACTGGGTTCGCCGTGGAGTTGGGCGACCTCGTGGTTCATTCTTCGCCGCCACACACCGTCTTCTTGCACACCTCCAAAGATGGTCCTAAGCACCCGTCTCTCGAATACTCCGAGTGCTTGCAAGTCCTCCTCGAGCATTGTCCATGTTTCATGTCCGTAGAGGACATCCGGTTTTATTAGTGTCTTGTACATGACACATTTGGTGCGGTGGCGAATCTTTTTTGAACGCAGTTTCTTCTGGAGCCCGTAGTAGGCCCGACTTCCACAAATGATGCGCCTTCGTATTTCACGACATCTGTGTTATCAACCGTTAGCAAGGATCCAAGGTAGACGAATTCCTCGACCACCCCGAAGGTATCCCCGTCTATAGTAACGCTGCTTCCCAGACAGGCCCTGTCGCGCTCGGCTCCGCCCACAAGCATATATTTGTCTGCATTCACCACCAGTCCAACTTTTGTTGCTTCACGTTTCAGGCGGGTGAACAGTTCTGCCACCTTTGCAAATGTTCGACCGACAATGTCCATGTCATCAGTGAAACCAATAAATTACAAATATTACATTACAAATACAAATACAAATAACAGGCACGAAAGTCCATCACCTTGTCTTAGTCCCCGGCGCGATTCGAACGAACTGGAGTGTTCGCCCGAAATCTTCACACAGTTTTGCACATCATCCACCGTTGCTTTGATCAGTCTGGTAAGCTTCCCAGGAAAGCTGTTCTCGTCTATACTGTCGTATCGCATCTTGAAAGCAATGAACAGATGGTGCGTTGGGACCTGGTATTCACGGCATTTTTAAAGGATTTGCCATTCAGTAAAGATATTGTCCGTTGTCGAGCGGCCATCAACGAAGCCGGCTTTATTACTTCCCATGAACTCATTCACTAATGGTGACAGACGACGGAAGATGATCTGGGATATCACTTTGTAGGCGGCATTAAGGATGGTGATCGCTCGAAAGTTCTCATACTCCACTTTGTCGCCTTTCTTGTAGATGGGGCATATAACCCCTTCCTTCCACTCCTCCGGTAGCTGTTCGGTTTCCCAGATTCTGACTATCAGTTTGTGCAGGCAAGTGGCCAGCTTTTCCGGGCCCATCTTGATGAGCTCAGCTCCGATACCATCCTTACCAGCTGCTTTATTGGTCTTTAGCTGTTGAATGACATCCTGAACTTCCCTCAAGGTGGGGAAAAACATATAAGACAGGTAATAATTGCACTTTAGGGGGATAGATTTCACTATTTTCATCAATGTATATCCATTTGCGATTATTTGAATGCAATGCAGCAATTTCTGAAAATAAATCTATTGTGATTTTTTTTCAAGATGTCAAACTCTGGATAGCAGGCCGATCGGGTGAATTTTCAATAGCAAACAATGGCGTCTAATGCAACTTGTTGCAAGCAAATCGGATAATGCTAAGGGGCCTTTCACAAATTACGTAACGCTGAAGGGGGAGGGAGGGGGTCAAGCCGAGCGTTACGATCCATGCAAAAAGTGTTACGAGGGGGAGGGTGGGGGTTTTTAGAAAGTTTTAGAAAGAACCTTAAGTACTCAAAAGTGTGTCTCACATTTCTGTACACTCACATATATGCGCACATACAGATGAGTAATTCTCGCTGAGACCGGGCCACTATTTGCACGAGGTTCTCAAAAATGTCTTAATTTATATTCATTCGAAAGCTTTCGGCGAGTATATGAAGGATCCGAGTTAAATTCTTTAGAAAGATGAACCCTTCGTTAGTTATACACGAAATCATTTTAATGGAGCCCACGATTTTTTTTTTCAATTTTTGACTCACCAAAACTGTCATAACTCCAACATTTCTCAACCGATCATAGAGATCAGCATATCTTTAAGACGAGGAAGAGTGCATATGCAATAATCAAAATAGAGGTAGGCATCTTGGATTTTTTTTAAAAACTATTTTTCCGCCTGGTTGGCAACCACCGATTTTGAATATTAATACATCGATGGAAAGCTTAGCTTATATCGTGTATTGTGTCCAAAAATCTCAGCTATATGTTCTTTCTATCAAAAGTAGTATAGGATTTACCAAATTATTTTTTGATGGTCCATCTGACCAACGAAAATTATTTTTGTGGTTAATATCATACTACTAAGTCAGTTCCTTGATTTCATACACTATTCTACGCCAAATATGTTTTGAAAATGTAAAGCATATCTACAACAGTATTTTATTTAAAGGGCTCAAAAGTTTTGAGCATAAAGGAGCCGTATTCAAGTTTTTGTATTAAATACTTCAAGAATTTTGGTATTGGTAAATCCTACATAACTTTTGATAGAAAGAACATGCACCTGAGATGTTTGGACACAATGCACAAAATAAGCTAAGATTTCCATCGATGTATTAATGTTCAAAATCGGTGGTTGCGAACCTAGTAGAAAAATAGTTTTCAAAAAGAAATCCAAGATGGCGGCCAATTTCAATATGGCTGCTTCTATTTGTACCCAAAAAGGTACCTATTTACTGCGGCTACTTGCTGCGCCGGAAAAATAACTTTAAATCCACGACAAATCGAATGGTGCTATTTTCATGCGCCGGAAATTATGGGAACTGGCCGTTTTGCCCCATTTGCTCCTGAAATCATATTTTTTCTATGACAGCTACAATTTAAAGTCGATTGCGGCTAACTATTTCTATGTTTTCTGATGCTAATTAAGTAGAAAATACGAGTGGTATCTATTCCGACCTTAAACCATGCCTGGAAGTGGCTGTTTTTCCCCATTTACCCCCGGAATCGTATTTTTTCTATGACAGCTCCGATTTAAAATCAATTGCGGCTGTCTATTTCTATGTTTTCTGATGCTTAGTCAGTATAAAACACGCATGGCATGAATTCCGGCCTTGAAAAATGACTGGAAGTGGCTATTTTGCCCCATTTACTTACGAAAATCGTAGTTTTTTTTATGACAACTACAATTTAAAATTGATTTCGGCTAACTATTTCTATGTTTTCGGATGCTTAGTCAGTAGAAAATACGAATGGTATTTATTCCGACCTTATACCATGACTGGAAGTGGCCGTTTTGCTCCAGTTACCCCTAAAATCGTATTTTCTATGAAAGCTACAATTTAAAATTAATTGCGGCTGACTATTTCCATGTTTTCTGATGCTAATTTAGTAGAAAATACGAATGGTATAAATTCCGGCGTGGATCATAATTGGAAGTGACCTATTTGCCTCATTCACCTCCCTCACCGCCCTCCTTAGCCGTGCGGTAAGACGCGCAGCTACAAAGCAAGACCATGCTGAGGGTGGCTGGGTTCGATTCCCGGTGCCGGTCTAGGCAATTTTCGGATTGGAAATTGTCTCGACTTCCCTGGGCATCGTATCATCGTGCTAGCCTCATGATATACGAATGCAAAAATGGTAACCTGGCTTAGAAACCTCGCAGTTAATAACTGTGGAAGTGCTTAATGAACACTAAGCTGCGAGGCGGCTCTGTCCAGTGTGGGGATGTAATGCCAATAAGAAGAAGAAGAACCCATGAAAATCGTAGTTTTTCTATGACAGCTTCAATTTAAAATCAATTTTGACTACCGATTTTTGTGTTTTCTAATGCGTATTTAGTAGAAAATACGAATGGTCTAAATTGTATATAATCCGGCCTTGGGCTGTCACTAGCAATGGCTGTTTTGCCCCATCATCTGATCACTAAGACTTAAAATCAATTTTGGCTAATTATTTCCTGGATTCTTAATGTAAATTCAATAGGAACTACAAACGATATATACTGCCGCTAACCGCAAGTCGAGCACATCTGTATATGGACGCCCATATACAGATATGCTCGACTTGCGGTTAGCGGCAGTATATTCCAACGGCCACTTCCAGTCATGATTTAAGGCCGAAATATATGACAATTGTATTTTCTTTCAAATTAGCATCAGAAAACATAGAAATAATTGTCCACATTGGACTTGAAATTGTAACAGATATAAAAAAAATTCGAAGGTTAATGGGTCAAAATGGCCACTTTCAGTCATGATCCAAGGCCGGAATGTATAACAATTGTATTTTATTTCAAATTAGCATCAGAAAACATAGAAATAATTAAACACAATCAATTTTATATTTCAACTTCCAGAAAAAAAAATCGAAGGTAAATGGGGCAAAATGGCCACTTCCAGTCATTTTCCAAGGCCAGAATTTAAACCATTCGTATTTTCTACTAAACTAGCAACGAAAACATAGAAATAATCAGCCGCATTCGATTTTAAATGGTAGCTGTCATAAAAAATATGATTCCAGAGGTAAATGGAGCAAAACAGTTAGTCGAAATCGATTTTAAATTGTAGCTATCTGAGAAAAATTTCGATTTTCGTGGGTAAATGGGGCAAAATAGCAACTTCCAGTCATTTTTCATGGCTGAAATTTATACCATTTGTATTTTCTACTAAACTAGCATAAAAACCAAAGAAATAGTCAGCCAAATATGATTTTAAATTGTAGCCGTTATAGAAAATTCCAGGGGCAAATGGGGCAAAACGGCCACTTCCAGTCATGGTATAAGGCCGGAAAAGATACCACTAGTATTTTATACTTAATTAGCATCAGAAAACATAGAAATAGTTAGCCGCAATCGGTTTTAAATTGTAGCAGTCATAGGAAAAATTTGATTTTTAGGGGTAATGGCAGTGAAAATAGCACCATTCGATTTGTCGTGGATTTTCCCTTTAGGAAAATTATTTTTCCGGCGCAGCAAGTAGCCGCAATAAATAGGTACCTTTTTGGGTCGCATTTTACCCACTGTGGATCGGTTGACAAATGTTGGAGTTATGACAGTTTTGATGAGCCAAAAATAGACAAAAATCGAGGGGTCCATTGAAATAATTTCGTGTATAACTAACGAGGGGTTCATCTTTCTGAAGAATTTAACTCGGATTCTTAATATACTTGCCGAAAGCTTTCGTATGAGTAAAAATTTAGGTATTTTTAAGAACCTCGTGCAAATATTGGCCCGGTCTCAGCGTGAAATACCCAGATATGATCCACTTAGTCGAGCTGAGTCTTTATGGCTGAGCCTTCTATTAAAAGTCCGGTTTCGGAGCGGTCCCATAGCCTTTTCGTTTACTTAGTACACGGGAAAGGAAATAAAGCTAATAGATACCATGCTTCTCCATGAGTAATTACATACATAACTTGTGTACGGCCCCATATTTAACTTGTCATTTTGTTTTTAATTACTTTTTTCTATCATACAAAAAACTAGGATTTTTTTTGGTAATCTTATCCATATCAAAATTAGCATTAAAAATTTATTACTAGTTTTTTTCGGGACGTTGTTCTACGCCGCAATTAACGTTTAAAGTCTATTGCGGAGTACAACAGCGCTCCGAAAAAACTAGTAATTAATAATTTTTAATAAAATAAATTTCAGCAATTATAGTAATGGTTGACAATGAATTCAACCTTGGTTTAATTTTTGATAGACTAATGTGCAGTGGCAGCCACCACAAGACATCCAATGCAATTAGCATGTTTTCTCATTTATGTTCGCATAATTCGGACGTGTATATCTAACGGATCATATTTTATGTCGTCAAACTCGACACGCTTCGTTATATGTAGGTATACCTTCCTACGAGAGCCGAGCATGGAAACCAACATGATGATAAAAAACCAACCAAGAATGGATCGTGTACATTATAAACGAAATTAACATGACATATTGCTATTTTTTATGTGTCGCCTTTCGTTGCAAAAACTGTCACTTAATATAAATGATACTCTACTGCTGACATTTTCTCTCCTCTCGTCCTCGTTCTCGCACGACAACTTTCTCCTCCTCTACGGCACCTCGGTTCCCACATGCCCTGTCAGCATCGACGATTCGACGGTGTTGGCCTTCAGCACCGGAGATGGGTTGAGCGTTCGAGCCACCCCATTCTACCTTGCTTGATGACGACCCCCGCCTCATCGCTCAGCAGTTGCCCACTTGGAGGTGAGCGGGAGGAAAAACCTGACAAAACAACACATGGTGTCAGAGCGTTAAGCTAGCCGGTGACATGAGCTTTTCCCATCGTGTCACAATGAGGTGTTTTCTATTTCAGGTGCTGCGGTAGGGTGACATATCCTATAGTAAATTTTACTATTACATTGTGGATTCATTGGTAATGAGTCAATTCCAGTATTTTGTATGTGAACATCGTGGAATAGATCAGTCACTAGAGTTACTGGGCTTCGATTTTTAAGTATGTTTACATAAACAACGATTAATCTTTTATCAATTTGTTGAAATCGGTTCGTTGAAATAATTGAAAAAGGAAAAATTAACGGTTCAGATTTAGGTAAAATTTCTTGTTATATAACCGCTCTACTGTAAGGTTTGTTCTATGGGAGTGTAAATAAAGCATGATGAAAATTTAAATGAAACTAGGAGTGATATTTTAGGTGTTTTAAACATTTTGACCAGCCTTTAGTAAATCATGATGCAGCAGCTCTTATGCCTCTACACTACCATTACTGATATTGGGATCATTTTGCGATTTGGAAGATTTTATAAATCTTAAAAATCAAATTCCCACCAAAACAAGCACTTCATGAAACAAACACAGTATAAATCAAACAAAAAGGTTTTCTTCTGCCATACAGAATAATTAGTTTTAATGAGAAACATTACCTTTCTACTAAATCAATATGGCGATGCTTGCTTACAAAATCTTTTAAGTCTAAACTCTATGGCGTATTGGACATATCGAATCAGTCAGCAACGGGCATCTTCTTGACGAAAATGTGCATGTGATACATTTTGATTTCAAATATACATAACTTGTGTGGTGAGATAAAGCTTCATGACACCAAAAGAGTACTTTCTATTACCGGTACTCAATAAATAGACTGATTTCATATTTCACATATTATGTCGTTTAACCCCAATACACCTGCGTAAAGCATAAGTGGCAAACTTGGTTAGGATTGAACCTACCACTGACTGCAGTTGGAAGATTCTTTGCCCTGATTCAAGAGGTGATAAACTTCCCGTTTCGAAAGTATTACCTTTACCACCCATCTCATCTCTAAACGAACATCGAAAACAATAGGAAACACAAAAGGGCAGCCATCACTTAACCTCTTGGCCTGGCACGCTTGTAAAAATGTACAATTCCCACAATGCCGCCGTCTCGCCCCACCGACCACGTTATGCCTGTTTGAGTGAATGAACGGAACGAGGTGTAAAACCGCCAACAACAAAGAGATACCAGCCAACAAGCAGCGGCCATAATAAATTTGACGTCACATACATCAACACGTTGCAATCATGGCGAACCGTGAAAGCGCATGTTCCAATCGAAACTTACCAGCTGTGAAATGATCCACTTCTGCCGCCGTTGGCGAGTAGGACCAGCTCTTTTGCTCTCGGTTGAGTAGCCAAACTGTCCCACATGTAGCTAGTGTTGATCATATTCTCTTTGGAGAGCAGTCCGCCATGTGCTCTGTGGAGCATGTAGTGGGGTTTCTATGATACGACCACATCCTCACAGTCAACTGTTTTCTTGGCAACACAACATGCGGAGCTTGGAGGAGGGAATCAGTTTTGGGTGGCTCCAGACTGTTTATGCCCCACACCCCATTTGACCGCCTTTTTCATGGAGCACAGTGATGCACAACTGAGAGAAACGCGAAGGCCCCTCGAAAGCATATGTGTAGGTATTTGTAGAAACTCACTTCGCCGGGTATCTTCGGGCCCCTTCGTTTGATTCAGCTTTAGCTCACAGGCGAGAGCGAACCAGTAGACTAGTGAGAAGCAAAAACAACATCTGAGAGCGGCAGAGCGTAAAAACTAGTAGTCGAATGTTTTTGTTAGTCGCTGTCAGTTATTGTGATCGTTTAGAAGCGCACAAATGTTATTAATCACTTTTGCATGAAGTTGGCTTGCTTCACCGGTCGCGTTACGTGTTTTGGACTCAATTCGCGAAACTCGTTCCGTCTGTCGAGTTGTCGGGTTTTGTTCCGGTTAGTCGCGGGTTCAAAGTTTGCGCGCGTACACTCGCTGTCTCTGTCTCTCTCTCGCATTGGTGGACGGGTTCGGACGCGCGATCATCGCCAACTACGTTCCCACTGGAATCTATGGTTGCTATGGTAGAGCATAATCCTCAGTGGTGGACAATGAAGCCCTTATGATTGCTGTGGTTTGTCTCTTGAACTGTTATTGTTCGCACTCGAGTGTGAATGTGATGTGTAACATAGGCTCTTATGGGCTCATTTGCTGAATTTATGAGCGCACTTCCCCCTTCGAAGCAATTGGTGATGATTTGAGTTGATTGCATTCATTGTCATCCACGGATAGCAGTTTATGGCACATTCATATTGTCGGATCTTCTAACGAAGCGGTGCTTGAATATCAGACGACTGTGGAAAATAGTAACGAGAATAGTTATGAATGAATTAAGCATAAGTTATTACCGTTCACAACCTAGTTGCAATATAATACGAAAAATGCTCAGTGAAAAAAAAATCTAGGCGAAATAAAATAATGGATTAATTTACATAACTTCAACTAAATGTGGATTTATTGCGTCTAAATGGATATAAATCTAGCTCAGGGGATTATAATTCAGTGATTTATGTAGTTTTTATTCTGTGCTTTGCTTTGTTTTCGGGGTAACTTTACTCTTACACTCACGCTGGATAACGACCTGAATACAATGAGGAAAAAAACCGACATCCAGTGGAAAATATTGCTCTCCGCAGTGTGAATAAAATTATGGCCGTGATTACTGCTACGGATAAATTTATGTATTTTTCCGCGGGCCAGAGAGCACCGTGATTTCATGTTTTTATTTCTCTTCAAGCATATCATATCGCGCTGTGGGTGAAAATATTGGGCTGTCAATTTAATGTGCGCCCTATCATGAAGCGGTAATTGATGCAGCCACACGTTATGCAGTACGAGCTAATAAATAGCAAAGTGAAAGCAAAAGTGACAAATAAACAACAACAACGTAACAGAAAACAAAACAGCATTATTGCAGTGATAATTCTTCGACTATTTGTGTGGTTTGATGTGGTTATAGAGGCTCCAATCTGATAAGCGGATTAATTATAATTTCATGTCAAACAACTGTCATCGCAAGCAGTCAACCGAAGCAGTACTGTAAGGAACAACCGTTTTGTAAACCAGATGTTTGCTAGCAAATAAGAAGGCGAGAAGAAATACCTTCACCGCGCAATCCGTTGCTATCGTTGGTAGATGCAGTGATTGAAAGACTGATAAGTAACAAGCGACTCGGAATAACCACCGCCACAATGCTGACCTCAAGTAATCAGTACATTCGACCGGAATATTTATCCCCGCTTCCCACTACGGTAAGTTTTCTTGCATCCTTATCAACGCATACATTTCATTCATTCTTAGAAAGATCCTCATGTACGTAATGCTTATGGCGCCTTTATTGGCAGTTTTGGTGCACGGATACAGTTCTGATCCTGTGTTGGGCGTCACTGGTGTGAAGCATGCGAATTAATTTCGATCGTTGAAATTGGCTCCCTAGATTGATTTTCAAAATACAGATTATGTATATAATGAACTCTTACTGGATGATCTATAATTCGTTGTAAATTATGATTACTCTGATCAGTTTCTTCGTAGTAATTTTGCATTATTATCTGTTTTACCATATATGCTTTATTACTCGTTGATTCTCTCACACTGGGGTAATTTTTTAACACGGCTGGAATTAATCGAGTTTCCACCTTAATTTCTACGACTTTTTAAATACCACCTGATTTTTCTTTAGTTTTCGTGTTTTTTTCTATTGGGTCCCTTTAAAGTGTTATTAAATTTAAAAGTAAAAACAAGCAAAACCAAACCGTGTAAAAATCAACCCCAGTGTAATATCAACTAAGGAAGAGTTCACTGTACATAATAAATACGTTTTAATTACCGCAATATATCAGATGTCAGTTAATAAGACGCAGATTATACAGAAAAGTGAAAGTGGATAGATCTCGATAGAATCTGTTTAACCATCATATCATATTTTATTTTTCTAGTTGCCGTCAAATAAAGCGGAATATGGTTGCGAAATCCGATAATACGTGTGAACCTAATAACACATTGAAACTTAAGACGAAAGTTAACTACAAAACGACAGAGCCGTTTAATATTCTATATAATAAAAATGAAATGGTCTGTGGTCGTATTCACATAACTCGAAAACGACTGGATGGATTTTCTTCATTCCTTCAGCGGAAACGTTCATTATCGTTTCCGACGGGTTTATATTATATTTCCTCATGCGAAAATCACGTGTAAAGTTGAGTAAGTCGTGAAAAACAAAAATAAAGATTCGTATGGAAATTTCGCATGGGCTATTCCGAACGCGCATTTTCGCCTACTATGCAGGACAACGTCTGCCGGGTCAACTAGTTAAAAATAAAAATACATATAATCAAATATTTAAGTCACGTTCCAAAATTCGCATTAAAAAAAAGAATAAATACCAAAATTGACGTAAAAGTAATCGGCATGAACTCCAAAATCTGCGCAGAACCCGCGTAGATCTCAAAAGCGTACAAAGCGACATCAACGAAATCCATTTGTATATGGTTTTTACGCACCTCCCGTGCGTAAATTAAAATATCCCCGTAAAAATCGTGTAAACCCAAAGTGCACGTAAGTCTAAACCCGCGTAAAAAGCGACTCATGTGTAACGCTTCTCCACATGCGGATGGTGGAACAGTGAAGCCCTATTCCGACATGTGTGACATCTGTGTTTCGACATATGCGAAGGTGCCAACGCGCATCCGTGGGGTGACGCCTACAGAATAGTGATAGCCAAGACCAAAGGGGGCTCTTCACCCCCCGAACGGTCCCGGATAGGTTGGCGAGGAACATCAAGGTACTCTTCGCGTCCCGAGCCATAAATCCCTGGCTTCCTGCGCCGCAAGACAATATGAGTGCGGCCGAATTGGTGGCTCCGGTGACAAACGAAAGGTTACTCGCGGCGGCCAAATCCCTGGTAACGAACAAAGCTCCAGAGCCTGATGGAGTGCAATACAGCGCTCTCAAAGCAACAATCATAGCGAACCCGAACATGTTCAGGCCAGATATGCAGAGATGCCTTGATGAGTGTAGATTCCCCGAAAGATGGGACAGACAGAAATTGCTAGAGAGGATCATCATTAACAGGCTGACCCCGTACGCAGAGCGTACGGACGGCCTGTCAAGTTTGGTTTTCGTAAGGATAAGTCCACGTTGGACGCTATTAACTCGGTGGTAAAGATCGCCGAGGTAGCGATCCAACCAGAAAGGCAAGGAGTTCGATACTGTGCGTTAGTGTTGGATCGCAAGAAGCCTGGAGCTCGCTCAACATCTGGTTATCGTCAACAATCGCAAGTCGGTTCAAAATGCAGTGATTCATGTGGGTGAAGTCGCGATTACATCAAAGCGGGGTTTAGAGCTCCTAGGACAACAAACTGACCTTCGGCAGCCATGTCGACTATGCGTGCAAGAGGGCTTCGACTACTGTTGCGGCATTATCGAGGATGATGTCCAACAGTTCCAAGGTTTGTGTGCAGGCGTTGCCGTTACTATTCTTAGGTGTAGTGGCCCGTTCTGGGCGAGAGCTCTGGGGGTAACCAGTTACCTGCGGAAGCTGAAGAGCACATACCGCTTGATGTGTCTCAGCGTGATATCTGCCTACCTCACGATATCACACGGTGCAGCCAGTCGGGATGATCATCCGGGATGACAAGAAGAGGAGTCCGCGAACACATCAGGGTGACTTCAGTTGCCAGATGGCAGCGCGAGTGGGATAACTCTTCCAAAGGTAGGTGGACCCACCGGCTGAATCCTAACATATCGAGCTGGGTGAAGAGACCCCATGGGGAAGTTTACTTCCATCTGACACAATTCCCGTCAGACCATGATTGCTTCCTACAGTACCTCCACATGTTTGGGCAGGCGGAGGGCCCCGTCCGCTCTGACTGCCCAGGTGTTGACGAAACTGCAGAGCACATACTGTTCGTATGTCCTCGTTTCGACGTCGAAAGAAGAGCTATGCAAGACGTTTGCGGTCGGGACACAACCCCGGATACCCTTATTCAGAGGATGTGCCAAACGGTGGCAAAGTGGAACGCAGTTTCGACTGCAACCACTCAGATTGCCAGCTTGCAGATAATTTGGCGTGCCGAGTAGCAGTCGACAAGCATGACTAACTTGTGATTTGTTAGTTAGAGCGAAAACAGGCTGACTGCAGGGATGTGAATGAGAGGTTTGCACATGTCGAGGTAAGAGTTTCGCACCGCAGTCGCCACTTCGCAGCATGACAGAAGAGTGAGCGATACGTATGAGTATGGATTGCACAGGGTGTGCTAAAGTGAGCACCGAAATAAGTTTCAAATTGGTGTGCTAGAGCGTGGATCAGATGGCAGGGTAAACATTCCAGTACGACTCATATGGTGTGTCAGAGGGTGTGCAGGGACTTTGTCCAAGGGCTTGACGACCCCTCCCCATGGCCACTGCGAGTTAGACCGGGACCATCGTCCCTAACCCCTAATCCCAAGGCGTCAAGCGACCCGTGCCGAGGGGATGCATGGCCAGGGGGGTGAAATAATAAGCTAGGCCTTTAACGGAGCCTGTGGGGTACCTGGGCACCCTCCACAGTAATTGTCCCTTACCGCGTTATGCTGGGCTCTGGCGTGGTGGACCTCTTTTCCCGAGCAACTCGTGGGACCAAAATGGAAAACCAAGTCAATTCTTCAATTAGTGGTAGTAGTGTAGGCGACAACCCCTTCGCAAGAGGTGGGTTGTTCAGGTCTCCGCCTAGGAGGCCAGAGGCAATAGTCGGCAGCTCAGTGCGCAGCGCCAGCGTGGGTCACTCAACCTTCCTCTCGGCTATAAAAACGCCGGAAGGGGTTATTGACGGCCCATGGCTTGTGAAGGCGATGAACCGCAAACGCGATGGGCTTTCGGCCTTCGAGGTGGCGACGGAACAGCTGGACGCCATCATCGACTTTGCGTCATCGAAGCATAATATCAGCAAGGACCTCAAGAGGAGCTTGCAGAAACATCGAAAGTCGATGCTGGACGCCAAGCTGGAGAGGGCGGTCGGGACGGCCAAGTGTAAACCCTTGAAATCGGTGGAGTCGAGGTCTACCCAGACTGAGGCCCAAGGATTCGCGGACTCGGGCAAGGTCGAGTCGACCGAAGGCGTGCCAGTTAAGACGGTGGTGCCAAAGTCTACCCAGACTGAGGCTCAAGTATTTGCGGGTACGTCGGGGGTGACTACTCCAACGGAGCAGACACAAAAACGGGGGAGACAGTCTCCAGGGGATGAGCTCCCTGGTGGCCGCTCCAAAACGCGGAGGGTTACTACCCCGAACAAGGGTAGTGGGGCTGGGAAGCTGAACCCCGGTCAGGTACCTCCAAAACCGGGGGAGGAAGGACCTGGAAAGGTCCGTCCACTCAGGCAAGACAGTGGTAAGGGGTTACGGCAGGCTGAAAGTTCTCAGCCGCACCAGACCAGGGAAATAGAGGGGAATGACGCCTCCTGGACCCTGGTCAAGAACAAGAGGAAACCGAAGACGTCAAGAGCCGAAAAGAAGGCCCAGGCGAATGAGGGTAGCAAGAAGTCTAGGGTAGGCGCCAATCGCTCCAGGGGCGATGCCCTAGTCATCACGGCGGACGAGGCTAAGTACTCGGATGTTTTGAAGGCGATGAGGAGTGACGTCAAGCTCGGTGAACTCGGCGCCGACGTACGTCGAATAAGACGTACCCGGATGGGCGAGATGATACTCGAGCTGAAGCGGGGCGTCTCGCAAAAGGGCGCCGCCTACAAGAAGTTGGCGGAGGAGGTCCTAGGCGAGACGGTCAAGGTGAGGGCACTCACGACGGAGGTGAATCTAATGGTTAAAGACCTGGACGAGATCACTGAAGTCGAAGAGCTCGTCACGGCACTGCGGCGACAGTGTGAAGTGGAGACACCCACCGCAGCCGTTCGGCTACGGAAAGGTCCGGCAGGGACGCAGGTAGCATTGGTTCGGCTATCTGCAGCGGACGCCTACAAGGTAGTCAAGTTAGGGAGCGTCAAGGTGGGATGGTCGGTATGCCCTGTGCGCATATACGAGCAACCCGAAGTTTGCTTCAAGTGCCTGGAACCGGGGCACAAGCAATGGGACTGCAAAGGCCCTGACAGAAGCAATCTCTGCCGACGCTGCGGATTGGAGGGACATAAGGCACAATGCTGCACGAACCCTCCCAATTGTTTGATTTGTTCCAGCAAAGCTGTGAACAGCAAGCACCCCATGGGGGGCTCGATGTGCCCGGCGTTTAAGCGTGCTGGAAAATCAAAGTGCAGGTAAAGCAGCTGGCTTGCTCGGCCTCGCCCGAGTGTTTGGTGTGCGCAGGTTTAGAGGAAACGGCGGAACACGTGTTGTTCGTGTGCCCACGTTTTCGCGCAATGCGTGACCACATGCTTGCCACATGTGGTCTGGACACTACCCCGGACAACCTAGTTCGGAGGATGTGTAAAGACGAAGTTGGCTGGAACGCCGTTTTATCGGCTATCGCCCAAATCGTCTCGGAGCTACACAGAAGGTGGCGCATGGACTCAAGGATGGCTAGTTCAGGCGCAAATAAGAGGTGGTCCAAGGGATCGGAGTCGGCTTCATGGGTCATACCGGTGGTCATGCTCTGTGCTCGAACTCGATCCTTTTATCGAACAAGTGGCCGCGCGAAGAACAACATGGTATCGTCGCTTTCGCGGCGTCGGTCAACCAGGCGGGTTCCGAGCCCGAGGACGGAAAGGGTCCTCGTCAAGGCTGGGGCAGGCGTAGGCCTCGCGTCGGCAAGTCCCTCTGTGTGCTGGCGAATAGGCCCTATCGCAGAAAGGTCAATTTGGGGTGCACGCGGCATCATCATTCTTGATACCAGTCGTGCAGAGGGAAGCAGGCGCGAAGTCGACCCTGCCCACCTTCCGAGGACATAGGGCGTGGTAAGGCCACCTGGAAAGCCGGCAATGCGCTGGCACGATACCATGGTGTTCTTCTAAAAAGCGAGTCACGATGTTCGATGCTGCAAGGACACGCAGCTAACCTCGAGGGTGCGTCATGCACTGGCCCCCCTTTGAAGCATTACTTTCTGGTTGTACCGAAGGGACGATGGGCTTGGCGGCAATGGAAACGGTTTAGCTGGTCGGGGATGCAGCCCTGCCTCCCTCATTGGAGGTGGCCCCTAACCCAGCACTTCCTGGTCAACCCAGGATGTCTGTTGAGCAGATTCCCCCTCCATTGTTTAGGAAGAAAAAAAAAAAAAAAAAAAAAAAAAGGATTTGTTAGAGTACCCAAGTAAGCCTCATACGGGATGATCGAGTACAGTAAGTACTGCCTATCCACCAGGCAGTTCCTGGGGGAAACAATGAACGGAGCCCAAGGGAGTTTAGTCGGTATTACCTTCATTGGTCAAGTCCGACACTCCAGTACCACTTTCATGTGGTTTCTACTAAGCACGTGTGATAGATCGTGCGTAAATGCATCCTTGTAAAAATGTACACTAACAGACCGACATTTGCTCATATCGTCGAGCTGAGTCGATTAGTATATAACACTATGGGTCTAGTTCAGTTAGTTTTTCTATTCTTTCATCTACATCAACTCGCTTTGAGAAACGATTTTATTTCTTTTTTTCAATTTCAAGTTTTTTGACTTATACGTTCTACATGTTGCAGTACTCGATTTAAAAATATGAAAAAAAAAAAAAAACACGGCTTCACTTACGCAGAAGATATTTACAAAACAATTAAAAATGATCAATGTTTCTCCGGATTACGGTAGTTAAAAGCGATCCATATGTAACTCTTCTCCACTTGCAAAATAACATGATACAAAACTGTAAGTGGAAGAGCAATATTGCCTATGATCCATATTTGAATTAGCCTTAGAAAGGGTGAGGGCATCCGGTGCGTCTCGTGGACTTTTGGTAGACCCGTTCCACCATCTTGCTAAAAAGTATGCATCAATCGTCCGAAAACTAACTTGGTACCAGCTGGCAATAGTTGGCTATTGCTCAGGATGGAGATGTTTCAAATCGACTCTTCCCACCATTCGGGGACCGGAATCATAGCCGCTAATATTTAAACTCTCACATATTTTGCTCTTATGAAAGCAATTTTCCTTAACTAATTGTCAGTACGGTTTAGGGTCATTTGGCCGAATGCTGTTTGGCTGAATAGTTGAAATGTGTTTCCTTATTGAGTATGTAAAGTGAGTAGTGAATAAAGAGATTAGAGGGGGTTTGTAATGGGAAGCAAGAAGCCAGAAGTATGAGTAGTGCGAAGTTATTGATAAGAAGAAGAAGGAAGGAGGAAGAAGAAAGGACCAAGGAAGGAGAGAGAAAAAGGAAGAAAGAGAGGGAAGAAGGAAGGAATAAGGAAGATGGAAGAAGGAAGAGGGAGGAAGGAAGAAGGAGGATGGAAGACAGAGGAAGAGTGACAGAAGAGAAAAGAAGGAAGAAGGAGGAAGAAGGAGCAAAAAGAAGGAACTAGGAAGAAGGAAGAAGGAAGAGGGAAGAGGGAAGAAGGAAGAGGGAAGAAGGAAGAGGGAAGAAAGAAGGAAGTAGGAAGAGCGAAGGAAGAAGAAGCAAGAATGAAGAAGTATGAAAAAAGAAGAAAGAAGGAAGATGGAAGAAGGAAAAAGGAAGAAGAAAGAAGGATGAAGGAAGAAAAATATGTTGGAAGGAAGAAAGAAGAAAGATAGAAGAAGAAAAGAAGAAAAATAGAAAAGGGAAGAAGAATGAAGGAAGACGGATGAAGGAAGAAGGAGGAAGGAAGATAATGATGATAATGACGTGTCTGCTTCGCATATGCGAAGGAGGGTGGTGTGAGGAAACGGAGAAAGCTGGCAACGCTCACGCGGAGAACGAGTGAGCGTGTCAAAAAAGGAATTATTGCAAAACATTTGTCGTGGCGCAAAACTTTAAATTTGACTTCTGGCAGCGCTGCTGTTGGTTCTTCATTGTGAATTGTACTGCCGTCTTACGCGTAATTGTCCCATGTTACCTTTGATGAAAAAATCCAAACTCGAGTCAATTTGTCCCACCAATTTCAGAATCGATTGGATCTTGATATTTACAAATATTTTGGGTTGTTATGAGCGTAGGCAATACTATTTCAGGACATAAAACGAATCGCTACTTATTTAAACGGATTTTAGTTTCAATTATCATCAAACAACAACTTATTTTTTTCATTGGGACAAATTGACTCAAATTTGATATTTTTCATCAAAGGTAACATGGGACAATTATGCGTAGAATGGCAATGTACGACTGCCAAAAGCTTTCTATGGGATGTGGTCAATCGGAGAAACACATATTCAGCTTCAATTTGAGCGTACGCCAAGCATGTGGCGTAGAGTTGATCTGTCAACACAATATTTGTTTCGTTAGATGGAAAATGGGTTCCGTTTTAACGCATATTACGTACACTTAAGCACATTTTTTACTTCGATGGCCTTTGCGGCATCCATCGGGTAGCGGAAGAATAGAAATTTCATATAAGTGATTTTATTCTGCCAAACTTTATTTAAAATGGCAAACACACATAGTAAAACGGTCTCCAATTCCGAAAACCACATTGAATGCACTAAAATGCAAAATGCATTGCACATAAATTCTCATTGTTGAACAATTATGATTCGCTTGGTCTGTTCGTATGCCGAAATAATTAGTTTATTTATGCAATAATAACTAAATGTTTCAGATAATTTTTCATTTAACGGGTGTTCGGAGTATGAAACAGTTCGGGATTTGAGTAAAAAGGGGGATTCAGTTTGCGACAAGGAACCCATGCTTCGTTTGAACTGAACTGAAAAAGCTACCATGTAATTCAGCCATCTTATTGATGGATTATAGTTCGACTGTGATATTTGTTCCTTTCTTCTGGCTTTTTCAGTCTGAAAATTATTCAAACGGGTTCACATTTGCATTGCCCGGAGTTTCGGCCTATTTATTGTGTCTTTTTCAAGGGAAAACTAAAACATAGTGAACAATTAGGAGCACATAACAAAGCAAAAATTAACACGACTAAGACGAGTTTAGTACTCTCCATTTAATTTCATTACGTTTTGTTATCTTTGCAGATACGTATTTCGACCACAACTGTGTGGTCGTCTTCAGTGTCTCGTACTTGACCCGACTTGTCGACTCCAGAGATATCAAAACGTAGTGGAATTAAATGGAGAGTACTAAACTTGTCTTAGACGGTTGAGCTAAAAAGAGCTTAAAATATTTGTCTGTAAATTAACAATTTAACATACGCTGTCTACCGTTTTTCGCCGTGTGCTACTGACGCTACACGAGATTATGCTACAAATTATGTAGGTTAGGCGAAAACAGTATCGAAATTTTCCATATTGCCTGCCAACGCCTAGAGATGGTCGGGTTTTCAAACTCGAAACCCGACCCGAACCCGAACCCGACGGGTTCAAGTCGGGTTCGGGTTTGGAAAATTAGGACAATATCGGGTTCTGGTCGGGTACGGGTTTGTGAGATGATAAAATGTCGGGTCTGGGTCGGGTACGAGTTTGAGAAATAAAGTATTGAATATTTTTTTATTCGTTTCTGGTAATTTTGAGGCTTGTTCGTTGTTTAGGCCTATACCCTTTTGGGTGTGAAGAGAAATATAAAATATCTAGTTTGAGTTTTTCGCCAAAAAAATAAGTTCGGGTCCAGCTCGGGTTTAAGACTGCAAAAATTGTCGGGTACGGGTCGGGTTCGGGTTTGATAAGAGTTTTCATTCCGGGTTCGGGTCGGGTCCGAGTTTGAAAGGAATTTCTCTATGCTCTATTTGTACCAGAAAGCTGATTCGCCGACGCGTGGTGCATTGTTCTCTAGGAGCAGTCAGCTAAAAGGGTTTTTGCCTCATTAGTTTCCTGGCAACGGAATATCTCCACTTTTTTTAAATAACATATTTTCAATATGATTGAGATTTTCAACAATTTTAAGAAAGCATCAGTTAGTTGTATTTTTTAACCCTCATGCAGCCAACAACAAAAAAACACGTGGATGGCCGACAGGGTACCCGTGTTTCCATAAATTAATATTTTCATAATTTCAACAATTTTTACCAATTTAGATAATTTTGACAGTTTTGGAAACAGAAACTAATTACTTTTTGTCCGCTCTAAAGGTTTATAGCTTTTGTTCATGGTTATACAAGAAATTCTTGAAGTAAGGCCGAAAAGTCTACAGGCGTAACCAAAGGCCATTCAACCAATTTCAAATATGCTACATGCTCTTTGCGCTTCTTAGAATTGAAGGTATTGCTTCGGGTCATGCAAGAAATCCCTGGAGTGAGGTCTTAGTCATCCGAGAAATCTCTGGAGTAAAGCCTTAGGATCTACTCGCTTAACCAAAGGCCTATTATCCAAATTCAAATACGGTACATGCCCTTTGTGGTACTTAGCATATAATGCACAGTATGTGTTCCGAGTCATCCAAAAAATCTCTGGAGTAAGGCCTTAAGGTCTACACTCGTAACCATGGGTCAATCGACTTGTTTCAGAACAGGTACATGCCCTTTGTGCTCCTTGAAATCGAATGTGATCACTACATATGTTCTAGAACGCTGCGCTATCCAAGAAATCTCTCGGTTAAGTCCTCAGTCATACAAGAAATCCATGGAGAAAAGCTATAGGGTCTATACGCGTAACCGAAGGTCTGTCAATTGGTTTCAAAAGTGGTACATGCTCTTTGTGGTCCTTGGAAAATAATACGATCACAACATATGTACTGCGTTATCCAAGACCTTAAAGTCTACATCCGCAACCATTGGTCTATCGACTGGTTTCAAACGTGGCACATATGTTTTACGCAATCCAAGAAATCCCTCGAATACGGTCTCAATCATACAAGAAATGCTTGGAGAAAAGAATAAGGATCTATACGCGTAACCAAAAGTGGTTCAAATGGTTTCAAAAGTGTAACATGCTGTTTGTGGTCCTTAAAATAAAATGTGATCACAACATGTGTTCTGCGTTATCCTAGAAATCTCAGAAGTAAGGCCTTAGAGTCTACACGCGTAACCAGAGGTCTATCGACAGTTTTCAAAACTGATCAATGCTCTTTGTGGTCTTTACAATAAAAACTGATTTGTGCTATCCAAGAAATCTCTAGGATAAGGCCTCAGTTATATAAGAAATCCCTGGAGAAAGGCCATAAGTTCTACACGATTAAACGAAGGTGTGTCGACTTTTTTTTTATCAAAAGTGGTGCATGATTTTGTAGTCCTTAGAATAGAATGCGATCACAATATATGTTCTACGTTATCCAAGAAATCTCTGGAGTAAGTCCCTAGGGTCTACACACGTTAGAACAGAATGTAACCTTGCCATTTCTTGGGCGAATCAGAAAATAATCCCTGAACACATTCTGTTCCAAGTACCACAAGGAAAATCTTCCAGATTTGAAGCAAGCTGGTAGTTCTTCAGTTACGAGTGCAAATTTTGAACTCTTGAACATCATGGATTTCTTGATCATCCTTGAACATATGATGAAAACACATTCCATTCTAACCCAGGCAAGACGCTCAACATCTTTTAAATAACCGCTTGTTTCTTATAGATTGTATTGGATACTTTAAAAATACACCAAATCTCATGAAAGTTACTTTTCAGGTTCAGAGATACACGAGTTTTCATATTCGTTCCTTTGACGATGCCTCGCAAATGACTTCTTGGATAATCATGGAATGTTGCATGTCAGAAACAAATCAAATAAGTTGCAAAAATAGTTATTTGGTTAATTGCTGTTTGCCAAAAGGGTTATGATCGGTGGCAAAACACTTTGTGTTCTACTGAGCAGCATTTTATATTAAACAGTTCCCTGCATGTTCCCTACAAGTTGTTGTGAAAAACAAATAACTTTGTTACATATGTTGTGCCTTTGTAGGCAGATTCTCCAAGAAAATTGTTGGTTTACTGGTGTTTTAATGGTGTTGTGAATGTCCTGTCCGTTGTCTCATACTAGATGTTAAGTGGTCAGTCTGTGCGATCTCTGGTCGAAGACGGTGATTCTGTCTTTTTTCAATTGAAGTAGCAAGATCTTGCGCTTCCGTGTTACAAAACAATTCCACATATGAGGCATTGTGTCAAAACTAGACCGACCGAAACCATTCGATATACCTTTGGATACTCGTGTTGACCTTAAGGCTATACCACAGACAATCAGACATAATACATGTAACATTAGGCTATTAAGTTCATCGTCATCTTCTTCTTCTTCCGAAAATTGCCTAGACCGGCACCGGGAATCAAACCCAGCCACCCTCAGCATGGTCTTGCTTTGTAGCCGCGCGTCTTACCGCACGGCTAAGGAGTTCATCGTCATAATATATTTGAATTGTTCCGTAAATCACTGTACGATTAGATATTCTCGAGTGTGGCCTTACACCAGAAAATAAATAAATAAATAAATAAATAAACCACAAAGGACCACTTACTTCTGAAATATTTTGGGTAACGTAGAACATATGCAGTGATCAAATTCTATTCTAAGGACCGCAAAGAGCATGTGCAGCTTTTCAACCTAGTCGTCGAACCTTTGGTTAGGCGTGTAGACTTTAAGATCTTACTTCTATTTCTTGGATAATGCAGAACATATTAGTTCACATTCTATTCTACGGACCAGGAAGGGCATGTACCAATTTTGAAACAATTTGATAGACTTCTGGTTACGCATGTTGACTTTGAAGCCTCCGAATTTCTCTGCTGGTGTCATTTTCGGCAGTCACCAGTGAACCCAAGTATACAAATTCTTCTACCACCTCGATTCCGTCACCACCGATGCAAACTCGCGGTGGGTGATTCACATTGTCTTCTCTTGAACCTCTTCCTATCATGTACTTCGTCTTCGACGTGTTGATGTTTAGTCCGATCCGCTTAGCTCCCCTCTTCAGTCAAAGTTACGTGCCATAATATCTATGTCGTCGGCGAAGCCAAATAGCTGGACGGACTTATTAAAAATTGTACCACTCGTGTTAATCCCTGCTCTTCGTATTACCCCTTCCAACGCGATGTTGAGTAGCAGACACGAAAGACCATCCCCTTGCCGTAACCCTCTGCGGGTTTCGAAGGGACTCGAGAATGCCCCTGAAACTCGAACTACGCACATCACCCGATCCATCGTCGCTTTGATCAACCGTGTCAGTTTAACCGGAAAACCGTGGTCGTGCATTAGCTGCCATAGCTGGTCCCGATCGATTGTATCATATGCGGCTTTGAAGTCGATGGATAGATGATGTGTGAGCACGTTGTATTCGCGGCATTTCTGCAGTACTTGGCGAATGGCAAACACCTGGTCCATGGTGGAGCGTTCACCCATAAAACCCGCCTGATACTGCCCCACGAACTCCCTTGCAGTTGGTGCTAGACGACGGCATAAAATTTGGGAGAGTACCTTGTAGGCGGCGTTCAGCAATGTGATTGCGCGGTAGTTGCTACAATCCAGCTTATCGCCCTTTTTGTAGATGGGACACACGACACCTTCCATCCACTCCTGCGGCAAAACTTCCTCCTCCCAAATCTTGATAATGACCCAGTGCAGCGCTCTAGCCAGTACCTCACCACCGTGTTTAAATAGCTCTCCTGGTAGTTGGTCAACCCCAGGGACTTTGTTGTTCTTCAGCCGGCCAATCTCCTTCTGGATTTCCTGGAGATCCGGAGCCGGTACAATTATGTCCTGCGCGCGTTCTCCCAGGTCCATCACCATACCGCCATCTTCGTCTGCCACATCGCAATTTCACGCTCGTTCGTAAGAAGGTTCCCGTTTATGTCCTTACACATATCACACATAAAAAGAGCTTTTGCCATATTTGAATTTGGAGATAGACCTTGTGAAACGCAGGCAAACCACAAGGCGTTACTACAGGGATTGCTTGTATGATTCAGGTCTTACTCCAGAGATTTCTTGAATAATGCAGAACATATGTTGTGATCATTTTATTAGGGAAATACTGAATTGTGGGAAATTCAATTTAACACGTAAAAGAATAACATCAATATCAATAATGATGTAAATTCTGCCAAAAATATCTATATAAGATATATGTGTCACCGTTATAAATTTTTGCAATAGCTCCACCCTAATATAATCGATATAGAACCACACATAAATTAAATAATTGCTAATTCGAGACCACACATAAAGTTTATTTGGATATATATTTTATTAGTAGTTCGCGTGGAGAATGATGTATGCGCTGATATATATCATAAGTTAAATCTATGGATTTTTGCCAATAAATATGTGTGGATTTTTAGTAGTGTAGGGCATATTGAAATGCCCCCTTCCCCTAAATAATGCAAAATTGTGGGTGATAAGGGTGGCTAGAAAAAGGATTTACTTTTGTTTCAAAATTTGTGTTAATACAAAATAATATGTGTTTATATCTGCCCAAGACTGGCCCAGGAAACAAAAAGTTGTCTAATTCCACGGGGCACCCCCCAGGATTGTGTCTTTGGGTGAGAAAATCAATCTCTGAAAATTTCAGCTCAATCGCTTGTTGCATAAGCTGGCGCATTTGATTTGAAGTTTGTATGGGGATTTCATCCCAAATGTATAGGAAAATACACTTCCGTCACTCATTTGATCTGGAAATTGGTTCTGATTGCTCGATTGACCTCAGAATTACAAAAACGACAGTTGGTATGCTACAGAACAATTTCACAGAACATTGTATGATGATTAAATGAACTTTTATATAGGGTTCGGCTGGTGCGATGCGGCCAAGAAAGGCAAAAAGACACAAATCAGCTCCTAATAAATCAGCCAAAAATTATATAAAAGTTCATTTAATCATCATGCAATGTTCTGTCAAATTGTTCTGTAGCATACCAACTGCCGTTTCTGCAATTCTGAGGTCAATCGAGCAATCAGAACCAATTTCCAGATCGAATTAGTGACGGAGGTGTATTTTCCTATACATTTTGGCTGAAATCCCCATACAAACTTCAAATCAAATGCGCCAGCTTATGCAACAAGCGATTGAGCTGAAATTTTCAGAGATTGATTTTCTCACCCAAAGACACAATTCTGGGGGGTGCCCCGTGGAATTCGACAACATTTTTTTCCCCCCATAGTAATCTGGGCCAGTCTACTGCCCATAACTATCAAATCGTGATAAATTTTTAATTTCATTTTTAAGATAAATCCGCATTCTGAACAAAGAACTGATTTATGTGTCATTAGTAAACTATATGTAGAGCAATTCATCACATGAGCCAATTACTCCAAGTTTCTCAACTTTTAGAGTTCTAGATCGGCTCCTTCCGCGTGCAGTGAGTATACTCGCGTCTTACAAGCGATTGCTCCTTCGTCAAGCCTTTCAGAAACCTGGAAATAATTATAATTTTTACACCAGAATATGAAAACCCTATCTTTAAAATCTTTCACGATTAAAATTAATGAAATCAAATAAAATATAAGGTCTGATATGATTGTATAAGTTTACCCTATAGGGTAATACATACGTAATTAATTATTTAGCATGGTAACAATAAATACACTTGTTCAGCACACTCACGCGGTACACTTTACTGAACATTTCAACTAACTATTATCTAAAAATATATTACGCCTACCTCATCATACGATAACAACCAAAAACTACAGAAACATTTCACCATTCAACCTCAGTTTACGGATGATTTGTTCGTATAAACCACAAACAGCTGCCCTTCACTGACAAGCATATGATTGATGTACGTCTAGTAGATGATGATGAACGATTGCAAGCTGTCTACCAAGCGCTAGGTTTGGATTTTACTGATGGTACATTCAACAAGCAAGAGTTTGGGCATGAATGCATTTGTTTCAGAAAATCGTAAAAAAAATCCGGGAAATCCAGGAGTTATCTTGTAATCGAACAAAAAGAATTTAAAAGTTGAAACTGTCACACACAACAGCCATCATCCGGATCAATGGAGATGATTGTTGATGGTTCTATGGGAGCTAGGTCCGTTTCAGCACCTCCTATAATATTCCATTAATTCTAATTAGCAAAAACGTAATCTATCCTCGTCCGAAATAGTGTAGCGCAATATTTTAATGACATATTGTGCGGCTCTTACAGTTGTTGTTATAATCATTATCGCAGTTGATGGGTAGTTGTCCCCTTTTCCCAGCGCACGAGGCGAAACGGGTTGATGAAGAGTCATTGGCAGCAGCAACGAGAGAACCCGCTACGGTGTGGTGCAACTCTGTCTGTCTGTCAGATGGCAGTCGGAGTGATTTATGGGAGCGCTACAGCACATTTATTCCCGAGATCGTTTGTTATCATCCATCACCAGGCGACAGGAGAATGGCGTGCAGAGTGGGCCAAACAGTTTCACTTTCTCGGCTCGGGCTGGAAGTGTGTTGAGGTGGCAATTGGTGCCTCAGGAAATGCTGATTAAAATTGCTATATTTTTCCTAACAACTGCTCGATTGGGTTTGCTGAAACATTCGTCAATCAAACTAGAGGAGTCAGGGTTTTTAATTATCAGGCGTTAAATATAGTCGAAACGCTTAACCTCGTCTGCTGACGTTTGTTTTGAAACATTAATCAATCTTATTTGACGCTGCTGCCTTATGAGACGGGCACTTTCGACAACTCAAACAGCGGGATAAAAACAACAATTTCAAAACACTCTTGATAAGTTCTGACCTAAGGCATTGACCTGAACGTGAAATATTGAAGTCATTAGCATTCAACGCGCATCAGCGGGTTAGTGAGTTTTGAAGATGACCCTAGAGGCCAAGCATGGTCAAGGACGAGTGATGAGGAAGATTTCTAAAGTAATCCCAGAGTATGGAAATAGAGGTTTATGTACAATACTTTGAAAAGCACAGCTTAGTATTTTCTACATTTACTTAGAAACAAAATGGGAAGGAATTTAGCAATATGAATATTTTGAGAAATTGATAGCGCATCAGTTTGACTTTTTACAAACGGAACTCTAAATTTGTTGTAAGTTATTCAAAGTGAAAATAGCATTCATTATCACCCCTGTCTTTTCCGTTACGAGAATTCTAAAACAATTTTTTATGAGCTAAGACAGCTATAAATCAGGGATTAAAATTCTCATTTAATTTCCATTTAATATTCAGCCAATAACTCATTCCAGAAGTTAAATTATAAAATGTGCTGTATGGTGGACCTCAAGCAGTATGTTCCCATTACAATTAGTTTAAAAGTACGCTGCCCATGATCGAACTTTATAAATCGTTTGTCAATCCTTCCCGCAAACTCAGTTATTTACAGCTTACTACAGATAAGCAAGATAGTAAAGCCTATTCTACTGTTGTGAGATTAGATGCAGTAAATTGAACAATCTGAACAATTCACAGGCTTTTACAAAATGAACAAAAATGCGAGTGCGATCATGGGCAGTACGGCAATGTCTAATATTATGTCAGTATATCAGTAGGGGAAACTGAGGTAATATGCACCCCCGGGCAAAACGACCCTTTGACGTTTTTGAGGACATTTTCGGCAGTTTTTCGAGAGTATTTACAACAGGTTTGAGAAGATTTAATTTAAGAAATGTATTGGAGGAAATCACTTTCTTTCGATGGTCGAATGGTGATCTAACCAACTAAGCTAAGAAAAATCTAGCAGCTTCTTCTAGATTCAATGTGGAAGCGTTAGTTTGGGAAATAGATTGTAAGTGCTTCGATTGTGCACCCTGTGTGGAAATTCATTCAGTAGCCGTTAAGTTGTGGAAAACTACACTGGTACTTTGCAGCTTAATTGGTTGAGGCATCTGTTTAGCCAAATTCCACAGATTGCGAGTAGCGAAAAGCGAGAAACAGGTAGTGAGAATTGCGTGTGTGAAGCTAGAAGTGAGAAACGAGACATTGAAGTGGTTTGACAATGAGACGTGAGAAACGTCAAGTGTAAAGTGCGAAGTGAAAAGAAAAAAGTGAAAAATGAGAAGTTCGGAGTAAAAAGTAAGGAGTAAGAAGATAGGAAATGAGGAGTAAAATTTCTACATGAGAAGTAAGAAGTGAGATGTAAAATGTAAAATGTGGGAATGAAAAATTTAAAAAAATATTGTTTATTCTTTTTTCTTTGTTTTTGTTTCTTCTTTCTTCATACTTCCTGCTTTATTCTTCATTATTCCTTGTTAATTATTTCTCCTTCCTAATGGTTTTTTCTTCCCACATTTTTCTTCTATCGTCTTTCTTCCTTCTTCCATTTTCCTCCTTCTTTCTTCCTTCATTCTTCTTTCTTATTCTTCTTCATTCTCCATTCTTCCTTATTTCTTTTTCTTCTTCCTTTTTCTTTCAACTTCATTCTTCCCTCTTTTTTTTCCTTCTTCCTTCTCCTTCTTCCTTCTTTCATTTTCCTTCTTCATTTTTCTTTCTTCTTCCTTCTTCTTCTTCCTAATTCCTACTTCCTTCTTCCAATTTCCTTCTTCCTTCTTCCTTTTTCCATCTTCCTTTTTCCTTCTTCTTTTTTCTTAATTTTCCTTCTTCCTGTTTACTTCTTCTTTCTTCATTCTTCCTTCTTCTCTCTTACTTATTGCTTCTTTTTTGCTCCTTCTTTCTTTTTCTTTCTTCCTTTTCCGTCTTCCATCTTCTTTCTGTTTAACATCTTATTACTCACTTACACAGATACGTATTCCATCCACCACTTGTGGACATCTCGCTTAACTTTTTAAAAGGACCTAAGTAACATTTTTTCATGAATTAATTTGAATAGCGTAATCAACAGAACAACATGAAAGCTATTGTTTGCAGTATTCAAATTAATTCATGAAAAAAATGTTACTTAGGTCCTTTTGAAAAGTTAAGCGAGACATCTTCAGGACATCTTCAGTGTGTTCAGTCGATAAACAACACACAGAAGATATCCACAAGTGGTGGATGAAATACGTATCTGTGTAGACACCAAAATACGAATTAGTGGAAGTAAAAGGAAGACAACATTTTTTAAACCGTGTAACATTTTCCCCTAAGACGCTCGCAAATAATTATTAACTCTCGCTAGTCACTTCTTTCTCATCTGCTTCTGTTTTTCTCACTGCTCACTTCTAGTTTCTCACCTAGCACATCTCACTTATCACTAACCTCTTCTCACTTGCTACTACTCACACCTCACTACTCAGAACTCACTTTTCAATTTTGTTTACTCACTTCTCAATACTCACTTGTTAGTATTCGCTTCTCCATACTACATACTCACCTCGAACATCTCACTTCAGAGACTTCTTGAAGAAAAAATCAACTATTCGGTCAAACAGTATTCGGCCAAATGACCCTAAACCAAATCACGTAAGAAACCTCATAATATGAACAAGCCCTTGGCTGCTGTAATTTGATAAAGTGACGTATGCGAAATTTTGCAATATACGTGTTAACGGACTCTACTTGTCGTACTCTTTAACAGAAAAATAGAAAACCTATGTGTTGTAATTTGGCGCATACGTCCCTTTTTCAAAATACGGTAGTGGAGCAATATTGTTTTACATTCCAATCGAGTGAGTGACATCATTCAACTGTAACAGAAAACTTTAATACGAACGACGAGTTTCGTGTACAAATTTTCTATAAAATATAATTAATGGACCGCTCACCTACAATGTATTCTATAATCATCGTAAAATGTAAACACTTGCCACTTCTATCAGTATGGCATTAATACTTTAAATAAATCGCCAATTTGCCGCACTAAAGAACGAGTTTTATTAGATTGTTTCCATTACTGGGTAAAATATAAGCCCATAAAATATACTATTTTAATATAATCAACGAGGCACAGACGCGGAAACCACAAAAGTATCAAGCACAAAAAAAACATGAACGTGAATTGCCAGAGAGTCAAACGCCGCTACCACTGACTGCACTTCGTATGACTGAGGCTACGATCCGGGGGTAATCAGAACTGTACTCAATGTGCCGGAGAGGTTCACCTTTTGCCACATTGCAGACCAACGGCCGGCATGCCACAGTTGGCCGAAGGTGGACAAAAATATGAAATATGTGGTGTAATACCGGACAGGATAGCACCGGAAAGCACATGGCAGTGGAATATCACTTAGTCCTGTGGTTTTATGGGTCCGGCTGAACTAGTCCTTTTCACTTATCTGCGAAAATCATGGCTGGGGTTGGGTTACGCTGTGGACATTATTGTTTCAGTGGAGAGAAAAGAGGTTAAATTCTACGCCGAAATGCACAGATATTCGCATGGTACAGGGGTGAAACATTGTCAAGAGTAAAGATCAGTTTCATTGGACTCGTCTTATGACGGGTGAGATAAATAGAGTTTTAGATTGTTATATATTATTTGATGATTCTTGAGTTTCTTAATTCTGAATTAACATCATTTTTGACACTTACTGAAATGGACCTAATTTAATTGTCTCTGCTCTAAAATAACTCCTACTGACAGAGCCGTAGCGTGGACTCCCGGCGCCCTTGGCGAAATATGTTTTGGGCGCCCCTATTTCACTGAGAAAAAAAGTGCAATATTTGAATCTTACCCAAAAGTGAAAGTAAAAGTAAGCACCATTAATCTTGTGCTTCAAATGGCATGCAGTATTTACCAAAAGTAAGATTAAAAAGATTGAAGGTGCTTCAAATAGCATGCAGTACTCGGCGGTTTTCCCGCTAAAAAGGTTTTGAAATTTTATGACATTTTTTAGTGTTTGCGAAATAGAGGAAAATATGTAAGGAACCTTGAAGAGTTCGAAAAAACATCCAGAATAGGCTGGGAGATCATACAAAATGCTGAGGGTTCTTTACTTATGGTTCCCTACAACTCATACTGTCCATAATGCCCTAGCACTCAATTTAAGGAACCGGCGTACTTGAAAGTGAAGCACGGAGAAAAGGGGTTTGAAAATCCTGCCAAATCTTATGCACATTTCAGATGATTGCTGGGTCAAGAAAATTCAACTCTGAAATGAATCGTTTGATGTTCTAAATTGCTATCGGAGCTTATCGAATCCAGAAAAATAATATTTTAGAATAGGTCTGTCAGTGGTTTGGAGGCACTGTTGTACTTCATTGGGTCAATAATATCCAACTTTGAAGTCCAACGCCATCGGAAGCAGAAGAGCCACGTGGTGAAATGAGGCGTTTGTATTGCGGATAAATTTTGCTAATCTTCTAATAGCCTTGAGAAATAGTAACCAAAGTAGTTATTTTAATAAGTAAGTTATTTTATTCTACCCTTTGTATATTCAACAGTTTCCCATTTTTCTCATTGAACTCGTACCTACACGCCAAAAAAGCGTTCCCGAATTCGTGATTCCCGAACACTGATTCGAGAGCACCAGCCACGTTTCCCAAAACGTTCCTAAAAACGTGACTGTTGATCATGGAAACTTGACTCAAAATACACCGTGACCTTGCTATTTCACAAATTCGTTAATGCTTTTTTTGCGTGTATTAGATTATGATTTGCTAAAATCGAAATGCCACCGGGTCCAATGAAGTTTTTTTTCGAATGAAACAAGCAAATTTATCTTAAATCTTTACCTTTCCAACCCTTATTCCTACCCGGTATATGTCATTAGATCAAAAAAGCCTTTCAAAATTTGGTCAACTAACGGGTAATAGTGTCCAAAATAAAAATAATCCCATCTACAAGTTACAAATAAAAGACTCTGATACTTTTTCTTGGCCCTAATTACCAATTCCGGAAATCTCAGTGAAAGTGGCAGCGGTCAAAACTAAGACCACACCGTCGTCGGGCGTAAAAATGGGTAAAACGTAGATAAGAATGGGTCACTGTTTCAATTACTTGGAATACTTGAAGAACAGATTAAATGTATCTGAGGGCATGTAAACTAAATTATAAGAGACCTATTTGAACGATTTTGCTATTTGACCTTCAAACTGTTGAGGAGGACGCTGACCCATATGAACACCACCAGACTTATTGTCACCCACGATGACGGTACTGCAAGACCCTGTAAGTTTGAGAAATATTTTGCAAAATAGGCAGTTTACCTACAGTGTGTGCCTAGATGACAGATGCAACAATCTTCCAACGCAGTTCCAACGGACAATTTTATGGGTATTGATCAGCCAACAGCAGGCCATGACTCGAGCTCAGTGAGAGCGATGACCCATTGTCGCATCTCAGATTGTCACCCCGACGACGGTAAACAAAAATTCTTTGATTGATTTAGATTACTAAAAATATCGCCCTTTAGACTTTGCAGTCGGTTTGTCATTACTTGGCCCTGCAATTAATAAAATGGTTCTGTTTATCATGCCGCAGTTCTTGATTTCGGCGCCCCCCTGAGGGTTGCGCCCTTGGCGGGGGCCAACCTGGCCAACCACACGCTACGGCGCTGCCTACTGATTATTGTATTAAAAAAAATGTTGAATTTAACCTATAGTAGATGTAATGTCTACAAAATTTTGTTCACATACTCACATATACACACATATAGACATCACCTCAGTTCGTCGAGATTTGTAAACTATACTATGGGTCTCCGCGGCTACAAAGACAGACCATGCTGAGGGTGGCTGGATTCTATTCCCGGTTCCGGTCTAGGCAATTTTCGGATTGGAAATTGTTTCGACTTCTCTGGGCATAAAAGTATCATCGTGTTAGCCTCATGATATACGAATGCAAAAATGGTAACTTGGCTTAGAAACCACACAGTTAATAACTGTGGAAATACTTAATGAACACTAAGCTGCAATGCAGCTATGTCTTAGTGTGGGGATGTTATACCAATAAGAAGAGGAAGAACTATGGGTCTTCAAGCCTTTTATCATAAGTTTCTTCTTGGAGTTATCGTATAGCATTTACGTAAACTTTGTTTTCGAGAAAGGCAAAAATATGTTCACTAAACTTCCAGGTAGCTTGAAATGAACCGCGCATTTATAAACTGTGGAACCCCCAGACCGTGAATTTCAACCCTGTACAGTTACGTGAGAGCAAGCGGCTTGCATTTCGAGTTGCGAACTACTGTTGTCGTGCTGCTTCCGTCCGGGCTCATTGAAGATCTGTTCATTTTTCGGTCCCCATCTCCACCCAGTCTAAAAGGTCCTCTGCATGTGCGCGCGGAGCGAACGCTCATTTCGCTTTCTTCTGGCCGCTAGCCGCTTTGCTACCGCAAGCCGGGCAACCAACCGACCGGGACTTTCGTGTGAGTTCATTTTGTGCCTGCTCGGTATTGTGATTATAATTTATAAACACGCTTTCACATATTTTACCCCGTAATCTGCTAATTTATGGTCTCTTTTAAAGTCAACCTTGATGATTGCACACAGAGGATTGGTGCCCTGCGGACGAAACCTGGTTCGGGATGTACCTTTCTTTTGACTAGTGGAGAATGATATCAAAGTCGTCATCTGGTGCATAAGTTCTTCTCCTATAATAATTTAAATAGTCAAGCCATCAAATAAAAATTGTATGTTTTGGAGAAGCTAAGACATAGAAAAAATGAATATTTGTACGACTAAATTAAAACTTCACAAGTCTAAAAATAACATTTCAATAAAAAAAAATCATTTTCCTCCGAAATAAGGGCGAAACTGAGTAAAACATACAAATTCTATCTTCTTCTTCTTCATTACTTCCCCCTCTGGGACAGAGCCGCCTTGCAGCTTTTTTTTCTTTTTTTTTCCTTTTTTTTTGATGGCCCTCTAGCTTAGTGTTCATTAAGTACTTCCACAGTTATTAACTGCGAGGAATTCGTATATCATGAGGCTAACACGATGTGCTTTTATGCCCAGGGCAGTCGAGACAATTTCCAATCCGAAAATTGCCTAGACCGGCACCGGGAATCGAACTCAGCCACCCTCAGCATGGTCTTGCTTTGTAGCGTTATGCCTCATAACATCCATACTATACGAGTATTATCTATAAGTTATAAGTAAACTAGCAGCATCTTCACAAATTTCATGTTTATTGGAATTGTGTCATTATTGGAATGTACCATAATTATTAGGAACAAAATTTAACATTATCCGATAATCAATGCCATACAATCATTTTAAACTGAGATGCTTCACCTGAAAATGAAAATAGTGTCAAAATCTGTTGCAGAAACACACAAACTGCCAGTGATAAGATGTAAATTTCAATACAGCATTACGAAGCAAGGTTGTATGTATTACTATTCGAAAAACTTGCACTAGAACACTTTGTCTGTACGAAAAAGTGAAAGATGGCGCTATTCTAGGATAAGTTCTAGAGGATTGTTCTGGATCTTCCAAAGGCCACTATTATTTCTTTGATAAAAGTACGACAACACTACGACCAATACGTACAACCAATATTTGAAAAGGGCGTAACAGCTAAAATTTATTCCTTCTGATTCTTTGTCTACATATATAGCTATATATGTAGACGAAGAATCAGAAAGATTTTTTTGGCTGTTACGCCCTTTTCAAATGTTGGTCTAGTACAATTATTTTTAGAAAATTGTGCACTTCCAAGGTAATGCCATTGATTGACTTGTTTTGCGGATATTCCATTTCTTCCTGAGGATTTTTTCTGGAATATATATATATATATATATATATATATATATATATATATATATATATATATATATGGGAAATTCTACGAAAAGTTTAGGTAAAATTCGCAAATCAGCATTGTAATACTACGCTATTAAGCAAGGTAGACTACACGATGACTGGACCGATATAGGGCCTGTATTAGTTGCTGTTGGTTTTTGGAATTGAGCGGTTACAGAAAAGGTTCTTACAACTACTTGGCCTCAGATGTCAACTACTTGGCCTCGAAACCCTTGATCGGAGGTGTAAGGTGCAGCAAGCTACATGTCTAATCTAATCTAATCTAATCGAACACAAACGCAGCCAGTACAAAGAAAGCATCCTGGAAAACTATTGAGTTAGATGACGCCCAATAATTTTTCTTGTCAATATTGAGGCTCACAGCATACCAGTGGTATGACATAAACTTCAAAGCGGCCAGGCCCACTGCGTTGTGTTTGCCGCAGAGATGATTCTTCGAGATGTATCGTGTTCAAGTAGTCACTTCAACATGATACATATCACGAATCTACAGGGGTTGAAGGATGCGTGGACATACCGTACCATACGCACCGCGTTCTTTTTAAGTTCTTATTTTGGTAATTGTATATAAATAAATATGTAGTGAAATGAATAACATTATGATAAGAAATTATATCAAATTTTATATATATTTGTAGAGTACAACGTCAACTAGGAGCCGAAGTTGATTCGGGATGTACATCTCTTGTAGAAGCTGGAAATTGTAAAGAATTTATTTATTATTTAGAATGTTATTTATCAGATAGCAGTTTATGTGCCAGGAAGTCGTCTACGTAAAGGTTACATGGCAGGTTGTGAAGCTTTCCTTCCTGGGATGTTTTGTAGTGGGCTATGAAAATGTTAAATCAGTATGAAGGTACATAATACAATAATATAAATATATAAAAGCATAAAAATATGATTTTTTTAATATGAAAATAAGAAACATAAAAATATAGTGTAATAATAGAATAAAAATTGCTATATGAAAATTTAAAAAATATGATAACATGAAAATAAAAAATGAAGATACAAAAATATGAGTACATAAAAACATGAGAATATGATAATATTGCAAATGTTAAAATATAAAATGTGATATTAAAGTATTAAATTTTGAGAATATGACAAAATAAAGATCTGAAAATAAGATAATATAAAATTATTAAAACACAAAAATATAGAAGATGGAAATATGAAAGTATAAAAAATAATATAATAAAAATATAGAAATATGTAAATATGCTAATTAAATTATAACAACATGAACGTATGAAAATATAAGAAAGGCAAAAAAATTAAAATATGAATATTAAATATTTCAAACTACAATATGAAAATATGATATGAAAAAAAATACAAATATATGAAAATACAAAAGTATACAAATATGAACATATACAAGTATAAAAAATGTGAAAGCATAAAAAAAGGCATAATAATATACACATTAGTATAAAAATAGAATAAAATATAAGAGTAAGGAAAATATGATAATATAAAAATATTATAATATGAAGGTGTAATAACATGAAATTATATAAATATGAAAATACAAAAATATAAAACATAAAATATCAAATTTGAAAGTGAAATGTTAAATTTAAAGAAATATGAAACTATGATAATATTATAACATAATAATATGAAAATTTTAAGACACAAAAATAATAGAATGTAAAATATGAAATTATAAAAACATAGAAATTTAAAAATATAAAATGTAAAAATATGAAAAATAAATATAATGAAATATGAAAAATAAGTATAATAAAATATGGAAAATTAATATATTACGAATATATAAAAACACGCAAGCATGACATTGCTCCGGTATATTTCGTGGACTGGAAACTAGTGATACTCATGTTTCCTTTGAAATCTCTGTTCAGATTGCTATCAGAAATCAAGGTGGGTGTAATCCTTAATTTCAATCTGTGACAAAAATGACAAAAGCATTAGAATTACTATTCCTGGCCACGCTTGTCTGTACCGTTACTAGGGAGAGAAGGAATAAGTATCACGGAGATGGATATTGGGAAGGTATTCGTTGGGTCAGGATGTGCCTGTAGCTGGCAATGTGACCATGGTAGAACTTACCCCGTAACACACCACGAAGAGGTATCTACCCAGCATTACGGGTATAAGGTGCAGCAAGCTACATGTGTTGTCAAATTGCTCTACGCTGACATCAAACGCCTATGTCTTTTGTCGCAGCTTACTTGACCTTAGGAGGAATCCTCAAACAGCTATCTTTGTTGCAACCGAACTTTCATCGCACTCTTTATGGATTGAACCAGCCAATTTGTGCAATGATCCGCCTGTTTACTTTCGTCCCGAGTAGCACTCTTGTCACGTATCAGTTACTGTGACTCATATGTGATCAAATCCAGTTACATTGGAGTAGCTGCAACCAAATAGATCTGAACTGTGTTACTAGGGGTTGAACATATGTTTGACTTTGGTATGTCGGCATCTCAATTCGCTTACAGAATAAGAAAATTGAATATCATGTAATCTTGGCAAATTCATTAAGACTGTTTTTGTCAGATTAATTAAATTACAAGCTAATAAACAAATTCATTGTCTACCCGTTTTTAAAGGGTTATATCCGTCGTTTCTTTGACAAAGTTTCTCTGTGTATATTTCTGACAACTTTCCTAAACGTGCCATTTTGTTTCAACCAATTTTGTAAAAAAATAAAAGAAATATTCAAAAAATAATAATGTATGGAAAAGAGTTTTTCGTAATTGATATGCGGACGCAGAATATTCTCTGTTCTGTTCTCGTAAATCATGCGCATGGCCTCTAAGGGCCTGTGTGAGTTGCTATTGATTTTGTATTGAACCCATGAGACATGGAAGATCAATTGGTCTGATATCAAGAATGATTTGGAGAACTTAGAACATCCGGTTAAGACACATCTAGATCGTAAATCATGCGCATGGCCTCTTAGGGCATGTATGGACACCATGGGTTATTATTGTATCAAGCCCATTTGACTTGGTAGACCAATTCGTCTGAGCTCGTGAATGATTTGGAGAACTTAAAACATCTGGTTTGGACTTATCAAAATCGTAAATCATGAAAATGGGTTCTTAGAGCCTGTATAGACACCAGGGGGTTGCTATTTGCTTTGTATTATGCCCAGTTGACATGGTAGATTAATTTGTCTGAACTTCAGAGTGATTTGGAGAACTTGGAATAACCGGTTTGGACATATCTAGATCGCAAATCATGCACATGACCTCTAGGGCCTGTATTAGTTGCTATTGGCTTTGTATTGAGCCCAGTTGACTTGGTAGATCAATTGGTCTGAACTACCGACTGACTTGGAGATCATGGAACATGCGTTTTGCACATATCTATATCGTAAACTATGCACATGGTATCTAAGGGCATGTAACACAAAATATTGGAGTAAATATTGAGGGAAATCAGAAAAGTTTGATATTCTTTTCAATATTTCCCCTCATCTCTCCCCGCAGTTTTCCCACAGAAATCGATGACGGTTAAGTGTATGCATGTTTTATGCGTTATCCCGTATTTGATTCGTATTAGTTCAAGTAGCCATGCCGGCTAATCAGTGAAAATATTGAAGAAAAGTTTGATGAAAAGTTTGATGAAAAGTTTGACGCGAAAAGTATTTTCAATATATCTCTCGTCTGGGGTCTGCTTAAAAGTGGCCAACTGACGATCCTTCCTCCGACGATCCCGGGTAGAAGAAAATAGCGAATGAATAACAAATTTTACCATTAATCAAATCAAATTTTACCATTAATATATGAATAACAGAATAGCGAAATCTGATGTTTGTTTATGTAATATAGTTCCTAATATAGTTTATGTATAGTTCTTCACTTTGTTCGTTCGATGAGTTGGTGTTACGATACTCGATCGTTGGTTTCAGCATTCTGGATAGCACCTCGTTGTTTCTCCTGATCGTTGTATTTGGTAAACATCGGTTCAGTGTTCTAAGCAGCAATAAAATAAAAAACCCAGATTAATCCACCTAGCGGTGATGGTGCCTTTCTCGTTTTTTTTTTTCGAGTGAGTAATTTCTACGCACTTTTGGTGAAAAAAAAAGTATTTTGGCCATCACTTCTGAGCCCATAGTCCGATCCAGCCAATTTTCAACAGAAAACAACGGGACCGTATTCTGCATCGAATGCAACTTGCTGCGAGCAAATCCGTTAAAGATAAGTGTCTGAAAAATGAGTGAGAATTTTGTATGTGTTTCTTATGTAAAAAATGAATTTTGGCCATTACACAGTCTTCACGAAAACATGAACCGCGTTTAAACAAGTGCAGTTTTCCCGTGTGCAAGTTCGCACTCAAACATGCATACTAGATCCAAACCGAGTTCATCATAAACCGAACCAAAATCGCACCCGGTTTGAACACGAGTGTGCGCCCAAGTTCAAACACACGGGTTTGAACATGGAAGTTTAAACATCAGTTTACACACAGCATGCTGTTCATCTGTTCATATTGGTCAAGTGGTTTCTCTTCTTGAGTAGCGGTGATGGCCTAGTGGAAACTCGTTTGACGTTCACTCAGGGCACTAGTGTTTGAATCCTTTTCTTTGCATTTTTTTAGAAATGGCATATGAATAGTTTAAGTTTTATAAATGTCACTTTTTAGCCCTTATAAGGTGGTGAAATAACTGAATAAGATACTTAAACGTCTACCCACAGTTTGCGCTTGGTCCGATATCTCAATATCACAAAATTTTTTATTCAACATTTTGCATAAAATCTTCAGATATTATTTTCAATGCTCATAACAACCGAATATTAAGTAAGTAGAAAAAAATATCAAAGTAAGTAGAATAAACGTGTCAGAAAAATCTTATCCCAAAATTTTAGAAATATGAACTAATCAGTTTTTTGGTGGTTCCTTAATCCCTTAATCCTAAGAAGAATTGCTTTCAGAACCTCGAAAATAGAACAAAAAGTTCCGCCCAGAGCAGATTCGAACCTAAGACGTCATGAATGAAAGGCCTGAATCAAGACCTCACCTCTATAAACGCTTCGTTATGCAAGTGCAACAAATGTGCACAACATGTTTCAATTTTTCAATCATACCTTCATTGAAGTTTGTTTAACTTCTCTTATTCAAGATATGAATAACAAGGCTGGGAATCGTGAGGAATCAACAATAGTTTCCCTTGCAACCCGTTTATTTACCCAAGCGTATCATTCTCGTGTGCAAGCGCACATGTTTGAACCCAAGTTTAAACTCGATGTTTGAACATTGTACATTGCGCCTGGGTGTATCGGAGTTCAGGTTCGTGTTCAGATTGCTATGTGCAAGTTCGAACATAGCAAGCAATGTTTGATTAGGTGCAAAAACTTACGTGAACATCTCACACATGTTGCACCTTGAAGACTGCCATTACATCGAAACCTATACTCCGACCTGTCCAATTTTCAATACGCAACAATTGGACAAGATTCTACGTCGAATGAATCTTGTTGCGAGTAAATCAGCTAAAAGTAAGTGAGTGAGGAATTTTCTTATGAAAAAATATATTTTGGCCATAATTCCGAAGCCCATAGTCCGATTGGTCCAATTTTCAATACGAAACAATGGGACAAGATTCGAATGCGTCGAATACAACTTGTTGCGAGCAAATCGGTTAAAGATAAGTGCCTGAAAAATAAGTGAATTTTTTTTGCGCACACACATATACACACACACACACACACGCACACACAGCAAGCACCCCCTGGGGGGGGCGATGTGCTCGGCGTTTAGTGCAGTGCAGTGCAGGTAACGCAGCTGGCTTGCTCCGCCTGGCCCGAGTGTTTGGTGTTCGCAGGTTTAGAGGAAACGGCGGAACACGTGTTGTTCGTGTGCTCACGTTTTCGCGCAATGCGTGACCACATGCTTGCCACATGTGGTCTGGACACTACCCCGGATAACCTAGTTCGGAGGATGTGTAAAGATGAAGTTGGCTGGAACGCCGTTTTATCGGCTATCGCGCAAATCGTCTCGGAGCTACACAGAAGGTGGCGCGTGCCTCAAGGATGGCTAGTTCAGGCGCAAATAAGAGGTGGTCCAAGGGATCGGAGTCGGCTTCATGGGTCATACCGGTGGTCATGCTCTGTGTTCGAACTCGATCCTTTTATCGAACAAGTGGCCGCGCGAAGAACAACATGATATCGTCGCTTTCGCGGCGTCGGTCAACCGGGCGGGTTCCGAGCCCGAGGATGGAAAGGGGTCCTCGTCAAGGCTGGGGCAGGCGTAGGCACCGCGTCGGCAAGTCCCTCTGTGTGCTGGCGAATAGGCCCTATCGCAGAAAGGTCAATTTGGGGTACACGCGGCATCATCATTCTTGATACCAGTAGTGCAGAGGGAAGCAGGCGCGAAGTCGACCCTTCCCACCTTCCGAGGACATAGGGCATGGTAAGGCCACCTGGAAAGCCGGCAATGCGCTGGCACGATACCATGGTGTTCTTCTAAAAAAGCGAGTCACGAAGTTCGCAGCTAACCTCGAGGGTGCGTTGTGCACTGGCCTCCCTTTGAAGCATTACTCTCTGGTTGTACCGAAGGGACTATGGGCTTGGTGGCAATGGAAACGGTTTAGCGGGTCGGGGATGTAGTGCTGCCTCCCTCGTTTGCTATTGGAGGTGATCCCTAACCCCGCACTTCCTGGACAACCCAGGATGTCTGTTGAGCAGATTCCCCCTCCATTGCTTAGGAAGAAAAAAAATACACAGACATCACCTCAATTCGTCGAGCTGAGTCGACCGGTATATAACACTGTCTCCGGGACTCGTTTAAAAAGTTCGTTTTTGGAGCGAAAATATAGCCTTTACGTATACTTTGTATACGAGAAAGGCAAAAATGAATTTTGGCCATAACTTCGAAACCCATAGTCCGATAGGGCCAATTTTCAATACGAAGCAATTGGACAATATTCTACGTCGAATGACGAGAAAATCCGTTAAAGATAAGTGCCTGAAAAATGAGTGAGAATTTTGTACGTAAAAATATTATGTAAAAAATGAATTTTGGCCATAACTTTGAAACCCATAGTCCGATTGGGCCAATTTTCAATACGAAACAATTGGACAATATTCTACGTCGAATGAAACTTGTTGCGAGTAAATCAGCTAAGAGTAAGTGCCTAAAAAGTGAGTGAGAATTTTTCTTATAAAAAATATATTTTGGCCATAATATCGAAGCCCATAGTCCGATTCGGCCAATTTTTAATACGAAACAATGGGACAAGATTCCGCGTCGAATGCAACTTGTTGCGAGCAAATCGGTTAATGATAAGTGCCTGAAAAATGAGTGAGATTATTTTGCGCACACACATACACACACACATACACACACATACACACAGACATCACTTCAATTCGTCGAGCTGAATCGATCGGTATATAACACTATGGGTCTCCGGGACTCCTATAAAAAGTTCGTTTTTGGAGCGAACATATAGCCTTTACGTATACTTTGTATACGAGAAAGGCAAAAAAGGAAGTGCAGATGTACGTAACTAGTTTGAGCAGTGCAGAGTTGAGTCCTCGTCATCAGCCGCACATGAAAAACAAAGACCAGTTAGATCACTCGAGACAAGGAATGATATTGGAAAGATAATTATCGTTTCAATGACGGAATATGCCTCGAGCGAGTATTGTACTGCTCTAATGATTGTGGGTTGAAGCAACAGGTTGTTCAGGGCCATCATCGGGTATTGGCAACAAGACAATTCTTGACACAGGTCTGACAATGTTTTCGGGAAAGGCTGTCTTCAGCGTCACGACTCGAATGATGCCGTCCTGGATGCGTATTCGTGATTCGGGCCAGAGGTAATTTCGCTGGCGGAAGGGCGTCATCTTTAACGACTACAAGTCCTCCGGGTTTGATGTTGGTTGATGGCTTGCAGTTTTTGTTGGCACGCGCTTGTAGTTGTTGGAGGTATTCTGGATACCAACGAGCCCAGATTCGTTGGAAGTGTTTCTGGGTTTGTTCCCAGTGGTTCAGCCGATTGTCTGGAACTTCATTCAAAGGCAACGCAGGAACAGCTTGCATATTGGTTCCGACCAAAAAGTGGCCGGGAGTCAGCGCCTCCAGATCAGACGGGTCGGATGACATCGGTACTAGTGGACGAGAATTGAGGCACATTTCTACCTTAGCTTACAAAGTGAGCATGTCTTCGTATGGTAGGTTGGTGCCACCAATTCGTTCAGTAGGTGCAGTTTTTCATACTTCACGAGGTGGGATGAACTTCCAACGTATTTTGTTGTTGGCGCACCAGTTGAAAATGTTGTTACGTTCTGTTTCTTCTACCTTCAGCATCTGAAACACACGATGAAGTACATGTGATGCACCCTTGAACGCAGTTGCGTTATCTGAATGGATTTCTTGTGGCTTTCCTCGGCGAGCAATTATGTGCCGAAGGGTGGCAAGAAATGCAGCGGTTGAAAGGTCACTCACCAAATCTATATGCACCGGTGTTGAAAAACACACAAAAATAACCACGTAAACTTTTGTTGGGCCGCGACTCCGGACAGGTGATTTAGCAAAAAAAAAAGATCCACAATAATCAATTCCGCATACAGAGAATGGACGCGTCGGTGTAACGCTCGATGTTGGCAAGTCGGCGGTACTTTGATAACTGCGGAAACATGTGATGCATTGATGGTACATTCGCCTGAGCAAGTTTCTTCCAGCAATGATCCAATATTTTTGACGGAGGCTAGCAATCATTAATTGCGGACCAGCATGCAGAAATTTACAATGGTAGTGGTTTGCTAGCATACTAGAAAACGGATGTTTCGTACTGAGAACGATGGGGTGCTCCATTGATGCATTAAGATCGGCGTTATGCAGACACCCTCCGACGCGAATTAGTCCGTACTCGTCTAGGTGTGGTGTCAAATGCTTCAATGCACTCAATTTGAAAACCGATTCATCGCTTGTAAGATCGTTGTATTCTTGATGAAAACTTTCACGTTGAGCCAATCGACATAATAGTTGATCCACGGATTGAAGTTCATCGGTGCTTAGTGGAGGAATATGCTCTACGGTGGACTTTAATTCCACTTGCCTTGCAGTTGATTTATGGAAAGATCTCGCAACCTTTGGATGTAACTGGAATGCGATGTAACGTCGAAATTTAAGGAATTGCGAGCAGCTCAAAAACAAATCATTGTGGAACGTGAGTTGTGCGGATGTCATGCCTACTAAAAGAAGTTTCCGAACTTCCTGTGATGCTTCTGGTGTATATTCTTCGGGAAGTGCCCCGATAGGCCACGTTTCAGGTTCAAATTGCAGCCAAGCAGGTCCAGTCCACAATCTCTGACAGTTTAAAAGTTCTAGTGATGTCAATCCTCTTGATCTATCATCCACCGGATCGTCGACACCGTCCTATCCTACGACTCAATTCGGATGGGAATATGGCACTAATATCATTCTTCATCGGATTGACCGACAAATCACTCTGCGGAATAACGGTGCACAAACTAAGCTTTTCTTGCCACCAACAGCGTCTTTCTGCCTTTTTCTCTAGTGGCATTTCGCAACCGATTCAGTGAACGAACGCGAAAAACGAATACGAGGTTCTCCTTCCCATCGCGAACGCGAACGTGAAAATCCTTCCCGTCGCGGACGAAATCTTTCCCGGAACGCGCGAATCGGTGCGAAACTGATAGTCACTGTCCACCACTAAAGAGGCTGCACTCATAACAAAGAGATGAAGTGTCAAAATTGGAACAGCGCATTTGTTGTCAAATCGGTTGTTCCAATCGAGCACAAGGTTGTTAAAGGTAGGAGTATTGCGTCTCTTTGTTTTTAATCCAGGCTCGTTATCCACCACCACAGAAGAGCTTTCTTAGCACAAGTTTCCTCAAATGTTAAGAGGTACTAGAACCACCAAAGCCACACAAACTCTTCTGCATCGTTTTGCGCTCAAATTTGCGAAAAATGTTCACCACCAAGCCAATCTATCCCACTTCTTCTTTCTTCTTCAGCGCCCGACAGAATCGGTATCACAGAGATGGCGATTATAGCACTGACCAACAAAAGCGTAACTCTATGATGGCGAACTATCTTCAACTCGCGCAAAAAGCCGATATAGATTACCACGACACCAACTTGCCTATGAACGGAATATTCATCGATCCAGTTCGTAGGACCATTAAATGATGAGGCCGTAGCAGGACTTGGTTACCGCATTCGAAGGTCATTTTCTTTGCCGCAATGGCAGTCAAAGAGCCAGCAGTAGTGGCTGACTTAGATCCACTTCTTGGTTTTCCCACCGTTTCACTGGGGTTCGCGAATGGATTTCCCTTTTAGATCACTTGGCCAAACACACGAACTTTCTCACCTTGGCCACAAGTTGCGGATAAGTACAAGTAACCCTTGAAAGATATTTCTTCCAAGTAGTGCGGAGTGAAATTCACTGTTCAAATAACATCGCACGCGAGCTTAACTTTCGGAATGACTGTAGTCTTACGTTTTTATTAGGCACCGAGACTTTGGATATAACTAACTTGAAATGAACCGTAGCACGATAGATGTGCCCATGCGGGTTACATACACACTGATGGATCAGCCGAAGTGGCGATTTAATTCTCTCCCGTTATCTAATAAGCTATTATCGCGAGATCATGAGTGGACAGTGGACATATCATATACATCTCCTACAATAGGAATAACAAAATCTTATATCACAGCAAAATCTGTTATTATTATGTTATTTGTTTGTTATTCACCTCTACCCGAGATTACAGGATGTAGGTGTAGCCGATCAACAATCTGAGGATCAGTTTTGGAAAATTTATGAACTGACGATTATTTTGGGTATATAAAAATATGAATTTTGTTAATAAATGCCTAGGATATTGCTATAAGTCAAATCCGGGTCAATATGACCCGATCACCGTAAGTGTGAGTTTTTTTAGCATTGTAGAAAAGTTAGGCATATCTTAGAACAAAACAAATCTTACGATTACAACGATTCCACATATTTCTTAACTTATTTTTACACTATTTGCTCGCATTTGTTCAATTCATTATGCAATTATTAAAATCATTTACTTCATGTACATTCGGTACAAAGGTCTGTCAAATTATCGACAAAAACATAAAAATCAACTATAAACATCAAGAAAACAAGTCGAATCGGACCGAAAGTGAATAGATAAATAATATTTTTTTTCTCAACTATGTTCGTGCCTTCGGTTGCGCCTTGTAAAAACCTCGCCGCCATCGCTTCCATCGCGAGTGAAGCTCGTTTGTTGAATTTATTTATTTATTAATTTTATTTGCGTTATTTATGGTATGTTGCCCCTCCGATCGCGGCTCGAAATTGCACGTTCCATGTCATTTTCAGCATTTAATGAATGTCTTCCTTTCGGCGTGATCGCTGCGCTCAATCCAAACAAAGATATCATCACTCTTTACAGTCAATTGAGAAACGGTTTCTCACATTTTGCGCTTGCACCGGGAAATATGATTGAATTATTGAACCGCTCCCTCTATAAATGGACTCGACGGAGCAGTACGTCGTTGAATGTCAACCGACTTAATTGGCCTGACAAACGGAGTCAAGGTGGCGTACCGCGGCGACCTCACAATATCTCCGCGTCTCATGATTTATTGCTCGTGACCGAATACTGTCAGCGATTAGTGTTCGATTGGACGTTAATTCTTCGACTCCGACATCATCAACACGTCAATTAATCCGCGCGCTCTGAGTCGAACCGAAGCCAAAGACTTAATCGAGCGCAACACTCACCTCCTCGCCCGTAGTGAGGATAGCGGAGGAATAAGTCGAAAAGACACTGAGTCGGCTCAAGTCATTAATTACACGCGAATCCGATTGCAAGCAAGTGAACCGAAATGCCTCTCCTTTTGCAGACGCAAATCCCTTGAGCAGAGGTTCTCAAGCTTGGCTTCGGTACTTAAAAAGATTTATAAACAGAATGATACATGTTTTTGAGTACCGAAGATTGCTTTGATTCGTTCTATTCTGAATTTACTTTCTCTCTGATTAGAAAAGTTTTGGTGTATTCCAGTTCTAGTTAACTCTCGGCATCGACATTATTTGAGTTTGTCCTAGCTTTTGATTTGAAAACTGTTCTCATCCAAATGCAAACACTTTTTTATCGTATACCTATATTAATTCTCTGGAAAAGTGATTTGATGTTCTCCAGGTCTAGTTAACTCTCGGCATCGACATCATTCGAGTTTTTTCCTATGTTGCCATTGTACCTATCTTTTGATTTGATAACTTTTCTTATAAAAATGCAAACCCTTTTTTGTCGTAGACATATAATTTTCTGGAAAAGTGATCCCCCTTGAGCAACGTTGAGAAACACTTGATTTGTACAACATGTTAAGACATTGAGAATCATTAGTAGTTGAGAATCAAAGCACAGCAATTTAGATCGTCTACATTGCATTCATGTACCGTACTTTTGAAATTGAAACGAAAAAATGGTTTCCATTCCAATAAACGATCATTTTCTTGGTAAAAACAACCAAATGATGCACCTAGTGGTGAAGGTATCTTTTTTGGGCATAGTAATAACACACATTCGAAAGGCGAAAATAGACTAAATTAAATACTCCGTTGTATGCAACTTGGATAATGCTAATTATCGAAAAAAAAACTATCCAAAATTTTAAATACGTGAAACCAAAAATCATTTTTCAAAGTTTCAAATGAAAACTATGAGAACCACAGGTAAACCTCCTTAAAAAATCGCACCTACATTTGTTCAACTCGTGGCTCGAGTCTCGAACGACGCAGTGTAGCACGTAGGAGCACGGCGAACGTTCGATTGAAAATCTAGCAATTTATGGGTCGTATATATGCGCGCTGATTATGAATATAAAATTTATTTAATCCTCTTAGTGCCTATAAAGACGTTTCTAATGGGCCATAATTTAGTGGCGGCCAGATTTGATCTCCCTTTTTGTGGGATCTCAGGCGGACAGAAACGGACATAGTCTCAAGACTGCTAATTTGTGTCAATAACATTTTGTACCAGAAAACATAATGAGGGTGCTTTGGAATCCCTTTCCACTTAAGGCAGTGTCGGCTCAGTTTACGGAAAATTGGTTGGGGATGATTCGTTGATTAATGGAGCCCAGTAGTTATTGGTTGGGGTTTCCGGACTTAAATCATTGTGCCTTGATGCAGGAAAGAGGTTGAAATAATTTTGTGGTGACTTATTCATTAGATGAAACGTAGAAGCACGGTTCCAAAGCTAGAAACATTGTATCAACTGCTGTAAATGTTCCAAACATAATCGGTGCAACTGTGAGAATTTCAACTTTTCAACAACAAGCATTGAATTAACACAGCCTACCGATTGGTCACCATTCAGTTAAACAAGTTATAGTTATCTCAATTGATTTTCCCTTTTGCGTCCCGTTTTGCTTGGTTGCATTGCGGTAAGATACCCACATTCTATCATTCGATTGCGCGCGAAATTACCAGCAGTAAACGACCCACGCGTTGTCGACGGCATGTTGAAGAATGTGGAAAAGACTGCGAGTGCCATTTTTGGTGCGGTACCTCTCTGGAACTCGAAGCAACTGCTGCGGTATCCACATAAATGCACACGAACAATTATAATCATCTGCCAACGCAGAAAGTGGCAAGCTCGATTGAAATATCGATTGCTTCCAGGCATGGATACCTGGGCTAATAAATGACTGCTGCAAGTGCAATATCTGATAGAGTGGGTGCAAAAGCATGAAATGTAGTAAATCATAAGCTCGAGCAATTCCGTTTGAGGAAGACCGACGTGGATTAATATTAGTCGAATATGAAAAGATAACAGAAAAGACTCCTATATAATCCGCTGTGTTCAGCAGGAACATCTACTATAGTCCAATGAAAAAAAGCAAACAAACTACTAGAAACAAGAAAATTTAAATAGGCAAATAATCCACCAGGTTGGATTAGTGCCTTTCGTGTGAAATATGAGAAGTAATAAGAATAACACATTGCAACAAATGCCATTTGGCCGAATGCCACTAGGCCGAAAGTTGTTTGGCCGAATATGGCCGAACAGACCATTAGGCTGAAAGTCATTTGGCCGAAAGGGTCGTTCGGCCGAACAGACTATTAGATCGAAAGGGTCATTTGACCGAAATGGTCTTTTGACCGAAAGGGTCGTTTGGCCGAAAGAGTCATTTGGCCCAAGGGGTCATTAGGCCGAAAGGGTCATTTGGCCGAAAGAGTCATTTGGCCGAAAGGGTCATTTGGCCGAAAGGTTCATTTGGCCGAAAGGGTCATTTGGCTGAAAGGGTCATTTGGCCGAATAGGACATTTGACCGAATTGTTCATTTGAAAAGGGAGAAATTAGAAGTGAGAAGAGAGACGTCTCAATTCTCGTTCCTCATTTGTCACTGTAAAAAGTGAGAAGCGTGAAGGGAGTAGTGACACGTCTCACTACCCACTTCGCACTACTGACTTTTCACAGTGAGAAGTGAGAAATGAGGAGTGAGAAGTGAGACGTCTCACTACTTACTTCGCGTTTCTCACTTTTTACAGCGAGAAGAGATAAATGAGAAGTGAGTAGTGAGACGTCTCACTATTCACCTCGCGCTTCTCATTTTCTACAGTGAGAAAAGAAAATAAAGAGTGAGAAGTGAGATTTCTCACTACTCATTTCTCGTTTCTCACTTTTTACAGTGAGTAGTGAGAAATGAGAAATGAGTAGTGAGACATCTAACTTCTCACTCCTAATTTCTCACTTTTCAAATTACCTATTCGGTCGAATTCCCTATTCGCCCAAATATCTTGGGTCTGTTCACAAATTACGTAACGCAAAAATCCGAGTTTTTAACCCGTCCCTCCCCCTCGTAACAAAAAGTAACATTTTTGGTACCCCCTCCCTCCCCCATATAACGCGTAACTGTGAAAATTTTAAGGGCAAATTTTTATCCTTTTCTGAAGCATTTGGGTTTTGGTATTTTTTGAACACTGTTAGAATAGAGACGGCATATGATCAAAAATCAAAGATATCAAGAATGCGGATAGTAGAAACGAAAATAGAATTTGCGATCATAAACATTTACATAGTTTTGCGGAACTGTGGTGTCGAGAAATACAATATTCGCTTGGTATTTTTTACGCATATCAGCATGCTTGATTTCGATAATGAGTAATATACGATAACGATAAAAAGCAATTACTTCAATCAGTAATTTAAAAAAAGACATTCAAATACATTTTTATTTGCGTTATGCGTAACATTTGGTAGTACCTACCTCCCCCCCTACCTTTTAGTGTAACAAAGTATAACGCAAGTTGGATCTCCCCCTCCCCCCAGAAGCGTTACGTAATTTGTGAAAAGACCCTTATTCGGACAAATGTCCTATTCTGCTGATTCGGCAGTGCCGAATGTGCTATTCTGCTAAATGTCCTATTTGGCCAAATGACCTTATCGACCAAATGACCCTTTCTGCCAAATGACTCATTCGGCCAAATGATCCCGCCAGATGGGTTTCGGCCAGATGAGTTTTGGCCTAATGGTTTGTTCGGCCTAGTGGCATTCAGCCAAATGGCTTTCGGCCGAATGAGTTTCGGTCAAACGAGCTTTCCTCATTCCTAGTTATTATTTCGCAAATGTTGCTTTAACAATGATTTTGAAACGCGAGAAACTATGTAGGGTATTTTTAATAAATATAAAATAATGTTAGAGGTTGTTCCGTCTTAACCTATCATAAGGCGAGTTAGTACTATTTCATTTATTTTTGACGTAGGACTTACGCCTTTCTTTACTATACTGGGTATAATTTAGATTTTTGGAAATCGAGAGCGTTACGCTGAAAGGGAAGATTTCAAACGATACTAGCGCCTTTATGTTTCGATGGATTTTTAAGATTTATATATCAATCGACTCGGACACTCTCCAGCAATTTGCCTATTTCACTGAAACTTAAGATTATTAACGATAAGCTATTGAAAATTTAAATTCTTGTCAAAGCCAGCAAAAATTTCATATGTAGCCAATCCCGTGCATTCCTAACACGGACATCAGAATGCGGTATATCGCGGGCCTTCGGGTCCACCGCAAAATTTTCTTTGTGTATAAAAGAAGCAGTGCCTGCCGTGTGCAAGTCTTTAGGGATGAATGCCCTCTTGGGTTAATATCCCTCAAAAAAACAAACCAGAACCAACTTGTGTGCGAGTCATTACAATGTGTGACAGCAGCGCGTACTGACGTGTCTTTTGCTCGCGCATTTTTCGTTTCGTTCGTTCGTTCGCTATGTTTACCTACATAGCATGCAGTCGCCAGCGCCAGTCGCATCGCTCGGAGTTCTCAGCTAGAGGCCTATGATGGCTAAGGCAGCGAGGGCAGCGATGGTGGATGAAGAAGAATAACATTAGAGGGATTTGGTCTGCTCATCCACGAAAAGTGATTGGTTTCATAATCCACATGATCCCGGGATGGATACGAGTCATGGCATATGACGGACCATATGATAAGTTGTGCTTGGTACTAAACGACACGTGCATTGAAACATTAAAAACATTAAAACATGGTTATACTATAAAAGTTCTGATTCCCCAGCAAAAAAAAATTAACTGCTCTGATGAAAATAAAAAAATGATTGAAATTATTATTTTTATTTATTGGCAGAAAGCATAAGCAATCAAAGATGCACAATCACCAATAGTGTTAATATCCATTTTAGATTAGAAAATTTCGCTGTATTACATGTAAATGTTTTGAAAACGCAAAAAATAATTTTCAGAAGAATTTTTTAATTAACATTTTCTTATTCTTTGTTTCTAAGAAATTATATCATTAAGCTTGACGTAGACTCGGAGTTTGGAATCAAAACATTCAATAATTTTTCGTTGACGTATTAGCAGTACCTTCTCTATTTTAGTAGGGTTACTGCTCCTTGACTTGTTTCTTATTGTTGTGATTTCTTTCAGCAGTAAGCTCGCATGTTAGCAAAAAGAAGCAACGAAATTGGTGCTGTACTTCTTTGTTTGGAAAACGGGACAGTTCTCCTAAAGTAGCACATTTTACCCAAGTCTGAACATTTTTAATTTGAATTTTTAAACTTCAAATACTATCATCAATAAAAAATCTATAAATGCCCTACATTTGCTTGAGTAAATAAGGACTTAATAGTTAGAAACCAAGAAATTCTAATTATGTATATAATTATAAGTTTTTATTTCCAGAAGTTTTGAATAAACAAATTGTTAATAATTCTCTACACAGCATGGAAGTTGTCGTTTCCAATATCAATACCTATAATCAAACTCCATAGATCCAAAAACTAGAAGTTAAATGTAAATACGTTACAGTTATACGAGTACTACGTCTATTCGCGGTTATGTTAAAAACATTACCCATTGCTCGTTTTATTACTTTGATACATTACAGATACGTATTCAGACGTAAACAGTATGGTAGTACCAACTTGCCCAAAATGCTTTTAGTAACAAATATTGAAAACGAATTTTTCAGTAAACGAATCATTATTTCACTAACTCTTTAGCACATTTACGGGCTCGTTCAAGATTTTGTGACAGTGCATATACCAGGTATACAAAAAATCATGACAAAGTAGGGAGAGGGGTCTAGAAATCTCAAAAAGTAGTGAACGTCATATTGAAATCGCTCATACACCCAACCGGTGATTGTTAGGTTTTCTAACAATTCTGTATAAGAACCTACCAATTTCTTATACAAATATTGTATGAGACCTTAGAATTTTGCAAACTTTTCTTACAATATTTGCTTGTGAGCTTACATTTTTTTTTGTATAAGAATCTAACAATTTCGCATATCTCCAGTTGCTGTTATTTTCAAATGCGAAGACGAATCGCTTCGAATCTGGTTAACAACTTGCATCTTAGCATGCTTTAGATGCAAATTATCAACAAGATGTGAAGCGATTCGTCTTTGCATTTGAAAATAGAGGTTCAATTAGAGTAGCATCGTCTAGAGCATAACTTCCCAAAGTTGGCGGGTCGCTTCCATAAGATTTAAAATGGCCGGGGGGTCGCAATCCACCACTTTGGGTAACTTTGGTCTAGAGCAGACTACAAGAAATTTGTAGTAAACACTTCTTTTTATTTATACTGAATTAGTTGTTTATGGTATGTTGGAAATGTATAGTTTAGTAAAATCTGTGTTATTCATACGAAGTTTTTTCTGACGACAACAAAATTGAAATTGCATTAAACTGCTTTGTTGAATTCAGTTATTAAGCGATATTGCAAATTAAGCTGCACTTTTATTGCTTTCTAGCTGGTTAAATAAAATTCATTTAAATTTTATCTATTGAAAGATATACTCGAATAGCCGTGCTCTAAAACTCTATGGAAGCATAAATAATTTGCGTCCTAAAAACTTTGTATCGTTTTCAGGCATCATTTGATTGAATTATTATCGTAACTTTTATTTTACGGCTTCGAAATCATGTTCGACCGTGCAACGGAATCTCCGGCGGTGTTGTTCATAGTTGTTGTTAATCATCCATACGCCACTAATTGACTGCAATCATTGAGGCGTGATGAAGTGCTCGTACCGCATTTACTGCCTGCCCACCATTGCTGCTAACTACCAGGCTGTTAGTAAAACCTCGTGTGCAATTGAAATGTGGTTTATAGCAGTCGTTAAAAACATCGATTCGCATTATTTTCAATAAATCGCCGCAACAACAACAACAACTCCGGCAACAGCCCCAGCAGTAGTAGAAAAAACGGTCTGACAAATCTGACCACGGTGTGAAGCACACATTTCCGACGGTTGGCGGCGCGCGTTGAAGCAGAACGCGATCACGGATGGTTTTGACGGGTGACGAGTTGAGCCAGTGCTCAGCGAGGCCTACAATACACAATTGAAACTCGTGTACTTGTAGCCTTTTCACTTGTTTAGCAAAGGTTAAATGGCTGTGTGAAAATTGCATCTGAAGGCGTAATTGTGATGATACTACATGCCGCCAGTTTTGTACACATTGTATCAAATGTTGCGATGATGATAATGGCATTGATTTGATTGTTTAATAGAACAATGGGTCTACAAATGCGGTAGAGAAATTCAACACTCTTCCGATAAGATCACATGATCCGTAGCAAATTTGATCTACAATAAAATCTTGATTTTTTTTATCGCGAAATTTTGGAATTACTGGAATACTGCTACTATACATTATATAGGGCAACGATAAAATAATACACTAGAAATAATAATGAACACATTAATAATCTTAATACTTTCTAATTAAAGTTTTAATAATTATTTCAAGTGTAACATCTTATCGCTACCAACTGTAGTGAGAATAGTATCTGCCTAATGAGCAGATGGTTTTGGTTTCAATCCCGTTTGCCCGATTGATCTCGAGATGATGCTCTACGGTCTCAGCATGCTTACTTTTATACTCTAACACAGGATGCATTTATTGGGGGTGTTCTGACTTGTCAATAGCCCCAACCCAGTACATAAAAAAATCTTGCTCTAACATGTGGCGATAAAATATGCGTAACTCCTATGTGTCATTTTTCGTACGAGCCTATCTTGTTGTCTGTATACCATGTGATCTATCTGTTACTGGCATGCTACCAAGAATGGCAAAACATTCCGCGCCACCTTTGATCATTACAACCTACTAATCACACCATTCCACAGAAAATGTATAGCTCTAAATTATTTTACATTTCTCATAAAGATCTTCGATTATCCTTAACGCTGTCTGTCGTATATTCATTTGTTTTTTTTTTATTATTATTTCCAGGTAATCATCATTCAACATAAATCTGACTTCAATATGGTTGTCAATGCATGAGGTATTCAGAAAACCATCTTATAGTTTCAAGGTAATAATATTCAGCTCATCAAATAGCTACGAAACACGAAAATATGTAAAAATGCTGGTTGAATTAGAAGGGCACACTAAAACTGTTAGAAGACTCGAAGACCCATAATGTTTTATACCAAGCGACTCAGCTCGACGAATTCAGCTGATGTCTGTATGTATGTGTATGTGTACAAAAATGCGAGACCCATGCTATGAGACCATGATCCATTAGTATTATCCGATTTACAATTCTGTTGTAAATAATCGCATTTGTTATTGATGACGTATAAAAAGCAGGGATCGTAATGCTTATTCAATCTCAGGAGCACAGGAATGCTCCCTCACGAAGATTTTCAGGAATAAATTGCTTTTTGGAAAAATAAAACAGTCCAGAGAGTGATAACAATTTTCGCTCACTTCGATTGCCGTGGTTTGCTCGTTTTCTTTTCATATTCAGGCCTTTTCGTGTCATGATCAATGTAAAAGGTAGTAGCTTATGTGGAACAAATAACCTCATACCTACATGAAGACTGTGTGGTGATGTGACTAGAGTGAGTGCATCCCTTCGCTATTTTTGTTAATACTCTGGGATCGAATCCCGCTGCCATTTCTATTAATTGTTCGGCGATAATTCTCGCAAAAAGTGAGTGAGAGTTACAAGCGATGAAACGTAAAAGGAATTTCATCTACTAATAGGCACGATTTTCGTTTGTTTTCCAAAGGCGATTGATAATGAGTTTTTCCCAACACTGTAAGCATGACGCATTAAGATTCGATGCGATTACACTATCTTTCAGGAACTGATTCAGCTTTGGGGAAGAATAGATAAGCGTTAGATGCACTCTTTAACATTAAGTTACACGATAGTTAGAGGCACTAATAACGAAAAGTTTTAGGTACACATTTAAAGCGAATTCAAATTACCTGGAAGAATTAGCAATTGCTAACAATAATTCTTAGATTTTCACATTCAAATAGGTTTCTTGAACAACTATCACTGTTTGCAACGTGTTGTGTAGATATGACTTAGCTGTTGTTTTTCTGTCCTTTCTTCTACTCATGAATGTGACAAGAAGAAGCTATGTCACTCTAACACGTTAGAGGAACAAGAGCAAGGGTTGTTCCATGGGAACACAGTCATCATCAATAGGAACATGAGTTATTTGGCAAGAATAGATGATGTTTTCATCTTCAGCCATTAGGTTGCACAATACCTCATCTGTCAGGTTGCGGGGTGGGTTGATGGTTTAAAGCTTTCGTTTGACGTCTATCAGTCGCTCCCATTTGCCACCCTTATGTGGAGCAAAGACAGGGTTGAACGACTATGTTGTGTCTACGGTAACAAATTATTACGTCACGTCGTGTAGGTTAACTATTGCAGCGGCTTCTTTCATACTGCGGGACGTTCCAATAAAGTTGGTTCCTCCATCACTAAAGATCACACATGGCCTTCCGTGGCGTGCAATAAAACTACGGATATCCTTTGTGCAACAGTCGGTGCTCAGCGTGTGTACTATTTCACCGAAGAAGTCGAGACCTGCATGCGTGAATGGTGGAGAATCATTGCGAGCCGTGCTGAAGGAAGGTCAGTCACCATTGCATTGGAGGGAGTGGATCAGCGCGATCATATTTGCATCATTGGTGGGAAAAGGTATTTGCTGGAATCAATAATATGCAAAAATAATGCCCAACCATATTTGGACGAAGCTCATTTTGCTTGGAATTACTTTTTAAAGGCTGTTGTGGCCAATCTTCTTCCGGTAGCCATAAAAATTCCGGTCCAATGAACCATTGCTGCCGTAATCTGAAAAAGTGACGTATGCTCCATTTTACAACATGCATGTTTTTCATTTTTCTGTTAAAGAGTTCGATGAGTACTACTCGTTAACACCATTTTTGGAAATTGGCTAAAGCTGGTCACTTTTTGACGTAGGACTTACGTCTTTCTTTACTATACTGGGTGTCATTTAGATTTTTCGAAATCGAGAGCGTTACGCTGGAAGGGAAGATTTTGAACGTTACTAGCGCCTTTATTTTTCGATGGATTTTTAAGATTTATATATCAATCGATTCGGACACTCTCCACCATTTTGCCTATGTCATTGAAACTTAAGATTATTAAGGATGAGCTTTTGAAAATTTCAATTCTTGTCAAAGCCAGTAAAAAATTAATATGTAACCGATCCCGTGCATTCCTAACACGGACATCAGAATGCGGTATGTCACGAGGCCCGTCTACCAGAAGTCTACGGGTCTACCAGAAGATTTTCTTTGTATATAAAAGAAGTAGTGCCTGCCGTGTGCGAGTCATTACAATTTGTGACAGCAGCGCGTACTGACGTTCTTTTCGCTCGCGCATTTTTCGTTTCGTTCGTTCGTTCGCTGTTTACCTACACAGCGACAGCATGCAGTCACCAGTAGTAGAACTGCCGGTGGGTGTGCGATAATGCATGGGAGAAGTGGGCGCATTTTTTTTGTCATTCTGTGCTTGATGATGGTCGGATGCAGTGGTGTCGGTTGAGATGGATGCAATCGCCCATCGCATCGCTTGGAGTTCACGGCTAGGGGCCGATGATGACTGAGGCAGCGAGGGCAGTGGTGGTGAATGAAGAAGAAGAAAACTAGAGAGATTTAGTCTGCTCATCCAGGTGATTGGTTTCATAATCCACATGATCCCGAGATGGGTACGAGTCATGTCATATGACTGACCATATATTAAGTTGTGCTTGGTACTAGACGACACGTACATTAAAATATGGTTATACTATAACAGTTCTGATTCCCCAGCAAACAGATCAACTACACCGATGAAAATAAAAATTTGAAAACAATAATTACTTTCATTTATTTGCAGAAGGCATTAAAGATGCACAATCAGCGATAGTGTTAATATCCATTTTAGATTAGAAAATTTCGCTGTATTTAATGTAGATGTTTTAAAAAAGTCCGCAAAAAATAATTTCCAGAAATTAATCATATTTAAATTTAAATAAACTTTATCTTATTCTTTGTTTTTCATTTTCTTAGCAATTGTATTATTAAACTTGACGTAGACTCGGAGTTTGGAATCAAAACATTAAATAATTTTAGCAGTACCTCATCTATTTTAGTAGGGTTACTGTTCCTTGACTTGTTTCTTATTGTTGTGATTTTTTTCAGCAGTAAGTACGCATGTTAGCAAAAAGAAGCAACGAAATTGGTGCTGTACACCAAAATAGCACATTTTGCTCAAGTTTGAAAATTTTATGAATAGAATTTTTAAACTTCAAATACTATCATCAATAAGAAATCTATTAATGCCCTACATTTGCTTGAGTAAATAAGGGCTTAATAGTTATAAACAAAGCAATTCTAATGATGTATTTCATTATTAGTTTTATTTCCAGAAGTTTTGAATAAACAAATTGCCAATAATTCTACACAGGTGACAGCATGGAAGTTGTCGTTTCCAATATCAATACTATAATCAAACTCCATAGATCCAAAAGTTAGAAGTTAAATGTAAATACGCTACGTTTAGACAAGTCCTACGTATACTCGCGGTTATGTTGAAAACATTACCCATTGCTCGTTTTTAGATTACGGCAGTATGGGTCTGCAGCGTTCCTATTCAAAGGAACCTAACGCCACTCGCTTACTTCGCTGAGGTCCGAGATTTTGCTAACTCGGAACGCCACCAATTACATGTACCAACAAGATTCTGTCCAGAATAACTTCCTGGTAATATTGTAGGACAGAGCGTCGGTAACTGCACTAGCTAATCTAACCCCGTCTGCGAAAACCTGTAGTTCTAGACGTGGGATTGATACGAATTTAAGGGGTGCCACTAAAGTTTAGGCAGCGACTGGACGTTCACGTTTTTGATGAAAAGCAGAAACGATATAGCAGTCATTCCACTTTGGCTGGCATCGGCGAAAATGTGCAGCTCTATTTATTTTTCTAAGGCTTGGGAAAACTGTTCGGAAATATCTGGGAATTTGAATTTCTTAACGAAGGGTAAAAACTTCCACTTCTGCTGTCATTTTGTGAATGCGCTGTCAGATTTTTGTTCTTCCCACTGTACTTCGAAATGCTCTACCTGCTGCAATAAAGGAGTAAGATATAAGTCCGAGAAGGTCGAATATCAACATCAATAAGCGTCGAGCATTTCCATTGTGGGACTCTTATTACCATCCAGAAAAGATCGCCGTCGTGGTGAACATGTCAGATGCGGTACCCATTCGCTCCTTGTTCGTTGAGTGCTCTCAGGACTCCTTGCGAATTACAAACCCAGTTACGTATCTTAAATCCACCTCAGTGGTGAACATATCTCTTTCGCTGTATGCACTGTTTCCTCTTCCGATTCCAGGCTGACGAGCATATCATCCACATCATTACCACAGCGGCATTTGGATACTCTCCTGCATGTCGCTGTGCTAGACCCGGGTCTTTGTCTAGACGTTTCTGTAGACATAGGTGTCTTGCTCATGTCGCATTTGTCTGTTTTAATCGCAACAGGCTCCTCTACTCTTCCTTCTCTGTCTTTCAGTACGAGGATTACTTGCATGTACCGCTCCCGAATAAAATGCTGTGTGATTCATATTGCCTTGAAAAATAAATACTGAAGTAAAGTCGAAGTGTTAATCGAAAAGTTATAAGATTCGTTTATTTCCAGCTGCTGCGCGTAGTCTTGGGCTAGTCTATCTTGTAACCGCCCAATGTTAGGCTGCTGCGTTCGGTTTCGACGCGTGTTGCACACCGTCGAGAGTTTTGAGCGCATGCATACCGCTACGAAGTAGTGGTCGGGTTCAATATTCGCACTGCGGTAAGTGTGGACGTTCGTAGTGTCAGATAAGAATTTGCCGTCGATTAGAATGTAGTCGATTGAGTTTTCCTTTTCTTACATATGAGAGCGAGTGTGGGGATCAACTCATGCGCTGGCGGAAAAGCTACACAACCGCACTAGGCAATGATGGGTTCTAAAAGAGGTTGGACATGGCATTTAGGAATGGTGTTATGCTACTATTTTTATTTTTCCATAAATCCAAAATGTTGAGCAATCTAATAATGCTTCAAATACACTGGATGTGGTATCGACTAGACCTGTGCGCCGAATGAAAATTTGTCGGTGGCGGCGTGATAGATCATTTTCAATCTGCGGCGCCGGTGTGACGGCGTGGGTCGGCGTGAACTTATTTCAAGCAATAAAAAAATTCCGAAATTCTTCAACAAATTCCTTCGTAAATTCCACCAGGAAATCTCCTGAAACCTGCTCCAGGAATTGCTCCGAAAGTTCCTCCAGGAATTCCTCCGGAAATTCTTCTAGGAATTCTTCCGAAAGTTCTTCCAAGAGTTCCTTAAGGAATCCGACCGGAACATCCTCCATGAAATCCTCTGGAACTTCCTCCAGAAATTCCTCCGGAAGTTCCTCCAACAATTCTTCCGGAAGTTCCTCCAGGAATTTTTCCGGAAGTTCCTACAGGAATTCCCCCAGAAGTCACTTCAGGAATTCCTCCGGACGTTTCTCCAGGAATTCCTCCGGAAGTTTTTCCAGGAATTCTTCCGGAAGTTCTTCCAGGAATTTCTTCAGAAGTTCCTGCAGGCATTCCTTTAGAAGTATCTCTAGGAATTCCTCCAGAAGTTCCTTCAGGAATTCCTCCAGAAGTTCCTCCAGGAATTTCTTCGGTAGTTCTTCCAAGAATTCCTCTATAAGTTCCTCCAGGATTTCCTCCGGAAGTTCCTCCTGGAATTCGTTTCGAAGTTTCTTCAGGAGTTTTTCCGGAAGTTACTCCATCAATTCGTCTGGAAGTTCCTCCCGGAAGTGGAAGATTGAATAGTCTTCCACTATACCACAGCACCATTCAACACTTCGAAGGGGCTGCATGTCAACTTACTATAAAAACCATATATGATTCTGATGTTTTGCACTCGGGTTTCCAGTAATTTGATTGCACTATCACCGGAATTAATTGTAAGTTTTCAAAACGTTGACCGATTCTCTCAACTTTTCTGTAACTTTGTGTATACAAACAATTTAATTTGGCAGGACGCATTAATGTTACATGGTACATAATAAGCTACTTTACGTTTTTGTTCCATGTATGCAACATATTCTTCTTCTTCTTCTTCTTCTTTTTGGCATTACATCCCCACACTGGGGCAGAGCCGCCTCGCAGCTTAGTGTTCATTAAGCACTTCCACAGTTATTAACTGCGAGGTTTCTGAGCCAAGTTACCATTTTTGCATTCGTATATCATGAGGCTAACACGATGATACTTCTATGCGTCTTACCGCACGGCTAAGGAGAGCCCCAGGGTATGCAACATGCAGTGCAGTAATCTGTGGTCGTTTGTTTCCAACTGTCAAACGCGTGTTGCATTCCAATGTTAATAAAACATTGATCGCTATTCGAACATTTTTGACATCTTCATGCAACTTTTTGGTGCTTTGATGTTTCGTAAATACCTTCAATGAAACAGAATGGAAACAAAGTGCTTTTTGGAAGATTGATTCGGACCTTTATTTTTTAGACGGCGATTGTGCTCCTAATTTTAGCTATTTTGGTCAACTAATGTACCCAACTTAAATAATAGTTGACTATCTATTTGATAGTAACCACGTTTCTAATTTAAAAATAAAATATAGCCGTAACTCTAATAATAAAAATATCCGTAACTCTATTTAAAAAAAGTCTATAGGGAAAAAATCACTGCTAGCATTTGTTGTGTAGGCACCTAGTTGCTATTTTTATTCGATCGTGTTGACAATCGGATTACCTTTGACAAGCTTATTAGGATGGAGGAACAACGTAGCGTTTTGACTCTAACATTGAAGAGGCATTCCACGGAGGCATGCCAGTCGATCCTGAGCGACCATTTCGAAAATATCTGAAACTTTGCACAGTTTTTCAATTTCATCTAAATCGTCATTTTTCAATATCAAATCTTCATATTGAGTCACGGCTAACTTTTCAAAAGGGTGTATGTGAAAATGGTTCAAAAATATTTAAAAAGCTGCACAGCAAAAACGGAATGTTCGATTGTTATGATTTTTTCAGCAAAGTTAGACAACTAAATGATAGTTATTAAGAAAACGTGCACAATCAAAAAAAAAAAAAATTTTACCTTTAAAAATATCATTTTTGTCACAAAAACTCAATTATCCCAAAACCCTATCTTTTTACGAACGTAATTTTTTTAGGGAAAACGGTCCATTATATTAGCTATCTACCATAAAAATTTGGTGATGGTTAACTAATAAACAAAAAAGTTATGACATTTCAAACATTTCACAATTTTCACATTTAGTAAAAAAAATTGTTTTCCCGTGTAAGTTATTTCGAGAATGGCAGTTTGATGCAGATTTTATTGTTAAGGGCTTTGCGTGATTTAAACAAGTTGTATCATGATATTTTGATTTAATTATTCATAGCATCTATAAGAAACTTAGACACGATCCAGTGTTGTGGTCAAAAGTATTGATAATGTCATAATTTGCATTGTACGTGACTGGCGAAAAATTCTTTTAATAGTTTTGAAACCTGTTGATAATAAGAAACATATCAGAAATGTTATTTTTAAGACAAAAGCTGCAAAATCAAAGATTTATATACACGTATACGTCTATAGTTTACCTGCAAAAAATATACCTCTTAGAGAATAGACTTTATGATCGGGAGGAAACGGGTATCTTCAACAACAACAAATGCATAATAGGTACATACCATGACCAAAATGCTCACGAAAACCAAAATGCTCACGAAAACCAAACTAGTCAGTAAAAGCTTAAAAGTAATTTTGTTTGTTGGAATATAACGTACAACATGAGTAGCCGCTTTCTTAACTGTTGTAGGCCGTTTGATGGAAAAAAGTGTTCAAAAGAGTTACGAAGCACCATAGATAAACTGAAAGCGACTGGTTATGCTCCAAAATTAAGTACTGAGAGCCTTGCCACCGTACCATCAGCGAAATCTGTTTCAACAAATCAATCGGAAAATGAGTGTATCCAAAAGGTCAACATCGAACGCTTTAATGAGGGCATAGCTGGGATAAAAGTGACTCCGATTAAATGGAGTAAGATGGACTACGTTTATTACCCGGAGAAAAAATACCGTGAAATAAACGAAGCTGTACGAAGAAACCTATTCAAATTAGGACCTGATGATGTGGAAAATACAGACTACGATGAGGTAATTATAAATATGAAGGAAAGGCTCTCGAATGCAGCCACGACAAGGAAAGAAAAATTATTGATTTTGTCGATGCTGCCAAGTTCGTGGTCTATTCAGGATGCCATTGATGAGTTCAAAATCAATAGAAATACAAAATTAAAGCAAAACTATACTCAAACTGTGCTGATAATAATTCAAAAGTGTTCGATATTGTAAAAAAATTGAATAAAAATAAATAAAAAATAAGTATTAATAAACAGTTTTCATGATATCATAACCCATATCGAAATTCAAACCCAAAACTCTTAGAGTTTCTATAACAACATTGTGTAACTGCCACATTTAATTTAATAATTAGGATAATATGATAGATCGAGTAGAGAGACTCATCGATCATTCCCTTGCAAAAAAAATATTCTGGTGCTGATATTAAATGTCAAATCTAAGATTATTTTTGTGATCTGTTAATTCATTTTTATTTATTTATACATATAATATTTATACATATAATATACATAATATCGATGAATACATAAATATGGAATATCATAAAAACAACTTGTTTAACTCACGCAAGGCCCTTAACAATAAAATCAGCATCAAACTGCGATTCTTGAAGAAAAATACACGGAAATTATTTTTTTGTTCACTTTGATTGAAAATTGTGAAATGTTTGAAATGTCACAACTTTTTTGTTTTTAAAAAATTACGTTCGTAAAAAGATAGGGTTTTGAGATATTTGAGTTTTTGTGACAAAAATGATATTTTCTAAAGCAAAAAAAAAATTTTTTTTACGGTGTACATTTTTTTCAAGAATCACCATTTATATGTCTAACTTTGCTGAAAAATCATAACAATCGAACATTCCGTTTTTGCTATGCAGCTCTTTGAATATTTTTGACCCATTTTCACATACACCCTTTTGAAAAGTTAGTCGTGACTCAATAAAAAGATTTGATATCGGAAAATGACGATTTAGATGAAATTGAAAAACTGTGCAAAGTTTCAACTCAATAGAAAATCATGAATTAAAAATTTTGTTAAATTTTGATGCAGTTGCTTGGAATCGCTCTGAAGTAGTAGTACACAATTCAAATGTTATGCCCAACTATCTGAAATCCCATACAATTCAGAAACTAAATACTCGCTGATTTTCTTACAATTTGAGCTTAGACTCTTTAGTATTGGGACAATCTCCATATTTCACACCGCGTCAAACAGCACTCGTTCGATCATTTAGTGACACGGCCGACCATATTTGCGCTGCCTGTCGTAAACAGATACACATTGTATGATTTATTCTGCTTTATCGAACATAAAAGCCATTGGACCAATTGTGCCACCGCCACCGTCATCAGATCGGGACGGGAACAGGGTTGGGCCCCGTTATCGATTTCCCATTGTGTGTATCCCACGGCATGAATTAAAATAAACGACCCAACTGTCATTATCTGTGGCGAAACCAATTTGTTTTAATGAATAGCCACCATAAATCATATGATTTATGACTGTTTACAAAAATATTGCCATTTTTACCGCTCACTTCCAGACCCAGAAATGAGCTGCGAGAATAAATTATACCATTAATTCGTCATTTATATTCATTTGATGGTGGTGACGGTGGAATGGACGCGTTCACCCAGAAGATACTTTCAAACGAGCGGCAGTATTTCTCAGCTGTGTTTCCTAATAGCTTGGTGAAATTTATCAATAATCACTCCTTGTTGTGCTGTTTCGTTTGGACTCGAAGGTGAATTTAATTATAACTTCATCAACGACAGCCAATTTTATCCACCTCCTTACCCAAAAGCAACCATCCATTCTAAAATGGTCCCATTGTCGGGGCACTCACACAGCTCATAAATAATTTACGATTAACTGTTACGGGTAGAATGTTCGAAAGACATTTGTTACGCTTCCGTTGAAAGGCATCTAATTTTTACGTGTCGGTAGAGAAATCCTCTCTGAGTTGAGTCTGGGCGTTTCAAATTACCAACAAAAACACGACTTAATTTAACGGCGAATTAAACCTTTCCTAATGTTTCGCTTTTCGTTTCTCGGACGTGTTAACTGCTGCATGGCAGAGGATTAGCATTATTTATTTACGCTAGCATTTTCCACCGGGCGCACATCAAACGATTCACATACAAACACGCGCGATCTCCCATCAGTGCGGTCACATCTGAGATCATTTTCAAAGAAACCAACAACCAGATCAACCGCAACAGGCGTAACCAAGCTGCCTCACCCTCTGGTGACTGGGCAGGAGATTAATCAAAATTTATTGACCGTCAAACATTGCATCTTCGCTGCTAATGCGGCATTTCGCCAAAAAAAAAAAACGTCGCGCCGGATGCCGCGGCTTTGTCGTGTTGCTTCAATTTATGATCGTGTTTGCTCATTAGTTGTGTAAATTAATTAAGTCAGCGTTCGAGTGCCCTCGCCCGCTAACGCGGTTTCACTTTGACGCACGGTCAATATCTGATTTCTGCAAGTAAGGTCAAATAAGTGATTCAAACGATGACGTATTAAATGGCAAATGTGACTTACCTTCGATCTTGTACATAGAAAGGGTCGACTTAAAAGACTGCCGACAGTCTGCTATCGCCTTAATATATTGCAAGTTGAATAGATTGATCCCTTAAATTTTTTGCCACGCCACCATGAATCTCAGGGTCACCCTCTGCTACGATGCCGTGCTGGATTCTATTCACCCTTCTATTCTTCACTAGTTCGGCTGGGTTCGATTCTCGGTCCGGTCTATGCAATTTTCGGGAACAAAGATCTTTTCTTTAAATGAACATGTATTGAACTCTCTACTCCTGACGGCGAATCCTCTTAATTTTCAGGCGTAAATCTACGTAATTTGAAGAAATAATTATCAGACGCGATGACACTACGTTTATTCGTTTTACGCTTCTTTTTCCAGGATGGTGAACCATCGGATGGGAAAAAGCGAATGTGATCGTCCCTTCGAAGAGCTTTCCAAAGATGTTTTATTCTACATCACAATATTTCCATGAGTCGATGGTCCCTTCAATATCGACTCATGTCAAGTTTTGGCCTAGCCTTCTGCCAAGTGGCACTCGGCCGAATGGATTTTGGCCAAACGGCCCTTCCCCGATGCGAGAGAAAGCGTGACCAGACATTTTTTCGTCTTAGATATTACCAACGTTGTCGACTGGGATTAAAACCAAGCCATGCAGTCATGCTAACCACTCAACAACCGGCGCCTCCAACATAATATTCATTATAACACTCATTTGAGTGCTTGATTGGAAAACCAATAATAAAGCAAAAGTCATATGACAATGCCAGTCTTAAATTTGATCTTTGCTTGCTGCAATCCATGCCGGTTGTGTACCACAAAATCTTCGTCGTGTGCCTTCGAGAGTTTCTTCGAGATGAACCAGTTTTCCTCTGTTCTAGCATTAGCATTGAGCATTTCGCACAAGTTCGTAGATGGTACAAGCCAAGACTATTGTATGAGAGTAGCAACACTTTCATCCGTTACCACAGATATTGATTTGGGACTAATCGCTATATCTTAGATGGAAGCAATGCACTCTGAACAATGAACTCTACGACCTCTCATAGGTGCCACGGGAGGTTTTTTTTTGGATTGTTAGTGTTAAAGGTTTAACAGTAGGAATCGTTCTGGTAGAACGTGAAACACAGAAAGAACTAAGATAGAAATACAAAGTAGGAAAGGGACGAGCCTGGAATTGAACCCACGATCTCCTGCTTATAAGGCAGAAGCGGTAGCCACTAGACCACCGAGCACGTCTACCAGTTTTCCTCTGTTCTGATCACATATTAAGATAAGATTTGAGGTCAATTTCCTCAAGAGTATTGTCCTCGAGCATTACGTGGTTCGCATACCCATTTTGATGATCACGCTAGCTGGTAGCTTTAGACGTAATACTCTATCGTACATGATATTCCACAGTACTGGTCCAAGGATTGATTTCTGTGGAACATCCGCTGTGACCTTAAACGATTATCGACCAGAGGTGGTCCCGTACAACAATATTCGGTTCTGAGTAGCTCCAGGATCTTGCACAGACAGTCTGGGAGTGCATTTTAACGTCAGACAGTGTAATGCATTTTAACGTCGAGCGTAATCAGTACTATTTCTTGCCGCAACGCCTATTCAACCCACGTGCTATTTTTGCCGCATCTGTAACGGCAAGTACGGTTTAGATCATAGATAGTTTTTTCGGACCCGAACTGTTTATTGGTTAAGCCTTCAATACTTTAAGTAGAGCGGAGTTTAAATCAAGCAAGATTCTAGTTCGGACGTTTTTCCCTTTTTTGTCGTGCTTTTCAATTTTCGGCTGGTGATTCGGTTGGTAGTCAGTTTTAGTGGACTTTCGATCAAAAAGTGACCTGCCATTTTTTTAGTGTCCGGCGAGTGAAACTTGTCCAGTGCGTCGGGGACCAGGTTCAGTAAAAATAGGCCTGATGCGACCACGGCGCCCCAAGTTTCTACGATTGTTGGTGGTTCCCGCGTGGTTTGACGTCGATCCTGGTCGGCTGGTGACGCGTATTTTCCAGTATGTGGAAAGTGGTCCTCCCGCAGCGTCCGATGTTCCAAAATTGGACCCGGCCGGCTACCGTATCCCGCGGTGATCGGAGATTCGGAATTTTCGTTTCGGCTGACTTACATTTAAGAAATTGGTGTACGTTTATGCATAGAATAACTAGATTTTGATTAGTTTAAACGACTCTCATAATTTTATTTTTTATTGTGGCTGCCAAAATGGGTATCTAAATTTTCATTTTTTGGGTCAGTGCACAGATAGAAAGTGAGGTTTCGAGCCGCCCCTGTAGAATAGATATTACTATAGACACGTACGGCAGCCAGCTGGCAAGAGCTTAAATTTTAAACACATGAACAACATATGCAATGGGGCGAGTTGCCAGCTTGAGGCTAACCTCCATGGCCTACCTAACCCTACCCAACCACCGACTCAGTAGATCTTATGAGGGCGTCGCCAAGTCGGGGATGGGCGTTACCAAGTAAAGATGAGCGTGGCCAAGATGAATACAGTACTAGGTGTTCCAATCTGCCAAGTTTGTGGAAGAGAAGAAGGCGGGGATGGCAGTCTTCCGATTTTCGCGGTGTGAACGATGGATGGTTCTCCCAACAGCTGATGCAACTCGTGGTTCATTCGCCTCCTCCACGTACCGTTCACCCACAAATCCCACCTGGTACTGCACACCTTCCATCCACTCCTGCGGCAGAACCTCATCCTCCCAAACCTTGGTAATCACCCAGTGCAGCGCTCTAGCCAGTGCTTCACCACCGTGTTTAAACAGCTCTCCTGGTAGTTGGTCAACTCCAGGGGCTTTGTTGTTCTTCAGCCGGCCAATCTCCTCCTGGATTTCCTGGAGATCCGGAGCCGGTAGAATTATGTCCTGCGCGCGTTCTCCCAGGTCCATCACCATACCGCCATCTTCGTCTGCCACATCGCCATTCAGGTGCTCTTCGTAGTGCTGCCGCCACCTTTGGATCACCTCACGCTCGTTCGTAAGAAGGTTCCCGTTTATGTCCTTACACATATCAGGCTGTGGCACGTGGCTCTTGCGTGAACGGTTTAACTTCTCATAGAGCTTTTGTGCGTTATTAGCGCGGTACAGTTCCTCCGTCTCTTCACGGTCTCGATCTTCCTGCTGGCGCTTTTTCCTCCGGAAAATCGAGTTTTGTCTGTTCCGCGCCCGTTTGTATCGTGCCTCGTTCGTCCTCGTGCGGTGCTGCAGCAATCTCGCCCATGCTGCATTCTTCTCCTCAACTAACTGCTCACATTCGCCGTCATACCAGTCGTTTCTCTGATCCGGAGCCACCGTGCCTAGTGCGGCGGTTGCGGTGCTTCCAATGGCGGATCGAATATCTCTCCAGCCATCTTCAAGAGATGCTTTGCCTGCTCTTCCGTTGGGAGTGCCGCTTCAAGCTGCTGCGCGTAGTCTTGGGCTAGTCTACCGTCTTGCAGCCGCTCAATGTTTAGCCGCGGCGGACGACTCCGACGCGTGTTGATCACCGTCGAGAGTTTTGAGCGCAGACATACTGCAACGAGGTAGTGGTCGGATTAAATATTCGCACTGCGGTAAGTGCGTACGTTCGTGATGTCGGAGAAGAATTTACCGTCGATTAGAACGTGGTCGATTTGGTTTTCCGTTACTTGATTAGGTGATTTCCATGTGGCCTTGTGAATATTCTTGCGGGGGAAGAAAGTGCTTCGGACTACCATTCCGCGGGAGGCTGCAAAGTTTATGCATCGTTGGCCGTTGTCGTTCGATACGGTATGTAGACTATCCGGTCCGATGACCGGTCTATACATTTCCTCCCTTCCTACCTGAGCGTTCATGTCACCGATGACGATTTTGACGTCCCGCAGTGGGCATCCATCGTATGTCTGCTCCAGCTGCGCATAGAACGCTTCTTTCTCGTCGTCGGATCTCCCTTTGTGTGGGCAGTGCACGTTGATGATGCTATAGTTGAAGAAACGGCCTTTTATCCTCAGCTTGCACATCCTTGCGTTGATTGGCTGCCACCCAATCATGCGTTGGCGCATCTTTCCCAGCACTATGAAGCCGGTTCCCAGCTCGTTGGTGGTGCCACAGCTTTGGTAGAAGGTAGCCGCTCGATGCCCGCTTTTCCACACTTTCTGTCCTGTCCAGCAGATTTCCTGCAGCGCAACGACTTCAAAGTTGCGGGGATGTAATTCATCGTAGATTATCCTGTCGCAACCTGCGAAGCCTAGCGACTTGCAGTTCCATGTTCCAAGCTTCCAATCGTGATCTTTTATTCGCCGCCTAGGTCGTTGCCGATTGTATCGAGTCGTATTATCTTCTATGTCGTTCGTAATAGTTGTTTTTAAAGGCGGCTTATTGGACCTGCGCAAACCTCCTGTCTCGTCGGAGGGCCATCGCGTCAGGGCTGTTTAGCGTCCCACCTAACACCAGGACTTGGGCTTGGGTTGGGTTGCGTAATTAATGAATCTTTCTATTAAAGATACAAGGTTATGAAATGCTTCATTAAAAAATGCAAGCTGCTTAACAATTGTATACGATCAGTTTAACAAATTGTTTGTCATTTATTTATGTGAATGATATGATATCTATGAGATGAATAATTAGAACAATTACCCTATCTAAAGCGGTATAAATATGTAAGTGTATGTAATAAACATTTTTAAACAGTATTACCTATAAGCTACTGGCAAAAGCACCACACATCATGTCACTGTATTCATCGATTTTCCATATATAAAAGCAATTCAATCTTTTCGCGAGAATCGTACTGTGAATTATGGCTAAACACATTACGCTTATGATACTTAGTGGCAAATTAGGGTATAAAACAAGCCGCGCGATATAATCGTCATCATAGTTACATGCCATAAATGAGCGATACGTGTGCTACCGCTTGAAAGTGGTTCGTCGAGTCGACAGTGACAAGCCACAGCTAGAAAATAAAGCTTGTGAAACGTGATGTCAATCAACGTTCGGAGCATATCCACACATAAGCACGAAATGGACAGCCTCGGTGTGTTTCTCGTTCGATTGCCTGGATGCCATTTAATGACAGCCGATCTAGGAACCGAAAGCGAGGAAAAAAAAGCTAAAGGCATAGCTGCTAGTCCGCACATTAATTGAATTACACACGAAACGTATCAATCAAAATGTGTCAATTAACGTAACTAGATTTTTATGATCATTATAAGTGGATACTGATACCAACGCTGTTAGTCGAACAGGGTTTATGCTTCACTTGGTGGGCAGCCATACACAACGCAGCGCTGAATTAATTAGCATCCAATTTAAACCACGATCACGATACGATGCAGTAAGTCAATTCAGTTGGCCGTGTCGTCGCACTGTGGGAGAATACTGTGTGAACAACAGGTACGCCCATTTTTCATAAGGGCCGAGTTCCATTCCGTTTAAAAAATGTTTCATTTCTCAATTCGGAACTACGAATGAAAATGTTGTATGATTTCTTATCGATGGTGCCTTTTTGGCGCATTAAAAAAAATTATGTGTACGTATATTACATTAGAGAGGTCGAAGTAACACACGCAATGCGTATCAATAATATTGGCAAAAGCACTTTCTGATAATATTGAATTAGAAATAGTTAGTTGTGTAGTTGTTAAAGTCTACTAAATAATTACAGCATCTGTATCTGTATATCTCAACTCAAAAGTAAGGAATGAAATACGTTCCGTTTGTATTCGCAATAAGTATGATACAAAGTATACTTAAGTGTTTACCATATGTACATGAACTTTTGTCCACCTGCTGATTCAAAGTGCACCGGGGGCCATGAGTACGGGTTTGGTACATGCAACCGAAAGTATCGATACTCAAAGGAGATCGTGTCAAAGCAGGCGGGTTTTTTTTTCTTCATATTTTGGTGCCGCTGCAGTCAGAGTTAAGCCAACTTAGTAGTAGGCCGGACCCGTAGTCTCGCCATGGCAACTTGCACCACACACCGCATTCGTTTCGCTCCATGTCTGCACATGGGATCTCACATGTTCAAGCTGTTTCACGACCAGCGTAAATCTTGTTTTTGGTATTATATTTTCATTTTCATAAGTCATAAATTAACGTTTACGATGACAGCTGAAAGGAGAACTTAACCGCGTAACCTTTCGGCTCGTCGTTGTTATTACGGGATTGGTACAGGAAATGGCGCTTACTGGGGTTGATGGCTACCGATGGTGAACAGAGATAGAAGGCAGGATGATGGAACACTGGTGATTGTGTTTAAACGAATTAATCGATGTTTGATATGGGCTATCGTATTTGTCTGTAAGCTAATGATTCAAATGGAATTTCTTATTGCTTATTAGTTTGTTACTCAATACAGGAGTCGTAATTCCCAGTTTTACGACAGAGGATGATCACTCACGTAAATTTCCACCGAGAAATTGTTTTGCGGGAAAGAAAAAAATATTACTTTCGACGTAATTTATTGCTTCAGAGATGGCTTTTCGGCCTTGACAAAATCAAAACACTAGTATTTAATCTTGTCCAAAGTGTGTTGACATTGTATTGATTTTGTCAAGCCTGAAAATCTTTCTCTGAAGTAGGAAAGAAAAAGGTCTAATGAAAGAACTATTTGCACTCTTTTTCCAACGCCGCTAGTTCAAAAAATTTATGATTGTAGCTTGTAAGTTTAATTTTCGATGGCTTGTTGAAGTTGATGCTGTAAAGCGTCTCCCTAATAAATATGTATGGTAAAATGAAATTTATCTAAACTTTTTTTGGGAAGGATTCGGAACGACCTTGTATCATGAACAAAATTCTAGTTTTGTCCACTTTCCGGTGGTTAGTGTGGTGGATTGCGCCTAGCTGCGCCAAAGCTAGAGATTAACCTTTTTAAATGTTAGAATTTGGACGTTTTTACTGCTACCATGGGCTTCCGCGAGTACTTGTATAGCATAGCATATGCCGGACAACAATTCTAAACTTAAAATAAATTCAGCGTTCTTTGGTGCAAAACTCGACCAACACATTAGACTTTGTTCAGCATTTGTATGGGGACCCGCCACTTTGCGCCGCGAAATGTTAATTTGCTCGTTTTCGCTTTTCATTCTTTTTGTGCCATAATCAACGCCAACAAGAGTAGCCGTCATGGAACAAACAAAATTTACCATTTCCTTTCAGGTCCTCCTCTTGCCGTGCGGTAATATGCGCGGCTACAAAACAAGACCATACCGATTCTTGGTCGGTCTAGAAAATTTTCGGATTGGAAATTGTCTCGACTTCCCTGGCATAAAAGTATCATCGTGTTAGCCTCATGATATTCGAATTCAAAAATGAGTTTATTTCATCAAAAAGTTGGAACACTTATAAGTAGTATAGTTTTCAATTAACGCATTTCGTGCCAAATCATATTCAGAGCTGGCAGTACCCTCTAAGAATTCAATGATACTTTCTGAGCATGTAGACTTTGTCATAGAAAGCAACTTTATATATAATATGATAGATATAATCGAAAAACAAAGAACAAATTCAATAAAAACTGTTGTTAGGATAACCTAGCAAAATAAATCAAATTTCCAACAAAAATATTGAAAAAAATCCAATTTAGCCCTACATTATTTAAAATTGTTTTGCTCAAGGACCAGGTTAGAAATGCAGTGGTGATAATCTCATCGTTAGTCACTAGCCAGTCCGATGTGTCATGCTTCGGGAGCAAACCTTCGACGAACCTTCGTTGGTTATCCCTCACAGCTCTTCAAAGCGAAATTCAGAGCTCTGCTCGCTGTTTGGAAGCCCCGGCATCTTTCCAGCCAGTCCGCGTCGGTTTTAGCACGCCGCAACCTTCTTTTAGCTATAAGACAGATTCTGTGAAGGTCAGCGTTCGCGCTCGTCCACCAGTACTCCGGTTAGCGATTGTCGGTTGGCATAGTATTCCTGGGGATTGTTACGTCACACTAAGCCTAGAGTCCGAATTTCCCACCTAAGTTCCGGGTTTATCTGCGAGGTACGCCATCTTAGATCAGCTTTACTGACCCGCCTTGTGGTTCTGCTAGGGGTATAGCTGACAATACAACGCTTCGTGAACCCTACATTCAGGCTCCACCGTCCATCTCGCATGACTCACCACGCAGTCCTCTGAATGTTGACGCTTGGCCCTCGTTTAGAATCGCTACGCTTAGTATCGCTAGAGACTCTAGCCCTAACATTAGTGAACCGGGAGGCCCACTCCACTGCCTACGCGTTGAAGAAACCTGCTACAACTTATGGTTTCAAACCATTTAGTCTCGCTACAAGAGTTTCTATCGCAGTCTATCTCATTCTATCGTACACCCAACCGGCGGTTGTTAGATTTTCAAACAATTCTGTATAAGAATCTACCAAAATCTGTATAAAAATTGGGCATATGCGAAATTGTTAGATTCTTAAACAAATATTGTATAAGAATCTAACAATTTTGTAAGGTTTTCTTACATTTTTTGTATAAGAATCTAACAATTTCGCATATGCCCAATTCTTATACAGGTTTTGGTAGATTCTTATACAGAATTGTTAGAAAATCTTACAACCACCGGTTGGGTGTATCTACAGTAATACTATAGCGAACCTTCATTATCAGGAGATGAAACTAATTCCTTGTTCTGGACTTATCCGCAGTTCAACTGCCATTCTCATGGACCAACTATTTGCTGCTTCGCAATGGTTGAGGTTTAACTGAGCTAGTTGTAAGCCCGTTTCGCGGCCGGATACGCATGTCTACCGGATGGGTGTTTGTTGTGTACACCGGAGGGGCAGTTCAAACTCATCGGTGCATCCTGACAGGGCTTTGTGACCTTCAGATTCACACCTTCGACACAGCTTACTTCGATCAGGATGTAATGGTCCTACGAGTTGTGGCTTAAACCGAAGCACTTAAAGCATGCTTGAGGTTGTTGGTTTATGCCCACACGGACCAGCCCATCTTCAACTTGACCTTATCCAATATCTTCCTGGAATCTGCCAGATATACTTGGAATGAGAATGAGGATTATTCTGCGTTCTACAAGTGCAGCTGACATCCTCATCTAGGCCAGTGAGCTTTTCATCTCCCACATAGCCACCAGGACTTCGGCGTAGCTCCTACCGTGAGCTTTGACGATAATTGCTTCACCTCTGTCCTTCCTGCTGCGATCATTCGACCCGAGTAGCACAATTCTGGCAGATTTGGTTACAGCTACTCTAATATGACACAATAACTCTTTTAATGCGTTGCTCGAGAGAAGTATGTCATTTTCTCTACGGACACTCACCTTCTTAACCACCGGCGCCTTCGATTCCGCTATCGCTCTTTCCAGCCAACACAAAGTCGCATATGATAGCGAATAAGTGTGCGTACACAGATAAAAATATGTATTTTAAATGGATTTTCATGCACATATTTGGAGCCTGCAAATAAACGTAACATTGATTCGATCTTACTGTGCTTTTAATTCGAAATAAATTTAAGCCGTGCTTAATTGCAAAATTCAATCAAATTTAATTGAACATCGAGTATTTATTCGTTTGTTGGGACTAGCTGCAATTTTAACCTTCGTTGAATTTAAAAAAATATTTGCTGTGTATATGACCTTTGTATACTTATTCGCTATGGTATACGATCTTATGTTTGCTTGGTTTTCACCTTTTTAGGGTTCGCGACCTTCCTTCAGGGCAGGTCTTCTTCCCGTCAAACATCAGTCACAGTCCTGGGCAGTGGCATTATTTTCCACTGTTCCATAGGTTCGGCAACCTGCGCGACTCTCTCCAGGCGAGCTTTCCGGAAAGAGTTGATGATTTTTTTCATGTAGGTACACCAAGTGTACTGAAAGGCTATATGATCGCTCCAATATTTTTTATATAATGCCCGGAGACCCATAGTGCTCCTTTTCAGCCGGCAACGTGTACCGCCAAGTAAATATGCGGAAACTAAACTGCGGGGTTTAAAACGGTCGATAACGGAAATTGTGATGTAAAAGGCTTTACAATGCTTACCAAAGATCTGTCACGGGATTGATTATGCCTTCGCACAGATGGATTGACGATTCCACATTAAGTACACTCAAGTAACCAGTAACCATTTATTTATTATCAGACTAAGACCGGAGTGGCCTGTGCTGCACACAAAAGACTTCTCCATTCAGCTCGGTCCATGGCCGCACTTCGCCAACCACGCAGTCTTCGGAGGGTCCGCAAATCGTCCTCCACCTGATCGATCCACCTCGCCTCTTGTTCCCGTCAGATCGTTGTCGAGAACCATTTTCACCGGATTACTGTCCGACATTCTGGCTACGTGCCCGGCCCACCGCAGTCTTCCGATTTTCGCGGTGTGAACGATGGATGGTTCTCCCAACAGCTGATGCAACTCGTGGTTCATTCGCATCCTCCACGTACCATCCGCCATCTGCACCCCACCAAAGATGGTACGCAACACTTTCCTTTCGAAAACTCCCAGTGCACATTGGTCCTCCACGAGCATCCTCCAGGTCTCGTGTCCGTAGAGAACTACCGGTCTTATAAGCTTTTTGTAGATAGTCAGTTTGGTACGGCGGCGAACTCTATTCGATCGGAGCGTCTTGCGGAGTCCAAAGTACGTATGATTTCCAGCCACTATGCGCCTCCGAATTTCTCTGCTGGTATCGTTATCTGCGGTCACCAGTGAGCCCAAGTACACGAATTCTTCAACCACCTCGATTTCGTCACCACCGATAGAAACTCATGGTGGGTGGCATACATTGACCTCTCTTGAGCCTCTTCCTATCATGTACTTCGTCTTCGACGTGTTGATGACTAGTCCAATCCGTTTAGCTTCGCTATTCAGTCTGATGTAGGCTTCCTCCATCCTCTCAAAGTTACGTGCCATGATATCAATGTCGTCGGCGAAACCAAATAACTAGACGGACCTCGTGAAAATCGTACCACTCGTGTCAATCCCTGCCCTTCGTATTACTCCCTCCAAAGCGATGTTTAATAGCAGACACGAAAGACCATCACCTTCCCGTAACCCTCTACGCGTTTCGAAGGGACTCGAGAATGCCCCTGAAACTCGAACTACGCACATCACCCGATCCATCGTCGCCTTGATCAACCGTATCAGTTTATCCGGAAATCCGTTTTCGTGCATTAGTTGCCATAGCTGGCCCCGATCGATTGTATCATATGCGGCTTTAAAGGCGATAAATAGATGATGTGTGGGCACGTTGTATTCTCGGCATTTCTGCAATACCTGACGTATGGCGAACACCTGGTCTGTGGTAGAGCGTTCACCCATAAATCCAGCCTGGTACTGCCCCACGAACTCTTTTGCAATTGGTGTTAGTCGGCGGCATAAAATTTGGGAGAGTACCTTGTAGGCGGCGTTCAGCAATGTGATTGCGCGGTAGTTGCTACAATCCAGCTTATCGCCCTTTTTGTAGATGGGTTACACGACACCTTCCATCCACTCCTGCGGCAGAACCTCATCCTCCCAAACCATGGTAATCACCCAGTGCAACGCTCTAGCCAGTGCTTTACCACCATGTTTAAACAGCTCTCCTGGTAGTTGGTCAACTCCAGGGGCTTTGTTGATTTTCAGCCGGCCGATCTCCTCCTGGATTTCCTGGAGATTCGGAGCCGGAAGTCGCATGTCCTGTGCGCGTACTCCTAGGTTCATTACCATACCGCCACCGTTGTCTGCCATATCGCCATTCAGGTGCTCTTCGTAGTGCTGCCGCTACCTTTGGATCACCTCACGCTCGTTTGTAAGAAGGTTCCCGTCTATGTTCTTACACATATCGGGCTGTGGCACGTGGCCCTTACGTGAACGGTTCAACTTCTCATAGAACTTTCGTGCGTTATTAGTGCGGTACAGTTCCTCCGTCTCCTCACGGTCTCGATCTTCCTGCTGGCGCCGCCCTCGTGCGGTGTTGCAGCAATCTCGCCCATGCTGCATTCTTCTCCTCAACTAACTGCTCACATTCGCCGTCATACCAGTCGTTTCTCTGATCCGGAGCCACCGTGCCTAGTGCAGCGGTTGCGGTGCTTCCAATGGCGGATCGAATATCTCTCCAGCCATCTTCAAGAGATGCTGCGCCTAGCTGCTCTTCCGTTGGGAGTGCCACTTCCAGCTGCTGTGCGTAATCTTGGGCTAGTCTACCGTCTTGCAGCCGCCCAATGTTAAGCCGCGGCGGACGACTCCGACGCATGTTGATCACCGTCGAGAGTTTTGAGCGCAGACATACTGCAACGAGGTACCCAAGTAGCACACGCAACATATTCCTAAAAGCACTTTGTTTCTATTCAGTTTCATTAAAGGCATTGGAAAAACATCAAAGCACGAAAAAGTTGCATCAAGATGTCAAAAACATTCGAATTGTGATCAATGTTTCATTAAAATTGCAATGCAGTACGTGTTTGACATTTGGAAACAAACAAACAAAGAATACTGCACTTCATGTTGCAAAAACGAAACAAAATCATTAAGTTGCATATTTTTTACCATGTAACTTCAATGCGTCTTTCAAAATTTAATTGTTTGTTTAAATTAAGTTGCAGATAAGTTGAATGTGTCTTCATGTTTAATTTAGCATCGTTCAACGTTTTGACAACTTACAATTTTTTCCTGTGATGGTGCAATCAAGTAACAGAAAACCCGAGTCAAAACTTCATAATCGTATTGTTTTTATATTGAGTAAACATGCAGTCCCTTCTAAGTGTTGAATGGTGCTGTGGTAGAGTGAAGGACTATCAATCACAAGATCCATGAATTGAATCCAGTTTTATATTTTTATTTTATTTTTTTCCGCTGTAGTATTTTGCAACAATATTGCAATTTTACTGCAATCGAAGGATGTTTCCGTAGGCTCCACCTCTTGCGCTTTTTAGATTGCAAAAGAGTTATATTTGATGGCACATTCGCAAAGATTGTTTCTTTCCGAATAGATTTCCTGCAGCGCTACGACATCGAAGGGGATGTAATTCATCGTAGATTATCCTGTCGCAACCTGCGAAGCCTAGCGACTTGCAGTTCCATGTTCCAAGCTTCCAATCGTGATCCTTTATTCGTCGCCTAGGTCGTTGCCGATTGTATCGAGTCGTATTATCTTCTATGTCGTTCGTAATAGTTGTTTTTAAAGGCGGCTTATTGGGTCTGCGCAAACCTCCTGTCTCGTCGGAGGGCCATCGTGTCAGGGCTGTTTAGCGTCCCACCTAACACCAGGACTTGGGCTTGTGCGCTTTGAGCAGCACACGGTCGTTTTGGCGGAGCCTACTTGCGTATACATGCAGCTTTTTATAGAGGTTTAACAGGGCCCACTGTCAAACCCTACCACATCCTAGGCAGGCGCTACAACTCGCAGATGGCCTGGGGAGGGATCGTCAAGCCCTTGGACATAGTCCCTGCTGCCCCCGTAACCATAGGAAAAGCAAAATTAATTTGTTGAATTTTAAAAGTTCTTCACCTTCACTTGTTCACATCTGAACTTTGCAATCAAGGTATGGGTCTAAACTTGAACCAGTCATGCCTCTTCCACAGACCAGAACGAAAAAAAAATAATGTTAAGTTCTAATGTTCTAAATGTTTATCACCGGAGTTATGCGAAATCAACGATGTTGAATTTTTCACGCAAGATCAGGAGTCGTAATTCTGAGCATCAATCCTTTCATTATTCAGACAAACATTTCATCCGCCATTGGAGCCAAATCTGCCATGTCTCTTCTCAACCCCAATGTCGTGTAACAGCGCTGGGGTCAACGATACTTTAAATCCTGGTTAACGCCCGGCCTCGCACATGGTCATATGACTAAAGAATCGACTAAAAGAAGAAATGAATTCGCAATCCCTGGATTGACAATCCTACACCTTTGTTCGTAACGTGAGGCTAATTGGAGATCTGGCGGAGCTTATCGTACACCAAATCTGAGGATACAAAAACGACTTCATTCGATGCTGAGTACTTACTACCGCGTGTATGCAAAGTCATTTGCATTTAACTAAAAGGAACTTGAATTTTACTGAGAAGGATGTTTGAAACATTCGCATCTTGTGCGATCAAAAACTTTTGGTAATTATTTCAATCAAAAAGGCAACAACATTAGTACATGGGTTACGGTGCTCCGTGTCATGCACGCAAAAAAAGCCTTCGCAAATTCGTGAACTAATAAAATAAGGTCGTATTTTAAATCACGGCTTCGGGAATAACAGTCACGTTTTCTGGGACGTCCCGGAAAACGTGACTGGTGTTCCCGAATCCGTGAGTTCAATCATTGTGTATTTTTACTGGTACACGAATTTGGGAACTTTTTCTTGTGTGTGTAAATGTTATTATGCAAGAGATTGAAGAAACATAAAATCAGTATCAACAGTCTACCATAAATAAAATGTATCCGGCATTTAAAGTTAGGCCAAATGGTACTGCATCAATTCCACAAGTATGGATTCCAATTAGGCCAATAACCTGTAATAATGCTTTATCTAAGTGACACCAACGTCTTGTGCCTTTCTTGTATCTAAAATGTAATTCATTTAGCCAAGAAATACCGAATCCTTTACAACGATTCGCAACAAGTTGATCTCCAGAGGTGCGATATTAGCTGCATGATTTATGCAATGTTTACAGGCTATTTATGCATGTTTTTCATCATTCTCTGTATTGCAAATTGCACCCCGCTCGAGTGTTACTGACACAGATCCTACGATGGTCAGGAATGGGCCATTAATTGAGCCCGACGAGAGACACCATCGGCAGCCAGAGATAAGTGTGTGCAAAAAGAGGTAAATCGATCCGACCCACGACGATGGTGACGGCAAACGGAGGAAACATAATCCGCACAAAAGCGCAATATCAATAATACACAATACATTAACCACTCGATATTGTCTGGCTTGCGGAGAGTGCATAAAGCACACATCACCCATTCTACCGCGCAACCAGCTGGGATATGCCAAACGATCGAACCAGGGAATGCGGCGGGAGAACCTTTTGCATACAAAAGCCATAAAACATCGCATTTAAATAATATATACGGCCATAATTTATTGATAATAGCTTTTAATGTGGCACATTCAACGGTAGAAAACTGCAATATATTAATAGATTTTATTGAAATCTGTGCCGTATAAATTATTGGATAAACGATGCCGGCGACGAGGCTTCCGGAAGAGGTGCGCAGAACAATCACACAGAGGTGCCCCGACAGGATCAGTGACGTTTGTCAACTGGGACAGATGAATAATTGACCACCCTAGTGCGTCACTGTGGTACCCGGCTAGAAATACTGAACATAAATTTATATTTATCGTATATTGGATATGTTACTAAATTTGTTTGTACGAAGAATAAGTTCACGAGCATCTGTGTATCTAAGATAAAATAATGTGCTAGTGCTATACAATAAACATAACGCAACATATCAAACAGGTTTTGACTGGAATCGAATTTAGAAATAGTGTGTTTTCATATATCTACCTTTATTTTATTTTTTTCACTGTATTATATATTCCTTGTACCAATGAAACTCTAAAATGTTGCCATTTTTTCGTTTGTGACCACAGTGAACTTTCATCGTTTACTCGCAATGATTGTCCGCACAATCCTTCGGAAAGTGAAATTGAGATCACTTCTCGCTGCATCTGTACTATATGCTAAATTGTCGAATGCAGTTTATATTTATTGTCATTCAAATGAACACAACGTCGATTCAAAAGTGTAGCGTCGGCGGTTGATGTGCAATTTCATCGCGAGGCTGTCCAACATGTCCATGCGTCCCATTACTCATTAGCATTTCGGTTTTTGCTGCAGTGGCAATATATTCATCGTTTCCTAAATTTCTGCATTTAAGAGAAAACTAAATGCTCCCCCGATACACATTAACGCCATTTTTTAAGCTGCTCCGTCATGAAATCTACATTGACGGCTAACTGAAAGAAATGCGATTCTGCCACAAGATTAGCCTCTAGTCATGTGACAGGCAACACGTTTCGATGCCATCAAGTGGCCCAGCATAAGACATCAGAGGAACCGCCAAGTCAGTCAGCGACTTGGACCGGTTTCCGTTGACGCGCACCTAGTTTATACGCGCAAGTGATGTTTTATTACGGGTGAATCGGCCATAAATTGCTCGTCAGATGCCTCGTGCTTCGAGCCATGCTGGAACCCACTTATAGATGGCCAACGAAGGAGTGTATAATGGATGGCCAAAGTGAGTATGATTGATTACAGCTTTGACACCAAATTAGGAGAGGCAAGATTGAGTAGTACATTTGCCAGACCAATGGAGGTTGATTTTGCAGGGCTCGTACACTCGGAATTAGGAAATCAATCAACTCCAATCAAACGCCTTTGTTGGCAGAATTACATCGCAGTAACAGACCGTTACTAACTTTGGTGGTGTGCGGTTCAATAGATACAATTTTCGTTTGTCTCGACTGTCCACCTGCTTTATATTGTTGAGTATGATTGATGAAATTGATTATGCAGTTGTTAAATACTGATTAGCACTCACTCCTTGCAGTAGAATATGTTTCATATCTTCATGATTCAGTGTTGGAATCTACCTATAATAGTCAAAAGTTGGTTTCATCAACCGAAATTTGAAAAACAAATTTCATAATGCTACGTTTTAATAGGCAAGTGAACTGAACAAATCAGTCAATTCATTTGCCAAAAGTTGTAAATGTTCATTTTTGTATTCATTCAAGTCAGTTGAACAAAGGTTCGATTCGAATTGAAGTCAAGCGACTCGCTCAATTTAATCTAAATCTGAACTCCCAATAAGGCGAAAGTGAACGAAAGGCAGTGACTGATTGCCTGCCAACAACTACCAGTAGCAAGGCGGTTACTGCAATGGACAAAAGCACAATCAGAGGCTAACTTTTTCCATAAAACCTAGATTTAGAGGCGTGCGCCGGTTCGAAAATCGTCGGCGACGGCGAGAGAAAGACAAAGATATGGGCTTATTCGAAAAATGTAATGAACCACCCCAGTGAACTTCTACGTTTTCCCGAAATACACTTTTAGAATTTTTCGGATTTTCTACGGAAAATACTTTGAAATCAATTCTTAGGAATTTCCTAGGGAAGCTCGTTAGAAAGAAAATATTATTGAATTTGTAAGGGAAATTATCTGGAATGGGCAAATTAAAATGTTTGGAATTTCAGTAGTTTGAAATTGATTTATTTGTAATTTATTGATATTTTGAATGGTGGCGGAAATTCTTCGGAACTTCTATGGTACATTTTTTTAAATGTTCACGGAATTTTAATCAAGATTTTCCACGGGAGGTCGTTGGGATTTTTCTGGGCGGGCTTGGTAGTCATATGGCTACTGCTTCTGCCTCATACGCAGGAGGTCGTGGGTTCAATCCCAGGTCCGTTCCATTCTCCTACTTTGTATCTTTCTCTATATTTCTCATGTTCTAGCAATCGCTAGAATTGGAAATGGACTTCCATACCGTTTCCATCTCAATTCCTATACCTTCAACTTGAATATTCTAACAGTAATCTGCTAGAATTGGAAATGAACTATAAAGCGCGTTTCCAAACATCCAATTAGAAATTCCATCAGTTGCTTTCTCCTATCTATCACATTGGCAGCTCGTTAACCAAGACGGACCTCTGCCTCTCGAACCTAACCCAAAAATTCCAACAAATTCCGCATGAACTCGTGGCAAGTGCAGAGGTATATTCGGCTTGCAGTGGGCGAGTGATTGCATCATCATTTCCTCCCCCTTCCCTACATTGACTAGCATTCTGACGTGGCAGGCGCCAGTATGACTTAACAAATGAGATCACCAGTACTTGTACATTGAAGATGTGTGCTAGTCCCAAGCAAACATCTGTTGGTTCTCTGTGCAAGAACAGCTGATCTGGTTATAATGGAGTAGCAACTACGAGCAGTCAATCAAGCTCAAGCTCAAGCTCAAGGGAGGTCGTTGGGATTTTTCAACAAGTCGCTTGTTCTTCGCCGATGGTTCCGGTCCGTATTCTCTTGTTCATTTTTTTAAATATTTTGTTAATTCAGAAGACGTGAAGCGTTACGGAGCCGAAATCAAGTTTAATAATAGGGGAGGAGGTTCGGTTGTGGGGACCCTTTGTCTTTGGTCTATAACTTTGGCCGTAGTTGATCTTATGCCGACATTTGTATACCAATGGAATGCTAGACAAATACGCTACTATTAGCGATGACGACGATTCGGGAAATTTTATTGACAATTTCTCAAATTTGACGTTTTTGGACATTTCAAACCGAACCAGTTGTGGGTTGCTCGTAACCCGGCCAGCGCCACGAGGAGGTAGGGATAGGAGTTGCTGGGTAAGAGGCTAAGCTATTTTATTCCTTCAGGTGCGCGAAGTACCAATGGTACACCCAAAAAAATCTGTACGTTCTTTCCACCTGAAAAAATACGTAGATTTTTTCCACCTGAAATTCACGTAACTTTTACCTGATTTTCCGATAGAAATTTCATTCTACGTGAAAATCAGGTAAGTTCTACCTGAGTTTTGGATAGAATTCACCGGACACGTAAGTTTCACCTGAATTTTCTGAAGCATTTGCAGCTACGTGTGCACGTAAAATGTACCTGGAAATTCAGGTGGAAACAACGTTTAGATTATTTGGAGTGTACGCTTCACCCAGCATTTTCCGTTTTCATCAAGTATTCTTGCGATTTTCCAATGATGGATCGCAGTAAGTCATGCGCACGGATGGTTGCTTTTGAATTTGCTGTTACGTTTTTGCTCGTTCCTGCAAGAGTCAGATTCGGCTGATGTTTGCATACATATGTATACTAGAAGGAAAAAGTTTATGTGATCTGAAGTTTGAAATTTACGCGTTTGGTGACCTTCACTAAAGTGTATTTCTTAATTAAGTGCGCGAAACGGTTTTGTGTGGTTTGTATACTGGGATGACTTTGGTGAAAATATGTGTGGCTGTTTGATAAAATCAGAAAAACAAGAATCAATAACGAATTGTACAAAATAGCCCTGGAAAAGTTAAGTGATTTGTTCATGAACACTAGGAGTGATCTTCGCTTCCTCAGTTTATTTTTCCGGAATTGGATCAATTGATGAGATTGTTTCATTATATTTTTCGTATGATTTCAAAACTGGATGCGGGCTGGATTGAAAAATCCAAAAGTTCTTTCATGGATCCATTATGTAATTGAATATGGTATAAACAGGCGATAAACATAAGGGGCTTGTTGCAAGTGGCAGTCACCTCGGGCTGGACGTTAGTTACCAGGCAGTCTGAAATGGGTCACTACTGGAGCTTCTAACTCCCGGACTAAAGCTGATTTTAATACAGACAGTTTTCTTCCACAATACCGCTGCCGGACAGTGGGGATTAGATTGAAGATACGCACAATACAAACACAAGTATTTTTCCTATTTTTCAATGAGTGTTCTCCGGAATTTCCGCGAATTGTTCAAAACAAGAAATTCCACAAGGAATTCTTTGGATTTCAACGCAAAATTGTTCTGAATATCCAAGAATAATTCATCGGAAGGTCCACAGGAAATCCTCATGGAATTTTTTTTTTAATTTCTATGTGTATTTATTTTTATTTTCACGGACTGATTGAACTGGTCGAATTTCTTTGGAATTCGACGGGAAATTCATCGCATTGGCAATAAGAAAGACTCCGCAAATTGCATGGCAAATCTTTCAAGAAGGGGAAGTGTTGTTTTGGCTGAAAGTCATTTGGCGGAAAGCCTGTTAGCCGAGTGCCACTTGGCCGAATAATACATTAAGTCGAAAGTAATTTGGCCGAATTGAACGTTTACCTGAAACGGTTGTTATTAGATCAAAAAAGGATTTGCCGAGAATGTCATTTGACCGAAAGCGGCATACGGCCGAACTGGTAATTTGTACGAAAAATTAGTTTGCCCTAACAGGCCTTTCAGCCGAATAGATCATTTGGCCGAAAATGTTGTTTGGCCGATATGGTCATTTGGTAGAACATGTCATTTCATCGATAATTTCATTGGGCCGAATGGATTATATGGTGGATAATGTTATTTGATGAACGAGTAATATAGCCAAAATGTAGCTTTTTCTGCCAAATGACCTTCAAACAAAAGAAAAAGTTCAACTACATCTCCAGCCGTATGTCCGTTTTGGCCAAATTACATTTTCAACTAAATGGACCTTTCTGCCAAAGAGCATTTTCGTCCAAATGACATTTTCGGCCAGACGGGTTTCAACCTGACGGTTTGTTCGGCCAAATGACTTATTCGGCCAATCAAATGTCGGCCTTGTGTCCTTCAGCCAAACGGCCTTTCCTGTCATTTCAATTGCCAATTAGCCGCATAACACGTTAAGCCGATTTTCATTTGACCGAAACAATTGAACTCTCCTGTTAGCCTTGCTAGCAAAGGCATAGGATTTCTAAACCAGAGGTGATGAGTTCAATTTTTGGTCCAGTTAGTAATGTTTTCGGGTGGGGAATTGTGTATCCATTGTACTTTCCACCAAGATACATACTCATGCAATGGCGGGCATCGAAAAGCTTACAATTAATAACAACTTTTGAAAAAAATGGCCAGCTATTTTCATATTCAATAGTGATTTTTAACACATAAATAATATTTCATAACTAGAATCAGGATGTTGCACTGGCCATTTGATTTGATAGAGACGCATGGCCATTCAATGCATATAAAAGCAAAAACAAATATGGCTAAAAAGCAACTTGATAAACATTTCTAATTTTTCGATATGTCATGTAAAAATGCTGTTAAATGTAAAATTAATTTATAGTAATGCAAAATTCTTTTCCTACCCTAAGTGAAGCCGAAAAAAGAACAATTACCTAGGTATATATGTTCTTCTTCGCGTAAATAAATCTGCTTGATAATCATGAATATGAAATCATGCATCCTCCAAAATCAGTCAATAGTTTTACCCAATGCAAGTTGATATTTGATAAATGTCTTTATGAAAAAGTGTCCAATTTTGAGGATACTCGAAGTAGAAGGAGCCTTATAGAATATTCATCTCAACTAGTTTACTCAATCATTATCTTTCTGCTGTTCAGGAATACAATAAACTAGACACTATGCTGCCTTTGAACGATAATCGAAACACAGCGGTTTAAATTCCAAGCACGCACCACAACCACATTTCACCATTAAGTAGACCTCTGAAAAATACGAGAAGCGCTAAGCCGACACAAAAGCTAAACAAACTCCTGCTCCATCAACACCAACATGAGATTTCTAGAACCAGCGTGAACGAGATTGTTTGTACACAAAACATACCATCAATTTGAGCTGTTCCATTCATACCACCTCATGCAATAATCCTACTGCTACTTTCCGGCGTTCTATTTCGATGAAAGTTAATTAGTTTATGTAATTAGAACCGATAGATCAAACGACCCGCCCACGCTTGGCCGGTGTTTCCCTCTTTCATCTTTCCTCGCCTCATTTGTACTCAGCCGAAGCACGAATCACTCATTAACGATTATTGTACCATTTCATAAACTTTCTGCTGTTTTATGGAGAAATAAAAAGGCCGAGAAACTCCGGTCGAATGTGCTTCATTAATAAGCATAAAATTTATGACTTGTTAATTTCGAGGTTTACGGGGGCTGCGCGTATGTGTGATGGACGTGCACACAGCCAGCGGCTTCGATTCATAAGAATTTTGCAGTCATGTAAACACAGTCGCGATGATGCACCCGCGCGCTGGAAACGGAAACCCTACATTAAAAGCAAGTGAAATTGACGTGCGATATAGCAGCGTCGCGGAAAGATCGGTTAGGTCGGCCGGCCCGGCGGCCGTCGGGCGGTCATGGCGTGGGGTTTTCGCATGAAGATAGATTAAAGGAAACCAAACCGGTGAACCGTGAAATATCAGTTATGATTTATTCGAAGGCGAAATAAACAACTTGCACTGTCGGAGCCGGAGGAGCAGCTGAACGATTTCAGCCGCTACAATTAGGTTGAAAGGAAAACATTAATCATACGTCTATCAACAAGTGATGTAATTTTTTATCGCTTCTGAGCTTCAAGCTGTTTGTTATGGGCGAGTGTGATGTAGAACACACCGCACCCGGCACGATGGAGATCCGATTGCACTTCGTGCTACGCAGGGTGCCGATTTGAAAGCGATGTTGCAGCTAAATTTGCATCAAACGTTGTGATGGATCAATGTCGTAAAGATTGACATTTTGCCACACTAATATAAAATGAAATGGAAAAAAATAATCGAAAGGAAGACATTGGGAATACTTGAATATACCGAAAACAAAAACAAACACCCGTTGGAACGGTCAAAATAGCACTTTAGAGCGATGGATTGCATTATACTCACATTTCGGGACTGATTTGTGATTTGGGCGTAACTTGTTTTGTAAACAAACATTGGAAGGCAAATTCCTGCTAAAGCAAACATTTTCTCAGAAAACCACCGTATGCATCCGACAGAATACGCTTTCCTCTACCAGACAAGGGAATTAGTTTTGAAGTAAAATGGTTGCATTCTACGGAATCGATAAAGCAATGTTCCCGATAAGTCCCGATTTATTTGAATTTATTCCAATGCATTGCTTTTTTTTACGTCTTTATTATCGAGACTTTCAGCAATTTCTCAAAAATAATATTTTTTTCGATTTAAACAACACTTTTATGAGTTAGAAGTTAATCTGAACGACCTACGCTACCCCTATTCAAATCTACTTGACATAACCGGGATCAGTCTACGGATCCATCATCCTTTGACTGCGATATATCAGGCGCATTTCCATTTAGGTAACGAGGTTACTCCCCGGGCAGAAGCCATGAACTGCATAACAACATATGATATGGACTTGATTGAAATAATAGATAAATAATATCAGCTGGGGTTTATGTTTGAAACAGCTAACGAATTTTGTGACCCTTTTTGTTGATAGACGTTATTCTTTGCTTTAGCTAGATCGATACTCATGCGCTCACTCATGTGTCCCGAGCACCCCTAGGGTCTCATAGGGCCAACGTAGCAGATCTTCATCCTGGGCGGCTGTTTGCTTTAGCCTGGATCTGGGCCCAGGTCAGATTCCTGTCAACTACTTCAGCAGCCATGGCCTACGTGATCCGTTCTCCTGGCTGCCAATATATTGAAAATATTCGACCGTTTTCACTACTTTTCCGGCTACCGTAAAGTTGGAGGAATTGTTTGTATTGACATAAAACGATTTGGTCTTGTTGACGTTGATTTCGAGACCCGAGGTCAGGTCGTTCTGCTTACCCTGCATGTCACAACGCTGTTGCGCTGGTGGAGCTATATCATCAGTCAGTTTGAAGTCGTTTAGATACTCCATAGTAATAGACTGCCAGAGCAGCTAACGGATAAGTACACGATCAATTGCACCCACCATGATCTCTTTGATTACGATGAGTAGCGGAGATAGAATACATGCTTTGCCTGGGGTCAGACAAAGCTCCGTTATGCAGGACTCTACACGTAAAAGCTTCATACTGCGATTTGATGAGGCCGACGATTTTGTCCGGAACTCCCTTTTGTGTCTAAAGGCGCCCAACAGATTTTTGTGGTTCATACGAATGAAAGCTTTTTCGTAGTCAATGAATACCAAATAGAGGTACTCTTGGACATTACGGATTGTAATAATGTGGTCCACAGATGTGCATCCGTCGGAAGCCTGTTTGCTGCCGTCGGAAAGTCGTGTCTATTTGCTTCTGTATCCGATGTTGTAGGATAACATTGCACAGAACCTTGTGACACACAGTCAGATTCTTTTTTTAGGACGTTCACTAAACGCCGTGCATCCAGTCTGCCAGAAAAATATGCGACATTTACGGAGATAGTATGCGGGATTAGCTTGGAGTATCTTTGCTGAAATGCGATCGATCCCGGGAGCCTTGTTGGATTTTATACTGTTGGCTGATCCAATCTTCTGCAATGGTGGAACTTCGGAGTTGACGCGGGATATGCGTCGCACCCTATGCGGCTTATGCCAAGATGTTGATGGTTGGTCGGGCGTCGAAACTTGAAGAAATTGTTCGAAGTTCTCAAACAAACACACTTAAAATAAATAGTAGATTTCTGTAAAATTTTACCGAAATCTCTACAACGAAATTATTCGGTAAATAATTTTAAAAATTTTCAGTGATGTTGACAGTTGAACAAAAGAAAAAAAACCGAACAATTCTGCTGTTGAGATTTCGGTGAATTGAAGCAAAATTTACCGAAATCTATAAAATGATTTCAGTGTAAACGTTTCAGTTGAGTTGGTGAGTAACTGACCTGTCGCGTCTTTCACCGCCATTCTTGGGTTCATCCTTGCTCCGCTCAGGCATCGTGAAATCGTAGAGGAGGCGCATATCGCCAGTTCTTGCGACATTCTTCCCTTCGTCGACCAGAGAGTCCACACACGCTCGCTTGTCCCGTATGCAGGAGCGTTTAACATACTATTCTCTAGAGTCGAATACCGCTTACTAGACTCGTACTTGGCTACACTGGTTCTTGCCCGCTCTATGGCGGCCTTTGCTTCTCTTCTAAATTTCCACTAGGTTGCATCTGTAACCCACCCACTAGAAGGTGATGGTCAGACGCTATGTCAGCGCTGCGTTTATTCCGGACATTATTTTCGGGTGATGCAGATGTGATCGATTTGATTTTCAGTTTGTCCATCACGAGAGACTCACGTGACTTTGTGCACTGCTCGATGGCGAAAGAGCGATGTCGTTATTGCCACAGAATTCTGCAAACAGCTGATCGTTTTCGCTTATTTATCCAAGACCATGACGTCCCATGACACACTCATTCCATGTTGTCGAAACCGATCTTTGTATTGAAGTCACCCATGTAGATCTTGATGTTATCTTTCAGAACTTTTTCCATCCGTCTACTGCAGAAACTCTCCTTGTCCTGTAACTCGACAACTTTGGTCAGCGCATAATATTCAATTATCGTGAGGTTCCAACCCGTGTTCTGAACCTGGCAATGACTATTCTCTCATTAATTGGTTCCCACTTGATGACGACGCCTGTGGCTGGCGCTAAGCAGGAAGCCAACTCCTCGGTGCCGAGGAACGTCGTTACCGAATACCAAAATATAACAATACCAATCTCGACGGTAACTTGTGCTCTAAAGTTTGGCCAACGGACTTTACTCAGTGCCTGGATTCCAAGCTTCATGTGCTGTCCCTCGCTGGCGAGTAGTGCTAGTTTATCTTGCGTAAAACATTCTCGATCTTGCTTTGTCGATTTCTCTCAAGTTTCGGGAGCACTAGGTTGTTGGCCTAAGGTCCTTATCTACCGAAATGGTGCTGCCATCTTAGACATAGCTTCCGAGCATTACATACTAAGTCTCTGGATGCCAGAACAGACGTTGTTGGAGCTGCACCTCCTTGGTGAACAGACGCCCGATCAGTCGGGTCAAATTTGTTTAAAGTGCCACTTAACACCAGAACTATGCAAGTGCGCTTCGTGCGGCACACGGTCGCTTTGATAGGGCCTGCTTGCTGATGCAGAGCCCACTCTCAAACCCCACCGTATCCTAGGCAGACCCCACAAGACTCTAACAGATGTCAGAAGGATAACAACAGGCTACACTACCAGCTAAGTACGCAACCCTTAGCTGGCGGTTGTTTGTTATCGGCAGACCCGTGGAAGCGTGAGTATTGGAACTTGGGAGTTATGACCAGAGCTATGCTTGACGCTCCTTCCCAGATGTTGTCTCACCGTTTCGTAGCCGATACTAAGCCTGCTTATGATATCTACCTTAGGGTCCATCCTCAAATAATGTCACACCCTTAGGGTGCACAGTGTTTTATTTCGTCATTTTCACGATCGAAATACAAAAACTCGAAAAGTGTTGATTTTGGATATAGGGTTTGTTCACAGAAGTTTCAAGATATTTAGGAGCGCATCTTTCGATAAAAACAGTTTGATGATTAATCCCCCTAAAAGTTAGTTGAGAAAATTATTTTTCCACCAGAATGAGATAGACACGTAGTGTCTTCCGCAAAGTTGTAGCAAATGTTAATACGAGCAACTTTGCTGAACATCCCGAGTTTCTATCTCTTATATATAACAAACTTAAGACGTTTTATGTAAAAACCCCATAAAAATCTAATTTTTCATTCTAACTCTTTTCAATGATTTTTCCCATTTTCCGTCTCTTCTACAAAGTTGTTAAACAAGCAAAATTACATGTTTTGCTGAACATTGTAACATTCCATCTCACATACAACAAAAGTTATCTTTAAATTATACAAATTCTTAGAGGTATTTCCACTTGTGATTACTCCCTTAATTGCAAAAAGTCGCAAATTTCTTCACGATATGCTGAAAATCGCTTATTTCATTTTTCTACTGACATTGAAAACTTTTGACGACAAGAGTCTTCTCGAATGCTGTGATAAAAACTTGTAAACCTATGAAAAATCATAATTTTTGAATAAGTTTTGATTTATAAGAGATGGAAAGTTACAATGTTCAGCAAAAACATGTAATTTTGCTGGTTTGACAACTTTGTAGAAGAGATGGAAAATGTTAAAAATCATTAGAGTTAGTTTAAGTTAAGGGAATGATTTTAAGAGGATTTCCACATAAACCATGTTAAGTTTGTTATGTCAAAAATATAGAAACTCGCCGCATCGCCTTCATCGCCGCATTTTTTTTAATAGCATTTGTTATAACGTGAAATGCATTTTTTTTTTTTTTAATATGTAATACCAAGGGAAAAGTTGTTTCCAAATTCAACTGGATTTGTATTCGTTGTTCTCTTTGTCATCGCTTTCACACTTTCACAAATATAGTTAAGTATCTTCTGTAAGCAACTTCCTTCGACTTCTTGGACAACTTCGGGCTTTTGATACAACGGGATCCAACAATCTCAGCAATCAATGCGCCAGTTCCTCGTTTGTCCTAAAATTAACCTGCAGCAGATGTTTCTGCTGTTTCAATCAAATTGTGCTGTGTGCATTTATTATTTTTTTCGACATCACACGAATACTTACAGAAATTTGAATTCTTTGAATTATATTTTTTTATGAATTCTTATATAAATATAATAATATGTATATATATGAGTTTCTATATTTTTGATATAACAAACTTAACATGGTTCATGTGGAAATCCCCTTAAAATCATTCTCTTAACTTAAACTAACTCTAATGATTTTTCACATTTTCCATCTCTTCTACAAAGTTGTCAAACCAGCAAAATTACATGTTTTTGCTGAACATTGTAACTTTCTATCTCTTATAAAACAAAAGTTATTCAAATATTATGATTTTTCATAGGTTTACAAGTTTTTATCACAGCATTCGAGAATACTCTTGTCGACAAAAGTTTTCAATGTCAGTAGAAAAATGAAATAAGCGATTTTCAGCATATCGTGAAGAAGAAATTTGCGACTTTTTGCAATTAAGGGAGTAATCACAAGTGGAAATACCTTTAAGAATTTGTATAATTTAAAGATAACTTTTGTTGTATGTGAGATGGAATGTTACAATGTTCAGCAAAACATGTAATTTTGTTTGTTTAACAACTTTGTAGAAGAGACGGAAAATGGGAAAAATCATTGAAAAGAGTTAGAATAAAAAATTAGATTTTTATGGTGTTTTTACATAAAACGTCTTAAGTTTGTTATATATAAGAGATAGAAACTCGGGATGTTCAGCAAAGTTGCTCGTATCAACATTTACTACAACTTTGCGAAAGACACTACGTTTGTATCTCATTCTGGTTGAAAAATAATTTTCTCAACTAACTTTTAGGGGGATTAATCATCAAACTGTTTTTATCGAAAGATGCGCTCCTAAATATCTTGAAACTTCTGTGAACAAACCCTATATCCAAAATCAACACTTTTCGAGTTTTTGTATTTCGATCGTGAAAATGACGAAATAAAACACTGTGGGGTGTAGGGGGAAGGGTTGAGAAACGTGACGATCCATTCAAAATTTTCAGAAAATTCATACAAAAAAAGCGACGAAGGATGAAGGTGGGGATTGAAAATTAAGATTTTTCTGCGTGACGTACTTTATATATCTTCCCTTATTTGCTTTTAACTTCCTCTATACAGTATTAGTCTCCAGTGGTATCCAGTTAGCCTTGCGAGCAAAAGCGTCGGATTGCCAATCCGGAAATGTTGAAACGGAAGCCACGCACAACTGTCATTTTCATTATCCCACGCATGCTGTGATGCATCAATGCTGGAATACTAGAAGCGAGTGCATTTAGTTTTGGATTCCAAAAGGCTTGTCCTTAACAGATACGTATTTCATCTGTCACTTGAGAAATTAATTGATTGGTATGATTAAGTATTCAAGTGAAAATCAAATTACATTTTTGCTGATACTAACTTATACTGTACAGTGGAATTAAAACGAATAAATTTTTCTTATAATTTTAAATTGTTTCCCATGAAGAATATAAATGTCTTTTCGAAGTCAATCAGAAAATATAATTTGCATCTTCGGTAGTCATTGAATTTCCAATTCCACCCTCCCAATTGCTTGAAGCACCCACTTCTCTAACCAATGCAGCTCATCTTCACCATCCATGCATACATCAGTTCCCAATTAATCTTCCTCAACGCCGGGTCGGCTCGGGCCGGGATAAGCTGAAAGGAAATCAACGGTAGCTGTCAAGTTTGTATTACGATGTTTATAGAGCGCATATCAATCGCACCGTTTGGCGGCAAAGGGTTTATCGGTGTTGAAAGTGAAATGCGTGCGGCGATGACAGTAGACTATGGTGGCGGCAGTGGCGGCACTTTTAAGCTCCCGGGCGGTCTGTCTGTGGTCGAAGAGTACGCGGCTTTTCCTTTTCTTCATCACTCATCATTCGGTTTGCATACGGACTCGGCCGCGCGCTCGTCGCTCAGGCGCATACACACATGTGTGCATGCGAACACGCAATGGGATTTGAACCCCCACGCCCAGTCAAGCCATCACCTCCATCGGCAGCCTTTTAGTCATATGAAAGAGTCAGTCCGAGGTTGGAAGTCGAAAGTGCGGATGAATCGCATTTGTTTACTCGCCCAGTCAGCCTTTGATCATCCGCCACCAGCTCATCGTGCCTTTTTACGCTTCTATCTTCAACCCGTCTTCTGTCAGCTGCCCGCTCTGCTGGCTCGGCCGTGCCTACCCCCAGCACCGACTCGACCGTTGGCTGTTGTGTGTATATTAGGCCAAAAGACAGCCGCATAATGTGAGATGAAATGGGCCGAAAAACAGAAATGAAATATATCTGTTTCGAATGATTTGTGTTTACATTGAACAACTAACTAACATTGCTACTTGGCTTCGTCGATGGAAGTGAGACGAATTCAAGCAGTTTAAGCTGGAAGAATAAAGTGCGGATAAATACATAGCTTTGACTATAGGAAAATGCAAAACAGGATAGATAAAACGTACACTATAGTCAGCGCCGTAGCGTATGGCCCCGCCAAGGGCCAAACCAATAAAAAATAAATATTAAAATTTATAAAAATCAAAATACTCCTCGGTTTTGTTAAAAAATGTTTTGAAAATTCTCAAAATCATCTGAATTTTATTTTGTTGCCCCCTCAAAATATTATTTTGGGGCAAAAAATTGGAAGGGGGGGGGGCATAATTATTTTGTTTCGGCCTATATTTGGAGCTTGAAAATAAACGCAAAAATAAACGAACGCGCTGTAATTTTAAATCTAAATCTATTTAAAAATACATGATCGTGTAAAAATAAATAAGCCAAGGGTGCTGGGAGTCCACGCTACGGCTCTGACTATAGGTTTAGTTTTTGCCTTTCTGGTACAACAATGTTGTACCGAAAGGCTATAGGATTTCTCCAAAAAACCACTTTTGATAGAAGGCCCGGAGACCGATAGTGGTATATACCGATCGACTCGACATTATCGACATCAGGACATATCGTGGCGCTAACATCGACTCTGACCACTATCTGGTGATGGTTAAACTGCGCCCAAAACTATCCGTCATCAACAATGGTCGGTACCGACGACCGCCGCGGTACGACCTAGAGCGACTGAAGCAACCTGATGTCACCACTGCATACGCGCAGCATCTCGATGGAGCGTTGCCGGAAGAGGGTAAGCTCGATGGGTCCCCTCTTGAGGACTGCTGGAATACAGTCAAAGCAGCCATTAACGACGCAGCGGAGAACAACGTCGGGTATGTGGGACGAAGTCGACGGAACTATTGGTTTGACGAATAGTGCAGACAGATTTTGGAGGAGAAGGACGCAGCGCGGGCGGTCGCGCTGCAGTAAGGTACCCGGCAGAACGTCGAACGTTAAAGAACGGAGAAAGCGGACCCGCCTTTTTCAGGAAAAGAAACGCCGCCTCTAAGAAGCGGAGTGCGAGGAGATGGAACAACTGTGCCGTTCTCAAGAAACACGCAAGTTCTATCAGAAGCTCAACGCATCCCGCAAAGGCTTCGTGCCGCGAGCCGAAATGTGCCGGGATAAGGATGGAACATCTTTACGGACGAACGTGTGGTGATCGAAAGGTTGAAGCAGCACGACGAGCAACATTTGAATGGCGCTCAGAGTACAGGAAGTGAAAGCCAAGGCAGCGGAGGAGATGACTACGTCAGCTCAGCGGACGATGGAAGCCAACCAGCCCCCACCTTGAGGGAAGTTAAGCATGTCATTCAACAGCTAAAGACCAATAAAGCAGCTTGTGAGGATGGCATCGAAGCTAAGCTCATCAAGATGAGCCCGGAAAAGCAAGCCACTTGCCAGCACAAAGTCAGAATCTGGGAAACTGAACAGCTACCGAAGGAGTGGAACGAAGGAGTTATATGCCCTATCTACAAGAAAGGCGACAAGCTGGAGTGTGAGAACTTTCGAAGGATCGCCATCCTTAATGCAGCCTACAAAGTGATATCCCAGGAGTATTCGAGAGACGGGTGCTTAGGACCGGTAGACTAAATAAATTAAATTAAATGAAAGTGGCATTCAACGGGGAATTCGGTCTCATTGTTTGCTATTGAAAATCGGACATTATATTTCGGAATTATTGACAAATCGTTGTTTTTTTTTTCCCAAATGTTCCTCCTTGGAAAAAAAATTCAAAATCGATTTTTTTTTTTAGTGATGATGGCAATGCGTATTAACTAATGCAAAAACATGCAAAATGATAGAAAACATGCGATCTATTCCACTAAAGTGCTTTTTAGCCTATCTAATGAAACTTTTTCAATACATTTTATAATGCACGAGAAAGGCATCATCGCCGCTAGGTGGATTAATTGACAACAGATCTCTCCGTTTCATGCATTTGAAAAATTGCGATTACTAATTTTTCAATCGGGAAACATTTTGCATGGGAAAAATTTAAATGCTTTCAACGATTATGCTGTGTCATATTCCATTTTCCACATTAAATTTATCAACTGTAAGCTACTCGCTGGTGGGCCACATAAAAGCTTGTATGAGTGCAATTAGAAAAAAAAACAAGCAAACCCATTGAGTACCGTAATCCGAGGAAACTTTGATCGCCGGGGTATCATTGATCAGTCTAACCATTTTATAGAAATAAACAAAATTATTAATTTCTGTTAATACAATTATAATTACAATGAGTTAGGTATCTTAATCTTCATACCTATGACGGCCGTACACTTCGTGTTGTCCAAAGCAAAGCCGGATGTAATCTCATATTACAGGACAGGTCGCTCATTATTGAGCCGCCGATCACCAGTCTCCCTGCACACCGGCCACACGCACATCTTCCTCGATTGCAAACAGCCAGCGAGTGCGTGTGGGGTCTACCCCGAAGCTGTCGTTTTGCTCATCGAACCTGATCGATCCATTTTTAATTTATTGAAAATTGAAAACAAATATCACAAAATAAGAAAACTACTGTTACTTGGCAAATCATCTGGCGATGAGGGCAGCGTGATGAGTTCTCAAATGAGATCGCTACTTTTCCAAGATACAAGTACAGTATCCACAAAGTTTACTGAAACTGGAACGCACTAGTAGGATACAGAAGTTGTCTCCGTTTGCGGACGAGGACGGTATAATACGCATGGATAACCGAATAGCAGCAGCTACTATCGTATCGTACAACGCCCCGGCGTTTCTTCAATTGGGCCTGGTTAAAAATCAGAAGGGTTGTGTAGAAGACACGACCGCAAAGTAGGCGTTGGACAACGTAAGGCCATCGCTGCGATTGATATTTTTGCCGTTACCAAGCAATTAGGGGAAACTGGGGTAATATGCACCCCCGGGGCAAAACGACCTTTTGATGTTTTTAAGGACATTTACAGCAATTTTTCGAGCATATTTGCTACAGCGCATGTAGTTCGGATCTCGAACTGCCAGTCCAGCAGTAAAAATTCCTGAAAATATGTCTGAAACACCGCCAAAAATGCCAAAAGGTCGTTTTGCCCCGGGGGTGCGTTTTACCCCAGTTTACCCTATGTTTTGTACTTTGAAGAAATTCCTTCTCGGAGCAGTTTTTTTTGTGTAGAATGGTGATCTTGAAAAGAACCGATTTTGCAGTTTAAGGACACTCCTCACGGAATCCAAGTTTCAAAGTGCTCGCGTTTTCGGGGGCACACCGCTCGATACAGAGGCAGTGCACAACTGTCGTTTTTGTTGATTTAGCTTTGGTGCGTCGCAGCATGCGTGAAATTATAAAAATGACAGTTGTGCGTTGCTTCCGTATCGAGTAGTGTGCCCCCGAAAACGCGAGCACTTTGAAACTTGAATTCCGTAAAGAGTGACCTTAAGCAAATTTTATCAGCGTGTTCGGTATTGATACAAAATTAGATTTTATGGAATCATTTTTTTTGTTCGGGATGAACCACTGCGTCCATTTCATTGTACTTTTGTAGTACATTCGTGTCATTTGTTTAGTGCATGCCTTCCTGCACCTTTCTACTGAGATTATTACAGGTATTAAACTGATAGATCTCGAGGAGACCTAAAGACTTCCCTTTCAGATCTGCACTATCCTTCATAGCCTGTTTTTAATTTGCTGAGCAAATCAGTACCAAATAACAAAAATAGTTAGGGTTTACCAGTTGCTGCTGTCATCAAATAGTGATAATCGCACTGCCTCTGTATCGAGCGGTGTGCCCTGAAAACGCGAGCACTTTGAAACTTGATTCGTGAGGAGTGTTTCAGTACGGTAAAATTTTTTCAAGATCATTACATTATATTAAATTGCTTGAAGTTTCATAGTAAAAATTGCAGTAATGGTATGAGGGACTCGGGCAAACGACCTTTTGACGTTTTTGAGGACATTTACAGCAATTTTTCGAGCATATTTGCTACAGCGCATGTAGTTCGGATCTCGAACTGCCAGTCCAGCAGTAAAAATTCCTGAAAATATGTCTGAAACACCGCCAAAATGCCAAAAGGTCGTTTTGCCCCGGGGGTGCATATTACCCCAGTTTACCCTATGTTTTGTACTTTGAAGAAATTCCTTCTCGGAGCAGTTTTTTTTGTGTAGAATGGTGATCTTGAAAAGAACCGATTTTGCAGTTTAAGGACACTCACGGAATTGTTCAGTGTTGCGTTTTCGGGACACCGCTCGATACAGAGGCAGTGCACAAACTGTCGTTTTTGTTGATTTAGCTTTGGTGCGTCGCAGCATGCGTGAAATTATAAAAATGACAGTTGTGCGTTGCTTCCAGAGTCGAGTAGTGTGCCCTGAAAACGCGAGCACTTTTGAAACTTGAATTCCGTAAAGAGTGACCTTAAGCAAATTTTATCAGCGTGTTCGGTATTGATACAAAATTAGATTTTATGGAATCATTTTTTTTGTTCGGGATGAACCACTGCGTCCATTTCATTGTACTTTTGTAGTACATTCGTGTCATTTGTTTAGTGCATGCCTTCCTGCACCTTTTCTACTGAGAAGAAATGAAGCAGTCGTTTTTATTGCAGATGTTTCTCATACTTAATGTGAGGCCTCCTTAGATTGAGGTACTGCTGCTTATACCAAATCTCAAAGGCGCGCCCCTCAATCATCTTCGGTTTCAACAATAAGTGGGATAGTACTGATTTTGCATCGGTACTGAAGTTAAAACATGTTATTTGCTTTTTTTTATGAGTTCCGAATTCGTTTTTGTACAGAGGTCTGATTTCATCGCGTTTGGCATTTCGGAATCTCACCTTTACACAGAACTCTATAGATTATAATCAATCAGAGGGTTCAGTAAGTAAGTAAGAGGGTTCAGCAGATCCACCAATTTCATATCCTCTTTAATTCTTAAATAATCAGCGCTCTGGAGCTTGCAGATTTATGTCGTCGGCTCCATTGACTCCATCCGGAAGGTACAAAAGGCGAGTCATTTAAAAACAAATTATAGTCGTTCCATACTCTTCCGAACAATACTCATACAGTTACGGTAAATGTCATTCCGATGCCATGGAACTCATTTGTTAATAACTTTTTTCACAAGTTATTTACAATAATGTTATTGTTTGTAACTCATCATTATGAGTCATAAGTATTAACAAGAATAGTAAGAACTAGAGCACAGTGTGGTAGATCTTATTCTGTAATGCACCACAAAAAGTTGTATACCCAGCATTACAGGCTCCTCAATAGGAAAGCGGGAGATGTGAGGGGAGAGGTTTTGCTTAGCAAACGTTCAATTCAGAGTAGGGCTTTCATTCTCGGGAAGGATTTCCCGGGAAATGGATTTTCCCGGGATACCCAATTCCCGGGATATGAACATTAGTTTCCCGAACTTCCTGAAAAATATTTTTACGGGTTTTTTATTTGATACAAATATTGGTCTTATTAGTTAAAATCTAAGGTACTGATTTATTATATTTTTACAAATATTTGCTCTTTGTTTTCTTAATAAAACTTTGTTTTTAAAATTGATGGAGGAATTTTCCTCTTCCAATAAACAAACCAAAATCCTTTTCATTTCCCTATGTCCACATATTTATAAGAAATGAAGTCATGCATCAGAAGAATTGCATGGTGTTTTTAAAAACGCAGATGCTTGTGCAGAGCGACAAGTTTCCAATATCACAGAGTACTATAGCGATTGGGAAAAGGTCATACTTCAGAAGGTGACAATGGGCCTAAGAGAAGATTTCACCAGGACAGCACATACTTCATGCTTTAACAAGAGCTAGAATTTGTAAAATAAAGATGAAATCTCCAAATTCTCAGGTGCAAAAAAAAGCTTTTGGATATGGACGACAAAATTGTTCAGAATGTTCAACAATTGGAGTCATATCCAATGAAAGTGAGCCCTTATTTTCATTCTAAGCAAATTTTATGCTATGAAAGCCGTTCAAGTCTATGTGTTGTGTTTTTTGTCATTGTTTTGATTCTTAGATTTTTTATTTCAAAGCTTTCATTTTTATTAGACGTATTCATGGTTTCGAAAAATATCTGCGATTCAACGCGTCAGCTCATAATCGCTTTCGCATGATGAGATATGCCTTTCAAAAAATGTTCAGCTAAATCGGGCAAAAGGTGCCTAAAATCGATTGGTTGTGGTCTTCTCAGACTTCTAAACGAATCTATCGAAGGATAGGAATACCTAAATTGTATGCTACAAAATGGAGATAAAGTATACGGCATACTTGAATAATTTTGTTATTCATTCTAATAAAAACAAAGGAATGACTAAGTTATATGAAAAATAAATTTACAAGTTCTTTTTACTTTTGTATGTATTTCAACATTGAGCACGCAGCAGCAAAATCTACTTCAAAACAGTTATAAGACGTAATAATCTGAGCTCCAAAATTTAGTTTTTGATAATAATTTAGCATCCATTTCTGTCGATTAAAGTGTTCAGATTTGTTTCCCGGGATCCCGGGAAATCCCGGAGGAAATCCCTTGGTAGAGTTAATGGTTGAGCCTATCATCGCCTTCTCCCTCTTCAGTGGGACAAAAGCCTCCACTACTGCTCTGCGATCGATTCCAATGAGGTCGATGTCATCCGCAAAGCCCTAGAGCATATGTGACCGTGTGATATAGTGCTATTCCTCTCCACTCCGAATAGCGCCCTCGAGTGCAATGTTGAATAATAAATTCAGAAAGTGCATCACCATGCTTCAATGCGTCTAAGGTCACAAACGAGGTTGACACTTCGTTTGCAATCCCAATACTTGATAACGAGCCATCCAACGTTGCACGTATCTGTCTAATCAGTTTAGCCGGAAAACCATGTTCGGATATTTTCTGCCATTAGCTCATTTCGTTCATTGAATCGTACGAAATCAATGAACAGATGGTGAGTCTGCAAGTTGTACTGTAAGAAATTTATCAATGATTATCCGCAGGCTAAACATCTGATCCGTCGATGATCGGCCCTCACGAAAACCTGTCTGGTATTCGCCGAGGAAGAACTCCTCATTCAAGTGGCCTCAGTCTGTTAAACAGGATACACGACAGAATTTTGTACGCCGAGATCAGAAGGGTGATCCGTCTGTAATTCGCACATTCTAGTTCGTGCCCTTTCTTATAGATTGGGCATATAAGGCCATCCAACCAGCCGGTAGGAAGTTCTTCATCCTCCCATATTTTCTGGATAATGTGGTGGATTGATTGATGCAGCTGCTCACTCCCGTGTTTGAGAGCTCGATCGGGATCTCGTCCTTCCCAGCAGCCTTACTGTTTGTCAGCTCGTGTAGAGCCTTCTCTACCTCGTCCAGCGTTGGTGGTTCCTTGGTTCAACCTGCTCCTTAATACACCTTCATTTTCACCGTTCAACAGATCTTCGAAGTGCTCTTTTCACCTGGATGCCACCATACCCGAGTAGACGAAAATAGCTCAATAATATCAAATGTTGATATGATAGCAAAAAGAGATATGAACATGATTGATATAAGAGATAAAATATCAGACGACAATATCAATATCGCCTTTGCACCAAAATACCGCGAGAAGATCAAGTTATGCTATTTGTAAGAAGTGATTAACATCATGTGCCATTAGTTTGTTCTTATCAATAGCATATCTTGATATTCGAATGATATTTCGGGGCAAATTTTTGATATTGTCGTCTGATCATTTATCTCTTATATCAATCAAGTCTATATCATGTTTTGTTATTCTGTTCATGGCTTCTGCCCGGGTAGTTTTGTCTGTCAGCAAATTCCCGCTCGGTCATAGCACATGGGGGGCACGGGCGCAATTTTTTTGACGCGCGCCATTGACAGTTGCGTAAGACCTCCGCATATCGTTTCTATCCATGTTCTCATGCGCCTCAGCTATCACACTTTCTTCGTGTTGCCTTTTTTTCAGCGGTGGATTCGTTTCTCTTCTGCCCTTCCGTGACTCGCAGGCACTCCTCATCAAACCAACTAATTCGTTGGCTTCGCTGTGCAGTGCCTAACATTTCCTGCGCTGTTGTAGCCACAGCTTCGTGGATATTTTCTCACAATCTGTTGACGTCGCCAGATCCGGTGACATCTCCTATCCGCTCGTCCAGCTTCTGGTGGTACAGTTCAGCAACTCCTCAAACTGACAAGCGTTGAATATTGAAACGCATCGTTCTGTTATTTCGTGAATTCGTGACGCTGGAAAGTTGCGCCCGAATGTTTGCAACTACAAGGTAGTGCTCCAAGTCAATGTTCGGACCTCTGAAGGACCTTACATCTTTAACATGGAGGTGTATTGTTCAGGAAACGGACAATTCATTGTTCAGTGAGAAATCAATGTGTAGCTCCCCCCTTCCCTGGACCGATTTCAACCAAATTTGGAAGACATTTTCTCTATGAGGAGACGATCGTATGGGGAGAAAAATGACAAATTTGTGTGTTTTCTAAGCCCCTTGACTGGTTTCAACTAAATTTTGTCTAAAGACTAAAGAAATATGGAAGAACAAAAAGAAGAAAGTTTATTAGTAGAATAAGGAAGAAGAAATAAGGGCGAATGAATAAGGTAGTTGGACGAAGGAAAAAAATAAGTAAGAAGAAGGAAGAGGGAAATAAGGAGGAAGAAAAAAGAAGAAGCTAGAAGGAAGAAGAGTGAATAACGGAGAAGAAATCAGAAAAAGGAAGAAAGAAAAACGGGAAAAAGTAAGGAAGAAGAGAAAAAATGAATGTAAACAAAACAAAGAAGAAGAGAGAAGAAAGAGGGAAAAATGAAGAGTTCAGAAGAGAGGTAGAAGATAGCAATAAAGAAGAGAGATTAGAGGAATGAAGAAGTAGCCTATGTAATATTCAGCCCGATAGTTGCAATTTTCAGCCTATTGTAGTATCAAGCCAAACGACATCCGACCAAATGGCCTAATACCAAGTAGGATACAAAGACAAACCGCGCAACAGGCAATCATTGTCCTATTCCAGCGGTTCTCAACCTGGGGTACATGTACCCCTGGGGGTACCTTCGCTGGCCCTAGGGGGTACCTAGGATAAAAATGCGTAATGGCGGACGTATTACAATTCCAATCAAAACTCATTGGTACAGTTTTGATAATTGTGTATTTTTATTTCAAAAGATTATACAGTCGACTCTCTACATTGTTACCACAAGGTAACATTTGTTATGATTTGTTTGATACCGAGCGTGAGAAATTAGTTTAATTATTATTATATTAGGGACAAGTAGATAAACGGTCAGTTTGAATGGGGTGGTCGACATTAGAAAACGCAGTGTCGGACGGACACCCATCTTCAATGGGTGATATCGGAGAGAGCATCGGAAATGAGGAACGTGCGTTTAAAGCCGAAAAGTAACCGTGGTCACCCACCGGTCTCGGGAAAAGTTGAGGTGAAGGCGGTTGGTGACTAACTGTAGTAGAGGCGAGACGTTTTTTGTGAATTTTGTACGGTGAGATCGCGTGAAAGTTTCTGTGGTTGCGATCAACAACCGCCATCGCCAGAGTGATTTTGTGCCGGACTCGTGGTCACATTCGCGACCAGCAACTCCTTGTCGAGCAGCACCGCCAGCCGCTTTCTCCAGCGGCATTTGTCAGCCATACTCTCCGCGGCAATCGAGCCGCATTCTTCATCGTCCTTGGCTTTTCGAGCCACCAACGCCGGCCACACCCGTTGCCCGCAAGCACCTGTTGAGAAGCCCTCGCTGCTCGCCTTCGTCGGCCACCCTCGTGGCACCCTGCAAGCCTAACTGCATCCCCATTTGCTGATCGTAATCGCCAACCGCCTTCCACCGGCATTTGTCAGCCGCCCTCGCCGTGGCAATCGAGCCGCATTCTTCATCGTCCTTGGCTTTTCGAGCCACCAACGCCAGCCACACCTGCTGCCCGCAAGCACCTGTTGAGAAGCACTCGCCGCTCGCCTTCGTCGGCCACCCTCGTGGCACCCGCAAGCCCAACCGCATCCCCATTTGCTGATCGTAATCGCCAGCCGCTCATCCACCGGCATTAGTCAGCCGCCCTCGCCGTGGCAATCGTGCCGTATTCATCATTGGCCCGCCATCGCCGGCCACATTGATCGGTATTGCTTAGCTGTCACGGTCACTATCGCCCGCCACCCTCGTCCGCAGCATTCGTGAGCCACACTCGGTCCGCCTTTACCGGCTCCATCGCTGGTGGTACTCGCCCGCCACACTCAAGCCGCATTTGCCGGCCGCCATCAACAGTTGCCATCGGATGTGGCCTTCGTCGGCCGCAATCAACAGCCGCCATCGTCATCCACAATTCAACGGTACTCATCGGCCGCCCTGCCAGCTGTATATGCCGACCACCCTGTGAACCATCCATTTCGGAATAATAAAAGGTAATTTCAAATAATTTCGTTCGATAGGGTTCTCACGCCCGAAAGCTCCCTTTACGCCAGCCTGCCCTGAGACCCGGAGCTAAAAGAGGCCTTCTGCGCCCGCCCCCGATAAGCTGTCGTGGCTAGACCAGCGGCTTGGGGTTTAAGACAGTGCCCTTCCGGCACTGAGCAGTTCCGGGGCCAAATACCTGAGTCTTTATACTGGCGCCCAACGTAAATATCCTTTGAGGATTCAGGAGGGAAATATATCATTAGATATATTTCCTTGTGAGCGTTAAAGGAGTTTTCTTATAATAGAATATTAAAAATATATATAGATTTACCTGGCTGCATTGTTCTCTCGAAACCAATGTTATTTTGTTGAAATTTACGCGAAGGTTCAATTAAACCATATAATAAAACAAATTGTTAATTGTTTTGTTACACAAGTGATCGGCGAATTTGTCATCTTCAATTGTTTGCTGATTATTCCAGAAACACGGAAGAGTTCCGGGCGAGACCGCAGTTAATAGAGCAAGAATTTCGATTAGTTTTGAGTGAATTGAACACTTTGTTTCTTCCGTAACACAATTTTCATCATGCCACGCTTATCTATTTCTGACCGGATTTGAACACTCTATCGCAGCATGCGAGTAGATCATCTTGATTCCGGAGAACTTGATTACGAGCTGCTTCTGCGTAACGTGGTGATTGGGGACGATGAGACGCGCGCCAAACGACGTCGTAGGCTGCGGCAAATTTTGAAGGATGAGTTAGAGGGACATGAGTTCATAATTCATTATGACCAAGACCTGAAATGGATCTTGATTTTTGTAAGAGGATTTTTCTTGAACTTCATCGTATTTTGTCTTCAGAACCACGAACGCGCGTTCAATTTTGCAGAGCCAGATTATTACATCTAGGCCACCGACTGGTGTAATCAAGAACCATGCAATAGGTGATCTCAAAACTCAAAGCAGCGAGTACTTCGCAAAAGTGCTCCAATTGTTTTCCGATTACTTTGGTCTGAAGACGAGTTTTTCAATACTGATGAAGATCAACGCCTGAATCAGTTTTCCTATTAGATGAAGCAGCGGGAGGTTCAGAGGACTTTATGGGTAATCGAGCTTCAGTTAATCCAGCCCCAGTTACCACTGGAGCCATTCCCAAACACCCTAATACTTCACAATTTGTCACCAAATCGGATTTTACCAGCGCGATGACTGACATCGGTAGTCTCATAAAGTCGCTAGCCAAGCAGGTGAATGGATTGAAGGGGAATTGCGTAAGCAACGCACCCCACCTCCGATCCCGCCCAGACCCTCATCAGCTCCCTTGAACAGCACGAATCCTTTCTTAAGGACGTATCCGAATACTATTACCACGACAAACCATCGAAGCAGTAGATTAGTCGATACAAGACAAACAGGGTTAACTACCATCCCCACTTCCACGATCCCCTGGCAACATTCCATGTCCTCCACTAACCTCCCTGCAACAGGGAGCGAATGCTAATGAGTCTTTCCATCGACAGATAGATGGATTTATTTTCAGCCCATTTGGGGTAGGAATTCTGCAACCAATCTCCTAATCCACAGAGCAATGCTGTCAACAATCAGCAATTCAACCTGGGTCGATGTTCGTTCCACTGGTAGCGACACAGCGTAAATGATTCCAATTTCCAGTGGAAGGTTAGTAAATACTCAGGGAATGATCATGGAGTGGGTCTTAATGAGTTTCTGTCCCATGTAGAACAACTTGCGATATCAGAACATGCTACCGAAATTGACTTGTTCGATTCAGCAATACATTTTTTCGAAGGCTCAGCTTTGAGCTGGTACACTACTAGTCGGCATCAACGAATGCTACAAAGTTGGCCACAGTTGGTACAAGAACTGAAACGAGAATTCAGACATCCTGATCTGGATTCAGTTCTCCGCACCAAATTATACCAGACTCGCCAACAAAAAGGGAGTCATTTCAACAGTACTACTTTTATAAATGAATAAATTGTTCCAAGCTATGAACCACCCCATGTCAGAGAATGAGAAGGTAGAGGTCTTGAAAACAAACATGAGGTATGATGGACGTAAAGCACTAATTGGCAGGAATATCACTGCACTAAAAGACTTACTTGACATTGGCAAGGATCTTGATGCCACAGACTTTCGGCTTTCACTAAAGTATTTTGGCATCACAAGACGTGAGACTTGTGCAATTGAATCAGGTAACAAAACTCGTCGAGTGGTAGGACATTCTTCAACCAAAATCATTGAATCCTGCGCCGCATCCCTTAAAACCATCCAAGCCAAATTCGAACTACGCAAAACTGGATTTCAAGTCATTCGCTAACGCGAAACGTATCCCGACCGAGAAAAGTGATATGTCAGAGGGTCAATTCAAGGAATCAAAACCGGGGACTAGCAAACCCAGCGCACTTTTAAAATTAGTTTCTAACTACTCTCCCCCAGAAGAAGGCCAGTGTTTCATTTGCAGGGATTATCATAGTCTTTCCGAATGTCAGGTTCCACGAAGGGTGTTCTGTAAGCGGTGTGCATTGTTAGGGTTCACAACCGACAACTGTCCCTACTGTTTAAAAAACGGTTTGGGGAAGCCTTAAAGCCGCAAGGACTTCCCCATGCGCAGGCAGTACATGCGTCGGACTCTTGGTTACCGGATCTTTTCCAGCTCTATGAGCAAAGGTCCGATAACGAAGATGACGAAGGAATACCGCCTCAAATACACAAGATAACTTTAAAACCATATCACGGATGACAGACCCCACGTGAAACTGCAAATTTTCGATGTTTCCAGTCAATGCCCTTCTAGATTGTGGAAGTAACCTGTCTTTCATTAATTCGTCCGTTTTACAAGAATTAGGAAATGTGCATATCAGAAAACCCGCTCAGCTGGTGGAATTACGAACAGCTGATGGATCTCCGTTGAAGTACTGGAGAAATCATCATCTGTTTACATTCAATGGTAAGACAAGGGTTTTACCTATCATGGTAGCGCCCAATCTTACCAAAAGAATGTATTTGCGGAATGGATTTCTGGAGAGTTTTCAATATTTATCCGGCTATTTCCACGATCACAAGCCAGTAGCTCAGAAGAGAAATCTAATTGGGAGACTTCTGAACTGAATCTCACTGAGAGTCAAACGAAGCGTTTAGAAGACGTGAAGCAGCTTTTTAAAGTTGCAAACTTAAACGCACTTGATACTACTAACCTTTGCGAACACAAAATCGTTCTGAAAGACGAGTGTGTGTCTAACAAACCAATTCGGCTCTACCTGTACCCCATCGCCCCTGAAAATTCAAACGGGATTGTTTGCTGAAGTTGATCGGTTACTTGAACGTGGGATAATAGAAGAATCTAATTCTGAATGGTCCTTGAATATAGTACCAATACGGAAGACTTTCAGGCGCGATCCGTTTTGCCTTGACGTCAAGCTGCAAACTCAACGAGAGGACTGTACGTGACGCCCATCCCTTCCCCACCCTGGCCGAATACTTGGTAGACTACCGCGCAAATTATTTGTCTACGATTGATCTTACTGAGGCATTCCTTCAGATTCCCTTGGCCAGGGTATCGCGGAAATATTGCGCATTTAGTGTGCAGGAAGGATGTTCCAGTTCACCCGCCTACCATTTGGTTTAATCAACAGCCCAGCAACGCTGGCGAGATTGATGAACCGAGTGCTAGGTCATGGTGTGTTGGAACCGAATGTCTTCGTTTACTTGGACGATATTGTCATAGTAACTGGAGACATTCGAGGAACACTTACGGCTTCTCGAAGAGGTGGCGAGGCGCCTGAGGGAGGTTAATCTCTCGATTAAGCTCGAGAAATCTCACTTCTGCCTGAAAGAAATACCATTTTGGGTTACGTACTTTTCTTCGCATGGTTTGAGAATTCAACCTGAGAAGATAAGGCCCATTGTGGAGTACGAACGTCCTACGACTATAACAAAACTCCGCCGATTTATTGAATGTCTAATTACTACCGGAGGTTTATCCCTGAATACAGCAAGACTACTGCAGTTCTTCCGAGCTTCTAAAAACCAACCTGAAGGCAGTGAGATGGACTGTAGAAGCGGAGGAAGCATTCCAGGCAATAAAAGTGAAGTTGATTACGGCTCCGGTACTTTCCAACCCTGATTTTGATCAGGAGTTTATAATTCATAGCGACGCGAGGATCACGCTGTCGCCGGTGTTCTCACACAGAGAATAGATGACCACGAAAGGGTTATCGAATACTTTTCAAAAAAGCTAACAAACCCAGGAGCGTGCCTATCATGCTACTGAAAAGGAGGGCCTCGCAGCCTTGCTTTCTATAGAACACCTCCGTGGGTACGTCGAAGGCAGTCATTTTGTCCTTGTCACCGACTCATCAGCATTGACGTTCATCATGCGTACGAAGTGGAAGATTTCGTCGCGACCAGTCGGTGGAGCCTTTTCGCTACAAGTATACGACATGACGATGGTGCATCGACGAGGCAAGCGACAATATTGTGCCCGACGCGCTGTCACGGGAGTGTGATGGCAGTGTCTGCACAATCCTCGTCCTCATGGTACAGCGACATGAAATTGTCTGTTTTGAATCGACCTGATGACTATCCCGATTTTCGAGTAGAGGGAGATTTGCTAAAAAAATACGTGTTTAATGACGATCTTTCCGATCACCGCTACGACTGGAAGATCATCCCAAGCCCCGAGTCTCGCGTCGCGATCATTAAAACTTTCCACGACGACTTCATGCACGTCGGTGCTGACAAAACGTTGACCAAAGTACGCCAACAGTACTATTGGCCCAAAATGGTGAGTCAAATTCGGTCGTATATACAAAAATGCACGGATTGTAAAGAAATAAAACCCCCAAATGCGTCCACTTCGCCCCTATGCGGCGACATGCGAACTCCGACCCGACCCTGGCAAACAATCGCGATTGATTATATTGGCCCGTTACCGCGTTCGAAATCCGGTAATAAATACGTTCTGGTAACGATGGATTTGTTTTCGAAATGAGTGCAACTGCATCCGTTCCCGAAAATTAGCGCGCAAAACGCTTTGCGCCGAACTATCCTGACATTGGTTTCACCGAAACTCAGTCCTCGGGCGATAATATTATCTGACAATGTTATTTGCTTTACTAGCAACGATTTTAAATCATTACCGACACGTTACAAAATCAAGCATTGGTTGTCTTCCCGTCATCACTGCAAGCAAACCTGGTCGAAAGGGTGAATCGTGCCATAAACACATCCATTCGCTCATACGCACGCGATAACCAACGCGAATGGGACACACGATTATCAGATGTCGAAGTCGTAGCAAACTCGACAGTCCACTCTCAATCGGATTCACACCTTCCGCGTCGCGAAAGGAGAGGAAGTGGTCCTAAACGGTACCGAGCACGAGAGTTTTGAGAATGAGGATGAAATATCAGTCGAAGCACGTCTCAGTCGTATCTGTAAAGAAAACCTGAAATTGTTCACCGTCGTGCGTAAGAATCTCGAAAAGGCATATTCTGATGCTGCGCGTGTTTATAATCTAAGGGTTCGGCAACCTGCCAAGCCATTTTCCGTCGGAGACACTGTTTACAAAAGAAACACAAAATTGTCCAATGCCCAAGAGTTTTATAATGCGAAATTGGGTGCACAATTCTTACCTTGTAAGGTGCTCGCGAAACATGATTCATCTTCATATGAACTAATCGATCAAACTGGACGAAATATAGGCGTATGGCCGGCTAATCATCTTAAGCCTGCCTAGCATAGCCATTAGAAACCAATTTAACCAATGTCACCCCCATTTTGATATGAAATCATACACTGTTCCATCACAACCTTGAATGACCTCTAGCTTTATGCACCTGGCAATTCTAATCTTTGGCCTAGGTGCACGGCATTGTTTGTTTCTACTTCCTGCAGGGCAGGAATTGAACCGCCTAGCATCACAGGCGATCCTTAGATTCACAAATAGGCTGAACACAAGCCACTTGGAAAAAAAAAAAAACGTCTGTTATGTCATTCCAATAGTCGCGCGCTAATTCTGATCCTGTCCGATCAGTGATCATCGGTCAACTACGGGATAGTTGCACCTGACCTGAATTGAATCGATAATTAAAAGATCAATGTAACCATTCGGGAAACTACACGAAAACCTGAATCACAAAATGTTGTTATAGTGGTGCGCATCAATATTAGCACACGACATTATTACTTATAAACCATGGATGGAACAACCAGTGTATAGTACACATCTATTGGTTTAACCATGTGCTTTGGTGTTGGTAATGATCGTGGCAATAGTAGCTGACCAATCATTTATCTCGATCATGAGAAAGCTTGTAAATTTCGAATCAGTTCAATTTAAATCCTCTTACGTCCAGCATGTCGCATGGACTCGACGCGTTATCGTAAAGGCTACCTGTCGGGCCTACGTAGAACGGGGAAGGAAAGTGTTCGAGTCGGCGCTATTGTGGAAGGCTCCACCGGATGAGCCCCGATCGCTTTTGTGTTGCGTGTAATCCACAACGGTTGAAGATTTTGACTGATAGATTAATTTAGATACTTGTGAAACGAAGCTCTAAATAATATATGTTTTGTTCGACGATTATAGAATGATAAAATTCTTTTTGTGGAGAAGTCACTGGTTTCGAGATAACGATGTTTTGTTTTTCTCCTATCAATTATGTTGTTATTTGATGATTGTTATTGAATCGCTTTCTCGCTCCCCAACCAGAGGGAAATATGTTACCACATGGTAACATTTGTTATGATTTGTTTGATACCGAGCGTGAGAAATTAGTTTAATTATTATTATATTAGGGACAAGTAGATAAACGGTCAGTTTGAATGGGGTGGTCGACATTAGAAAACGCAGTGTCGGACGGACACTCATCTTCAATGGGTGATATCGGAGAGAGCATCGGAAATGAGGAACGTGCGTTTAAAGCCGAAAGTAACCGTGGTCACCCACCGGTCTCGGGAAAAGTTGGAGGTGAAGGCGGTTGGTGACTAACTGTAGCAGAGGCGAGACGTTTTTGTGAATTTTGTACGGTGAGATCGCGTGAAAGTTTCGGTGGTTGCGATCAACAACCGCCATCGCCAGAGTGATTTTGTGCCGGACTCGTGGTCACATCTGCGACCAGCAACTCCTTGTCGAGCAGCACCGCCAGCCGCTTTCCAGCGGCATTTGTCATTATACTCTGCGGCAATCGAGCCGCATTCTTCATCGTCCTTGGCTTTTCGAGCCACCAACGCCGGCCACACCTCGTTGCCCGCAAGCACCTGTTGAGAAGCCCTCGCCGCTCGCCTTCGTCGGCCACCCTCGTGGCACTCGCAAGCCTAACTGCATCCCCATTTGCTGATCGTAATCGCCAACCGCCTTCCACCGGCATTTGTCAGCCGCCCTCGCCGTGGCAATCGAGCCATTCTTCATCGTCCTTGGCTTTTCGAGCCACCAACGCCAGCCACACCCGCTGCCCGTAAGCACCTGTTGAGAAGCACTTCGCCGCTCGCCTTCGTCGGCCACCCTCGTGGCACCGTGTTTCAACTGCATCCCTCATTTGCTGGATCGTAATCGCCAGCCGCCTTCCACCGGCATTAGTCAGCCGCCCTCGCCGTGGCAATCGTGCCGCATTCATCATTGGCCCGCCATCGCCGGCCACATTGGATCGGTATTGGCTAGCTGTCACGGTCACTATCGCCCGCCACCCTCGTCCGCAGCATTCGTGAGCCACACTCGGTCCGCCTTTACCGGCTCCATCGCTGGTGGTACTCGCCCGCCACACACTAGCCGCATTCGCCGGCCGCCATCAACAGTTGCCATCGGATGTGGCCTTCGTCGGCCGCAATCAACAGCCGCCATCGTCATCCACAATTCAACGGTACTCATCGGCCGCACCTGCCAGCCGGTATATGCCGACCACCCTGTGAACCATCCATTTCGGAATAATAAAAGGTAATTTCAACAATTCTCGTTCGATAGGGTTCTCACGCTCCGAAAGCTCCTTTACGCCAGATCGCCCTGAGACCCGGAGCCAAAGAGGCCTCTGTGCCTGCCCTGCTTAGCTGCCGTGGCTAGACCAGCGGCTTGGGGTTAAGGACAGTGCCCTTCCGGCACTGAGCAGTTCCGGGGCCAAATAATTGAGTCTTATAACATCTCGATGTTCTATATTTCGATATCTTTTCCTATGTCGGTGGTTTACTCAGTCCCTTCAATCTACATACATTTTAAATTTCTACATCTCGATAACCTTATATCTCGATGTGTTCTGATCATATTTTGTTCAGGATTCACTCTTTTTATGGTGATATGTTCAATTTTTTAGGCTACTAGACCAGATTTGAAAAATAACAAACATATCAACAACAAAAAAATACATTTGTTTTGTTGTCGTTTTTCATAGCAACGAACTTTTTTCGATCTAGTACCCATTTCTATTTTCCTTCAATTCCTTGATCTCCCTATCTCGATGGTCCCTTCAATATCGAGATGTGGAGAGGCGACTGTAGTACATAACATGCAATGCTATCAATAAATTCCAATTGGATTCTGCCCTCTACAACCAGCACAATGTATGAAAGGCTGCGGATCAAAAGATCGAACGTGCAAAACGTCGAATGAACAAAATGATTTTTTTCACTAGTGCTCGATTGCTTGTTGCAAGAGGATTAGAAGCACCCTTCTACGCATCTCGGAAGCGTCTTCCAAGCAGCTCGAAGGCCTCCTTTCAAGAGGCTCTGAATCCTCCTGGGCACTTCAGAAGCCCTTTCAGGGTGGATAGGTTGCCTCCTTCAAGAGGCTCTGTAAGCTTCCTTTCAAAAGCTCGTAAGCCTCCTTTCAAGAGAATCGTAAACCTCCTTTAAGAGGCCTGAAAGCCCCTTTAAGAGACTCGGAAGCCTCCTTTCAAGAGACGCGGTAGCCTCCTCCTCAAGAAGCTTCGGAAGGATTTTTATAGAGGCTCGAAGCCCCTTTCAAGGGGCCTGGAAGCTTCCTTTTTTCAAGAGGTCTGGAAGCCTCCTTTCAAGTGGTTAGGTTGCTCCCTTTCAAGAGGCTCTGAAGCTCCTTCAAGAAGCTTCCTCGGAAGCCTCCTTCAAGAGGCCTCGGAAGTCTACTTTCAAGTGGTCTGGAAGCCCATTCAAGAGGCCTGGAATTCTTCATGCAAGAGGCTTGGAAGCGTCCTTAAGATGCAAAGGAAGACTCCTTTTATGGGTCAAAACCCTCTTCCAGGCTCAGAAGCCTCCCTTGCAAGTGGCTCAAAAGCTCCCTTCCAAGAGGCCCAGAAGGCTCCTTTCAAGTGGCTCGAAATCCTTCTTTCAAGAGGCTCGAAGCCTCCTTCAAGTAGCCCAAAGCCTCTTTTCTAGAGGCCTCAAAACCTCCTTTTCTAGAGGCTCAAAAGCCTGCTTTCAAGAGGCCCAGAAGCTTCCTTTCAAGATCCTTTCATGAGGCCTGGAAGCCTTATTTCAAGAGGCCTGGAAGCCCCTTCAAGAGGCCTCAGAAGCCTCCTTTAAAGAGGCCTGGAAGGCTCCTTTCAGAGGCTCAAGTCTCCATTCAAGAGGTTAGGGTTGCCTCCTTCAAAGGCCTCGTAAGCCTTCTCTTCAAGAGGCTCTGGAAGTTTCTTTTCAAGGGTTCGAAGCCTCCTTTCAAGAGGCTCGGAATTATTTTTTAAGAGGCTTGGAAGCGTCCTTTTAAGATGCAAAGGAAGACTCCTTTGAGTGGTCTGAAACCGCCTTCAAGAGGCTCGAAGCCTCACTACAAGAGGCTCAAAGCCTCTAATTAAGAGGCGCGGAAGCCTACTTTGAAGGAATTCAAAGCTGAAAGGAGCCCTTTCAAAAGGCTCGGAAATTATTCTTCAAGAGGATTGAAGCCTTATTTCGAGAGGGGGTACCTCAACTAATGCAAAAATTCGAAGGGGTACCTCTCAAGAAAAAGGTTGAGAAACGCTGTCCTATTCTGTTGCAGTTTGGGACGAACGCTTATTGTGAGTTGAGTTTGTCCCAACATTTACAAGAGAGGACAATGTTGTTATTTTACATTCCCTAAGCATGAACAATTGAAATTTGTTAGTTCGAAAATTAATCTATTAGCAATTCAAATCGAGATACTGTCGAACTTTGAAAGGCCTTAGTCTATTACACGCCTATCAATTAACAAAATTTCGACAAGGATATATTGCAGATAGGAAACATCGTGCCGACATGTAATAGGTTTTCTAAACTAGAAAACCCACTCACGAGTCAATTCCTGCAACCCATCATAATGCGACAGTGACGGCAGGTTTGGACAGCGTGGCTTGTTTGAGGCCTTGTTTTTCCCTGCTGTCCAATTTAATTTCACGCCTTCACGAACCGACCGTCATTCGTCAGCTGTCCAAACTGTCGGCGCTCTGTTTGCGAAGTCGAGAGTGAAGATTGCGCACGAAAAAAAAAATCACCGTCACACTCTCGAGCTTGCAGTTTCCGCCCTTCGTGTCCATCAGGGTGTCCCCGAGATCTGAATTTTTCTGACGTTGCTGGTCTCGTCTTTCTACTTCTTGTGGTCAACAGCGAGAACGAAATGGAAATAACTTTATTTGTCTCCCTGGTCTGTTTGCGCTTTAATCCTCCCTCTGATGCTATGATGCTGATGGAGCGGTCATTATGTGGTTGTCTCAAATGTGATGAAATGAAAGAAAGGCTGCCGCCGCAATCAAGGCGGAGAATGATCAAAAGTCAAATTATCGCCTCACTTAACCCCGTATCACGTGAAACGTCGCCTCGCTGACGGACACGCCACATCAAACGGCTTGACAAGTTTTATTTCAACGGACGGTGATTATCGGTTTAGCTTTACGTTTCCATCACTGGTATGCTTGCAGTTACAGACAAATAGACGTTAAACGCAGAATAATGTTCTTTTTGTTCCTTTATAATATGTCCTATATAATATTATATATGTATATGAGTATCTATTGTCTAGTTTCAAAATTACAAAAAATGAACTAAATTCAAAGCAACAGATTTGGGTGTAACTAACTTAACTATTTCGCTCATTTTTATCGCGAATGAAATCGTATAATGTAGACGTTTCATATTTCTAACAGTTGGAATTATTAAACATCAAACTAACAAAACATTCTTGTTTTCTCTTACTTGCAGTTCGATTCCAAAACGAGCCCGTTGGCTTTACTGGCACAAACATGCAGCGCAATAGGGTCTGATTCACCGAATCCAAAGCTACTGGCAAACATAGAAAAAAGTACAAAAGGAAGCCGCGATAAACTGTCACCCGGGACACTTTCAAGCGGTTCATCAAATGATACTCCAAAATCAAGTTTTAAGCCATATGAACCATCCACGGTGAACCGCGAGCAGACAAAATCTCCGGACGATACTCATAGTACCATGGTGCGAAACAAATCCCCAAAGAGGTCCGTCAATGCGCCAAATCACCAAATCCTGAACGGGCGTTGTGAATCTAACCAAAGTGCTGCTTCATCACGAGCATCTCCGACGAGTAATCACCGAAAAACTCCAAGCAGCTCGCAACTCCATCTTGAGCGTACAAGCAGTCCAAATCGTGCCTCATCCAAAGATTCTTTACATGCGTTAATGAATAGTTCCACTGAAGCTACGTTATCAAAACCATCTACAGAATCTATAAGCAAGGACCCAAGTAGTAGTGGTGAAAACTCCATTAGAGCATCAACTTCTGCCCCATCGTCAACAACGATCGGGCCTCCATATTACTCTGGTTATGGAAGCTACCCCATAGACCTTCTAGCGTCAAGTGCGCTAACGCATCACCAAATGTTGAAAGCGGCTGCCATGAACCCTTATTTCAATTACTCCAAACTAAAGATGCCAGGAGCTCCAGACTCCATGATCCCAGTCTGCCGTGATCCCTACTGTACTGGATGTGCCTTAAGCTCTCATATGCTAGGAAAGCTTGGAACGTCAAGCTGTCCAGCGGGCTGTACTCAATGTGATCATCCTGGAAGTAAAACCTTCTCACAAGCTGCCGCAGCAGCATCCCTCGCCGCTAGTCAATCATCAGCAGCCATGTACGCCCATGCTCAACTAGCCGCCCTGGCGGCAGCTTCTCAGTTACCCTACGTGTGTAACTGGATAGGTAGCGATTCGTCCTACTGCGGCAAGCGATTCGCCGCTTCCGAAGAACTGTTTCAAACTGATCTGAGAACCCAAATATTGCCGCCGGAGTTTCGGAGTTTTACGTCGGAGTTTGCCCTCATCAACCCTGCGACGGCAGCTGCAGTAGGACTCCCACCGACACATCCTCTGTTCCAAAGAACCTACCCCACCCCTCCTCTTAGTCCGATGTCCACTGCCCGTTACCACCCCTACGGCAAACCACCATTACTTCCCCCTGCTATGTCACCGGCATCTCTCGCTGGTATCCCGATGCCACCACATCCTTCGCTGGCGCAGTATTTTCCTCCGTATTCGTTTTACGGAGCGCGATTAAACGGGTCAAATAATATGCATCCTTGAAAAGGTGCATGGTTTAACATTTTGTTCAGTTTGTAAATAATTTATTGTTTTTATTCGATGAAATGTTTGTTGTCGAACAAAATTTTAATGTAATAAAATGGTACTTTGTCAAACTCTAGGCACTCTATTGCAATATTTCAGAGAATGGAAAAATAAAATATTTTCTTGGAAGACCTATCTTATTTTCATAACATCCAAAATATCACCGCCTTTTAACATTGCGATCGCATTCAACAGCGCATCAAAAAGATTCTGAAGCACTGATAACAGAGATGAATGACGATGGTATGTGCCGTCAACCGTTAAAAAGATTAGTTGATGCACGCAGCAAAAAACAACATCTAAAAGAATCAGTGGCGAAGCCCCGAGTGCTGTCTTAAAAGTGTCATCGGAGTTAAAAACCTACATCTGGTCGGGTGATAAATCTTGTGTTGCGCCATTTCTTTTGACGCGCACTAATTGCGATACTAAAAAGCTCACCAGCGGCGACATGGCGTTGGTCATAAATTATCCACTCTTGGCCGAGAGGCAAGAATTATCATCATCAGCATCATTGCTGCTTTGGCGAACAGCTCAGTGCAGTGGCAAGGTAAGTGCCGGGGGGTGGTAATTTTGTTTGAGAATCGACTCCTTATATTCTTCTTCGCTGGGACGTTGCCGCTTCGCAAGCCGTTATATAATAAGAATTATACATTATATAATAAGAAGCTATAAAAATCTGCATAACAAACGGGCATATGCAAAATTGCAAGATTTTTTGGTGATTATTTGGCGTTTCAGCCTATATTTTGAATGAAAATCAACTATATGTTTTCTTTCTCCAACGTTTCGATCCTTATTGGATTTTTTTCAAGGATTCGAAATTTTGGTTGTTTTTTTCTTTTCTTTGTTTTTGTTGTTTTGAAATTTCGAATCCTTGAAAAAGGTCCAATAAGGATCGAAACGTTGGAGAAATAAAACATTTTTTAAACGATTTTCATTTAAAATATAGACTGAAACGCCAAGTAATCACCAAAAAGTACATTGTTGACAGTCGACATAATTAAAACAAAATTGCTAGATCAAATTTTTGTTTGTCATAAGACTAGTAAATGAAATTGCAAGTGATTCCGCCACTTTGTAACTCTACGTAGTTATCGCTAAGCTTGAGCTTTACAAATGACGTGTAGCTGACTCAAATCAAATTACTAAAGTGCGGGAATAAAATTGACTAGTGCTAACACTTTTTTTCCAAACCAATTGTTTCAATTCAAGTGCGAACGACTTCCTCGTAACAAAGGAGAACCGTCTATGCATTTGTAACCCACACGGTTGAATTCCGCTTAAAAATTGTATTCATGGATCATGGATCGTGCCATTTTGAAAACAGCTTACGATAGTTTTAAAATCTATTTCACGTTTGTAAAATATTAGTACATACATCAATAAATTAAGTGCGGCAGAATGTTTTAATGTCGAGTTAATGTGCGATAACCCAAGGCTAAAGTTTCGTTTTCCCCAAAACACGGTCCATGGCCACGTCACTGACAAACACTACGACACTGCACCGTCCGTCACTGAGCAGAAGAGCCAAAAGATTAATATGCAGAAACTCAAAAATTCCTGAAGTGCATGTGCATTAATTTTCCGGTGATACTTTGCGCGCCTTTGCCGACAGCGAGACGGTCGGTGACAGACTCGGTGCAGTCTTTCATGTTAGGAAATTTTGAAAATGACTTATTATTGCTTTACGAAGAGTTCACCATGCGAAAAACGGAATCTTTTGCCGGCATAGTGATGAAATGTTCGTGGCAAACTCACACATTAGTAAAACATTGAGGTCGCTCGTTATAGCTGAGAAATTTGAACACAAAAATGATACATGTCTTCGACAACGTTTTACTATGAAAAGTCTTTATATTAGACTTGACTAATAACAACTTTTTACTATGAACTAAGTAAAATCTTCATGTGAGTGTGATGCACTTTGAAAATGATGCTATTCTTTTGATGGTCATTATATTTTACATGATTTCTTCAGCAAATTTATTCAGAGGGATTTGACCCATGAGCAATGAATTAGGATAATTGGCATTTATACGCTAGGTACCGCCACTGTTCTATTCTTTCTTCCATTTCCATGTACCCAAGATACAGAGCTACAACTTCGAACCCTTATTAATTAGGTGCTTGGTGTTTTCGGCAAAAGTATTAACGCATTTACCCAAAAGTACACGCGGAGTTCCCCACAGGAAACGACGCACCGTGCTTTTTGCAGCCCGTATAGGGGTGATCGTTGAAGGAAGAAGAAAGAATATGAAGAACAAGTTATTAGTGAGGCGCAGGAAAAATGTGGAGCAGAAACGATATGTTAAGGTTTTATGAGTCTGTCAATGGCGTGCGAAGAAAGACAGCGTCATTTCCCGTCACAAAGTGTATTAACGACCAACAAAGGAATTTGCTTGATAGATGGTAAAACCGAAGTGGTTGCTAGGGTAGAAGGCAAACACTTCGAGACTTTGTTGAATAGGTGGAAGTGACGGGTGCATCGGTGAAGTAGAATAGTTATTGAAGCGATGATGGACAAGTTGTGGAGTCGCCAACACTAGATGAGGTTAAAAAGCTGTAAAAGAGCTGCAAAAACAATAAGACTGGTGGGGGAAGGACCAGTTTCTGACTAAAACTTCTCAAGCATGGCAGTGAGCAGCTTTATGAAGTTATGCACCATATTATGTCGAAAATATGGGAAGACGAGGAAGGAAGACGAGGAAATGCCTTCTTTTTTTGTAAAATTTTTATTGACTGGTGACCACATCTGCATCAGCCGAAAATGGAAACGGAGCCTTCTTGATGTACGGAATAAACGTATAGTGCCGATATCGCGTCTGATCATCACCTCCTCATCGGCGAAATACGCCTGCGCATTGCGCGGATTCGTCGGCAGGAGGAAAGAGTTGGACGACGATTCAACACACGCCGACTGTAAGATGCCACGGTGAAACGGTCCTTCGTTGAAGAACTGGAGACGCGTGCTGCAGATATTCCGGTGGCAGCGTCCCGAGCAGATGAAAATAGCTCAATAATATCAAATGTTAATAAGATAGCAAAATGAGATATGGACTTGATTGATATAAGAGATAAAAGATCAGACGACAATATCAATATTTTGCACTAAAATATCATGAAGAAATCAAGTTATGCTATTTGTAATAAGTGATCAATATCATGTGCCATTAGTTTGTTTTTATCCATAGCATATCTTGATATTTAAATGATTTTTCGGTGCAAAATTTTGATATTGTGGCCTGTTCTTTTATCTCTTTTATCAATCAAGTCCATATCATGTTTTGTTATTCTGTTCATGACTTCTGCCCGGGGTGGAAGACCAGTGGACCGCCATCAAGAATGCCTTCATCGCCACCAGCGAGAACAATCTGGGCGAACTGCGCATCCAGAGAAAACAATGGATCACCGATGAGACCTGGAGGAAGATAGAGGAGCAAATTTGCTCTTAAGAGAAGCCAAAGCCGCGATAGAGCGACGCCTCCTCTACGATATCTCACGACGCTTAAGCGGGGCGAAGATGAATGCAACGATGTCTGTGAAAGACGCGAATGATCAGTTATTGACCGATCCAACTGACCAGCTGAAACGCTGGTTCGAGCACTTCGAGCAACTTTTTCAAGTGCCAGCGAGACCATCACCACCTCGGCATGATCTGCCTAGGATCCGACGTATAACACGCGTCAATACCGAAGCTCCATCGCTGCTAGAGATTCCAACAGTCATCCAAAGCATGAAATCGAATAACGCCCCAGGGGTCGAAGCATATCAGCCGAGATGCTCAAAGCTGACCCCATGACGTCCGCTCAACTACTGCATCGTTTATTCCGTAATCTGGGATACCGCAACTTTCCCGGTCGACTGGATGCAAGGTATCTTAGTGAATGTGCCCAAAAAGGGTGACCAGACTATGTGCGATAACTGGTGAGGCATTATGTTACTGTGTACCGTTCTCAAATTTTTATGCAAAATTATCCCAGCTCGGATTCAGGAGAAGATCGATGCGACTCTCCGGCGGCAGCAGCAGGCCAGACTCTGTGTCGGAAGATCCTGTGTAGACCATATTGCCACGCTCCGTATCATTCTGGAGAAGGTCAACGAATTCCAAGAGTTCCTTTACTTGGTATTCATTGACTACGAAAAAGCTTTCGACCGTCTCAATCACGAGAATATGTGGGGGCCCTGAGACGCAAGCGGGTTCCTGCACACTTAATTTTTTTCGCCGAGGCCGGCAAAATAAATTGCCGAGAATCCAACAGCTGATATCTCGGTAAAAATCTCGGTGGAAGTTTGAATTACCGATTGGTCGTAAAATGTTCGACACTACCCAGCTGTCAAAATTTACCGTGCTATTCGGTAGTACGAGGCCGATCAATTCGGTAAAGAGATTTGCCGAAACTCAGTGATAAATTATTTTCATTTATTTTCAGATGAATCAAAATAGAAATAAAAAGCGTTAATCAATACGAAAGTAGATTTTATTTTTGGTCATTTTTGTATGAAAAACGATATGAAAATGCTAAATGAAACCTATACTTTTTGGCAGCCATTTAAAGTTATTGTTCCACGATTCCATAAAGAACAGAACAAGTCAGTAGGTTCCTGATTATTCCAACGATGTTTAATGTGTTTATTTGTTGACTCCTTCATGTGGGGTAAGTAATTTCCATCCATCCATCCAGATACAGCAAGTATCTCTGTTTTTTTTTTATAGAATTACAGCTGTAGCTGAAATTAAAACGGACATGACTTTCATTATTTCCATTGTTGAAATCGACGTAAAATGTTGCGTGAATTTTTAACAGATTTTAGTGTCCTGCCCGAACAGGAAAATTGAAATCAGAATGAATACTTACCAAAAAACTCGAAGATGAAAATTCTATTTTCCATTGCTCTTGCTTCTTCACGTGTTTTTTTACAGAGCACGCTAGAGCTTAAATGTTTGACAGATGGGTTTGCCGAAACTCAGTCAAACTCCAAACTACCGATGACGATGGCAAACTTGACTGCCGAGTTTCAGTAACTTATGTAAACGTCATATTTATTGACGAGATATCAGTAAACATAAGCTTTCACGACCAAGTTCGTCAATTTATTTTACCGAGATGAAAATAGTATTTTAAGTGTGTGAGAAAATCATCGGCCTCATCGAGGCACAGTACGAGGCCTTTTCGTGTAGAGTGGTGCACAATGGAGTCTTGTCCGACCCTATCCGGGTCGTAGCTGGTGTGAGGCTAGGATGTTGTTACGTAAGAATTGTATTGCAAACCCCTGGTATAATATCTATTCCTTGTGTATGTGTCCAAGCTCGCCTAAGTGTTGTTTCACTGCGTTGTTGACATGTTACGATCAATAGCACTTCTAAAACGGTCCGGTTCCGTATCAGAAACACCGAAGATGTAAGTGAATATTATTTAATAGTGTTTATATGTATTTTAATGTGATTAATGAATTGCAGCTTTATAACGTGCGACAATGAAACTCTGCGTGATTATTGTTCTGCTAAAAGAGCGGTGTACGTGCTATTTCTTATAGATGTATTCTATCACCGCTACTGTTCATCAACGTAATCGACGAGATTTTGGTAGATGTGATTGACCGTGAACCAAACCGCGGGATGTTATGGCAGCCTATAACCATGGAGCACCTAAACGAATTCGAATTGGCTGATGACGTTGCACTCCTCGCGCAATGGCGCTCAGATATGCAGAATAAGCTCAACAACCTTGCCGAGCGCTCCTCTTCGGCAGGTTTTGTCATCAACGTCAACAAAACCAAATCGTTGGATGTAAACAACCAGGGCCTCCGGGCAACCAGTGGAGAATGGTGAAAGATTCCAATATCTTGGTAGCCAAATAGCGTTAGATGGCGGTGCCAAGATCGACATAGGCGCACGGATCAAGAAAGCAAGGGCTGCCTGTGCGAGTTTAAGAGTTTAAGAAATATCTGGAAAAACAGGCAGATAAGTGAACGCAGCAAAATACGAATTTTCAACTCTAACGCGAAATCTGTGCTGTTATACGCTAGCGAAACATGGTATGTATCAGTGGAGAACACTCAACGGCTGCAGGTGTTCATCAACAGATGCATGCGGTACATAATTCGGGCTTGGTGGCCTCACAACTGGATCCCAAACAACGAGCTTCATCGTCGTTGTCACCAGAGGCCGATAGCAACAGAAATTCGGGATCGAAAATGGGGCTGGGTCGGCCACACTCTACGTAGGGGCGGAAACGAAATCTGTAAACAAGCATTAGACTGGAACCCAGCGGGACATCGCAGCAGAGGCAGACCCAGAGGCTCTTGGCGGCGAAGCCTCAATAGAGAAATAAAATAAGTCGACCGAAATCTAACCTGGCAACAGGTTGAAGCGATAGCTGGGCAACGCTCAGGATGGAGATCTTTCAAGTCGGCCCTTTGCACCACCGGAGGTGTACAGGATTCATAAGTGAGTAAAAAGTATGATTCAGTGAAACAAAATGAATTATGGCAAATTATATTTGAACATGGTTTTCCGGCGAAACTGGTACGGCTGGTTCGTATAACGTTGGACGGATCGAAATCAAGTGTAAGGGTTGCGGATGAAATATCGACGTCATTTGTTACCTTAGATGGATTAAAGCAGGGTGATGCACTCTCAAATCTACTGTTCAATATCGCGTTCGAGGGAGCGATAAGGAGAGCTGGTGTGCAAAGAAGCGGTACCATTATCACAAGATCGCGTATGCTCCTGGGATTTTCGGACGATATCGATATTATCGGTATTGATCGCCGTGCCGTTTAAGAGGCTTTTGTGCCTTTTAAGAGGAAGACAGTGAGGATTGGACTAACGATCAATCAAACTGGCTGGCAATCAAACGTGGGTTCACTTGTGGTGATGGTAGCGAAATGGTGGGGGATAGTGAAAAATTTGAAGTGGTAGAAAAATTTGTGAATCTTCATTGGAACATTAGTGACGTGCGATAATGATGTTACCCGCGAGGTGAAAAGGCGTATTGCAGCTGCAAATAGGGCTTCATTCTAAAGTAATAAAGGTGACGAGCGTTTTTCATTCGATTTGAGTTGTTTTCCAGTGTGCTATCGAGTATTCATAATGCCAAAACATCTCGCTATTCTTGTACCTCCTTGAAAGATAATTCGTTTTCGAGATCGAAAGTCGTAATAGAATTTCATTCGAATCTAGATGCGCAATGCCACCTAGGTCCGCCAAACAGCTTTCGACCATATGGTATTCGGTTAAATGGCTAGACACTGTGTATATCATGTAGGGTTACTGCTCCTGGATTTCATTTCAAAGCTCCGATATTCTTCCCACGAAAACAAAGCAATGAAAAGGAATTTGATTTGTTTTTATCATTGGTGTGTGAAATCATGAAGTTTGAGGTGTCACTCGACTTATGTTGACTCAATTTAGGAAACGGTCATTCTGGAAGTCCCCTGGACTGTGGCCGGATTGAAACTGAGTAGCCCAGGAACCACACAATCTCCAGTTGACCTTGCATGCGAAGACGTAGGATTGCCAATCCGGAGATGGCGAGTTCGATTCTCGGTCCGGTCCAGCATGTTTCCGAGTTGGAAACATTCTTGACTCCCTGGGCATAGTGTATCCATATCCAATGTAACTTTGAAAATGTCATTGTTTTGTTCAATCATGAAGTTTCAGGTGTCAGTGTGTCACACGACTTATATTGACTCATTTATGAAATGGCCATTCAGGAGTTCCCCCAGATTATGCGAAGTCGATGATATTGTCTCAATTCATAGAGATTACAAAGACTTTCTCAAAACATAATATCAAACAGTCGTTCCTTTAGTAGACCTAAAAACAAGAAAATTTATCGATTGTTTTACAAAACACAATCATCAGAAATTCGCTTTGGTGCTTTTCTTAGACACATTTTTTTAATAAATGATGAAACCATAGAGCAGAAGAATAGAATCTATCAATACATTTCTTGCGAAAGGTAAGCAATGAGAAATTATACAATGATCAATCAACGGAACGTTGAAGGGCACATTAGTGAAAAACCCATTACTGTTTCAACCGATTCAGATCTTGCTAAATAACAGCTTCGTGAGGGCATTTTTCAACTCCTCCGTCAGAAGTATATTATTATCATTTCTTCGGCGCCACATAAATATAAACCAGGCTGCCCCATAATTAGCGGTTTTACAGTTTTTCGCGATGAGCCAAGTTTAGCGAATCAAAGCAGTAATTATTAACTATCAAATTTGAGCACTTCTCTCAATGATAATATGTAAGCACATGAAACAACTGATGACGGAAACTTACGGGAATCCTAGTTAAGGTACCTATACTGCCCTGAATCGCATATCTGTCCCCTTTTTGCAGGTTTTTTTTATGTCTTTATTAAGGAGACTTTATCTTTGCAGGGTTTCCTATTCATATGGGGCAAATATGCGATTCACGGCAGTATAGCACTTATTATTTTTATAATCGTCAAAGGAGAAAAGCATTGCCTTTTCATTGGCCTGTTTCGGGAACGATGTCTACTGTTGTCATAAAAGAATAAAATAAAATAATTATCATTTTTGTATAGATTATAAAGATTCAGCCAACTGAAATAAAAGCATTAAGCACGTATTATAGAATGAATAGTTCTCAATAAAGGCATATCGAAAAAATATACACCTTATTACAGAAAATGATAACCTAATGTTAAATCCCTTGATTATTAAACCAGATAATAATTTTGTAATTGTTTCTCCGTTAAACACACGCATCGCGACAGTCGCTGTCGTCACGACTCTATCGCTGGGTCGCTGCATTCAAGTTCCTGACGTGATAGACAATCGCAGTCACCAAGCGACAACGACAGTCGCGTCCTGTGTGTTGGGGTACCACCTCTTTCCGCTTCAAAAGGGTTCCCATGTGTTTTCAAAATTGCGAGAAAAATACTAATTGATGCTGTTTAGACCGCTTCCCCATACTAATGATAGCTTGACGGCACTTTAGATTTTGAGTAAGGTAACCCGCCTTCGGAGAATCGCCCCTATGAAGGTAATAACAGTGTTCTCTAATAACTCTGCCCTGATATATGCACAAGCTGGGAGGAAGATGTATGGATGATAATAAATTGCAGGTAGATTTTCGCCTTTATCTCAATCATAATTCACAGTACACAAATAATATATCGTGCATGTAATTTTATTGTCTAAGATTCACTTGAGTGGGTTAGATTTTATGGCGCTGTTGTTGCCAGTGGGTAAGACCAATACACTGGGAGGCGTCATTCAATCCACCATTCATTCGTTAAGTGGAAGTGTAAACTACGTGAAAGAAGAAACGAGCTTCCTCCACCGCGTGGTAGTACAATGGAGAACCAAGTGCAAGTAGGTGATTAATGAGCCCATCATGCCTTCCAGCTCACACATGAGTTATGATGAGTCATGCATCATGCCCAGATGATGGATAGTTTATACTTCTGCTGGGAAGGTGGGAAGTTGCGTTTGCATGGAAATGTTTCATTGTCTTTTTTGTGTTTCTACTTTGTTACAGAGCACGATTACAACAGTTGCGAAGAACTGTGTTGGTTCGATGCTAATGCCACTCAATAGGAACAATAAATCATTGTGTATTATGACTAAGCACGTTTCCCGTTCGATTATGTTTTTTAATAATGTTTGTACTTTATTTTATGAGACCAGATTACACCACTGTGTCAACGAAAGGTTTGCCCTTAATTCTGGATCACAACAAGTCAATTTTAACTAATAACAAGTTAGAGAAATGAAGCGGTCTTCTTGATCTTTATCGTGGTAATACTCACTACTTTATTTTAAATTATGTATTTTTGAATAATTTGACGGCATGTACTAGTCGATAAAATACTTGCTGGGCATATCGTACTATTAGAATTTCATGTAACCTAAAGAATAATATGTGTAAAAATCCCATCAAGGGGCTTTAGCCTACTGTCCATTGCTACCATCCTTTCATTGCTACTCCTATGGCTACCTTCCCGTGACGAGTACGCGACGAGACTCACGCGAAGGAATAACATTGCATCACGTCATATCGTGCAGTCACGTCTGCTATGGCTTACCCCTTATACGAAGCTCATGCGCACGAATTATGTACATCGTCTTTTACCTAAAAACGCGGAGGCGATGTGTATATATATGTACTATACCACTTTACATTTCGCATTGTTTTGTACTGGTTTTTTTTTTTTTTTTTTTCTTCCTAAACAATGGAGGGGGAATCTGCTCAACAGACATCCTGGGTTGACCAGGAAGTGCTGGGTTAGGGGCCACCTCCAATGAGGGAGGCAGGGCTGCATCCCCGACCAGCTAAACCGTTTCCATTGCCGCCAAGCCCATCGTCCCTTCGGTACAACCAGAAAGTAATGCTTCAAAGGGGGGCCAGTGCATGACGCACCCTCGAGGTTAGCTGCGTGTCCTTGCAGCATCGAACATCGTGACTCGCTTTTTAGAAGAACACCATGGTATCGTGCCAGCGCATTGCCGGCTTTCCAGGTGGCCTTACCACGCCCTATGTCCTCGGAAGGTGGGCAGGGTCGACTTCGCGCCTGCTTCCCTCTGCACGACTGGTATCAAGAATGATGATGCCGCGTGCACCCCAAATTGACCTTTCTGCGATAGGGCCTATTCGCCAGCACACAGAGGGACTTGCCGACGCGAGGCCTACGCCTGCCCCAGCCTTGACGAGGACCCCTTTCCGTCCTCGGGCTCGGAACCCGCCCTGTTGACCGACGCCGCGAAAGCGACGATACCATGTTGTTATTCGCGCGGCCACTTGCTCGATAAAAGGATCGAGTTCGACCACAGAGCATGACCACCGGTATGACCCATGAAGCCGACTCCGATCCCTTGGACCACCTCTTATTTGCGCCTGAACTAGCCATCCTTGAGTCCACGCGCCACCTTCTGTGTAGCTCCGAGACGATTTGGGCGATAGCCGATAAAACGGCGTTCCAGCCAACTTCGTCTTTACACATCCTCCGAACTAGGTTGTCCGGTAGTGTCCAGACCACATGTGGCAAGCATGTGGTCACGCATTGCGCGAAAACGTGGGCACACGAACAACACGTGTTCCGCCGTTTCCTCTAAACCTGTGCACACCAAACACTCGGGCGAAGCCGAGCAAGCCAGCTGCTTTACCTGCACTTTGATTTTGCAGCACGCTTAAACGCCGGGCACATCGAGCCCCCATGGGTGCTTGCTGTTCACAGCTTTGCTGGAACAAATCAAACAATTGGGAGGGTTCGTGCAGCATTGTGCCTTATGTCCCTCCAATCCGCAGCGTCGGCAGAGATTGCTTCTGTCAGGGCCTTTGCAGTCCCATTGCTTGTGCCCCGGTTCCAGGCACTTGAAGCAAACTTCGGGTTGCTCGTATATGCGCACAGGGCATACCGACCATCCCACCTTGACGCTCCCTAACTTGACTACCTTGGAGGCGTCCGCTGCAGATAGCCGAACCAATGCTACCTGCGTCCCTGCCGGACCTTTCCGTAGCCGAACGGCTGCGGTGGGCGTCTCCACTTCACACTGTCGCCGCAGTGCCGTGACGAGCTCTTCGACTTCAGTGATCTCGTCCAGGTCTTTAACCCTTAGATTCACCTCCGTCGTGAGTGCCCTCACCTTGACCGTCTCGCCTAGGACCTCCTCCGCCAACTTCTTGTAGGCGGCGCCCTTTTGCGAGACGCCCCGCTTCAGCTCGAGTATCATCTCGCCCATCCGGGTACGTCTTATTTGACGTACGTCGGCGCCGAGTTCACCGAGCTTGACGTCACTCCTCATCGCCTTCAAAACATCCGAGTACTTAGCCTCGTCCGCCGTTATGACTAGGGCATCGCCCCTGGAGCGATTGGCGCCTACCCTAGACTTCTTGCTATTCTCATTCGCCTGGGCCTTCTTTTCGGCCCTTGACGTCTTCGGTTTCCTCTTGTTCTTGACCAGGGTCCAGGAGGCGTCATTCCCCTCTATTTCCCTGGTCTGGTGCGGCTGAGAACTTTAAGCCTACCGTAACCCCTTACCACCGTCTTGCCTGAGTGGACGGACCTTTCCAGGTCCTTCCTCCCCCGGTTTTGGAGGTACCTGACCGGGGTTCAGCTTCCCAGCCCCACTACCCTTGTTCGGGGTAGTAACCCTCCGCGTTTTGGAGCGGCCCCCAGGGAGCTCATCCCCTGGAGACTGTCTCTCCCGTTTTTGTGTCTGCTCCGTTGGAGTAGTCACCCCGACGTACCCGCAAATACTTGAGCCTCAGTCTGGGTAGACTTTGGCACCACCGTCTTAGCTGGCACGCCTTCGGTCGACTCGACCTTGCCCGGAGTCCGCGAATCCTTGGGCCTCAGTCTGGGTAGACCTCGACTCCACCGATTTCACGGGTTTACACTTGGCCGTCCTGACCGCCCTCTCCAGCTTGGCGTCCAGCATCGACTTTCGAAGTTTCTGCAAGCTCCTCTTGAGGTCCTTGCTGATATTATGCTTCGATGACGCAAAGTCGATGATGGCGTCCAGCTGTTCCGTCGCCACCTCGAAGGCCGAAAGCCCATCGCGTTTGCGGTTCATCGCCTTCACAAGCCATGGGCCGTCAATAACCCCTTCCGGCGTTTTTATAGCCGAGAGGAAGGTTGAGTGACCCACGCTGGCGCTGCGCACTGAGCTGCCGACTATTGCCTCTGGCCTCCTAGGCGGAGACCTGAACAACCCACCTCTTGCGAAGGGGTTGTCGTCTACACTACTACCACTAATTGAAAAATTGACTTGGTTTTCCATTTTGGTCCCACGAGTTGCTCGGGAAAAGAGGTCCACCACGCCAGAGCCCAGCATAACGCGGTAAGGGACAATTACTGTGGAGGGTGCCCAGGTACCCCACAGGCTCCGTTAAAGGCCTAGCTTATTATTTCACCCCCTGGCCATGCATCCCCTCGGCACGGGTCGCTTGACGCCTTGGGATTAGGGGTTAGGGACGATGGTCCCGGTCTAACTCGCAGTGGCCATGGGGAGGGGTCGTCAAGCCCTTGGACAAAGTCCCTGCTGCCCCTTGTTTTGTACTGGTTGTTTGGTTTGTTTGTACTGGTTGTATACATTGTGATGTAATCAGTGATAACAAACACTATTTGACAGATGATCCGATTTTATTCGAGTTTGTTAATAGTAAGTACTATGCGATATTTACAAATCATATCAATCCATGGATCAGTGAGCAGGACTGCACGAAGGCGATTCAGGATGGGTTGATTAGTTGGTTGAATTGCCAGACGAGAAGAAAGTGAATTTTGCCGTTGGGCGTTGATGTCATGTACCCGGTTGAACATAAATCGGTATAAGAAAACAAGAGAAGACGAAAAACGAACCCACCGAACTACAGGAAGAAAACAAATGAAGAACAAGTGATTACTGAGACGCAGGAAAACATGGTACAGAACGATATGCAGAGGTTTCATAAGACTGTCAATGGCGTGCGGAAAAGGCCTCGCCATGTCCTGTCATGTGCAACTATCTAGAATGTAATTTGCTGACAGATAAAACTGAAGTGACTGCCAGGTTGAACGAACAGTTCGAGTTTGTTGGACGATGGAAGTGAAGGAGCATCGTTGAGTAGAATAAACATTAGTTACGATGGACAATCTGTGGAGCCGCTTTCCCTAGATGGGGTTAGAAAAGCCATTAAAGAGCTAAAAACAATTAGGCTACGGGAAAGGACCAACTACCGGCTGAACTTCTACAGCTCTGCACCATTTTCTTTTTCTCTTTTCTCTTCTTGGCATTACATCCCCACACTGGGACAGAGCCGCCTCGCAGCTTAGTGTTCATTAGGCACTTCCACAGTTTTTAACTGCGAGGTTTCTTAGCCAGGTTACCATTTTTGCTTTCGTATATCATGAGGCTAGCACGATGATACTTTTATGCCCAGGGAAGTCGAGACAATTCAAGATTGTTCATTAGTAGGGTAGAAAGGTCCGGAAGACTAAATTAGTTATCTAAGACATTCATGTAGACTGCTGTCAGATGAATTAAATAAATAATAATAATAATAATAATAATTTCCAATCCGAAAATTGCCTAGGCCACCCTCAGCATGGTCTTGCTTTGTAGCACCATATTATGTTGAAAACATGGGAAGCATTCATTTGGAGGCATAATGAAGTGCATTGCTATTTTCGAATAGGTTTTTGCCATAACTTATAAGGTTTTTTCTTTACGTGTAGAGCAAACAAAAGACTTCTTTACTCATCGCCCACGTGGCCCGCAGTGACAGTCCATTCAGTTCACTCACTGGTGCGTAAAAGTGACGGCCCTATATAAATACATAGGTGAACACTTGACAGAAAAAGACAGGAAATTTGTGTCCAATGATCAACAGCTTCAGTCCGCTGTTGGCAAACCGAGTTGGATAAGCTACTCCTGCTTTGTCTTTGTGACGGAAAAGCATCACCAAGATGAATACAGTAGTAGATGCTCCAATCTGCCAAGTTTGTGGAAGAGGCGGGGGTGAAAAATTCATTTTCAGTGCAAAATGAAAACAAACCGACTGGCTCTCCCATACTAAAATCCAAGATGGCTGAATCGTGAATTTGGCAGATAGACTAACGCAAAATGAACTCCCCCAAGAAATTATGACGTTTCAGCGGGTCGCATAATGAACTTTTGTTCGAGAAGACGACCTGCTCAAATGTCAAAATCCATCGGGTGAGTGAATTTGATGAACTCCTGCACAGGTCTATTAGGTTCTGCAGCATGACGTCACGAATGAATTCGGTCCTCGTCAAATGAACTTTTTTGACAGTTCAGTAGTACTTTCCACTGACTCCGACAAGGTTCGAGTTCGTGATTGGTTGGCTGCCCCCGAGTCCAACGCGAAGTACTACTAATCTGTCATCAGTTTGAGGTTAGATACAGATGCTGCAGAACCTAATTGGATCACCTAGTGGTGTATTCATCTTAGGCAACACCATAGGCAAAGAGGAGTAGAGAAAAATACAAAACAAAAGAATCCAACACAGCAGGCATTGTTGATAAATTGCACAACTGAACAAGGTTACAAAACAAAAAAAAATATGCTATCCCCAACCTACCTTTATCATACCTTCTTTAAAAAAAAAAGCATAAAAAAAATATTTTAAAAAAATATTAATATTAAAAAAAAAACCAAGCAATGAAAACGTGACAGAAGAGCATAGTTGTGTGTTTCTAAACCCGAGCAGCGAAATAGCTTAGAGTTGCTAGAGTTTAGTGCAAAGGTTGAGCGAGCTGGTGTTAAAAAGTAGTCGTGTTCCAGGAAAGCATTGACTAGGGTTGTTGTACGAGAAACCTAACCACAAAGACACTGCATGAATTGCAGTAAAATAAAGGGTATGGAAACATAAAAAGAATTGTACTGATGCTAGCTTCAAAAATTCGTTTGAGGGCCGCGAGTCCACCTTAGTCAGCAGATCCAGCCTACATGTGTCGACAAAAGGAGTGACACCCTGGAGGGCGGAATGTGTCGATCCGAACCTTTCAGCGAAAGCTTCCTGGTTAACGTAGACCATCGTACTGGCCGTTGATAACCACGATCAATACCGCCACTATGTAAGCTCTTAGCTGTCCATATACCACGTTGACAGGTTTTGGTCGGTTTAAGATACCCTTCTTCCCCAACTGCTCATATAAATTTTCAAAAATTTGGATGGACCGTGGACATACCTCATACAACTCTTTCCCCCATAAAATGGCCACGTGGTATATGGGCCCCCTTATGCGGCCAGTCGCCGCACAGTGGCGGACCCTCATACCTCCTATCCGTCCACTTAGAAATAGAAGTCTATTTTATATCAATAATCAAAGAACAAACTATGGCAGAAATGGCCCAATAAATAGAATGATGTCATGTTATAATGCACATTGTGAAACAATTGATGTAACGATGAGTAAAACTGATCTAAAAAAAGTGTTCTTCTGTAGACAAGTTAGGTAATGACTGAACTACACATAGACTAGATAATAAGTATTTATTGTACTAAATATAATTGGTCTACATTTGATTGACGGCAAATAAATAAATAAATGTAAGCAAACCCTAATATGTTGTTCAATTTTTTCACCGAAGAGTAATTTTGGATCGCTGAATTCATTTTGAAGTTAGAATTATCATCTGACATATGCTATCCTACTCAAGTACTTCCGGAAGCCCATGCTTTAGGATCTAAAAAAATTACAAGGTCATCATTCTAACATTGAAGAAATAGATTTCTATTCATGATACCAGATCGTTCCGAATATTTCCGAAAAAAGTTTAGTCAAATTTGCTTTTTCCATACATATTTGTAAGGGAGACGCTTTAAAGCATCACCTTCAAAAAGTCACTTAAAATCATCAGCTTAGCTCATTTAATATATGTGTGAAATTGAAAATTACGATATGCGCGAAAACACGAAAAAAATTAATGTTTTATCCTGGCTTCCGCCATTCCGCCGATACTAACCCCTAGAGAATAATGTATTGGAGAAGCGATGGCGTTACTTGATTAAAAACCTATGTTTGAAAAAAAAACGTTGAGTTGTGTAGTGGGCAGGGTTTGAATCCAAAGGAGAATTAGAAAATCTCTCACTTATCATGTTTGTATACACTCTCGATAGGTAGCATACCGCGAGAGACATTTTTCGGTAGCTAGGGTAAACGGTCCGATGATTGTGGGTGTACCAGTAATTGTGGTAGTGCACTTTACACAAAAACTGCGGATTTAAAACAGCAACCTGCTTCGTTGATCGATTTATTGACATACCATAACTAAAAACAACAAATTGCAGACGTGAAATTCGTTATAAATCGGTAAATATCATTATATTACTTTATTATTTTATCACCTTTGCACCAATAGTTGCGGTAGTGTTCCTATAGTTGCGAGCTCCATTAGAAAACAATGGGATTCGCAACTATAGGAACGTGAATTAAAAATTATCGCAACTATGGGAGCAGTGTACCAATTCTTGGAGGACTTATTTTAGGTGAAACATTTACAGCCTAGAGGAGCCGATGTATTATCACAGTAGAGGAGTAAAAGAGGTTTGGAAAACATCCGTAAGGTTAGTGGAATGAGGTGTCTTTAAATTATAAACGATTGAATAGTGTTGGGGAGTGCTTAGTTCCTCCACTATTAGATCATTTAGATCGAAACGAAAAACATGGTCCCTGGCAATCAACGTGGGTTCATTTGTGATGGTAGTGTAGCGGTGCTGGATAGTGAATATTTTGAAGTTGTAGAAGCATTTTTGTACCTTGGAACTCTAGTGGCGTGCAGTGATAATAAAGTTACCCGCAGGGTGAAAAGTCGTATTGCAGCTGCTGTAACCAGCTTAAGTCCCGTAGTTTGTAAACGAAAACTGAATTCGCTCTGTATACTACTCTGGGCGTTTAAGAAGGCTGATTGGAGAACTTTTGAAGTATTTGAGACAATACTCGGTGGTAAACATGAGAGCGGCATCTGACGGCGTCACATGAATCACGAGTTTTAAATACCAAGTGCATAAAAGGATGAATATTGTTAACAAGGCAGACTACTATGGGCTGGACACGCTGTTCGTATTTTGGAATCACCACTAGCAGAATCACAATTCAATGACGTTCTGATTAATACACGGTACTTTTCCGACATTATCGGCCTTAGGGCCCTCGTAGAGACAACATCGACTCTGAACATTAACTGGTGATGTTTGAATTGTCGCCACTGCGCATGCATTACATTTTAAGGCAGCGTTGCCGGAGGAGAGTGACCTCAATATGGCCTCTCTTGAAGACGGACAGGTTGACTCGGGAAGAAGTGTAGACAGATGCTGGAGAAAAACGGATGCAGCGCGGACAGATTCGCTGCAAAGAGACTGCAGAACGGGGCCAGAAAGGGGCAGAAAGACGGATATGGAAATATCAGATTCGTCTCTTCCGGGAGCAAGCGGAATCGCTGCATGCACTGAAAAGTCGCACGGCTACAGTGATGAATAAAGTAAAAGCTGGATTACAATTACGCATTACGCTCCACGTCGCATCATTTAAAAAAATAAGATATATTCTTTATCGACCATCGTCATAGCGTTTGCGTTATTGTATCAAATGTTCTTAACCAATCACGTCACAGCATCGCGTTCGACAGTTTTTGAGAATATTTCAAATTAGCGTGATGACATTGGTTGGTTAAAACATAGATAAACAGTTAAAATTAATGCAATTTCCAGCCGAAAATTAAATTTTCAATTTCGATAAGTTTATAGAAGATTATTTTCATAATTAATTTGCAACATCGAGTTCATCTAGTTTCGATTTAATTGGTAAATCAGGTATGTTTCGGAATCAATTCGTTGATATTCGCCCTATTTGATGGTTCCATAAACCAATAACGATAGTGAAATAGAACCATTCCCAGATAAATTCAGAAATTCTTCGAGAGCTTCATCAGAATTTCAACCCAGAATTTAAATAGGAATTCCCCCAGAAAAAAAACTTCCCCCTTAAATGTATTTTGTAATTCATCATAGAGCTCATCTGATGGTTCTCCCAGAACTTATCAAGCGATTTCGTCAAAAACTACATAAAGAATTAATTCGGAAATAACTTAAGAAAATACTAGGATTTTTTGCCGTGAATACCTCCGGAAATTAATCCGGCTTTTCGTTTTGAAAATTCTTCCGGGAATACTTTCAGTACTTTTTTTGGAGTTCTTTTTGTGGTTCTTCAAGGAATTTTTCTGAAGTTCTTTTAGAAACTCCTAACTTCAAGCATATCCTTTTGATTTTCTTGCAGAAGTTCCTCTTGCATATTTTTCAGAAATTATTTTGGAACTTTCTCTAAGAATGCTTTCTAGAATTCTTTAAGGAGTAATTTCAGGAGATTTTTCTTCTAGAGTTCTAGGGTAGAATATCCAATAGAACTAAGCTCCTTCAACCACTATTTGAGCCGTTTGTTTGAGAAAGTGCATATGTAACATTTTTGGCTAAAATGAGATTTTTATGTATTCTGAATCCTTGTCCAATAATACGTATTCTGGCAAAAAATATGAAAAAAATATATTTATTCAGGAATGTATGATTTTTTTTTGTTTGTTTGAGAAACTACATATGTCCACGCGCTTTGAAAAGCAATTATGGAGTACTGCTCACAGGTTTCGCACTGAAAGGGTGTTGAGTTTTGCCAAAAACTGTTGATCTGTATCAAAGAAATCAAAAGATTCAGTTTTTTGTTGTTTTCTCGAATATATGTAAAATGGATATATGCAGTTCCTCAAACAAATGATTCATTTGTTTGCTTATACCACGTCCATACTTCAAAACGTTTTCCAAGGGTCATCAATTATAGATTAAACGAAGAGTGCTCCATTCGCTGCAGAACCCATCATTGTTACCTTAAATGATACCATCAGTTATTGGTGCAGTGTTCCAATAGTTGAGGTATTTTTTAATAGTTGCTTGGTGTTCTTCTGGAGCTCCTGCTGCTATTCTTCCAAAAGCTTTTCTTGGAGTACTTCCTAGGTATTTCCTACTTTTCTTAAAACCTTCCTGATGTTATTCCAGAAGTTCATCCAGTAGCATCTCCTGAAGGTCATCCATATTTTCATGCTTCTGTTCCTCTAAAAGATACTTCTGAAGTTCTCCCAGGAGCATCACCTAGAGTTCTGCCATGTGTTTCTCCAGGTAGATGATCTTCCCGAAGGAGTTTCCTGAATGTCCTGTAGGAGTTTGAAGAGAAATGCCTCTTTGAATTCTTCCAGGAATTGTGTGACGGGGCGCGTTTCGTGGTGGAAGCGATCATTCGAAATATATTGTTCTGTTTTGTGCTATCGGAAAGTTAACTAATAATATTTTTGATTAGGGTAACTGTTCGATTCAAAGAATAGGAATTTTCGGAGGAGTTTTTGGAGTAATTTCTAAAAAAAAAAGTCTGACACCAAATATCCATATGATTGCTCCAGAAAAATCCTTTACGTAATATTCCTTTTGTTTTGCTGTACAAAGTTCTTTAATTGAGGTGTATGCATATTGATTATTCATTGTTGTGGAATTTTCGTTATACATTATTTTCACCATATTTTCGTGATTTGAATGCTTATGTGAGATGGTTTAATATTCTTATGACAAACTAATCATTGAGTAACAAAGTATCCGACTGGCCTCAAATGAATAATAGACATTAATATCTTATTATTTTTATAGTGTATGGCCCTCCTAAATTCCATAAAAGTAAATGCCGAGTTGGAACAAGGACCCATAAAGTCACCACTAAGTATCTAATTACAATTCTTCGCGGCTCAACCACTCGCCCCCATATAAATTTGACATGTAATAGAGTACAGTGTGCGCATATGACAAAATAATCTACTACATATTTCTTTTGTCAATCCACCATAAACATAACGAGTAGAAACCCATTCCATTTCAATAAAACGCTAATAAATTATACGCATCTACTAAATTTTCATAACAAACATTAGTTTTAAATTTTTATGGAAACACTTTATTTACGTTTTATATCGAATGAAAAAGCCATTCCGTCTGCATCTCGGATAACCGCTTTAATTTATCGTGATAATTTATACGTCTTTTTAGTGACTGTGTGCTCGCTCTTCCAAGCCGGGGGCTCGCGAGGTCAGGAGTCCGAAAGCACCCCACACAACGAACGACACACTTGAGCAAGAATCATGAGATGCCAAGAGAGCAGCGCAGTGATGTTGTGCCGCCGCGGACCAAGCCAGTCGGTAAACTTGAGAAAGAGTGAAAATCACCAGCTCATTCGGTAGTGGGAGATACGGCTTCCTTTTAACGACGACATTTCGGCAACGAACGATCACGAAAAACGAGCAAGACGACGACAAAATTAAGTATCTTTATTACGAAACTAATTTAAATTTCGGGGTGTCATAAATAAGATGATTCTGCGTTAAGAGGTTTTTTTTTAAATTAATAAATATATTTCTACACCATTTAACTCGGGCTAATGGTGTTGCTGAAAAGCGGAAAAAATGGTGGAGGATTTTTTTTAATTAACCTCCCCGAACAAGACCTGACAGCAAAGGTGGAGGATAAAATGAATCAGACACCGGTGCGACATCAATGGAGCAGTCATATCATGCTTGTGCATGGCGAACAAATGCGAGAAAGAACAAGTAAACTAATTTGCATTCGATGATCACCTTTTGAATTATCGGAGTAGCACATAATGTGAATTAACTTATCGTTCCGCGGCTCTTTTAATCGATAATCATCGATTTCCCGACTTTATGTCTGCTATTCATCTTACCTTATGACAAGTTCCATGCATGTATTATTTAAGAAAACGTATTAAAAACGCAAACTCCTGTTATCCCAGCTAATAAGTTTACCTTATTGTCGAGCTAGAGCACTTATTGTATGTCACTTAATTTACACTATAAAAATCGAAAACAGAATAACATTTTCCAACAGATACAATGTGTACTTTAAACTATTCAAATTTATCCAGTGTATAGATTTTTAGCAATAAATATCCTGACTAAAAGTTCTGCGAAAATTATACAAATGAATGCAAATGACATTTTACAACACTGGTTGGAGCTACACACTAAAAAAATATGAAATTCACATGCGATCTTATTTTTATTTGACGTAAATGTTCTGTGACTTAATCGAGAGAATTCAATAACTTTAAGTACTTTCTAATGTATATTTGAAATCAAATTCCCAACTCACATTGAACTGCATTCAATCTAATCACATCATAGAAGACGTAAATTTACATTATTCCTGATCGTTTTCAGTTCTTTAGTAGAGGAACTGCTGGCGAATTTTATCACCTGGATCCGATGTTCAAAACAAAGCTAGGAAAAGGTATTTGATTTATTTCTTAATTTTTTCAGCAGTGAGCACACATTAGCATTAGCATTTAGCAGTTCGCACAAATTCGTAGGTGGTACAAGGCAAGACTATTGTATGAGAGTAGCATCACTTTCATCTGTTACCACAGATATTGATTTGGGACTAATCACTAAATCTTAGATGCAATAGTCGAGATCTGTCCTGGCCACGTCCTTGCGAATGCTGAGGAAGGGGAAGGATGGTTTGTTGGACACCTACTTGAGAAAGATGCAGAGAACTCTCATGGTGCCACGGGAGGTTTTTGGGATTGCGTGGAAGGTTATAACAGTAGGAATCGTTTTGGTATAACGTGAAACACAGAAAGAACTAAGATAGAAATACAAAGTAGGAAAGGGACGAGCTCGGAATGGAACCCACGACCTCCTGCTTATAAGGCAGAAGTGGTAGCCACTAGACCACCGAGCTCGTCTATTTTTTCAGCAGTGAGCACACATTATGACAAAAAGAAGCGACGAAATTGATGCCGTATTTTTTGTTTCGCGATGAGATGAATATATGTTCAGTGAGATGGAGATCGGAACAGTTCCCCTATAACCTTGAATGCAAAATTATACAAATCCGAACAAGGTTTTTATACATCGAAACATCACATTATGATTAACAACTTCTTAGCACTATACACCATACCTTCTTGGTTTCTATCTATTGCAACATTGAGAATTCGGTTTTCACCTCGTAAGCTCACAAACTCCCTGAACTTTATACCTGATGGCCACTTAGATGAGTTCAAGGATATTGTTTTCCATCGAAAGTATAACTATTTTTTGCAATTCCTTATTATAATACCTGGTTTACAGTTTGTCCTTGAATGATCAAACGGCGTACTTTTTCATAGCAACGAACATATGCAACTAAAATGGATTGCATAAAATCCTTTAAAGCACTCGTTTGGGTGCTACAATGAAAAACTAACATCGGAACAGTAGTAGCTTTACAATATTTTGCTAAATGAGCTTTTCAACCGTTTGAAAGATTCTTCGGATTAGTAAATAGCTATCTGGTAGAGTTTTGTTGTAGATTTTTGATGCTTACGAGTGATGAACGTGACGAGGTCTTGTGAAAACATGAAACGATTCTTGGTGGACCTTTAGAAACCTGTGCGAGAGGTTCTTTTTTGATAATTTATGCTGCCATGAAGGTCCAGTTATAATTGCTGCCAATAAATGCTGACCTGCAAAGGCGCGTGATCGGGTGGTGGCCGATCAATGAAAGAATGTGCAGGTTGAGGATCGAAGGCCGGTTCTTCAACTTCAGCATAATCAACGTCCATAGCCCACACTCCGGAAGCACTGATGATGATAAGGACGCATTCTACGCGCAGCTGGAACGTGAGTACGACAGCTGCCCAAGCCACGACGTCAAAATCATCATAGGAGATTTGAACGCTCAGGTTGGCCAAGAGGAGGAGTCTAGACCGACTATTGGAAAGTTCAGCGCTCACCGGCTGACGAACGAAAACGGCCTACGACTAATTGATTTCGCCGCCTCCAAGAATATGGCCATTCGTAGCACCTACTTCCAACACAGCCTCCCGTATCGGTACACCTGGAGATCACCACTGCAGACAGAATCACAAATCGACCACGTTCTGATTGATGGACGGCACTTCTCCGACATTATCGACGTTAGGACATATCGTGGCGCTAACATCGACTCGGACCACTATCTGGTGATGGTTAAACTGCGCCCAAAACTATCCGTCATCAACAATGTTCGGTACCGACTACCGCCGCGGTACGACCTAGAGCGACTGAAGCAACCTGATGTCGCCACTGCATACGCGCAGCATCTCGAGGCAGCGTTGCCGGAAGAGGGTGAGCTCGATGGGGCCCCTCTTGAGGACTGCTGGAGTACAGTTAAAGCAGCCATTAACGACGCAGCGGAGAACAACGTCGGGTATATGGGTCGAAGTCGACGGAACGATTGGTTCGACGAAGAGTGCTGACAGATTCTGGAGGAGAAGGACGCAGCGCGGGCGGTCGCGCTGCAGCAAGGTACCCGGCAGAACGTGGAACGTTATAGACGGAAGCGGAGACAGCAGACCCGCCTTTTTCAGGAGAAGAAACGCCGCCTGGAAGAAGCGGAATGCGAGGAGATGGAACAGCTGTGCCGTTCTCAAGATACACGCAAGTTCTATCAGAAGCTCAACGCATCCCGCAAAGGCTTCGTGCCGCGAGCCGAAATGTGCCGGGATAAGGATGGGAGCATCTTGACGGACGAACGTGTGGTGATCGAAAGGTGGAAGCAGCACTACGAGGAACATCTGAATGGCGCTGAGAGTACAGGCAGTGAAAGTCAAGGCAGCGGAGGAGATGACTACGTCAGTTCAGCGGACGATGGAAGCCAACCAGCCCCCACCTTGAGGGAAGTTAAGGATGCCATTCAACAGCTAAAGACCAATAAAGCAGCTGGTAAGGATGGTGTCGGAGCTGAGCTCATCAAGATGGGCCCGGAAAAGCTGGCCACTTGCCTGCACAAACTGATAGTCAGAATCTGGGAAACCGAACAGCTACCGGAGGAGTGGAAGGAAGGGGTTATATGCCCCATCTACAAGAAAGGCGACAAACTGGAGTGTGAGAACTTTCGAGCGATCACCATCCTTAATGCCGCCTACAAAGTGATATCCCAGATCATCTTCCGTCGTCTGTCACCATTAGTGAACGAGTTCGTGGGAAGTTATCAAGCCGGCTTGGTTGACGGCCGCTCGACAACGGGCCAGATCTTTACTGTACGGCAAATCCTTCAAAAATGCCGTGAATACCAGGTCCCAACGCACCATCTGTTCGTTGATTTCAAGGCGGCATACGACAGTATAGACCGCGTAGAGCTATGGAAAATTATGGACGAGAACAGCTTCCCTAGGAAGCTTACCAGACTGATCAAAGCAACGGTGGATGGTGTGCAAAACTGTGTGAAGATTTCGGGCGAACACTCCAGTTCGTTCGAATCGCGCCGGGGACGAAGACAAGGTGATGGACTTTCGTGCCTGTTGTTCAACATTGCGCTAGAAGGTGCGGAGAGCCGGGTGTAACAGCCGGGGTACGATTTTCAATAGATCCAGTCAATTTATTTGCTTCGCGGATGACATGGACTTTGTCGGCCGAACATTTGCAAAGGTGGCAGAACTGTACACCCGCCTGAAACGTGAAGCAACAAAAGTTGGACTGGTGGTGAATGCGTCAAAGACAAAGTACATGCTTGTGGGCGGAACCGATCGCGACAGGGCCCGCCTGGGAAGCAGTGTTACGATAGACGGGGATACCTTCGAGGTGGTCGAGGAATTCGTCTACCTCGGATCCTTGCTAACGGCTAACAACAACGTTAGTCGTGAAATACGAAGGCGCATCATCTGTGGAAGTCGGGCCTACTACGGGCTCCAGAAGAAACTGCGGTCGAAAAAGATTCGCCACCGCACCAAATGTGTCATGTACAAGACGCTTATAAGACCGGTTGTCCTCTACGGACATGAAACATGGACAATGCTCGAGGAGGACTTGCAAGCACTCGGAGTATTCGAGAGACGGGTGCTTAGGACCATCTTTGGCGGTGTGCAAGAAGACGGTGTGTGGCGGCGAAGAATGAACCATGAGCTCGCCCAACTCTACGGCGAACCCAGTATCCAGAAGGTAGCTAAGGCCGGAAGGGTACGATGGGCAGGACATGTTGCAAGAATGCCGGACAGCAACCCTGCAAAGATGGTGTTCGCTTCCGATCCGGCAGGTACGAGACGGCGTGGAGCGCAGCGAGCGAGATGGGCAGACCAGGTGCAGAACGACTTGGCGAGCGTGGGCGTATCCGAGGATGGAGAAATGCGGCCTCGAACCGTGCATTGTGGCGTCAATTTGTTGATTCAGTGTTATCTGTTTAGATGTTAACTAAATAAATGAAATGAAATGAAATGAAATGCTGACCTGGTGAGCGAAGGCAATAATCATATATATGGGGATCTATATCACCTGGAAAATTGGTATAATTGGTATGCTTAGCGATTAATTAAGATCTTAGCTCAGAACAGACACATTTTCGTTGGTCTATAAGTAAAGATTATTATTCATATTCATAGCTCTGTAGATAGATTTGATTTGTCCAAATCTGACATGACAACTTAAAAGATCTTCAAATGCATCAAAACATACAAATTACCCTTAAACATCAGTGCAGTTGACAATCCAGCGATCCGATATCTGGATGATCAATTGAAAAAAAAAATGCCGGAGAGATTTCGTTGGTTCTCGGGACAAGTTTTCCATGGGAATACATCTACCTTTCTTCCTTACGTGTAGCGGCTTATTTTCTTATTAATGAACTTAACTAAGCCTGAAAGTTTGTTTATATGGTATAGTAAATGTTGTTTGCATTTATGATAAATGAATTATCAAATTACTATGAAACAACGTGAGCTCTCTTTTACTCTTTTTATTGGAAATCGATGTTTTCTCTAACTCAACAAAATTGTAGCTGCTCAAAATAATTTGTATTTTTTTGTTAGTAACTGTTAACAGTCCTGAATAGTCTTATCTAAGTAAACACTGCTGAGAGAAAAAAAAGTCATAAATATGAATATATAAGAACAAACGCAAGTCCAAACACCAATGATAGATATCTCGCTACAAATAATTGTTTTGTTACCATAAACATAAAATATATAATTGGTCTTCATATGGTTCAGCAATTCTCAACAACCAAAATAAATTCAAAATCTTTTGTCAAGTAAATGGTGTAAAGGTGATGATTTCCATTTCAGGTCAAATACATCTTTAAGGGTCTTCACCTCCGCTTAGGCCTTAAACCATGTTTAAGCGTATGAGTAAGCACCGCTTAAGAGTTAATTGGAGGTGAAGAAATTGGCCCTAAGAGAATGATATGCTTAATTATCAAGGCTACAAATATTTTGCAAAATTATGTTTATTTTGGAGCATGAAAAAAAAACTCAAAAATTCAATATAGCTTAATTAATTACAATTCATAACGAGCATGAAAAAAAAATATATAAAGCTGATCTTGAAAAAATTTAAATTTATTTTGAATGAAATTTACACGAAAAATGGAAAAATACGTCAAATAATTTACTTGTCCTTGATTTTCATTACTTTTTTCTGTGATAAAATCTCGGCTACGATAATTGCCTTCCTAATTCTTTAACGTCGAATAATTTACTTGTCTTTCATTTCATTTACATTAATTTTTTTTCTGTGATTAAATCTCGGATACAATAATTGCCTTCTAATTATTTAAGCAGTAATCAAAGATGAGTAGTGAAGTGAAATTTTCAATATTTTCTTCTGTAGCATGTGATCCACGATGTGAACAAAAAATGGGTAATCTCAAACAAAGCTTAAGTATTATGTTCACTCTTAGAAAGGACACAGTTTCTTCTTTAGTTCCGTCTAATAGATTGCTATATTCATATATAGCACGTGAAGAGCTAGTGTGGTCTTTAAAATATTTGGACGTAAATATACAATAAATTTACATAGTGAATTTATAGAAATTTTGGTTAATCAAAATATGGTTTCAATCTTATGCTTATATATTGTTCTATATATTTCCACAGAAAATGATTCAAAATTTCCCAACAATTATCCTAGTATATATTTGAGACGATTTAGTCTTCAAGATTATAGAGAATGATTATGGTTGGATCAAAAAGGTCAGGCACAAACGACGGATTGAAAAGTTTTAAATATGGAGAGTCCGTTCCATACTTAAAAATATATATTTAAAAACTGATTTCACTAAATACGGTCTGAATTCAACGATGTATATTTATGATGTATCATGGATATAAATCTTGATCCCGGAAGTATAAATATATTGCATATATCCATTTGATATCTGAATGTATTTATGCGGGGCTTACTGTTAGTGATAGTGACCTCGGAGTGGACATGAAATACCAGGCACTTTGAAATGGGTCACTGGAGCTGCAGTAGAGCTAGCACTTTCTAACTCCCGGATTAAATCTGACTGTTTTAACAGACAGCTTTCTTCCATAATATCACTGCCAGAGTTTGTACACACACACACACACACAACTCGAAGTATCACTACCGATGCATATGAGAATCTGAATATAAAAACAACTGTTTTTTTAATTCACATTTTTTGCTGTATAATGATGGAAAGTTAAGTGATTCATATCTGTGATGGTAATCAGATTAATATTGTTCTTTGCAAATCTGATGAAATTGTTAGGTATTACATTAAATTCAATTAATTATCTTAAAGGTAAATCGTCTAGCTCAAAACTTTGTAGGGGTATGTGGCGGGACCATTATCATCATTATCATAACATCAAAATTTTCCGAAGGCAAATTCATCTATCGCTTCAAGGCTTGTCGAGCTATTCAATGTGGCACGATAGTATATAATCTGATTGTTATCTGCAGCAACATTGTTTATTGACAAGAATGATCATGTGAAAACTAAAAAATGGTTTTAGGCGCTGACGCATGAATCATGAGCTGTATCAAGTATTCAAAGAAGAAAATATTGTGAATCGTATAAAATACGGCAGACTTTAGTGGGCTGGTCACTTAGTGAGAATGTCGGAAGAAAAAATAGCGAAAACAATATTCAACAGAGAACCAGATATGGGCCGACGATTTCGTGGAAGGCCACGAACGCGCTGGCTGCACGCGGTGGAATCGGACCTGGGGACCCTGAACGAACGGAAACTGGAGGAGACCGACGATTATGGAGCTCTACAATACGCCAGGCATAGGTGTAACGACGCTGTAACCAACCAAGTAGGATCATGTGAAAAAATTAAACTGTACAATTTTGATACAGATTTATTTTTTTTCCTGTTCGGGTGTGCCACTGCGACCAATTATTAGATCTATTGTAGCGTTACCCGTATCCTTAGTGTTTCAGTGCATGTCGAATTACTCCAGTGCTTTTGAGAAGCAATGCAGTATCGGTTCCGATACAGTTGTTGTTTTGCTTTCTCAAGACCACCATGACAAGGTCCCGCTATTTAGACCCTTCATAGAGAGCAATCCCATTGAAGGCGCGCCCCTTATCAATAGGAAATCAATCCTTTCTTGAGAAAATAGAACAGTAATACTGTTTTTGGCCATGCATCGGAGCCCTAGCCACATTCTTGTCTTGCTTCTAGAATATCACCAGTAAAACTCTTAAAACCCGGGATTTAGCTCTGTCTGCAAGACCATTTCAAGCGAAAGAATTTGTTCAGTAGAAGAACTTCCGTGTGTTCCTCTCACTACCCTTGTTCACCAGTTCAAGAAGAGTTAGTACGTATTTTCGGGTTATACTTAAACACATTGTGCAACTTGGTTAACGATGAACTGAAACCTCTAAAAGTAAAAATGAAAAAAAAATCGTTGTTCCATACAAACTTCAAACGCAATGCGGAAAGCACGAAAGCATTCAATCAGGCCCAAATTCTGCAGAGTTGTTTGGGACCCCAATTGGTATCGAAAAACCGTTTAATTATGTGATTTAATTTAAAAGTTTACACCATTACATGATGCACCACTCTAAAATGGTCATAAGACTGCTGATTCTCTTTAGACATGAGACAAAGACCAATCTCGAAGAGGGCACCCTCGCTCGAGGTATTCGAGAGAGGCATGCTTTTAGGGCCATCTTTGGCGGTGTTCAAGAGAACGATGTGTGGCGAAAGACGAACCACGAGCTCGCCCAACTCTACGGCGAACCCAATGTCCAGAAAGCGGCTTAAGATGGAAGGGTACGATGGGCAGTTCAGTTTGCAAGAACGACGGTGTTCGTTTTCGACCCGGCAAAAAAGCGTGGAGTGCAGCGTTTGCGGACCAAGTACAAATTGATTTGGCGAGCATGGGGCGCAACCGAGAAAGGGGGTATGTGGTCTCGAACCATGTATTAAAATTGTCAAATTGTTGATTCAGTGTTATCTGTTTAGATGTAAGTTTAATAAATGAGAATGGTACGAAGTTATGAAAAATACATAAGAGGGGTTCTCAGAAAAAAAGTGTATGTTTGGCACCAACCGCCAATGCCGAGTTGATCATGAGAGCATTTAACAAACAGTATATTTGAGTATGAAATTTAAAAATTTTGACGCATAAATAATAAAAACATATCCAACAGCAAGACCTTCGGCGGGCCGAGACACAGCTCCCATCCATGGATATTTCACATCCAGATGGAATTCAAATTTTACGTCTTATTTCAAATTTACTAAAATTTCTAATTCACAAAAGTAATTTGTATGCATGTTGATTGATTATGCCCATTTCAGATGAAAGAAATTTCTAAGACCCACCATATGGGGTTTCACATATAAAAGTGGTTGCTTTATAATTGTTTTAACTTGAAAGCATAAACAATTAAAATGCATAACAAAAAGCTTTTTCTCTATTCGAACATAAACTATTCAGTAGCCGTATCATTCCATCGAATATACTTTAAAGCCATAATTGTTATATGAACATTTTGGTGATTTCCAATGGATCATTTTACTTTGAAGGTAAGTGGAATACTCGAATCCATGGCGTGTTAACTATTTGAATAGCCCATTTTCTCGTTCCAATACCACACAAAGATGGCACTTCGTAATGAATATGCATACCGTGTAGTGAATTGAACGTTCCCATTGATTGCGGACACGTAAATCATGCAGTAATTGATAGATAAAATGCTAATCAATCAATTTAAATGTCCAACATGCGTCATTGAAATAAAACATCAAAGTCAACTTAACAGTGGTACGTAAATTTATTCCGCCAGAATATGGTGTGTTGTTTGGTGCTTCACTTTGTCTATGTCTTTAAAGATTTATATTCACCTCAACGCATTCGCCGGTGGGTTTGTGGGGGTCATGATGGGAATCGTTAATAGTCCGGCTTACTGATATTGCGCGCGCGTGAAGGTAGCCAGTCTCTAAATATAGTTCGTCAAAAAATGCGACCATTCCGCAAGTGTTCCTAGTGCGTCACCAGTGAAACCAGATTCCTTGTACGAAACGGAAACTTCAGTACCATTCTTATTAAATTTAAAAAAAAATTAGTTAAAAAATTCAAATTTATACAACTTAACACTTAACATCAAAAAGAAATAAACAAATAATTGGAATGAGATCATTAAACATTCTAATTGACATTGTTTTTTCTGACTCCACAAATACAAACACTGTGAATCCACAACTGTTTCTGTACCATGCTTCTGTTTTTCATGTGCATTTTGACAGTCGATAATATTTATACATGTGACCTTCATTAGCCATGCGGTAATTTTCAAAACGACTTATCTGCTTTTGTGAACAAAGATTCAAACGACGATTTGACGAATCTGATAGCTCTCTCACGCAAACCAACACCGCCAATAGGTAGGTGAAGGTTTCCGCTACCTGATGACAGTGTTGGTTTGCGTGGGAGAGCTGTCAGATTCGTCAAATCGTCGTTTGAATCTTTGTTTACAAAAGCAGATAAGTCGTTTTGAAAATGTTGTCTTGAATTGCGAGGCTTTTTCAATGGGGGATGTAATGCCAACTAGAAGAAGATTATTTATACATAGTTTAAAAGATTTTTACGATATCATGATAACCATTCAATAAATGATTGAAATTGTTGAAAGAACAATTACATTAAAAACGACGACATCAACATCAAATTAGACTAGCCATCCTGGTATCACTGTTAAGAAAATATTTATATTCAATCCATCAGGCACTGACGAAAATCGTACGCATTGTCATGCCTAATTCACTTCAATTTTGTGTGTATGCTCGTACATTAGCGATTGGAAATTGATGTCCGTCAGTGTTTAACGACCGCAGAGAAGCTGTATTCCGCAATCACGCCATCTAATCAATATGTTAAGTGCACAATCGACCGTAATCATCGTGGTCGCCACTACAGCCGTACTTGGCCGTGCCACAGAACACAGGAAATTTTCACCATTTTGCCAATCTCAATTGTGTACTGCACCCATACCGTAAACCAGTGTGGAACTATAATCCGTTCGCGTACTTGATGAGCCATGCGCCTCCATAATTATTAAGTTAATGGCACATTTCGACGAAATTAAACTTTTGTTGTTATTAAATTATTATTTTGCTTTTAATTTCACATTTCTGTTTTTCCGTATTACAACTTGCTAAAACCGCTTCCTTATTTTTTTTTAAATGTCAAGCTCCTATAATTACTAACGTTTGCTTGAAAATCATTACGATCTACCTAAGCAGAAATATAATACATAAGCGTAACCAAATGGGGAATAAAGCACACGCTAAATTATAGGACACACATGTTTTCATTTTCATTTGTAGTTCTATGTAAACTATTTAAAAAAATGTCAAACGAATTATGGAAGTTAGGGAAGAGCCATTATTTTTTGTTACAAAATCAAACACTTTATTTGATACGAAATTATCTATCAGATTCACTTATGCCGTTTGAATGACATTTGAATTACTGCAAACAGTACTGCAACTTCTTAATTTTAATAAGAGAGGTCACGCGATATTTATATATCTGCCAGAAAAGCGAAGGATGAAAGGTATGGTAAATTATTATTCCATGATAGGGCATGAAGGTGTGCAATATTGTGTGTGCAGGTTGATTACCGCTTTTAACCTCATTTTTAACCGTTTTCAACTGAATTGAAAAAATATGATCAATTTATCGACTAGACTAGTTCTTTGTATATATCGACTAGACTAGTCTTATATATAAAAATGAAATGGTATGTGTTCATATCCGCATAACTCGAAAACGGCTGGATGGATTTTTTTCATTTCTTCAGCAGACACATGCGTTTTCGTTTCCGACGGGTTTATATGATATTTCCTTATGCGAAAATCACGGGTAAGATGGAGTAAATCGTGAAAAACTAAAATTAAGAATCGTATGAAAATTTCGCATAGGAAGTTCACAACGCGCATTATCGCCTACTATGCAGGACAACGTCTGCCGGGTCGACTAGTTCTTTGTATATATCTATTTAAATAATTTACTAATTTTATATTTAAAACAAAGCACAACATCCTTTCATGACTGCTTTTTATGCGAAATCACGACTTTTTGCAGTACTGGCTGCAGTATCATCAGCTGGGTCAACCACCCGAAATGAAAATTAGGTATAAAGAAACAGTGATGTACCATTTGGTGGTAGAGGCTCATTGAATTACATTGATTACACCAGAACCTATTTCGAGCACTACGATCATTATTAGAAATCGTAACAGGCATTGTTTGCAAACGGATGTATTTTTCCACTATGACAGCTATATTTTTGCCTTTTGCGTATACTAAGTATACGTAAAGGCTATAAGATCACTCCAAAAGCGAACCATGGGTCGGAGACCCATAGTGTTATATACCAATCGACTCAGCTCGATGAATTGAGTTGATGTCTGTATATGTGTATGTATGCATGTATGTGTGTGTACAAAAAAACTGTGAGACACACTTATTTGTACTTAGCGTTATCCGATTTGCTTGCAACTGGTTGCATTCGCCGCGTAGTCCTTCCTAATTTTTCGCTATTAAAAATTGGCTCAATCAGCCATTGCGTTCCGGAGTACTTAAATAAACATTGTTTTTCCCTATTTTTCCCAATGTTCAAAAACAAAAAAAAATGTTTTTCAAAACTGCTGCAATGCATTCATATGAACGATAAAGTGCAATTTTGACCTCTCTTATGTGCTTTTCTTGTTACATTTTATAATATACGAGCAAGGCACCATCACCGCTAGCTAAATTATTCTGGTTTTATTTTCTATACTTATATTCCACAATCTAGTTTTGGAATGATGCTTCTTCATTCTCACGGGAATGTTGATCATATTGATTCTCTATATTCCTATTTCCTTGCTGATACACAGTGGGGGGTCTCATGTAAATTCAGGTAGTAAAAAATGTATAAAAACTTTGTAAGAAGTTTCCTCTCGTTTCAGAGCTACATTGTTGCACAGTACACCTCCTCTGTGTTTGTTGACAGAACCGCGCACGAATCGGAATCACCACCGGACCAGACGCTAATGCGAACGGTAGCCGTAAACTCTTTCAATCAAAACGATTCAACCGAAAACGAGTTAATTATGATTCAACAACAGCGCTGACGGCGTGTCGGGTGTAGACATGCATTTCAAATATGTTGATGGCTTTGCCAGCACCATCACCGGCAGCTGTACAGTGCGGAATGTCCGAATTTCGAACCGAGCGCACTTGTCGATAAAACACATGGCAATGGAATGGCACGGCATTGTGTTCAAACTACGACGTCGCCGTGATCGTTGTATTCCGAAACGGTGGATAGTGGCTCTGTCCTGGCCGAACCGCACCGATGATGGCTAATTAATAATTTATATATTTGAGGCAATCGGGGACCCCGCTAATGGCTATCAGCGATCGTTATAATTAAATCCATATAAGCATTTTGATTTTTTGGACAGTGGCCATAGCGCGTGAAACGAAACTTGAATTTTAACAGGTTTTCACGAGCGGTTGATAGAGGAGACACAGTCGCAGTCGTCGCCGCTGCGCTGTTTTGGCTTTCGTCAAACAACCCTCTTTTTACGCCGAAAGCCGCGTCTGGGTGTTGGCATGGTGTGAGAACCGTAATTATTGAGGTCAGGCAGCGAATGAGATTTTGAATTTTTTAGTCACGCAGCTCGTTAGGCGCTACAATGGGTTTTAATTTATTAACTCGTGCCCCGTTATTGTTCATTATGGTGGCGAAAAAGTGGCGTTTCGTGATTGACTGACCCTTTTTGTGCTATGCTGTGTCGTTGGTTTTAATAAACCGCAGCAGCGGAAAATTATTGTGTCGCAATCAATCAAAGTGTGGGGTCGAGTAACCTTTCGTACCGCAAACAGCAGTTTGGAAGCATGTGTGCTGTCAGCCAACCAACGGACGGCTATTTTGATACCGCATTGCCACCGAAAGAACACTCTTTAGTGAGTCCATCTTCGCTCCGCTTTATCTTCTATCGTTATAGCCTTCCCCGTTGTAGCGAGGTAACTGAAGCTATAAATCATACGAACAAACCGATGGGTGATGGTTTCCGTTTGAACGCATGAGGGGATGTAGCTCAGTGGTAGAGCGCTCGCTTCGCATGTGAGAAGTCCCGGGTTCAATCCCCGGCATCTCCAATGGTATTTTTTATTGAATATATATCGGTTCCAATGTCCAGGGTGATTATTGTAGAGAAAAAAAAGTAATAAGCCCTTCTTTCTACAGAGTGGCAACTACTATAGACAGTAGAATCGATAGATGAGCGAAAGCATGGTTGGGTTCGTTTTTTTGACCATGTACCAGGCGCATATGACATCACACCCCTTAATATTTTTATTAAATTCATGACGTCCTGCTCATTTGGAGACACGTCTGGCAGTTCGTTTGGAGACAGAGAGTTTGTCTTCGCTCATCTATACATTCCACTATCTACAGTGGCAACGATTAGGTGATACACTCGAAATAATTAACAACTCTTGTACTTATTGACTTTTATCTTAAAGTAGATACTGAAACACGAAAACATAATCAAATCCCATTGTAGTCTGTTTAATTTGAATAGTTGGCATTCGATTTTGAATGTGGTTTATATTTGATCGGGGTTCAGCCAAACCGCACCAAGCGGCTTTTTGACTGACCTATGATATTTTGTTCGCAAAAGGAAATAGGAAGTATTTCAGATCAATTCATGCATACATTTGTTGTAGGAGATCCTCAGTTATTGCGTTGAACGATGTCTGATGCGATTTGTGATTAAGTGAATCTGTTACACGAAAACTTTGGCAAAAAAAATGTTTTTTTTTCATTGGCGCTTGGTGTGATTTGGCTGAACCCCAACCATTTGTGGATCGGAAATTCATAGATTTCCACGCACGTAATTGAACAATTACATCATATGATTGATCCTACGTTGATAGCAAATACCAAAACTGGAACAAAATAAAATTACCGAACGATCTATTAGTCGTTTACCAGATTGATTAACGAACATTCAGCTGTTGAAAATGAGGTCCGATAGATATTGTAAAATATTTTAAATGTGCAGCCCGTTCGCGAAATGCAAATTCATTTTTGTATACCACGATCTTGCTTAGTTGATTGCAGCGTCGCACTCTAGATCGATTTTGGTTCGAGCTTGACCTCAATAGTAAGGCCGTCTCCAGTGTCCGTACTTGACTCGACTTGATGAAAATGATCGCAGATTATACTATTTATACTAGACATAGGTAGGCTATCTAGATACACTAACTTATTCTACTATACTCCCGTATTCTGAAAATGTGACGTATGCAAATTACAACCTACATGTTTTCCATTTTTATTCTGTTAGAGAGCTTTATGAGTACTATTCGTTAACACCATTTTTGGAAAATGGCTTACAGTGCTTACTTCCACTCGCTTGTTAAGCTTAATACTTAGGTACAAGGCTTAATACACATAACATATGGGTCATTCCGCGCCAAGTGACCGAGAAAAAGTGAAAACTTGTAGGTGAAAACTGTGAATTCCAACCAAAATAGGTGTATCTACTTACTTTGGGCCTACATTTTGAAAAAGCATTTGATACGACCGTTTGGAACGCCCTTCCGGCCAAACACTCCTCCCCGTTTTTGAAGATTTTTAAAAACATGCCATTTTCAATAATCGATATCTCCGCCCCTGATAAAGCTACAAAAAACGTTAGTACTAGTTTTCCGCTTGAAATTTTGTGAAGATTTTACAAAAAATATTTCAGATGCAAAGCAGTGTTGCCAACTACATTATTTTTATAATTTAATTTTATTGGCATATCGGTCTCGATGCTGCTCGTATAGAGGAAGGGAGCAGCGTGTGTGCGAAAGCAGATGGGAAAGAAACGGAGTCCAAATGTTATCGCTAGGCAGCGACAAGTGTGAAAATGGTTGAAAGGTGTTGAAGTATGCGAGGGCCATTTGAGAATAATTAAATTATCGAAGCGTCCGTCTTTGCCGTACATCCTTTCTGGGGATGGCTCGGGCAGTGAATGAAAGTCATACTTCAACACCTTTCAACCATTTTCACACTTGTCGCTGCCTAGCGATAACATTTGGACTCCGTTTCTTTCCCATCTGCTTTCGCACACACGCTGCTCCCTTCCTCTATACGAGCAGCATCGAGACCGATATGCCAATAAAATTAAATTAAACTGATCACGGTCGTACAGCTTCTGTCTAATAAGAGATTATTTTTATAAAAAAATAAAAAATAGCATTTTTCTCAAAATACGTATAATTTTTTTTTGATTTCTCAGCGGATTTGAGTTTATCAGGCAATTTCCTGTCAGAAACACTTATCGTTACAAAGTAAAATGAGCAGTTGCTGAGTTATGACGGTTTAGTTACGTATAATCAAAGGTTTTCATTCAGCATATCGTTCAATTCGTTCTGTAAAGGTAAACAACTATGATAATGTAGTTTTTTTTAGTTTCATTCGAATAATTTACAAAAAAAACATATTTTTGCAGCACATAATGCTTTTTGGGCCAGTGATGCCAGATTTCCACTGAATATGTTTTAATGGTTTAAAGTTATTTTTGCAATTCCTGATCATAATACCTGGTTTACAGTTTGTCTTTGATTGATAAAACGTCCTACTTTTCCATACCAACGAAATGGGTGATATAATGACCATTATGCAACTTAAATGCGTTGCATAATAGTAGTTTGTGCATTAAGTTGTAAAAAGATGATTTTTTCAGCACGAGTTGTACGAGGCTTGCCGAGTTGGATAAATACTACGAGTGCTGAAGAAAACGAGTTTTGCAATGAGTTGCACACGCTATTGTTTGCAATGACGAGAAATGGACTTGAATTTGATAAATTTGTACCAAAATTGTACAGTCTAATTTACTCCACGTGATCATTCTTGCTAATAAATTATGTTGCTGCATAAAACAATCAGATTCCATATTACCGTGCCACATTGCATAGTTCTATAGGCCGTGAAGCGATAGATGTACTTGCCTTTGGAAATTTTTGGTGTCATGTCCATCAAACTATTTCATGTATTACGCGACGCAGAGAATTTGAGACACTTACCCAAGCTCATTCAGCAAAATTTAGTCATGCAACTACTGTTCTGATGTTGGTTTTTCATTATGGCGCCCATGAATATTATGCAACCCATTTGAGTTGCATAATGTTCATTAAAGCACCCATTTCGTTGATATGGAAAAGTAAGCCGTTTTACCACACAAAGACGAACTGTAAACCAGATATTATGATCAGGAATTGCAAAAATTTCATTATATCACTCATTTGGGTGCTGTAATGAAAAACCAACATTAGGACAGTAGTTACATGACTGCATACTGCTCAATTAGCTCTGCTGGTGGGCTACAAAAGTTCAGTTTCAATAGATCTTTAAACAAGGGAAATGCTTTGATTCCATTAACTTCAATGAGATCAAGTTTTGCTCCCATTAACATCAGTTTGAAGTACTCGTGGATTACACATACACATACTGAATAGTGCCTGCTGCTCCTGCTAAAACGCATTCGGGCGGCCGATGTTCGGCGAATTAGATAAATCCAATTTGGTAAAAAAAAACATTTTTCCATATATTTCAGACAGATTTGCTAGAACCAAACGCTTCTGCACCCGTTTTCCTCCTTCACGCACGCTTTTGTACTCTTTTTTCCCTGCCAGTTCCTTGCTTACGTCGGCCTCGCGAAAGAAATCCTGAACTTTTTGTACAATTTCCTGTTGGAGGGGATTACTCCTCTTAAGATTGGGGCAGCACAAAATACCTTTTGTGTCAACACATTTTTTCATGTTCCTTACTAAGCGTTCTGAACACTGAAATTCGTCTGAAGATAATAAAATTTTGATAATTATGTCAGAACATAAATTTATAATCAATAAGGGGTGGCCCATAAACCACGATACATTTTCGAGCCCCATCTTCTTTAATTCCTTAGTACAGAGGTTCCCAAACTTTTTGGATATGCTAGGTGGGTCTAGCAGAATCCAATATTGTTGATATATTGCGACCCACAAGGTGCAAAATGAATGGATTTTTAGAAATTTAATAAAAAGTGAGTTATGTTGAGCGAATCATAATAAATTACTTTATATTCCTTCATTGTTTGGATTTGGAATTTCAAACGATTTGGATTAGTTTTGTATTGGATTGAATTTGGATAGGATTTGGATCAGTTTTGCATCTAAATTGGATCAGATTTTGATTGAATTTAGATTGGATTTGAATTAGATTGAATTTGGATCTGACTTGAATTGGATTTGTATATGATTTGACTGGATTCTGATTTGCTTTGGTTTGAATTTGGTTCAGATACGGGTTGGATTTCGAATAGATTTTTCAATTGAATTTATATTGTTTTTGGACTGGACATGGATTTTGACGACCAGCACAGTTCAGCATTCATATATTCACCTGTTTTGGATACCTATAGAAAGCTATTTACTTCTTAAAATTTGTTGTTCTTTAGTCATTCGTTTATTAGAAGTCCAAATCTAATCATTACTTATAAGATTCAAATCTAAAAGCTGGTATACATATTTAGGCCAAAAAAGGGACTCAAGTATGAATCAAGAGTTGTCTTTCGCGGCACATCAATGATTATCCCGCGACTGCCCTGGAGATCGATAAGTGTTTTTGACAAGAAATTGCCTGATAAACTCAAATCCGCTGAGGAATCAAAAAAAAATTATACGTATTTTTTTATTTTTTTTAGAAAAATAATGTAGTTGGCAACACTGCTTTGCATCTGAAATATTTTTTATAAAATCTTCACAATATTTCAAGCGGAAAACTGGTACTGACGTTTTTTGTAGCTTTATCAGGGGCGGAGATATCGATTATTGAAAATGGCATGTTTTTTAAAATCTTCAAAAACGGTTCAATCACCATGGTCATATGGTTATTCAAAATAATGGACCATAATTAATATGTGCTAGGTATTTTTCATTATTTTTAAATAGGTTAATTGCACCTGCTCGGTCACGTGGCGCGGAATGACCCATATATGTATGCATCATTGCTTTCAAATGTGGTTCATCTTAGATTTTGGAACACTAGCGAACCTACTGGTGGAAGTCAAGCTTGCTTTGTCTTTTCTGTCGTTTTCTTTCACCTTGGGTATACGGGCCTTCCCGTTCGTCGGTTATTAGTACTGTTGTTATACTGTTAGTTTTATAAAACTAATTACTGTTTTCAAAATCAACTCTCTGTGTATCAACAGTACTAATAACCGACGAACGGGAAGGCCCGTATACCCAAGGTGAAAGAAAACGACAGAAAAGCGACAGAAAAGACAAAGCAAGCTTGACAACATATATGTTGTCTATCTGTTTTGTGGTTAATAAAAATGGTGCTACCATTTCCTTGATCTTTAATCAACATTCGCGTTTGTACCTGTCGGTAGATTTCCAAGTTCTCAGCTACATCAAGTTTCCACGTAGAAGAGACATTTGAAATATGAGACACTGAATACGGCCTTACTGTTGAGGTCATCCGCAGGCTAAACATTTGATCCGTCGATGATCGGCACTCTCGAAAATCTGCCTGGTATTCACCTACGAATGACTCTTCAAGTGGTCCCCGTCTGTTAAACAGAATTCGCAACAATATTTTGTAGTCCGAATTAAGAACGGTGATCCCTCTGTAATTGGCACACTCTAGTCGGTTCCTTTTTTCTTATGGATCGGGCATATGAGACCATCAACCAGTTGGTAAGCCGTTCATCATCCTCTCCTCCCATATTTTTTATAATGTGGAGGATCGATTGATTCAGCGGCTCACTTCCAAGTTTGAGAAGTGTCTCGTCCCTTCCAGCAGCTTTACTGTTTTCCAGCTAATTTAGAGCTTTCTTAATCCAGCGTTAGTGGTTCCACCGTCGCCGACTATGTCGTTAATACAACCGTTCAACAAACCTTCGAAGTGATTCAAACAGGCCCCATCATAATCTTGTCTGTCAGCAAATTCCCCTTGATCATTGCACAGGTTGTGTACAGATGTTAAAATGGGCTCAAAATTTGTGGCTACATCAGAATACCATTTGATTAAAAAAAATACGTATTTCAGATTGTTATTTACAGAGTTATGACCAGACCATGGGATTTTTAGCGAAAAAAAAATTGTCATATCCGTGATCAGCCGTCGCAAGCATATTGATATGAACGCATAACAATATGTACAGTTAAGCTTTTACTCTATGTGGCATGAGAAATTAACTCAATAATACCTCATTCTATTCTGTTACTGATACCATACACTATGAACTAGCCTTGCATAAGAGGTACAATACCAAAAAATAATACCAAAACTAATATGCAAAATACTTTATTTCAATACCAAACGAATAATAATTTGTGATGCATAATACCAAATTATGGTATTATGCATCACAAATTATTATTCGTTTGGTATAGAAATAAAGTATTTTACATATTAATTGTTGGTATTATTTGTTGGTATTTTACCTCTTATGGCTAGTTCATACCAACATCTGTTATCGAGGTCGTCGCTCCTGCTCGGGTTTGGGTAGTGATCATTTTTTTCGAACTCTTGCATGCATATCCCTGTGCTTGTGAATTCATAGATCTTAATTGTTTTTCATGTCCAACATTTGAAACACATTACTACAGAACAGCTCAACATATGGACGACAAATGTTCGATGCACTAAATTATACTGCATTGGCATGAAGAGCAAATAATATACATTTGATCAAATGAGCGTTTTGTAATCAACTACATACATATGTAAAGTGAATGGTTCAATAGTTTGATTTGTCACCCGAAATATGACAGGTATCAAACCGCTGTTGCAAGATGTTAGTTACAGCACATCACCGTAACAGTCGTCAAATATTTAGATCGCGTCATCGTCATCACAGCGGGCCCGACTCTTCCTCCATCTCATTGCTGCGGTATTCCGTGGTAATGAAGTGAATGTGTATCCTCTCCTCTGCATGCAACTAATTCGTGCCTGTATTATAAAACATGTCATTTTCCTGTCACTCTTAACAAGGGAAATGGCCTGTCACTTGTCACAACATTTGCCAACGCTTTTGCCTGGCTGATGTCGCCGCTGACATGCGAGACAGCCCAGCGCATCAGCACCGTCAGCGAGCGGAGTCGGCCCCAGCAGCAAAAATAGCAGCGTCACTTGGTACTCCAGAAAGAAATGCTATGCTGCTACATGTACCTATGTTTGTTCATTGCTCATGTTACAAGTGACAAGGACACAGGAAGTAACATTCACAAAATGTACATGCCGACAATGAGCGGCATTATGCTAACGATTGTGGCAAGGATGATGACACCGATTTTGAACAATACTTCGCTTTCTCGAATACTTGATAATTTATGAAGAATTGGGAAATAGTTTCACTCTATTTTTCATTATCTTTATTAAAGTTAATTGATTAATAAGATCTGTATTTTGAACATGCAAAGATTACGGTAAAGTCTGGCTGCACATATTTTGTCTATCAAAATCACATTTTTAAGACATAATCTTAGTGGTCATTTCAATGTAGGTAAATGCTTTAGACGCATGTGCAAAGTAAACAAACAACGAATTAAATTTGTTGTCTGCTTTACCGCTACATTGTGTTGCGGGAGAAATCTCTTATGCCTTTCTCAAGATCAAGCATATGAAACATGATGTCTTTTGCCCTAGGAGTCTAATTCTAATACAATAAATAGTATTGTTCAAACAAACATTACATGGCACTACAAACATACATACCTTTCCACAGTGGTTCGCTCCAGAACAAAGGTTGGCCAAAACCTCAAACTGTCCCTAAAAATATCCCTGATGTTTGTATTATGGTATTTTGATGGTTTTAGTCACAAACTGACTTGAACGTGGGTGTTGGAAGCACTACTTTGGCAATACACAGCCGTTTTTCGGTATCTCTGTGAATAGTAAATATTTGCATTTTACTACTAAATTCGGGATTGAAAACAGATCGTTTCGTAACAAAGACGATCTCGCTAGCCATAAAACAAGTTAATGCTATTTTATTTAATTCCATTGCTTGATTGTTACTTTACAGTTACGTATTTCGACTTTAACAGTAAGGCCTGCTTTAATGTCTCTTACTTGACTCAAGTGGTGGAATTAAATGGGATAGTACAAACTCGTCTAATGGAAAGTGATAAAAAGCTATAAATCATTTTCTTATCAAAAGACTTGCTTGCTAAATACTGGCTGTGCATGTGCTAAGACAAATAATGTTATTTGGAACATCTATAATTATGGAATATTTTTGACAAAAAGTTGTATATGAAAAGAATCAAATAATTTGAATGACAAACGAACAACTTGTATTACAACTGTATACTAACACTCGTCTTCTTCACAATCTTGACTCGAAACAGGCTTTTTTTGCTCATTAAAAGGAATCTATATTTGTGGAAATATATTATTCTAATTATTAATAATATATTTCCACAAATATGAGACAGTTCAGCTTTTCAGTTCAATTCTCAGTACCAACATTCTCTATTGCTGGCAAGAAGAGTGTGTTACATTTTAGCTCGAGCTCAAACATTAAAACTTGAAACTCTTTATATGTATTGTAGATTCATGTTGATGGCAAAGTATTGAACAATACTAATTCCCAATACTAAGAATTTTCATTTCATTTTCAGCCTTAGAAAAGTTTTCAGTATGATTACGTATTTCGGATTATAAAACATAAACAAAATCCCAACAATAAAATTCATGTGAAAAAAATCTAAAACCGGTAGATTGTCGGATGTCAGGAGAAAGTTTTGGAAATAAGAAAGGGGTCGTTTAATAATGACGTCACATGTTTTAGGGGGGAGGGTGTCTAAGATTTTGTGACAGCACATATACAAGGTATACAAAAAAGCGTGACAGAGGGAGGAGGGGGTCTAGAAATCCTCAAAACTAGTGGACGTCATATTTGAATCGCCCAAACTTTTTCTGTGGTATCTTCTAGTCGTTTGGGAAGAAAACTACTTAATAATGTCACTTAAGACAGCAATAAAAAGATCATTTCATTTTCAGCTTTAATATAATGCTTTTATTACGTATGGTTTAAATATTATATATAATTATATCGAACGTTTCAGCTTCAATCTAATAATTAGAAAAAAGGAATTTTTAAGGTTCTTATGAACAAAAAATACGCATTTGTAAGGTTTCAGTTAAAAACAGACCAAACTAAAACGTTTAAAAAGCAGCTTATCGCAACTTTTCGCAAAACAAAATAGTGATTGATAGAAAGCTATTGCTTTCAGCTTTGTAATGAGTATAGAATCATTACGGGCACTCATCGGTGCCTGTACTTTTGGAGCACTACAATCTCAAAATTGTGAGTATTTTAATTAATTTTGTATTAAAAGTTAATCTAAATTGAGTCCTGTCACCTATATTTGACATAGACATACTATTTAAGATCCTGACAATGCTGCCTTGAAATAATATTGGGGTTCGAGAGGCAGAGGTCCGTCTTGATTAACGAGCTGCCAATGTGATAGATAGGAGAATGAAACTGATGGAATTTCTAATTAGATGTAGGAAACGAGCTCTATAGTTCATTCCCAATTCTAGCAGATTACTGTTAAAATACTCAAGTTGAAGGTATAGGAATAGTAATGGAAACGGTATGGAAGTCTAATACCCATTTTAAATCCGGAATTACTCCTGGAGCAAAATTTGAATAAATTCTGCTTCTTTTAATGAAAGTTGCGAAAAAAAATGTTACAGTTACAGCCAAGCAGAGTTTTATTTTCGTTTTCAATAGGGGGTTGGTAACAGAAGGGTTAAAGATATCCAGACAAGATCTTGAAGCGTCTAATCATTCCAGATGCGATAGTTGAAGAGACTGCAGCAGAGCAAAACACTTGCGTTGCCGGTGGCAAATAATTTGACACCAGGATTCTTGCAAGCAATCCGAAAAGTTTTTTAATATCTTTATTAAGGAGACTTTCAGCCCTAGGCTGGCTCGTCTCCGTAAGGAATTCTTCTACTATAAATCTGAAGGGATTAAGGGCAAGTATTTGACACTAATTTTCGACGCACTTGTCATTATTCGTCCAGCTTTCGTTAAACCCGAGAGGGCATTTTTAGTAGCTGGATAAATTTCCAACAAAATCCGAGGCGGATTGGGAGATGAATCACTCAGTATGTTATGTCCACGTAAGTTTAACTTTGCCTAGCTCAACAAGTAATGAAATAAAGAAATAAATAATATTTATTACCCAAAAGTTCAAATCACTTTTTTTATATTTCTGAAATCTTCACAAATATCGGTATTTTACCGGTATTACCGGTATCGACTCCACCGAATACCGGTATTTGTCAAAAATGGTCAATACCGACCACCCTACTGCCGTTTTCTGCATTTTTGTACACTTGGTACAGCTCGTAATTCATGCGTCTGCACCATTCACCATTTCCCACCATGCTTCCTAGAATTAAGCGCAGCATTTTCCGCTCAAACATTCCGAGAATTAGATAGTCAGCATCTTTGAACGTCCATACTTCTTGGCCGTACAGGGTAACTGGACGAATCAACGATGTGTACAGAACTAGTTTTATCCGTGTCTGCAGCTGACTACGCAAACTGTAGGCAGTCCTACTTGCTACCTCAACAGGTCTTCTCACCTCGCGGCTAACATCATTATCACATGTAATGAGTGTTCCAAGATATATGAATTCGTCGACAAGCTCCACTAACACTGTCACGTTCTCTGCCAGCCTCCTAGTACCTAGTTTTGACAGAGTTTATGATCAGTCCTATTTTTTCAGTCTCCCGTTGAAAAGGAACGAAAGTCTCTTCCTATGCTCTGCGATCTACACCAAGGATGACAATTTTCTGTTTCTTCATGGTTCCCGCACAAATTACGGACATAATGAACCCACTGGTATGTGTAGGACGTTCAACCGTTGTTCATCGGAATTCGATTTTCAACTTTCACGATTGACTCTCAAAACCACTACAAACTCTACACGTTAGCAAGTTTTTTTTTTGTTTTAACTGTATACTGTTTTTCTTGAAATTGTTTCTGTTAGTTATAAATTGTATATTTAAGACTGTAATGTTTCATTTTTTGAAGATATGAACCTTATCAAATATTATCATTGATTTATAAAAGATAATATTGCTAAATTAGGCAAAATTTCATAACAAATGAGTTTTTTTGGGTTCTGAGATGATTATGGCCTTATTTTCGGATGAGAAAGCACTGCAGAAAAATCGATTTGGACAAGAAAAGGTTTATGTTATAAAAACGTTGTTTTCCTTAAAAGTCCCCAGCTTGCGATGTATGGACGATTGATAGGGAACATAATTACCAATCTCGAAGCAAAATTTCGTACCACCATACATTCATTTAAATATTCAAAACGGTGTCATGCATGCACTCCATGATTGTAAATTATAATTACAACGACAACACTGACAGATGTGATCGGATTGCCTACGGTTTTGTGAAATCGTTTTTCTTCTTTCATTTCATCCGTCATCGAGATATGGCCCCTTTTACTCTACCTTTGGGTACTTTTTATTGATGCATTTGAGTAGGGTTATGGCAGATATTCACGTACATGATCTATATTTCGGCAAAACTTAAGGTTTGGGAAACAGCGAAAGCAATATTTTTCTTGTAAATCAAACGTATCTAAGCCTGTCTCTTAAGATGACATTCAGACCTTCCTATTTCATCATCGCGCGTATTCAACATATTTTGCCACATAAAATTAAACAGATTAGGAGTTAGTTTAAGAGAAATCAGTTCAAAATGCACCAACGGAGAATAATGGCTTAACTTGTTTTTTTTTTGTTTTGTTTTTTGAAATTTGTCATTATTGAGCTGCAAAATCCCTTTATTTTCACTTGAATTTAAGGTATTGTGATCTTTCACCTCATCCGTTAGATTTTCGCTCAAACCGCTAAGATAAACAAAAAACCATGCGTTCACCATTAATTCACATGCAATTGAGTAACTTGACAGCACAATTCGGGCGTTTCGTCCAGTCCCATTTTTAAAACATATTTAAATGCATAAGAAAGTCACAAAAGCTTTATTGTTTTGAATAGTAGAACTTTGTGATCGTGTGTGTCTACACGATGAAATGGTTCGTTTTTCTTGTTCATAATGGTGAAAACATTGAAAAGCTTAAGGGATGCATATTGGACTGTACTCCCCTAGATTTCTGAATCGATTTTGCGAATTAAATGCAAGTCTTGCCGGTAGTACGCTTTATCCTAAAATAGAATAGTATATGTGTGGTACATCTTTTCCAAGGGAATTCAAGCTAGCTTCAATGAGTTTTCCGTTAACAAAAAAAGTTTTCGAAAAGCCTAAAATTAAGCTTGAAATTATTCGACATATATAGCTCTTAACTAATTGAAAATCAAAGGCAATTCCGTAAACTAAATCTGACTAAAACGGATTATCAGGAAATGTCATCAAACTGTGGAAAGTATTTTATTTGAAATAATTTGCTTTTGTTTACACGCAAAATATTGTTTATAATCCTAAATCTGGAAGGAATCTGTGATTATATTTACCTCCCGTCAATACAAATTCAGGTAGCCGCTGCGTGACTCACCGGAATAAATGACCCAAAAGATTATTAATCGGTATTAGTGACCCTTCTATGCCACTTGTATCCATTTACTTCCGTACTGTACACACATCATACAGCAGGTACCAAATCCAGATTTAGGAAAACAGTAGCATGAGTCGGGACCTGTCAATCAGCATTAAAAAGCGTTGTCGCCGTTACGATGGATCTAATCGAACACGAAAGCGACAGCACAGTTAAGCCGATAAGTTGTCGCTTCTGTGAAGGCTCAATCTCGATTTATTTCGGGGCGCATCAAATTTCGCCTTCTGCTAGAAAACAACGCTGGCCTGTCGCTGAAAAAAGTCAAATCAGCCAGCCAACATGACATGTTTCGTAAGAACCATTCGGTGACCGAAATGATTGACCTCGACATATGTGCTACATACTGGGTTTCAGCTAGCACGACGCGTTGGAGCAGAGCACCAGCACATGTTGGGGAGAATAGCTCAATATGCAGCATTCATTTGTTTTTAGATTTTTCCTACAAGGGTCATTACATTGTTTGTCATACTTTTTGTAAATAAATTGAGAATCGTGAGAGGTTACGGGAGCTAGAAAATTTTATACAAATAACTTGACAAAAAACAATAGTGAAGCTTTTCTATTTTTATGATTTACTCGCGCAATGTCATGTCCGAAATTGTTCTCTATTTGTTTGAAGAAGCTACCATTTAAATTAGCCAAGATTGATCGATTATGGTTCGACAGAGATATTTGTACTTGTGGTTCACTTAACGGATCTGTTGTTTAGAAAAATCAAATGAAGTTTGAGAATTTGAAACCAAATCAGTTGAGTGAGAAGCTAAATTTGAGAATACGAATATTTTCTTGAAACAATTCAATACTCTTTAAAGTGCAATGGATACCATTTCCCTCAGACGCATAGAACAAAATTTAATGTCTGCTACCATCTATCAATTGTGATTTTCTTCAAACGACCGTTCAAGTGAATCACGCTGTGCTTTCGCCTAGAGCAGATCTGAGTTAGTTCGGGAGAAAAAAATAACGACTTGTTTAGACCGATATTTATGTTCGGGTCTTTCGGCTGTAAAATAAATCTGTAACGTGATGCTTCAAGTTTTCAAAGGCAATTTGTAAGGTTATCCATAAACACGATGCAGACGATGCGTGCTGTCATTTTTCATTGCTCACTCGAACCCGGTCTGCAATTAACAAACGGAAATATAATGTCACAACAGTAGAACCCTCTGGAAGCTATTTTAGGTACGTGAGAAACATTGAGTAGGCATACTTAACTAAAAACCTCTGTATGGTTACCGTAAATCACTGATCATAAACACCACTTACCCTTAGATAACTGAAGTTGTACTGAAATGAAATGTGAACAGTTTATTGCTGTTGAAATGCAAGAGTTTCATTATGAGTGCACTGCTGTCGAAAAATACAAACCAGCTACGAAATATACGTTCCCCGCCATTCGTTAAAGCTATTTTCCTGACCCGATGTCATACATTCTGACAGCTCAAGCACTTTTGTTTCCTGCTCAGAGATTATCAATTAGCTTCAAGTGTCATATTCAGTCCCCTTTTTCGCTTCGCTATTGGCCTCCTGGTGTCTAACCATTGTTACCATTAACGTGCTTACCTGCTACCTGGCTTATGTTTGCTATTCATACTCATTGAGCTGTGAAAAGGTGCCGAAGACCGAAAAGGTGAACAAATGTCTCTTCTCATTTTTCCTTACCCTTGTTTGAGCTGTCGCGTCCGTTGTTTGCTCTAGCTTTCTTTTCGTTAAAATTCATTTTTATCCTTGTCATGCTGGCTGTCAACGCCGATCCCTGTCGTTCAGCTAGTTGGAAACCAGATACTTGTGCAAGCCACACAACAAAGAGAAACCACCGAAACCGAAAAATGTCGGCCCGCGTATGATCACACCTCTGTGGATGATTCGAATAATTTCGTTTTCGCCTGAATCCCAAAAAGATTAGCAATGAAGCTCTTGTAGCACAGGATGTGAGATAATTATAAATAGAGTATCTAATCCAATATCCATCAGGGCATATATTACGGTGAAAGCGTTTTGCTTTTCTTATACACCAAGCTGTACTTGCAGACTATATGTTTACTTCAAAAACGAATTTCTTGGTTTAAGATTCGAGAGAACCAATGTTTTATACTAACATTTTTGACAATAGGTGGCAGACTTTAAAAACGCAGCTGATAAGCGCTGATAATTTGTATTAATTTAATTTTCCAAATTATAAGGGAATAACCCTTATATAAACTTAAAAGTGACAGTTAAGCCTCAGAGGCCCACATTTTATATACCAATCGACTTAACTCGACGAGCTGAGCGAATGTCTGTCTGTCCGTGTGTATGTGTTTGTGTGTATGTGTGTGCAGTGCACGGAAGCTAAGAAAAACATTAGACAACTTTTCATATAGAATTCCTTTTCTTGAGATGATCCAGCCTTGGGCTGAAAGTCTCCCTAATAAAGATATTTAACGTAGGCATTAATTTGTTCGAGTATTGCACTGCAATCAATAGAGCACTTGAAGATTCACGGGGCACCCTAAAGGGTTCCAAATCAATAGGCCCTTCATTGGTTCTCGTAGCTCGGCAACCGCAAAGGATCACTCCATGGAACTTGTTCGCTGCACACTTTTCGTGGTTTACCATTAGACGATTGATCATTGCTGCTTTTTCTTCGAGTCTATAATTTGTGACCAACCACTTTTGGGTCACAATTATATATTTGGTGGCAAGGCCAGTTAGTGGCTTAGCCCTGTTAAATTGTTATTTATGTTTTGTGCCGTCTTGAAAAATTAAATGTCTAAATGTGAAATAAATGTCTGTCTCCACTTCCGTAGTGTTTGAGTGATGTTTATTTTGCGTTTAGTAGTCTTCTGGTTGATGTCTTTATTGTTTATAAATATTTTGTTTTCATTTGTGTTTACTCCGACCGTAGTTTACTAGATTTATTCATTTATTTTTCCAGTTATTTATTTATTTATTTATTCATTTATTTATTTATTTATTTATTTATCTATTTATTTATTTATTTATTTATTTATTTATTTATTTATTTATTTAATTATTTGTCTAGATTTTTTATTTACATTCCATATTTATTTCATAGTTTATTTATTTATTTTTCAATTTACTCGGAAACAAGTGTTAGGGACTTTTCATTTGTAAGGCTAAGCATGCAGCCAGTTTTGTCGGAGTAAACGACTAGAGTAGAATAGGGCATCAACCATATTATTAAGTCTTCGTATGTCACCTGTCATCGTTCGTCGATCATCGTGCCGTCACATCATCGTCGTCCTCGTCATCCACCATCTTAAGAAAATATGCAAAGTCATGAGGAGAAGGATATAAAAAGGCTCAACTGACTAAGAAAGCTCTCTTGTATTATTATTCGCCCGGAGGAGTGACGGTAGTGTGTCCGCGGTATAGGACGTTACAAAACCTAACCGCAAAGTTCCGCGAAAGTTAGTGGTGTTAAAACGAAAAACTACCTAACTAAAACCTGTTTAAATCTAACAAACTAAAAGGACATTAAACAGTGTGAATAAAACCAAAACTAAAAATTACAAAACAAGTTAAAATCAAGACTACGGTCATGGTAGAAACTACCACGAATGATTGGGAGACAGTGTAACGAAAGTTAAAAGTCTTGTCTATTGTGAAGGCCACTATGCTCTTATCATAGTCGGAGGACAGCCAGTGAAGTGGAATTCTTGTTCAGAGGACGAATGTTTGATTCCGGGGTAAGCCCGCTTGTCCGATTCCACTGGTGAATGTTGTGCATGCGCGTTTCGGTACCACTCCCCGGGCAAGGAACATCGGCCTACGCTACAATGGCCAAAGTGACACACGAACATTAATAGTTCCCTCGTTAAGTGTGGGAACAGTGCAGAACTAATAAAGAAAGAAAGAAGAACAAGAGGAAGAAGAAGAAGAAGGTGAAGAAAGAAGAAGAGGAGGAAGAAGAAGGAAGCCCAAGTGAACGAGAAGGACGCTCTTACGACGATGGAGTTGCTGCAAGTCGACCACCTCAACGAACGGCCGCAACGGTGAGCTCACAGAAAAGTAAAACACAAAAAAAAAAACAAAAATTATGAAAAATTAAAACGGATCCGAAGTTTAAAACTAAATTAGTCATTTTCTTATTTTGTATGGCCGCTAAGCCCTGACTGTCTTCCTCGTTTTGTGAATCTTGTTTCCGCCAATTTGTTGTAAATAGTCCGCCTTGTCACCAATTATAGAGCCAGCACAGGTAAGATTATCCGGGAGAACCATTATTAAAACGACCCTGAAAAGGTGTGTTGCAAACCCCTGGCCTTATGGGGCTCCCATGACAGGGGTTTCCACCACACTTTGTGCAACGAAGCACTTAATTAAAAGTTATAAAAGATAATTAGTATCAAATTAACAAGTTTAAGCATTGCGTAAAATACTTCTTTCTGCTTCATATAAACCGCTTGAATTTCAAGATAAAAATAACAAACTTTTTTCGTGTAATAAGGCGTTATTGAAGTCAAATCGTCGAATTATTAGTAAAATATTTTGAGGTAGCCGTTCCCGCCATCAATAATGGAGATTGATAGAATATGCCGCAAGTGCTCTCTGAGTGTCAAAACAAAAAACTTTTGTTATTGCCTGTAACTGAGGCTGCGGTGGCTTGTTTCGTTGTAATTGTGTTGGGCTCCGAGATCTACAGTGGAATATACTAAAATCTCTATCACAAAATGTAGTCTGGATGTGAGATTGCTGCATGAGTGCTTTCCAACGCACGAGGGACGACAATTCATCTGATACTACCGCTGGCGTTACGCCTTTCTAATCTATCGAGAATGAATTAAATGAGATGAAAAGCACTGTAGCCGATCTCGTGACCACTGTTGGTAAGATCAATGAAGCTGTATTTGCAACAATGGCGATCAACGCCAATATGCTACAGTCGCATTCGACACCAGACTGTTTCGCTTTGCTTGATGGAACCGCATGCGAATGTTCAATGATTCGAGATGCTGTAACGAACGACGATGGCAGACAATGTGCAGAGGAAGAAAACAATTTTTCGCTATTGCTTACCAACATCGATAACAGTGCCACAGAGCGTGATATACAACTGTTGGTTTATCGTGCTATTGGCTCTCCTGACCCCGAAGTGATTAATGTAACAAAGTTAGTGTCTAAATGGAAATAACATATAACATAGATTTAGATTAAGCATCATTTTGCAGTAGCTCATCCCTGCCTGACATGCCTTCCAGTTCCAGCTCGCTCGGACCTATTGTGAAAGCACTCTCTAGACCGGTCCCTTCGGTAATCACGGACAGTTTATCTGATTTGCGGTTTTATTACCAAAATGTTCGAGGCTTAAGGACGAAAGTAGATGATGTCTTCCTGTCTACATCTGAGTTGGAGTATGATATCTACGTTTTCACGGAAACATGGCTGGACGATTGTATACAATTGTCGCAGTTGTTTAGCAGCAACTATGCAGTGTTCCGTGTCGATCGTTGTGTTACCAATAGCTCTCGCCGACGTGGAGGTGGTGTTTTGATAGCGGTAAGCAAAAAAATCGGGTCATCATTCGTTACTCTTCGCAACGGTGCGAATATCGAACAGCTGTGGATTAAAGTGTCTGTTCGGGCGATTGATCTATTCGTTGGCGCTTTGTACATCCCCCCCGATAAAAGTCAAGACAGAACATTTATGCAGTATCACATCGACGCTGCATCTGAGATCTGTAGCTTACGGAAGGATTCAGACTCCTTGGTGCTTTTCGGAGTTTTCAATCAACCACGTTTAGTATGGAAGCAAGCGTATAGTGACCACGCATTCGTCGATGCTTTGCAGTCACATATCTCCATGGCCAGCCAGATTATGCTCGACAACATGGCATTTCACGGATTACATCAACGAAATATGATCAGGAATTGCAATGAACACATATTGGACTTTGTATTTAGCAGCGACTCTGATACTACCAATAAATTTAAATCTCTAACTGCGGAGGAGGTTGTCCCTATCGACCGCTTTCATCCACCACTCGATTTCTGCGTAACATTCCAGTCTGTGATATCATTTTCTGAAGAAATTGACCTCTCCGCACGCGATTTCCGCCGAGGTGATTTTGACACAATGTGCGGTCTGCTATCGAATACTGATTGGATCGAAGTGACGCGAAGTACTGAAATACTGCTGTTTCTGCATTCAACACTATTTTGGGCATTGCCCAGACTGTCCCACTCATCCGACCTCCTAAGAAACCAGCTTGGGACAACTCGCGGCTTCGTGCATTACGACGTCGTCGTTTCAAGATGCTGCAGCAGTACTGTCGTCAAAGATGCTATTTCTCGAAACAACAATTTGATGAAGCGAGTATATCGCATATATCGTGGATATAACCGTTTTCTGTACAAACAGTATGTGAGGCGGAAACAGGACGATCTTCGCAGAAATCCGAAAAAAAATAGTCTTTTGTCAATTCTAAACGACAGGAAAATGGTCTCCCTACATCGATGTATCTAGGTGACGGCTTGGCAAACAATTTGGATGAAAAGTGCGCGCTATTAGCAGAGCAGTTCTCTAGCGTTTTTACGAATAATATTCTTACCGCCGAAGAAACGAACGCAGCAATCCATACAGTACCACGTGATTTGATTGATCTAGACATTTTCTAAGTGACTCCACTGATGATCGAGTTGGCGCTTTAAAAGCTTAAGTTGTCGTTTTGTCCAGGACCAGATGGTATCCCATCGTGCATATTCAAGAAATGTGGGCCCGTACTAGCGGAACCTCTGCTGTACATTTTCAACCAATCTTTGCAACAGCAAAAGTTCCCGACTGTTTGGAAAACGTCTCATATGCGGCCAGTTTTCAAAAAAGGTGACAACTCAAATGTTGCTAACTATCGTGGGATAACTTCACTCTCAGCTGGTTCAAAGTGCTTGGAAACAATTGTGAATGATGTTATGTTTGGATCGTGTCGCACTTACATCAGTAAAGCACAACACGGCTTTTATCCTAGGCGATCTGTGGAAAGTAACCTTTGTGACTTTACATCAACCTGCATCAGTGCCATGGACAGTGGCGCACAAGTAGACGCAATATACACCGATATCAAGGCTGCATTTGACACAGTGCATCATGGAATCCTGTTGGCTAAACTACGTCGTCTCGGGTTTACGGAAAGAGTTTGCAATTGGCTACAGTCGTATCTTAAAGATAGATGTCTATGCGTAAAAATTGGTGCAACCACTTTCCTTTACGCCTGGCTCTGGAGTGCCACAAGGGAGCAATTTAGGACCTCTACTGTTTACGTTATTCTTTAACGATGTTAGTATTCTCCTGGCCGACGGTGGTTTACTAATTTACGCTAACGATTTGAAAATCTTCCTCATCGTACGAAGTGACGCAGATTGTAGGAAACTTCAAAAGCTTTTGGATATCTTCGCACGTTGGTGTCTCATGAACTAGCTTCAAGTTTGCGTTTCCAAATGTTGCGTTATCTCATATCGTCGACGGAAGTCTCCGATATAATATGATTACAGCATAAATGGTCAACAAATTGAACGTGTGGATAAACTGAAGGATCTTGGAGTGTTGTTGGATTACCAACTAACATTTAAGCTGCATTACTCTTATGTAGTAGAAAAAGCCAATCGTCAACTAGGATTCATCCTCAAGATTGCTAAAGAATTTAACGACCCAATATGCCTGCGCCCCCTATACTGTTCTTTGGTCAGATCCATTTTGGAATTTGCGTCGGTGGTGTGGTCTCCTTATGAAACATTATGGATCACGAGAATAGAAGCGGTACAAAGAAAATTTGTTCGACATGCATTGAGGAATCTGCCGTGGCGTGACCCGTTGCCTCCTTATGAACACCGTTGTGCCTTACTAGGAATTGAACCACTACATGTACGTCGTAAAACTAACCGGCCAGTTTATGGCGCCAAATTAATACATAGTGAAATCAACTGCCCTGCTCTGCTGGAACGTGTTCGTTTTTATGCCCCTGAACGTATCCTTCGATCGAGGCAGGGGCAGCAGGGACTATGTCCAAGGGCTTGACGACCCCTCCCCATGGCCACTGCGAGTTAGGGGGCCTGCCTAGGATGTAGTGGGGTTTGACAGTGGGCTCTGTTAAACCTCTACAAAAAGCTGCATGTGTCCATAAGCAGGCCCTATCAAACCCAGTCAACACATGAATGTATATGGTGTCGTGTAGGATGCTGAAGTGCAGGCGATAGGTACTTTTCCACACAACATGTATGTATATCGTCTCCAATTTAGCATCTTGTATTGCACCATGTGCGGTTTTATGTAGACTGGGAAGCGACCGTGTGCCGCTCAAAGCGCACAAGCCCAACACGAGTGCCAACCGGCACATCAGGATTAATACCAGTGAGATCCTGATTACGGTATACTGGTCAAGGCAAGTGACACACACGCGCGCGCGTAAGTAATGCAAAATAAACGACATGTAAAATGAACGTAAATTTACATTCTTACTTAACGTCAAATAGAGATAAAATAAGGGTTGCTGAATAACATTAGCTTTCCGATTACTATCAAGTATTTTCAATCCCGTCTTACGTTAATGAAATGATAACGCGGGCGCCTAATCCGAAATTCAAATGAACAATCGCTCACTTTGAGCGATTGATTGTTTATTCTCGCGAAGAATGAACAATTGAACAAATTAAGGAAATGCTAATACTGCTGTGTAGAAGTTTCATAGGTCACATCACTTTCCATTGTGAATCCCGATCTATGTTACTGATTACCCCACCCAACTAACACTACTTCCTTCCCGTGGTAAATGTGGAGATGCAGAGGTATTCTCGGTCTCTAGTAGCAACAATTACCACACACTCACATTCCTCCCTTTCCCAACTGACTGTAAGGACTTGGCCGGCGCCGTTATTGATCAATATTTGCGAGCTGCTGAAACGTGCACTTCGAGAATAGTTGGTAAATCCCAACCACTATTTACTTGGATCGTAGTGCAATTTGCACCAGTTATGATCAATCACGGAGTAGCAACCATTGATATGTACAGTCAGTCTAAGCTAAGCTAAGCTAAGCTGAACGTATCCTTCGATCGAGGCAACTGATACAACTATCAGCTAGGAACACTATTTATGGAGCCAATAACCCAATCAACTCTATTTGCAGAGCATTTCGAAAAGCGTATTCTTTATTTGACTTTAATTTATCTACGGAAGCATTTCGACAACGTTTGCGTACATCACGTATATTCAATTAATTGTTTAGTATGATTTAAATAAGTATAGCTTGAGCTTGAGCTTGAGCTTGATTGACTGCTCGTAGTTGCTACTCCATTATGACCAGATCAGCTGTTCTTGCACAGGGAACCAACAGATGTTTGCTTGGGACTAGCACACATCTTCAATGTACAAGTACTGGTGATCTCATTTGTTAGGTCATACTGGCGCCTGCCACGTCAGAATGCAAGTCAATGTAGGGAAGGGGGAGGAAATGATGATGCAATCACTCGCCCACTGCAAGCCGAATATACCTCTGCACTTGCCACGAGTTCATGCGGAATTTATTGGAATTTCTGGGTTAGGTTGGAGAGGCAGAGAGGTGTTCTGGTGATCTCATTTGTTAGGTCATACTGGCGCCTGCCACGTCAGAATGCAAGTCAATGTAGGGAAGGGGGAGGAAATGATGATGCAATCACTCGCCCACTGCAAGCCGAATATACCTCTGCACTTGCCACGAGTTCATGCGGAATTTATTGGAATTTCTGGGTTAGGTTGGAGAGGCAGAGAGGTCCGTCTTGGTTAACGAGCTGCCAATGTGATAGATAGGAGAAGGTAACTCATGGAATTTCTAATTGGATGTAGGAAACGAGCTCTATAGTTCATTTCCAATTCTAGCAGATTACTGTTAGAATACTCAAGTTGGAGGTATAGGAATAGTAATGGAGACGGTATGGAAGTCCATTTTCAGTTCTAGCGATTGCTAGAACATGAGAAATAAAGAGAAAGATACAAAGTAGGAGAATGGAACGGACCCTGGGATTGAACCCACGATCTCCTGCATATGAGGCAGAAGCAGTAGCCATATGACTACCAAGTCCGCTTCATTTAGTATGATTTAAATAAGTATAATACATTAAGACCATGATTTCAGATGGATACAAAAATGAATAAATAAATAAATAAATTTAAAGTTGTGTTGGCATCGAAGCATAAATTATGCGTTATGAATCCTAAAACATGACCCAGAAATATAAAGTTTAGGAAATTTGTTCGTAGAAATAACGAAATGTGGAAACCTGATGTGTAAAACTTTATAATTTATGTTGATCGAAAATCTTGATTATTGTATTTGTTACATAGATTGTATTACATTGTTTGTTGAAATGGTACAATATTGTTGATGGATTGGATTTTGCTTGATGTAATTACGCGTTTCTTTTGTATGTATACTGCCGTCCCCAGCATAGTTGTCCCATGTCGTTTTTAGTTGATGCACTTCTTACAGGCCTGGTGACCAACAATCAATGGATTTAAGAACTAGAAAGGATTGCTGGCAAGCCTAGCCATGATGTCTGATTAAGAAATAACTTGTCCAAGCAAATGCGACACCGTCAACACAGTGGGAATGGCATCGTAAAAAATTACGTGGGACAACTATGCTTGGCGCGGCAGTATAGTATTTATAGGATAATATTTCAATTAGACTTCTTATAAGTTAGTTGAATATAAGTCAAGAAATGAATAAATAAAAAATAAATCATGGACCAAATTATTATATTGTCGATGCAAGAACTGGCATTCGTTGGTTAAATCTCGTGGATAAATCTTAAGGACGCTAGCAAAGAGGTATATAGCGAACAAAGTTCACATCGTTGAATAAGAACATTCAAATCAATGGAGCTTGTGGAATATCTGGAGAATCTGGAAACATGTTGAACTGGCAGTAGCCGATTAGTTGGCACAAGAGCATGTATGAACGAATTTTTTATTACCAGGCTAAGATCGGAGTGGCATGTGCAATTCACCCGATTCTTTTTTTACACGGGGGATGCGTTCCGTGTAAAAAAAGTTCAAAATTCGAAAATCCGTGTAAGTTTTATGATTTCTCGACGAATTATACAAAATGGAACAAGTTTGCAAAAATTTTGTATGAGATTTTTTTTACACGGCCGTGTAAAAAAAATCCGTGTAAAAACAGAATCGGGTGTACATAGAAGTCTTCTCCATTCAGCTCGGTCCATGGCTGCACGTCGCCAACCACGCAGCCTGCTGAGGGTCAACAAATCGTTCTCCACCTGATCGATCCACCTTGCCCGCTGTGCACCTCGCCTTCTTGTTCCCGTCGGATCGTTGTCGAGAACCATTTTCACCGGATTACTGTCCGTCATTCTGGCTACGTGCCCGGCCAACCGCAGTCTTCCGATTTTCGCGGTGTGAACGATGGATGGTTCTCCCAACAGCTTTGTTGTTTTTCAGCCGGCCGATCTCCTCCTGGGTTTCCTGGAGATTCGGAGCCAGAAGTCGCATGTCCTGCGCGCATGCTCCTAGGTTCATTACCCGTTGTCTGCCACATCGCCATTCAGGTGCTCTTCGTAGTGCTGCTGCCATCTTTGGATCACCTAATGCACCTAATCGACATAAAGGTTCCCGTTTATGTCCTTACACATATCGGGCTGAGGCACGTGGCCCTTACGTGAACGGTTTAACTTCTCATAGTACTTTCGTGCGTTATTAGCGCGATACAATATCTCCGTCTCTTCACGGTCTCGATCTTCCTGCTGGCGCTTTTTCCTCCGAAAAATCTCGTTCTGTCTGTTCCGCGGCCGCTTGTATCGTACCTCGTTTGCCCTCACATGCACCATCATACCAGTCGTTTCTCTGATCCGGGAGCACCGTGCCTAGTGCAGCGGTTGCGGTGCTTCCAATGGCGGATCAAATATCTCTCCAGCCATCTTCAAGAGACGCTGTGCCTGGTTGCTCTTCCGTTTGGAGTGCCACTTCCAGATGCTGCGCGTAGTCTTGGGCTAGTCTACCGTCTTGTAGCCGCCCAATGTTTAGCCGCAGCGGACGACTCCGACGCGTGGTGTACACCGTCGAGAGTTTTGAGCGCAGACATACTGCAACGAGGTAGTGGCCGGATTCTATATTCGCACTGCGGTAAGTACGGACGTTCGTGATATCGGAGAAGAATTTGCCGTCGAATAGAACATGGTCGATTTGTTTTCCGTTACTTGATTAGGTGATTTCCATATGGCCTTGTGGTTATTCTTGGTTAGAAAGTGCTTCAGACTACCATTCCGCGGAAGGCTGCAAAGCTTATGCATCGTTGGCTGTTGTCATTCGATAAGGTACGTAACGTAAAGTTGCACAAATATTTCTTAGCTATACTAGGTTTTGCATTCTTAACTTATAGACCTGTAAGATCATTAAACGCGCGGCAGCACATGCTCTATGGCTCACTGTATTCATAGTTTGTGCGCTGAGTAGGTTGCGCAAGAGGTGTGTAATGCCGTAGTTGTCTTCGACGCATGTTGATCGCCTTCGAGGAGCAAGGATGGACCCGAGGATATCAGTAAAATACGCGACAGGTCAGTTTCCCACCGACCCAACTGATCATCTGAAACAAAGACTTGTTCACTTCAAGTTCTTCCTCGACGCCAATCAACATCAAAGCCCCGTTACTGAGGCAGCCATCTGGAGCATGAAATCCAACAAGGCCTCCGTGTCGATCACAACTATATCAGCTTACCCCATGGTAACTGCGCAAATATTACATCAACTATTTTGCATTGCATAAGGCACAGAGACTTTTCCAATAATGAGGTTCCAATAAAAGGATATCTGGCTAGAACTGGCTGGGCAATGGACATCATGTGATCATGCATTGTTTTCTGTATAAAGTTATCCTATATCTGACACAGCAAAATAGACACGACCCTCCGATAGCACGAAGTAGAATTTCGCCTCGGAAGATCATGTGTGGACCACATACACCTAATAGTCAATACACCTAATTTCGAATATTCATGACTAGCGTGAAATCCGTGCTGAAATACGCTAGTGAGATTTGGTCTATTTCAGCAGAGGTCACGCAGAAACTACAACTAACCATCAAACGATACCTACGCTTTATTAGTCAGGCCTAGTGGCCTCACAACTGGCTTTCAAATGCCCAACTCCATAGACGATGCCATGAAAAACCGACATCAACAAAAAACAAGAGCGTTGGTGGGTCAGCCACACATTACGAAAAAGTAGATACAAAATATACAAACAAGCGCTGGACTGGAATTCAGCAGGACATCGCAGCAGATGCGGATCTAAGGGCTCGTGACGACGAAGTCCTAGCAAAGAAATGAAGTCGATAAGAATCAGACTTGAGCCGAGGTCAAGCGAATGTGTAATTGGCAATACGTTCGTGTGCGTTATATTCATGTGCTTTATTACCACGGAGAATATTCACAATGTCTTGATTACATTTACAAAATTATGCATGACCGTTTTCATCCTCTTTTCTTCGAAGGCCCCATATGTCTTCTGCATGTTGTGACGTATCAAGTTTAAGATAAAAGTGTACAATAGAGTGATTGCTCCACTGTGCTTAATCAATGACATTTGATATTTTAGTAATCCTTCTGAATTTTTAACTAGTTTGGCTGTAATTTGACTGAGCACGAGCAGTTTGAAGTTTGTATGAAGTTTAATATGAGAGCAGTAACTTCTGTAGAAAACCTTTCCGCAACGTTGCCATTAATATGTATATGAATTCCTTTTTCAAGATAGGAAATTTAGCACGGGAAACTATCGTCTTCGTTGAGAAACGAGTTTGTGCTGGCAAGAAAAGTTATCAATAAAGTACTAAATCGTGGGAAAAACTATTTAACACGTAAAAGAATAACGTCAATACACTCAACCCTCTTTTTACGTCACTTATTGGGGGGACGTAAACCAAATGTGACGTAAAAAGAATTTTTGCTAAAATTTCTAGTATTTCACTTAATTTATTGATCGTGAGGATACTTTCAAATACATTCACTTGCGTCTTACATGAGGTATTGTAAGATCTCTCCAAATCCAGGAGATGTTATAAGATCTCCAAATTGTCCTGGAGTTTGAATCAAATGGTCTACCGAATCTACTGAGGCTTGCATGATGTCCTCAGCCGCGGTATCATCCCAATCATGCCTTCCGAGTATTTGTCTTTCACTTGCGTCTCAAGTCCAGGTATATTAGATGTTTTAAGATCTCCAAATCCTGGAGTTTGAGTCCTGGAGTTTGAATCCAATGGTCTACAGAATCAACCAAGGCTTCTACGATGTCCAGAGCCGCGGTGTTCATCCAATTTTGTCTTCTGAGTATTGGTCTTTTACTAACGTCTCAAATACAGGTGTATGAGAAGTTGTAAGATCTCCAAATTGTTCTGGAGTTTAAATCAAATGGTCTGTCGAATTAAAAAAAAGCGTTCATGATGTCCTAAGCCGTGCATTCAATTCAATTATGTCCTATGAGTATTTGTCTTTCACTTGCGTCTTAAAACAAGACATATGAGGTGTTGTAAGATCTCCAAATTGTTCTGGAGTTTGAATCAAATAGTCTAATGAATCAACCAAGGCTGCCATGGTGCTCCCAGCCGCGGTATCAACCCAATTATGTCCTCCGATTATTTGTCTTTCATTCACGTCTTGAATCCATTCATATGATATGTTTTAAGATCTCCAAATTGTTCTGGAGTTTGAATCATATGTTCTGCCGAAACAAACAAGGCTTTCACGATGTCCCCAGTTGCGGTGTCAACCCAATTTTGTCTTCTGAGTATTGGTCTTTTACTAACGTCTCAAATACAGGCATATTAGATATTGTAAGATCTCCAAATTGTCCTGGAGTTTAAATCTATTTATTTATTGTCGTCAATCATAATTGTAGACCTATTTACATTTGTATTCTTAACTATTCTAAATAACATTAAATAATGTTGATACTGTTTAAACTTATTGTAAAGTGTCATTAGCTTATAATACGAGAGAAGATCTGTTTCAGCTGTGTTTTGGACATCGATAAGTCAATAGTGTCACAATGTTTATTATAAGTGATCATCATTTGATTCATTGGGCCATTTTTTGCATAGTTTGTTCGATGATAATTTACGGAGAATATTTGACGATGTCGTAAAGATCGTAATGGAACATAAAAAATAAGTTTTGATAATAGCTCCGTTGAGTCAATTCTGTTTGAAACAATATTGTTTATAAAAGTTACCATTGCTAAATCTCGACGCACTTTCAGTGAATGAATATTGATGAGCTTACAACGAGCTACATATGGTGGCAATGGAAATTCGGTCCACCCTAACTTTCGAAGTGCATATAATAAAAATTGTTTTTGAACTGACTCAATTCTGTTGGCATGAATAGCTGAAAATGGGGACCAAACTATGCTGCAATATTCTAAGATTGGCCTTACATAAGCTGTATATAGTGTTTTTATTGTGTATGGGTCCTGGAAATTGTAACAGAATCGTTTTATAAAACCTAACATGTTGTTGGATTTGCTTACAATTAAGTTATAATGATCGATGAAAGTTAGTTTTGAATCCAATATTACTCCCAAATCTCTTACTCTATTGCTTCTTACTACGTTCTGATCATCAAAACTAATATTTGCGCTGAGTATGTTTCGTTTTCTGCTGAAGGTTATTGAGTTGCATTTTTTATATTCAACTGTAGAAGACTTTTTTTACACCATGTATGGAATACCAATATTTCATCTTTGAATGTATCGATATCCTCGACAGTTTTGATTTTTAGGAAAAGTTTCATGTCATCTGCATAAATTAAGACATTCAATTTATGAAGCACAAGAGGAGGTCATTTACAAATAAAATAAAAAGTAACGGACCTAAATGAGATCCTTGAGGAGCTCCAGAAGAGGCTTGTATTGGGGTTGATAATTTTCCTTTGAATCTTACAATTTGAACCCGACTTGTTAGATACGATTCAAGCCAATGAAGAAGTTTTGGTTGAATTCCCATCTTCTGCAGTTTGAACAAAAGCATGGGTAAATCAACGCGATCAAAAGCTTTGCTAAAATCTGTGTACAAGGCTTCTACATGGTGACCACTATCCATTGCATCCAATGGGCTTTAGAATCAACCAAAGCCTTTATGATGTCCTACGCCGTGGTATCAACTCAATTATGTTCTCTGAGTATTTGTCTTTTACTTGCGTTTCAAAACAAGCCATATGAGGTGTTGTAAGATCTCCAAATTGTCCTGCAGTTTGAATCAAATGGAGTAATGAATCAACCAAGGCTTCCATGGTGGCCCCAGCCGCAGTATCATACCTATCATGCCCTCTGAGTATTTGTCTTTCACTTGCGTCCCAAGTCCAGGTATATGAGATGTTTTAAGATCTCCAATTTGTCCAGGAGATTAAATCAAATGATCTATCGAATCAACCAAAAATTTCATGAGGTCCTAAGCCGTGGTATCAACTCAAATATGTTCTCTCAATATTTTCTTTCACTTGCAACTCAAAAGAAGACATATGAGGTGCTGTAAGATCTCCAAATTGCCTTGGAGTTTGAATCAAATGGTCTACCGAATCAACCAAGACTTCCATGATTTCTTCACTAGCGGTATCAACTCAATTATATTCCCCGAGTGTTTTTCTTTCACTCGTCTCAAACCAAGGCATATGAGGTGATGTAAGATTTTAAAGTTGCCCTGGAATTTGGATAGTTTGCGAATTGCGTCTCAAATTCTGACATGTTACAAGTTGTAAGATCTCCCAATTGTTCTAGAGATTGAATCAAATGGTCTACCGAATCAATCAAGGCTTCTATTATGTCCCAGCCACGAAGTCTAGACTTCAGATATTTCTTCGACGACCTGGAATGGAATAATTGTTGAATGCGTATCTAATATGGATCCATGGATCTAAATGGGAAGACCTGTACTCCATGACTTTCTTAAATTACCTGGAATGGAACAATAGTTGAAGAGGTATTCATTTTAGTCCTATGGTTCAAAACGGGTAGGAGCAAGTTTTTTTGGTCAAAGATAAAAGCCTTTTCGTTACGCGTGTTGACCGTAAAGCTTATATTTCAGGGATGGATGATATTCATGGATGATATGCAATGGAACAATAGTTAAAGCCGTATTCACTTTGGTTCTATAAATCAAAAAGGGCATGGCTCATATGAATTGACTGGATTTAGTCACAATCAAATTGCTACAAACATCCCTACAAACCGAAGTCATGTAGAGCAAATAACGGTTTTCATAACCGTTATAGAACTAAAAATGTTCCTTGGTATGTTTGTCTGACTTGTGCTGCTCGGGTTGTTACCGCGGCTGGGGACATCATGAAGGACTTGGCTGATTCGGCAGACCATTTGGTTCAAGCTCCAGGACAATTTGGAGATCTCAAAACAACTCATATGCCTGGAATTGAAACGCAAGTGAAGACAAATCCCCTGGAAACATAATTGAGCTGATACCACGGTATGGGACATCATGAAAGCCTTGGTTGATCCGGCAGACCATTTGATTCAAACTTCAAGACGATTTAGAGATCTTAGAACAACTCATATGCCTGGATTTGAGACGCGAGCGAAAGACAAATACTTGGAGGACATATTTGGGATGGATCCGTGGCTGATGAGTCTAGGGAATTCTTGGATGGTCAAGAGAGGAACGGCTGCTTAAGGCATATTGAGTTTGGTTTAATAGAGCATATAGAGCATGAACCATTTAAAAAAGAGATAACAGCCCTTCGGTTACGCGGGTAGACCTCAATACCTATATTACAGCGAATTCTTGTATGACCTAGAACGGAATTTGGTTTAATATATCAAATATGGCATAAACCATTTTTTACAAGAGATAACAGCTGTTTCGCTACGCTAGTAGACCTTAGGTTCTTGGTTACGCATGTAGACTCCAATTCTTGGATGACCTGGAACGGAACAATTGTTGAAGGCAAATGATGAATAAACAAAGCATCTACTTTGTTCTTTGGGTTTCTAAGAGTGCCTTCTTATAGGTTTACTTTTGGGTGTCAATAATGTTTCAAATTCTTTTTACCTCACGTACCGTAAAAAGGAGGCCGTAAAACGAAGTGACGAATAAAAAACTGCCGTAAAAAGACGGTTGAGTGTATCAATAAGGAGCATTTTTGTTTTCTTTATCGCTTTATTTACGAAAGCCAATTCGCCTCGCAACAACAACAGGCTTTCAGTTTAGGAAGTTTTTTTTTTTTTTTAATCTTTATTTCTGTGTTTTTTTTAATCTACAGATTAAGTTCAACACCAAAAGTTTAGGAAGTGTTCTATGAAGTCGAAGTGTTGATTATATTCAATTAGTTAATGGACTACATCACGGAACGGTCTTTCACATAAGTAACGATTTCCATAGTAATTTCAATACGAACTTCAAATTAGCTAAAAATTTAGGAAGTCTATTAAAATGGTGAATTCAATCGTTTAAGCATAGGGGAGCAAAAAAAGTCAAAATTTGAATCACCCTAGTGTACAAGCTCAAGAATTATCAACTATTTCAAGTGTATCGTTACCACCAGTATAAAGATGGTATTGCTTCTTGGAACATTATAACACAATTAAAAGTATAGTTCTGAGACAGCGTTCTATTTACGTTTTTGAATGTGCTTCAATGTCTTTTGGAGTTGTTATAACCCAAAACTTATGCTAAAGAGATTGGAGGTAAACAATAGGAGTCGACATAATAGAACTGGCATTCTCGAACGCTAGCACAAATCTTCCAAATTGGGGGATACGTGCCTCTTGGGTCGACATATCAGAATCACGGAATCACTATCCAACAGTATCCAATTTCCAAAAAGCACAACACTCTGTTCAGCGTCAATTTATTATATTTTTCAAAACGTATTCATAAATCAGTATCGCATAGTCGAAGAAGTAATAAGACGTGATACAGTTCTTTTTAACAAGTCCCTCTACCTCGACGGTTGACAAACGGATTTGCGTTTTTCCTTTCCATTTGAACTGTGGCCCATTGACAAAAGAATTTTTATGTTGAAACACTTCGCCACGAAGCACAGACAACTGCGTAGAGAAAATCTGTGACAATGGATTACCGGGGATATATCGTCTCCTCGGCCCCAGTCCCAAACGGCTGCAAAGAGACGAGGCGTATCATGATTTTTTTTAAATAGCACCCCACTAATAGCTGTCGTGAAGAATTTGGTGGATGTTTTACAGCAATTCTAAATTAAATAACGACAATAAGCACCGCGACAGAAGCCAATAAATGGAGGAACACAAAGCACTGAGCAGACCGTGATGTGTTGTTGCGCGACACTTTTGAGGGCGGAAATGGCTACGGAGCCAAATTTACTGTTTGGCATTTTGCTGTATTTCAAGTGGATTTATTGTTGTTTGGTCTCGGAATAATTTATTGCGAGTAGATCAGGAACGTGATTCTCTATATCTTGGCTAGGGAACGTAAAAAACCGACAAATGGAGCGAAGTAGTTTTAGATTTTTTTTATTTGAAAATGTATCTGTTTGAATAATGCAGTGCTGAGAAAATTCCAAAAACTGCATGTCAGCATCTTAGTTCTTTTTACTTATTTTGTACTTCCTTACTTACTTACTTACTTACTTACTTACTTACTTACTTACTTACTTACTTACTTACTTACTTACTTACTTACTTACTTACTTACCTACTTACTTACTTACCTACTTACTTACTTACCTACTTACTTACTTACCTACTTACTTACTTACCTACTTACTTACTTACCTACTTACTTACTTACCTACTTACTTACTTACCTACTTACTTACTTACCTACTTACTTACTTACCTACTTACTTACTTACCTACTTACTTACTTACCTACCTACGTACTTACTTACTAACTTGCCTACTTACTTTCTTACTTACTTACTTACTTACTTACTTACTAACTTACTTACTTACTTATTTACTTACTCATTTACTTACTTACTTACTTACTCACTAACTTCCTGAGGTACTTACATCTTGACTACCTGAAGAAAAATAATTTATATCAGAACGCTCTAATATAAATTTTGAAATTTAAGAATGGTCTGCTTTATGAAGCTCAAACGTGAAAAGTCTGAAAATGTATGCAACGCAAAAAATCTTCATTCACCGTGACTGGATTATATCTAGAATCGAGATTTATTTGTTTATTTGCCCTCTGTCACAAGACCCGGCCGTTAAATGTATATGTATCTAGCTGTCAGTTTAATGTCGCCACCTGTCGCAAGAATTTCCTATTGCTGTAGCACCAATTGGTTTATACGAGTGGAAGGCATATACTAAGATAGAGCGTGGTCGCTTCGGCTTCGGTCGTTCCGCTTGTCTGCATCATTCATGCCAAAAGAGAGCAACATGACTTCAGTAAGCCAAGTTGTCTGCCAGTGCGGGTATGGCAGCAGTAGTGGTACACGCCAAGCGTTCCTAACCGAGCGTCGGTGGCAGCAAAACACTGTGTAGGTTGGCAGCAATTAGCCTCACGTATAAATTGACAAAGATTTGTCCACTCGTTTTTACGTGTTCCTACGGTTTCTGCTTGTTTTGCCCTTCAACTTGATTTATATGGCACGTCCCACGGCGGATGTATGTCATCGCAAACGACACATTTAGTTGAAACGGATTTTGTGTTCAACGGATTTGACTCGACAACTCCTGCAGGCAATAAATACGTTTGTCATCGCCATTCACCAATAATTTTTGAACTCAATTATTACTTTTGCCAATCAACAGTATGTAGTATAAATGTAACAGTTATTCCTAATTCTCATGATGAGAGTTTTATGATCAAGTGTCATCACACTTGTGGACGGCATGGTTAATTTGATTCGAAAAATATTGCCTTTATTGAACCATTACTTTATTTATGACTCATACTTATTTTGTTTTGTATAATCGTTATTTCGATCAATAACCAATGCAATAGCCCATCTAGATCACATACAGTGAAATCAATGTTTAGCTTTTAGTTTGGATCATCAATAAGATTAGGCTAATGTTTACTGAACTGAAATATTCTTGATAAGACCAAAACGTATCTTTCTCTGCTACTTTCTTAAAGTCGATCAGTGCAGTGCCATGGAGTACACTGGGGTAGCTTTTACACAGATTTTGGAATTTACGCGTTTTTCACGCGGTACGTATCCGCTGTAAGCAATCGTGAAGTTGCATAAGTGATAAATTACAAATCAAATCTGTCCTTACCATAAGCTATCAATCTTATCCAGTTGGTAAAACAAAGTTTATGGTTGGTACTTTTGAATGACTGCGCGTGGATGCTCAATACAATTTTAGTCAGTGTCAAGTTGCGTGCATCAGTGTTGATGAGAAAACCAATAGCAAAGTCATTACTAAACCCGTGAATTACCACATTTTGGGATTTGCCAGAAATCCGACAATGCCTTCGACAAATCCAAGTATTTTTTATAAAGATTAATTTAATGAATTAAAAGTAAGCTGACCTAATAATATGAATTTAGAAAAGTCCGTTAATAAAAAAAACGTTAGGCCTTTAAGAAAAAGAGGTACCATCAATGGGGGTGGCAATGGGCAACATTACAACATTACATTACATGTGTAGAATGCAGGTGTGTTAATCTTCTTCCTGGTTTCAAAGGTGTGTATGAAGATATTCTAATTTTAAACGTTTTGTCTTATGGCATACTGTCTAACAACTTACAACCTTTAGTCCTACAGCCGATTGAACATTCACAACGAAAATGAACATAAAACTTTTTGGTTTCAAGAGGAACCGAAAAAAAAACTTTCTCTTATTAATTAGAGTAGAGTGGGGCAAGAGTGCGCGTGGGGTAAGAGTACGTTTTCGATTTTTTGAAGTAATAAAAAAAGATAAACTAGCAGCACTGCATCAGTTTGACAGGTATTCTGGCCAACTATTATCATGTGTAATTGTAAACGATTTGAATAAACAACAAGGGAGATATGGAGTTAGATAACTTTTTAGTCATTTTGCTAAAAATAATTGGATTTCCGCAACTAGTATTTCATTACCATATATACGTTCAATCAGGTGAACATTATACCATTTCGATAACCTATTGTATAGAGTACTTTATGGTACAGAACACCAATCCGGTTGGTTTTCCAAGAAGTCAAAACCATTACTTGAATCATTTTTGGGACTGTGGGGTAAAAGTACGCAGGAACCGGTGGGGCAAGAGTACGCATATGAATCTTCAAGTTATGATGTCAAACCCGTATCTCCGGCCGAAATAAGACTTCTTCCAGAGCGTAAAGATCCACAACTAAGAAAAAAGGGACAGAATTCGAAATTATCACAAGTTTTTAGGATAAGTTGAAGTAATTCGGTGCTAGAAGGGACTTAGCGAACAAAGCACTGAAGCGAAATAATGAAATTGTATTAGGACTTGTTGTACACCTAAACATAGTACGAAAACACAATTTCATCTAAATGATAATTTCATTTAATCAAAAGAAACATTCATAAATTACGCAACGTTTAGCTGGGAGGGGTTGTGAGATGTGTGATCCATATAATTTTTAGAGGATTCATACAAATAGTGTAAGATAGGAGGGAAGGGGTGATGAAATAGCCAAATTTTACGTTACGTGATTGGTGGACTTTCTTTAACAAAAATGCCTTTGTATACGCCACGCTAAACGTGATATATATTTTACCTCTGTAGTTTTTTGTATATATAAAAAACAATGGTTTTTCCTATGAAAGTGCACATTTTTAGGACCCCCTCCCCCTTTAAGAGTTACGTAATCTTTAAACATTCTCTAATATATGCTCATTAAACATCAATTAAATGTTATTAACTCTTATTTGTGTTAATATATACTTAAAGCACATGATTGGATAAATGCGTACTCTTACCCCACCCGATGCGCACTTTTACCCCACCGGTGGGGTAGGAGTGCGTTTTTAACTTGTCTTGCAATAAGGGTTCTACTAAAACGAATCTCAATAATTTCAATATTTTTTCCACTGGGTAACATAAAGAAAGAGTATATGAATCATCGACACTGATTTGATATGCAGAAGCTTGCTTCATAAGGGCCACATGATCGATTAAAAACTAAGTGCGTACTCTTGCCCCACTCTACTCTACTAAAGAATTTTTAAACGTGACAACTATCAATCGGTATAAAGAGACATTGAATCTATCACTGAGCAAGCGAAGCATTAATCAATTAGTAGTGCTTGACTAGCACATGCAGAAAAAAAAACTATTGCACTTGGAACCAAATTTCATTGCAATTGGGAAACAGCACATTAAACCGAACGAACTACATCAACATCGCCAAACCCGCAATAATTGCACAACACTTGCATATCCGATGGTGCAAACTGGACCACGCAATTAAAATGTCGCTCCCAGAAGCGATTCGGGCAATTATATTTGCATGTTTTGCAGTGGCAAACAGATTCGATAAATATTGCGGCGAAGCGTGCATACATTAAATGTTAACATAAATTATGATTAATTATAAATCATTCAGTAAATTAACATGGCTTTTCGGTGCGGTTGTTGGCATTTTTCCTACTCTGCACTCTCGCTCAACTCAACGGCACTCGACGCGAAGTGTAATGAGACATGGCCGTGGAATTGAGGCCACAAGTGATATATACGCCACGAACTGTAATCAATTTTAATAAATAATTTCAAATTAAATTCACATGTAAGTGGCTAATAAATAATGACCTGCGAAGGTGTTTTCGGCAGTATGATAAAGTAGGCAACCGGAAATTGTGGCTGTAGTTCATCGAGTTATACCAATTAGATTGAAATGAGTTATTATTTTAAAGTAGATTATAGTTTTTTGATGTGTGCTCTTTGTGTTGACGTAAACTGGAGAAAATTGTACATATCTTGAGGATTAAGTCACGTAAAGGTTCAAAAATATTTTTGATCAGGATTGCTTCTTATTTAAAACGTTCTAATACTCATATTGTTACTATGCGTGGGGTTTAATTGGTTTAGCCAAGTAAAAAAAATGGGACATATACGCCCAGGATTTTTTACTTGGTTTGGTTTTAGTCGATTAAGACCTATAGTGTCAATGAAACAATGAGTTAACTCCGCTAAAAAAATCACAACAAATCAAAGAATATTCAGGTGTTATTTAAAAAGCTGTGAAGGTTCAGGTTAACCGAGAAATTAATGAATTCCAACAGCGTTAAAAAGGCCTGGGTGTATAAATCATATTGAAGACGTTCAATCCGCGTAAAGGGTGAGCAGAGCACCCATGTAAGACTCATATGGTGTGTCAGAGCGAGCGTTAGGGTGTGTCAGAGAGAGAGCATCCAAGTAAGCCTCATACGGGATGAGTGCCTTTGTGAGTGTGAATAAGCGAGTAAAGTAAGTACTACCTACCCCTCATTTCTCTTGATAAAAAGCCAGGAGTAACAAATATATTAACTGTCCATATCCATTAATAATTGGAAAATCAAAACTTTGTGTTGAGAACAAATTTTACATTCAAAAACAATTTTTAAGGCTAGTCCTATTGTATCCTGTCTCAATATGGGTTCTGACACATTCCATGCTCCAATTTGTGTTCTTCATTAAATGCAAAAGTCATTGCAAATAAATCACTGATTTATGACAAACGTTCATAATCCCAGCTAACGCTAAATAAGAATTCGGTCAGCATTCCCGTCCATGATCTAATTCTCTAATATCAGAACGATCCACATGAGTTGAGTTAATTTTATTGATTTTCGCGCCAATGTCAGTAATAAGAATGCAAACGAGAATACCTGTCTTAACCCTATGTGTCAGTTAAGGCGTCTCTTTATTATATTATTCTTACATGTACTAGTAAGCAATATTTGAAAAATTTATTAGTTTACATCCTGAAGCATAGTGGAAACAGATAGTTAACCACCGATGGCCAAGACGTGATTAAATTCAAAACAACGGAACGATCGGTTGGGCTGTAGTGAAGCGTTCAGTGATCAAAAATAAATCTTCCCTGTCTTTCACTACTGTTGACATAATTTGTATGTCACTAGCCGAATGAAAGCAATAAATAATGTTCTCAACGACTCCCTGACACCCCGGAGCGCTGCGCTAGCGCTCTGTGTGTATTATACGGCTAAACCAAGGAACCAGCAGATCAACTAAACGTTGTCAACAACACATTTGTCGCTGTCGTCATTAGAGCTGCGAAACCACAATCGTGCGTCTTGGCTCTGTCCGGCAGCTCAATATATGGAAGGTATGTGCCCATGGCGAGGGGTGCAGTCAGCTCCCTACTTCGGGCCAGTGATGTATTCTGTTAAACTCTGTATTGTTATTCCTACAGAACCTATCTATGATTTCCTTTTAAAATAAAATCATTACTTTCACTAAAATAGAAAAACTGAAAAAAAAATTAATTGATGTATGTGTTTATATTTATGAAACTACCATTTTTTCATTTTGTTATATTAAATTTATTTTATTTTATTCATTGTATTCGTACATGACGATGATGGTGATGTACCATCATACCTCTACAAAGGTTTGAGCTGAACGAGTTATCTTTAATATAAACCACAAAGCACGAAAAAATTGTAATATAAATATAACAAAACCAGTTCCAAAAATTGAAGATAGAAAAATGGAGGTATTTTTGGCCAACATTATGAAGCCTGTAATAAATGCTGGTATTTGTCATAAAAACATAGATGGATAAGATAGATAAGAAATTTTTTTTTCTGGGCTTCAATGGGGTATGGGGCCAATTTTCGGCATAGTATCGATTTCTGTAATATTCTTCTAAACTAACGGAATTTTGCCACTTTTTGGCTTGCGATAAGCCTGTTTGATGATGGTGTTTGATATGATCAAATAAAGGTTGCAATAGTATGTTCAAGTCACAGACAAACGGACGCAATACAGGTTTTCTAAAATAATAAAAAATCACTATTAACTTCTGTTGTTAGTGACTTTCTACTAAGTAAGCATATGCGGTATTTCGAAAAATTTCGTTTTAGGGCATTCGAAACGAAATTTCGCGGAATTCCGCGGAATTTGAGTATGGCGAAATCTGTTTTTCTGATTTCGTTCCGTATCGTTAAATTTCAAAAATTTCGACTGAAAAATCTTTCTTTTAACGAAATTAAACGGAATTTCGCAGAATTTCGAAATTAATTTTTAATAATTCAAAAAAAAATCGGCTGCGCCGCTGAATTAAACCATTCAAATTCTACTCAATATTTTATACATATAAATTCTTTCACTAAATCTCACTACGTAATACAATTCTTCAACAGAAACGCATTTAGCTTTCAATTTGTGAATTTAAATAATATTGATCAGTGAAGTAAAATAAATTGTAGATCTCATCGTTTGGTATGCTATATTTTTATTTAAATTAACTGATTTGTGTATAAAATATGTAATGTATTATGAGGCGCTTGTTCGATTTCTGCTATTCTAGTTGTAGAAACTCTTCGATAAGCGAAATAATCCTCACTGGACTACTGAGTATTCTCCGTTTCCGTTGTCTTTTGAAAGTATTCAGTTTAAACAATCATTGTTTGAAAACAATGAAATGGAGATGGTGACGTTTCAGAAGTTTTCCTGATTTAGTAGATTGTTAGATATTAGGAGATTTAAGAATGCTCCAGATTTGAGACATTCTCTGGTATCTCATTTATTTCGGATTCTGTAACTGATTCATATCTTTCCGATTGAGATCATTGTCATGACCTAAACTTCTACCTTTTTTTTCTTTGCTTTTAAACTTCTACCTTCAGATATTTTTGATTCCGTACATTATGGAAATCTATAATTTTCTCACATTTTCTAGATCCTTCAGATCCAGATTATTCAATTGTTTCAAAATTGTACCGATTTTCTGTCACAATCGGTACGGTGCGTTTACCGTAGGGCAGTTTATTGTTAGTTTGGACGTGCTGCTGCTTTTAACAATTAATATTTAGCAATAATCGAAAAGGTCTGCGTTCGAGTTGTTGGCATAAAATGAGTAATGGCCAAAATACTATTTTTCGTACAAAAAGCGCGTAAATAGTCCATCCATTTTTTTGCACGTATTCTCAACCAACAAGTTGCATTCAAATGAAAATCCTGTCTTATCATTTCATATTGAAAGTAGGCTGGATCGGACTATGGACTCAAAAGTTATGGCAAAAATACTATTTTTCCATAACACACCAGAAAGTCACCGCAGGTGGATTATTCAGGTTTTTTTTTCTAAATGATTTTTGACTACACCGGTGCAAGTAAAATAAAACATAGGTTTTTGTATTGCAGATTTATTTTTTATGGTGATTCGATTATCCGGAGGATTTGATTATCCGGAGTGAAAATAAAATCGATAATCCGGATAATCGAGCCCGACCTGTATTTGGAAGATCTGTGCCAAATTAATTAGGTTACACTGGCGATCACCTTTTCAGAGCTACCGACTGAAAAGTAACAAGGCAGTCTCAATTGAATTGTTATATCATGTCCTAGCTTTAGCGCCGTAGCGTGTGGTTGGCCAGGTTGACCCCCGCCAAGAGTGCCAAGAGCGCCAGCCCTCAGAAGGGCGCCAAAATCAATGTTTACTCTATAATAAATAAAACAGTTTCTTTACTTATAGGCCTTGTAATTATCAAACCGAGTATGGGTTGGTCCAAAGATCCATGGGTGGGTTGGGTATATAGCAGAGATGTGTAATCTAGTAATCTATAGAGCAAACAAAGAATATTTTTTCATTATTTCACATCCACATGTTATATGTGTTGGTTTTAGCACAGACAAACAGACATAACAAATTGAACATTTACTCATCAAATTCATCGTCGTTCAAACACTAACGACATCTATTGATTTCAGTTAGTTGGGCAAATCAGGAACCAGATGACGGTAGTGAGGAAACGTCAAACCAGAGCAAAAACGATGCGCTCGCCACGAGTGATCGATTGGCCAACTAATGATTATTTGAATTGACCAGTAAATCAGTGAACGATGGAAATTTGACGATTGTTATGTCTGTTTGTCTGTGGTTTTAGTTTTGACTACTATTCAGGATTCTCAGGGACTTCTGAAACCGGGTTGAAAAAGGCAATTGAATAAGAAGAAATCTGATAGTATCTTATAAAGTTGAAAATTATAATGTTTGATACCCACATTGCGATTGGCAAAGTTTTTGGGCACTATTACGGCCATCGAGAGTCCTCCGGAACCGTAATGTTTCAGCAGTGAGGAATGATTAGTGAAGAAATGATTCAGTTTTTCCATGTAGGTTCCTTCAAAGGAATACATTCATAAACAAGCGATTAGCCAAATTGCGAAGGGTCCTTTTGCTCCTAGGTTTGTAGTGGTAGTGGTTTGGTTTTGCGATTTGATATCAATTTGCTTGTTTAATTTAGAAAAACTCCATGTAGTCTGAATGACATTGAGTTATATCGGCGGCTGTATTGAGGAATATCGATAACTCCTAAATATTTGCTTTGTTAGCCTATTGTTGCTAGGAGAGTTTTCTTCTTTTTTAATATTAATCAAATCGAGAGTTGGATATTTTCCTTCGTCCTCCTGCTTCCGATGGCCTTCCGGCCCTCGACTAAATTGTTTCAGAGTTGGATTCTATTGACCAAACTATGTGTATAAGAGCCTCGAGACCACCAACAGCCCCAATCCAGAATAGGATTTTCCTTTATCTGAATAGATCCGATGTTGATTTCATCCACCATCCAACCACTTGATTGAAGAGGTCTAATAGTGATTCCAAGCAACTCCGAACACCGATAAACCTACCTTATTTCATTGTCCCAACTAGGTTCAGTGGCATCTAAAAAAACCATCCAAGGGCTTACTCCAGATGGAGATTCCGGCCTTCAACCAATCCACTTTAGTGTAACTTTTCTTCATAATTCGACTAGTTCCGGTAGCGATTCTGGCAATCTCATTTCCGAACACAGATTACAGATGCTTGCAAAAACCATAAAGGAAGTATTCTTTTAGTGCATCACGCAAAAATGATTGATTTTGAACTTCCTCCCCTCGACACCTTCGTCGCGCTATCTGTCTAAATATCTAAATGTTTATCTTTTTAATGGGATGCTTCCGACTGTTATGCTCTATTTTGTATGACTATTATCGTCTCTTTCAGTCTTATAAAGCAGCTGAAACGTTGTTACGTCTATTTTCCGACGTGTCGGTGTATATTTCATAACCCTCTTCAGGGATTTGGAGGCTATACAACAAAACGTAGCCTTATTATGAGATTCTAACTCGACTCTGTATGTTTCCTTACATTATTTTCGTAAAAAAAGTACAACAAAATTTCAAATAATTTAAGGGTATTTTTATTAAATCCTTCTTTGTGGATTTCAGGTATCTGCTGCCAATACATCTCTGAATATTGAATGCTATTTGAAGTATGTTTAAATCATTAAACATTTTTTAGGTATTGATATTCAAATTGTTCTCCAGATGTAAAATTTACGTATTTGATTTTTCTTAGTAGAAGAGGGGCGCCCAATAAACAATTCGTCAAGGGCGCTGGAAGTCCACGCTACGACTCTGCCTAGCTTTCATTTTATTGCTAAAATCAGCAAATAACCGTATTTTTTACGGAAATTTGTTCTTTATTTTGCTGAGCTGCAGAAATAACGGCTTTACAGATTCATCATGGAATTCGGAACGTTTCCGGGGCACCAGGAAATGCGAGGCAACTGTTCCACATAATCCGGGACGCTTAGCCACTGTAAGCTAATGCCTATATGCAGATAGCTTGAAAGTGTTGCTAGAGTCAGCGCATCCCACGCACCAAAGAATTTGTGAAAAAGTCATGGAACAAAAAAAGGTTTTCATCTAGCAGTCACGATTTTTGTTTATCTTCCAAGGCTAACTCCATAAAAAAAGTGATGGATGAAAAATGCCCCTCATCATAAAAAAATCACAACGTAAAAAAATTACTTTAAATTTAAAAATTAATATTTCCAACAGACCTTAGTAAAAAATTTGAAAAAGTCGAGTTTTGTATTGCAATCAACTGCTTAGATCTGTTGAAAAGACCATTTTGGAAAATTTTACAGATTCAATAAATCTTTATGAATTTGGTCGAAAATTTGTCTGTAGGCTTTATTAAAAATGTTAATTGAAATGGAGGGGTGGCACTTTGAATCTGTGATACTTTTCAAAATGGTGAACAGATCTAATCAATATGAAATCTGTTGGAAATATTGAGCGATATTAAGCCATGAATATTCTCACGTTGTTTATGGTGAGGGACATACTTTTGAAAATGGTGAATAGATCCAAAGTGATATGTTACTTACCTATGTCGTTTTGCAAAATTAAGCCAGCCCTATGGCATTTCGGTAACAATTATGTAGAATGAAATCAGTAGTGATTCAGTTTCATTTCAAATGTTCGATCACTATTCTAGTTTTAATCTGGAACAAAATAGAACGAACTCGCTGGTAATGATCGATTCAAAATTAATCAATTATTACAACGATTAATCGATTAATCGAAGTAATCGATTAATTTACGACATCTCTAGTTGTCGCATCAACATTTTATTTTAGAGAAAACAATCTACGACCTTGACTCAAAAAATATTAAACAAAATTATTTTCTCCGCGGATTTTTTTAAATTCGTTTTTTTTGCATTATTTATATAATGCTAAAAAACTATTTAATAAAAATTTCGCGGAAAAAAATTAAATTTCGTTTCGTTTCGTAAAATTTCGAATTAAATGGACCCGGATTTCGTTTCGTTTCGAAGTTTCGGAAGAAAATTTGAATTTCGTTTCGCTTCGTTCCGATCCAACAGCTGCATTTCTAATTTCGTTTCGTTTCGTTTCGTCAGGAAAAATTGTGTTATCGCATACCCTTACTACTAAGTAGAACTTCCTAAACTGACGATGGAAAGTTGAACAGATTCAAGAAGCGTCATATTGTTGGTTTTGCTTTGTACGGGTGGGTAAATTAATAAGAAAGTGAAAGAATGGGTACTAGATCGAAAAAAAGCCCGTTGCTATGAGAAACGACAACAAAATAGGTACCATCTCTTGTTTTTGATGCGTTTGTTATTATCCAAAGATAGTCTAGTAGCCTATAAATTGGAATATATCGACATAGGGAAAGAAAATCTCGAACATAATGACGAGCTCGGTGGTCTAGTGACTACCGCTTCTGCCTTATAAGCAGGAGGTCGTGGGTTCAATTCCAGGCCTCGCCCCTTCCCTACTTTGTATTTCTATCCTATTTCTTTCTGTGTTTCACGTTCTACCAAAACGATTCCTACTGTTATAACCTTCCACACTAACAATTCCAAAACCTCCCGTGGCACCTATGAGAGGTCGTAGAGTTCTCTGCATCTTTCTTAAGCAGGTGTCCAACTAACCGTTCTTCCCCTTCCTCAGCATTCACAAGGACGTGGCCAGCACAGATCTCGACTATTGGAGAGTGCATTGCTTCCATCTAAGAGATAGTGATTCGTCCCAAATCAATATCTGTGGTAACGGATGAAAGTGATGCTAGGGCAATTGATCCGATGGTTGTTGATGTACCAATAGTTGCGGTAGTCCATGTTTTGTCAAATCTACCAATTAATCGCAGTAGTCTAAGTCTAAGTCTAAGTCAGTAACTAAGCTACGCTAGGTTGCGAAGGCCGACGGAGGTCCTTCGTAGCTTAGTTGGTTAACCCTTTCAGGCCCAAATTTTTCTAAGCGGTATTATACAGTCAATTTGATATGTTTCATTTGTTTTCGTGATTTATAATGGAGAACTGACAAAACAAGTTGAAAAATATTGTTTTGGTATGTACTAGATCATCCAAACTGTCCTTAAGTCCGATCTATAGTTACAATGCGAGCTTTTTTTGTCACTTTAAGCTTGGATATGTATTCAACCATGTCCATTACATAATCCTAAAGATCAAAAGACATGATCAGATGGTTTTGGGATATCCTGGATCATCAAAACTGTCCTTGAATACGGAACTTGCAATCTACATCCACTAAGCTAGATTTTTTCGCCACTAGAAGCTTGGATATGTGTTCAACCATGTTGAAAACATACTGCAGAAGACCATGAGACATGGTTAGATGGTTTTGGGATGACCCGGGTCATCCAAACAGTTTATGAGCTCAGAACTTGCGATCTACAGCCATGGTGGCTAGCTTTTTTCGTCGCTTCAAGCTTGGATATGTATTCAACTATATCCATAATATATTTGTGAAGATCAAACTATCTTGAAGTCAAAACTTGCGATCTACAACCACCACTCTAACTTATTTCGTTGCTCCAAGCTTGGATATGTATTCAACTATGTCCACGACATATTCCAGAGTAAGATGATTTTAGAACATCCTGGGTTTTCCAAACCGTCCTCAAGTTCAGAACTTGCGATCTACTGCCCCCACTTTGCCTTTTTTCGTTGCTGGATATGTTTTTTCGTCGCTCCAAGCTTGGAAATGTATTCACTCATATTCATAACATATTCATGAATATCAGGAGACATAATTACATAATTTACAATTACGACACTAGCTTTTCTTGTCACTAGAAACTTGGATATGTATTCAAGCATGTCCATAACATATTCCAGGAAACCAGGAGACATGGTAAGTTGGTTTTTGGATATCCTGGGTTATCCAAACCGTCCTTGAGTTCAGAGCTTGCAATCTACAGCCACCACTTTAGCCTTTTTCGTAGCTTCAAGCTTGGATATGTATTCATCCATATTCATAATACATTCCTGAAAATCAAGGGACATGTTTAGATGATTTTGGGATATCCTGGGTAATCAAAACCGTTTTTGAGTTCAAAACATGCGATCTACAGGCACAGGAGTACATTTTCCAGCTAACCGTAAGCATTTGAAAAATCCGTGCGTGCGACTAAGACGCTGTCACAGTGCAAACATGCTTTATACTGTCTAATAGAGCCTGGCTTATATAGCTTTATATTGCCAAAAAGGCAAAATATAGTGCTAATGGTTACTATGGGTTTCCGTCACTCAAAGCTCCAATATATCGGCACCAACATATCAAACTACCGTAGCTATCATACCCGTTCACCTCCCAGGAGGTATAATGGAAATAATTGAACGAATATTGAAGCTTTGAGTACCGAGAAGAGCTTCTAAGCAGCTGTAGATCTCAAGTCCCGAACTCAATGACTTTTTGGATTGCGCAGAATATCTCATAACTATCTTACCATATCCGTAGACCTCCCGGGAGGTATAATGGATATAATAGAATGGATATTGAAGCTTTGCGTACGGAAAAGAACTTCTAGGCAGGTGTAGAACTCAAGTCCCGAACTCAATGACAGTTTGGATTGCCCAGAATATCTCATAACTATCCAACTATACCCGTTGACCACCCAGGAGGTGTAATGGATATAATTGAACGAATATTGAAGCTTTAAGTATCGAGAAGAGCTTCTAAGGAGCTGTAGATTTCATGTCCCGAACTCAATGGCTTTTTGGATTGCGCAGAATATCTCATAACAATCCTACCATATCCGTTGACCTCCCGGGAGGTGTAATGGATATAAATGAATGAATATTGAAGCTTTAAGTAACGAGAAGAGATTTTAAGCTGCTGTAGAACTCAAGTTCCGAGCTCAACGACATTTTTAATTGCCCAGAATATCCTAAAACTATCTAACGATATCCGGTGACCTCTTAGGAGGTGTAATGGATATAATTGAATACATATTGTATCGAAAAGAGCTTCTAAGCAGCTTTAGATCTCAAGTCACAAACTCAAGGACAGTTTGGATTGCCCATTATTTCTCATAACTATATTACCATATCCGTTGACCTCCTGGGAGGTGTAATGGATATAATTGAACGGATATTGAAGCTTTGAGTACCGAATCGAGCGTCTTAGCAGCTATAGATCTCAAGTCCCAAACTTAACGGCAGTTTGGATTGTCCAGAATATCTCATGACTATCTTTCTATATCCATTGACCTCCCGAAAGGTGTAATGGATATAATTGAACGAATATTGAAGCTTTGGATATCGAGCTTCTTAGCAGCTGTAGATCTCTAGTCCCGAACTCAAGGACACTTTGGATTGCCCATAATATCTCATAACTATCTTACCATATCTGTTGACCTACCGGGATGTGTAATGGGTATAATTGAATGCATATAGGTTGTCGTAGGGCCTTGATTGCCCATGCCTGATATTTTTTCCCTGATAGGGGAGTTAATTTCAAGCAATTTTGCTGAAGAGACCCGGGCAGAAGCCGTGAACAGAATAACAAAACATGATATGGACTTGATTGATATAAGAGATAAAAGAACAGGCAACAATATCAAAAATTTGCATCGAAATATCATTTAAATATCAAGATATGCTATGGATAAGAACAAATCAATGGCACATGATATTGATCACTTATTATAAATAGCATAACTTGATCTCCTCATGATATTTTAGTGCAAAATATTGATATTGTCGTCTGATCTTTTATCTCTTATATCAATCATGTCCATATCTCATTTTGCTATCTTATCAACATTTGATATTATTTAGATATTTTCTTCATTTTGTTCATTTTTATCCATCGTGCGATTTTATACATCCATTTTCCTGTTGGGGTCATATATGATCCCGTGGGCCTGAAAGGGTTAAAGAATCAGTCTAGCGTACTGTAGCGTCATGGGTTCGAGTCCCATCGAAGGGAAAGTGGTTACCTCCAATACATTTTCCAAATCAATATCTTCCACATAACGTACACTGAGGAAAATGGACGTATGATTTTCAATCAAACGCCTTATGAAAATTTGCCACAAGGAATCGGTATGAATTTCAATATGTTGCCTTATGAATGATGATTTTCCTTTAAAAAAAGGTGCGGCAAACTGGGTTCGAAACAATGACGTCGGGGTCGGGAGACCGGTATGTAGACCACACGCCCATTGACGCTTGAATACTCGGGAAGGTAACTGCGTATAAGAAGCACTGTTGGTGGAATAATCATTCGAAGATTCATACGGCGCCAGTTATGAATTTCGATAGTTCAGTTCTCTGAGTGTACATATCCACATATGAGTTTTCATAACATTGTAAATTAAAGTCCAAGTCGGGTGGTTTAATCCCCGGAAATAGGCAATTAACTTTGATTGAATTTATTATTGAATGTTTCGTTACCTTTAAATTATTTAGCTCATAATTGGGAGTTTTCGCACTGGGAGTTTTCGAAAAGAAAGTGCTGCGTACCATCTATGGTGGGGTGCAGATGGCAAACGGTACGTGGAGGAGGCAATGTTACCATTTTTGCATTCGTACATATATCATTAGGCTAACACGATGATACTTTTAAGCCAAGGGAAGTCAAGACAATTTCCAAACCGAAAATCAGACCGGCATCTTGAATCTAACCCAGCCACCCTCAGCATGGTCTTACCGCTTGGCTAAGAAGGGCCTCACAGATTTTATACAAAAAATGTAGGATTTGTTTTTGGGTAATTTTTTATACATTGAAAAATGCCAAAGTTGTGATTAATGTATAGACAAATTATCTATGTGTTCATCAAACTTAACATCAAACAAAATATTTGGTATGATAATAGTTTAGCTTAAAATAAGTTTTTGACTAACAATTAGTATAATTGACAGTAATGAAGAGTCACGGCTGTTTAGACATATTTTCCCAAATTGACTGTAATAAAATATTATGTAATAAAAATGATTTGGGTTCTGATGCACCAATTTGCACTCTGTTCTCACCTATTCAAAGATGAAAAAGTATAGAATCAGTACCATATGTAAAATTTTATTTAAAATTCTAAAAAACTATGAATTTTGACAAAGTGAAATCTGTCACAAAAAAAGCGTCATGTAACGTCAAGTAACGTCACGAAAAATGTACTGTTTTACATTTTCTGAAAAGGACATATAAGCGTCAAATTTTAAAAAAAAAATATGCTCTTTGTACTCGAAAAAAGCTTAGTTTTAGTGGTAATAGACATAAAATCGGTGTTAAATAGCCTGAGTTTCACCTAGGTGAAGTTTGCGTTGTAACGTCATGGAAAAATATTCATCATAAAGCCTACGGAGCTTGTAAGATATCCGGACAAATTGGCTCAATTTGTGTTCAGCTACAGATTGAACATATCAATATAAATACAGAAAGTTGTTTTCAATCAATGTGACACGTAGTATTTCGGCGATATCACCCATTTCCGTCAGTATATGCAGGACAAGTGAAAAATCTGTTTGCCCACAGTACAACCAGCTATATTGACTTTTAATTATATTTGCCTTCAGGGAATTAAGAAATTAAATAAGCTTTTTTAATGGGATGTATTTACCTGTTCACCTGCCATAAGACGAGTTAGTACTAAACAATTTATTCCACTACGGCCATCTTCACTGTCTCGTACTTAACTCGTCTTAAGGCTCACAATTGAGGTCGAAATACGTATCTGCAAAAATTCAGCGTGGTGGAAATGAAATAAATGAAATAATAGTTAACTCATCTCATGACAGGTTCAGGGAATTATTTTAAAGCTCGATGAAATGCGTTTTCACGTGTCAGACCCCGATGGCAGCGAAATTTGCTATCGAATGGATTTTCATTAGGGAAAGTGTACCTTAGTGCCTAATTTGACCAACCCTGAAAAATGCATATTTTCCAAAAACTATCCATCAGTTTCCACAGTGAAAAAGTTGACAGACAGATATAGTTAAATGAAGATATACAAGAAAATAATTAAATAAATAAATAAATAAATAAGCGATATATCTTCAGTTACAGCTAATTAAACCATCGAAAATTTCTTTATTGTCGGAGTTATACGAGAAACTGACCAAATTAGAAACATGGCCAAAACTGGTACATTTACCCTACATGCAGAAGCAATAAAGTCGTGAATGACTACTTCGATCAATACTGCCGTACACAGCAAATAATTTTGAAAATTCAACGACGTGTAAAACTGCAGGTTACCCCATCAATCGAATTAACACTCGATATTCAATTAAATTTGATTGAATTTTACAAGCAAGCACCGTTTAAATTTATTTCGATTTAAACGAATAGTGAAATCGATTGAATGTTACGTTTATTTGCATGCTCCAAATATGTGCATGAAAATACATTTAAAATCACAACATATTTTTATCTGTGTAATTCATCTGACTTACTGCCATGAATCGCATATCTGTCCCATCTTTGCTGGGTTTCCTATGCATATTTATGAAAAAATCATTTAAAAAGGTCTATTCTCAAATCTCAATGAGCTCATTCGGTATCCCCGTGTCAAAATATTTATTCAAAATATAAATAGAAATACTGCCTGCAGAGGTCCAAAGATACCAGTTTAATCTTGTTCAAATCTTGGTTAGGGTATTTTCTGCTATTACGAATGAATAATAATTATGCCTAAGATGTAAATTTTCCAGAGAGTGTTGAATGACAAATTTCACATGAATTCATCCATGCTAGAACAGTAAAGCACAAGCGCAGATTCCTAATAAGATAAGGGCAAATATCCCACTTATACACGGTCGAGTGCCACAAGACATCAGACCCAACACAAAAATATTAGTGGAAGCAAAATGAATGATGTTATTTGTAAACATGCATAATATTCATTTCAAAAGAATTTCTGAACAAATAAATTTCATGGCTTAATGTCAAACACAGCTGAGTTACATTTTTTATCTCACAAATAGACCCCGGTATAAATCTCGCCGCATACGCTGGCAGCTAGACGACCAATGCAAGCAATTTGAAAAGGCTGTTATAAATATACTCTTGCTTATACACTGACTGGCTTGATGTCCCCGCGGCTTACTCTCGTGTGTGTTTTCCTTTTCACTTTTATTAACTTTTAAGAAGCAAGAATGTCAAAACTCTCACGGGTGATATATGTCGTGACAGATTGCAGCTGTTGGGGTTTTCTATTTTCCGGCCGCTTCATTTACCCAAACAACTTGAGATTTCACACAGTTTTAATCACATCATGACAGACAGCCAACGCGACACCAAGATGGCAAAGAGCACCTCGCGTGAACAAGATGACGCTGTAAAGACGTCAAGCCCCCGCCAAGATTTACGACGTTTGCCGGAGAAGCTGAACATCTTGCGATGGACGACAGGACCAGAAAGTGAGCAACAATAACAACACAAGCTTTTAACGATGCGACGTGTCAGCTGACGATGGCGGCGGAGCATAATTTCTCGGCAGCCGAGAACCGGCACTCAGAATTTCATCTCATCAACGTCGTGGATCCGCCTGTTGACAGAGATAAATGCCCAATTAAGTGAAAGCATTCCCATATTACACACAAATTGTACAACAAACTAGAATGAAGATTTAATCGACGCACATACTTCACTCCGAGTGCTTAGGGGATTACACAAAATGAACAGCGTTAGATACTTCTTGATTTTCATTGGGCTAGAAATTGGCAAAAGGAAACATTTTTAATTACTATAGCGCAAAATATCATAGATACTGATTTGGTTTCGAAAAAAACATGTGCTCGGGGTAAAATATGGTTAAAGAAGGAAGGCAAAAACGTTGCAATACACACAGTTAAAAATTCTGAAAATTACACGCTATGGAAATATTTGAACGCATATTTTTGTGCTCAATAGCCTCTAATTTTACATCCAACTTTTTCTTGTACGCAATATTGGATACAAGCTCCATAGTAACGACGACCTGTAATTTTAAAAAGTGACAGAAAAATGAGTCGAATCGAACGGAGCCTTTTTGTTACATCATATATGCTGTAACATTTTTATACTGTGCAGGTATACCTCGATTATATGGACCCTCGATTATATGGACTTCGATTATGGACTTTTTACCTCGATTATATGGACTTTTTTTTCGCTAAACAATTTTTTTTCGTGTCTAGAGGTTTTAAAAATCTTTTGAATATTCTTCGTCATATTTTACATTAATTCTATATTTATTAAGGTACATTGGGACAAAAAAGCCAGAAAGGCGTGTTTTCAAAGTTATATATGATGAAACCGCACACTGAATCACATGATCGGCTGACTAGATTGATTTACCAATTTCACGTTGCAAATTCCATTGCATTTGTGTATTTTTAATCAACAACTACCACGGCCACGTCCTTACAAATAGGTATGAAACGATAACGAGTATTTGAGGTGATTTCTGTTATATGAAAACTTGATGTGAATTGCCAGTCTGAGAAGCGAGTGTTGCTAATGCTAACAAACCATTTTCTGCCCTTAGTGCGTGGAATTAAATGTAGGGAATGGAATTGTGCAAAGGGCGGATGGCGCATTAGCATCCAGCAAATTTGACCCAGGAAACTAGAAAGGCTTATTTCAATGGCTACTATATTAAGTATCAAGCTTGGCATTAACTTTTCTGGACGAAATTGATTACTATTTGAACTGTAAAAAATTTAAAAATCAACTGTCCTAACATTCAAATACATGTTCGACTCAAGGTTTGCGGATTATACTGATGCTGTACAGGAGTAAGATAATTTGAGTATCTGGAATGTAAGTTAGCAGTTCTCAAATGATTTGCTGCTTAAAGAAGGTTACCAATGTTGCTGGCAGCAAGTCTTTGAATTATTTCAATCTTATGATGAATTTTAATTGATTGAATTAGCTCCCCAACATAGTTGTAGTGTAGGGTAGAAGAATGAACTCTTAGTAGCGAAAACAATATTTCCAAAAAAGTAAACTTTTCGAAAAACTTTAGTTTGTAATTTAAACTTGTAAAAGCTTGTTTTTTTCCCAACCGCACCGAAAAATGTCTGGTCACGCCTTTCTTTTGTAGTTAGCATGTAGCATGTGTTGATGGGTACGATATTTAGGGCTCAAATGGTGTCGTTTTTCTGGCATCACCGGTTGTCTTCGGGAAGAAATGGATCGACGGATAATAAAAGCAATAAAAATAAACCTGGTTTTAATAGTATGCAGGACATTTTAGTTAATTTAAATTTCAATATAGAAGCAATGCACAACTATCATTTTTATTAATTCAATAGTATGAGTGGAATAATTGAAATGGCAGTTGTGCGCTACTTTCGTATTGAGTGTCCTTAAAAACGCGAGTAAATTTAAATTTGGATTAAGGGGGGCTTTTCCTTAACATACGAACATAGTCCAAAATATTTACAACAGGTCCTAACAGGTGTAGGTGCAAACGGTACTAGAGTAAATGGCACTGATACACGGATAGACTCCCTTATTTACATTCATTGTAATCCATAGTAAGAATCCCCATTGAACGCAACTTAATGAAAATAGATCGGCTAAAGATGAGTGTCGGAAAAGATAGATTATTTTTACGCGTTTTTGTATTTTGGCCATAACGTCTGAGCCCGAAGTCCGATCTGGCAAATTTTCAGTTATAGGCAATGAATCTCAATTCTCCGTCGAATTCAATTTGATGCGATCGAATTGAATGAGGATAAGTTTATTTTTGAAGAGAACATATAACTTTCTCCTACGCATAGCATTAGTTTTGGAACTAAAACAGGTATGCACTGTAATTAGAATTCATGACGAAGTATATTATTGTGTCTACATTAAGCTTGACGAAATCTTTATTACTGACGTAATTTCAGAACGGTGTACAAGCCAGCGACGAAAACGGTTAAGTTCTTATAAAAATTCAACATCTACTGAATCATCATAAAAAGGGCCAAAACATGCGGATTAAACTGTAATACAAAAATAAGATATTTTTGTATTGTATTAAGACTAATTTAATCGTTGAACACAAATTTTGAGAAAAAAAAATTGTTTCGGTTATATGGAAAATTCGATTATATGGACTTTTTGCATCGAAAAAGTCCATATAATCGAGGTACACCTGTACTAAAAAAAAATTGAAGTAACTTAGTTCGTGAAAGGAATTGCTAGAAGATGTGAAAAAAAAACGATCAGCTACCGGTTCAATCAAAGATAATAGCCTATATTCCGGGGATTGAACCACCCGACTTGGACATTAATTTACTATGTTCTGAAAACTCATATGTGAATATGTAAATTATGTGGAAGAAAATGATTTGAAAAATGTATCGGAGGTAACCACTAATTTTGCCAACACACTGCTGTTGGATTTTCAATGATCCATAAAGAAAATCCAAGAATATTCCGCATATATATTTCGCATGGAATTATCCCCAAAAAAATCAGAAGAAGAGAAATCGGTGGAAAATTCGGAATTTATTGGCAAAATTTCTCGAATAAACTCCGGATAGTTACCGTAAGTTCCGTATAATTTCCCAAGGGGAGCCCTCCTTAGCCTAGGGGTAAGATGCGCGGCTACAAAGCAAGACTATGCTGAGGGTGGCTGGGTTCGATTCCAGGTGCCGGTCTAGACAATTTTCGGATTGGAAATTGTCTCGACTTCCCTGGGCATAAAAGTATCATCGTGTTAGCCTCATGATATACTAGTATACAGAAGTGGTAACTTGTAACAAGTACGCTTTTTTAATGTTTCCTTTCACTGCAATTATTTATTGGTTTTCGTTATTTCACATGTCTGCATGTTCAGTCGTTTTTTTCATTTAAACTTTAAACTTTGTCCACCGCACTAGATCACATCCTTCACAGAGTTGCAACTGGCATACGATTGCGTAAATGAGTCCCCAACTCAGTTACACGCGCCAACAGTTAAATGTTTGTCGAGCAGGGTCATATGCAAATCTGCGATTTCTATTAGCGGACATCGACCTGGCAAGGTATCCATTCAGGATGCAATAACCTTTCCCGTTCGGCTTGGCCCACTCCTTCCGAACATGCACACTTAAAAATAACCATGTAAAGTTATGTCATTAAACATGCACATAAAAGGAGCGGCCTTTTAAACATAAATTTGTGTCATGTCTTAAAATTACATGATGACAAGAAACCAAAAAAATACACGTCGTGACGTAAAGTGAGCAGCAAACGAGAAGCCCATTTTTACGTCACGACGTGTAATTTTGTTTTCATTTATCATGCCACGGAAGATGTTTTCTTAAAGTGATGAAATGCAGCAGATTATCATTTTCTTTTTCAATTTTCGCACTGAACTTACTTACGTTTTAGTTTTGTCGATCTATGGATTCATACGTCGTAAATCATCGCTGGCAAAATAGGCAAAATCTGTTCATATTTTGAAAACAATATCACTACTGCTTCATGGATTGGCCTCAAGCGCCATTTACAGAGGCACATGCAGTTTGTTGCTGATGGGAATCACTAAATGCACTGCTGGTTTTTGTTTTTCTGTTCGATGAATCAGGTTTAATTACGGACGGGCATTACGGAATTGCTATCAACAAACCTTTTCACAATTTATGCTCATAGCGGATGTATTCCTGGAATCCCGTTTATATACCGTCGGAACAATCACTCACAAAATGTACCAAAATGCACATTACACACTTTTATATATTGTTCACGATTTATTTATATAAGTTTATTTATCCGCGAAATAATGGGAAAACTTACAAACGATCCGAAAAGTACAGCGATTTTATTTGTATGCACCGCGCTCCGATCGAATAAGCAAACTAATGATGGCCGTGATGTGAGCTCTCAGTACATCTTCGTGTAAATCTACGTGCAATTGATCTCAAAAAATCAAAACTTCAATCAGAGAGAACATTTTTCAACGATACATGACAACGAACGTAAGTTTAAGTCTTATATATGATTGAGTCTCAATATATTTAAGCGTATCAGAGATTCGGTCAGATGTAATTTTCACGATTTTTAAGAGTGTGGGAAGAGAGTTTAATTAGGGAATTAAACGGCCGCTAGAAAGAGAGGTCATCAGGCCATCTAATGTTTCAGAGTACATTTCTAACAATGTGACATTCGCGAAATTTGACTTCGTCCAATTTCGCGACCTCGAAACCGAAAGTCTGGAAATTTGCCGGTATCTGAGGACATTCTTAGGCTTTGATCGTCCACTTCGTTTCGAATTGTGGAAGAGGTAAGAGTGATCGGTTCAGTGTGTCGCGTCGTGGTGTGCTTAATTAGGTACTTAAAACCATGTGAAATTCCTGAGTAGATTTGCTAATTAAACTTTCCCTTTCCCAAGTTAACCGTTCCGTATAGACAAAACGGACTTAATAGTAGGCGGCAAGTGTGTCTTGTTTCTTTGTACAAGAGGTAAAACAGTGGATTTTAAATGCAAAAGGTGGAGCACGTGTGTTGAGCTTGTCTTTAATAGGATTCGCGGCCGCGGAGGCCATTGCCGGCACATAACCCAAAGTCAGAGATCGCTCTTGACCCCACCTTTCGATTTCGGAGGATACCCGGGACACGCGTGGCCGGAAGAGGGTAGCACTCACTAATTCCGCACCCTGGACAGGCAGGTCGCTACCAACAAACCGTGCCGTCAGCCTGCAACAGCAACCGAAGACGAGCTGGGACGATCGAACGCACGTGTCGCGTTCGCGCATAAGTCCGCGTATCCAGCGGAGAGAGGGCAAAATCGCATCGTCTGATTGCAGCCGCGATCGTACAGGACCGGAGTAGTGTGTTTCAGCAGCTTCGGTGCCGCCGCCGGCCCGCCCACACCCATCGAAACACCCGCACGTAATTCCTAGGTTGTCGAGTAAGTACCAGGCAAGCATGCTTATTGTTTTTGTGTCGTCCATGCGCATGTGACCGAAAGGCACGAACAATAGTCGGTTCATCAACCGACCGTGTATGAATGGAGTCCATTGACCAAACCTCCGTACCGTACACCCATTAAATCTCGTCTCCCCTAAGCACCGCCACCGCAGCATGTGGCTGAAATAGGTAGCTGCAGCGCCGATACCGAAATCGTGATGCAGAAAGTGTAGCCGTAGTTGTGTAGTATCCGTAGCCGCAGAAGTGAGTCTTTGCTAGGAGCGCATGAGGGAAGTAGAGTAAACCTGTTGTAGAACACACACGATAGGGATCGCCCGGAGAGAGCGAACAAGCGTAGAAGGGAAAGGAAAGACCTAGGCGAGCATGTAGCGAAAGAGATCGATCGAGTGAAGTAATGTAAGAAGGTATCTACCAATAAAACCGCTGTGAATGAAAGCTTTCTGTTTTGAGCTTGGCGATAGTTGCCACCTCTGTGGGATGATAGAATAAACGTGATCAGTAGTTCCCAAATGTTTTTCTGTATGCGGTAGAGTACCAGAAAGAAAATTAGTTTTTTTGCTGAGGATTTTCATGTGGTTCGTTTCGTTATTTTCGTGTTTTAGATGTTGCTGGGTTAGTCGACCCGAAATCGACTTCGATCACTCTAGAATTGGAAGCTTTTCGTTCAAGGGATCTTCAGACTTAACCGATGAGGAAAACACACGGCACGAAACTTTAGTTCCGACGAATTATTAGAAGGGTATTTTGAAGCGTTGGGTGGCAAGATTCGCCTCGAACCTCTGTCCCTATTTTCTAAGGCAGCCAGTTAGCTTTCTTCCCTAGTTCGGGAAAACACAACCCCTTCTCCTGGAGGGTCTCAAGCCGGGCAAACCTAAATCTACTCGGTGGTCTCCTTTAAGGAGTGGCGCCTTAAGCCACCCATCTACGAACGGGAAGCTCGACAGGCTGGCGGGTTATAAACTTGGCATATAAACCTCGTGGTTAATAACTGTGGAAGTGCTTAATGGACACTAAGCTGCGAGGTGGCAATGTCCCCGTGGGGGATGTAATGCCAATGAAGAAGAAGAAGATAATTTCCCAAAGAAACTCCGGATAATGTCTCGAGAAAATTCCACAGATTTTCTCACAGAATTTCCCGAAAATTAACAAATTCCGTGGGGTTGATCAACTACCAGAGCTATTTAAGCACGGTGAGAAAATACTAGCCAGAGTGCCAGTGGGTCATTACCAAGATTTGGAAGGTGGATGTTCTACCGCAGGAGTGGATCGAAGGTGTCGACTGCCCCATCTAGAAAACGGACGATAAGCTGGATTGTAGTAACTATTGCGTAATCGCATATCTGAGCGCCGCCCACATAGTGACCCGTAATGCTGGGTAGACACCTTTACGTGGTGCGTTACGGGATAAGATCTACCACGGTTACATTGCCAGTCTACAGGCAAATCCTGACCCAAAGATTACCTTCCTAATTATCCAACTCCGTGGTACTTATGAGGGTGTCGCTAACCCAAGCAGCACGCGCAACATCTTTCAAATAGGTGTTTGTTCCTAATAAATTGCATTGAAGATACTGGCAATACATCGAGTCACATTAAAGCCACTTCCCAGTTTCAGAAAAACACAATGTTTCATTTCCGTTTAAGTGGCGTCGCAATATTTTACCCATCTGACTTCTTGGATGGTTTAAAATTCGATGTGTTTCATATCAGAAACAAAACAGATAAGTTGCAGAATTAATAACACTTCGGTTCATTGCTGTTACGACAATGTTTCTGATATGTTGCACAACACTTTGAGCTCAGCTGAGCAGTATTTTATTTTTGACAGTCCCCTGCATGTTCCGTAGAAGGTACAATGAAGTTACAAATGACTTTGTTGTTTATGTAGTGCATTTGTAGCAGAATCTCCAAATAGAATTGATGGTGTGATGGTTAAAGTAGAAGGTTGCAAGTCTCAAGGTCCATGGTTCGATTCCCGGTTGGTTTTTGTGTTTTTATTTTCATTGAAGCCGCAAGATGTTGCAAATAGGCTCCACCTCTTGCGCTTTTTGTGTCACAAAGGAGTTCCAAATACGACGCTTTGTGCATAAGTCAGACCTTTAGAAAGTCACACCACAGTTGTTGTTACTCACTGAGAAACAAGAGGTGTTGCTTGGGAAGTCGGTGGCCTCTCGTTAAGTAAGTACTACATCAACACTTCCTTCCTCTCCCTAGTTACGGTGAAGATGGGCGTGGCCAGGAGTAGTAATCTTCATGCTTTTGTTATTTTTGTTTGAGACTGGAATCAAGGACCACTCCCTTCTTGATTTTTGATAGCATTCTAGATAAGAATCTCAAAACTAAAACATGAGTATCACTATTGTCCAATCTACGAATTACACCGTAACAATGCTAATGCTAATGCTGAGCGCCGCCCACATAGTACTCTCAAGTGATGAACTTCTTTTCATGAAAAAATCACGTTAATAAAGAAAAAACGTGGTACTCTCTCAAATGTTATGCCATCGACTAGTATCAATTGCAAGAGAGTTCATAGGACAGTACTAGACGAGATTCATGGGCAAACGCTCTACCACAGACCAGGTGTTCTCAAGTCCCTTTGAAACGCACAGAAGGTTTTGGCAAGGTGGTGGTCTTTCGTGCCTGCTATTCCATATCGCTTTGGAAGGAGTAATACAAAAACCAGGGTTTCACATGAGTGGAACAATTTTCAAGGAGTCCGTCCAGCTATTTGGTTTCGCCAACGCCATATATATGATGGCACGTAACTCTTCTAGAAGATGGATTAAGCCTTCATCAGGCTTACGAAGGAAGCAAAGCTGATCGGACTAGTCATCAACACTTAAAAAATTAAGTACGTGATTATTATATACATACACGAAAGCACTGCCGAAAAGCACCAGATCACTATTGGAGATTTTCACGGGAGAAATAAAGAAAGGCGTGTGCCTTCGTTGAGTGATCGTTTGGAAAGACCTTCTGGTCATGTTTATTCGCTAATCAAAAGCTGACAGCAGTGTTGTGCGCAGCGCGGTAATTCTATACGCACACGTGACCAACGCGCACTTGGATTTTTCAAAAGGAAAGTACCATAGTACCGTGGTACAAATAGCCGACGGTGGGAATTGAACTATGAATTGCAGCAGCTGTTTGGAGAACCATCCATCGTTCACACCGTGAAAATCGGATGATTACGGTCGGCCGAGTACAGGCAAACAAGATGAATCGATCTGGTGGAAAACGATTTACGGACTCCCGTAGACTGCGTGCTTGGCAACGTGTAGCCACGGAGCGAGCTGAATGGAGACGACTTCTATACATTCCAAAGACTCACTCAATTGATCACTTCCACAGGGTCAGATTTTGCATCGCGTTGGTTCCTAAGGGTGAAACTGGTTAGTTTTGGAATGTAAATGTATATGAGAGCCAGGTCCACGCACCAAAACACCTCAACCCGCTCGATTCCTCTCAATATCCGACATTGTGCTTTTAACATTACATCCTAAAGCGATACGATGCCAAATCTGCGGATCTTCAGCACATTGATGAGTATACGTGTGGCACCGATGAAGTGGAGAGATTTGTATTTCCATTTCGTCACCGTGATCTACTTCCAGTCCATATTCTCTTGTTGACGTTACCTGTTTGTTTTGTAATGCTGGCTTGCAATGCCTGACATCAACCCCTTAAACCTCCAAAGGAGCGTATTTCTAAATTTCTGGAGGCATAGTGCGCAGTTTGGGCCTCCAGTACTTTATTGGCACTTGAACGATGATCAGCCGGCCTAACATTGGAAACAGACCCTATGGTGAGCCGAACCTGCTAGGCAGGAGCTCGGTGGGGTCCTTCAAGTCAGTTCTGTCTAGAGACTGCACGGGACTAGCGCGTCTTAAGTCATACATGCTAGCTTGAACAGGGCCTGCAGCTTTTTACAGTAGTTTAACAGAGTCCACTGTCCTGCTATGCGATCCCTACAACTCGCAGTGACCCGGGGAGTAATCGTCAAGCCCTTGGACATAGTCCCTTCTGCCTTGGAATTCTAGTGACGTGCGTTATTGATACCAACGAGGCGTATTGTAGATACAAACTGAGCTTATTGGTGTTAAACTTCTATAAAAAATAGACAGAAGTTGTACGACCGCGATCAGTTTCAAATTCAATTTTGTTGGCATATCGGTCTCGATGCTACTCGTATGGTGGATGGGAGCAGCGTGTGTGAGAAAGCAGATGGGACAGAATGGTATCCAAAAGTTATCGCTAGGCTGCGAGAAGTGTGAAAATGGTTTGAAAGGTGTTGTAGTATGCGAGGGCTATTTGAGAATAATTAAATTATCGAAGCGTCCGTCTTTGCCGTACATCCTTTCTGGGAATGGCTCGGGCAGTGAATGAAAGTCACTGTTACCGAAACTGGCCGAGCCTGTCTCGGTAACAGTGACTTTTATTCATGGATCGAAGCATGAGTGCATCATAGGACGCCATGGTATCAGAGAAATGAGCGAAAACGGAGGGTTGTTCGCAAAGTTCTGTTGTAATAACGACATTCCTTCATCGACCGAATCACAAGATCACGTAGGTCTTCCGTGACGGCTTTACAGAAAAACATATAAATCACATCTGCGTCAGCCGTAAATTGGAACGGAATCTTTTTGGTGTACGGAATAAATGTAGTGCCGATATCGCGTCTGATCATCACCTCCTCGTCGGTGAAATAAGCCTGCGCATTGCGCGCTGGACGACGGTTCAACACACGCCGACTGGAAGATGTCACGGTGAAACGGTCCTTCGTTGAAAAACTGGAGACACGTGCTGCAGATATTCCGGAAGGGGCCTAAGTGGAAGACCAATTCATCGTAGCCAGCAAGAATAATCTGGGCGAACTGCGCACCTAGAGAAAACAATGGATCACCGATGAGACCGGGAGGAAGATAGAGGACCAGAGAGAAGCCAAAATCTTAGTCCGTCAACGATACTCGGATCTGGGGAAGGAAGTGAAACGCTCATGTCTATGGGACGAGCGAGTGGAAGCAAACTCTCTAGCAGATGAAGGAGAGAGAGCCGCAGCAACCGGGGACATTCGCCTCCTCTACTCTACTATATCTCACGACGCTTAAGCGGGGCGAAGAAGAATGCAACAATGCCAGTGAAAGACGACAAATGGCAGTTATTGAACAACCAAACTAGCCAGGTGAAACACTGTTTCGAACACTTCGAAGAACTTTTTCAAGTGCCATCCAGATCACCACCTCCTAGGGTCCGACGTATAACACGCGTCAATACCAAAGCTCCATCACTGTTAGAGATTCAAACAGCAATCCAAAGCATGAACTCGATCAAAGCATATCACCTGAAATGCTCAATGATGACACCATGACATCCGCTCAACTACTGCATCGTTTATTCCATAATATCTAGGACACGGCAACTTTCCCGGTCGTCGGTATGCAATAGATCTTAGTGAAAGTACAAAAAAGGGTGACCTGACTGTATGCGATAACTGGTGAGGTATTATGTTGATATCTACCGTTCGTAAAGTTCTATGCAAAGTTATTCTAGCCCAGACTCAGGATAAGATCGATGTAACTCTACGGCGGCAGCAAACCGGATCATGTGTGGACCATATTATCACGCGAATCTATGACAAAAGGTCGAAAGGATTAAAGATCGACTACGAAAAAGCTTTCGAACTTCTCAATCACGAAAATATGTGAGGCGTCCTGAAAAAATCTTCTGCCTCATCGAGGCACAGCACGAGGCCTTCTCATGTAGAAGTGCTGCACAATGGGTCTTGTCCGACCCTATCCCGGTCGTATGCAAGGATCGACATAGGCGCATGGATCAAGAAAGCAAGAGCTGCCTTCGCAACAAGGTTTTCATGACTTTCTAACGCATTTGAAATATGTTTTAAGAATGGACCTGAGGAGAAACGCCCGAATGGTGCTATTTAGAGCCCGTCTTAGTTCAGCTAATGATTTTCTAATGAAGAAAGCCTTTTCCAATTCAAAGTTGAATGCGAACGTCACAAATGACTCAATTGCATGTAAAATAATAATGAACGCATGGTTGTTTGTTTTAGACAACAATTTTACGGGTGCGGTAAAAGAATCTCCAATCGTTAAATTTGAGTAAAAATGAAGGGATTACGCTCATTTAACCCAGTGCAGCTCGATAATGAATTTTTTTTTGGTTGAAATGGTAATATTCGTTCATAAATGTTCTACCAAAGATAATATGAGTGATTTTAAGAGTGAGGCAATTTTGCATCGTGGGTGCGTTATGCACTGTTCCCCCTACTACTCTGGTTCACCCAGTGCGGTGGCTTTAGTGTGAGGTGCTAAGGATAATACTCGTCTGTAAACAGGAAATTGGTATATAGCCAAATTGTATTTTTATTACGGCTATCAAAGCGCTTCCGGATATCATTTAAGACGTTTTCCATCATTCCTCAGCAATTGAGAAATATATTCCTCGAACGTTTAAAATGTCAACTCCAGTTAAACTAATAATTATTTTCGATGACCAACTTCATTTCAGCTCGTTCAGGCAACGTGGTCGTCGAAGACAAGGCTATGCACAGCGGCAAAAAGCGTCATTTTTCTCTTTAACTGACATATCATTCGCTAAGCATCAAATGTCGTGACTTGCTGTCAGCGATCAGGTTGAAATATAGTTATTCAAGTTAAAAATAATTATTTATGAGCGTTATTAACAATGTGCACAGCCAGTGGTGGCGTGTAGGTACTTCAGTCTGCTGCAACAAGGCAAGAGTGACTGACTCGGCTCTCCTCAACTTGACTCGACTTCGGCTCAGCTGTCAATGTTGCGGTATGACGCCCGGGCGGTTGGCGGATGCCAGCTGAAGTCGCAGAAGTTGGTCCGTTGTGTGAAAGACGACCCCGCTGTGGGGAGGTGGATTGGCTGGTTATACTGTGCCACGCTTGTTGTATTAATGCTGTCGGCCGCCACCACCGACGGTTGTTGAGTGATGACGAGTTTCATGTATACACGCTAATCTATCTGCACGATATTTATGTCACTGCACTTTTGCAACGGTGCACACGCACAGGCCGAACAACTCGCACTGCATTATAGCCGCGACATGACAACTTGCCTACAGCACAGCGTCGATGCTTGATCTATTCCGCTAATGAGATTTACTGCATAAAGATGAATAGAAAAAAATAATAAGAGGGAAAACTATGTAATCCAATTTTGGAAAAAACGTTTTTATCTTATTTATTTATCCTAATTATCTGATTTTTTATAAAATCGAAAATTAACGGAGATGAAAGCGTTTCATACGCTTCATACGAACATAAATCTTACCTAAAAGTTCTTGACAAGCTAGAAAATCTCTAATATTTTAATGCGTCTAAAAATGAGTATCAAGTCTCTTTCTGTTACCCTCCTTTTCCCTCCTCCTACAATTCATAGTTTATTCAACTTAAGAATAAGATTTTATATTAAATTTAAATATTGTCACAGTGATTTGGACTATGTGAAACTGAATTGTGATTGTAATGGATTAGATTTCAATTTAGGAAGCAAAGTTCATCACTGGATTGCCCCACGATCATGCATTTGGTTGACATCAGAAGCTATCAGTTAATAACTGTAAAAGTGCATTTGGAACATTGAGTCCAGCCAATTTCCATAAGCATCCACCAAACCACAATAAAACAAAATTTGTGCGAAAAAAAATCATACTGAAATTACATCATATTATAAAACGCATTCCACTGTGATCCAACAAACGCATAATGCTTGACAGAATATGCAATTTACTCGCCGTCAAGCAACACAAAGCGCCCTCCTGACGACGACGGTTCCGAGCCGCATCGAATCATCGTGTCGTTGGCTTGTCGGAGTGGCAGCTCAGTTCTTCTGGGGGAGCCGCAATGATTCTCCCATCAGCTGAACTGAACTGGCATCAGTGTGTGACAGGCCGCCATTTATGAAACTGATGGCTGCCATTTTTCTCGGCTTCCTTTATGTGTGCGCCCAACTCGAGCCGTTGTCGGTCGGCCCAGGGAGAATGCTTAAGTACCAATAATAACACAGAACCGATCCAACAGCGGAAAGCAAGCGGTTGGAAAAAAGACAGAAATTCGTGTTGAAAACTCATAATTTATTTAACATCAATCATTCACTCCTCGTTCGTTGCTTTCTGAGCTCCTTCGGGGGTTGTTATTATTATGGAACTAATTTAAAAGTATAAACATGATAATTTGAAAAATTAAAACCATTGCGAGGTGCATGCAAATGTCCATAACACGAAAAGTGAATTACTAATTTATTGCACCCAGTCATTCAATGTCATTTAGATGGTACACAATTATCATCAGCCTGATCATGGCTTCAAACGACTCATTGTATACTGAGATAAACTGTTTTACTCAATGAAACACAGTCTTTATGATTAATACATATATTTTTGTCTAGCTACATTAATTCACTTACAACGAAACGCAATCCCTCGTGGACCCTGTTTACCTCTAGGGATAATTAGGGATAGCGTAAAATTCCTGCTCTCTTTAGCCATGTACTAAGAAAAATGCGAAAAATAAACCAAGTATTCAGCGTTATTACACCCAACCAACCAAAAAACTGGGCATATGCGAAATTGCTAGATTCTTATACAAATATTGTATAAGAATCTAACAATTTTGTAAGCTTTTCTTACATTTTTTGTATAAAAATCTAACTATTTCGCATATGCCCAGATTTTATACAGGTTTTGGTAGATTCTTATACAGAATTGTTAGAAAATCCAACAACCGCCGGTTGGGTGTACACGATATGCATTTAATCTGAAAAAAGTTTGATCATTTATCTAATTACAGAAAGGCAATTCTTGGAAGTGATTTTACAAATCATTTAAAGTTCAAAACCTGTATCTGAACATTCAAAATTATTACAAACCCTCCAAATTATCCCCCACATTTTTTCAGATATACTCGTTCTTTGCGAGGATCGTTACTTATCGTTCCTAGATGTTTCACAAACAGTTTAAAAGACTCCTTTCGCCTATAAAAATTTGGAACGATTTACCTAGAAATCAAAGATGCGAAAGAAGTTTGTCTTCATTCAAACAGAATCTAAATATCTTATTCAGTGTGTAGTTATTGGTATTATAGTAGCACAAAACAGATAGGGTTAAGGCAGGTATTTTCGTCTTTTCGGCATAGTCTCGAAAACCAATAAAGGAGACACTTTTTTGACAAACTCATTCGTATCAAATCTTAAGCTCAGGAGATACGTTCTGCTATAGTGGAGCTCTAGCTAATGGATGTTGCTTTCGATGGTTTTAGCCCCTATGACGATGGACGGAAATACCTGCCGTGTCCCTACACGCACCTTTTTGAGGCTTGTGACTTGGAAAACATATTTACTTTTGCTCGAGTTTTAAAAAATGGCAGCAGTCTACATTATTTTTATTTTTAATAAGTTTTCCATATTAGATGGTGCGAAAAAGTTAAAATTGATCGCTTCTTGTAATGATTGACAATTTTCAACAGAAAAGTAGATAAAGCTCTTTTAGTGGAATGTATTCAACCGTCTAAGACGAATTAAGTACTCTCCATTTTATTTTAATTCCACCAATTAATTTTCGATATCTTTGCAGATACGTATTTCGACCACAACTGTGTGGTCGTCTTCAGTGTCTCGTACTTGACTCGACTTGACTTGACTCGACTCGAAAGTCGAGTCAACTACGAGACACTGAAGACGACCACACAGTTGTGGTCGAAATACATATCTGCAAAGATATCTAAAATTAATTGGTGGAATTAAATGGAGAGTACTTAATTCGTCTTAGACGGTTGAATTTTCAACAAGTTTGTCACGGACGATGGAAGCTCGAATTAGGAATGGGCGTTTTTCGGGAAAATATCTATACTGCCAGATCGATGTTTTTATTGTTGAAATATCGATATTCCGATATATCGATACGTCCGAAAAATTTAAAACACGAGCAAAAAAGGGGGAGGCTCATCAAATCACACATCAAAGATTCGCTGTTTTTAACAGATTGTGCCTAATGTGCTACATTTTTACTTTTGTTATATTACGGATCATGTCTCGGAATTTAAAAAAAATTGAATTCCGATATCAGCTACAAAAAATCGATACGGTCAAATATCAAACATTAAAAAATCGATTATTCGGAACGAAAATATCGATACCCGATATATCGTATCGGTATCGCCCATTCCTAGCTCGAATTGCTTATTTTTCCTGATCCGCTTGATAATAGGTGAGTTTTGTTCTGTTATTTTTTCCCCAAAACTCTAACCAGTTTACCCCTTCCACTGATTTCAATCCTAATGATTTGACGGTTCGAGGTACTCTCACAACTCTCACGGTTCTCACAAACATACGGAGAGGAGTTGAGGAAAAGTGATCTACTGATGAGAAGTGCTGTAGTAGACTTGATGCACGCATCGATTGGACTCTGGACCATCACGATATCGGCATCAGTGTCCCATTATTATGATGTATTCATTCTAAGGCCGGAGTGGCTTGTACAGTCGTCCGATTTTCGCGGTGTGAGCGATGGATTGTTATCCAAACAGCTGTTACTACTCGTGGTTCATTCATGTAATCCATGTACCGTCTTCCATCTGCACCCCAGTGTAGTAGATGGTCCACTTTCCTCTCCAAAACTCCTAGTACGCGTTGGTGCCACACGAGCAGGGATCGTAATGCTCACTCACTCTCACGAGCAGAGGATGCTCACTCACGCCGATTTCCGACGATCGTTTGCAGGAAAAAAAGGACCTGATGAGAGATAACTATTTTCCCTCACTGTCAGTGCCGCGAAAAGTTGATTTGCTCGTTTTCTCATTTCTATCATCCTTCCTTCGTGCCTTCACCAATGCCAACAAAATAAGCTTTCATGGAACAAATAACCTATTCTCAATTAGCAGTCAAAGCGGTTCTGGGTTCGAATCCCGTTGTGGTAAAAAAAAAATGTATAAATGCCCACCGAACATTTTCGCGAAAAATGAGTGAGGCATAAAGAATTCCATCGAGTAGGCAGGATTTTATCTTTCAGGCTTATTCTAGAGAAAACCCAGATTAATCCACCTAGCGTTGTTGGTGACTTTCTCGTTTCTTTCGAGTGAGTAATTTCTACGCACTTTTGATATGAATAAAAGGTAAAAAAAAGGCCATAGCTTATGAGCCCATAGTCCGATCCGGCCAATTTTCAATAGGAAACAATGGGACACGATTCTGCGTCGAATGCAACTTGTTGTGAGTAAACCGGTCAAGGGTAATGCCTGAAAAATGGGCAAGACTTTTTCACTCGTTGTCTAATCTAATCTAATCTAATCGAACACAAACGCAGCCAGTACAAAGAAAGCATCCTGGAAAATCATTGAGTTAGATGACGCCCAATAATTTTTCTTGTCAATATTGAGGTTCACAGCATACCAGTGGTATGACATAAACCATAAAGCGGCCAGGCCCACTGCGTTGTGTTTGCCGCAGAGATGATTCTTAGAGATGTATCGTGTTCAAGTATTCACTTCAACATGATACATATCACGAATCTACAGGGGTTGAAGGATGCGTGGACATACCGTACCATACGCACCGCGTTCTTTTTAAGTTCTTATTTTGGTAGTTGTATATAAATATGTAGTGAAATGAATAACATTATGATAAGAAATTATATCAAATTTTATATATATTTGTAGAATGTAACATCAATTAGAAGCCGTTAACTTGGGATGTACATCTCTTGAAGAAGAAGCTGGAAATTGTAAAGAATTTAATTAAAATGTTATGAGTATCAGATAGCAGGTTATGTGGCAGGACGTCGTCTGCATAAAGGTTACATGGCAGGTTGAGAAGCTTTAATTCCTGGGATGTTTTGTCGTGGGCTATGAAAATGTTAAATCATGAAAATATGAAAATTTTATTATTTGAAAATAAGAAACAAAAACATATAATGTAATAAAAGAATAAAAATTGCTATATGAAAATAAAAAATATGAAAACATGAAATTAAAAAATACAAAAATATGAATACCGTCAACTGGGGGGAAAATGATCATTTTTAAGACAAAACATGCAATAACAATGTGTGTCTACATTTTAAATCGAAACAAATATTTTCAAAACATGTACTGCTATACGTTGCAATAATCAACAACTTTAGTTTTCTGAAATGCGTTCGCATTTATTAAAATAAATTAAATTATCTCACATTTTTTGAATAATCTGGTTTGGGGTGGAGTTGATCAAGACAGCTCTACTAAAACCATTATGACCTAGTAGTCAAAATACACTAGGTTATTTGTTTGAATGTTGAATTTACTACGTGAAGAAGTCTAAGAAGTCCATATTTGAAACGAAAATAGCGTAATTTATGACTATCTCTTTCTTTCTTCCACAAAATACATTTTCATGATTATAATCGAAAAACTCGGATTTCTACCTAACGGTAACATTACTTGAACGGAGAATATTGTTGACTACCGTTTCATAAAAAAAAATTGGTACTTTTGACTGACACATCAAATGATCATCTTCACCTCAATGATCATCTTCCCCCCAGTTGACGGTACATAAAAACATAAAAGCATGAGAATGTGAAAATATTGAAAATTTTAAAATATAAAAATTAATGTTAAAGTATAAAATTTTGAGAATATGACAATATGAAGATCTGAAAATAAGATAAAATAAAAATATTAAAACAGCAAAATATATAATATGGAAATATGAAAGTATAATTAATTAAATAGAAAAAATATAAAAATACAAAATATAAAGAAGTAAACATGAAAATATAGAAATATGCTAATTAAATTATAACAACATGAAAGTAAAAAGACACAAAACAAATGAAAATAAATTTTAAAAATTTTAACAATATGAAAATATGATAGCATGTATGAAAATAGGGCCAATAAAAAATGTGAAAGCATGAAAATATAAAAACAAAAAATCATCATAATGTGATATATGTATAAAAATAGGAAAAATAGGGTAACCGTACCCTTAGTGGAGGTAGCACCAATAGTGGAGGTAGTGGGGTTTTAATTAGATTTATCATATTTATACACGTTACGATGGTTTCAGTTAATGCGTCGTGCTTTAAATATCCTGTTAAATGTAACTTATCTTAAGATTTCGCTTGAAAAACTATTGAAAACAATGATTTTCCTTAACAAAATTGACTCCCTTGCACCTATAGTGCAACTGTAACCAATAGTGGCGAGTCTCATAAGAAACCAATGGATAGCACCACTATGGGAACCAAACTTAATTTTTACAGCCACTAAAGGAACAGTGTATCCATAGTGGTGCAAGCAATATTTGGTAATTGTTGATATTAAGTGACATCTATCTCGTTTTTGTTAGCAAATTTATTAGTTTTTCTATTAAATAAGATATTAAATTTAATTTCCTTTAATTATCAATTTTTAAAAAATATTTTCTTTTGTGGATCTACTAATACCTCCACTATTGGTACCGTTACCCTATATGAATATGGAAAATATGATAATATAAAAATATTATAATATGAAAGTGTAATAAGATGGAATTATTTAAATATGAAAATACAAAAATATGAAATATAATAGTTTAAAAATATTAAACATAAAGTTTCAAATATGAAAATGTAATGTTACATTGAAAGAAATATGAAAATATTATGATATAAAAACATAATAATATGAAAATTTTAAGACACAAAAATAATAAAACATGAAAGTGTAAACTTAGGACAGTATAAAAATACGTAATTAAACAAAATATTAAAATGTAAAAATATGAAATTATAAAAATATGGAAATTAAAAAAAATAAAATGTAAAAATATGAAAAATAAATATAATGAAATATGAAAAATAAGTTTCATGAAATATGGAAAATAAATATATTACGAATATATGAAAACACGAAAGTATGGCATTGCTACGATATATTTCGTGGACTGGAAACTAGTGATACTCATGTTTCCTTTTGTAACCGTTCGCGAATGGTTTCGAGGTGATTTTAAACACGGTGGCTAAGCGCCACTCTCGAAGAGAGACCACTGGTCGTGTTCCCTATTTGCCCGACTTTTACAGACCCTTTACCTCTGGGGACTCTCGAACGGCCGCTGGCTCCAAAATTACTTACGCTTAATATTCTTTCCCCACTTCCCATCTACCTGAACTCGCTCAACCCACTGAAAAAGAACGGAAAGCAACTTTCGAAGACAACTTTAAACTGTAGCCACGGCAAACGCAATGGGAGTGAATTTTCCCAGCCCCGTGAAACGCAATACAACTAAAACTCAAGCTAACTTCTTCAAATTACTTAACGGCATTTATTCCTTAATTCGGGTTGAACGTATCGGTACGGAATGGAAAAAGAGAGCTAATCATGGCCATGAAAATACAAGCTCACATACCTGCGCAGGGTTTTGCTTCTCGATGCACTGATGTGAATACTCCGCCGAGAAGATGGCGACGATGTCCTCCGACCAGGTGGCAGCGATGGCGGCCGATTGGCTTTGCCGCAGATGCTGCAGATTGGCGCGCAGCGATGGAGGTCGAGCTCGAGCGATATGGCTGAAACTAAAGATGCGGAGGGAGTGGCGGCTGGACGGAAGGAATAACCGTTCCCTCAAGCTAGTAGCTTCCTTTCCCTAACGACCCGGCTTCGTGTACCTTTCCGGTTCACCGAGCGAGGACTAAAAGTAAGACTACTAACCGTCGGTTCGGGTTCGGTCCAGCGTACGATTAATGACGACGTACGGGGACCGCACTCTCGGGACTGATCCACGGGAATTGGCTTGGGGATCTTACCTTCGACGGTTGATTGGCGACCGCCGAGTTTTCGCTTTTAGACGAGCGACTTCACTCCTCCTCCGTTTAACTACCTTTACAGGCGGGCCTTAACGCACGCTCGAGCTCTCGATGTCCGTTGGACGAAATGGCGGGCCCTGTAGACGCCACACGTATTCCCGTACCCGACTCCGGTCGAATACACGAAATCCAGCCCGTACCAAAAAGCGCAATGCGCTGGAAAGTCCAACGCGAATTCGTTTCATTAACAAAAACTTTACATTAAACATTTAAATTCGTTTTACCTTTTTGTACGTTTCACTAAACTAACTCGGTGTTCGCGGAATTCAAAAAACACGTCCTAATGACGTCTGCTACGTTAACTGTTAATTTTAGAAACTTGATTAAAATAGACACAGAATAATTCACTCCAATCACACTTTACCTATTAGTCAAACTAGCCAAACTCAACTTAAAATACTGAAAAACTTCGTAGCCTACTCGCAAACACTTCTGATTACCAGCCGTTCACTTAGCGAAATGATCGAGTTCTTGTCTGAATTTTGTAAACTTATCCTTTTGAAAAGTCGTCAATTATTTTAAATTTGCGCCAAATAAATTTGAAATGACGACAAAGAGTGCGCGCCTTCGGTGAGTCGATAAAAAACGAGCACATGAGAACACTACAACAGTACATGGTCAATTTCTATTTGGATAATAATTTAGTCAAGACACAAACCTCGTAATCGACATACAAATTCAAATTTCTTTTCGTCCGGTTTGCAAATTATTTACGTAATGTAATGTTTCACTATTTGATTAATTCCAAATAACTTTAATTTATGATTTTACTTAAAAAGAGAAAAACGTCATAAATTCTTATTTTGACTTAATCAAAAATTGATTGCAAAAACGTAAAACGTTACACTTTGAAATCTCTGTCCAGACCCAAGTAACATTTTAAGTTTTATAATGCTCTTGAAGACCATAATTTACTCTTCAAGAGTGTTATAAAATCAGCATAAAACCAAAATGTTACTAGGGGATTGCTATCAGAAATCAAGGTGGGTGTAGTCCTTAATTTCAATCTATGACAAAAAAGACAAAAGCATTAGAATTACTATTCCTGGCCACACTTATCTGTACCGTTACTAGGAAGAGAAGGGATAAGTACCACGGAGTTGGATATTGGGAAGGTATTCGTTGGGTCAGGATGTGCCTATAGCTGGCAATGTGACCATGGTAGAACTTACCCCATAACACACCACGAAGAGGTATCTACCCAGCATTACGGGTAGGCAAGACTTTTCCACTCGTTGTTGTCTAAAAAAGTATTTTGACCATAGCTTCTGAGCCCATAGTCCGATCGGAACAATTTTCAATAAGAAAAAGTGGGACAGGATTCTGCGTCAAATGCAATATGTTGCGAGCAAATCGGTTGAGAATAAGTGCCTGAGCTAAACTTTTTGCGCACACACGCACACAGACATCCAATTAGTCGAGCTGAATCGATTGGTATAGGGTAGAATACGGCATTGGCAGGGTGCGACAGTTGTTGGCACCCTCAACAATATTTGCGTTTTCCAGCGAACATACACTATTTATGAACATAATTTTAATTCAATCACATAATTTCAAGTCTAAGCTTTCATTTGAATAAGTTGTTTGTGTAAAATTATCAAGATTTGATATGTAAATCACCGACACAAATTTGCACCTACGAAATCCTTGCCATTATTACATTGCCAAAGAAAGCAGCGCACAAAAATCAAACTGTTACTTACTTTTTTGGATGGCCTGTTTCTCCTCTTTATTTCGTATGACAAAACAAATTAAGTACGTAAACTATTTTTTACACTTTATCACCACTTAATTATCACCACAAAGAGCAAATTTGTGCAATATTTGCTCTATGTTGCACTAAATAAAATCCGGACTGTTCGTTTTCTTTGACAGCAGCACACTTCGGAATAGAGCGAGAGAATGTGTTTGTGAGTATATCAAACACACGCTAAAAAGATACCACGCACAATTCTATGTGATTTGATTTTAGCAAAAAAAATATGCGGCGATGGCATTTATTTAAAAAAAAAGTGTTAAAATACAAATGCTTCTATTCAGACTTTTACGCAGACCATGAATTATATCAAAAGTGATAGCAACACCGTAGTATTTTAACCCTTATGTGGCTGACAGAACCGTTTTTCTTTTGCAACTTCAATTCGCCTTGGAATTATTTTTGTAAATGCTTTTAAAGTGTGTTTAACAGAGTTATACTGAAAACATTTGAATACGTAGGGTTAGAATTTTTGAAAACTACATGTTAGGCTACTTATCTACACATGTTTTTTTTAATCGAATTAATTTAACTTTCGTGTTGCCGATCTAAAAGAAAATCAAATTTCTAAACCGAAAAATTCAACTATTTTTGGCTGAAACGTGTTTTAACGTTTTAATAAACATTTTAAAATTGACGTCCTATATGCCTTGCCGGGTGAAATAAAAAAGCACCACCCAGACCCCATTTTGTTTTCGCGCTGCCGTCAGGGCCAATACTTTCCAAGCTCATCAAATAAATCATAACCATTCCCGTTCCTACATAGCGCATTTCAACCATAAATAATTGCCTACTTTTAGGGTATTATCTATTATTCAACTGTGAAATGTAGTGTAAGAATGGGGTGGCTCCATCGGATGGATAGGACAGACATTCAACATATGAAGACTCACGAGGTGGAATATATTGTTAATATACTATACTACCCGAACCGATGAGCTTCGTTTCACCTAAAATTGTATTTAAGTATTCGAAATTTGCAAATTTGGATTCCATTTTTTAGATTAATTTTCGATTAAAGCAGAAATTTGTATTTCATTTGTATAGGAGTCCCCCTTCCAGAAAAGGAGGGGTCTAAAACCATCATAAGAATATTCATCGTTCCCAAAAACCTCTACATACAAATGCTCCTTGTCTATAAGGGCAGACAGGCAAAAATTCATTCTTATGTGTATTGATTTAGTTTAGCGTAGTTTACGTCGAGTACACAATCACCATGAATTTTTTTATGAAACAAACATATCATGTTAGGACCGCAAAGAGCATGTTGTATATTTGAAACTGGTTGATAGACTTTTGCTTACGCGTGTAGACTCTAAGCCAGAGCATAAAATATTCACTTTCATGAAGCACATTCGCTCCGAGTTTCGACAATCGTGTTTTGATTATTCAAAACACTCAGTTTACTTCTTCCTAGATTCATTCAATTGATCAATTGATTAAAAAACATAATTAGCTTTGATTATATTGACATTTGCCTCTAAAAAATGCCCCTCAATTTAACGTCGGGATTAGATCTATGCGTGTATTGATTTAAATCATCAAACGTGTGTTCAGTTTCACGATTATTTAATTATTTGTGAAATTCTAATAAGTACTCACTGACCCATATTCATTATGAAAATTGACGGTGCAGAGCCGAATATGAATATGTTTAGAAGTGAAGTGACAAAGAAGGCCGATGGGCTTCATAAAAAAATATTCAGATATTTAAAGCTCTGCTCTAAGGCATTACAAAAGACAAAAGATGTAAATCTTGGCAGCGGACAAAAAGCATATAAGTTCCCTTCTCCAAAATGGCCAACATTATTCAAATAGATTGAAAAAGGTCAAAGTTATGAAAATGTCAATATCTGGCTACACGGGTACCCTATCTGCCATTCACGTCTGTTTTTTGTTGGCCGCATAAGGGTTAAATTTGTTTTACAAATGTGTTTAAATGTTTTTGCCTATCTGTCTACATGACATCAAATTGACGCCGAGGCTTAAAAATCATGTTTTGTTTTAAGCCAGTTTTGATAAACAATAAAGTTTGTTCCAAAATTGAGTGGCGCGAGATGAGCGTGCAGCCGATTAATATGAATGAATTTTACTACTGGAGGATATAAACAACCAGCACTTGGCACCAATACATTACCAATTTTCTACTTCCATGTCTAGTTGCTAAAGAGAGCAAACTCATTGCTGATAATAGAAATTGCTATGCCAATAGAAGACACATTGACCTGTTACTTTATATTAAATTTACTGAGTTTGTAGTAAAAGCTGTCATATTTAGTGAACACCAACCATCAAAGAAATAGCATACATATGTATACCAGTTCAATTATACCTGTGTTTTAGTGTTATTATCCATTATTTTTATCATTCAATTTGGCGAATGTCTTAGACTGCCAAGAATAGGTATTTTCCCCTATAACACTATGGGTCTCCGGGCCTCGAATCAGAAGTTTGTTATTTGAGCGAATATATAGCCTTTACTCGTACTTAGAGTACGAGAAAGGCAAAAAAATTTGCGAGTGAAAGATGTTTCTCATCACAGACTTCGAAAACAGATTCACCTTCGACCCGAAAATCGCTTGCTTTCGTCTCACCGAATCGAGAAATATGCACCCGTCCAGATCTCGTTTCCGTAGAGGACTAGCGGTTTAATAAACATTTTGTAGATAATAAGTTTGGTACGGCGGCGAACTCAGCGATCTCAGCGATCAAAGACCATCCCTTGACGTAACCTTCTGCGCGTTTCAAAATAACTCAAAAATGCCCCTGAAACTCGAACTACGCACATCACCCGATTAATCATCGCCTTGACCAACCGTATCAGTTTACCCGGAGATCCGTGTTCGTGCATTAGTTGCCATAGCGGATCTCGATCGATTGTATCATTTGATTGCATCATTTTAGAGATTTATATATCAATCAACTCGGAAGCTCTCCACCAATTAGCCAATTCCATTCCAGCGCTCAAGTAATTTACTCGTATGCTGTTAGTGCTGTAAGTGATTGCTAAGTTGATTAAATTTGACGCTCAAGTAAAATTTTCTTTCAATTTCTTACTTTTGTTTTGCAGCTGTTAGTGATTGGAAAAAAGGATTATCGGAAATTGATCTGTCCTTTTTAGGACCACTATTAAATACAAGAGAAAGTTAAATTGATGGAACTTTCGCCACACTACAAAGCACAATCTCTTGACTACAGAAAATTCATTGGCGTCGGCAGTGTTGGTGAAATCAGTTCATCGAGTCCATCCGCTAAGCAAACTCGTTTTCGAATTTGAAGAAATGCGTCACGCCTGGAATGCTCACGCTTAATCGCATCGGTTTACTTATTTGCCAAAACATCAATGGCAGCAGCTTTCTCAATGTCCGGTTTCGATAGTAGACTCTCGTCTTCAGCCAACTCTCTTCCATTTAAAATGGTGGTCCTGAAAAGAACCGATATACGCTTCTTATTGCGTCCAAACTACCTGACAGCAATCAAACGATTGTCCAAATTTTTCAAAAAAAAGTTCACATGCTTCCGACAATCCACTTGCTGACGACAGTAATTAGCAAAACGCAACAGACGCCAAGGTTGAAATAAAATTCTCTGCAGCAACTCTCCGTGGAATCCTGAACGAAATGGTTCGTGCGCGCGGGAAAGCAGCTTTCTTGTATTTCATGAAGTAAGCCAACGCCCTTTGCTTGTCTTCATCAGTTCAAATATTATTTGTACCCATTACAGTTGGCGAAGCCGGTTAGTAAGCTTATGAGCATACTTTATTAGATACAAGAAAACTACTTTCCCGTGCATGCGAGACATTCTGCACGCGATTTCGTGGATAGCGTTTTCAAAGAGTGGTTGTAAAGACGCTTGAATTGGCTCTTTTCAGGACCACCATTTTAGATGGAAGAAAGTTTATTGCAGTTAATCGAAGTGACAGAAAATTAACTAGCTCTGATGGTTTCAGTAACAGTACGATGGCATCAGTGAAGGCTGTAAGCGGTGATTGTGGCAGAAAAATTATTAGCGTTGGAAAGTGAGATGTTGTCGCACGTTTCGGGTAGTTGTTAGCGGTTTTACAGGCTCATTAAACAGCGCTCATCAAAAATCGGTTCTATTCAGCACCACCATTTGAAATAGAAGAGAGTTGACTTGAGACGAGTTTTCTTCAAAGATACATAATATTAAATGACGTTGGTCCAGCGTCATCGGTAGTGTTCGTCGGTAGTGGCTGCTTCAGTAAATTTGTTCACCACGGCATTATTAAAAGTAAATAGATCCCTTTCACGGCCAAACTTAATGCATAAGAAATGGTTATTGTACATGACTGAAAATTCATTAGAATCACCAGCGTTAAAAGTAGCGTCGGTAGCATCCCAGTCGATTGGATGATGAATGTCAGACAACTTAACGACTTTGTATTATTGTTCGCAAATATCTCTCCGGGTATGGTTTGCGTTAGCGTTGAATTACTCTTCATGCGTCCAATTTTTGCGGCTTAAATACAATCTCATATTCCACTTTTACTAATAAGAAAATACTTTTTAAGGAAGCAACACAACCTAAAACGGAATCAAATACAATGTTCTGTCTGTTACAAAAATCACCATTCGTTGTCACCATTCGTCTACCTTGCGGTCGTTTCTCGTACACAACCTTTTTGCCTTTCTCGTACGACAAAGTTGTACCGAAAGGATATCATTTCACTCCAAAATCTAACTTTTTATATAAGTCCCGGAGACCCATGATGTTATATACCAATCGACTCATCTCGTCGAACTGAACAAATGTCTGTCTGTCCGTGTGTATGTGTGTGTGTGTGTGTGTGTGCACACGAAAACCGCAAAACATTAGCCACTTTTTCATATAGTAATTCTCAACCGATTTTCTTGCAACAAATTGTATTCGACGGGGGACAAACCCTAGTTGATCACTATTGAATATAATATCGATCGGTCATTGCGCTCAAAAGTTATGAAGAAAATGGTGTGTTAAATCATATGCCGTTGATTGATTGTTTGCCTTACAGCGTTTGCAAGAGTCGTAATGTACGCAATTATTTATGATGTGTATCGCACTAAGGCAAAATCAAGTGATTGAATCGAGAAAGGCATCGTCACCACTAGGTGGATTAATCTGGGTTTTCGTATACTGATCACTTATTCCTAGCAAAATTAATTTGATCACAAATCTGACACAAACAGAGTGCTTTCGAAACTATTGCACTGTTGCATTCCCTTAGTTGAAAATATGAAATTGACCGATATTTAAATAATTGAACATCTGTTTGATTCATTTCAACTCATAATGGATGAATAGTTCAATTGAATTTAATAATATTAAATCTTGTAGCATTATTTAATGTGCACTTCAGAGTTACTCTTGGCACCGGTTGGGTACATACCAATTACTATAAAACTTGCGTGGCGTGTTTATAGCATATCAGATTTTTATCCATGTAAGACCTTTTCAACGTCAGTATTTCAAATCCATTAATGCAATGATTGATACTCCCCTTGAATGATCTGCTATCATCGTAATAATTCAGTCGTTCATGGGTTAACAGGTAATCCTACTTTGCATTTTGCCACGATGCAATTAAGCGCAAGCTTGTCATTGCCTTTCATTCCGACAGCTTCTTGTGCATATAGCTATGGAGCATCGAGTATTTTTTTTTCGTTCCGCGCCTCAAATTAATGATAATTTATATTGACACACCGTGCATGCCATGTCGCTGCCAATTCTAGATGATGATAATTGATGAATGTCAACTTCTGTACAGAAATTTGCTGCCGGTGGTTGTTAGGTCAACAGTGGTAATGCTAATGGGCCTATCGAAACACTTGATTGATATAATACACTTCTTCTACTTCTTATACATAGATATAGGGGAGCTGCGGGTAAGACGCCCACGTTAAGGAAAATGCTGTTTTTATCAAAGAAAATCACTACTGTCGTAATCTGATAAAGTAACGTATGCACCAAATCACATTCCACGTGTTTTTTAATTTTTCTGCTAAACAGCTCAATGAGTATTACTCTTTAATTAATTGCATATTATTCGGCAACTCGGCCGTACGAAAACCATTTTTTTGTTAAATATCTTGGCTGTGCATATGCACAGCATATGTTTCGAAATGGACAAATTGATATGAAATTTGCGAAAAAGAATCCACGTGTCTTGGAGGGACTCGAACCCTCAACCTCCTACTATCTAGATAGGACAGCCAATTTCGAAAATTTGAAAATTCGCGGCAATTTCGCGGTTAATTATATTTCGGTATAAAAAATAAAAAAGACAATGTAGATTCCATATTTATTTGAATTGTTGCGTTTATCAATTTCAAATTATTTTTTTATTATTTCTTTGCATCTCTCTGGTCAAAACACTTGGTTGACCAAATTTTTTTCCGTCAAATTTTGGCGCTGAGAAGTGTTGATTAAATTGTACTGGCTGACACTACGTTCAGCATCTACCGAGTTTCCAGGACTAGACAGATATTTCACCGCTATTTTGAAGAGCTAAGGAAAGCGGTCTCGGTTTGCAAACCAAAACGTGAGTGGATCGGCATTTTTCTGTATTTCCGTAACTTCATGTTTGTAGGCCGATAGCTTATCCTGTATCATAGACATGTTGCTTGCAAATTCTGAAATTCCATCGAACAGTTCATCAACAGACAAAAACTTCGCTGGCTGCGAATTCAGTAATCGGACCGATCGTAAAAACTTCAAACCCGGTTGGCTCCACATTTGATTAATCCCGGATTCGCGAAATCGCGAATTTCCACCACCCCTATTAATGTCCAATATATCAATTAAGTTATATAAGTTATATAAGTTAATTAAGTTATATAAGGACTAAAATTTGCTGATACAAAATTGCATAAAAACATGCGCAAACCGTTTTATCGAGTTTTTTATGTATAACTAGTAGAACCCGCCCGATCTTGCTCGGGTTAGTGTTTAAACTGTCAATAGATGAACTAATTGCAGCGCCGCACACTGGATCGACTTTAGTTCAAGCATGATTGTTTTCTTGTTCCGCTTTTCCATATATACAAACACAGCGGGTTACAAGACGAATCGATTAGTGAGAAAATCTTGCAAATCGGTCCACGAGTTAGTAAGTCGAAAAAATTCAAACTCATTTTCATATATAGAGATTAGAATAAAATCATAAAACTATGTATCCAGTACACCCAACCAGCGACTGTTAGATTTTCTAACTATTATGTATAAGAACCTACCAACACCTGTATAAGAACTGGGCATATGCGAAAATGCCAAATTCTTATACAAATATTCTATGAGACCTTACAATTTTTCAAGCTTTTCGTACAATATTTGTTTGCGAATGTAAGCTTGTATAAAAATCAAACTAGATTTTGGTATAAAAAAAATTTGTCGAAATCCCCAAGTTCGTAATATCATTACTTTTGGAGATTTATTGCTTTTTATGCTAACAAGCTTACAAGCAGACAAGCATATGGAGACGCATGTTAACACTTATTATCCGTTCATATATTATGTAGCGTTGCAGATGGTGGACAAATTACGAGAAAAATTTCTAAAGATAGCAATTTATGTGTTGTGAAATACTGACTATGTCCAAAAACTAAAGTCACACCAAAATATGTTTGGAGTCTTATACATGGATGGCGTTTCAACTGCTTTTCGGGATGTGACAAACAATGCAAGAATAAAGGGCGCGATTGACCTTGTTTTTATAAGACGCAAAACAGTTAAGCGATCATAGAACAAAACACCCAGATTAATATACCTAGCGTTGGTGTTGCCTTTCTCGCATTTAGTTAAGACACCAACCTTATATGGTTATGTATATTGGTTCATCAACTGTAAGCAAATGTAAGGAATGGTTAATCAATGGTGTTTGATTAACCATTCCTTACATTTGCTTACAACTCTACAGTTCAGGTATTAATTTAAAGTTCATTACTTGTACTTTGTTATGAGTATGAGATTGACTGCCATAAGTAATTTGTACGTTGTCAAGTTGCAGTTAAATCAAATATGACTAAAAAATCCAATAATACTGTCTCCAGATACTAATGTTACTCATCTGACATGCAGAGCCTTTACATATTCATTCCATTTATTTAATTTACATCTAAACGGATAAAACTGAATCAACAATTTGACGCCACAATACACGGTTCGAGGCCGCATCTCTCCATCCTCGAATGCGCCCCATGCTCGTCAAGTCGTTTTGCACGGTCTGCCCACCTTGCTCGCTGTGCTCCACGCCACCTCGTACCTGCCGGATCGAAAGTGAATACCATCTTTGCAGGGTTGCTGTCCGGCATTCTTGCAACATGTCCTGCTAATCAAACCTTTCCGACTTTAGCTACCTTTTAAATACTGGGTTCGCCGTAAAGCTGGGCGAGGTCGTGGTTCATTCTTCGCCGCCACACACCGTCTTCTTGCACGCCGCCAAAGATGGTTCTAAGAACCCGTCTCTCGAATACTCCGAGTCCTCCTCGAGCATTGTTCATGTTTCGTGTCCGTAGAGGACTTCCGGTCTTATAAGCGTCTTGTACATAACACATTTGGTGCGGTGGCGAATCTTTTTTGAGCCTTTACATATGTTAACACTTATTATCCGTTCATATATTATGTAGCGTTGCAGATGGTGGACAAATTACGAGAAAAATTTCTAAAGATAGCAATTTATGTGTTGTGAAATACTGACTATGTCCAAAAACTATAGTCACACCAAAATATGTTTGGAGTCTTATACATGGATGGCGTTTCAACTGCTTTTCGGGATGTGACAAACAATGCAAGAATAAAGGGCGCGATTGATCTTGTTTTTATAAGACGCAAAACAGTTAAGCGATCATAGAACAAAACACCCAGATTAATATACCTAGCGTTGGTGTTGCCTTTCTCGCATTTAGTTAAGACACCAACCTTATATGGTTATGTACCATTTTCTCCATAACGCAATGACCGATTGTCTTCAAATTCAATAGTGATCAACAAGGGTTTGTCCCCTGTCGAATAAAACTTGTTGCGAGAAAATCGGTTAAGGATTACTATACGAAAAGTTGTCTAATGTTTTTTTAGCTTTTGTGTACACACGTACACACACATACACACGGACATACAGACATGTGCTCAGTTCGTCGAGCTGAGTCGATTGGTATATAACACTGTGGGTCTCAGAGGCTTCTATAAAAAGTTCGTTTTCGGAGTGAAATGATAGCCTTTCGGTACAACTTCGTTGTACGAGAAAAGAAAAAAACAAATCCAACAATTATTGTAGAAAATCTTGGCATATACAATTCTACAAGGTTTTAATACTATTGGTTTTAAATTCTAATGTGCGCTTTCCATACAGATACCGTATTAAAATAATACAAAATTGTGAGATATCATTAGAATGGTTGAAGACCGCGTACACGTACACGACTTTTTGCAGCTGAAGAGGACCTGAGGGCGCTCAACGTTCAGAGCGATTGGCCCAGGATCGAGTCCAGTGAAGAAGGATACTCCATTCGGCGTAGTTTCAAGAGCTGGAGCCCATCAAGTTCATATTCCTTCTAACTCTAACATTGGTCCCCCCTTGGAAAAAAATTTAAAATCGGATTTTTTTTAGACTGCTGCAATGCATTCAATTGAACGCACTTTCCCTTCGAAGGGACTCGAACCCACGATCCTCAGTACGCTAGACTGACGCTTTAACCAACTAGGCAACGAAGGACATCCGTCGGTAGCTAAGTTGCGAAGACTGGCGGAATTCACGGGTGAATGGATCAGGTTTTCGTTCTACGCCAGATACTGCATGTCGCGAATACAGTGAGCCCACACATCATCTGTTAATCGATTTCAAAGCCGCATATGACACATTTGATTTAGATCAGCTATGGCAGATAGTGCACGAATATGGATTTCCGCACAAATCGACAATGCAACAATAGATCGTGTCCAATGGTTCTAGCTTCAGGAACGCTATCGAGTCACTTTGAAACGTGCAGAAAGTTACACCAAGGTGATGATCGCGCCTGCTTTTCAATACCTGGAGGGAGAAATAAGAAGGGTAATCAGTCGCATCATAGGTTCAAGGGTGCATTAATTCATAGATATTATCTGGTGGCAACAATTTTGTAGATGTTTTAGCATTTTAAGGTTTAATAAGAATAAATAATTATTAAAGAAACTTCTAGGATGTGATACTAGTGCGTGAGATACTTGAAATCGTAATTAACGCTGTCATCAAAATTATAGGTATCTGTTTCAAAACAGGGCGCTTCAAATCGTTTTTTCGAATGGGACTGCTATTGCCACCACTCACAATGCAGGCGGTAATTTAGCTGAAAAACTAAAATTTATACGCACAAACATTTACACTAATGCGTATGAATATATCTCTCAGCTCAGTACATGCGTTTTATAGGTGTTGCATGTGCATAATTTATTCCTACATCCCGGGTTTATGCTGCGGCAACATGCAACGACGCGCAATTTTGATGCCGATGCTAATGTATTGCATACATCATGAACTTCACTTTATTCTTCGCCCGAAACATGGGCAGAGTCGAATGTGGTGCATATTTCCTCTTGTCTGCATCTGGCATGTTATTTGCAAAGTAATTGTTGATGCCTTTGGATGCCACATTATTATTCAACTTGTTCAGACTGTTCCTACAGCATGGTGTGAATCATTCCTCTCCAAACCAGATCCAGCCCTGGTATATGGTGCACATATTTATTCTGCACCGACACGAGGTGCATTGTAGTAATAAACATATTTATTTAAAAGCCCCATTTCTTCTGCTGCGCACATTTCACCTGTACGCCAATCGCAAGCGTCATAACGAGCCGTGAAAGAAGCAGAGAAGAAAAATTGTTTCAATGTTGTATGTATATTTTAATGCGATATGATTTTTATGTACAAGAACAACTCACATCCGCAGCGTTAAATATTGCAGATTCACACGCAAAGCATGCATCACGTTTCCACGTTAGAAGTGTTCGATATTTTGCCGTGCCGCAATCAGCAACAGCTCGGAGGTATTTAGTTCAGCTAGAATCGCTCACTAGTTCGTTCTAATTATTTTCAGTTTAGTTTAAAAATGGTAGAGACAAAAAAAGTTAATTTGAACAATTTTAATAATTGAATAATGTGAATCTCTTCCTATCCGGAGTGCGGCTCACACAAAGAATAATCAACAAGAGAGTACGAACCGGAACAATCGGCGAGGACCACTGCGACGGAAAGGGACTAGCGATTGAAAACTCGATTCGTGGAACTGCAAATCTTTCAACTTCATCGGGAGCAAAGCACACGCATACTCGCCGATGTGCTCATGTAACGTGGATTTGGCATCATAGCGCTGCAGAAGGTTTGTTGGAAGAGGTCAATGGTGCGAACGTTTAGAGGTAATCATACCATCTACCAGAGCTGCGAACAACTTTCATAGTGATGGGCGATATGCAAAGGCGTATGATCAGACGGTCGCCGATCAATGAGAGAATCTGCAGGTTGAGGATCAAAGGCCGGTTCTTTAGCTTCAGCATAATCAACGTGCATAGCCCACACTCCGGAAGCACTGATGATGAAAAGGACGCATGCTACGCGCAGCTGGAACTTGAATAATACAGCTGTTCAAGCCACGACGTCAAAATCATCATAGGAGATTTGAACGCTCAGGTTGGCCAAAAGGAAGAGTTTAGACCGACTATTGGAAAGTTCAGCGCTCACACGAACGAAAACGACCTACGACTAATTGAATTCGCTGCCTCCGAGAGGCGCTAACATCGACTCTGACCACTATCTGGTGATGGTTAAACTGCGCCCGACGGTACGACCTAAAGGAACGTTATAGATAGAAGCGAAGACAGCAAACCCACCTATTACAGAAGAAGAACGCCGCCTGAAAGAAGCGGAGTGCGAGGAGATGGAACAGCTGTGCCGTTCTCAAGAAACACGCAATTCTATCAGAAGCTCAACGCATCCCGCAAAGGATTCGTGCCGCGAGCCGATAAAGATGAGGATGGGAGCATCTTGACGGACGAACGTGTGGTGATCGAAAGGTGGAAGCCAACCAGCCCCAACCTTGAGGGAAGTTAAGGATGCCATCCAACAGCTCTAAAGACATGAATGTTGTTCAAAGTCTCATTCAACTTGCTCTAGTGATGTAAATGATAGGAAGCATTTACATACCATGTTTAGGTCATTCAAGTAAACCCTGGAGTTCAGGCCTTTTAATCTACACGCGTAACTAAAGGTCTACACGCGTAACTAAATACATACTCTCACCCGGGTAGAAGCAATGAACAGAATAACAAAACATAATATGGACTAGATTGATACAATTGAATATTGTTAGTTCAAAATTTGCACCGAAATATGATTTAAATGTCAAGATGGATAAAAATAACCTAATGGCAAATGATATGGATCACTTCTAACAAAAAGCATAACTTGATCTCCTCATGATATTTTAGTGCAAAATATTGATATTGTCGTTTTATATTTTATCTCTTATATCAATCATGTCCATTACTCATTTTGCTATCTAATCAACATGTTATATTATTGAGCTATTTTCGTCTACTTGGGTTGTGATACTATGATTAAAATGCGTTCACAATATATGTTCTTGGCCATTTAAAAATTCCCTGGAGTTAAGGCCTTTGGGTCTACACGCGTAAAAAAAGGTCAGCCAGTCTGCTTCATGCGTTCACGATATATGTTCTTGACAATCCAACAAATCTCTGGAGTTGAGGCCTGTGAATCTATACTGCCGTGAATCGCATATTTGTCTCATATGAATAGGAAACCCAGCAAAGATGGGACAGATTTGCGATTCACGGCAGTATAAGTGTAACCAAATATGGTAGATACTCTTAGTGGTAGCTAGATTTAAATTCGCTCACAGTATATGTTCTCAGCTATCCAAGAAATCCCTGGAATTAGGGCCTTTGGGTCTACACAGGCAATCGAAGATCAGTCAGCCTGTTTTAAATATGGTACATACTCTTAGTGTTACTATGGTCAGAATGTGTTCACTGTATAATAGAGTGGCCCAGCCTTGTATGGGGAGAAAAAGTTGTCGAATTCTACGGGGCACCCCCCAGGATTGTGCCTTTGGGTAAGAAAATCAATCTCTGAAAGTTTCAGCTCAATCGCTCAATCGTTGCATAAGCTGGCGCAATTGATTTGAAGTTTGTATGGTGGTTTCAGAAAAAATGCATAGGAAAATACACCTCCGTCACTCTTTCGTTCAGAAAATTGGTTCGGTATGCCCGATTGGACTCAGAATTGCAACAAAGAAAGTTGATATGTTAAAGATCAATTCCATTATCAAAGGTGGCTTAGATATGTGCTTTGGCGCGCGTTCCTCTGCATATGTTTGAGTGCGCGCGAAACCACACATCGCAGGCATCTTTGATGGCATGCGTATGTTTTTCATGGCAATCAATGAATTCCAAAGAAAATTTAGGAGATTTAGGAAAATTCGGGATTTCCCGATTCCCGGGATATTATTTTTGAAATCCCGAAAATCCCGGGATACCCGGGACAAAAAATCATTTTTTACTTCAGGCTCACTAGTAATGTTGTAGCAAGTAGCTTTTAGAATAAAAATCGGAAATTAAAATAACTTGAATTTAAATGAAAATTAAAATTAATTAAACTAAATATTAGATTTTATTTAAATTGAATTCGATCAAACCCACCGTGCTACACACGCGAGTGAGCAAGAGCCCTACCACTTGACATAACAAAATGTAAATGAGTCTCCAACTGAGTGCCTGAATATAGTTCACCTACATATTTCGATTTGGCGGTTGATCTCTCTAGCAATGCAAAAATCGTGCGGGCAGCGACCCCACTAAAATCCTTTCAGGGTCAATTAACCTTTTGCTCGTATCCCTCCCATCCATAAACTTCTGAGCGGGTAGCAAACAGGGAGGGAGGGGATTTTGTTCAGAAAACGGGCCATTCAAAGTAAATTATGAACCCCTGTAACGATTTCAACCAAATTTTGTACACACATTCTATATCATAAGGAAAAGATAACAAAGGGGATGGGATGGTCATTGGGAAAAAGGAGAGGGTATAGGGGGAGGTGTTGTCTTTGGAAAACGAGCAACTCAGTGTAACTCCCAACACCCAGGACCGATTTCAATCAAATTTTGTACACATGTTCACTATGAGGAGCCGATTGTATTGGAGAACAATTTGGACAAAGGGGGGTCTGGAGGGAGCGGTATTGTTCATAAAAAAGGCAATTTAGTTTAACTTCTGAACCCCTGTACCGATTTCAACCAAATTTGTCACACACATTCTCTATCCCAAGGAGAAGATAACAAAGGGGGTGAAATGGTCATTGAGAAAAGAGCATGGTAAGGGGGAAGGGATTGTCTTTAGAAAACGAGCAATTCAGTGTAACTCCTAACCCCCAGGACCAATTCCAACCAGATTAAATGATTAAATCATTCACCTCTATGATTAAAGATTATGATTAATGATTTATTCATTTTTGACAATGATGACTGATAATGATTAACGATTGTGAATAATGACCAAAAAAACCGTTGGAGTATGGTTAACGATTACCGATCGTGATCAAATGTTGACACACTATGTGTATGATTAATGATTAACGATCGATATGATTAATGATTAATGATTATGAATGATTTGCATAGTGATCAATAATCGAGTAACCTTTATTTCAAATTTTAAAAGGTATAAAAATTATATGATTATGATTAAAGATTAATGAATAAAAGCAAGGTATGCAATGATCCAATGTTCCAGCATAACTTCTGTACCCCTTGCCCGATTTCAACCAAATTTGGAACAAACATTCTTTTTCTTAAGAAGGCGAAGATGATAGGAATGATATTTATAAAACGGAAAGGTTGTGGAGGGACTGGCATTGTTCAACTCTCAATCACCTTAGTAACTTCTGATCTCCCCTTAGCCGATTTCAGTCAAATTTGGAACACATATCTAGACCAACATTTGAAAAGGGCGTAACAGCCAAAATTTATTCCTTCTGATTCCTCGTCTGCATATATAGCTTTATATGTGGACGAAGAATCAGAAGGAATAAATTTTGGCTGTTACGCCCTTTTCAAATGTTGGTCTAGATATTCTTCATATTAAGGAGACGACGATAGTGGGTTAAGGATGGAAAAGAGGAGGTTGTGGGGGAGTTGTATTGTTTAGTTATCGATCAACTCAACACTTCATCGAAATCATGGTTTCCCCAGTGAAATGCAATGATTAATGTGTTTCCTTCTGGATGGTGAATTTTATCCTTTCTTTAAAAATAGACGTTTTCCCGGAATAAGGCATCGGTGGATGTTTTTCCTTCTTTAGAAATAGACGTTTGCCCGGAATAAGGCGATTTTGGGTTTGATCCTTTCTTCAAAATCAGTCAATGTTTTCAAATGAAATCTGCCTTCTTTTAATCAAATGATGTAGTATCAATGAGAAAAAACAATTATCCTTTTGACCAACTGGTTTATTCATTTTCCGATTGAGAAAAAATTGCGAATCAAACTGTATAACCGTCAGCCTTACTGACCTTCCCGGCTTAAAAGTGAGATGGCTTAAGCGCCACTCCCGAGGGAGACCATCCACCAATATTTGGGTTGCCCGACCGTTGAGACCTTTCAGGGGAAGAAGGCTCAGTTTATGAATTTTGTCCGGGAAGTAAGATGGCTGACTGAAACTGTTCTTGAAAAGGTACGCTACTAATGCGGTTTATAAATATAATCATCTAGAACAAGATTACAATTAACGGCCAGTGATGAATTATGTAGAGGGGGTTTTATCATCACCGGCAAGTATCCCGAAATTCCCAATCGAACCGACCCGTGTCCGACTAAAAAGTTGCCCGGTTGGTTTCGGAGCCAACCTCCCCAGTAAAACAATTTCTACAACAAAAAAAACTACAAACGGGACACGTGTGACATGAAAAACACTCAACGCATTTCACTTAATTGGGACCAACATTTATTGTGAAAACCTATTTGCCCGCTTCCTCATTTCTCATACTCTACAACTGAAATGTTTCTGCATACGCACGGAACAAATGAGCTTTTATCCAGTCACATTGAGCTTTATTTCTTACATCTATCTTTCTACATCAGTGTTCATTTCTCTTCGCTCTTCTCTTCCTATTCTCTCTCAACCTTTCCCATGCTCTATGGTCCCTGTCTACCTATCGTGTGTGTGCTTTGGCTAGGTGTGCATTCTAATGACGTGCTATTTTCGAATCTCTCGTTCGCCCTGCGAACGCAACGGGTTTTCGATTCACGGAATTTGCTTCACGGTCTTACAAAAACGGCCGTGCACGCCACGCAACGGAAACAAGGTTGCGGCGTGAATTAAATAGTCATGCGCATGAATGTAATATGTGGTGGGTACTCACAGACCTTCTTCGGTGACGATGTTGACGCCGCCGGATGAACGGAAAGGGGGTGGCGGTGAATTCGATGCTGCTCTCTCGTTCGGCGACGATGCTCTGTTGCCGCAGGGGGTAGGCGGATTGCCTTTCTGCTGCTGGTTGGCGGTCGGTTCACTCGATCATCGGAACTTACTTCGATTGCGCGCGACGCGACACGTGCGTCGAGGTTTCCCTAGTCGTCACTAGGGGAACGGAAATGCGATTGCGCTTGCTGATTCGTCCTGCCTAGGGAGCGTAGAAAAACGGAAGCGTCCCTCTTCCGGCGTGCCCCGGGAGAACTTCTGAGCCTGACAGTGGGGTCAGAAATGGCCACTGGGAGTTCGGTTGTGATGTCGCGGACGGTCGAACGGCTTAGCAAGAACCTTGGAATAGTTGGTTACACGTTTCACGTGTTAATTTAACATTACAAATATTACACATAGCACGAATTACCTTCAATTGCACAAAGCCACACACGAGAACACACCGCCTTTTCACAATAGCACACACAATTACTGATAGCTACAACTATGGGAAAGGAATTCTTGTTTTAGTTAAGATTCACTAATTGACTATTTTTCATGTCACCTTATATAAGACACCACGGCGCGAGAACTTTGGGCCACTCCTGCCTCTTCCACGGATCAGTTCGAAGTGAACTTGATCAACTTGGGAATCCTCAGATTAACCGCCAAATTGTAAATTGCATCACCGGACATCACGAAGTTAATTTCGTGATTCCGAAAATTACTCTCGCGCTCTAAATAATCATATTCGCGCATGTTTGCGTCTCTTTCCACGAACAGCTTCAATCATCCATCTCACTGTTCGGCCCCAAAATCTTGGGTGGAAAGAAAACGCCAAAGGTCAACGCATCCTGAAAGGATTCCCAACGGGTCGATGCACGCGGGCGATAGCATGTGCTACAAGCCACCCGGCAGATTTGATCAGTTTTAATGGGCAATTAATTCCCACGGCCGCTCACAACGTCAGTAGGAACTCACATAATCAATTTTGTTTTGCGCTTCTTGCGAGTGTCGCTCATGAACAGAATGAACGCTAATGTAGTGAATTTGTATTGTGGGCTCTAGACTGGTTCAACTGTTTTGGCAAATTACTAAATAAATTTAAATAAATAACGGATATTACGAGTAACATAAATTGAATAAATAAATAAACATGAAACGACCTGCTCGTTACAACTGGCAACTCCGAGTATGGCCGGGTACATACAGCTAGTTCAATATATAATACAAACAATCAAGCCCATTTCGACGGACAGCGAACGCATATTTTCGAACTCGGCGACCATTTATTCCAGAAACACTTCTTTCCGATACAAACGCAAATACAATTTCCTTTTTGAAGTCAAACCAAGGATCGATTTAAATTGAAATTGAATTTAGTTTTAATTTGAATTATGTATCATCAGGCCTTTCTAAAATATGAACTTTACCTCTAAACTTCGAAAAAAAAACTGTTTTCAAAACAAAAAAATAATGTTTTTAAAAACATCGGGAATTCCCGGGATTTCCCGAGATATACAAGAATTTTCATCCCGGATCCGGGACAGCAAAAATGGCCGGGAAATGGAATCTCTATAACAATTTGGATGCGTTGAAGTTTTGGCATTATAGTTTTTTTTTTTCAAGCGAATGTCAATTATTCTTCTTCTCTCTCTTCTTCGTTGGCATTACATCCCCCACTGGGACATTGCCGCCTCGCAGCTTAGTGTTCATTAAGCACTTCCACAGTTATTAACTGCGAGGTTTCTAAGCCAAGGTTACCATTTCTGCATTCGTATATCATGAGGCTAACACGATGATACTTTTATGCCCAGGGAAGTCGAGACAATTTCCAATCCGAAAATTGTCTAGACCGGCACCGGGAATCGAACCCAGCCACCCTCAGCATGGTCTTGCTTTGTAGCCGCGCATCTTACCGCACGGCTAAGGAGGGAGGGTCAATTATTAGATAAATATATTCATGCGTGAGATAGGTTTATTCATGCGTGTGATTTCTTGTATTTTTTCTAAGGTATTGTAGTCTTTGTAATACACATGATTCTGTTTTTCACGATTTTTTTCGCTCTTTTTTTAATCGTTTGACTTCAATTTACCACCAAAATCTTCGCAACATGTTTCAAAAAATCCTAAATAAATTAAAGAAAAATTACATGTTAATTAAAGTGCATTTAGGATGCGTGCTAAATTGAGAAAATGTAAATAGTGCAAAAACAGAATCAAGTGTATTGTGAATCGTATAAGATACGGCAGACTTCAGTGGGCTGGTAACTTAGTGCGAATGTCGGAAGAAAGAATAGCGAAAACAATATTCTACAGAGAACCAGATAGGGGCCAACGACTTCGTGAAAGGCCACGAACACGCGGTGGACCTGGGGCGCCCAAGACCGACGTTTATGGAGCTCTACAATACGCCAGGCATAGGTGTATCGATGCTGTAGCCAACCAGATAACCAGGTAGGTATTGTAGTCTTTGTATAATGTACCATACCTGAACCAAGCTGACTGATCATTGGCTATGCCTGTAGACCCAAAGGTATTAACTCCAGGAAGTTCTTGGACGACCAAGAACATACAGATCCCATTCAATTTTGGCAACAAAAGCCTATTTTGAAACCAAATCCATACGATTTCAACAAAGCCATTTTTTATTTTTTAAATTGCTTATAAACCTCATAATCCGCCTAAAAATCTGGTTAAACTCTAAGTGTCTCAGTGTATCTAATGTCACAATAAGTAAAAAAAAGTGTGAAGTATCATGAAAAATTTTAAAAAATCGATTTTGGCAACATTAATGTTCGTGTTGCCAAAACCGAATGGGGTCTGTATAATGTTAACGCATGCTAATCTACCTATCACTAAGAGCATATTGATACCAGAGCACAGACAAAAGGTTAATGCCGGCTACAAAGTGATATCCCAGATCTGTCGTCTGTCATCTTTAGTGAATGAGTTTGTGAGAAGTTACCAAGCGGGCTTCGTTGGCGGTCACTCGACAACGGACAAGATCTTTACTGTACGGCAAATCTTTCAAAAATGCCGTGAGTACCAGGTTCCAATGCACCATCTGCTCATTGATTTCAAGGCGGCATACGACAGTATAGACCGCGTAGAGCTATGGCAAATTATAGACGAGAACAACTTCCCTGGGAAGCGTACAAGACTGATCAAGGCAACGGTGGATGGTGTTCAAAGCTGTGTGAAGATTTCGGGCGAACACTCCAGTTCGTTCGAATCGCGCCGGGGACTAAGAAAAGGTGATGGACTTTCGTGCCTCTTGTTCAACATTGCGCTAGAAGGTGTCATGCGGAGAGCCGGGTGTAACAGCCGGATTCGATATTCAACAGATCCAGTCAATTTATTTGTTTCGCGGATGACATGGACATTTTCGGCCGAACATTTCCAAAAGTGGCAGAACTGTACACCCGCCTGAAACGCGAAGCAACAAAAGTTGGACTGGTGGTGAATGCATCGAAGACAAAGTACATGCTTGTAGGCGGAACCGAGCACGACAGGGCCCACCTGGGAAGCAGTGTTACGATAGACGGGGATACCTTCGAGGTGGTCGAGGAATTCATCTACCTTGGATCCTTGCTAATGGCTGATAACAACGTTAGTCATGAAATACGAAACCGCATCATCTGTGGAAATCGGGCCTACTACGGGCTCCAGAAGAAACTGCGGTCAAAAAATATTCACCACTGCACCAAATGTGTCATATCTTCTTATTCTTCTTCTTCTTCTTCTTCTTCTTCTTCTTCTTCTCCTTCTTCTTCTTCTTCTTCAGTACTCTACGGACATGAACAATGCTCGAGGAGGACTTGCAAGCACTCGGAGTATTCGAGAGACGGGTGCTTAGGACCATCTTTGGCGGTGTGCAAGAAGACGATGTGTGGCGGCGAAAATGAACCACGAGCTCGCCCAGCTCTATGGCGAATCCAGTATACAGAAGGTAGCTATAGCCGGAATAGTACGATGGGCAGGGCATGTTGCAAGAATGTCGGACAACAACTCTGCAAAGATGGTATTTGCTTCCGATCCTACCTGGTAGATTGTCTTTATACGCGATAGAAGACGATATGGACGAAGAGGTATCACAAGTTTAGGCGTTTTGTTGTCGAAAGTCAAAATAAATGCTGAAAGATACTTCCGAGATGTAGAATGCGGGTTTGTAGATAAAACGTAAAGCAGTTCCTGGCGAAGCTTTTGGAATCTGTGCGAGAGGTATCACAAGTTTTGCATTTCTGTAGACCTCGAGGTATCACTACCAGCGTTTGCTAAGTAGTGAATTAGAACTGCAGTTCATTTTTCAAAATTTGGTGTTTTGCTGTATAGCGATGGACAGTATTAGAATTTATATCTGTAAAATAATCGGATCGTTTTTTTTTTGTTATTGGCAAATCTGATTAAATTGATCTTAATTAATTATCTAAAAGATAAATCGTCTAGCTCAAACCTTTGAAGGGGTATGTGGCGGGACCATCATCATCATCCGGCACGTACGAGACGGCGTGGAGCGCAACCAGCGAGGTGGGCTGACCAGGTGCAAAACGACTTGGCGAGCGTGAAGCGCATTCGAGGAAGGAGAGATGCGGCCTCGAACCGTGTATTGTGGCGTCAAATTTTCAAAATTTCAGTGTTATATGTTTAGATGTAAGCTAAATAAATTAAATGGAATCGGCTCAAGTTAGCTCCGCCATGCAGCGCTAGCTGGTGAGCCAGATTGGACGAAATGCAGCAGGTCCACTATTGTTGCAATTTGGTTTTAGAATGGGGACGATGATGGCATTCCGTCAGCTGGCAGTGAATTCGCTGCTGCGCCAGATCTTATAAAAAAGCTCGAGGTGGATTATTTTCGCAGATAGAGGGTGGCGTTGAAACAAAGGACACCCAATAATAACTGGACCTGTCAAAGCACTTCGCCCTTTATCGAGAGGCCAAAGTTTTTTAGGGTGATGTCGAAGTTGTAAACATCATCAGTTGTAACCATCTACCTTCTGACATGATAAGGAGTAGCTGGACGAAGCTGAATTCGACAACTGTTTGAGCACTATTGATCCACCCAAACGAGTGTCTTACGATGGGCTTCTACAAAAAAAACAGCAGTGTCTCCAAATACTATTAAAAAGTATTAGCAGTGTCTGCGGTCACTTAAACTGTTGCTGTTTAGTGCATAAAGCTTAAGTTTTTAAGCCAAGCACCAGTAATAAGTTTATTATTTATGACTGATTATACCTTCACAACTGCGACCAGATGACAATTTTAAATGATAACATTGTGCCCAGCTCTACCAATTTGATAAATTTGAAATCGTCACGCTAAAAGAGAAATTGTTTGATGAAAATGTTAATCAGAGGAATGATCAGGCGTGGCCAAAATATATGTGCATATTTATTATTCAATTAATTAATATATCTTCTGCTTACGCTTTTCTTGTTGCTAAATGAAGTTCTACCAGCGGGCATGCCCGCAGAAGTACAAGCTTGACTCGACTTTTAATTTGCTCTTGATTATAAATTACGCGAGAAGGTCTGGCGGCCGAGGTAGAATATAAATTAAGCTACTCAAAGTGCAAGTTGAAGTTGCATAATTTACCACGCTCTAACATGAAAGGTATCGAGATATCAGCTCTGTCTGGGTGTATCCTTCTTAATATATCTGTAATGGGGAGGCAAGCAAAACTGCGAGTCTGCAAACTGCAACCAAGCTTCCGCCACTGGACAAACCAAACCGGCCAGAGCCCGCAGGCGAAATGCGAATGAACGGCAAACACGATACACTTTGGCAAACAACAGCTAAAATGTTGTAATAAATAAAGGCGGAGGAAGATCCGGACAATCTCTCCCATCGTTTCGCAGCGGATGTGTTGCCCTCCGCCTTATACACCAACGGCGAACGAACAAGGCACTCCACACCGTCAATCCGACGTGCTAACTACGTGCTCATTCTGCCCTCTCCCGATATTTAGCAGGAGATGGGAGCTCATGCTAAACAGCAAAACCAAGTCCAGCCATCCAACTTTGCAAAGATTTTTTTGTTTGTACCAGCGGCCTGCCGAGTGAGCATGCAATTATTTTCAACATGAGCTTTGTTATAAGATTTTAGGCTTCCTGATCTCATTAATTATAATGTGTCTTTTGATGTGGGGCGAAAAGTCACACGACATTTACCATTAGTACATTAAGGTGAGACGATTTAGTATCCAATCCATGCAAATGCTACATGCATGAGAAAACAATAACGTAGTAGTTCAATCAAAATTATATTTCGGGTATTGGCCATCCGACAAGGTCATTATTTACAATGTTCTGACAAACTCCGATGTGAGTATGTACATTGCGTGGAAGATTTTGATTTGAGAAATGTAACTTGTGCTCTCCTATATTTTCTGCTGTATCAAAATCTTCAACGATTACTTGATACCGTTTTGACTCAAATTCCGAACACTCGCTTTTAAACATTTTGGTTTTATTCGTGTAGTTTTATCGATAGGATCTTGAATTCGATTGCAATCTTGATCCTCAGTACGGAAAAAACCGACGAAAGTTTTTGTTTTAGGGCGCTAAAACGCCAGTATTCGGAATATGAGTCATGTTCGGAATTTGAGTCAAAACGGTTGTTTTGAGCGAAGAAATCTTAAACGGTTCTATAACAAATACCCGAACACCAAGTACGCGAATGATAAGCACCAGTGGTACGGATTCTCAGTCCTAGTGAGTGAGATTTGCAGGATATTGACATCTGTTCTCAATCACTTTCTAGCAATGCACGATGGGCCACACCCGGAATTAGGAAGACAAAAATATTTTCACCGTGAAGATGAGATCTTAGCAACAAAGTGTCTTCAGCAAAGTCATAGCTTATTGTTTAGGCTTTATTTTGATGTTTGTTGTAATAGGGTGATCCCACTGTCGTAGCCAAGCAAATCCGTTCTCCAACTTGCTTTTTTATTGTTGAAAATAAGCGTTGGACACTTGCAAACAAATGGCGTGTTTACGCCTTAAGATACGAACACTGAATGATCTTCATTTAATTTCTTTGTCCCCTTCTAACAATCTAGACTTCCCTGTCAGCCTATTGGGATTCAATTTCAAATTTCTTCTCATAAGCTTCTTAGTATGCTGGCATTTAAAATGCCTACTACGATAGAATTTCAAATTCGTTATCATTTTATTTTATTTATCAATGTAACCAAGAACTGCAAATGCTTTCTTCAGGCTCACTTTATTCCCCACACCCACAACATTTTGAGATAAAATCTTGAAATTCTCTATTTTTCATTTTGACATTGTACGATGTTCTGAAAAGTCTTTTATTATTAATTTTTTGAGACACTTTGCTGAAGAAACTATAGTGTTGTATGTTGTTTGTATGATTTGTTATGATAATTTCCAATAATAATATAAGGGTAACAACAATAAAAATATTTTTTTGATCATGGGTTTTTAGATATAATTTTTATCAAATCAATATGCTTCAAAGTTTAAGAGCATAAAAACATAACCGGATTAATCTATATAATAAAAATGAAATGGTCTGTGTTCGTATCCGCATAACTCGAAAACGGCTGGATGGATTTTCTTCATTTTTTCAGCATATATGTTCGTTATCGTTTCCGACGGGTTTATATGATATTTCCTCATGCGAAAATCATTAGTAAAGTTGTTAAAATCGTGAAAAACTAAAATTAAGATTAGTATGCTAATTTCCCATGGGCAGTTCACAGCGCGCATTTCCGCCTACTATGCAGGACAACGTCTGCCGGGTCGACTAGTACATTGATAGATTGCAGAAATATATCCTGAACATTAGCCTATCCCGTATATGTTATAAGCAATAAACTGTGAATTAAAATCACCGTACGTCAGCTCTTCACGGGACACTTTTCTGCATTTCAACGAAAAATTGTATTTATTGAAAATTTGTTAGAGCTCTATTTAATATCCAAAGAAAATGATCCAAATTTTTGCAGGAATACTTCTTAATTTTCGCGGTATGTTCTTTTGATGCTGCACAAGATGTTTTTGATTTTTGACGAGAAATTATTTTTAATCACGATTGTCATCTTATTCTATCTCCTGAGTTTGATGTCTTATAGTTCACGGGAAATGTTCTTGGCCCCAATCATGCCCCCCGGGTTATGGCCCAATTCCTCACAATAAAATTTGCTATGGTTTTTCGACTAGAGCGCGATCTCCGATCATTCTACGTCCAACACAAAACACGAACAAACTTGCACTTTCTAAAATCGGATGAGTTTTTCACACAGTTACAAAACTGGAATGTTCCTACAGTATATGAAGAAAATTGGATCGAATAAATGTGAGGTTCGATCTCATCGTGATAAACTGAAAAACCGCGCTGAGAATTATCAACAAGTTAGGTTATCATTCAATTTTTGTATGTATAATAAAAATACTGATGAATTTACACCAATACAGAGCTCATTTACAAATGAAAAAAAACGTAGTGTGCTGTGCCCAAGAAAAGACGTGTTTGATTTTTTGCTTGTCAATTTTTTCCATCTTCAGCTTTTTTGGAATAAACATGCGAACCGGTTAAAAATCTTTCATTTAGTTAAACTAAACTCTGTCCAGAGTTAATGGTTGCTAAAGTTCAGCAAAATTCTGGAGCATGTGATGAGAAAAGGGTGAAAAGTTTTCAAAGGATGCGGCCAAGGAAGAAATTATTCGGAGACTACCAGGAAGTAGACGCAGAAAGAAAATTTATTTTGATCTGAGCATGGTGCTGATACCAAGTTACAACAAAGAAAGAACCTTGTCATGTTCCTAGGAGAAACGCCAGCTAGAAGACTTGAATAGCGGTGCTGAATCAGACCGCATCGTGCTTTCGTGCTGTGCGGTTCTTTCTCTCTTTGCGGAAGGAAGTTTTTAATACTACCCGAAGCTATTTTAATTTCAACAGTGCTTCTCAGCGCTATTTGTACCCACTGATCTCGTTACGATCTTTGCAAGGACCCGTGCCTTCGTTTTACGTTGGACCCGTTTGCGGATGTAAAATTCCGACAAGTGGTGGTAATCCTGCAGGGACACCGTTCTGGGAAAAAACCTCTTAGAAGGTCACGTCTCCACGCTCAGCAATGAGTATTAACATTGGAACCAAACATTGTCACATGGATGCTAAATGCATGATTTGTGGTGGAATCTCTCACGTCAAGGACGCATATCCTGTGAGAGAAGATTCCAATAAATTTAAGTGCGCAAATTGTGGGGGCAATCATAAATCCAATTTCTGGGAATGCCCTTCACGCAAAAAAGTTTTGAATTCCCGTGCAAAATTGATGACGGGAAATTCCAATCGGATCCCAGATTCGACGGGTAGAAATTTTTCAAACGCTCAAATTTCGAAACCGGTTACCGGTCGAGCAATTCATACCCATCACAATTCACAAACAAATTTTGCCGCTCGTCAACGGGTAGCAAGCACTTCAGTAAATTCCAATTTTTCCAATGTACCTACGTATGCAAACATCGCTGCTGGTAGACAAAATTTCTCTTCTCAAAATGAGGTTTATACCCATGTCCCAACGGAAAATAACGGTCATGTTGCCGATTCAGGTAGCATGACTGCTTCCGATTTTGATCTTTTAACTGAACAATTGCATCACATGATTGATGCAATGTTCAAAGCAAATACCATTCCTGCAGCTGTTCAGGTTGGTATAAAGTACACACAAAAAAATGTTATCGGACTCCGTTTCAATGGATCCAAATAATTGTGTGAAAGTTCTAAATTGGAATGCCCGCTCTCTAAAGGGTAAGGAAGATGAATTATTCAACTTCCTAGCAGTTCATAATGTGCATATTGACATTATAACAGAAACTTATTTAAAACCAGGACTCCATTAAAAGAGATCCAAATTATTTTATCTACAGAAATGATCGTCTTGACAGCGCCTGTGGTGGGGTCGCCATTGTCATCAATAGACGTATCAACCATACATTATTTTCTTCGTTCGAAACCAAAGTTTTTGAAACCTTGGGAGTTTCTGTTGAAACCAATTTTGGACAATTTTCCTTCATTGCAGCCTACTTGCCTTTTCAATGCAATGGGCAGCAAAAGAATTTGTTGAAAACTGATCTTCAAATTCTGACTCGCAACAAATCAAAATTCTTCGTAATTGGTGACTGCAATGCCAAACACCGTTCATGGAATAATGCTCAAAGCAATTCCAATGGTAAAATTTTATTTGAAGATTGTTCTGCGGGATATTATACTATTCAATATCCAAATGGACCAACTTGTTTTTCTTCCAGTCGAAATCCTTCTACAGTTGATTTAGTTTTAACGGATTCAAGTCAGCTGTGTGGCCAATTGGTAACTCATGCTGACTTTGACTCTGATCACCTTCCTGTGACGTTTGAAATCTCACAACAAGCCATTTAGCCAAGCCAATCAGCTCTACTTTTAATTATCATAGAGCTGATTGGGATTTATATAAAACGTATATCGATAGGAATTTTGATGTTGATATTCCTCTCGATACCAAAAGTGATATTGATAATGCTCTCGTATCTTTGACAAATTTAATTGTCGAAGCCAGAGGCATTGCAATTCCTAAATGTGAAATTAAATTCAACTCCATTATTATTGACGACGATCTTCAGCTACTGATCCGTCTTAAAAATGTGAGGCGAAGGCAATACCAAAGAACTCGCGATCCCGCGTTGAAAGTTATTTGGCGAGATTTGCAAAATGAAATTAAAAACGTTTCGCTAGTCTGAGAAATAACAACTTTGAGAATAATGTCTCGATGTTGGATCCCAGTTCGAAACCCTTTTGGAAATTAACAAAAATTCTTTAAAAAAACCTCAAAAGCCAATTCCAGCGCTTAAAGAGGGAAATAAAATTTTATTAACAAATGGCGAAAAGGCTCAAAAACTTGCTCAGCAGTTCGAGAGTGCCCATAATTTTAGTCTAGGTCTCACTAGTCCAATTGAGGATCAGGTTACACGGAGCTTCGAAGACATTCTCAATCAAGAGAATGTTTTTGACCCTTCGTTGGGAACTAATTTGGATGAAGTGAGATCTATTACTAGAAAATTTAAAAATATGAAAGCCCCGGGCGATGATGGTATTTTCTACATACTTATCAAAAAATTTCCAGAGAGCTCTTTATCCTTTTTGGTTAATTTATTTAACAAATGTTTTCAATTACTATGTCTGAAACTTGATTATGCATATGTACAACATGTGATAGATTTAGTTCGGAAAAGGTATTGGAGGGTAACCGCCCCTTCGGTGGGGTTTGAAAGGGAAAGCACCTATCATGCGAACTGGGGTCGTGGGATCAAACCCCACCGAAGGGGCGGTTACCCTCCAATACCTTTTCCGAACTAAATCTATCACATGTTGTACATATGCATAATCAAGTTTCAGACATAGTAATTAATTTCCACTCCGGGTGGCTTAATACCCGGCATATAGGCAATTAACTTGTACTGTACTGAAATGTTTTCAATTTGCATACTTCCCAGATAAATGGAAAAACGCCAAAGTTCTTCCTATTTTGAAGCCGGACAAAAATCCAGCTGAGGCTTCTAGTTATCGCCCAATCAGTTTGCTTTCTTCAATAAGCAAACTGTTTGAAAAGATTATTTTAAATAGAATGATGGTTCACATTAATGACAATTCTATTTTTGCTGATGAGCAATTTGGTTTTCGCCATGGGCATTCAACCACCCATCAGTTATTAAGAGTAACGAATTTAATTCGGCTCAACAAATCTGAAGGATATTCGACTGGAGTTGCTCTTCTTGATATAGAGAAAGCATTTGACAGTATTTGGCATGAAGGTTTGATTGTAAAATTGATGAATTTTAATTTTCCTCTGTACATCATTAAACTGATCCAAAATTATTTATCAGATCGCTCACTGCAGGTAAACTATCAGAATTCTTAATCTGATAGATTACCTGTAAGGGCTGGTGTCCCCCAAGGCAGCATACTGAGGCCCATTTTGTATAACATTTTTACTTCTGACTTACCTGATTTACCACAAGGGTGTCAAAAATCTTTGTTTGCAGATGACACAGGTCTCTCGAATGCTTCCAAAACTCAGCTTATAATTTTCCCACATAAGCCGAGAGCTTCTTATTTGAAACCTTCTAGCAGACATATTGTCACTATGAATGGGGTTCCAATTAATTGGTCTAGCGAAGCTAAATATTTAGGACTTCTACTAGATCAAAAATTAACTTTTAAAAATCACATTTAAGGCCTTCAAGCCAAATGTAACAAATATATTATGTGTCTATATCCACTTATAAACAGAAAATCAAAACTTTGTCTTAAGAACAAACTTTAGATTTACAAACAAATTTTTAGACCTGCCATGTTGTATGCTGTGCCAATATGGACTAGTTGCTGCAATACCAGAAAGAAGGCACTTCAGAGGATTCAAAATAAAATTCTGAAAATGATTCTGAAGTTGCCTCCGTGGTATAGTTCCAATGAACTTCATAGAATTTCTAATATTGAGACATTGCAACAAATGTCCAACAAAATAATTTCCAATTTTAGACAAAAATCGTTGCAATCTTCTATTGCAACGATTAACTCCTTGTACCCTTAGTATAAAATAGGTTAAGTAACCGTGGTTACTCTAATTTGGGAAAAGAGTACCTTTACTCCAAAAATTTGTACTACGTCATGAGCCAGTCTTGGGCTGAAAATCTTGTTTATAAAGAATAAAAAAATCTGGGTGCTCGAACATGTGAAAAAATCTGGGTAACTTTAAATAAAACCATTTTTCCCAGCCCGACAATACTGCCGTAATCTGAAAAAGTGTCGTATACGCCATTTTACTACATACATGATTTCTATTTTTCTGTTAAAGAGTATGACGAGTACTACTCGTTAGCACCATTTTTGGAAAATGGCGTATACGTCACTTTGCCAGATTACGGCAGAATAGTCCGATATGATAAATTTTATCATTTTTGCCTTATTATTGACGCATTTGATTAAAATTGCAATGCATTCTCCTCTGACATACGACATCGACGTCATGCTATTAGACCTGAAAAAGTACTAGTTCTAGTTATGCGGATTCCACACTCAGGCAAATGAACATACGAAATACATAAGGCAAAAATTATGAATCTACAAGATTGTTGAAAATTGTCGAAACATAAGTCTCTTATGCTTTTCATCTTGAGCTCTTTAAATTTCATTATGGGACTATGTTGTTTATTCGTTACATGAATTTCATAAGACACCTTTCAGTATTTTATTCAAAGCTGATTTGAAGGAAATCATAAGGCATTCTATGAAAGACATGATGCTCATTTTAGTTATACCCTAATCGGAAGAAAGAGCTTCTGTCAAGAGAATCATGTTCTCACATATTGCAAAGTTTTCAAGTCGTGCGGTTGTATTGAATATCTAGGGGGTCTTGAAAAAAGATTAAGTGTTCTCAAGTGAACGGTGACTAATATAAGTTCAACGGTAAAACAATAATTGCATCATGTGCAAAGGAACAGTTTCCATTCGATTAAGATAAGTAACGCCGGTTATTTATTCATACCCCCTCGATGTGTTCGATACAACCGAAACGCGAATTTGAAATTACTTGTACCTACATATATGCATAACAATGAATGAACCATTTTTTTTAATATCTGACATTCAACACGTGCTCATAATTCAAGAAAATTTTCTATATACTCGATTTAGAAATTCATAATGCAGCATTATGAATCGATTAATATATCTTAAAATACTATAACGAATTCATAAATCTGCATTATGAATTAATTAAGATGCTTCCTTAAAATTACGAAATTCATATGGCCTCCAAATGCTACTTCCGTAATTCATAAGGCAGGGTTATGGATTTATTCGTGTCTAGCGTACAGGTTCATAATGCTTCATTGTGATTTCATAAATGTGACTTGAGAAAATGTTATGTTTTGTATTGACCATGGAAGTTTATTTCATAATGCGTCCTTTTGAATTTTAAATCTAAAACTTGTAGCAAATATCCAAAAGGCAGTATTATGAGATATTCGATAGCCAATTTGCCTGAGTGCAGGTTCCATTTACTCAGTTCGTTTTTGCTGGCTTAGCCAGATTTTAACAACTGCCAACAAACTGCTCGAGTAACACTCGATGAGACGCCATCTTCTTCTTCTTATTGGCATTACACCCCCTGGGACTTTTAGAAGATTGAAACGATTAACTCCTTGTACCCTTAGTATAAAATAGGTTAAGTTTAGTTTAAGTTGAAAACATTGTAATTCCTAGATGGTTCAATTCAACCAGAGGAAAAAAATTCTAACTGCCAGAGGCAATTGAAATGTATTAATAATAACTAAAAATATAACATAGCAAATAAGGATGATAGTGTTAAGAAAACACGGAACACCTAGTCTAAGAGATGAATGCATGTATAAGATAATTAGCAAATAAAATTAGCTAAAAAAAAAAAGCGCTGCTGAAATTCATCAAGAACGGAACAATTTGTTGAAGAATTTCCTGTTTACACTTTCCGGGTTTTCTTTTTCCGTTTTCACTTTCCGTGATTTTTTTATGGGTTTTTCTTTTCTTCTTACTGTCTTCACCTTCGGGAAGGCCGGGAATTTATTTTCGTACAGAGTGATCGTGTTTGCGGATCGGGATCTCTATTCTTAGTGTTGTATTTGATTGAAATTTTGTATCACGGTTCGAAGTAGCCGTGGAAAAGAGCAACATAAACCTGCATGTTTGTGCAGGCACAAAGTGATCGATTATTAGCACGGGCAAAGCCCTTGCTAATAATATGATCAAGGAATGTAAATGCGCAAACATGTTTAGTGTAAGTATAATGTTAGAAAAATGGTAAGTAATTTATGTTGAATCTTAAATGCATTTCCATTGATTGATTTTATTACTAAATACGCGCCAGGATCAAAGAATTGAATTTTGTTCCAGGAAGTGTGAATGCACTTCAAATATCCTTATGATATGTGGGTGTAATCACGCGGGGCTTTTTGTACACGACTATAGCTTCGGAATGCTTGCGTTCTTGAAATGGGCTATAGGAGTTACAATACAGCTATCACCTTCTAGCTCCCGGATCTAAGATTCTTGCATAAAATTAAATTCTTCTATAAAATTAAAATGGTTACACGAATATTCTATCCATAATGGCACTGCCAGACAGTTATAAATATAACCGGATAAAGTGTAGTTTAGTATTTGTTTTTTTTTCAATGATTAGCGAACTAAAAAAGTAAAAGTTGTTATGCGGAAATACGTTTGTTCATTATTTCAAAATATAGTTTCATACAAAACCGCCCGAACAATGGAAATAGTTTCCAAAATGTAGTTATCCGACACATTCAAGACAGCGAGCTGCGTATCAAGAAAAATGTATTGATCTGGAAACAGATTTTTTTTTGAGGATCTTCCGTAGTCTGGGAGGTTGGCAACGTGCAGCTTTGGACCGCGCAGAATATTGGACCTTGGCCCTGAGTCCTTTGTACGTGGACGGACCAAACCCTATGGATGCATCTAACTTTCTGGAAATACAAAATACCTTCTTTGTTTTTTTATTCTTGCCTCAAGATAGTTTTACTTCAACTTACCGAAATATGCATCAAGCGGAATATTGATTATCAGGAACGCAAACACGTGCGCTGCATTAACGAATTCCTTCGCATATTTTACTCCAAATATGGCGCACGCAGTTACCAACTGTGTAAGTGCCTTATGAACAATAAGCTGCGAGATGGCTAAGTCCCAGGGGGGTGTAATGCCAATAAGAAGAAGAAGATGGCGTCTCATCGAGAGTTACTCGAGTAGTTTGTTAGCAGTTGTTAAAATCTGGCTAAGCCAGCAAAACCGAACTGAGTAAATGGAGCCTGCACTCAGGCAAATTGGCTATCAAATATCTCATAATACTGCCTTTTGGATATTTGCTACAAGTTTTAGATTTAAAATTCAAAAGGACTCATTATGAAATAAACTTTCATGGTCTATACAAAACATAACATTTTCTCAAGGCACATTTATGAAATCACAATGAAGCATTATGAACCTGTACGCTAGACACGAATAAATCCATAACCCTGCCTTATGAATTACGGAAGTAGCATTTGGAGGCCATATGAATTTCGTAATTTTAAGGAAGCATCTTAATTAATTCATAATGCAGATTTATGAATTCGTTATAGTATTTTAAGATATATTAATCGATTCATAATGCTGCATTATGAATTTCTAAATCGAGTATATAGAAAATTTTCTTGAATTATGAGCACGTGTTGAATGTCAGATATTAACACTTACGTACCTGACCCCCAATTTCATGGAAAACTATTTTTTCAAAATGATGGTTCTCAGCAGTCTTGCATCGCAATTTGGTTCTGTTTTCTGCAATCGATCACAAAATTCCTATAGTTTTTGGGACATTGGTCATCGTTTGGAAAATGGCCATGGTTCCGGAGATATTGATGGGAGTACTGGGGTAACCTCCCATCCCGGAAAAATGGCCACTTCCTGATCAAGCCGGAAACATGACTTGCGACGTGTCAAACTTCATGGTTTTTCAAAAGAAGTTCATAAGAATGTGTTCTGAGGACATTCGGTCCATCTGACCCCATTCCGGCACACCCTGGGTTGCTGGTTCCCTGGGGGAAGTGGCCACTTTTTGACCGGTTCTGAAACCTGGCTTGCGACGTGTCAAACTTCATGATTTCCTAAGAAAAGTTCATAGGAATGTGTTCTGAAGACATTGGGTCCATCTGGCCACATTCCGGCACACCCTGGGTTGCTGGTTCCCTGAGGGAAGTGGCCACTTTTTTAACAATTCTGAAACCTGGCTTGCGACGTATCAAACTTCATGATTTTGTAAAAAGTTAATAGGAATGTGTTCTGAGGGCATTGGGTCCATCTGGCCCCATTCCGGCACACCCTGGGTTGCTGGTTCCCTGGGGAAGTGGCCTTTTTACCAGTTCTGAAACCTGGCTTGCGACGTATTAAACGATTTTGCAAAAGAAGTTCATTGTAATGTGTTCTGAGGGCGTTTGGTCCGTCTGGCCACATTCCGCCACACCCTGGGTCGCTGGTTCCCTGGGGAAGTGGCCACTTTTGATCAGTTCCGAAACCTGGCTTTCGACGTATCAAACTTCATGATTTTGCAAAAGAAATTCATAGGAATGTGTTCTGAGGGCATTTGGGCCATCTGGCCACATTCCGGCACATCCTGGGTTGCTGGTTCCCTGATGGAAGTGGCCACTTTTTTAACAGTTCTGAAACCTGGCTTGCGACGTATCAAACTTCATGATTTTGCAAAAAAAAGTTCATAGGAATGTGTTCTGAGGGCATTCGGACCATCTGGCCACATTCCGGAACACCCTGGGTTGCTGGTTCCCTGAGGGAAGTGGCCACTTTTTTAACAGTTCTGAAACCTGGCTTGCGACGTATCAAACTTTATGATTTTGCAAAAGAAGTTCATAGGAATGTGTTCTGAGGCCATTTGATCCATCTGGCCACATTCCGGCACACCCTGGGTTGCTGGTTCCCTGGGGGAAGTGGCTACTTTTTGATCAGTTCTGAAACCTGGGTTGCGACGTATCAAACTTCATGATTTTGCTAAAGAAGTTCATTGTAATGTGTTCTGAGGGCATTCGGTCCATATGACCACATTCCGCGACACCCTGGGTTGCTGGTTCCCTGGGGAAGTGGCCACTTTTTATCAGTTCCGAAACCTGGCTTGCGACGTGTCAAACTTCATGATTTCCGTAGAGAAGTTTATAGGAATGTGTTCTGATGGCATTTCGTCCATCCGGCCACATTTCGAGACACCCAGAGGGCGCTGGTTCCCCAGGGAAAGTGGCCACTTTTAAATGGCTCTGAAATCCGTCTTGCGACATCTCAAAGTTTATGATTTTGCAAAACAAGTTCAAAGGAATGTATTTTGAGGGTATTTGGTCCACTTGGCCACACTCCGGAACATCCTGGGATGCTGGTTCCCTGGGGGAAGTGGCCACTTTTTGAATGGCTCTGAAATCCGACTTGCGACATCTCAAAGTTCATGATTTTGCAAAACAAGTTCAAAGGAATGTGTTTTGACGATATTTGGTCCAACTGGCCACACTCCGGAACATCCTGGAATACTGGTTCCCTGGAGAAAGTGGCCACTTTTTGATTGGCTCTGAAATTCGTCTCGCGACATCTAAAAGTTCATTATTTCGCAAATCAAGTCCAAAGGAAAGTGTTTTGAGGTTATTTGGTTCCAATTGGCCACATTTCGGAATATCCTGGAATGCCGGTATCCTGTAGAAAGTGGCAAATATTTAAAAGGTTTTAAATCTAGCTTGCGAAGTCTCAAATTTCATGATTTCGCAAAACAAGTTTAAAGGAATGTGTTTTGAGGGTATTTGGTCCATCATGCCACATTCCGGAACATCCTGGATGTTCCCCGGGAAAAAGTGACCAAGTGACCAAGTGCATTCCTTAAAATCTTGGAATGCTGGTTTCCTAGGAATTTATAAAATTTAGAAATATCATTCCGAAATACTTTCACCATTCTGTCAATCAGACACATTACATACAAACCATTGGTGTATGGAATAAATCAGCTAATGCTAATTGTAATTAAGTATTGTGTGATTATCATAAGTTTAAAATTTATTAGTATTATTCATTTTGAAGGTGGTCCACTCATTGTTTGTTTATTTTTGTACATTTAAGCAAGGAAGGAAAACTTCGTTTTACCATCACTTGCATCCACGCTCGGTAGGCAGCTTCGTCATTGACTCGTGTTTGTTTTGATCAGAAGATCGGCAATGCAGGCACGAATATCTCGCAGCATGCTGTCAAACTTCCATACCAAATCCGATCTTCAAAAGCCGATTGATAACCGAGTGTAAAAATGAATATCTACCGGGGCTGAATTGAATATTTGGAATTGTGGTTGATTTGCACCGAAAAATGTTGATTATTTTACTTTATATACTAAACAGATGCATTTATTTTAGAAATCTGACTTCAAAATGTTAAATCCATGCACTGCAGTATGAAACGATATTCATATTTTGAGATTGAAAATTGAATATCAATGTGCCAAGTTGAAGATCCCTTTTGACACCGCACACAACAATGCTGACACCGAGAGTAGACGCTTGCTGCTGTTCGTGCACATGCCGTCCTATTCATTCGCACATTCAAATTTGTAAATGACTGGTGATTTGATTGTGTGTTGAATGTCAACTGTTTGGGAGTAGTTGAAGTGACTGTTTCTGTCCCTGAATTCATCCCTTTAATTGTTGTATCAACATGCAATTATAACATAAATCGCATCAAACTTGATTTGTTTTATTCAAAATCGTTCAACATTTAGAAAAACCCAGTATGCTTCAGGTTGCTAAAGCTGGAAGGGTACGATGGGCAGTACATGGTACAAGAATGCTGAACAGCAAACCCACTTCCGCACCGACAGGCGTAGAGCGCAGCGACGGGCTGACGGTTGACGGACCAAATACATAACTATTTAGCGAGCGTGAGCCGCAACCAAATATGGAGAGATGTGGTCTCGCATCATGTATTGTGGCGTCAAATTGTTGATTCAGTGTTACATATTTATATGTAAGCCTCAGACATGAAATCATCATTTAGATAACAAGTTTGAACGTATTCCACCAGGTTACAGGAATCACGTGTCTGAGCATTGCTCATCAGTCAATTGTTAACATTTTTCCCTAAAACGCCTATTTTGCTGCATCAGATGAGCCACCACACTTACGATGACTGTTTCCGGGAATTCAATGTAAACAAATTATCCGTACGTTTAAGTCGCTGTTCGATCTCGTGTTCAAAATGTTAAGTGATTCGGAGTCGGAAAGCTCAAGTATTGCCGATCCGGATGCAATTGGTGTCGAAAATGATATACTGAATGAGCAAGTTGAGGATGATCCATTTTATTCCGATGACGAAGCAGAGAGTAGTGAATATGTTTCAAAGTGCGGAAATATAAAATGGAGCAGTATCCCTTGGCCAAATAAGAATAAATCTGGTAGTGAGGGTTTTGGCCCCAAGTTCAATGTGGATCTTAGTAAAATAAAACTCCAATGGATGCATTCTTATTATTTTTGATTCATCGTTAATTGATTTGATTTGCCGCTACACCAACGCCGAAGGTGCCCACGATTCAAAATTCAAACCATTGGAATATGACGAGTTTCTCGCTTGGATTGGAGTGTTATATGGAGCTGGCAAGAATCACGATTCGAAGACTCATATACGAGAGTTGTGGTCTACAGACGAAGTCACGAGTCGTGTATTCTACTCAGCAATAATGTCAAGAGATAGGTTTGATGATTGATAAATTTTCTAGAAATCAAATTCATTTGATATGTTTTCTATGCATTTTAAGATATGAGCAAATATATAAATATATTCGGTTTGATGATTCGCTGAGTAGACGCCCAGCTCGTGGATCAAATACAAGCAAACAACCATCCAAAGATCAGAATAGCCATGATCGCTTACGACTAATTAGAGAAGTTTCTGACCGTATTCAAACAAATATTTTGACCATATATGAACCTTCGAAAGATGTTACTGTAGATGAGCGAATGATTCCGTTTCGCGGAAAATGTGCTTTTCGGGTATATATGAAAGGAAAACCTTGCCGTTATGGTATAAAGATGTGGTGCGCAGTTGACGTTCACAACTCAATGCTTGCTAATTTCGATATATACGCCGGTAAGCATTTAACTTTTATATACTTTATATATATATACCACTCGAATGATAGTTCACTAAAAATGTTTGAAAAATTCCATTAAAAATATTCATCAATTACAAAAATTGAGTACTTTACCTAATTCTAGGAAAAATTGAAACAAACCGGAGAAAACCAAGCTATGCGTGTTGTTTTACAACTTTGTGAACTGTTTTGCAGCACACATCGAAGAATAACTTTCGATAACTTCTTCACCAGCGTTCCGTTGGCATATGAACTCTTGGAGAAAGACATGGTGTCAATTGGAACACTCAGATCAAATAAAAGGAAATTCCCGTAGAGTTTCTCGGTAACTCAAAACCCCCAGGAACGGTTAGATATGGATTTCATGATCCATTAATGTTAGTGTCATGGACAGCGAAAAGAACAAAACCGTTCTTCTATTATCGACCGATCCTGAAGCCATACCGGATGTGGAAACGATTGAGAAAAATCAGCTGAATGCTGAGTGTCCTCCCAGTTCTTCGAAAACTGACACAAGAACGGTGGTGGTGAGTAGAATGATTGAAGCAACATAGATAATCCATTTGTTTATTTTATTGATGTGAGATAAACAAATTACTCGATATACAACAGCAATTGAGCATATTTTGACAAACATAATTTTTTTTTATAGGAAAAGCCGAAAGTGGTGGAGCTATATAACTCTCTAAAGGCTGGTGTGGACACTCTAGATCGTGCGACAGGAAGCTACTCATGCAAAAGGCGCACGGACAGATATCCTCTCGCAATTTTTCTAAACTTTTTAGACATTTGCGGCCATAATTCTTTCCACACGTTTTTAGCAGCTCATCCAACATATCTTCCGAATGACCGCAGTAAAAAGCGCAAATACTTAGACTGGTTGTCAAAGGAATTAGCTCTGAAACACGTCAAATCGAGGAAAAATGAAACAGGTCTGCACCATGAGGTCAAAAGCAAAATCGAGCTATTCATTCGAAATTTCGAGGACATGTATGGAGAGTCGAATTCACCGACATCTATTTGTCTATCATGCACTTCAACGGATGATTTAAAGGTTTGTGAATCATGTGGTAAAACAGCATGCAGCTCACATTGCCGGAAAGTTCAGTGTTTTGCATGCCCAAACTGCTTTGAGTCCCAAAACGAGTTTCCGGAGTTGCAACATATTACCCGTAAGTCTAAAAGGTGTAGTTTCTGCCCTCGAAACAAAGATGTAAAAACGATGATAAGTTGTGTATCGTGCAACAGTGCGATTTGCGAAAGACATGTAAAACGAGAATCAAAATATTTTGACATATGCCGGACCTGTATGGTATAAGTTGTTGAAATGTTGAAATGATCAGAAATAAACTACTCATAAAAATCAAATACAAAACAAAAAACCCAAAATATCACCTAGTATCGATAATACCTTTATAGTATACAGCCAAGAATCCGGATCCGGAGATGACCACATTCTTTAGGAACACATTCACATACTTATCGAAAAGTGTTCACTTGCTCCGGAAAACAAGCATTATAAGGTCGAATACACTTGAAAAACATACTTTTGAACTTGTTTTGAAAAATCATGAAATTTGAGATGTCGCAAACTACATTTCAGAACCATACCCTCTAGACACATTCCTTTGAACTTGTTTTGCAAAATCATGAACTTTGAGATGTCGCAAGTCGGAATTCAGAGTCATTCGAAAAGTGGCCACTTTCTCCGGGGAACCGGTATCCCAGGATGTTCAAGAATGTAGCCAGGAGAACCAAATACCTTCAAAACACATTCCTTTGAACTTGTTTTGCAAAATCATAAACTTCAAGATGTCGCAAGACGGATTTCAGAACCATTCAAAACGTGGCCACTTTTCCCAGGGAACCAACATCACAGAATGTTCCGGAGTGTGGCCAAGTGGACCAAGTACCCTCAAAATACATGCCTTTGAACTTGTTTTGCAAAATCATGGAGTTTGAGACGTCGCAAGTCGGATTTCAGAGCCATTCAAAAAGTGGCCACTTTCTCCGGGGAACCAGTATTCCAGGATGTTCCGAAATGTGGCCAGATGGACCAAATACCCTTAACACATATTCCTTTGAACTCGTTTTGCAAAATCGTGAACTTTGAGATGTCGCAAGACGGATTTCAGGGCCATTTTAAAAGTGGCCACTTCCCCCAGGGAACCAGCAACCCAGTGTGTCTTGGAATGTGGCCGGATGGACCCAATGTCCGCAGAACACACTCCTATGAACTTTTCTTAGGAAATCATGAAGTTTGACACGTCGCAAGCCAGGTTTCAGAACTGACCAGAAGTGGCCACTTCCCCCAGGGAACCAGCAACTCAGGGTGTCTCGGAATGTGGCCGCATGGACCCAATGTCCTCAGAACACATTCCTATGAACTTTTCTTAGGAAATCATGAAGTTTGACACGTCGCAAGCCAGGTTTCAGAACTGATCAAAAGTGGCCACTCCCCAGGGAACCAGCAACCCAGGGTGTCTCGGAATGTGGCCGGATGGACAGAATGCCCTCAGAACACATTCCTATGAACGTTTCTTAGGAAATCATGAAGTTTGACACGTCGCAAGCCAGGTTTCAGAACTGATCAAAAGTGGCCACTTCCCCAGGGAACCAGCAACCCAGGGTGTGCCGGAATGTGGCCAGATGGACCAAACGTCACATGAACTTCACATTTCAATGAACTTCTTTAGCAAAATCATGAAGTTTGATATGTCGCAAGCCAGGTTTCAGAACTGTTAAAAAGTGGCCACTTCTCTCAGGGAACCAGCAACCCAGGGTGTGCCGGAATGTGGCCAGACGGACCAAACGCCCTCAGAACACATTACAATGAACTTCTTTTGCAAAATCACAAAGTTTGATACGCCGCAAGCCAGGTTTCAGAATTGTTCAAAATGTGGCCACTTCCCTAGGGAACCAGCTACCCAGGGTGTTCCGGAATGTGGCCAGATGGTCCGAATGTCCTTAGAACACATTCCTATGAACTTCTTTTGTAAAATCATGGAGTTTGATACGTCGCAAGCCAGGTTTCAGAACTGTTAAAAAGTGGCCACTTCCTCAGGGAACCAGCAACCCAGGGTATGCCGGAATGTGGCCAGATGGCCCAAATGCCCTCGGAACACATTCCTATGAATTTCGTTTGCAAAATCATAAAGTATGATACGTCAAAAGCCAGGTTTCGGAACTGATCAAAAGTGGCCACTTCCCCAGGGAACCAGCAACCCAGGGTGTCGCGGAATGTGGTCATATGGACCGAATGCCCTCAGAACACATTACAATGAACTTCTTTAGCAAAATCATGAAGTTTGATACGTCGCAACCCAGGTTTCAGAACTGATCAAAAGTAGCCACTTCCCCAGGGAACCAGCAACCCAGGGTGTGCCGGAATGAGGTCAGATGGACCGAATGTCCTCAGAACACATTCCTATAAACTTCTTTTGAAAAACCATGAAGTTTGACACGTCGCAAGTCATGTTTCCGGCTTGATCAGGAAGTGGCCATTTTTCCGGGATGGGAGGTTACCCCAGTACTCCCATCAATATCTCCGGAACCATGGCCATTTTCCAAACGATGACCAATGTTCCAAAAACTATAGGAATTTTGTGATCGATTGCAGAAAACAGAACCAAATTGCGATGCAAGACTGCTGAGAACCATCATTTTGAAAAAATAGTTTTCCATGAAATAGGGGGTCAGGTACGTAAGTGTTAAAAAATTGGTTCATTCATTGTTATGCATATATGTAGGTACAAGTAATTTCAAATTCGCGTTTCGGTTGTATCGAACACATCGAGGGGGTATGAATAAATAACCGGCGTTACTTATCTTAATCGAATGGAAACTGTTCCTTTGCACATGATGCAATTATTGTTTTACCGTTGAACTTATATTAGTCACCGTTCACTTGAGAACACTTAATCTTTTTTCAAGACCCCCTAGATATTCAATACAACCGCACGACTTGAAAACTTTGCAATATGTGAGAACATGATTCTCTTGACAGAAGCTCTTTCTTCCGATTAGGGTATAACTAAAATGAGCATCATGTCTTTCATAGAATGCCTTATGATTTCCTTCAAATCAGCTTTGAATAAAATACTGAAGGGTGTCTTATGAAATTCACTACATGTAACGAATAAACAACATAGTCCCATAATGAAATTTAAAGAGCTCAAGATGAAAAGCATAAAAGACTTATGTTTCGACAATTTTCAACAATCTTGTAGATTCATAATTTTTGCCTCATGTATTTCGTATGTTCATTTGCCTGAGTGTGGAATCCGCATAACTAGAACTAGTACTTTTTCAGGTCTAATAGCATGACGTCGATGTCGTATGTCAGAGGAGAATGCATTGCAATTTTAATCAAATGCGTCAATAATAAGGCAAAAATGATAAAATTTATCATATCGGACTATTCTGCCGTAATATGGCAAAGTGACGTATACGCCATTTTCCAAAAATGGTGCTAACGAGTAGTACTCGTCGTACTCTTTAACAGAAAAATAGAAATCATGTATGTAGTAAAATGGCGTATACGACGCTTTTTCAGATTACGGCAGTATTGTCGGGCTGGGAAAAATGGTTTTATTTAAAGTTACCCAGATTTTTTCACATGTTCGAGCACCCAGATTTTTTTATTCTTTATAAACAAGATTTTCAGCCCAAGACTGGCTCATGACGTAGTACAAATTTTTGGAGTAAAGGTACTCTTTTCCCAAATTAGAGTAACCACGGTTTTGCTGAATCTGGGTCACATTGACCCAATTCTTGGTAGATCCAGGTTAGCGTGCAGGTATTCATTAACCAATGTCTACCTTTCTATGTAATTCGGACCAAGTTGCAACGATTAAGGTAAACATTTGACGCCCTTCAATTTTCAATTTTCAAACTGAAGTTAAATAAATAATATTTAAAAACAATCCTTTTATGTTGTAAGCATAAAAAGTCAAATGCGATGTTTTCCGGGAGATATAAAGTAAATAAAAAAACGACAGTGACAACAAAAATCAAGAAATCAAGTTTTTAATTAACGATCGGGATCCAACTGTTCGTGCCTATCAAGATGAAAGTACGCGTAGACGTCGGCGGATTTGCAATGATAGCATATTAAAACATAATATATGGCCCACCTGCGCTGCTTCCGGAATTTGGTAACAATATGATTATGTGTGCCCATACAGGTATGTAAAAACATCAATAAATTTCCAAAAAATAGTGTAATTTCTCCTGAGCACTGCTGCCATATGCATATCTATGCAGAATTTTTCAGAGCGCTGTCTTCCGTGCTAGAGGCTTTGAATACTTCATCCGCGAGACTCAATTCGTGGTTCAGTTTAGGATTTTCCTTTCCACTAGATATAATGCGTGGCGGAATTGATCATTCAATCGTATTTGTGGAACCTCAAAGGCGGAAAAATAACAGTTGTTACTGATTAAAAAATATTTTTAGCCCTTGATGGAATGTCTTCACTTGTCTTACAACGAATTAATACTTAAATTGTAGCTTTACAGGTACGTAGGGTATCTGTTCCCATATTAATAACAGTCCGTATATTAATCCCAAACGTCAATAAACCAAATTAGAAATCAATTTGTTTACAATTTCTCACATCGTATGTACACAATAATAGATAGAACACATTCTTGAATGCTTGGAATATTATTCAAAATTTTGTTTATGTAATGTTTCAATTCACAATTATCAAATTATTAAAAGATAAAATTATAAAGCACTTTTATTTTCATTTTCCTACCTCTGAACTGATGGTTTGATGCACTGCTCGATTGCTACTAGCAGATTCATCTGTTTTCATGTCGTTGTTTTCCACTCAATTTCAAGCTAAAACAATTCTATCCCTTCAAAATTCACTTCACTACACATAAAGCACATCACATTTTCACTATGAATATAATAATATTTTAAAAACCAACGCGATTTCCTATAGTTTGATATAGGTTTATTTCGAACAACGTCTAAATTATCCTTGTCCGTATTCCAAACTGTTTACATGCCTTGCAGTACTCTCAAGGGTTGCCGACCTAATTTTTTTATTTCAAAGCGCTTGAATGAACTTTCACTGTGAAATTCAACTCTTATGTTGGTAAAATAAATTATGTCGAAAATATAAGTTATGACAAACATAAAATTTAACTGATAAGATGGAAAACTGCAACAAAAACAGCAATTTTGTAATTATATTTCAACTCAAATACAAAACTTTGTAGAATTTGGCATCACTGCAATCATATCGTTACGTATACACACAAGTAATAGTGTGCGTATTTTATGTTGGAAACAGTGTTATTGATATAGGTACAGGCATAGGATTAACTGTTTTTGAATGTTATTGAAATAGGTGCATGGCGGGGATGATGTTTTTTAAGCTAAATACTTCTATAATGTGATGAAAATTTCATTCTTGAAGTTACCAAATTGTTTTCAATTAAAAATTGCATGAGCCGAGCATAATTATTCTCATGTTTCTTGATTATTGGATGAGAAATCAATGCATTTCATATGCGCATTGTCTTATTGTTATTGATATAGGAACAGATACCCTATTTCGTATTTCACGTAACAACAGTAAGATCGTCTTCAGTGTCTGAGTATTTATTGAATTACATGTTAATGTCCACACTTTACCCACCATCTTCTATAGTTCACCCTATTAACATTTAAAAAAAATGTTTTGAACTTAAACATGCATTAGGTATCTTTTTTATATATTTCATTAGATTATGCACGAATGATGATACTTCCAAAATTGTATTTTAAATGTTGTTTTTGTGATCACTTATCATAAACGTGACTGAAATATTCTGCTGTGTGGGCGAGTAAATTGGAAAGTGAAACAATCAGTTCAGTGCAGATTTGATCGTGTTTTGTATTGAACGTAGAATGATCGGAGATCGCGTCCAAACGTGTTTTCTTCAGTAGGCAGAACGATCGGCCGGTCATCAAAATTTTGTTGTGCTTTGTGCGGTAAGCAGAACGATCGGCCGGTAACCGAAATGTTGTTCTGATTCGTGCGTGTGAGTGAATTAATTACAAAATTAAAGTTTGAATTGCGTCCAGACATGTTTTCTTCAGTAAGCAGAACGATCGGCTGGTCATCAAAGTTTTGTTCTGCTTTGTGCGGTAAGCAGAACGATCAGCCGATCACCGAAATTGTGTTCTGCTTTGTGCGGCCTTTAATAAAAAAATAGCTTTGTTGTCATCGATCAAACTACACGCTATACACGGCATACCGTTTACCAAAACGAACCCTGCCACACTCCCTACCCCAAATATCCAACATCCCAGTGATTTCTCGTGGAAGTGCAGATGACTCGTCGGCTTCTATCAAAGCGAGTATCACGTCAACAATTTCCTCCCCTTTCCCTAATTGACCTGCATTCGGACACGGCCGGCGCTGGTATTGCTTATTTTTGGGTCACCAGTTCTTACACATTGAAGATGATGTTAGTCCCAAACTTCATCTGTTGGTTCTCTGTGTAATTACAGCTGACCTGGCAATAACGGAGTAGCAACCGTGGGCGGTCAATCATGCTCATGCTCATGCTCATGCTCATGCTCATGCTCATGCTCAATTCGGACCAAGTTGCAACGATTAACTCGGTCCCATTGTTTGCCATTCAAAAAATTGGCCGATCAGACATTGCATTGCGCAATTATTGAAAAATCATTATTTTCACTTAAAAATCAGAATCGGATTTTTTCCAATCAGCGGCACATAAATGAGTGAAAATAAATTAAAATTGATTTTCAATTTTGTTACACTACTTTATAATCTTTACTAATAAGTATAATTAGTTACGTACGAGACACTAAAGACTGTTTTACTGTCCAGGCCGAAATGTGTATCTGTAAATATTGCAAAGCGATGGAACTAATAGGAATAGTACTAACAGGACAGGATAGTGAGAACAAATATCAAACCTTACCGTATTGGTAAACTGGCCAAAACGAAGTGTCACTATGTCATGTTTCGTTAATTATCAGGACACGATTATTGAATTACCTCCCAATTTTAAGCCAGCACGGCGGGCCTGGCCGTTATAATGTTTGTGTCATATTTATGATCTGCTGCAAATCTTAAGCCTGACAAGAAAATGCTCGGGAGTACAACCGACATTTCCAGGGGCAGAATAGTTTTTCCGCGAAACATTTTTTTAAATATTATTTGATTGTTTTCGGTTCCGCAATAATCGCTTTGGGTAACCGTATCTTAACTAAATCCTCCAAAAATTGAAACGGCGGACGGTGCCAGGGTCTGGAGCTGGCAAATAAACGTAACCAAAAGAAGGTTGGGTGGAGGAACGCACTTGTAAGAAGAAGATTCTCGCTGATTGCTTCGCTTGATCCTAGATGATAAGTAATGCTTATTAAATATATTTCCATCCCAGTTAAAATCAATGAGTTACATGTTCTGAACAACTCCGTCATTTTGCGGTAAATTCTTTTGTCGATTTTGAGTACTATTTGAAACATAACATATTAATGGTATGTACCGTGGACCTAAATTTCGTATGTCACATATGTCACGTTCACTAAGAATATTTCTAGACCAATATTTGAAAAAGGCGTAACAGTCGAAATGTATGCCTTCCGATTCTTTTTCCACATAAATATATAGCTTTATATGTATACAAAGAATCAGACGGAATAAATTTTGGCTGTTACGCCCATTTCAAATGTTGGTCTAGATTTATTCTTTCTATATCCTTTTCTATAATCATGTATCAAGCATCGGGATATGTTTCTTTTACACGGGATTCTGGTTAAGTAATTGAAACCTGTAGTCGTAGAACATTATCCCACAAACTGAATAATATATTATTGAATCGCGCGAGTGCGACAGTTAAGGCTCCGAATATTCCATAGTTGTGGCAACAGAATAAAATTTGGCTGTTACGCCCTTTTCAAATGTTGGCCTAGATATATGGTGTGCTTCAAACATAAATAATGACACGAAAAGTGATGGATGAAGTCGAGTCTATCACTATCCAGAATTCTTTCACAAACTGGCTGTTTATGTATAGACTAGACTAGACTAGGGAGTACAAGCGACATTTCCAGGATGCTTTTCAGTACTGGCGGTGCATGTGCTAAGACAAGACAAGACTATTTTGATACTATTAAATGACGGAACACCTTCATCCGTCAAAATGCTTCTGAATTGAGCAATTTGTTACAGGTTAACGACTCATATAAGTATACTAAAATGGCCAAAGCAATGAGAGCAACTTCATTAGTAAAGTTGTAAAATTATATTTATTTTACTTCGAATACGTCTTCGACATATGTACAAATAAGTGACTAATGATGTATTGCAATAAATTAAATTGTGGAAACAATGTTGCTTCGCTGTGGACAACCGATCTGACTCGCACATACTCGCTACAAACTACAGAATGACTTATGCAAACTGAACTCAAGCAAAATAGCCTACCTGAAAATACACAACAAACAGGATTTCCATCCTTTCGGAACAACAACGTATGTGACCTCGAACATGGCACTACAACCGTTTACACGAAATGCATCGCAAAGTACCACAGACAGCAAACACCAAAAACATGATTGTAATATAAAATGGAAAACAAATTGGCTAAAGGTGGTATGGTCATGATGGCCATGTGCTGGGCAAAGGGCCGGTCGCTGTCGGGAGAATGATATACGGAGTGAGGTGATGCCGATAATGATAATATAACCACCACTGGTATCATCACCGTACACCGGTACCACACTTTGGCTTTCTAAAGGCCGGTACATGTGTACGAGAGAGCAACTGCACTGCAATCATTGCGGAAATTATTTTAATTAGCATTTTAACAACCATGCCGGTGGCTTGAGCGATGATAGTGGTGTTGTTTCTGTGGCCAAACTGTGGCCTCGGTACCACACCGTAACAATTTGCCATGTCGTTCATTCGTCCCTGTTTAGCAGGTCAGAGTGCAGTTGGTGAGAATAATTTCTGCAGTATTTAAAAGTACAATTTTGCGGGTGCAAGACAAATAGATGTGTATAAGAATCATAAGAATATAACATTAAAATTATGTTGTATAGAGTTCAACAAAGATTATACTATTCCACGCATAGGAAAGAACAATGCAAACAATAATAATTGATATGGCGTCAGTCAGGGGAACCGAAGTGGTAAAACGCCGGCCTTGGTGACCTACACCAGCCAGATTAGGGAACATCCATAAATTACGTAACGCTTAGAGGGGGAGGGTGGGTTGCTTGAAGAATGACAATCCATAAAAAATATTCAGATGTTTAAACCAAAACAGACATAGGGGGAGGAGGCGTTGATACTTTTCATTAATGGACGATTTTAGGGCTACGTAAATAATGGATCCTGGCACATTTCCTGGCACCCCACAATGTCTCGGGATCCACGTGAAGATTGTCGATTGTTGTACATTGAAGAGAATGGTCTGAATACATTATTGTCTTGGCTGATCGCCAACAAAACCACTAATCGGCCATCTTGGAAACCACGTGTTTTTTTTCAGAAATTTTTCAAGAGCACAAACTGAGAGAACCAAAGCACGCATATGAGTGAAAAAAAGGGTAGATCAAGATGAATACACCACTAGGTATCCCAATCTGCCAAATTCACGATTCAGCCGTCTTGGATTTTAGTATGGGAGAGCCAGCCGATTTGTTTTCGTTTTGCACTGAAAATGAATTTTTCACCCCCGCCTTCTTCTCTTCCACAAACTTGGCTGATTGGAGCACCTAGTACACCCAATATTTTTTTTTACACGGTTGGTATTCTTTAATTTCCTGGTTAACCTGATTTTTCACAGCTTTTTAAATACACCTGAATTTTCTTTGATTTGTGAATTTTTTCATGGGGTTAACTCATAGTTCCATCAACGCTAAAGGTCGTAATCAACTAAAACCCACCCGTGTAAAAAAAGAAACGGGTGTACTGTAATCATCTTGGGGTAGATCGTATGCTCACTTATGCTGAACGATCGTCTCAAATTTCAGCAATATATGAAAATTTTTACGTCTGATTTCGGAAATGGTTGTAGAAAAAAAATGTGGTAAATTTGGAATTTCCCACGGGACTAATTGTATAATCATTTTATCAATGAACCTATGCAATAGTGAGATTGGAACTTGCAAGGGCCTGAATTGTGTTCATTCCTTATTTTTTATTCAATTTGAGGTTGTACAATCTTTTTTGGGTTAGGTTGTTCCAAAGTACGTACATTTAAGTTATATTATTTATCTTAATTATATTATTATTATATTATATTATAATATAATTATATTGCTAATCTTATATAACAGAGAACAGACGTCCATCTTAGATCGTGCAGTTGTGTAAAACTTTGAACTGGTCATTTTGAAGCATGTTGTTATGCTTATGTAGCGCGGCGCTAGGTGTTGATAATCTTGGTGAAAATTTGCTGTATTTTCCTAGCGCTGGGCTAGTGTTCATTTCGATTTACCACTAGATGTAGTAGCATCGTTTTGTTTAAGTAGTGTTAAACGTAGTGTAAAACGTAGTTTGCATGTCGGGCAGTCGGCGAAGGTGGCGCTGAGGAACTTTACATACGTTTTCAAAAGAATTTTGTATTAGCCTCAATGTTTTTTTTGTGCTTATATTTTCCAGATAAAAATATTTTGCTATGATATAATTGTTTTCATGAACATGAAAAATGGACCCGAATTGAATTCGCCAATAAATCAAACCAAAATTGATTTGAATGCCACAACCTTTTCAAAATCAATCGTCTGCATGTAGTTTAGTACTTCAAATTTCCCTCCATTCGAGCCAAAATGTAAGGATGCCGAATAAAAAACCTCAGCTCGAAGTTTGATCAGAGTAGAATAACATATTTACTGAGAATAAAAACCCTTACCCTGTCTATCAATCCATGATACTGTCCTGTCAAATACCACAAGTTTAACTGACGCACCCCTTGTAATCCTCTTAGGTTACACATAAGTATGGCAATGAAGGAATAGCAGCTCAAATCAAGCTGATATTTTCGTGAAAGACAGGCGGCAATAAATTTATTTTTTAACGAAATTTATCATGCAAACAACCAGTATGAAAATTCCACACCATTTCATCGAGTCAGATCCATGATAGGTCCTGACAACCAATATATCTGATCCAATTAATTTTATCTTTCTTTTGCCACCTCGCGGCTAGCAATTGTGTGCCGAGCCTTCAATTTTGCATTGCAGACAAGTGCAGCGAGTGCAGTGGAATGCAATTTCCGAACGATCTCCACTCGTCCTGGCAAATAATGACAGGTTGACCAAAATGATGGAACAATGAAATATGAACAACCAGCGTCACCACTATTGCCGGCTATTCGTATCGCAGGACAGCCTGAATATTTTTGAAAATTGATCCTGTCACATGATAACAGAGACCCCGATCGGTGCAATAAATATCCCACATTCACCCGGTTCAACGTGTATGGGCTGCAGCGTTGCATTGTAGGGAAATGAGGTGCAATTTATTTTAAAGTCATGCTCTACAACCACTTTTCATATATGAGCGACAAATATGGTCAGTACCGACGTGGTGCAATGCTGGCTACTATAAAGTTGATCGTCATGGGTCTCCACACGCACATTTATTTTAATTAACTCACTTAAATGTATTATTAAATAAAATGTAAAACGATAATAATTTGCATATATGCTCTCCGTAAGGTTATATGGAAATTTAACCACTGGCTTCATTCTCGCTGGATACTAACCGATAACATCGGTAGAAAATTAGTGCTTCTTGTTTCTGCAGAGCAATGTATGCAAAATGGAGATGCAAAAATTATCACTTTCGTCATCGTTCATAATTACACTACTCCTACCGTATCAGTTGAAATCATGTATCTGAATATTGTTTATTGTGAAAAGAAAAAAATAGGAAAGGTGCAATAGTTAAATGACGTACAACCCTTTAGGTAGAAGGATGAAATAAAGTGCAACGCAGAGACGGGATAGACAAAACAGATGATTAAAGAAAAACTAAATTTATGAATTTCTTCGTCTAGAACCTCAATAAGGAGTCGTCTATATACCACGTGGATAGGTTTAGGTCAGTCTAAGATACCACCCTTCCCCAGCGCGGACGTTTCCACCCCACTATCCCGAAAACCATCACCCCGAATAGGACACTACCCCGAAATCCATTACCCCGAAAACATTAAGAATCTGTAGTATTCTATTATTATGTTTAATAACACTAACAGATATCGACGAATCGCAGTTGTTTTTTAACCAACCAGTTTAACCAACAGTTTTGATTTTCTTCTAATTAACTTTAATTGTCATTCCTGTCATTATGACCTAGAAAACTACTATTCTACAAAATGGAGTAAGAGATCCTTTTTTTTTAATAGGACGCGTTTTCCTGGTATAAGGCGAACGGAGGAGATGATGCTTTCTTTAAATGGACGCATTTGCGTTTGCCCGGTATAAGGCAGACAGGGGAGATAATGCCTTATTTGAATGGAGGCGTTTTCCCGGTATAAGGCAGACAGAGGAGATGATGCCTTCTTTAAATGGACGCGTTTGCCCGGTATAAGGCACACAGAATAAATAATGCCTTTTTTTAAATAAACGCGTTTGCCCGGTATAAGGCAGACAGAGCAGATGGTGCCTTCTTTGAAGGACGTGTTTGCCCGGTATAAGACAGACAGAGGAGATGGTGCTTTCTTTAAATGGAGGCGTTTGCCCGGTATAAGGCAGACAGAGGAAATAATGCCTTCTTGAAATGAACGCATTTGCCCGGTATAAATAATACCTTTTTAAAAGAAACGCATCTGCCCGTCAGAAGGCGAACCAAAATGATGCCTTTTTTAAGTCAACGCAAATTCCCGAAGACAAACAAGATCTCCCTCTCTTTCTCATTCTCATACACACACCCTTCATTCAGACATTTCATATGAAGTACGACAGACAAAGGGATGGGCAGACTAAGATCAGAGTCTTACATCAGCAACTTTCACAAATTGGTGGACGAGGGACATGTATTCGAAATCAAGGCCCGTCAAGACTTCTCCAATAGGTTTTGATTGTTTTCCTCGGACCCGGAGATGTTCAGTTAATGCAGATCTGAGGCCGTGATTCACCTCGCACGCCCACACGACATGATCAATGTCCTGATAATCATCACCGCAAACACAGAGGTTGCTTTCCGAGTGCCCTGCTCTGAAAAGATGTGCGTTTAAAGTGTAGTGATTGGACATTAGACGACGCATGGTTCGAATGAAGTCTCGTCCTATATTCATTTTTTTTAACCATGGACGCTTCGACACCTGCGGGCGAATTGAACACAGCCATCTAACCAACTCCCCATTTTGGTCATTTATGCTGCCAGCTGATCAAGGTTTCCTGGCGAACTAATGAGAAAAATTCATCGAAGGTGATTTTCCGATCGTAAATATCACTTTCCACAGCGCCCACCTTAGCCAAAGAGTCCGCTTTTTCATTTCCCGGAATCGAGCAATGAGAAGGGACCCTAGCCATGATGATTGTGAATGACCTTTTTGATAAAGCACTCAAAGCTTTCCGTGTCCCGATTAGAAGATTCGCTGAGTGCTTTACATATTTCATTGACCGAACAGCCTCCAGGGTACTTAGACTGTCAGTGAAGATAAAGAAGTGGTCAGGAGGTAGAGATGCAATATGCTCAAGTGAATAGTGCACAGCTGCTAGCTCAGCGGTATACACGGAACTAGGCCCTTTAGCTTGAAGTAGGCGCTATGAAAAACGTTAAAAACAACGAAACCAGTAGAGTCATCCATTTTCGAACCCGTCAGTGGAAAAAAAATTTAAAAAAAAACTTTTAAAAAAAATCTCTCCTCGCTGGCATGCCCGTATTTGCTTGCAAATAATGGAGGTATGACCTCCGCACGAAGGAAGTCTGGTATTCCATGAACCTCCTGCTTCATGGACAGATCAAAAGTCACAGAGGAACCGTAAGAGTCTAAGAAATTAGCACGATTGGTGTCAACCGAAGATGGGCTTACCTCCAGCGCCATATCTTCTTCTTCTTCTTCTTCTTGGCATTACATCCCCACACTGGGACAGAACCGCCTCGCAGCTTAATGTTCATTGAGCACTTCCACAGTTATTAACTGCGAGGTTTCTAAGCAAAGTTTGCATTCGTATATCATGAGGCTAACACGATGATACTTTTATGCCCAGGGAAGTCAAGACAATTTCCAAACCGAAAATTGCCTAGACAGGCACCGGGAACCGAACTCCAGCGCCATATACCAGTGGTAAATACTCATGAATCAAGATTGAGGGTTTTGTTCGAGAAGCTTCTCGAAGTTGTCAATGACCAATTGATTGAGAACCTCACAACGGATGAGGAACCGGAGCGATAATTCCGCGAAATGATCTATCAGAGGCAGTACTCCCGCAAGCACTTCCAGACTAATCGTATGAGTCGAATTCATACAACCCAACACGATACGGAGACAGCGGTACTGAATGCGTCGAAGCTTCAGCATGTGTGTTTTAGCCGCGGACTGGAAGCAAAAACTACCGTACGTACTCGAGAACCGACAGAATGGTTGTACGATACAACGTGATAAGATCTTCGAGATGCGCTCCCCACCAAGCTCCCGTTATCGTTCGCATGAAGTTGATTCTTTTCTGGCATTTTTGTGTCAGATACACAATGTGCTTCCCAAAGGTGCATTTCGAGTTGAACCAGACCCCAAGGTATTTAGAAGACACGCTATGAGTTGGAGCGAGAACTTCGCCGGCTTATGTTTTTTTTAAAAGACAACCATCTCAGTTTTCTCCGGAGAGAATACGATACCCAGCTTTAAAGCCCAAGTAGACAAATTGTCCAGAGTATCTTGCAAGGGTCCTTGCAGATCCACTCCGGTTGGTAAGAAACGGATACAACACAATCATCTGCAAGCTGTCTTAACGAGCAATTTGGCATGAGACATTCATCAATTTCTCTTACGTAAAAAGTTCAAAGAAGGGGGCTTGAACATGAGCCCTTAGGGAGACCCATGTAGCTAATCCCAAGTAACACCGAAAACATCATTATTAACGAAGTTCTAATAATGATGTTGAATAAAGGTAGGGAAAATGAAATACGAAACATGTTATGTTCAAGGAAAGCTATGATAAGGTTTTTGCAAAACATACAGCAGTTTGATCAGAGAAGAAGTTTCATACCACATTCTCACAACTTGCTGATAACATGTCGATTTTTGACATTTGTTTGGTTTTTTGAGATGTTTCGTTTTACATTCTCACAACATAAAACATGTCTACAGGAAGATTTTACGAACAATGTCATAACATGTTCATTTTTGACATTTGTTTCGTCAGAATATATACCACAATAATAGAAGTTTAACGTAGTTTCAACATCTTTTAAGATCAATGTTATGAACGTTCTTCATCGACCCTGTTGTTTATCGACAACTCGCCATAATGTTTTTCTTTTGCAGATTCGAGAATTTGTTAACATATCAATTTCAAAATCATGCTTTGGCATAGTTATATTTTCCTTCAATCAATGGCGCATGAATTTAGGAGAAGTAAAATGAAAAGTTAGCCAATGAAACATGAGCCGCATATAATGTTTCGTCCGAGACTTCGAAACAAATTTGATTTATTTATTCAGTTTGTATATGTTTATTAATATTATTGAAATGGTGTTCATCATTTCATGCATGCTTGTTTTCATTCATTTTTTGTATAAAATTTATTTCTTTGAACGTGTTGGTCAGCATTTTTGTTTTGGTATTCAATTTAACAGAACCATGTTGAAAGTCGGTTACTGAAAACATCCTTAGTACTAAAGTTTAGTCTTGTGAATGTGCAATCGAAAACAAGGTTGCAACTGAAAGATGTTGAAAATATCGATAATTTTTGCGCTGTTTGGGTCGTGTGAAAGTAATCAAAGCAGTTTTTCATACCAAAACGTAACATACTATATGTTTGAAAGATGTATTTTTTACACTCATACAACAAACCGTGTTACTTGGGATTCGTGAAGTAGCCGAGACACCATGAGAAAAACTCATAGGCTTCTGTGACAACAGATTGTACAAATAATTGTTTGAACTTGGTGAAAGTCAACATGCGTGGAGTTTCTCGGATAAGACATCGACGCAAACTAAATCAAAAGCTCCCTTAATGTCCAAAAACACTGAGCCCATTTGCTCTTTTTTAGCGAAATTTAGTTGAATTTCTGCAGAAAGTAACGCAAGTTTGTTCTTTCCCTTGCCCCTGCGGAAACCAAATTGTGTTTCTGACAACAAATTATTCGATTCAACCCATTTGTCTAGCCGGAAAAGAATCATCTTCTCCAATAGCTTCCGAAGACAGGATAGCATCACGATTGGAAGGTACAAATTATAATCCGACGCGGGTTTTCCGGGCTTCTGGATGGCTATAACCTTCACTTGCCTCCAATCATCCGGAACAATGTTGCACTCCAGTAACTGATTGAACAAGCTCAATAAGCGCCTCTTCGCGACGTCTGGGAGGTTTTTGAGCAAGTTGAACCTGATTCTATCCATCCCTGGAGCGGAATTGTCACGTGACTTTTACTTCACCGGTACCGAATCTGGACACACTTTCTTTGCGAAGTCGAGTATCCACCGCGACGAGCTTTCACGATCTTCTTTTACGGACGACGCGTTGCGTATTCTTCTCCCGACGGTCCACAGAGTTTTCATTGAGGTCTCGCGCGATAAACCTTCAACAAAAGTGCGCCAATGTTCACGTTTCTTCACTTTGACCAGCTTCTTGAACTGGATCTCGAGCGCGATGTACCGTTTGTGAAGTACGATCGAACCGTGTTTCCGAAATTCTTTAAACGCGGCGGATTTTTCGCGATAAAGATGTGTACACTCGACATCCCACCAGGGACTGTGTGGTTTCTTACGAATCGAAGCTCTTGGCACCGACCGGCGTTGGGCCTGAAGAGCGCTGTTAAGGATCAACTGGGATAGAAACTTGTACTCTTGTCGCGGGGAAAGCGCATCTATCGACTGTACGCCATCAATGATGGCCTCTGCATATTTTTCCCAATCGATGTGCTTCGTGAGGTCATATGAATGGTCGATAGACACATATTGATTACGTCCATTGGAAATCGAGACTTCGATCGGCAAATGATCACTACCATGGGGATCTTGAACCACCTTCCAAGTACAGTCCAACGATAATGAGCTCGAACAAATGGAAAGATTTAGACAACTATCTCTTGCTGGAGGAGCCACTCGTGTAACTTCACCTGTATTCTAAATTGACATATTAAAGTCGTCACAGAGGTCGTATATCGTTGTTGAACGGTTGTCGTCGTACAGTTCCCCCAGCCTGTTCCGTGGGAGTTAAAATCTCCCAAGAGCAACCGTGGCTCGGGCATATCCGAGCAGATGTGCGGTGTGTTCGAGATATCGCGGTGTTCGGAGGAAGACATTTCGAGGCGATACTGAGGTATTTTCCTCGAATAGTCACCTGGCATGCGACTGTTTCTGTGCCAGACATCGGCGCAAGATCGACTCTATAGAATGAGTGCTGTTTTTTGATCCCTGAAGCACCCCTGAAGCCCGATCGCGGCGGATTATGTTGAAATCAGGAAAATGAAAGTTCACATCAAGTGTTAGCCATGTTTTACATAAAACAAAAACATCGCATTGTAATTTGTTAACTAAAAATTTAAGTACATTCAAAGTTAATTGCCTATATGCCGGGTATTAAGCCACCTGGAGTGGAAATTAATTACTATGTCTGAAACTTGATTATGCATATGTACAACATGTGATAGATTTAGTTCGGAAAAGGTATTGGAGGGTAACCGCCCCTTCGGTGGGGTTTGATCCACTGGGGTCGTGGGATCAAACCCCACCGAAGGGGCGGTTACCCTCCAATACCTTTTCCGAACTAAATCTATCACATGTTGTACATATGCATAATCAAGTTTCAGACATAGTAATTAAAAATTTAAAAATATCTAATTTTGGAAGAATACTTCGACAGTTCCAATGACGAATCGAAATCATATTAGCCTTATCGCCGAAGTTAGCCATCGAAGGATACAAATGACTCAAAGAGGGGCATTTTTGAAGCCAACTGCTTCAGGAGAGGAGTCAGAATAGGAAGAACAGTTTTGACCATGTTCTTCACGGGGTCGAAAGCATCAAAGAAGTTGAGGATGAGCTCTACGATGCCAGAAAGTGTGAACATTGGAGCGCTCGGGGGTTCTTCTGCTCTGCTCTCGATGCTCTCTTTCCGGCTGAGAAATCGCAAAAATAGGTGATGTGAAACCACAAAAGTTGAACGTTTTTGAGTATCTCCACCCGCTTTGAATTTGACCATGTTGGATTGGAGCTCAATTTGCGGCTGATTTCTTGGCTTTTTCGAAGGTCGCTGGCTCTGTTTTACTCTTTTCCTCGTTGAGCCATTGAAAATTAAAGGAGCCCCATTCCCAACTTCGGAATCAGAACTACCTGGATCGTCCAAAGGAAGAGACGAGTAGATGGTGTCATAAACGACTGGAGAAGCGGCCTTTCTCAACATTTCGGAGTAACTTCGCCGAGAACGCTGCTGAAGAGACCGCTGCTGGTGGATTCGTTGCTGTATGTACGTTGGGCAAGCTTCAAGAGCATGTGGAGGGCTTTCGTTACAATAGACACATTTCGGTGCGTCTTGCATGCGCCTTCCACATGCTTCTCTCCGCATGATGCACAGCGAGGTTTATTGCAGCAGTACTGAGCGATGTGGCCCAGCTGCTTGCAATTATCACAATTCATCACCTTCGGTACATACAGCCGAACATGTAGAAGAAGTTTACCAATCGGTACGCGGACCCGGAGAATGTGACGCAGAAAGAACTAGACGGGGAATAAATCCGCGTCTCTCCCTCCTGCGACACCGAATACATTTGTTTGCAATCCAGTATCGCAACAGGAGGCAAAGAAACGTTCTTGAAACGACCGAAACCTTGTTTCAAATCGTCGCATGTCATACTCCCCTCCGTCACCACCCCCGCGATCTCACACACTGCTGACGGTAAATAAACCTAATATTCGAGAGTGAAATGCTCACAGGTGGCAATCTCATTGGCCTGTTTGCGATCACTGAACGTGACGCGAAGCATACTGGACCCAACCATGTCAATGGTCGTAACAGACGAAAATCGCTTTTTTAGATCTTTGCTCATTTGGCTGATATTCAAGCGTTTGCCTTTGGGTCGAAAGAAAACAAGGTACGGCCCACTAGAGTCGGGAGGGTAGGCCTTGTGGCGGGGGTTTGTAGGAAAAAAAAACTGCGTTGCTAGTGTCCATTTTGTTTTTACTCGGTACGCCAGATTGCAACGAAACATCCAACAGGAGATTCCAAGCTCCCCCGCCATCTTCGTCTTCGTGCATTACGGACACGAAATGCGCCGCTGCAGCGAGGCACAATCAATTCTGAAACTAGAAACTTATCTCGGGGACAAAAAAGCAAAATAATGATTGGTAACACAAGGAAGGATGAGTAAAAAAGAATAAAAAAACACACACAAACGCAATATGTTTATCTAATCAAATAAGATGGAGAAAAACAGGGAAACAACGAAGCTAAAATGGATACTTGCGTTCACACCGGCTAACGGTCCTGTCAGCACACACTTGACGGATGATCACTCGCCGATGGCGCGATCGTTGTTTTTGGTGTTCGCGCTGCACTCAACCCTTAAGGCTCCCCCAGACCTAAGCGATTTCATCGCCGCGACGGCGACAACTAGTCGCCGCGATTCTATCGTTGGGTCGCTGCAGGCAATGTTTGATTTATGCTTCCATACCAACGGCGACAGAATCGCTGTCGCCAAGAGATAGAATCGCGTCTCGACTGTCGCGTCGTACTTATCCTCTCGCAAGGCTTTCGTCAAAGTACATGGCGCCAAGTCTGATGAATATGGCATTACCTCTGGAGTACCGCAGGGCAGAATTCTAGGTCCGCTCATCTTTATTCTTTTCGTCAATGATCTATGTAGCAACCTGAGCTCCGGAAAACAGCTTTATGCGGACGATTTGAAAATATACCGTGTCATAAAATCGCTCGTGGACTGTTGTGCTTTACATACTGATATTGTGAATATTGCAAACTGGTGCAAGATCAATGGTATGCAGATGAACCCGACTAAATGCAAAGCCATAACATTCACTCGTTGCCGATCTTCTATAACCTATGACTGTTGTCTGAATCACACAGCGCTTCAGAGGGTTACATCGATCAAAGACTTTGGAATCGTTCTCGACAGTCAGCTTCGTTTTACGGAACATTTATCAGTTACAATTGCTAAGGCCAATGCTATGCTTGGATTCTTACGGCGGAATACAGCACAGTTCGATGATGTCCATGCTCTCAAATCATTATATTGTGCATTAATTCGGAGCATACTAGAATATGGAGTGCAAATCTGGGCTCCGTATCATTCCGTTCACATTGAACGCATCGAGAGAATACAAAAACGCTTCATCAACTACGCCTTGCGCCGCTTACCATGGAACGATCCATCAAACCTGCCTCCATACCGAAATCGTTGTGCTTTGATTGACTTACAACCAATGGCAGACCGTCGAGTGATGCTTCAGAGGATGTTTATTTTCGACGTCATAACGTGCAACATCGACTGCCGTTACATCCTGGAGAATGTTCGATTTCATGCACCGTCTCGTCAACTCAGGAATCGTCAACTGTTATGGATCCGTGGCCACCGCACACACTACGGTCAAAATAATCCATTGGACTTATGCTGCAGACTATTCAACGAAGTGTTTTGTTTTTTTCGACTTTAATGTTACCAAATTAGTTTTTAAAAATAGGATTAAGTCAAACAATCAGTCTGTGCAATTTGTAAGTTGAAGACCATGTACAATAAATTAGTCAATTAGGTAGTCAATTAAAAATCCTCATATATTTTGAGCTAATTTGGATCTAATTTGAGTGAGCACGAGCAGTTTGAAATTTGTATGAAAATTACTATGAAAAACAGTAACTTTTATGCAAAACAGTTCCCCAACGCTTCCCATCAAGCTCTAAAAGCATATGAGTACATCGGCAACATAGAAAATTTACCAGGAAAAAGTTTTTGTTGTGAAACGATTTGATGCTTGCAAGAAGAGTTATTAAGGGAATACTGAATCGTGGGAAATTCATTTTAACACGTAAAAGAATAACATCAATATCAATAATGAACATTTTTGTTTTCTTCATAACTTTTCTTCCAAACGACAAATCGCTTCGCAACAACAACTGCTTTTCAGCTTAAGAAGTATTCTGTGTGTGTTGACTATTAATAAATAGTTCATGGGCCGCATTTCACATAATGGTTGATTTTCACAGTAGTTTCCATACAAACTATAAATGACGTGTGCACATTCAATTTACATTCAAATTTGCTAAAAAAAATTAGGAGGATTAATAAAATGGCAAATGCAATCGTTTAAGCATCAGGGGGCAAAAAAGTCAAAATTTGAATCACTCTAGTGTGCATGTATAGTAGATCTCTCCATGTTTTCAAAAAGTATCACAAATTCAACTCAGAATCACAATTCTTATGTTAAATCAAGCCTTCAGACAAATTTTCAACCGGTTTGGAAAAAAATTCAAGTTGGCTCATGTCAATTTAGTTTTTAGATTTTCAATTGTTCTCAGAAAAAAAAATGTATATGAAAATAGATTAGAAAAAACATCCATTAGCGGTATTTCAAAGGTGATATTCTCACGACGAACATTCAGAATTGTTCTACACTTCGACGGATGCAGATGAGAGATAATCAAGCTATGCGAATTAAATTAAGAATCCATCAGTTCCTAAGCATTCGTTTTACAATTTAAACTATTTTGGTAGGTAAATTCATTCTACGATTGAGTGACTATAGATCCATAATCATTCTTCCCATCTTCAAGCGATCCTCACAAGCTTTATATTTCATTAAGACACTTTTGAACGCCCATATAAAACTTGAATCAGCAAGAAATCTACCGCGAAAATCCTGGCTGAACGCGGCCATACTTCTCTCTGAACCGAAGGTCAGAGTGTTCTAATTGAACCAGCTAGGGGATGAACCCACGATATCCTGTGTATGAAGCAGAAGCGGTAGGCATACGACTACCAAGTTCGTTAGATTAGTTCTTGATTTTCTTTCTCTTTTAACAGTGTTTATCATTTGTATGGCTTCCATATTAGTAGAGATGTTTTCAAGTCGAGAATTAGCATTTAAGTTTTAGTCTGTACTATATAAATATGTCGAAGACTGTAAATAAATAAATAAAAAATTGATTTTAAACTAAGGCAAACATTCCAATATCACGAGGAATACTACTCCTGGCCACAACCATCGTTACCGAGAAGAGGAAGTGTGGATATAGCATTTACTCAGCGATACACAGAATTGGATATTGGGGAAGGTATTCGTTTGTTCAAGATTTGCCTGTAGTTTGTAATTGCTAGGATGGGCAGCACGTGGACTGCCAGGACAAAGGCCTCGGCAAGCTTGGCTAAGCAACGGCCTGCCGTGTGATGCTGGGTATCACAACTACCTCTTTTATCGGCTAGCTCGATCTGGAGAACCTCTTTTGGTCTCAAGGTCGGCTGGAATATTCTCTACTATGCTAATCAGACCTCGGATATGTGGGGAGTAAATGAAGGAAATTACAAAATCTAGTGTATCACAATATTTTCGTATATTGCCCTATTCTTTAACAATCTGTGTGGGTGTGTGTCAGTGTAGTGTAGGTTTTTTACATATACCTGGCCGGCCGGCAGACAGTTCGATGCACGGTTACGATGACTACTTGCAGAGATGAGCCTCGTGCTCGTAGTGTGGTCCGGGAATGGTTCTGGATGATTGGCGACCGGTTCAGGGTCGTCAGACGGGCAAGGCTCACAGACGTATACCTTGGAGCAACTTTCAACCTTACTCGGGAGATATTCACAGGCAATGTTTCACAGAAACTTGCCACTTCTCTGTGAACACTGGGTGGTTTGATACCTTGGTTGTCAGGAAATGACATAAACCGGGTCCTAACAGGTATATGGACTTTATAAGTAATATTCCATAGCAATTGGTAACTAATCATACCTGATTCTACTTTCACTCGTTGCACCTTGTGTGTGTATCTTCAATCTAACTCCCACTGTCTGGCAGTGGTATTATGGAAGAAAGCTGACTGTAATCAAGTCAGCTTTAGCCCGGGAGTTAGAAGGTGTTAGCTCTATCGCAGCTCCAGTAACCCATTTCAGACTGCCTGGTAACTCACGTCCAGTCCGAGGCCACTTTCACTTACAATAAGCCCCGCCTGTTTATGCTACCATTATCAATTGGATAATGGATCCATAAACAAACTTCCGGATTTTTTAATCCAGCGCGTATTTAGTTTTGGAATCATATAAAAACATATTGAAACAATCTCACCAAATTGATCCAATTCCGGTTCAATGAACTGAGGAAACGATGATCATTTCTAGTGTCCACAAACAATTCACTTCACTCTTCCAGATCTATTCTGAGCAATGTATGTATGTTCATGTATTTCTGATATTATCACTCAGCCACACATATTGCACCAAGGACGTCCCCGTATACAAACTCCTCAAACGATTTCGCGCACTCAATTAAGAAAAACACTTTATTAAAGGTCACCAAACGCGTAAATTTTAAACATCAGACACATAAACTTTTTTTCTTCTAGAGCATTATATGCAAAATATAGACATCAGCCAAATCTATTTGTTGCGGGAACGAACAAAAACGTGACAGCAAATTCAAAAGCAACCATCCGCGCGCATGACTTGCTGCGATCCTCACTTTCACTCGTTGCACCTTAACCAAAAAACGGCACTATTTCACCACTATCTCAACCTTGAAACTTTTTTATGAGCTATAAAGCTCACTAACGTCTGCCTTGTATAAAGTCCACTTTAGAAAAGAGCTCAATAAACTTTCGTCTTCTCTTTAGGAAACTTTTGGGAACCTCTCTATTTGATTTAATCCCGTATTCTGTCTACCTCTGCATCCACTGAACTGTATTTCTTATTCCATGTTAAGAGCCAGTTCGCGAGAAGCGCGACCCCCTCTTGTATCGATATTCTCCGATTTGGATGAAATTTTCAGGGTTTGTTCATATATGTAAGAGAAGACATTTTGCAAATTTTCAGATTTTTTCATTGAGGGGAAGTGGGGTAAAACGGCCCTTCAAAAATTATTGTTTAAAAATCGCCAAAACCAAAAAAATGCAATAACTTTGGCAATGACTGACCGATTTTGTTTAAATTTTACACGCTTTTTCTACACAACTAGTACTTTATACCAAGTGGTTAATATGGTTATAAAGTTGTTTACTTTAGGAGAAAATGAACTTTTTCGATAAAAAATGGTCGTTTTTCCAAAGGGAATATTTTTCACCAACAGATCTAGGATAAAAAACTAAACCCGTAAGGCAATTAAAGAACTAAAGAGCTTTCATCTCATATATAATTCAGAAGCGCCAACTCAAGAATTTTCAAGAAAATCGCAGTTTTCTGCAACACTGTTTATTCAAAAGAAAGTTCACATAAACTCGACCCTACTTATGTTGATGTTTTCCGATCTGGTGAAAACTGCTCAAACTTTTTTTGTCTAAGTAGAAATTAAAAATCAGGATTTTTTATTAGGAGAGTGTAGGGTAAAATAGCCCTTTAAAAATAAATGTAAAAAAACACATCAATTTTTTTATGTGAGTTCTAGCAGAAAATACATACCAGTTCTAATCGGGTGTATAGTTTCAAGGGTAGGCCAATTTTATCTCATAGGTAATGGAATACCCTCGATTCTATGTTTACACAACTGTGTGAAAAAAACTCCAAAGTTTAACAAAGTTTCATTCATTTTGCACGATACGAGAAAAAACTTTTTTTTTTCTACAACGAGTTGATTTTTCATTACACGGAGAGCGTAACAATGTAATGTGTATACTATTGAATAGGATAGAGTATACTACTGTCTGACGATTTTGAGGCACACCCCCCATGAAAATACTTCAAATTTCAGGATACACGTTTCTAAACTCATAGATAAAGTATATAAATTGTAGATTACCAAGAAAAACTGTTTTATTCTCGGCCTAATTTACACCACCTGAAAGTGCTTGAGCTATTAAGGTGCTCAAGACTGTGTAGTTGATGTGTAAAAAGGATGCTTTGAATATCAGCCTTTTTCTCTTAAAATCTTTTCTAACCTTATATGAACATATTTCCAACCAACCATTCAAGGTGTGGTTTGCTAAGAAGTAGTACTTGGGTAGTAACAGCTTGCAATACTTTTTGAAAAATCTATCTATTGCTTTTTTCACCGAGGAATAGACTACCGTGTTGAAGTACTTTACGTCGTTCTTGAACCATCGTTCTTGCAGTTAACGACGTCACCCATATATGGAGGAACTGGTGGAAATATATTTTGGTGGGACAATATTTTTGAATGGGAGTTTAAGACGGCGCTAAGTTTACAATACCTCTGCCGGAATATTATATAAATGACATGACTAGATAACCAGTTCACGTTATTTTTTGAGATTGAGAGATTGTGAAGTATTTAATTGTTGACAGATAAAAAACCATAAAAATACTACGCTTGGAAGAATTTCGAAGCAAACTAGCAAAATCGCTAGATTAGATGTCAGTTGGGTCGGAATAATCAAATCTAAGAAGTGTGGTTAAGATCATCTGGTTTCGTAACATTATTTTTATTTGGAGATCTATTTTACCCCTCTCTCCCCATCATAATATTTTGCCGAATAGTTTCATCTACATATAGAAATAAACCTTGTAAGTTATGCCGAAACTTATAAGGGGCTGTCTACATACCACGTGGACAGGTTTTGGTCAGTTTCAGATACCCCCCTCCCCCAGCGTGGACAATTCTTCATATAAATTTTCAAAAATTTGTATGAACCGTGGACAATCGACTACACCCCCCTCCCCCCAGAATTGTCCACGTGGTATATGGATAGCCCCTAATTTGATTGATTATTCTTAAGTCGGCGCACTGAAATAAGTTTCAATAAATTTTCACATTTAAAAATTTATGAATTTTTGACATTTTATTTTAACAAGACTTTTTACCCAATTTACCGAAATTGCTCATTTGCCGTTAAGAATAAATTTTTTTTTCGCATAGCTGTAAATGCAACATCAGTACCGGAACCCGCAGTATTTGAAGCTGATTAAAAAAATATATCAACAAGCACTTTCGCCAAATCCGTTTATTTTTGTTTCAGTGTGCGAAAGACGTGCTAATGTTTTTTTTATTCCTTTCTTTATTTGTTAGGCACTCTGTATTACTTAACCGCTACTGTGCCGATATCTACTGTGGTATTCTGCTGTACAGAATCCACACAGAATCTATTTTTAGATTTCCATTATTCATTATTGTTGTCGTTGCCAGTCCATCTCATCATGAGTCCATTGTATCCGTTTGTCCATGTCGTGTGTATCAAATGATCGTTGCATTGTTCGGTTGCCATTTATCCGGATAACGTTGGAGGAATGCCTCCGAAAAGAACAAGTTGTCAGTCGTCATCAGGCAGCCGTGACGGTAAGGCGCGTACCCCAAACGCCTCCGCATGGGCTGCGAATCTATCTGGCGACTGACGAAGGTTTTTGATGGAGGGGTTGGGAATCGAACCCATGACCATCCGCTTGTAAGGCGAACGTGTAGCCAACTACGCTACGGGACCCCCCATGTGCTAATGTTTAAGGCACTTATTTTGGTCCTATTTTACTTCTGTTGAAAATTGTTCTGCAAATAGATTGCTAACTAATATAGATCAGAGAAGGATATACGTATCTATTGAGACGAAAAATATAGATGAATTGAAAGTAAGTAGACATAGTGTTTTTAAATCTATGTATTTTCTGCTAGAACTCACATAAAAAAAATGATGTATTTTTTGACATTTATTTTCAAAGGGCTATTTCACCCTACACTCCCCTAATGAAAAATCCTGATTTTTAATTTCTACTTAGACAAAAAAGTTTGGACAGTTTTCACCAGATCGGAAACATCAACATAAGTAGGGTCGAAATTTGTGCGAACTTTCTTCTGAATAAACAGTGTTGCAGAAAATTGCGATTTTCTCAGAAATTCTTGAGTTGGCGCTTCCGAATTATATATGAGATAAAAGCTCTTTAGTTCTTTAATTGCCTTACGGGTTTAGTTTTTTATCCTAGATCTGTTGGTGAAAAATATTGCCTTTGGAAAAACGACCATTTTTTATCGAGAAAGTCCATTTTCTCCTAAAGTAAACAACTTTATAACCATATTAACCACTTGGTATGAAGTACTAGTTGAGTAGAAAAAGCGTGCAGAATTTAAACAAAATCGGTCAGTCATTGCCAAAGTTATTGCATTTTTTTGGTTTTGGCGGTTTTTGAACAATAATTTTTGAAGGGCCGTTTTACCCCACTTCCCCTTAATGGAAAAATCTGAAAATTTGCAAAATGTCCTCTTTTACATATATGAACAAACCCTGAAAATTTCATCAAAATCGGAGAACATCGTTGCAACCTTCCTTGGAAAGGGGGTCGCGCTTCTCGCGAACTGGCTCTTAAATGTAGTGTGTAGTGTGCTTAACCTAAGACCTAGGGGTATAGTTTTATAGCATTTTTATTTAAATTTAAATAGGATTAGATTTACACGGAGTTTATATATATATATATATATATATATATATATATATATATATATATATATATATATATATATATAAATAGGTAGGATGAACAAATTTTACATTAATTTACAGGCTTATTGTTACTAACGGTAACAAGTTGTAGCTGGTCTGTCCTAGTAAGACATCACTAGTAAGACATCCCGTAAAAGTTACGGGTGGCATGATACCCACGAAAAGTGAAAGTTAAAATCCAAATAGGGGAAATGACGGCTTTGGCTGGTTTTGTTCTATTATTGCCAGGGGTTTTTTAAGACTACTTATGCTCAAATTTGGACTCAACATTCTTTAGATATCAAAGAATATTGTGGCCAAATTTCATGCAATTTGGTCAACAAAAACCCCCCTGACAATAATAGAACAAAACCTGCCAAAGCCGTCATCTCCCCTATTACCATTCACAGGTGATTTAAGCCTAGAATATTGAATGACCATCACTTTTATTCCTTACCACAGATATTGATTTCTTTACTAATCATTATCTCTTATATGAAAGCAAGGTAACAGTTGAGACCTGTCCTGACCACGTGCTTGCGAATGCTGAGGAAGCGGAAGGATGAATAGTTGAACACCTAGTTAAGAAACCGTTTTGGTGGAAGGTGAAACATAGAGAGAACTAAGAACGAAATTTAAAGTAGGAAATGGACGAACCTTGGATGAAACTAAATTTTCCGGGATTTTTCTTCCACATAACGTCAGGTATAAAACACCCCCATGCGATCCCTGAAGCATATGATGTGATACATTTGATAAATAAACCGTAAAACATGTATTTTAGGGATAGATTCTAACTAATTTGTATTAAGCTTGTTTTGCAAATACTACCAGTTGATCAATACATATTTATGTCCCTGAAATGTACACCATTACCATTTCTCACAACACTTAAAAAGGGATCATTGAAGGGGCTAATAAATAGTCTAAAGAACGTCATAATAAATAAATCATATTTAAGTAAGTTCCCGGCGCTTTCCAATTTGACTAGCTCGCATCTATTAGCTATTCCGTGAAACCCCGTACCTGAATAAGCAATGATGAGATCACATCTAATAAAACTCGTATTTTATCGCAACGCAAGAAACGCTCGAAAGCTCTTCAGCTTCTGATGCGGATGAATCGCCACCTCCAGAATCATCTCGATCCTCCGCTTGCTGCGGCTTCGCGCGATGGCGATGAATTATCCGCCGCACCATCGTTGCTGGCTTCAGCAAATCTCTCCCTTTGAGCGTTGATTTCATTCACGATATTGATCACAAGTGGATGGGAAAACTTTCCCTTGGTGGAATCGAAAAATTCCTGGTGCTTCATTGGACAGTTGTCGCGCTTTTCGTACTCAAATGCTTGCATCACCATATCGAGACGATCCAGATCCTTTACGAACTTGGCTTCCGGCGTTTTGCCCTCCTCGTATTCCTGAAAAGATTATATTAAATAATTTATTTATAGTTATTATGCAAACAACTGCGGTTTTCCAAAAGGCAAAATTTTGAAGATTATAAAAATGATAACTTTTTACGCTTCTAACCAGCAGTATTGCTGCTCTATGTGCAATTTCAAAGATGTTGGAAAAACTAGTTCACATATTTGTATCTCTCAACGATATTGTTCGATATTGTTCGTACTAACCGACCGCTTCGGATAAAAGCCATGTTGCTCGAAATCGATGTAGTTTTTAAAACAGGCAAACAAGGAGTCATTCATAATAATCTCGAACAACAAGCACATAGAGAGGTAATTCCACGGTAATTGGAAATGTTCCGCTTGACTCCTTTTTTGTGGATCGGGAACATAAACGAGTGTTTCCAGAGTGCAGGGAACTCGCTGTGCAGTGCCGAGAGTTGGAAGATTCTCGCCAACGGGCGGTAGAGATTAACAGCGCACCGTTTCAGAACTGAAGATGGAATTCCATCGGGGCCAGTTGTAAAGGAAAGCTTCAATTTGCGCATTGCAGTCATCACCATGTTCTCAGTTATGTGGGGAATGTCAAAATTAATCACATCGCGTGGCGTCCCGGCTGTGGCAGCTAGCACTTGTCCCGCCGAGGCAGAGAAATCGTGGAACACTTGCTTGAATTGTCGGGCAAACAGATTGCATTTCTCGCTTTCGGTATTGGCTGTGTCATTTCCGAGGAACATAGAACATGGAAGTCCTGATTCATTCCGTTTGGAATTGACAAACGACCAAAAGTTTTTCGGGTTCTTGCGTAAGTTCGCGTCTAACGTGTCGATTATAAAGGAAGTGGTTGTACTTGCGGTACCGATTGCTTGCGAAATTGAATAGCTGTTTGTGATAAGGTGAGCGAGAAGTGCAATATTTTCGGAGGGCGGTTGAACGTTGTCGCGCGCGTAGGCGTGGATTCGACCATGGAGGTTTTTGCGGGGGTCCTCTTACTGGAACAGTATGAATAAAGACATCTCCCAGTGCAATATTGAAGAAATCCACTGCATCGTTGACGCTGCTAGTCGACTCGATAAATTGCCAGTCAATTTCCGCCAGTGCGTTTTTCAGTGCAGCATAATCCGCACGACGAAAGTCCAGAGAGTAGTCTTCAGATGTCGGTGTATAAGTAATCGGATAAGGAAGAGTTAAATACACTTCAAGAGCAGGGTGGTCAGCGTCTAGACAGACAGTGGTTCGATTGGAAGAGAGATGAATGTACCCGGTAAAGCAGATTTATTTGCTGGGACAAGATCCAGCAATCGTCCGTTTTGATTCGGATAGGAATTGACTTGTGTGAACCCATTGAAATTGAATCCATTCAAAGGAGCACAGCAAACCACCGGCATATGCGAAAGCAATGGGTCGATAGTTGGTGTTTTGTTTTTGGCACAGCATCATTGTAATCCAGCTTGGTTGTAGTTGCCAAATATGAGCGCAGGGGAGTGAGGTCTCAAACCAGATGAAATCGAGGAAAGCGAATCCACATGCTCACGGATAATTGTGCTGTCGTTTTTACGATCAGGAGGAAGGTAAACTGCACCTACGGAGAGTGTATCTCGTGGAAGTTCTACGACAATCCAAAGCTGTTCTAATAAGCTTGAGACAGGTGAGGTACTCAGGTAGCCTAGTAGAAACGGTAATCAGGACTCCGCCACCGCGCGATATGTGACTATTCAACGTAGATCGGTCGGTTCTGAAGACGTTGTATAACGAGCCGAAAAGTTGCGAAGAATTAATTCTGTCGTCCAACCACGTTTCCGTTAGAACGATTAAATCAAATTCGGCCTCAGAAACTTCCAGGAAGAACGAATCGATTTTGGTCCTCAATCCACGAACGTTCTGGTAATAAATCCGTAGTCCGTTTGAGCGATGATCCGGAGAGCTGCTAATTAATGGGGATTCAGGCACCGAGAGTTCCAAATTATGGTCAGACTTGCCTGGATATGCCGGCTGGAAGACCCCTTCTCCTGACCCAAGGGCCGGGACGACTGTGGAGCGCCTCAGAGCGACTCAGTTATTAACACTACGAATACCGAGATCAGATTTGTAGAAAACTTGAGATTCAAATAGCTATATCTCATCAGCCCGTTGACCGATTTTCAAAATTCTTTTATTGAACTTTTACCCATCTCATGCAGTTTCTACTGGTGTTTCTAGGGGTGCTCAGTTTTCCCCTAAAAAAAACCGTGAGTCAGGTCGCTGCCAATCGAAAAAAAAATCGGTTTAATATTGCGCTTTTTGCACTTTATAAGAGTTTTGCGAGATTTTTTTTCTCACAGTCATCTTTTTCTCACACTCAATACAATCAAAAAAGTTTGATTTTCCGTGTATAATATTTGTGTGTGAGTGCTAAATGTGAAAACAAACAGACGTCAAATCATGGCGGGAATCGATTTAGTGTACACGCTTACATGTGACTCACGAGTTATAATTGGGTAAATTTCTGTAACAAAAATCGATCAACCCGAAATGAGAGTGAGTGTGAGAAAAAGAAGCGGCCAAATCACAATCTACACATAACTCTTCAAATTGGTGAAATCGGCAATAAATATAATTTAGCATATAGTTCACTACCACTCAATAAGGAAATGTCACTTAAACTTTTTGAACATTCATAGATGCCTTTGGATAGGTCTACTATGGAAAACAAAATAAGACAACGTTAAAAATGGCTATATTTAACGTAGGCCGTTAAAAATATTTAATTAACTTTTTGTCCTACTGGTCACCGAAAAGTCAAGGGGGGATAATAAAAAATAAATAGTAAAATGTAAAAAATCAAAAAAACTCCTCGGATTTGTTAAAGAATGTTTTGAAAATCATCAAAATTATCACAATTTTATTTTGTTGCCCCCTCAAAATATTATTTTTTGGCAAAATAAATCCGAGGGGGAGGAGACAAAATAGATTTTAAATATTTGTATCGGCCTTATTTCTCAAACGATACTGAACCTGATATTTTTTATAAATGTTTTCAAAAATTATTCCTGAGGAGATAGATAACGTAATACAAACAATATTCCTACAGAAATTCTAGATTCTACAAATCGTTCTGGATTTCTGATCAGTTGATCTTCCAGGTTGATGTCGTCATTTTAACGAAGTGTCTGTGAAATTTGCTTTTAATTTGTCCAAGATAATGTTTAGAAAAAGGATTAGTGAATAATTTTATCTGTTTGTGCGACCAGTTCGAAGACCAGTTGAAATAAATAAAAAAAAACCCAGATTAATCCACCTAGCGGTGATGGTGCCTTTCTCGACCTTCGTAAAATGTGTGTGCTTGAAAAAAGATGAGCTAGTGGCTAGGAGTAAAAAAGACAAATTTCTTTGTCCGTTCTATGAAAATCAGATTATTTATGGCAAAGATATTGTAGATCCAGTTGAAAACCGAAAACCATATTTTGTCCCATTTCCGGATGTCGCAACTGCATCGCGAGTGGTGCCCGACTATGGCACAGTTGCGCACTACTCGCGATGCAGTTGCAACATCCGGAAGTGCGAGAAAATGCGATTTCGCGGGACCTCGGTTCGGTTTTCAGCTTGATCTACAATATGTTAATAAGAATTTCGACATTTTTTGTTTCCTTTTCCAATCTTTTTGACGTACATAACCCTGTTTTATTTCACCCAGTCATATATTTTAAGGATATCACTTTTGGATGTTAGTTGAACTGAAGCTCCGACTACACAAAAAGAAAACGAAAATGTCATTCCCATCACGCGAGCGGAGGGCAATATTTGTAATGATATAAATCTCATGACCGTCTTTCTGCCAAACTCCCGTATGAAGTGGGAGAGACAGAGACATCATCTCAGTTCGTCGAGCTGAATCGATTGGTATATAACACTATGGGTCTCCAGGCCTTCTGTAAAAGTTTGGTTTTTGAGCGAACATACAGCCTTTTCGTATAAAAAGGCTAAAATGGTGTTTCGGCCATAACTTCCGATCCCATAGTTCAGTGGTGCTCAGCATTTTGTGTGTTTTTTGCCTTAATTTGCTTATTACACAATAAAAATGAGCTTTAATCTTACAAGTTAGTACTTGGACGAAAGCTTTCAAATATATCTATCAGCAGAGGATATTAAAACGAATATTGGTGGTAAAATCATTCCGTACGACTTGATCAAAGTAAAATTACCCTGCGGCCCGCGGGCCGCACTTTGTTTTGCTTTGATCGTTTCGTACGGAGTGAATTAACACCATCATCCGTTTTATTACCCTCAGCAGATAGATATATTTGAAAGCTTTCGACCAAGTGCTAATTTGTATGTATGTATTTTATTGTGTAAGAAGCAAATAAAGGAAAAACGCCCAAAGTGCTGAGCACCACTGCCATAGTCCGATCTAGACAATTTTCAATAGGAAACAATGGGACAGGATTCTGCGTCGAATGCAATTTGTTGCGTGTGAATCGATTAAGGTTAGGTGGCCGAAAAACAGGAGACATTTGTTGTGATTTTTATGAAAAAGGTATTTTGGTCATAACTTCAGATCCCATAGTCCGACCTGTCCAATTTTCAATAGGAAACAATGGGAAAGGATTTTGCGTCGAATGCAATTTGTTGCGAGCAAATCGGTTGAGAATAAGTGCCTGAAAAATGAGTGACATTTCATACGCAATATTTTCGTATGAATTTGTATTTTGGCCATAACTCTCGATCCCATAGTCCGATCTGGCCAATTTCAAATAGGAAATAATGGGACAGGATTCTGCGTCGAATGCAACTTGTTGCGAGCAAATCAGTTGAGGATAAGTGTCCGAAAATGAGTGACATTTTTACGCGATTTTTTTGCATGAATTTGTATTTTAGCCATAACTTTCGATCTGGCCAATTTCAAATAGGAAACAATGGGACAGGATTCTACGTCGAATGCAACTTATTGCGAGCAAATCGGTTGAGGATAAGTGCCCGAAAAATGAGTGACATTTTGTTGAGTAGTTTTGCGCACACACACACACACACACATACACACATACACACACACACACACACACACACACACACACACACACACACACACACACACACACACACAGACATCACCTCGATTCGTCGAACTGAGTCGATTGGTATATAACACTATGGGTCTCCGGGCCTTCTATAAAAAGTTTGTTTTTGGAGCGATCATATAGCCTTTACCGTATACTTAGTATACGAGAAAGGCAAAAAGATGGCTTGGGACACTCCTGAAGCCATCGGAAAATAGGATGAAATCCAATCTCCAATTTTGATTGCCATTTCTCGATTGCTCGGATAGGACTGAAGCCAGTCCAGGAAAGGCCCGGAGAATTCTAGACGCTCGAATCGGACAACAGCGATTTTATAATTGGTTTTATTGAAGGCTGCTGTAAAGTCCGTATATGGACTGCTCCAGAAATTATAAGCACACTAAAAAATAGTCGGTAAATTGGAATGCATGTAATGTGTCATTGCATCCTATAGATCATATCCATTTAATAAACGTAAAAAACGTAGAGCTATTAGATCAATTTAATTTTCGTTGTAAGTGTATAGGAATGTTGGTGTTATCGTCGAGAAGTGGTTGCAAATATGTTGCAAAAATTAGAAAACCTCGAAAAAGTGTAAAAAAATCTGGTAAAATTTTCATAAATTGATATCAGCGTGGCATGAAGATCAAATTACTTTAGCGTTTGGCTTATGTTGGGCTTCATTAGGAATCCTAGTCATAAGCCAACCTTGATTAAATGAAGCAAAAACATATAAAATTAGTGAAAACGTGGGCTCGACATTTATTTTACGTATTTGGAACGGCACCCTGTGAATTTGAAATACCTCTAATTCTCTATCTGTTATGAATGTTATAATATTTTTAGTTTTTGAACTTGTAATACTTGGTAAATAAGTATAATGGCCATATGCAATGGGTTTGGAGTGGATATTGATGAGAAATATGAAGAAAGCACTTGAATCTGTGTTGTGCAAAACCCTTAAAACCGTGTGAAGGAAAAAAAATCCTAAAACATGACTTATATTCCATAAAATCTGCAAAACTCGACACTAGAAGAAAGTAGACAAGATAATAAACTATACGTACCGTCATCTGGGGGGAAGATGATCATTTTTAAGACAAAACATGACTTAACAATATGTGTTTACATTTTAAATCGAAACAAATATTTTCAAACCATGTACTGTTATAGGTTGCAATTATCAACAACTTTATTATTCTGAAATGCGTTCGCATGTATTAAAATAAATTAAATTATCACACATTTTTTTAGTAATCTGGTTTGGGGTGAAGCTCTGCTAAAATCAATATGACCTAGCCGTCAAAATACACTAGGTTATTTGTATGAATGTTGAATTACTGCGTAAAGAAGTCAACGAAGTCAATATTTGAAACGAAAATAGCGTCATTAATGACTATTTCTCTCTTTCTTCCATAAAATACACTTTCATGATTATAATAGAAAAACTCGGATTTTCGACCTAGCGGTAACATTACTTGAACGGATAATATTGTTGACTACTGTTTCATAAAAAATTAGGTACTTTTGACTGACACATCAAATGATCATCTTCGTCTCAATGATCATCTTTCCCCCATATGACGGTAACCAAAAACTTGTTCAAAATTTGATAAAAAAAGTTCAAAATATTGAAAAAAAAACAGGCGCCTATAACTTCTGGAATAGTCTACAAATCGAATCAAGCTGTTGTCCTGTCTGAAGAGCCTTAGTGATGGCTGACGAATAAACTAATAGGTTGGTTGTTGTTGATCATTTAGGGATGAAGTCATGATATATAACCCAGGCAGTTGTAAGATTAAAAATTGTGGACCAGTTTTTTTCGAATTGCTTTGAGATTGCACATAGAGTTCTTGCCTTGCTGCTTATCACCTTTCTTGAAGACAGGAAAAATGTAGGATTTTTACTCAACTCAAGCAGGCGTTTCTCTGCTCCCAATTTGAAGAATGAATTTCAGTCTGTCGGACCCTTATAGAATCGGAAACTACTGAACCAATCGACGTGAACATTTGTATACTGGGACTTGTGAGCCCGGGGAAGGTTCTTATGTATGGGTTCGAAATCCCTCCACATCTGTAAGGGAAGGGGGAGGTGTTTGTGCCCCATACAAATTAAACAGAAATTTCTGCACAGTACTAAGATTTTCATTTTCATTGTGAGAGGTCACGCGATATAAACATTTTATTCTCTCCCGCTTTCATAGAAAACATAAACATTTTTATTTCATGAAATCTCATCAAACTATCATAAACAAGCTATTTCTTCTTCAATAATGTTATTTCTACTCGAAAATCAGGAACCACATATCTAATCATTTTATCGACTGGTCATCGTTATTTGCACAGATTTATTAAAACTATTTATAAATTTTGATTTCAAGACAAAGCAACATCCCCATCATGACTGCTTATAACGTGACAGCTGACCGGGAGCCCGCTACATTTTTATTTGGTCTCTTGAAAATGAAAATGCAACTGTTTTCGCTTTCACATGACAATCACGAAAACTACTAGTACTGTTTCTGCATAACTCGAGAACTAATCCAGCAAACGGAACCAAATTTGGCATGTAGGGGTTTTTGAACACGAGAAATGTTTCTATGGTAGTTCGAGACCCCTCCTCCTTCTGGAGAATCAATTAATTAACCGGTAGTAAATCAATTTTAGGCAAAACAAACTTTGGCGGATCTTCTGATGAAACAATAAAATAAACAGTCATTTTCATGAAAATTATATGAAAGATATGGTGCTTTGTAGAGTCATATCATTTAGTAAACTAAATTATTATTGCTTATGCCATTTCCTTTTCAGACACAAATTCATTTTATCTCAAAAGATAAGAATAATACACCAACTTCGTCAATTCGATAAGCTGATATGCGTACTGCCTGCCACGAAAACACAAAAATATGACACCAGTGCATCTGCCACAAAACACATTTCTCTTTATAAAAAAACATTGCCAAATAGACGTATTAGATCAAATAGATATTATCAGTAAATTATCAATTCCAAAAGCGCCCATAAATTTCCCTAATTTATGTACCTAATAAAATTGAAAAAGATATCTCACTAAATGTGCTTCAAACATATTAACATCTACACTATTATTTTTCAAATAAAAACTTACATTGAACAGCTCGAGCAGCTTATCCTTTGAGGGTCCAAGAAGTTCAGCAATTTCCGTCATTGCTGAGAACTCTTTCAGCAACTTCTCTTCTCTAGAGATTCCGCAGTAAGGCGTAATGTCGCCAACAATACTCTCAGCAAGGTCATGAACCAAGGCTAAAATTTACATAGTACAAAGGCGATTATTGATCAAACACTCGTGTGAACATGACTAACCCAATTCCATGACATGTATCCTATCCAATCCTTGCTGGCCGTCTAATAAGAACGACATCATTCCCATTCGGTACATATGACCAGAAATGGTCTCACAGTCTTTTACATTTCGAAGCACCCATCCAGTCCGCTTAATATGCTACAATGAAAATACTCGATTAATTATGCATGTCCTTCTAATAATGATCATACTGTGAAAAAATGAGAATCATATGATGCGAGGTAGTCACATATAGCAAGACAGTAACAGCTGTTTGTGAATCATGACGCACAGCTCAGTCAAGGTTGGAAATACATACGCATAGATAAAACGATTCTTTTGTGATTTTTTATGATAAACAAATTCGTGTCATGGTATTACGTAATTAATGGTTTTTTGAAAATGTTTACTTCATTTCTTAGGCATAAATATACACAATTGTTCAGTTACACTTCAGTCCATAATTATTACCTTCAAGTTACCAACAAGCTCTAGGAATTTCACATAATCAGCGTACTTGTTTCGCTGGACACCGTCTTCGCTGGTCCCAGAATGGCCATTTAAGGTGACCCGATGCATCACTCCTCCGTTCACGTGAGTTTCTCGCAGCGCAACTAATTTCGATAATTTCGAGCACAGATCGTACGAATGTTTCTTCAGCTTGGTCGATAACCTATAAATAGTAAGCATTTTTATGCTCGAGCTTGGGTGCCTGCGAAACTGTGGCCATCACTCTCACCAAGCTAACATCAGACAGTTCAGTGTCAGCTGAATGGATAGTCCGTGGGCGAGAGACATAGAATAGAAACGTCACTGGTTGAAGCTACCCGTGAGATTCAGTGCTATCAGCAATGCTAACGGTAAATATAGAATAATCCAATAAGAAATTGTTATAACGTTGGATGGGTAAACTGTGATGCCAGATTCAATAAAATATATGATACTTTTTTATTCTTTGTTATATAAAGGTTTTGAGCCCTTGGCTAATTTGCGTGTCACTGATAAATTAAGTTAACATATTAACGAATGCTTTGTCAAGAGATTGAAAATTAATATAATTCAAAATACACATAATATCACATTGATAAACAGTCATGGAAAAATCTAAATTCTAGGGTACTGTTCTATTTTCCGTACTGTTCTATTTTCTGTAAAAAAAATCATCTCATCCCTAAAAGAAGAATAAAACCGCCATTTTTGTCGATTATGGGCAAATGAGTTTTTGATCACATTTATAAACTAACGCTTACATGCACACACGATTATTTAGTACTTTCGACTCTTCGGGTCATCTATGAAAAAAAATTGTTTCAAAATAAACTAATAAAGTTTCCGTGATAATTTTAATGAAAAAACCCATTTCAATCCACCGAGTGGTGATGCTGCCTTTCTCACATTTGGTCAAGACACCAACCTTATGTGGGGCTTATATGGTTCGATGTACCATTTTCTTCATAACTTTTAAACGCAGCGGTCGATCGTTATGAAATTCAATAGTGATCAACAAGGCTTTGTCCCCTATCGAATAAAACTTGTTGCGAGAAAATCGGTTAAAGATTACTATATGAAAAGTTGTCTAATGGGGCCATCCAGAAACCACGTGGTCATATTTTTGAAGATTTTTAACCCCCCCCCCCCCCCCCCCATGTGGCTTATCGTGGTCATTTGGCAGACCCCCCCCCCTCCCCCCCCCCTTTGACCACGTGGTTTTTTTCAAGTAATTTTTTTTTAAAACCTTATATAACTAAAACATATGGTTTATCCGATCAATTTTGAAGATGGACAATTTTAACTGATTCAAAATCAAACTAAACCCAGCATGGAAATTATAAATTTTCATGAATTCGAAAATTTTGATTATGTTATCATATTGTAATGTGTATCAGGTATTAGTATATCTAGAACTCGCACACCTTCAATGCATCAGGAGGAAACAAAAAAATGTGAACTCACGAATCTTATATATAAAAATGAAATGGTCTGTGTTCGTATCCGCATAACTCGAAAATGGCTGGATGGATTTTTTTCATTTCTTCAGCAGAAACATTCGTTAAAGTTTCCGACGGGTTTATATGATATTTTCTAATGCGAAAATTACGAGTAAAGTTGAGCAAATCGTGAAAAACTAAAATTGTGATTCCTATGCGAAATTTGCATGGGCAGTTCGGAAGGCACATTCTCGCCTACTATGCAGGACAACGTCTGCCGGGTCGACTAGTATGTTATAAAAATTTTGAGAAAAATTTGTAATGGTTTAGAAATATTCCAAAATATCACTATATATATTTTTTTTAATTTCTTTATTGGTGATTTTTTTTTTTAAATAATTATGAAGTTTACCACTGAATATCCCTATAGATTCCTAAGAGTATTTGGGATATTCCGTAGCTCTGGAGGTACTGGAAATTCTTAAGATATATTAACCTCAGCGAAGCATCTGAACTGAACTGAAGGTTTTTCTAAGTGCATACAAGTTTCATTCAGAATCTCAAAACTCTCTTCATTATGCCAAGATTCTATGATTCTAATCAGAACCGTAACACAATGTCCTTAATATTCCTTTGCCTGAATTATACAGTTTTGGCTTAAAATGCAAGTTTTCATTTTAAATCTACAGTCTTTAATATCTTTGGGTTCCTTTTGGTATTCTAGAATTTATTGTTATATTTTGGTATTTAACCCTTACAGGAAGATTTTTTACAAGGATTTATCGTACATATTTAGGGTTTTCCACTTGTTCTTGCCAAAACTAGTATAGAAAGAACTGAAAAGTCGTACTTTTTTCGGGTGTCATAGGCCAAACTGCTCTGAAGTACATATCCTCGAAAGTATCAAAAATCATGTCAAGAAACAAAATGTCCCAAGACATGATATTACGGAGTTTTGAAACGATCCGATTAACCAAGTCCTGAGCGATATATCCGTGCATCGCTAAGCAGGTCCAGCAGGTCCATTAAGCCGATGCGATTTCATTTATTACTTTCAAGACCTTCCATGAGTCGATGTTCTAAGATACGATATCGACTGAAATGAAAACTCAGCCTAAAAAATTTTAAAAAATTTCCATAACAATTAGGAAATTTCCAATAAAGAAATCATGGAATTGGCAATAAAAAAATATCAAATTTTCTACAAATAATGCAAAATTTCCATAAACAATTAAGAATTTTCCACAAAACAACACTTTTAAAACCAAAAATTACAAACATAAAAGAAGAATTTTCCATAAAGAAATCAAAATGTTCCACGGAAAAAATACAAACATTCCATAAATAAATCAATATTAGAAAAAAAATATTACAAAATTTTCAACAAAATAAATATTTTTTTAACAAAAAATTAAAACCTTTCCATGAAAAAATCAATAATGAGCATTGAAATAAAAAGGAAATTTTCTATCAAAGAATATAAAAAAGCAATAATATTAAGCATTTTTCCCTTATTAACCCGTTTGAAGTTCATGGAAAATTTTATCAATTTGGTTGCTTTTCTTTCTTATTTTCTTATTTTTTATTGCTCTTTATTGATGTAGCATTGCCCAGGTGTTGCAAATGTCACAATTAACTATTTGCAGCACCGCACTCTAGGTCAATTTCCGTACGTTTGTTTTCTTTTCCTCAAAAGCTGACCAAAAATTGTATTTTAATGACTTTTTACGTTTCCCCGTTAAATTCACTAACTTTTTGTATATACAAACCTTGCGGATCCCAAAACGAATCGATTAGGGGAAAATTTAGCAAATCGGTCAACCCGTTCGCGAGTTAAATCGTCAGGAAGGAAATCTCATTTTTATTATATAGAGATTATGTGTAGAAAAAAATATCTATTTTGTGAAAATTTTTGTAATTGTTTATTGCTAATATTGATTTATTCATGAAAAATTTGAACTTTTTTCGTGGAACATTTTGATTTCTTTATGAAAAATTCTTATTTCACAATTGCAGTTTTTGCTTTCACAAGTGCTAATTTATTATTGTTGAAATTTTTTTCAGAATTTACGCTGGAGTTGTTTTGTTTTTTTTTTTTCATTGACAATTTGTAGCAAAATTTTTCACAGAGAATTGTTCAAAAATCATTCGGAATGCCAGCACTTTATCAGGATTGTATGAAGTAAAGTCAAAGTTTTTACAGGCAATTTCTTTACTGGATTTTTCCTGAATATCCACAAGAAATTCTTTTGAAGTTTTTTTCTTGGATTATTGTAAAAACATGAACATTTTTCAAAATTGTAGCTGCAGTCCGCTAATGCAAAAGTGTTGGCGGCGTGATGCCAAAAACCATCTGCGGCGGTGGCGCGGCGTTTTTTCCTTTCCAATTTTTCTTGTGGAAATTGAGACTGAATCGCAACCTGTTTTTTCGTTTATTTTTTTATGGAAATGGGCTAAGGCTAAGATGGTCAAATAACGCAGATACGCATCGACGTTGCGACCGACGCTGCGTTACCGGTTATTTTCGATGCACACCTACGTCTTTTCAACGCTGAGTTGAAAAGACGCTACGTGGGCATCGGTTCTAAGATGCGCTTTGCGTTTAATGATTTGTATTTTTTACACCGCTATTGTTATTCACCAAAAACTTTTCGTATAAAAAAAGACCACGTGGTTCGAGAGCAACACCCCCCCTCCCCCCATGTGGCTTATCGTGGTCATTTTGCAAACCCCCCCCTCCCCCCATATATGACCACGTGGTTTCTGGACGGCCCCTTAATGTTTTTCTTAGCTTTTGTGCACACACATACACACACATACATACACACGGACAGACAGACATGTGCTCAGTTTGACGAGCTGAGTCGATTGGTATATAACACTATGGGTCTACGAGCCTTCTATAAAAAGTTCGTTCTCGGAGTGAAATGATAGCCTTTCGGTACAACTTTGTTGTACGAGAAAGGCAAAAAGGTATTTTCGATCCATCCATCATACCCAGACTCGATTGTTCGTCGAAACAATTCTATGCAAGCTGAAACTCCAATTTAATCAATCTTGCAGCAGTGGTTGCTATCCCTAGTACTTAATTGATGTTAACGCTCTCAGAAATGTTTAATGCGTTAGTTTTAATTCGAAATATTTCAGCCCCCTGCATTTTAAGTAAAGAACTACGAGTTGTGTCTTTTAGGGTGGGCCGTTTTTTGGCATTTGGCATTGCATTGAATAAAAGGTTGAAACCCAATTTAAATCGAAAATCCAGTGAACCTGATGTATAATCATTATGTGTCAGACCTACGGGCCAGAAAATCTACTGGAGTAACACACTTGTCATGATTGAAATTATGTGCTCTATTTACGACTGATTTAAGTTAAACAGTCCTCTTGCACAATTGATCGTCAATCGGGTCGGACGTATTTTTTAATTGCTAGCGACCGTAGTCGTTTTTTTTTGTTTCTATTACTTTTTGCATGGACTTTCACATATATTCCAGCTATATCTGTATAAAAGATTGATTTTAAATTTGGCTTCAACCTTTAGGCAAAAATAGTGTTTTGTCAATAACCTCGGACTGCAATCTGGCAATCTTTCAATGGCAAAAAAATATACAAGCAAATCAAATAGTGACAAGCACCAGAATTGTGTATTACATTTTTGTTCATACAGACAAACAAATACGTATAGTCATCACTTCAATTTGTTGAGCTGATTCGATTGATATATAACACCATAGGTCTCCTAGCCAGGGATTGAATCCAAAAGGGAATGATAATTTAGTTAAGAATAATTTATTGCTGCAGCCACGATTCCACAGAACAGTTTTTGGGAACAACGAGCCGATAGCAGCATATATTCGCGCATTCACAGCTGTGGAAGAACTATTCGAGTTCAATGAACCAACCAGAAGTTTTGAAAATCGAATCAAAAGATGAATGTAGTGTCCTAATATGTTTTATTCATTAAGACTAATTTGTCAGATGGATTATTTTAAATACAAATACAAATAATGTCTTTCACTTATCATTTCGGTATACATTAAGGTGGCTCAAAAAACACTTTTTCAAATTTTTTGATGGGCCGCCCTCTTATTCTGTTCTATTTTATGCCCTGATGCTCTGGACAAAATTTCAGCCAAATCGGTCAACGTTTGGGCAGTGCTAAACTCGTTGGAAGTTTATATGAAAAAATGTATGCAGAAACATCCAAAAACAGTGATTTGCAGTTGGACGGCACAATTTACGATCAAGAACCATGATACTCATTCAATTCTTGTAAAATAAAATACAGAATGGTATGCTGAAAACCGCGAGAAGATTAGAGTTTATTACGCAAAGATATTAGCATTTTACTGGAGTGTTGTAGGGGTGAATTTATTTCTTTTCAAAGGTAAAAGAAACGAAATTTGCTCAAACCCCACTGCAGAGAAATGCTAATAACTTAGCCGGGCAAACTCGAATCTTCTCGCGGTTTTCTGCATAACATTCTGTATTAAATTCTCCAATATCTGAATGAGTATCATAGTTCTTCATCATAAGTTGTGTAGTCCAGCTGCAATTTACTGTTTTTGGATGTTTCTGCATACATTTTTCCATATAAACTTCCAACGAGTTTAGCACTGGCCAAACGTTGACTGATTTGGCTGAAATTTTGTCCAGAACATCAGGCCATCAAATAGAACCGAATAAGAGGGCGGCCCATCACAAAAATTGAACAAAGTTTTTCCCATATTAATTTGAGCCACCCTAGTATACATATACGATATGTACCATACCGTGAGAGATTTTTTTCGCAAGCTGTCATGATAAAGAACTGATTCGGAAGGCCATACCTCATGATAAATTTCTTTAAAAAAAAACTCTAAACGCGGGGAGCACTGGTTCTGATGATGCACTTCAACTTGTTCTACACAGCTGTGCGGTTAACCGCTAAACTCGAATGTTTTACATTTGTAGTCGTTTCGGATACACAACGATAAAAAAAGCGTTTTCATGTAATGAATAAAACAAATAAAATGATCTTATACAGTGGAATTACGGTGCAAAGATAGCATTGCTTGTATTATAGTTCTTATGCAGAGATTGTATAAAATAGACACCCCTGCAAGGTTTTTTTTAGGTGAACGAACAATTGAAAACACGTATTTTTTTTCTAAAACGCAAATTCAGCAAAAAAAAAGTGATCTAGCATATTTTGTTTTATTAACCTTGAATAAATGTACTACATTGTAGATTTAATATTATGTTGACTTCATGTATCTTTTTAGGATGTTTAAAATTTAAAAGATAGATACAAAGGAGAAACAAGAATTATTCGAATCGTATTTGTCTCACCCTATTGTGAATGTAGCAACTCAATATGCAATGGTAAGCATTTTCCTCTGTTTTGGCAGTTCGCTCAAAGCGCAAATTTCATCGATATATTATAAAGTTCTATGAAATGTCAAATTAGTTACAAAAACTTGATCATGCAATTCGTTGTTGACAAACAAGCACCTACATACACTAATTCACAAGCAATTCAATTCAGAGTCAGCTGAAAGTTTTTGATTAACCCACGATAAGGTTGTTTCATAACAATCCTTTGACGCGGCTCTCAACATCATCAGCACCAATCATAGGTAGTAGGCTCTGAAGGTATTCTCTGGGTCTCGGCACCAATGAGACCGGACAGAAAGCAGATCATCAGCTGTTAGTGGACGAAAAATACCATAATATTTAATTATGCTCAGATTGACAAGAAACCCCTTGTATGCTAATTTCATCCGTACTACACAGTTAAGGTAAATTTGCACTAAAAATAAATTTCCAAGTTTAGGGAAAGTGAAATCGTTCTTTCTATATTGTAATAGATATGCGCATCAAACCAATCACTATGAAGTTATGAAGCTGCAGCCCAATTGTACACCCAAGGAAATCCGGGAAGCATTCATCAGACTATCCAAAGAAGTATAGACGCTTCATAATACAAATTACTTTTAATCGTGGTTCAGGCTTAATGATCAATAACTTGCTACTTTGCAGTTGCATCCAGATTCAAACATAAGTGGAGCTAATAAGAAAGCAAATGACAAATCTTTCGTCCAGCTCTTAGAGGCGTACAAAGTGCTCAGTAAACCGGAGTCCAGGTCGAGCTATGACTACGAGTTAGCACTCAGAACTCGGCCACAAAACCATGCAGGAGGAAGGGAGAATATACAACATCAGTGAGTGCTGCAATTGTTTTCAAATTTAATATTACTCATGAGAAATAACTACATCACAATTAATTCAAATTAACAAAGTTGATACAATTTTGAGCGGTTAACCTAAAAGAACGGTTCAATAAAACTTTGGATTGGTCTTTTGTGCACACATTCATATATTTCACAGATTTCGTTGCTCAGCTGTTAAAAACTCAAGTAGATGAACTGTTCCGTTTTCCATCTTACTGAATATATATTCATCTCATCGCCGAACAAATAAAAACAACATCAATCTCAACACTACTTTTTGCTACATGCGTGCTAAAAAATACATAAATAAGAAACAAATAAAATTCCTTTTCATTGCTTTGTTTTTGTTGAGATGAACATATGACATGAACATAGACATATGAGAGCTGAACAGTTCTCCTATGTAACATTATTTACCGAATAGTTGAGATTTCAGTGAAATTTCACATAGATGTGAAATTTATTTTAAGTGTGTATTTTTACACTCTTGAAATTTAGTATCGATATCGGTTCATTGTTGTATCCGAGCATAATCGAATAATTAATTAAAACCCAGGCAGGGTAATCCACCTAACGGTGACGGAGTCTTTCTCGTGCGTTATAAAAATATTATTTTGGCCATAACTTTTGAGCCCATGGTCCAATAAGAAACAATGGGACAAGATTCTGCATCGAACGTTAAGGATAAGTGCCTAAAATTGAGTGAGATTTGTATGCGCACACACATACACACAAGGGGCGTGGCCCCGGGCCCCCACAAATATTATGAACCAAAACCAACCTTTTTTTGTACATTTTGGGGCCCCCACAAGCTGTCGGCCCCGGGACTTTCCTTCCGGCTAAATCCGGCCCTGCACACAGATATCACTTCAATTCGCGGGACGAATTTTTCCATATTTATCAAATAACTAGTCGACCCAGCAGACGTTGTCCTGCATAGTAGACGAAAATGCGCGTTGTGAACTGCCTATGCGAAATTCCCATACGAATCTTAATTTTAGTATTTCACTATTTAATCGACTTTAGTAATGATTTTCGCATGAGGAATTATCATATAAACCCGTCGGAAACGATAACGAACATATCTGCTGAAGGAATGAAGAAAATCCATTGAGCCGTTTTCGAGTTATGCGGATACGAACACAGACCATTTCATTTTTATTATATAGATTTCTAAAACTGTAGTAGATTCCTGTAAGGAAAGGAGTTTATAAATTAAACTTTATAACAAAAGAGAATTCGAAAGTCCGTATCTTTTAACATCCGTGCTTCATGGCCGTACAGAGCGACTGAACGAATGTGTACAGAACTAGTTTCGGCCGTGTCTGTAAGCTGCAAGACTTTAGCTGGTCACGCAAACCATAGAAAGTCCTACTTGCAGCCGCAACACCTACGAAATGGTGAGTTGATAGCTGGGAGCATAGCTCTGGTCATTACAAGTTCCAGTTCTTACGCTTCCGTGGCTCTGCCGATGACAATAGACCGCCAGTTAAGGGTTGCGTACTTAGCTTGCTGAAATCAGCAAGAGTGGGCGAGTGCGACCTGGGAGGCCTGCCTAGGATGAGGTTAAAGTTGACAATGAGCTCTGTGGAATTTCTATAAAAAGCTACATGTACCTGCAACCAGGCCCTACCAGTTCGCCTAGTCCTGGAGTGGTAGGACTTTAATCAAACCATGAACAGAACATCTGTTTCCAGTATTAGGGGCGGCCCAAAACAGCGTCTGACCCGTAGCAGGTTATTGCAAAAAATGCAGTGTCACGTCAGCTCTGAGCCCCATCACGAGGCTAAATATCGCAGTCCTGGTAAGGCGGCATACCGAAAAATCAACTTCAATCAATCCCGAAAAATGTAATCGAAAATACAGGATTGAACACACTCATATGACCACTAAATGTCTTAACGAATATAGTAAATATTTAAACGAGGACATTGAACGAATAAAATCTTCTTAAAAAGGTTGTGGCTTCGGTGTTCGACTTTAATGTATCAAGAGACGTGCTTCGAGCTAGATTTTTTAACGTGTTAATGTAGCTTTTGTAAAATCATGTTTTTTGTTAATACACAAACCATCTTGGGGACTTTGAAGCCGGTGGATGTTGAACCACCTAAATAAATAAGTAAATATACAAAAATAAATAAATAATCAAAAAGCCTATAAATGCTGTTAAAGGCAGCCGCAGCAGCACGGAAAGGTTCATTCATGCCATACAAGTCGATTACTTGGAGAAAGGTGCAGAAAATATCGCTGGCGCATTGTTCGTTCCGGAGCATTCAGATTTAATCTTATGAGAAGTTCCGGAGAGTCAATTTTACCAGTCAGGATTTTGAACACGAAGGCAACTTGCGATCTATTCTTTATCATTTGAAGATTGTCGATAACCAAGTAGACTTCATCGGTCCTCATATGCGGAAAGATGAGCGGGGTCCCTCCATGGTAGATGCCGAAGTGCATAACGCACGAATAACCGATTGATTGTATTTAACGGGACAGTTCCGTTTTTTAGACCTTATTGTGCTGTCCCGCCGTTTTCTAAAAAGTCCTCAATTTGTCCCGTTTTTTCATCGATTCTTACAAATAGCTCAAAAATATTATTTAAACAAATTCAATATTTTAGGCAGGAATCTAAAATCAAATACAAAGAAAGTGTTTTGTCTTTATTAGAAATATTTGCAGCCCTCGGCTTGCTCATCTCTCAGCAAAGAAAGTGGACGAAACACATCTGTGTTTTCTAGAGTTTTCTTTATCCTTTTAATTCCCAAAACCGGCCTTTGTCAGGGTACTTTGACTATTGTTTGTTATTTTCAGTTGTTGATATTGATCAATAATAAAATCCTTAATCAATATCTAAAAGTAGATTAAAATAAAATTTCAAAATTCCACATTTTTTCAAAATATGATGATGCGTAGTTTTCTGTTCCTCGTGTTTTTGTCCGCGTTCCTTTGAAGAGTGGAATATTTGTAGTTATTATTTTTTTTTGCTGAATGATTCACTCTAAAATATTTATAATTTCTTACACGTAAAAGGAAAATTAAGCCCATACATTTTGAAATTTCCACAACTCTTGAATTTTATCACAAGGTTTTTTTGACATGTCCGTTTTGCAAGCGCGTTTGAGAAAGAGTGATTATAGCCGAAGATATTGACAGTTGAATAATGCAACGGTTTATCAAAAACTAATAGCTGTCTGGTTCGGATACCTTAATGCATCTCGATAAATCACAGTACTGGAATTCTGGGGTCTACTGCTCCAAAACATTAGCTTATAGAAAGTCAACTTGATTTACGAATCGGAGAATTTTTGATTTTCGGCCACCTGATTCCCAATAGTCCAGCGTCCTCAGCGTTCTTTAGCTCTCGAACAGCCTTTCTCACTTTGTTTAGCTTGAGTGGCTCTACTGCTTGTCCGAATGTCCATTCAACAATAACTCAATGCGACCCCTGCTCAGTATGTCAACGATGTCGTCCTTCGAAATATCATCGGTTTGAAAACACGTATCCCCTCCAAATATACTTATGTGCAAATATACACAAACGCAAAAAAAAAATCTAAGTCGAACATTGAAAAATTAGCTAAGGGGTCGTTCAACAATGATGTCACAGGTTTTAGGGGGGAGGGGGTCTAAGATTTTGTGACACTGCATATACTAGGTATACAAAAAAGCGTGACAGAGGGGGGAGGGGGGGTCTAGAAATCTTAAAAAGTAGTGGACGTCATATTTGAATCGTCCCTAAATGATAAATGACTAAAAATTATTTGACCTACCTCTGGTGCCGTATGTTATGCATTAAGCGATAAAATTCTTACAGGAAACAACAAAAATTTTGCAAGCTAGTGTCTAGGTAAATGTAATTTTATTATTATACCTACGAAACCATCCGAAAAATGATTATTATTATTACGAAAATTTACACAATTGAAACTAAATGAAAAATGGGTGAAAAACTAACAAACTAGCCGCAATAGTTTTTGAATCAAAAATGTACCTAAAGCGACGTAAATCATAGCAGACTGCTTGGTGAGCTTGTTGGTGAGCCGCATTTGATTTTACTATTGTTGTAGCATGATGAGCACCTGAATAAACATAGCTCCTCCTGTGTATAGCTTACATTGATCTTTTCAAAAATTTGGTCTCCTTGTGGGCAGCGAATGCTATTCGTCCAGCAAATAAACAGTAGTTTTTTTTGTGATTTAAAATGTATTTTCATGCACATATTTGGGGCATGCAAACAAACGCAACGTTCAATGGAACTTATATTAATTTTAAATCGAAATAAATTCGAACAGTGCTATTTTGTAAAATTCCATCCATTTTAATTGAATATTTAATGTTAATTCGCTTGTTGGGAACTGAGATGAGATAAGACAACTCGAAGCTGAATGCCCTCACACAATTTTCACCACGATTCTTGTGACGAACAATGCAGTGTGACCATCTCTTCTTGAATGACTAGGAGAGAACAAAACGAATAAACCTCAACTATTATTTTTTTTTTCCAAGTTCGTTTATTTGGTAGGCTCAGGCGTGTATAACACTTTACGGAGCCATGGTTCTTTGTGATATATACAATCAATATCATTTTATTATACAGTTAATAAGAGAGGGGTGCCTCAACTATTAATTATCAAATCCTTGCTCTTTGAACGGTAGTTCATGATTGCAATTGTTTGCATAATTTAATCAGGCATTTTTTTATGTATGATTCACGTTCACAAAAAGGAAATAATTAATTTGACCGATTTTATTTGTTTATGACAATGTGCCCGACTACTAGTCACACGGCGAAAGCTAAAACAAAATACCCGTCTGGAAATAAACGCGACGCGATGCTTGCCGGCGTTTGTCAAATCGGCGAATTAGAAGTGGTCTTTTCTGACAGCAAAGTGGTTACAAAAAAGGACAACTAGATGTCTTATCTCATCTCAGGTTGGGAATAGCTTCGTTTACACCCAGATTTACATCCAGGTTTTTTTCTTATGTACGCGTTTTGGTTTTAGTCGATTAAGAACTTTAGTGTCAATGAAACAATGAGATAACACCACAAAAAATCGCAAAAAATCAAAGAAATTAGATGGTATTTAAAAAGTTGTGAAAGTTACTGGGTTTACCAATAAACTTTATCGCCGAGCTGTAATCAAATTTAGTGTTCTGCCGATTTCCAAGCTTTCCATAATGAAATACGAATCTCTAAACAAATTGATCAGAAGTTCAAAACCCGAATAGGTCATCAAATAATGTAAAAAAAATCGGATGATATACTTTGAGTATTTGTGGAATAGGTCAATAGTTTCATAAATTATATGTAAATATTAGAACTTTTCAGACAGAAAATCGGGTTCAACTTTACGACTTTACTGCGTTTTTCCCTGATTTTCCTGTATACATAATATGCTGCATCTGCATGCGATAAAACTTGCGAGAAGCTATTGTCTTACTAATCTTACTTCTCAACTCTAATGGACAAAGGGCAAGACACCTATGAATCGCCCCACCCTAGTTTTTGACCACCCATTTTGAAATCTTCATTTCTTGAAAACTAGTTGTTGAAAACAGTTGAAGATTAAGTTAAGGATACACCCCTCTCCTACCAACATTCGAATTCATCGAGTTGCTTCGAACAAGTTTAATATTCAAAATACTAAGCTGTCCACAGCATATGAAATTACTTCCCGTGATAATGAACATATTTCTTCAAGGAGTCCTACATATATTTTTTCGGTTCGAATTATTCCATTAATTAGCAGTTTTATGCCAATTTAATATCCCTTCAGAATTTAGTGGGTTTTTCACTACACTTCACTTCTTCTCACAGTTTTCGAGAAATAAAGGTTTAAAAATGAGTTGGCGAAAACTGGGGTGAGGGAGATTTATGAGTGCCTTACTATGCTGTGAAATAGCGCAGCTTTGGTGCCATATTAACGCTGTAATCGGATTACCGATGATGCCTCACCTGGCACGATAATTGAAATGTAATTTTGGTTCACTGGATAATATCGCTATCATAGTGGCTTCATTTACTTTCTAATGCAGCATACGATATTGCAATCTCGTTAACATGAGCTTTCATACAGTTGCCACAATCTCATCTTCTATCTGGTTAACACATTTTCCAACATGCTTGTTTGCTATTCGTTACAGACATTGGTACCCAAATACTGTTAATAATCGAAAACCGGATCCAGATTCATACTACGGACTAAAAGGCATTAGAAAGGTTAGCAACTGGACAATCGTTTTCTATTGTATGGTGTTTATGGCCCTAGGAATAATAGCACAAGTGTTCGCCATAAGGTATGATCATACAAATATGAATTTATTAATTTACAATCAACAATCATTTTTATGCGTTACTATATTTTTTGCTTGCAGCACATCTTTCACCTTCAGTAGAGAACAGTTGGAGGAAGATTCTCGAAAAAACGGTCTCATGCTTGCCAAAGCTCGAGCCGAAGCCGAAAGTCAAGGAAATGAAGCACAGCTCGAACGCATGAAGACAGCGTTGAACAAAGAAACTTTGTGGTAATTTCAGTCAAACGGATGGTATTTTATTGTGTACATAATTCGGTTACAGATTACGCTGTCATTTGTGATATGATCTATATTTTTCAAATGGATTTGATAAATATATAGCCAACATCTACTAAATAAAGATGATATCGACGGTTTCGTGCAATACAGGCAATACTAAAAATCTGCTAATTTTCAAAAACGACGTTTCAAATTTTTGGCTCAAAAACAGAAGCTTCTATATTTTGCGAAAATTCGTCATATTTTGAAATAAATGTTTCGACCTGGGTCAAGTGAAACATACCATTTCCCGTGCTTTACCATCAAAATTGTGTAGTACTGCCAGTATTTCATGAAACCGTCGAACATTCGAAAGCTTTGCGTAATAATTGCTAGATAGGATCACCGTTTTCAACCAAAGCTCAGATAGCCTGAATACATGACAACTAATAGAAAGAAACTCAAATCTAACCGGATTCAGTTGTATATCGGTAACAGAACCCTCTATACCACATGTGTGCTGCTCGGGTAACAACCCAAGTAACCAAAAGTTCCTTTAAGAGTAAGTTTTTCGCTTAATCAGCTCCACTGAGCTGCTCAAGCGACAAAAGGTACCCTTAGGCTTTGGTCCAATTCGCGAATTAAAATTAAATTAAACTTCAAATTGACAGTTCAATAATTTCCAAATAACCCTGCCCGCAGAGCAAGATTACTTTTGACAGATATTGAATCATATTTGATAGATGTTTTGGTGGTCTTGCTGGGTAGCACCAGTCATTCTTATGAGCGGGGGATTTCATAATTTCTGAACTGTCACTTTTAAGTTTGATTTGATTTTAATTCGCAAATCGGACCAAAGCCTTAAAGGAACTTTTGGTTACTTTAAACTTTAAACATTGCGTAAAATAATTCTTCCTGCTTCATATAATCCGCGATAATTTGATTATATAAATAACCAACATTTTTTCATGTAAATAGTCCGTCGTCAAGTTGTTTATAAAGTATTTTAGTATAGCCGTACCCACCATCAATAATGGAGTGTCAATAAATATGTCGCAAATGCTCTCTGAGCAAACAAATTGTTTTTATAGTCTGCAAAGACGTCTGCGGTGGATTGTTCCATTGTAGTTGCGTTGGGCTATGAGAAGGTAAACTAATATCTTTGTCTCAAAATGTTATCTGGACGTGTGATTGCTGCATGAGTACTTTCCAACGCATCAGCAACGGCAACTCAACTGATACTAACCGCTGTCGTAACGCCCGTAAGAGATGAAGTGCACTGAAGCCGATCTCGTGACAACTGCTGGTACACCCAACCAGCGACTGTTATATTTTCTAAGAATTCTGTATACGAAACTACCAAAACCTGTATAAGAACTATGCGAAATTGTTAGATTCTTATACAAAAAATGTAAGTTCACAAACAAATATTGTAAGAAAAGCTTGCAAAATTATAAGGTCTCATACAATATTTGTATTCTTCTTCTTCTTTTTGGCATTAGATCCCCCACTGGGACATTGCTACCTCGCTGCTTAGTCTTCATTTAGCACTTCCGCAGTTATTAACCACGAGGTTTCTAAGCCAGTTACCATTTTTGCATTCGTATATCATAAGACTAATGCGAAGATACTTGTATGCCCAAGGAAGTCGAGACAATTAACCATTACATATACCGGCACCGTAGACCTAGACCGGAAAGTAATGTTCATTTGAACTAATATTAAATTGAAGTGTTTAGATGGAATTTCAATGATTCAATGTATCTTTTCCAACAAATAAAAATTATTATAAAAAATACCATCTAGCATCACGTTGTCGTGGCATGTTCATATTTTTGTTTACGTCGCATGTTGAGATGTTGAGAGATTGAGTGAAAATTGCTTATGCCGGAAATGGGCTAGGAGAACCGGATGAATGCTGTCATCAGAGAAATCACAAAAAATTACCACGGCATGGTATAGCCAACGGAATTCAAAATAATTTTAAATTTTTTTTAGATGCTTTATCGCACGAAATTAAAAATCCAATAAACATAAAAAATAGTAGGGCGAAAGATCCAATAGTGGAGAAGCTAAGCACCTTCCAATGTTATTTGATCGATTCTACCAAATTTATACTTCATTTTGCTTACCTTGATGGTGTATCCGAAAGCTCTTTAATTTTTCCTTGCACGAAGAGTCGTTGCAACAGAATCCAGTTTTGCTTCCTAAAAACGTTCTTCCAATAATTGGTGCTTTGTTCCAATAGTTGTGGTGTTTTGTAATTCATATTCCTATAGTTGCGAATTGGTTTCATACGGTATTCGCAACTATTGGAATACTATCGTAACTATTGGTGCAAAGGTAAAACAAAAATAAGGTTTTTAGTAATACATTAGCGATATTGAGGGAATTCGAAAGCCGTTTTCTTTTCTTTCGTGTTGTGATTTGTCAACTAATTGACTGACAATGCGGGTTGCTGCGTTAAATTCGTATTTTCTTTTAAAACTATAGTACCGCAACAATAGGAACACCCTCATCTATCGAATCGTTTACCCTACCTTTTCCGGGATCAATTCGAGAAAAACATTTATTATCATGAACAATCAAATAAATATATTTACAATGTAGATAATCAAAAGTCTAACTCGAAGCTAAAAAAAAAATTTCAAATACATATCATTATGAAATTTTTTGAATTATTTAGAGAATAGCATCCCATATATCGCTGTGGATTTTTTTCGAAATTCTACTTTATCTTTTTTGACTCCTATCGTATTTAATTAAGTATTGCTACACCTTGGTGTTTTAAATCATTAAATAGCTTTTTGCTACGATGTTCAGCAATGGCAGCTATTTCGAAGCAGAAGTAGGCCCCATTGGAGTATTAGGGTAACGATGGTATTTTGGATATTGGAATATATTCTGGACATTTGGCTAAATTTTGTTTATTTTGTTGCATAAGTATGGTTCCAAATGTAATAATGAACGAGGCAAAACAGACACATAATTCCTATTTATTTAAAGAAAGGTCAGTAGAAAATCACGCAAAACATAGTCAAAAGACCAAAATATATATATTCAGATGTCCAAAATACAACATTCACCCTACACGGCCCACAAAACTCAAGAAAAGTTTTTTTATGCCTTTACTAGCGAGACTTTCAGCCCACGGCTGGCTCGTCTCGATACAGGAAAAGTTGTTTCCTATCATGAATATATATCAAATCCAGCTGTGCGCATATAGGGTTGTCGGGAATGGGATAAGAAACCCTATTGAAGCTCTAACCAAAACTATCCCACCATCCGGCTTGCTGGGAACCGGCTTCATAGTACTGTGTAAGATACGCCATCGTGTAATTGGGTGGCAGCCAATCAACGCAAGGATGTGCAAGCTGAGGATTAAAGGCCGTTTCTTCAACTATAGCATCATCAACATGCACTGCCGAAGGGAGACCCGACGACCAGAAAGAAGTGTTCTACGCACAGCTGGAGCAGACATACGATGGATGCTCACTGCGGGACGTCAAAATCGTCATCGGTGACATGAACGCACAGGTAGGAAGGGAGGAAATGTATAGACCGGTCATCGGACCGGATAGTCTGCACACCGTATCGAATGACAACAGCCAACGATGCATAAACGTCGCAGCCTCCCGCGGAATGGTAGCCCGAAGCACCTTCTTTTTCCCCCAAAATATCCACAAGGCCACATGGAGATCACCAAACCAAGAAACGGAAAACCAAATCGACCACGTTCTAATCGACGGTAAATTCTTCTCCGACATCACGAACGTCCGCACTTACCGCAACACCGCACGAGGGCGAACGAGGCTAGAGCACTGCACTGGGTCATTACCAAAATTTGGGAGGAGGAAGTTTTGCCGCAGGAGTGGATGGAAGGTGTCGTGTGTCCCATCTACAAAAAGGGCGATAAGCTGGATTGTAGCAACTACCGCGCAATCACATTGCTGAACACCGCCTACAAGGTACTCTCCCAAATTTTATGCCGTCGACTAGCACCAATTGCAAAGGAGTTCGTGGGGCAGTACCAGGCGGATTTTATGGGCGAACGCTCCACCACGGACCAGGTGTTCGCCATTCGCCAAGTACTGCAGAAATGCCGCGAATACAACGTCCCCACACATCATCTATTCATCGCCTTCAAGGCCGCATATGATACAATCGATCGGGACCAGCTATGGCAGCTAATGCACGAACACGGATTTCCGGATAAACTGACACGGTTGATCAAAGCGACGATGGATCGGGTGATGTGCGTAGTTCGAGTTTCAGGGGCATTCTCGAGTCCCTTCGAAACCCGCAGAGGGTTACGGCAAGGTGATGGTCTTTCGTGTCTGCTATTTAACATCGCTTTGGAAGGGGTCAATAAGTCCATCCAGCTATTTGGCTTCGCCGACGATATAGATATTATGGCACGTAACTTTGAGAAGATGGAGGAAGCCTACATCAGACTGAAGAGGGAAGCCAAGCGAATCGGACTAGTCATCAACACGTCGAAGACGAAGTACATGATAGGAAGAGGTTCAAGAGAAGACAATGTGAGCCACCAACCGCGAGTTTGCATCGGTGGTGACGAAATCGAGGTGGTAGAAGAATGTGTGTACTTGGACTCACTGGTGAGTGCCGAAAATGATACCAGCAGAGAAATTCGGAGTTCGCCGCCGTACCAAACTGACAATCTACAAAACGCTCATTAGACCGGAAGTCCTCTACGGACACGAGACCTGGACGATGCTCGTGGAGGACCAACGCGCACTTTGAGTTTTTGAAAGGAAAGTGCTGCGTACCATCTATGGTGGGGTGCAGATGGCGGACGGTACGTGAAGGAGGCGAATGAACCACGAGTTGCATGAGCTGCTGGGAGAACCATCCATCGCTCACACCGCGAAAATCGGACGACTGCGGTGGGCCGGGCACGTAGCCAGAATATCGGACAGTAACCCGGTGAAAATGGTTCTCGACAACGATCCGACGGGCACAAGAAGGCGAGGTGCGCAGCGGGCAAGGTGGATCGATCAGGTGGAAGATGACTTGCGGACCCTCCGTAGACTGCGTGGTTGGCGACGTGTAGCCATGGACCGAGCCGAATGGAGAAGACTCTTATATACCGCACAGGCCACTTTGGCCTTAGTCTGAATAAATAATAAAATAATGTAAAAGGGTAAGGTAAAAAGTATCATTTATCAAACATGATTCGTGTTTTATTTATACAAATTATCGCAGTTCAAAAATTTCACAACAATTACTTCTTCATATTTGTTGCAGATAAAATGGAACGCAACATTATCTTTATCATCTGCAAATGAAGACAAAGACTTATCGCTATTCTCTTTTGTTGCTTGTTTTTTGTATTTTTCAGCGACAATTACACTCCTTGGTCCAAACATACACATTCCAGCGACCAGATACAGTACATCACATTTTTCTATGTTGCACAAAGATCACTTAAATAAAAGTAAAAAAACATGATGCACAAAGACGTATTTAGATGATCTGGTCAAGAACTACTACTATGCCATCGGATTAAAAACGAATCTTCCCTGAAACATTTTGTTACATTTATTTCACATAAATTATTTGTGCTTACATCGAAGTATAATTTAATTAAATGTCAAACAATCTTTTATTGCAATAGTACGGATATACAATGTCAATGGTGCGACACAGTATTTGCACTGTATTTCAAAATATCACTAAAATCTTTCAAAGATTGCGTGCTTTTCCACTTTTCAAAATAAGGAATATGTTTGTCAAACAACGTTAATTGACAATGCCTAAAAGCTTAGCTATTATAACTACTAACTAATGCTACTTCTTACATCGGACCAAAAATTGTGCAGTACGGGACATAAAATCATGAAATTACATGAACTGACTTCAGCAAATATCATCAATCGTTCTGTTCCTAGTAGTCACGCTCCGATCGACTACTTCAGGCCAGTCTTTTAGTTAAGATTCGAATAGCGGAGTGTGGCTTCTCCGGATCGAATATCTGCTCTCCGTTGACTAGGTAATCACTATACGGTAGTTTGTAAACTTCTTCGAAGCTCATCTTTTCCATCACCCGTGCGGAAAAATGGCTACTGCATAAAACGTGGATCAGTTTGATATTGTTATCCTTGACGTACTGCATAGTGCGGTCAGTGAGCTTTCCGGCAATTCCCAAGCCACGGTAGCGGTTATCCACCGACATGATTTTTATATCCAACATTTGATCGACATCGGGATACAAATCGAATATGTTGAATTGTTCATCTACGTAGTCCATCAGAGCCATAATCTTCTTAAACTTGGGGTGCTGGCAACCATCGGCTAGTTTTGCGGGAGGCTCATCGGTTGCTTGCTGCAATGGACAGTGTTTGACATTGATTATAGACAGTGTTTAACATTGAGAAAAATTAAGTGAATCATGAGTTTAAAGCTATTTAGCACAATATTACCGGCTTATGAATTAATCCATTGATGTTTACTCCAACAATTTCACCTCGCCCATTTACGGCCTTGTATGAGCAATGTTCGTGGATGTTCTTGGTAGAATATTTCTCCAGTTCTTTGCATTCTCCTAAGTTGACGAATGTGTTCAACGGTTCATCCTGAAACATTAGATAAAACAAAGATGGGCTTAATAAAATTGCTTCAACTTTAATTAAAATTATTAAATAGCTTATTAGTAACTACTTTGTCACTACTTTGGCTGCCCACACAGATAGAAAAAGTTGTTGAAATTTACACGAAAGTAATGCACAAAGTAATGTCAAAAAGAGCGTAAATTTAAACGATATCACCTGAATGTATGCAATTTGTATTACATTATGTCACTTTTATACGAATAAGTGTCATAATGCTATGTAAATTGCATACATTTAGGGCGAACTAGTTGGAAATGATCCATGTACGCCCAGAATACTGTAATTTTCCACGTCTTCATTATTTACGCGCTGATTACTTTTCATTATTTTTTCTGTGCATGAACTATTGGCCAGAATTAGCTTACCAAACTAAAAACATTAACTGAAAGAAGCTTTTATATTAAAATATTGCGCAAATACAACAAAACACGAATGCTGAAACTACCCAACATTATTGTACTACAATATTTTTAGTAAAGTGACCCAGCCTGGTCTGTGTTGCCTTCATATTATTATTATGATAGAGCAATTCTCTGTGAAATCTAGGGTCGATTTATTTTTGTTTTTTATTTCTCTGAAATTTTGCAAATACATTCTTTGTTATCAAAAAACATAATTTGCATCATTGGTCTAGCCCAGCTTTTGACAAGGGCCTAAGCAAAAATACCATAAAACACTTAAAAAAAAATGATGAACAAAAAAGTTAGTTTTTTTTTCAAATAGGTTGGATTTTCAAAACGGACGAAATTTTTTTTTATGTTTTTATCGACTCGATTTTATGAAAGAACATAAAATCTTCAATGGAAACGGTGTACTGTAATTTTTTTCTAAGTGCTCCCGTTTCTGAGATACAGCGTTTGTAAGATAAAATAGGGGCCCTCCTTAGCCGTGAGGTAAGACGCGCGGCTACAAAGCAAGACCATGCTGAGGGTGGCTGGGTTCGATTCCCGGTGCCGGTCCAGGATTGAAAATTATCTCGACTTCCCTGGGCATAAAAGTATCATCGTGTTAGTCTCATGCAAGAAGACAAAAATGGTTAACAACTGTGAAAGTGCTTAATGAATACTAAGCTGCGAGGCGGCTCCGTCCCAGTGTGGGGATGTAATGCCAATAAGAAGAAGAAGAAGATAAAATACACCGATTTTTTAAATTTTCAGTTATTTTCGAATGCTTTTCGATTCGATTTAACCATTTCTCCATTATGACCCATAGTGCAAAAAAGTACATAAATTATCTGCTACAACATATAAAAAAAATATGGAAAATTCGTTTTTGAGAAAATCATTTTTTTTTCTTAGTGTATATTTTTTTCACATCGCCCCAATGATTACCTAAAACATTGCCGAAGACACCAAAACGATCGGATAAGCCATTTTCAAGTTATATTTTTTTGAAAGGGTTCAAGGTGTTTTTGCTTAGGCCCTTGTCAAAAGTTAGACTAGAGTCAAAATGGCAAACCAATGATGCAAATTATGGTTTTTGATCACAAAGAATGTATATGCGAAATTTTAGGGAAATCAAAAAATACAAAATTGAAATCTCGAAAAAGAAGGGAGGGTTCAGGAACCTTCTTACAATGCTTCAAGTTCCAAGAATTACTGTTTCATGAATTCTATAGGGGTTATGAGATAGTTCCAGCTCTCTTAAGGATCTCAGAAGAGATTTCGGGACGATTCTGGTTGCAGAAATAACTACCAGAAGCATGTCCTCCAGCTGCCTCATCTGCTTCAACTCCGTCAAGTCGTGTACTTCGTTATCTTACTAGAGAATGTTGTTTGAACATTATGCTCTAGCAGTAGCAATATCGATGAAGGTTACCTGTTTCATCCTTTTATCGTTGACGATAACATCGAGCCGATTGGCATGAATCTATCCGTTATGATCTCCCGATCCCAATATAGCGTTACGAAACTACAAACTGAAAGTTTCATTATCTTACCAATACTCATTCGAGTTGACGCGAAATGCGTCTATAACCATAGATATAACACTTTAACGCTATAACGCTTTTGATCAGATGTCACCCAGGAAAGAACAGTTCGGAATTAGTCCAAATAAAAAGTTTTGGTGAGTTCTAGCTACTATAGGATATTCTTCATTGTGTGTGCTAACAGTGAACCCAATACCGCCGCTTGCAGTTCAAGGTGTGGCAACGGGAGCTGCTTCAAAGCAGTCACTTTGGACTATGCTCACAAAAGGTAGCATTTCCCGAGCAGGAAATATTGGCTAAATAATACTTAATTCTGTTATTGATACCATACTCTGTTATGAACTAGCCCTGCATAAGAGGTAAAATACCAAAGGAATAATACCAAAAACTAATATGCAGAATACTTAAGCCATAACAAACTCAGTTATTAAATTGAATTTCAATACGAAATTCATAACCAATTATTATTCGTTTGGTATTGAAATACCTAAACATGGTATGCCTCAAGTATTCTGTAAATAAGTTTTTGGTATTATTTTTTGGTATTTTACCTCTTATGCAAGGCTAAATCATACCAATTTCTGTTATCGAGGTCGTCGCTCCTGCTCGGGTTTACTATGCTTTATCGATTTGTTGATCCTACTCACATTTTGTTCGTCAGCGGGTGAAACAAATTCTAACCAGTCCAAATCTGGCAAAACGACAATCCTATTTGGCACAGTTAAAAAGAGGCTGTCCGAATCTGAGATGTCTGAATGAAAGCTGCACTCGGTTACTTTCTCTAAATAAAATTGTACCTACCAGATCAGTCGATTTTTCCTCATCTAAACCATTGTACACCGTAGTTGAATTCCATGACCATTTTCTGACTAGTAACCCCACATTGGAATTGATAAACATTCCTTTTTGTTATGCTTAGAACCTCCTTGAATTTAGTTTATCAAAAATACGCTCGATCCATGATTAATGCTGTGGCTGATGTAGCATCCGGAAATTGTGCAGAATGTTGAAATAAGGCTCTACAGGTTTTCACGCCCATAATATACACATCCGGAGGTGTAGGACCGAAGTGAAATAGGAATGTTTATTTTCATCCCTAATACGTAGCTTGCAGCATATTTCGCGTATGTCACCACCAATTGCTACGGAAGTTGACGGAACTTGCTTATAACCGCTAACAATGACGTGAGAGGATCGGGCCCCTTCAAGAGATTCGAATTAAGAGATACACCTCTAGTAGTCCCCCAGCGTCCCATATCAGGCGCATTTTATTTAGTTTCTTTGGATTGAGAACCACAGTTTTTTTAGCGGGTGGTACATTGGAAATATCTTCTTCAAACGCCTGCAATTCTTCTTCAGATATGCATACCCATGGTACATATCCTTCAATCTGCTGTTGAACTTCACCTCGTAGTCGTAAATCATTTGAAAACCATCTCTTAAACAACAACATTAATATAAAGGATATTGGATAGCTTTCTGGAAACGATACGCCATCGTGTTTGACCCAGGTTCATAGCGTTCTCCGATCATTTTTGTTGTCTGCTCCAGGATGTTCTTTACTCACAATTTTGTAGCCAGTAGTGTTTTAAAAGCTTTTCGGGATTATCAAAAACCTTCCTCAAGTCTTCTATTACTTCCGGAACCGAATACGGCATCAAAGAAGACTATGATCTGCTTCCTTCACGAGACCTTGCCGATTATTTTGAAGTCTTTTCAAATCAGTGTCTACCATATTAATGTAATCACCTGATGTCGTCGTGTGTTCATAGCAACTTGTAAGTAGTGGCTTAACTTCTGGCTTACCACGAAACGACTGTAGATATTTGAAAACAGCCTGACTATTGTTCCATGGTTGGTCCTCTGTCGACATCTTGGAGCAGGTGGTGCTGTTTACACCTCCTTTTCCCGCACGAGTACTTTTTCGTGTGCAGTTAAGTGCAATTGCCTAGGCAAAACAATAAGATCTTGCATCTCATGACTCGTTTTTAGCGAGATTCCGTTGCTTTGACTCTAGCTTGGTTAGGCGGGTATCCCTCTTGGTTGGTTTCAACCAATCCATCCCCTATTCAGCACCGCTATCTGCGTCTTCGTCATTATCCAACTAATGTATGCGACAACTGTAGCATACCGCGAGTGTTTTTTTTTTCGCAAGCTGTCATGATAAAGAACTAACTCGGAATTCGGCTATACTTCATGATAAATTTCTTTTAACCCTTTATAAGGCAGTGGCAACTAGAGTTTCTTACCCCATTCCCGGCCCAACATGCGTACGACTTCATTATTTAATTGATATTTGTGACAAGGAGCAACTTTTCCTGAATTTTGTGGGCCGTGTAATACTGCAATGGGGTCCACCTTTGTTGAAAAAATAGCTATTCGATCTAAACATCGATTTTTTTACTTTTAATTAACAAGGTGCAGCGCGCATTTCAGTCTCAGCGATGGTTTTTCCAGCATACCCCAAGTCTCTTCGGCATACGCAATATTTTACTCAATCTCTTAACATCTTATTCTCATTCTTTCCCTCGGGACGGTAGAAAATTCGACGTAAACAAAAATATGCACATTTCAGAGCATTAATGATTAATCATAGATTTAATCATGATTAATGAATAATGGGTTATTTAATCATTATTCATGAATCATAATCATCCAAAAAATATAATTTAATCATTAGTCACTAATCGTCAATCATAAAATTTTACATTCAATCATTAATCACTAATCATATTCATAATTGTTTTGAGTTTATTCATTAATCACCAATTTTAATCATTGCATACATTGCTTTTATTCATTATTCTTTAATCATAATCATATAATGTTATACCTTTCAATAACCCAATTTGAAAGAAAGGTTTCTTGACTATTGATCACTATGCAAATCATTCAATTTGATTATTCATTATCACTATTCATTAATCATATCGATCATTAGTCATTAATCATACACATATTCTGTCAACATTTAATCACGATCGGTAATCGTGAATCATACTTGAAACGTTTTATTCATTAATCATAATCGTTAATCATCGTAAAAAATATATGATTCTTTAATCATAATCTTTAATCATTGTCAAAAATGAATAAATCATCAATCATAATCGTTAATCATAGAGTTAAATGATTTAATCATTACCAATTTAATCATTCATTGGAAGCTTTATTCATTAACGCTCTGGCACATTTCACAACAACGTGATGCCAGATGGTATTATTCATTATCATTTTTATTTGGTTGAGAAGATATATTTACTCATCCAAATTCCTTTTCAAATATCAAAATACTTAAAAACAATATTGTTTTCACTTTTTGAAATCGAGAGAATTGTAAATAACATGATAGCGTCAACGTATTAGACAGTCTTCCTATTAACGATGAATGATTATTTTCATACTAAAAAAGGCTCCTGGCTTTTTGGCAGCACGGAGCGGCTAGAAGTTCTTGGACCGAGGTAGGACGACAATCGAATCCAAGTATCGATATCATCGATATATTGAAATGAAAATATCGATATATCGAAAAATCATATGATATTTCAAAAATGAACATATTTAGAATATATTTGTTGTATTTATCCAATTACTATCGTATTACCGTTATCTTCTTCTTGTTCTTCAATGGCTCTACATTCCAACTGGAACTTGGCCTGCTTTTCAACTTAGTAATCTATTAGCATTTCCTCAGTTATTAATTGAAAGCTTTTCTATGCCCACCATTGCATGAGTATGTATCTTGTGGCGCAAGTACAAGGATACACTATGCCCAGGGTGTCGAGAAAGTTTCCAACCCGAAAACATCCTAGACCGGACCGAGAATCGAACTCGCCATCTCCGGATTGGCAATCCTACGCTTTTGCTAGCAAGGCTACTGTAGACCCATTACCGTATTACCTCTTCTCAACAGTTATTAGATTTTTTTTCTATATCTTAATCCAATTTGCTTCTATAGTGTGTCAGTCCTACAATCATCGGCAGCGGCTTTCGTCGTAGTTTTAACCGGTAGTAACGGCGTTTTCAGCATGATACTAACCTCACTATTTTCCGTTCGCTCAACTGAAGTTTCGAGAAATTTGCTGAAATACCAATGACATTATTTCTGTATTTCTCCTTGAATTATTCTGATTCTTGACAAATAGAAGTTCTCTCTTCAGAAATTCCCAGTAAGTTTTTTAAAGTTTAAATTCAACTAGCTTTATGTACCCGGCCTTGCTCGGAATTGCCAGTTTGATTCGCAGTTTTTTTTTTCACAATCGGAAAATGAATAAACCAATTGGTCAACAGGATAATTGCGTTTTCTTATCGATACTTCATCATTTGATCAAAAGAAGGCAGATTTCATTTGAAAACATTGACTGATTTTGAAGAAGGGAGCAAACCCATAATCGCCATATTCCGGGCAAACGTCAATTTCTAAAGAAGGAAAAACATCCACCGATGCCTTATTCCGGGCAAACGTCTATTTTTAAAGAAGGGATCACATTCACCATCCAGAAGGAAACACATTAATCATTGCTTTTCACGTTGGGCAAACCATGATTTCGATAAATGGTTGAATTGATCGATAACTAAACAATACAATAATGGGTTCAGAAGTTAGGCTGGAGCATACACACAAACATACAAACATTGAGTTTTATATATCTCGGCAACTTATTCAAAACGACGTATGTGATTTTGTAAACAAAGATGCATACGTCGATTTGTCAAATATGATGACACTCCACGCAAACCAACACAACGAACATGTAGCCGAAACCTTCCCTACCTGTATGTGGCGATAGTTTGCGTGGGAGTGCTATCAGATTGCAGAAATCAACGTTTAAATTTTTGTTTACAAAATCACATACGTCACATACGTTGAATAAGTATCCGAGATATATAGATAGCTAATAGCTATATGTATCCGGCTTTGCTAGGGACTGAAAAGTAAATTATAGAATTAAAATGTCCAATGCTGTAGCACGAAACCCACAGAGGTAGATCTACCGGTCATAGAATTGAACCTTTGTATCAATATATTTTTATATCTTTGTTTGGCCCTTCCACCTTTTCAATAAACATCTTCCAAAAATAGAGAATAAGTGTACCAAATCTGGTTGAAATTTATCCTGGGAGTTACACTGAATTGCTCATTTTTAAAGACAACCCTTCCCCATAACTTCCCTTTTTCCAAAATGACCCTCCCACCTTCTTTGTTATCTTCTCCTTAGGATAGAAAATGTGTGCACCAAATTTGGCTGAAATCGGTCCTGGGAGTTGGGTGTTACACTGAATTGCTCTTTTCTAAAGACAACCCTTCCCCTTACCCTCCCTTTTCCCAATGATCATCCCACCCTTTGTTATTTTCTCCTTAGGATAGAGAATGTGTGTACCAAATTTGGATGAAAGCGGTCCAGGGATTCAAAAGAAACACTGAATTGCCTGTTTTCTGAACAATACCCTCCCCCAGACCCTCCTCTTTTTCCCAAATTACACTTCCATGTGATCGACTTCTCTTAGTGAATATGTGTACAATATTTGGTTGATATGGGTACTGGAAGTTGGGAGTAACACTGAATTGCTCGTTTTATAAAGACAACCCCTCCCCCCCATACCCTCCCTTTTTTTACAATGACCGCCCCACCCCCTTTGTTATCTTTTCTTTAGGGTAGAGAATGTGTGTATCAAATTTGGTTGAAATCGGTGCAGGGGTTCAGAATTTACTCTAAATTACCCGTTTTCTGAACAATACCCTCCTCCAGACCCCTCCCCTTTCCCAAAATCTCTCATATGATTGTTTCCTTATAGTGAATATGTGTACAAAATTTGGTTGAAATCGGTCCTGGGAGATGAAAGTTACACATAATTGTTCGTTTTCTAAACAAAACCCTCCCCTTTCCTAAATGACCCTCCCACCCCCTTTGTTAACTTCCCCTGAGGATAGAGAACGTGTGTACCAAATTTGGGTGGATTCGGCCAAGTGGTTCAGAAGTAGTTAGCGAACATACATACATAGATTGGTTTTTATATATATAGATTAAGATTATCAAAGAAAAGTCAGAACTTTCAATTCATTCCATTGAAATATGTTTTACTAAAAACTTCACGAGGAATTATCTTTTTGCTTCAAATAATTTTTTTTCGAACTTTGGCAAGAAATTCACTTCGATTTTCTCGGGCATTCTTCAAAATTTACGCAAAAAGTTTCATCCGGAAAAAATCATAATTTTCATCAGAAAACCCATAGAAGGCATTATTTTAAAGGAAATATTCATATGTTTTCCTAATCTTCATTTCCACAAATCTTTTCCTAATTTCTAAAGTTTATTTATCATAGGAGCACCTCAACTATGTAACTATGTCATTCGCATAAGGATTCAAGGACCAGCAGCATGACAGATTTTGCTCAAAGGCGCGTTAATGCATAGTGTCGAATTGCCAAAACTATTTGTGATGGCAGCACACACACAGTAAACTCAGATCACTGGAGTCGGTAAAATTTTACCGGGTTTTCAAACAGCTGAACGCTCGGTAATGAGCCCGGTAATTTTTATGATTACCGAATGCCCAGTAAATAAAAATCAATCTGAACTGTCAAAAATTGCAGTTTGTTCGGTAAAAAATTGACGATGTTATCAGTAATTTTACTAACCGATATGTCAATAAAATTACAGGACGTCGGTAAAACATTAACATTTCTTTCGGTAAAATTTTATTGATTTTACGGATCGATCAGTAAATAGTTTAAAGAATATTTTTTTTTGGAAAAGAGAAAAGAATGTAAAAAGAAAGACAAAAAATACACTGTAATATTTAAGAAATCATGTTTTTCTTTTTGCTCTCCAAACATCAATTGGAATTATGCATTCTTATTTTCGATATTTTTGTTATATTTTCTTGCCTCATTTTCAATTTGTTTTCACTGAAAGTTTTTCCTCCAACGCATCAGTTTAATTGATTATTTATATTTTCAGTTGCAGTCTCAAGCATACTGTTCCCATATGCAATTTTTGAACAATGCTTTTCTTGTTATACTGGCGGTCAACAAAACTATATTCATCAGTGGACTTCACGACTAGAATGGATTCTAGCAGAACACAAGCCGAACCGTGAAGTCTAACAGCAAAATAGTTTGTTTGGACAAAATAACTTGTGAACGCCGGCACAAAAAGAATTGCATCGTTTAAAACAATATGAGACCACAATGCTTATCACACCCCATGCAAATGATTAAAAAAAACTAAAATTTGTGAACTCACAAAATCTCCTTGAAGCAAAATCGCGAATCGAAGAGTAATTCAAATGGCGTCTGTTTCTTTTCTATTTAGTTTCAATTGTTTGTTAACAGTTGTCTCCGGTAATTTTTTAAGTATATTTGATGAAATAATCGGTAAAGTTATATGTTTTACTGTCAGTACAGTATTTTATTACCGAACAGCCTATAAACTAATGAATTGCCGAAAGAGTCAGTAATTTCTTCACGGTGTACAGTAATATTTTTTTTCCATTTACTGAGTCATCGGTAAAAATATCAATTTTGACAGTAGCTTTACAATTATCTCAGTAAAATCATGATTTACCGAACTAAAACTGTAAAAATAATTACCGAACAGCGAAGTCCTTGCTTAGTGTGCACCTCACACCATCCACGCTACCGCAATCCTCTAAACCACTAAAAATACGGCATTACAGATCCATTTTGAATTATTTTCTTTCAAAAAATACAATGTAATTATTATTCTTGTGTTACTTTGATCTGATTCAATATATCGATATGGAAAGCAATAATATCGATATGACCTATATATTGAAAGCAAAATATCGATACAAAAATATCGGATATCGAAACATAAATATCGATATCCCGATATATCGGAAGTTTCGGAACGTCCCTAGGCCGAGGTGATTTTTTATTCGGTTTGAGGATACGTTTTTAAATGTATTCTAATAGGGACACGGCAGGTATTTTCGCCTGTTCGTCATAGTCTCGAAAACTAATAAAAAAGACGCTTTTTTTGTAAAACTCATACGTACCAAATCGTAGGCTCAGGAGAAACGTTCTGCTATAGTGGAGTTCTAGCAAATGTACGTTGCTTTCGTTGGTTTTAGCCCCTACGACGATGGACGGAAATACCTGCCGTGTCCCTAAGTTTATAAAAGTTCTAGTGATACGAACAAATAGAAAAGATGAAAGTGCGTGAATTTGGCATTATTGCGTGGTGATAATAATAACGGTTGTTCAAATAACGGTTGTATTGAGCACTGTGACCATTTTCAGGTAGGTAGGTGTTTATTCGATAACACCGTTTAGTAAAAGTGGAAAGAATCACTCCGGCTCAGTGGTGTTGCAACGAAGAGCGAAAGTTTGAAATCTACATTTTTATTTTCTATAATTGGGTCAATTAGGATAAAAATAAATGGTTGAAAAATATTGAGTATTGTGCGAGATTAAATGGAGACATTTTTAAAATTATGAATCATAAACCTACGGCTTCCAAATACGTAGTATAAATCATAAGTTTTATGTACAGTGAGCCGGGAATTGGGTCCATAGGCCCAAGTAGTGATTTACCCTATATTGCCACCATCAAATTATTTGTTTTTCTGTTTATTAACAAGAGCTCTACTTATTAATGCCTGTCCACGTTAAATTTCGGACACCCATCATCCAAAGCGATTTTTTTAAATTTTCGCGAACCACTGAGGAGATCAATTTACACGCCAGTTGAATCTCTCCGCTTTATATTATTTTTTCAGGGGGTTTTCCTTCTTGTCTAAAGAGATAAAATGGCTACAAATCAGTTGGACGTTGTCTCAGTGTCCGAAATTTAACGTGGACATGCTTTATTTCCCATGTAGTGGCTTTATTTGCTTCCTAGTAACACCCCAGATGAATTTGAGCCATGAACAATTGAAATGTCAATTTTAGAACAGTTTTTTTTACGAACAGATCGTAAGTTTGTTAAAAAAAACGACAAAGATATATTTTTTCTTGTTGGTATGAATTATTGGTATGACTGATAACTGTTTGACGCCTAAAATGCATTGCAGTTATCGAACGGCTATTGTATTCTTATTATGCCTACCGCACAAATATCAGCCATAAAAAACCTGTCTGCTCATAAGAACTCAAAAATGAAAGTGACCTTTTATGATGTATGATTCATATACAGTATGAAATATCCCAACACTAAGAAAAGATTTCAGACTGCAAGAATTCAGCATTGTTTTGGCACACTCTAAAAACCATCCATCTCCTCTAAAAAATACTATAGCTTCCTGTATAGTGTACGAAGAAAGCAAAAACTCCCGTAGTTTGTAATTATTTCCTTATTTTTTATTACTTTAAAACGTATTTCAGAACAACAAAGATACAATCGCAGCAAGGATAGTTTAATCGGAGTGTTATTTTTTTAGCTGGAGCCTAAACATTTTACCTTTCGAATCATTATTTAAACCGCAAAAAAACAATCAGCTACAGTATCCTTCCAGGCAAGAGTGATGTCCGGTCTGTTCGATCGAGTGCGAGTGCTACACATATCAATTGGTGTTAATTATAGTTAGCCATTTAGCACAAAATCCAATTTAAAATTCTCGAATGTCTCCGCTTAGCTATCTTAGCTTTAATTGAAATTGTATCTACGTTCCTGGTTCCACGAGCACCGGCAATGTACGAACGTATATCACATTGCGGTGACAGCCACTTGAGAGCACCTTCCCACCGAGATTTCCCATCAAAGCGTAAAATTTATTCCAGTCGTAATCTCTTCAGCATGCATAATATGATACATGCTCATGAATTATTCAGAAAGCATCTCACTTTCCATGTCTTCGGCGGAAATCCTACGATTTCCCTCATTCCTGCCTATGTATCTAAGTTACTATCTCGTTTTCATCGTTTACGGTGCACCGTTCGGCGTGGTATATAAGAGATCCTGTCTGTGGTCCCAAACGAGATTGCTAACGAGCATCAGATACCCACCCCCCGAACAGGTGGGAAGCCAACGAAAGCGTGGATGCCACAAAACGGAATAAAATCCATCTGTCTGTTATCTCACCTTGAAGAAAAACTTTTTCAGCAATTTCAGGACTGCCTCGGCGTCGTCTTCGGTAATTAACTCAATCGAAATGTTCGTGTCAACCTCTTCGGATGGTGAGGCGGGTGCTGGAGCAGAGTTAGGCTTGACGGTTGTCCCTTCGGCATTGCTACTAGCGGTCGACATCTTCGAAGCCATACGACCCAACGGTGGCAGCAGCTCTGATAGCTGGAGAGAATAGGAAAATTAAATTACATCGGTTTATTCATTGTCTTTATGTGTTTGTTATGAAAAGACTGAGGTTAAACTAAGTGGAGAAGTCATGAAAAAGGTGTTAGGTTGAATTAAATCGAGGAAACTAAGTTAGCGTTTCTAATGTATTATCCAGCATTTCCAATAAGTTAGATCATCTCAGAGAAGTTTTTAATACTGTTGAAAAATAGGAGTGATTGTTTCAATCAAAAATGAGAAAATGTTAAGTTAAACAGTTAGAACAATAAAAATTCATTTTCTGAATCATAATCAAATCTATTGAGTAAGAACCAACTAATAATTAATGTTGATGCACAACATACCATCATGAGTGAATTTTGAACATGATTATTGTTAGCTGAAAATCAGGCCTTTTAGTGTAAAAATACAACTAGTTTTCTCATCTTTCCCGGAAACCAAAAAAAATGTGTTTAGATGCATGAAATGGTAACTTGGCTTAGAAACCTCACAGTTGATAGCTATGGCAGTTGTAGATGCGACGCTAGTGAGGATGGCACACTAATTTCTTACAGATTTTTCGTGAAATTTCCAAAACCACCGTTATAAGATTTTATCATTTTTAAATTGGAGCGTGAGAAACGCTATTCTTTTACTTCTTACGTAATTCTTGCATGGTCCCACAAGAGAGAACACATATGGATGCGAACTACTTACTTATTTTATCAACAACATTTCCCGTTCCGTTAACAAGAACAAAATCATTCGAATAAAACTGTAGACATAGAGTAGTGTAAATTTAAAAAAAATACATTAGTGCAATTTATATTCCAGTTTTTCTTGAGTCTCTATATTTAAGCCTTGATTAAAATAATATTTGAACAAATAAGGTTCCACCATTTACGTGGCGCGAAATTGAGTTGGAGTTCCTTCACAAGAATAGGAAAACGATTAATGTACTCATGTCCATATTGGGAAGTAATGTGGCCTATTACACTTTCAGAGTTATTTTACTGGAACTAGAATCATGGTACGAGAAAAACAGCAGCAGGTAGAGGTGTGCGCCGGTCCAGAAATCGTTGACGACGGCGGCGTGAATCAGAGTGGCTATATTTCATTGCATTTCATTCTCGAGAAAATTTTCATGACTGTTTGGGATTCTTTTCTGAAATTAAATGAATTATTAGAAATATCTCTTCGGAACTTCCTTGGATTTTTTTTTTCGGAATAACCTCGGAAAACTCTCAGGAAAACCCTCGGAAAGTTATTCGGGATTTTCTTGAATGATTCTTCAGGATTACCTTGCAAAACTCATTGTGTTTTTCTTGGAAATACTTCGGAAAATTCTTCGAAATTTACTCGAAAATTCTTCGGAAGTTCATCGAAAGGTTCTTATGAATTTCCTCGGAGCATTCTTATAAATTTCTTCGAAACACTTGGAATTCGTTGAAACCTAAACGTCTTCGGAAAATTCTTCGCAATTTTCTAGATTTTTTTTAGATTTTCTTGGAATATTATTTTGAATTTCCTCACAAATTTCTTCGGAATATACTCCGGAAATTCTTACGAGTTTTCTCTGAAACTGCTCAGGAAGTTCCACGGGAAATTCTCCGGAATTTCCTCGGAAAATATTTTGGAATTCACTCGGAAAATTCTTCAGAATTCCTTTGGAATGTCTATGCAATGTTATTACAAATTTTCTTGGAAAATTCTTGGGAAATTAACTCGGAACATTCTTTAGGATTTTCTTGGATTTTTTTTTAACTTCCAGGGATTTTTTAATTTCCTCGGAAAATTCTTCGAAATTCTTGATGATGATTTATCCCTTCAAGTTATGCCTACCTCCGTTCTGCTCATGATCTTAAGTATCTTGAATTATCAGCACTCATTATTATATAATGTAGGGGGCTGAAACGTTCCATTCACATGATAGCCGATTCTTTCAGAAACGTGCTGCTTCAAGTATGTTTCAACTCTCATCCAAATTGATAAAATTACGTCAAATCATTTGAATATTATATAAGTGTTTAATATAGACAAACTTAATTGATGTTAAGTCGAACAATCTGGTACGGACCCGGCAGGTATTCCCGTCCATCGTCGTAGGGGCTAAAACCAACGAATGCTAGATTCGCTAGAACTCCACTGTAGCAGAACGTTTCTCCTGAGCTTACGATTTGGAACGGATAAGTTTGGGAAAAGGTGTCTCTTATATTGATTTTCAAGACTATGACAGAAAGACGCAAATACCTGCATTAACCATATAGACTGAAAAAAAACAAATAACGATAATAGGAAGGACAAAAGTTTCTACTAGTAATGGGGTAGTTATGTGACGAGTAATTTTATATTTAAATCACAGAGAAACAGACGATGCGTGGAATTGGGTGATAGTTTTCGAGAAACTGATTTGATTTTATTTTGTTCTAAATGTAACGTATCTCGGGAGCACAGTTGTCCAGTGTTTGGAATGTTTCTTGAGTGGCTTCAATGTCAACAAAAAACGTTATTTGGACAATCACGAGGTCAAATGGTGGAAGCCCTTTAATTATTTTTTTACAGGTGATCGGCATTTGAAGAAAGTGTACATCCATATGAACAAAAAGATTATACCGCCAGCCAACATAGATGGAGTTACAGATACCGGTTGACAGAAAGGCGTGGAATCGAAGATCTAGGGATCCAAGGACTCCGCGGTGCACAATTACCATACTAATCATAATTCATTTGTCTCGTTTCAGCAAACGCAACTCTTCTCCACTAATCTTTCCCTTTCCTGACAACTCTCTTTTCTTTTAATGTATCCGACATTTGTAAGACTGTTAGACCCAGCGCCTGCTTGTGGTTGGAAATCGGTGTACTATACGGTCTAGCGCATGTTAACGGTGAAGACTTGGTAGGTCTTCAGCTAACTTAAATGTAGATGGGCGGACGGTGTCGACCAGGGTGACGGCTGATTAATTACAATTACAATTTCCTCGGAAAATTCTTCGAAATTCTTCTGAGTTTCCGTTGAAAGTTATTTGAAATTTCCACGGAAAAGTCTTCGGAATTTTCTCGTAAATTTCTTCGGATTTCAGGTTTTTTATTTTGAATTCCTTCAGAAAATTATCGGAACTTTCTCGAAAAAATCTTAGGGATATCCTCGAAAAATTCTTCAAAACTCACTAGACAAATTCTTATGACTTCCTCGGAAAATTTACAGAAGTTTCCTTGAAAACTTCTCAGGAATTTCCGCAAGACTTTCTTTGAAATTTCTTCGGAAAATTCGTCGTTGCTTTTAAAAAAAAATTGAACTTCCTCGTCCTCAAAAAATTCTTCGTGACTTTCTCGATTTTTTTCTTAGATTTCCCTGGACTATTATTTTGAATTTCCTCGCAAAGTTTTACGGAATTCTCTCAGTATCCACGGAATTTACATGCAAAGTTATTACGTATTTCCTAATTCTTCGGAATGTACTCGGAATATTCTTCAGGATCATCTTGGATTTTTTTTAATTTCCCGAGTTTTTTTTCTGAACTTCCTCGGAAAATTCTTTGGACTCTTCAGAGTTTCCGCTGGAAGTTACTTGAAATTTCCTCGGAAAAGTCTACGGAATTTTCTCGGAAAATTCTTCAGATTTCGGGTTCTTTTCTGATTTTTCTGATTTTCCTCGGAAACTATAGCATTTCTTTGGAACCATCTCGAAAAATTCTTCGGGATGTCCTCGAAAAACTCTTCGAAACTCCCTAGGAAAACTATTATGACCTTCCTCGGAAAATTCTATGAAGTTCCCTTCGAAAATTGCCAGGACTTTCTTTGAAATTGCTTCGGAAAATTCGTTGGCATTTAAACGTCCTTGTTGGAACGTCCTCGAAAAATTCTTCGTGATTTCCTCGATTTTTTGTTGAAATTTTCTTGAAATATTTTTCATTTCATTTTCTCGACAATCTGTTAGGAGTTTCCTCGGAAACTTCTCAGCAACTTCCTCTGAAAATTTCTCGGAATTTCCCCGTTGAGTGCAATTGTGTCGAGTTCCCTGGGATAATTCTTATGAGTTTCCTCGGAAAAATCTTAGGCGTTTTATTTGAAACTGCCCAGGAATTTCCACGGAAAATTCTCTGGAGTTTCCTCGGAAAATACTTCGGAATTTACTCGAAAAATTCTACAGAATTTCTTTTGAATTTTCTCGGAAAATTCTTCGGCATATCCTCGAGTAAAAATTCAAAACTCTTTAGAAAAAATCTTATGACCTTCCTCGGAGAATTCTCAAAAGTTTCCTTGGAAACTTCTCAGGGATTTCCTAAGAACTTACTTTGAAAATTCATCGGAAAATTCGTAGGCATTCGTCTTCATTGAAACTTCGTCGGAACGTCCTCGGAAAATTCTTCGTGATGTTCTCGAATGTTTTTTCAGATTTCCTTGAAATATTATTCTGAATTTCCTCGCAAAGTTCTTTGGAACTCCCTCGGAAATTCCTTATTCATTTTCTTGGAAATCTATTAGTTTCCTCGCAAACTTCTCAGCAAATTCCTCGGAAAGTTCATCGGAATAGACTCCGAAAATTCTTCGGAATATCGTCGGGAAATTCTACTTTTTTCCTGAATTTCTTCCGAAAACGCTTCGGAATTTCTTCAGAAATTTTTCGGAAGCTTCTCGGAAAATCCTCGAAAAATGCTTAGAAGTTTCCTCTCAAACTGCGCACCCAAGTAACATTTTAAGTTTTATAACATTTTAAGTCTTCACGAGTGTGATAAACCAGTTTTATACCAAAATGTTACTAGGACATGAATTTTCTTGGGAAGTTCTTCAGAATGTTTTCGGAAAATACTTCGGAATTTACAAAAAAAAAAGCGATTTTTCGAAAGTTCCTCGAAATTTCCACGGGATTTTTTCTAAATATCGTCATGAAATACTTGCACGGAAAATTCTTCGTAATTCCCACGGGACATTCATTGGTATTTTTGCGATAAATTCTTTTGAATTTCGACGGGAATTTTCACAGATGTAAACTCCTACAAATTAGAACCGGCCTGAAAAAGTATGGCTCAGTGGTTTGTCAGGTTTTCAACCGTGATGCTTTGATGAAAAATGTCAGCGGCAACGCAACGCCAAAAACTGTCGGCGGCGGTGACGTGATACGACAGCGTACACCTCTACCACCAGATCTAGGTCTCAGTGATTTATTTACTGGCGTTCCAAGAGTTAACGTTGGAAAGAGAGATCCATCAGCATTATAAATTGGTAGAGCTTCCATGATCGTTTAAAAAAAATTAATGCAACCTGGACATGACTAGGGTGACCAGCCATACTCAATATTCACATAGCAGGGCAATTTACATAAATCGTGGCAAAAAGAAATCTTAGTTCACGAATTTTCCTCTAGGTTTTGGTGTATTGTGGCATCAAATTGTTAAATCAGTGAGTTTTCTGTTTTGATGTAGGCCAAATAAATGAAAATGAATGCCAATAATGAAATCATGGTTAAAGCGATAAATCAATATGAAATTTCCGTAAGCAATGCAAATTTCCATACACTAGAGAGATTTAATTTTGATTTTTTAATTTTGAGGAAAAACATTGCACGGTGGGAAATTAGGAGGAAAAACATATTTTCTCCTTGAAGATGATATTTTAGGAACAAAGTGTCTTCAGCAAAGTTAAAGCTTATTATTCAATCTTTATTTTGAAGTTTGTTGCAAGAGGGTCGTCCCACAACATTTTGAGATAAAATTTTTAACTTCTATATTTCTAATTTTAGCATTGTACGATGTTCTAGAAATTCGTTCCTTATTTAATTTTGAGGCACTTTGCTGAAGAAACCATTATTGTACGTCATTTGTATCATTTGTGATAATTTCAAAAAATAATGTTAAGGTGACCCAAAAAATCAATATTATGATTGTAGCTTTTTGGTTTTAATTTTTATCGAAATGAAGCCTTCTAGAAAGTTTTAGAGCAAAAAGCACAAACATTTTGTTTTTTTTTTGTGAATTGAGCGGAATTTTCGGTTTTACAACACTTTAGGGACTAACAAAAAGCTATTAAAAAAAAAAAAAAATCAAAATCCCCAGTTTTAAAATATGCAAAGCAATTCTTAGCCCTTCCTCTGTCTAACCCAGGGATAAATCGATCCCCCCTTTTTCCCCCATTCAAAACTACAGGCATTTGAAAATGGCAGATTTTTTTCAAGAAAAACAATGATATCTCTGCAATCCACCAATGTTTTCACTCGGTTGTGTAACCAAATCGTGCATTTTTGTTATGCTCTAAAACTCTGTAGAAAACGTCACTTCGATAAAAATTAAACTAGAAAAGTTACAATCAAAATATTGATGTTTCAGGGTCACCCTAATATTATTTTTTTAAATTATTATAACAAATTATACAAATGACGTACAACAATGGTTTCTTAAGCAAAGTGCCTCATATTAAATAAGGAACAACTGTCTAGAATAACGTACAATGCTAAAATTATAAATATAGAAGTTTAAATTTTATCTCAAAATGTAGCCAAGAAACTTCAAAATAAAGCTTAAATGATAAGCTTTGACTTTGCTGAAGACACTGAAGCATCTTCAAGGTGAAAATATTTTATTCCTCCTAATTTCCCGGCGTGGCCCATCATGCATTGTTTTGAGAATAACTCCGAAACGCAATGTCCAATTGACAAAAATTTAGAAAGGGTTTCGTGTCGAATGAATTTGTTGCAAGCCAATCGAAAAATGCTAAGTACCAAAAGTGCGTCTTACATTTTTGTATATGTACACACTTACATACCATCACCTCAATTCACCGGGCTGAGTCGATTGATACATATACAACACTATAGGTCTCCGAGAGTTATATCTTAAGTTAGGTTATACCTTGACGTATACTTAGTGTACAAGTAAGGCAAAAATGGAAAAAAGCAATAAAGAATAATCGAAATACTCATTTTCTATGGCTCTACATTCCAACTGGAAGTTGACTTGTCTTTCAATATTGAAATCTTTTCTATGCCGCCAATTGCATGAATATCTATATTGTGTGGCAAGTACAATGGATACACTATGCCCAGCGAGTCGAAAATGTTTCCCACCCGAAAACATCCTAGGCCAGACCGAGAATCGAACTCGTAATCTCTGGATTGGTAATCCTACGCCTTTGCTCGCAAGGCCAACTGGAGACATGGCTGTTAATATCTTTTCTGAATAAGTAAGCACAGCCAGCCAGACACCAAAAGTAGATACTATGGAACAAACATTCAAGAAATGCGATTTTTTAATTTTTAATCTGCCTGTATCAAGCCTCTAAACGCCGGCCACTGACATTATCATGAGAAAAGAAGCTATGTATTCAACTTTTTTCATGCAAGCGAGTTTAACAAAGGTGTTCAGAAATTTAATTCGTATTTTAGTCAAGCGACGTTAATAAGCGACCACGCGTCTCCATCGTATATCCTCAGGTATCAATGAATTCATTATTATTGATGAAAAAGCCGGCATATTTTTACTTTCTTTTTTGATGCTACCTATCACGACCAAACATGGATTATTCAAAGTATTAAATCCCATAAATACTCTAGTACCACCCTGAACATAAGCCAAATAGTCGATGCAAAAATGATAATTTAGTGGAAATTAAATATTAATACAGTGCGAAATGGATTAACTCCTCCCATTCCATTTCCTTTCATACATCGACGACAAGTCAACATTTATGCATGAATGCAAAAATTTCTCTGAAGAGCCAGCCTCTTATGAAATGGTTAAGTAGCGTGAATCTATGGAATAGGAAAGTTTTGATTTTAATATATAAATATGTAGCTATTATGCAAGGTTGTGTGAAAAAGAATTACATATTGCATAATCTAATCACATTACCAATATATAGCACACCTTAAAGGTAAGCGAGAACTATTACACCCGGTAAATTATAGTTTATAACAACCAATATACTATGCTTTAGATTAACTCAGTTTAATTTCGGTTTTTCACTATGGATAGCCTATATTCAAATATGATAGAATAAATTGATGATGTTGATGATGGTCCGCCACATATCACATACAGCATTTAAGATTACAACAATTTAATCAGATTTGCAAAACAAAACGATCTGATTACCATCACAGATATAAATTTCATAACTTTCCATTACTATCCAGAATAAATATTGCTGTACTTTTCATATACTACATATAACACATATAAGTATTTCTCATTATGTGATTATCCAGATAGATGCTACGAAACCACCAGCTCTAAGTAAAGTAACCGTCACCACAACTGTAACCAGATTAACCGCCACCGCAGATCCAATAAAAGATCATTTTTCAAATACTTGCCATAGTGCACGCTTCATCCAGAAGGCGATCATTTTCACTTTTCGTGACAGTGAATTTGCCCAGGCGCGAAATGTGATTCTGAATTTCGATCTCCATTGTTTTCATTGTGGATGCTAGTGATGAAAATCGATTTATGCAACACAAAAAGGTATTTTATGAACAGCCGATGAAATTGTCACGTGAATCGTTTTTGGGGCGGGAAAAACAAACAAATCAACACGATTATGATTTTTAACGGACGGATTGTAAATGATTTGATGTTCTTTTGCGATTCAGCGAGGATATTACACACTGGTGGACCACCTTTCGTGAGCACAGATGAGTAAATGCATACAGTCAGTTTACGAGCTTATGATTTTCTGATCGTCTCGTTTTACCTGAAATGAAAGAAAGAGGAAGATCTCATGAGAAATTGGATGGATGCATATTAAACAATGTGTGGATAAGTACGTTCAGGTGGGATGAGATTGATTAATAAAAGACGCGATGATGGGTCGAAAAAAGACAAGCTTGTTTTGTTTCCAACAGACGTACTTCAAGGGGCTTACATGCCAATGGAGAATCGATTAATTTTGTCACTATAGTAGCGCTTGTTTCAAATTGCATCAGGTGCCACAACTTATCGTGAACACTCATATGGTAACGGAGTGGATTTTAAAGTGGGGTTAAAAATAGTAAACAGCTGAAAGAAATTTATTCATGTAGATATTTTGCAGAGGTATGCCGAAGTGAGGGTTTTCCTTTATTGTTACGTACTGTATGGTCTACTTGGTGTATGGCCATCTCGGCAAAGTTCAACTCAATTCATATGTTTAATTTCAACTCTCTACAACTGCATTTCAACGCAAAACTCAGAAAAGTGGTTTTTCTTGAAGGTTTTTTTTTATCGATTAATACCATAGTTGAGCATATTTTTGCGGAAACAAACATTCCCGAAAAGTCTAGATCGTACTTGTGTCAAATGTGTTGGGTGCAACCATTTGTCACGATGGCGCTCAATATATGATGTCGCTAATTTCAAACTGAAAGCTGTGGATGTGTTTGTTTGAAAAGTTAATAACCTTCTTCTAATTGGCATTACATCCCCCACTAGGACATTGACGACTCGCAGCTAAGTTTTCATTTAGCACTTCCACAGTTATTAACTGCAAGGTTTCTAAGCCAAGGAACCTTTTTTGCATTCGTATCATGAGGCTATAGCGATGATACTTTTATGCCCAGAGAAATCGAGATAATTTCCAATCCAAAACCGGGAATAGAACCCAGCCACCCTCAGCATGGTCTTGCTTTGTAGCCGCGCTTCTTACCGCTAGGCTAAGGAGTTATAACTTATAAGAACCGGGTGGACTAATTGTTTTGTCTGCCATTGTAAAACTTTGGATCTCCGAGTACCGATGAAAAGTTTGTTTTAGTATTTAAATAACAACATAGGAAAAGCAAATAGAAAAGTGAGAGAGAATATGCTAATGCGCTAACAATAAAACAATTTTTATTTTAGCACACTTCTTTGGAATCAGAAATCCAAAATAAATTTTATAACTTCAATCCAAATGTCAGATGAATCGGTACAATAAACATTTCGATTTTTTTAAGCGCCGAGCAGAATCAAAACATGACTGCACACGCCTCTGCCGTTTTCACATAATCCACTGCATCGTTCGTTCATCCTCTGAGAAGCGGCTCGCAAGTAGCTCGCGCGTGTTGTCGTTTGTCGATATGCGAAGTCTTATGCTCCCATGTAAATAGTGGCTGCTCAACATGTTGCGCGTCGCGCCGTTACCATCAATAGAGTCAACAACTTGCGGATGCGAGAAAAAGGTAACATTGCATAAGAAATCACGATTATTAATTTGCATTAACATAATCTGTTTCCTGTCACAATTAACAGAACGGTTTTCGTTTGGCTGTGCCAGATTGGAAGACTTAGACACGAGTCGCACAACGGCCGGCTCGTTTCATGATAAACGGCAGTCTTATATCGTTGGACTGGAATAATAGAATGGTTATCGGAATCGGTATCTACTGCCAGCAGTATCTATTGGTAACCTCGATGGTAGAGTCGAACTGACTGGTGCCAGGCCACCATTGAGACTGACTGGACAAATCTGACCTATAATTCTAAAAAAATATGGTGGTGATTGTGTCTCTGGGTGATGGTGAGAGGCCACAATCGTGAGCTGTGATTATTTGTCGTTAACAATTGAACAGACTTTTCTTATCTCGCTCTTTCGTTTCACTGCATTTACGTGTATGACACGGTGAATGAGTCGTTCCAGTTGTTCCAGCGATAATAGTTTTGAGATTTATAAAAACAAATATCAGCATCTGAAAAGTGTTCTTTTTATTTGCTTCGACACATGAAGTCCAAAAACAGGAACAAGTTTGTTGATGACTTTCTTCAGATGAAGTAACTAGTAAGATTTGCTTTCTAAACTAAACCGGAATAGCTAAGTTACATCTTCACCGTTAGGAAAAACCAGATTCATTCACGCACAGTCGGGTCATGTACCAGACACTGAAAACCGGTGTTGTGTTAGCCAAGCAATACATTCATTTTCTTCTTTCATAAATAGAATGAACGATGAATTGGGGTGCTTGAGTAGTTTTACACTTTTCAATACCGTGGCACAGCTTCAAATCTAGCATCATAATTTAGCACAATGTAATGCTGCAGTTTTTGAATGACACTAGTTCTTAGCACATGTAAAACTTATCGTTCAATTCCATACAACAGCACATGCCACTAATCGAGCCAATCACGTGATTTTTTTAATATGTATAAAACATTTATTGGCGGAAAATGCAAAATCTTAACAAGAAGAACTGTGGAAAGCTTCCTGGAGGAAATTACAAATTAATTTGTGCTAGAATTTTACGGAACAACTCCAGGGAAAACAAGGTTACTTTAGACTTCATCTCACAGCTGCGATATTCATCCCAAGAAAAACAAAGCAATGAAAAAGAATCTAATTTGTTTCTTATTTTTGTGATTTTTTTAAGCAGTGAGCACGCATGTTAGCAAAAGAAAGCGACGAAATTGGTGTCGCATTTCTTTGTTTCGCAATGACATGAATATATGTTCAGTAAGATGGAAAACGGAACGGTTCCCTTATATGGAAGAACTCCTATAGGAACATTTAGAGTAATTTATGTGAGAATATCGGTTTGAATTTTTAAGGGAATTTTTTGGTGGAAGTTCCTAATGCATTCTTTGGGAAATTTTCGGAAGAAGTACTGGAAGGATTTGCGGATACATTCCTGGAGCAATTTCCGGAGAAATTACTAAAGAATTTTTCCGAAAAATTCCTGGTGGAAAATACGTTACAAAAACTATTATTTTGAAATGTTAGGCCGCCTCTTAGAGAGCCTCTGCTTACATGTATAAAATAAGTTTGCACCGAACAAACGGTGTGACGACGCTTCGTCATCACGCTGTCACGCCGCAATCGATTAAATTTCAGCGCACAGGTTCAACTTGGACAACAGTTAACAGATATTTAGGCTGATGCCCGATACGTGTGTAAACATCCACAGTCATTGATTGATTTGATGTGTAATGTAATGTTATGAACATTAAAAACGCAATAGGCAATCGTTTGGAGATGGCGGAACGATCATTGTTGTGTTTTGTCGATCAAATTCGACTGTCTGACGTATTGGCTGCGTTTGACAGTTGCTATTTAGTTACGTCCGCAATCAGTTGAGTAGATGGCAGTAGTGAGCCAATGTATATCAATTCAAAAGCTCACACAAGATTTTCAATAAAATTTGTTCTAGCTTAACCCTTTCAGGCCCAAATTTTTCTAAGCGGTATTACCTAGTGAATTTAATATGTTCCATTTGTTATCGTGATTTAGAATGGAGAAATGACCAAACAAGTTGAAAAATATTTTTCGGGATGCACTAAATCATCCAAATTGTCCTTGAGTCCAGAACTTGCGATCTACAAGTTACCATGTGTCTGAAAAAAAAAGTTACCATGCGAGTTTTTTCGTCACTCCAAGCTTGGATATGTATACATCCATATCCATATTATATTCCTAATGATCATGAAACCGTTCTTAAGTCCAGACCTTGCGATCTTCAACCACGACTCTAGCTTGAGTATGTATTCAAATATGTTCATAACATATTCGTGAAGACCAAGAGACATGATAAGATGGTTTTGGGATATCCTGTCTATGAGTTCAGATCTTGCGGTCTACAGCCACGACACTGGTTTTTTCGCCACTAGAAGCTTGAATATGGATTCAACCATGTCCATAACATAGTGTAGAAGACCTTGAGATATGGTAAGATGGGTTTGGGATCATCTAAACCGTCTTTGAGTTCAGAACTTGCGATCTACAGCCACAACACTAGGTTTTCTGGTCACTATAAGCTTGGATATGCATTCAAACAGATCCATAACACAGAAGACCAGGAGACATTGTAAGTTGGTTTTAGGATATCCTGGGTTATCCAAACCGACCTTGAGCTCAGAACTTGCGATCTACAGCCAATACTCTAGCTTTTTTCGTCGCTTCAAGCTTGGATATGTATTCAACCATATCCATAATACATTCCTGAATATCAAGGGACATGTTCAGATGGCTTTGGGATATCCTGGGTCATCAAAACCATGCTTGAGTCCAGAACTTGCGACATACAGCCACTGCAGTAGATTTTCCAGGTAACCGTAAGCATTTAAAAATTCCAAACCTGAGACTATAACGCTGTCACAGTGCAAACATGCTTAATACTGGCTTATATAGCTTTATATTGCCGAAAAGGTGAAATTTGGTGCTAATGGTTACTTGGGGTTTCCGTCAATCACATTTCAAAACAGCGAAACTGCTACAAAACGCCCATTAGACCGGTAGTCCTCTACGGACACGAGACCTGGAGTTTTCAAAAGGAAAGTACTGCGTACCATCTATGGTGGGGTGCAGATGGCGGACAGTACGTGGAAGAGGCGAATGAATTACGAGTTGCATCAGCTGTTGTTCACACCGCGAAAATCTGCAGACTGCGGTGGGCTGTGGCACGTAGCCAGAATAACGGATAGCAAGGATGTTATCGATCATTTAGGAATTCGCATTCGATCATTTAGTAGTTTGTCAATAACTCATTACAGAAGCTGAATTTCAAAATGTGTTGTATGGTGGTCTTCTAGTGCGAAGGTTTTTCTACAACTCTGCCTAATGGTTCGTTGTTAGAATTCAACTAATAACGGAGTTATAGCGCTATATAGTTACATTAACTTAAACTAAATGATTGGAATTTTGTCATCATTTAGTCTAAGTTACTGAAACTATAGTTATAACTCCGTTACTAGTGGAATTCAAATAACGAACCATGAAGCAGAGTTGCAGAAAAACCTTCGCACTAGAAGTCCACCATACAACACATTTTGAAATTCAGCTTCTAGAATGAGTTATTGACAAACTACTAAATGATCGAACGCGAATTACTAAATGATCGATAACATCCCTGACGGATAGTAATCCGAGAAAAATGGTTCTCGACAAAGATCCGACGGGTACAAGAAACTGTTCAAATTTGTTCATCACATCTACTGCGAAACTACTTTTGTAAACAAGAGCTTCTCACGTTGCTGGTGGGCTAATTTGACCCCCCCACGCAATCCAACACCACTGAAGAAAGCAGCGAACCCTCTTCTTTCGTTAAATTGCGCTGGATTGCGTGGGTAAGCACATTTTAACCCACCAGCGACGTGAGAAGCTCTTGTTTACAAAAGTAGTTTCGCAGTAGATGTGATGAACAAGTTTGAACAGTTTCTTGTGCCCGTCGGATCTTTGTCGAGAACCATTTTTCTCGGATTACTATCCGTTATTCTGGCTACGTGCCACAGTAATTCATTCGCCTCTTCACGTACTGTCCGCCATCTGCACCCCACCATAGATGATACGCAGTACTTTCCTTTCGAAAACTCCAGGTCTCGTGTCCGTAGAGGACTACCGGTCTAATGGGCGTTTTGTAGATAGTCATCTTGGTACGGCGGCGAACTCTATTCGATCGGAACCCGTCTTGTGGAGTCCAAAGTATGTAGTTTCCAGCCACGATGCATCTCCGAATTTCTACGACAACCACGTTTTCGTCACCATCGATACAAACTCGTGGTGGGTGGCTCACATTGTCTTCTCTTGAACCTCTTCCTATTATGTACATACTTCGTCTTCCACGTGTTGATGACTAGTGCAAACCGGTTAGCCTCGCTTATCAGTCTGATGTAGGCTACCTCCATCTTCTCAGAGATACGTGCCATAATAGCAATGTCATCGACGAAACCAATTAACCAACTGGACTGACTTCGTGAAAATCTACCACTCGTGTCGATCCCTGGCATTCGTATTACCCCCTTCCATGCGATGTTGAATAGCAGACACGAAAAACCATTGCCACCTTGCCGTAACCCTCCACGCGTTTCAAAAGGAACTCGAGAATGCCCCTAAAACTTGATCAACCGTATCAATTTATTCGGAAGTCCATGTTCGTGCATTAGCTGCCATAGCTGGTCCCGATCGATTGTATCATACTGCGGCTTTGAAGTCGATCACTTACTAAAGTGAATCTATATAATATATCCCTTTCTACTATACAACATCCTATCCTGAGACGATCGTGGAGATACAGAGGTATACTCGGTCTCTAGTAACAACGAGAGTCGCACTAATGATCCTCACTTTTGTTGATGTCCATATACCATGTGAACTATGATACTATAGTTATTGTAGAATACAGAATGTTTTGCTGAAAGCCACGAGAAGATTCGAGTTTATGCGGCAAAGTTAATACTATTTTACTGAAGTGTTGTATGCGTAAATTTATTACTGTGCTAGTGTAAAAGAAACGAAGTTTGCTCAAACTACACCTCAGTAAAAATTTATTTGTTATTTATTTATTGTCATAACGGAAGCCTACAGGTTACCCCATATTTTAGGTCAAGGAAACATTGTCGGGTGATCTTTAATCCTCTCACGGTTTTCAGTATAACAATTGACAATTACCAAATAAATTGTTATTTCAAATACCATAAAAACAAAACGGGAGCCCCAAAGATTGTGTTGCCTAAAATTGGGTAGGATGTATTGACTGTGTGCCGTTATGTTTCATGCTTCCTCAACCAGGGCTCTTCGATCAATCTACCATAGATACATATGACGTATTTTTTCGTTGTTGGTATTTCTGGATACTATCGAAAGTATAGAATTGGTTGCCCCTTGCTAGGAGCCGTAATATTGATAACAAAACATGCTATGAATGTGTTTGAAATACCTAAGTGCTAAAAAAACAAGCGAAAATAACAAATGAAAACCGATAAGGCCGAGAAACAAATCATTCATTACAATCATGGTCGTAAAATCTGTTTCAGTTATGAGAATAACAAACATGTGCTCCTAAATATTCACAGAATATTTCAAATTGGCACAAATGGTTGGATGGATACATCAGTCGTATACGACGCATGCGGCTGCAGAAGCGCTCTGTCGGACTATTGTGGATTATCAGTTTTGCAGTGTTATTGTTCTCCTGATATCTTTGTTCTACATCAGTGCGCACTGATTTGGGTTTTGCACTGCTTTCGAGAAGGAAAAAAATCAATATGAGTGATGCGATAATTAATACGGTTAAATTCTGTTTTACTATTGATTCACAAAGACCGTCGTGGATCGAAATAGCTGAATTTATCAAAGCAGTGGCATGTGATGTTTCGCTTATAGAAGCCGTTTACAAGATTTTTGTATTTGTATCAAATACCTATATAAATCAGAAGAAGCAATGGTTGAATCGCTACGGAAGAATGCCGAGCCAAGAAAGCTCAGCTACGCTAATGGAAAGACAGTGGAAGTGTGTATGATGGCAGCGGGTGAAAATATTCGTTACGTCCGAGTTTTCGACCTCCCGCCGGAAATTTCCGATGACGATTTGCTACGGGTTGTTAATAAATATGGAAAGGTGACACGCATGATTCGTGAAAGGTTCCCAGCAAATCTAGGCTTGGACCACGTTTTTACTGGAGTTAGGGGCGTATATATGGATGTCAATGAGGCAATCCCACCTTCGATTGTGGTCAATAACCGAAAAGCGAAGGTGTTCTACTAAATAAATATTATTGTAATTATTCATTTGTATTAATATAATTCGACAGAGAAGACACGAAAGTTAGAAGCAAGCCAGCGTCGGACCCAATGCGCTTCATCGGGATGAGAATTTTTAAAACATGCCTGGTTAGAGACACCTCTAAACAATGGTTTGAGCTCAAATTTTGTATTATGTTTTGTTGCGTAGGTGACAATGGATCAGAGGGATACAACTGGATCAAGGGAGTGATAATCTGTATCAACTACTTTAAATGACTGGGTAAAGGATTCACTGCTCTTTCAAAAGACACTTAACATCTAGCATTTAGACAACGTACATTAGCCTCTTGACCATCCACATGACCCATTAGCACCATCTTTTCACAATACCACATTCACCGATGATAATAAAATTGATGTTTCAGATCGAAGACTACCTGTCAGACCTTATTAGAATTACGGATAAGACCGATACTGATTTGAAAAATATGTGCTTTTACCAAAAGCTTTTTCAGTGAGATTTATGTCAAGGTGAAAAGCGTGTAAGGTGTAGTAAGCTAAATAAATGAATGTCAAGGTAAATTATCGTTGGTAAAATTAATCAATTAGCATATGAAATTCAGCTAACAAACGTATTTTCACACCGCGAAAATCGGAAGACTGCGGTGGGCCGGGCACGTAGCCAGAATGTCGGACAGTAATCCGGTGAAAATGGTTCTCGAAAACGATCTGACGGGAACAAGAAGGCGAGGTGCACAGCGGGCAAGGTGGATCGATCAGGTGGTGGACGATTTGCGGACCCTCCGCAGACTGCGTGGTTGGCGAAGTGCAGCCATGGACCGAGCTGAATGGAGAAGACTTTTATGTGCAGCACAGGCCACTCCGGCCTTAGTCTGATAATAAATAAATAAAAACGTATTTCCACAAAAATACCAGTTTTCAATTTAGTTGACAGCGTGACTTGCAGATTTTGGAGAGCTGCAGAAAGCAAAACTGAGTTCGAGTGAACTAAATTGCGGTCGACAGAATTTAGTTACACGGTTGATGCGGAACTTTCTGATTTGAAACAAAAGCCTATGGATGATTTCATTAATGTATAAATATATGTGAAAAAAAAACAAACATTGCCATTACATTTTGGTAGTATGGAACTGGCCTCAAATTCTCCTATTTTCCGAAATTAATTTTCAATTCCTTTAAAATAGTCACTAATGCAGCAAATTTAGAAAAAAAAAATCTTCAGTTCGAATAGTACGTTGAATGAGAATTGCATAAAAGGGTTAAAAAACGAGATCTTAAACAAATTCTAGCTGGGCAACGATTTACCTTGTTGTTAAACAATCAAGTTAATGAACAGAACAATATCGATAATCAACCGTTTCTGAAATACAGAGCCATCTTGGACCGCTCGAAAAACTATATTAAGTATTAGTAAAGCATGCTTCTGGAAAACTAAAAATCCTTATTCCCAAAATATTTCTTTCGATAACATATTGAACACATTCCTCAACCACCTAATTAGGCTAATTGAACCGAATGAGATTGAGTATGTGATATTCCACTGTTGGATTTCCATTATAACACTAAAATCAATGCTTCATACCTTATGACACTTAGTTCAGTGCTATAATATTTACAAAAAAAAACTTTTACTGAACACAAGAATTTAAAAAATCTACTATTGATCATTTTAAAATGAACACCAAACTGCACAGTGTACCAATTAAGTTATAAAACGATGTGTTTCAAAATTTCAAAATTGATTATGCCATAGTTAGCAGTTTTGTAATCTGTACTCTCTGGAGTACACCATCATAGGTTGAGCCATGAAGCTTTACAATATCCGTAGTTACTTTTTGTTTGTATGAAAATCACGTCTGTAATTGATCAGTTGACTTGCAATCGACAATCAATTTAAATAGATAATGCTTTGTACGAATGTCGGTACGGGGTGGTGCATCACCTAATTACTCAATCACCCTTTTCTCACGATTTGCCGTAACTGGCATTTTTGTGTAATTGCACGTAAGCGCGATAATTGGTTCTCCAGGAATCACATTGTAGAAACACGTGTGGAATTTATTGGCATACAAAATCAAACTATTTACGAACGAAGGTATTGAATGTACTTGTCAATTCCTGCTTTCTGTTTTTAATTATTCGACTAAGATCTTCCAAACTTGATAAATCATTGTGAACACCGATCATAAAATTTTTATTACAACTTCAACAATACGTACACATTACACAGCTTTCCGTTGCTCAATGCACTTTATCTGGCAGATTTGTATATTTTTTTTAAACAGAACAAATCACTCCAATACGGTTTTTCGAAAATATCTGCGCAATCTTGTACACCAGAGAATCGCCCAGGATGCCCGTTCACGAACTACTCGACAGCCACTGTACGCGTGTGGAAATGCGCGGAACTGCGGAAAATCGCGACGACGGAAGACTAGCAATAAGCTTTCGTTAGGAAATTTACTTATATTTATATTGAATCTGAGCCGCTCGGTCGCTGGTTAACCAGCCGATTGAATACTCGGCCAGCTAGTTTGCGGCAGCAGGTCGGAATAGTGTTGCCTGTGATGTCAGACAACTGCATAGCAGCGGCTGGTCGGATTTACCGCTCAGAGAATCAGAGCCTCCGCGACAAGGGTGGTGATAACATACAAGAGTGAACGAACAAACGAATTGGTTGTAGGTTGTGCATATATGGGTCACATATCGATACTTATTACCGTTCACCAAAGTGACTTTATTATCGACGCATGATGCCAATTACGGAAACATCTACAGCAAATTTAAAACGATTTATGCTTTTTAGTTACTTAGTTTTTATTTTAAACACATCCCTAAACACTATTTTCTCATTTTCTCACTCAGCTCAACGCATTGTACCAATATATTCAATTGATTGGCTAATAATTTCAAAAGTTGGGACGGAAATGATATAGGTTGGTGTCATGACTAATAGCTTAGTATAGACTGATTTGTTCAACGCATCACATTTTCCCCACGTCCGTAGTTAGCCGGAATAACCGAAATAGGTAATTGATTTGCATTTTCTGAATATGCATTTACATGCACAGGATCCAAATCTTGTATTGACATAGATTTTTCTCGGTCCGGTCTAGGATGTTTTCGGGTTGAAAACATTCTCGACACCCTGGGCATAGTGTATGCATTGTACTTGCCACACAAGATACATACTCATGCAATGGCGGGCATAGAAAAGCTTTCAATTAATAACTAAGGAAATGCTAATAGAATAGTTCCAGTTGGAATGTAGAACCATTGAAGAAGAAGAAGAATAAGATTGATATAGAGTTACTGTTTTTGTTCTTCATCACACCGCTCCAATAGCTACGATGAATTACCACAAGCAAAAATATGAAAGACGATTTATTTTGTAATTTCATTTTTGTATGTTTTGCCTTTCACACTAAGTGTACCGGAAAACTACATATGTTAGTTAAAAAAAATCATTTTATAGAAGCAATTAATTGTCTAATATTCGGCAACTCGGCCGTACGAAAATCTTTTTTTATTGTTAAATATCTTGGCTGTGCATATGCCCAGTACATGTTTCGAAATGGAAAAATTTATATGAAATTTGCGAAAAAGAATCCACGTGTCTTGAAAAGACTCTAACCCTCAACCTCCTGCTCTCTAGGATGGATGTGCCACTTGGGGGATGAAAGGCCGTTACTTCAACTACAGCATCATCAACGTGCACTGTACGAGTGCACGAGACGTGATACAAACAGGCGCAGAACAGACAAAACTCGATTTTCCAGAGGAAAAAGGGCCAGCAGGAAGATCGAACAGTATCACGCTAATAACGCACGAAAGTTTTATGAGAAGCTTAACCGTACACGTAAGGAACCTTCTTACGAACGAATGGGAGGTGATCCATGTAGCAGCACTATGGAGAGCACCTGAATGGTGATGTGGCAGACAACGATGGCGGCATGGTATTGAACCTGGGATTACGCGTTCAGGACATACGTTTTCCGACTCTGGATCTCCAGTAAATCCGGCCGGCTGAAAAACAACAAAGCCCCTGGGGTTGACCAACTGCCAGAAGAGCTATCACACGGTGGTGAGGCACTGGCTGGAGCGTAATTACCAAAGTTTGGGACGATGAGGTTCTTCCACAGAAGTGGATGGAAGGTGTAGTTTGCCCCATCATGAACTCATGGGCGGACGCTCTCCCACAGACCAGGTGTTCGCCGTACGTCAGATATTGCAGAAATAACGCGAATACAATGTACCTACACATCATCTATTCATCGACTTCAAAGCCGCATACGACATAATCGATTGATGCCAGCTATGGCAGCTAATGCACGAACACGAGTTTTCGAATAAACTGATCAATCAAATTTAAATAGTTTTTTTAGTCGGAACTAATAATTAACTGTCGTTTTGAATACCTATTTTAAAAAAAAGTAAAAATGTTACATACTGTGAAGATAAACAGTCACCATCTGATCTCTAGTTTACTGTATGATTCGTGTTGATTATATGACAGACTTCAAGTATCGGTAACGCCGATGAAACCGTGTTGGAGTAGAGCAGTTTTATCTTTCAAACCAAGAAGTTCGGGGACTTTCTGGTTTCCGATTGAGTAGTGGCTCTCTTGATTTCGCTTGTGTAGTGAATCAAGTTTTCTGAAATCTGATTCATGATTTAAACCTCGTTTTTTCAGCGTGTTGGTGGTAAGCCCACTACTACCTACTAGATTTCCTCCGTCCAGTTATTTAGTTTCGCCGATGACAAAGATATTATGGCACGTAACTTTGAAAAGATGGAGGAAGCCTACATCAGACTGAAGAGCGTAACTAATCGATTTGGACAGTCATCAACACGTCAAAGATGAAGTGCTTGATAGGAAGAGGTTCTAGAGATGACAACGTGAGCCACTCACAACGAGTTTTTATCGGTGGTGACAAAATCGAGGTGGTCAAAGAATTCGTGTACTTGGGCTCACTGGTGACTGCGGAAAATGATACCAGCAGAGAAATTCGGAAACGCATCGTGGCAGGGAACCATGCTTTGGACACCGCAAGACGGACGATCTGGACGATGCTCGTGGAGTATCAACGTGCACTTGGAGTTTTCAAAAGGAAAGTGCTGCGTACCGTCTATGGTGGGGTACAGATGCTGGACGGACTGGACTGATTGGAGAACCATCCATCGTTGCGCTGGGCGGGCACTTATCCAGAATGTCGAATAGTAATCCGGTGAAAATGGCTCTCGACAACGATCCGATGGGCACAAGAAGGCGAGGTGCGCAGCTAGCAATGTAGATCGATCAGGTGGACGACGATTAGCGGACCCTCCGTAGAGACCTATAATTCTTGAATTCATGAAAACGAGTAAAGAAATAATTGTAGCAACTGAAGAAGACATAGAAAACGTTATTTATTTTGTTATTCAACGCCAGATAGGTATCCAGTGCACGGTTCGCCAAGCACTCAATAATTATTTTCACATGTCGAAGATAAAGAAATCTCACTACTCCTATTATTATATACTACTCATACTACTTAAAAATATAGCTTTGAAAATATATTTTTCATTATCAAAACCACCCCTATCAACGGCACCGCCGTTCTCTTTTCGGTTGAGATTCTTCTCCTCATTTGTCGCGTTTTACTGCGATCCAAGTCGGGAACAGATCTATATCACGATTAATTCACCTGGTTGAGCACCAGCTGGTTAAAAAAATAAGAAACAGCCTTAGCTGGATATCAATGTACCAACAAAAGGTGGTTTCTTGTGGTTTCATTTGATTTCCTACAGCTCAGCTATATTCACTTCATCTTCAAGGGTACCACGAAGATATAGGAATTGCAATCGGATTTGGACGGGACGGTACAAGTTTTGAATAATTGCTATCGAGTGTGATTAGCGGATAGATGGGAGGCAGAAGGACATAATGCGCAACATTACGCAGGATTACCAAACGAACTCAGAACGTGCAAGTTCTTGATTAAAGTCGTTATTAATATACACAGCAAAAATATTGGAAATTCATCGACATGTAAAAGGCAAACAAATAAACAATCGATATTCAATTAAATTGGATTGAATTTCACAAGCCGGCATAGCTTCATTTCGATTTAAAAAAAACATCGATTGGACGTCGCCGATGCTGTTTGTAGCTCCATATTTGTGCTGATCAAGACTTTGAACATTTAAAATTTAACATATTTTTTCTGTGTACATTTTTTTTCTTATATTGGTTATCAAAACTCCAATTAAAAATGTATGCAAGGCTAATAACCGCCGTATACCGTATTTCTATGTATAATAATCACGAACGATCTTTCTATGTACTTCTGCTTTGATGACAATTATTGCAAATGCAGTACCATTGAAAACCTGACTTGAGCTTCTGGTTACAATATCTGCCCCATCCCCATCAAATGGTCTGCAAATCGGATAGCCAGACATTAACCACCAGCGATTAATAATAATACACAGCTTTGCAAATCTAAAAGTCTAAAACCAGTTACCATGAACGAAACATGCAGGATACAAATCAGTGCTCATGACATTGAAATTGCAAGTCAGATTTTCAGCAATCCTTTTCTTCGTTAAACTAATAACAAATGGTTCTTGACCAATTACACAATTCTGAAAGTTCGATCTGCGCTTAATGAATGATTACTCATTAAATTCCAGACATAATGTATGGATACCGTTTAAATATACAAGTCCTCCAGATATATCTAGTAAAATAAACCATCTAGAACCAGATTATGTATGTAATACTGCACTACTGGGTGTTTCCCGAATGTGAACGTAGGTACAGCCGCGCATAAGTTTAAACGAGAAAAGTTACACGCATCTCACAAGTTCAATCTCCTATGAAATAACTTGGTTTTCTGAAGCTATGACAGAGCGGTAGATGGGAACTTACCGCCTGAAGGGTGACGTACATGTCGGTCATTCACTAAACCGGATCATAGAGTGAGAAATTATCTTAATTATTATGTTTTTCTTTATCTGCAATTCTTTTATCGGCAATGCTGAAGAAAAAAGTAACTCGAGCAATTAAGGTAGATTGACCGATTACCTACGCCGATTTTTGTTTTGTGGATAAGATAAAATGTAGGACTAACTTGATTGAATGAAATCTACTTGTTTTTAATACTTCTGATATTCAACTGGTTCTCCATGTGCCGTTGATCTGGAAAATCTTCTTTCAAGTACTTTTGTGTTAAATAACATTCGTTTTCAATCTAATCCGCAAACAGTACCACTGTTCAAAGCTTTCAATATGATTGACTTGTGATAGAGGAAGAGAAAGGCTTGGTAATCTGTGTCTTTACCAAAGTTCATTCTCAAGGAACATATTCATTGTTAAATTTAGTCGTTTTTTATATTTATTAAATTTATTTTTCCAAATTATTTAATTCTTATACATACACCCCTTCTTATAGTTTAACTGAGGTATGCCAATTAATTTAACTCTTAGCTGAACTTGAACAATTTCTCATATAAATTAGACCAATTCAGTAGAAGTAAGTTGGGAAGGACAGCTTTACTTTTTAATATTGGGGATTATTTTGGATCGTTGAGTCCCTGGAAGCATTTATATAGGGACTCTAGAGGGATGCGAGTTAAGTAGGACAGTCATTCTATGTAGTTAACTTATCTTATAAAACGTGTTTGTATCAACGGAGATTTTTGGATTGACATTCATTTTGGGTTTACCAAAAGTTAAAAGCAATAAAATCCAAGAACAAAATTGGAAATGGATCGGCCTCACTCCATCAGGAGATCATTACGGAGGCACATTGCGGTGAGGCCTCAGTAAAAACATAATCCTCCTTTCGGTAGTGGTGCCTTCTTGTGCATAATAAAATAAAACTTAGTATTTCAGCTCTAGCTTTTGAGCCCACTGCCCGATCTGTCCATTTATAATAGGAAACAATGGGACAGGATTCCCCATCTAATGTCTAATGCGTTGCTGCAAGAATATTGGTTGAGGGTCCGAAAAATGAGTTATTTTTTTGCGTTAAATATAAAAATCTCTTATGTGTGGCACAGGCCACTTCTGCTTTAGTTTGAATGAATGAAATGAATGCAAAATCTATAGAAGATCCCCACAGGTGAATACAATAGTGACTAAGTTTGCTTCCGAGGACTCTTTAATTTAATTAAAATACACTACTTTTCTGAAAATGTTTACATTTGTTATGCATAACGAATAAACGATATCAACGTATTGGGTAATACTAGATTGTAGTTGTAGACGTATAAGTATGGCTTATTTGAATCATTTGTATTACGTAGTTTCTCAAATAAACAAAAAAAAATGCATTTCTGAACAAAAACTTTTAATTCGTTTTTTTTTGCCAGAATACGTATTTTTGGACGAGGATTCAGAATATATAAAAATCCCATTTTTGCCAAAATTGTTAAATATGCAGTTTTTCAAACAAACGGTTCTTTTGTCTCTCCATCTCAATTTCTTACATCTTACATTGTTTACAATTTCTTACAAAATTCCTTCTATTTTCAATGACATCTTCAAATTTAGTTTCAGCTTATTTCTATGGTTTTCTGATAACTCAACAAGAAAAAAACAATTGAACTGAAGTGTGTTGAACAAAACAGATGCAATAAATGGCATCACATGAAAAAAAAACTGTCCGAACCCGGGGGACAGCTTCCGGATACAAAAATTGATTTTGCATCATATAAACATTAGGGTAACTGTACCCTTAGTGGAAGTAGCACCTGTGTGGCAGCGAAATAGCACTTGCTGTGTACTATAAGCAGCAAATATTCAATAACTCCTTAACCATCTAAGTAGGCTTCATGCGAACCAGAACTGACAGCCACATCATTAGCAATCAAAGCAATCGGGAAATGTATCGGCAGTCACACGCAGCGAACCATCAGTGGTATAAGGTGTTTCAGAGGCTCCCGCTTGCCTACAGCTAGAAAAAACTCCACAGCATCAATAGTGGAGTTAGTGGGGTTTTAATGAGACTTATACCCTTTACGATGATTTCAGTTAATAGCCGTGCTCTAAATATGCTGTTAAATGTAGCTTATCCTAAGATTTCACTTGAAAAACTATTGAAAACAATGACTTTCCTTAATAAAATTGACTTCCTTACACCTATAGTGGTGCAACTGTACCAATAGTGGCGAGTCTCACAAGAGATCAATGGATCTTCAAATTTTGTTTCAGCTTATTTCTATGGTTTTCTGATAACCAAACAAAAAAAAAATAATTGAATTGAAGTGTGTTGAACAAAACAGATGCAATAAATGGCATCACATGAAAAAAAAAACTGTCCGAACCCGGGGGACAGCTTCCGGATACAAAAATTGATTTTGCATCATATAAACATTTGGGTAACTGTACCCTTAGTGGAAGTAGCACCTGTGTGGCAGCGAAATAGCACTTGCTGTGTACTATAAGCAGCAAATATTCAATAACTCCTTAACCATCTAAGTAGGCTTCATGCGAACCAAAACTGACAGCCACATCATTAGCAATCAAAGCAATCGGAAAATGTATCGGCAGTCACACGCAGCGAACCATCAGTGGTATAAGGTGTTTCAGAGGCTCCCGCTTACCTACAGCTAGAAAAAACTCCACAGCATCAATAGTGAAGCTAGTGGGGTTTTAATGAGACTTATACCCTTTACGATGATTTCAGTTAATCGCCGTGCCCTAAATATCCTGTTAAATGTAACTTATCCTAAGATTTCACTTGAAAAACTATTGAAAACAATGACTTTCCTTAATATAATTGACTTCCTTGCACCTATAGTGATGCAACTGTACCAATAGTGGCGAGTCTCATAAGAGATCAATGGATAGCACCACTATGGGAACCAAAATTATTTTTTACCGCCACCAAAGGAACAGTGTACCCATAAGTGATGCAAGTAATATTTTGTAGTTGTTGATGTTAAATAACACCAATCTCATTTTTGTTAGCAACTTTTTAAGTTTATCTATTAACTAAGATATTAAAGCTGTAAATTTCCAATAATTATCAATTTTTCTACTAATACCTCCACTATTGGTACCGTTACCCTATACATATATCTACACAGAAAAAAAAATCCATGGTAACAATTACTATTTTGTAGACTACGCCATGTTTTGAAAACAACCACAAATTTTCAGTTAAATTAATCATGTATTCGGACAAATTCACCACTGATTCAGTTCATGTAACAACATTCCACCAGGATTTGATTTTTACTGCGCGCATGGTAAAATCAAACGGGTTTGTTGTCTGCTGAAAATCGTCGGTGCGTATTCTTAAATCAACCCTCGGAATGGTAGTTTCGACCGCAACATTTTTTGCGTGTAGCAAATCATGATCGCTATATGAAATATGATTAATATTGACCATCTCGACATAATCAGAATAGGTACATTCAATTGATTTTAATATTGTCGGTTCAAACCTTCTAAAATAAGGCGAAACTTGAAAATTTTGGTCATTTTTGTTCAATTTCAAGATTTGAACAATGTTTACATGAAGAAAACAGACTTTTCAATAGCTTTCTTTTCTACTACATAAGATGATGAAGGAAAATCTGCAAGTACCGCTTTTAGAAGTGTCCGGCGTTGGGATTTGTCCAGTGCTGAATGCCTTTAATCTGATTTTTAAAAACTAATTTTGATCTAGCAGAAGTCCTAAATATTCAGCTTCGCTAGACAAATTAATTGGAACCCAATTTATAGTGACAATATGTCTGCTAGAAGGTTTCAAATAGGAAGCTCTCGGCAAATGTGTGAAAATTATAAGCTGGGTTTGGGAAGCATTCGGCGAAATTTTCCATTTTTGCAAGTAAGTAAGATATTTGATACCCTGGTAGTAAAATCGGGTAAGTCAGAAGTAAAAATGTTATACAATATGGGCCCCAGTATGTTGCCTTGGGAAAGTTCAGCTCTTTCAGGTAATCTATCAGATTTCGAATTCTTATAGTTTACCTGCAGTGAGCGATCTGATAAATAATTTTGGATCAGTTTAATAATGTACAGAGGAAAATTAAAATTCATCAATTTTGCAATCAAACCTGCATGCCAAACACTATCAAATGCTTTCTCTAAATCAAAAAGAGCAACTTCAGTCGAATATCATTCACATCTGTTGAGTCGAATTAAATTCGTAACTATTAATAACTGATGAGTGGTGAATGACCATGGCGAAAATTATATTGCTCATCAGCAAAAATAGAATTGTCATTAATATGACTTTTGACGATTGACTTGACTTGACTCGTACTTGAAGTCGAGTCAAGTACGAGACACTGAAGGCGGCCTTACTGTTGAGGTCGAAATACGTATCAGTCAAGATACAATTAAGTGGTGGAATTTCAATGGGATTGTACAAACTCGTCTTATGACAAGTGAAGACATTCCACTAAAAAGCTCAAAATAATTTTCTTAATAATTAAAAAGGATAAAGAGCTCTCAGGAAGTTTTTTGATGAGTGTGTAGAAATTACCATCATCATCCGGGGCTTCCATATTTTTAAATTTTCTAGTAATAGACCACAGACCACTTCATATAAATTAGTTCCCAATGAAGGGTCAAAAACATTCTCTTGATTGAGAATGTCTTTGAACTTCCGCGTGACTTGATCCTCAATAGGAGTAGTGAGACCTAGACTAAAATTATGGGGACTCTCAAACTGCTGAGCAAGATTTTGAGCCTTTTCGCCATTCGTTAATGAAATTCGATTTCCCTCTTTAAGGACACTCCTCACTGAATCCATATTTCAAAGTACTCGCGTTTTCAGGGACACGGAAGCAACGCACAACTGTCATTTTTATAATTTCAGCTAAAAATGACAGTTGTGCGTTACTTCCGTATTGAGTGGTGTGTCCCTGAAAACGCGAGTACTTTGAAATTTGGATTCCGTGAGGAGTGTCCTTCAGCGCTGGAATTGGCTTTTGAGGTTTTTTAAGAATTTTCGTTAATTTCCTGATGGATTTCGAACTGGGATCCAACTTTGAGACATTATTCTCAAAGTTGATATTTCTCAGAATAGCGAAACGTTTTTAATTTCATTTTGCAAATCTCGCCAAACAACATTCAACGCGGGATCGCGAGTTCTTTGGTATTGCCTTCGTCTCACATTTTTTAAAGGATCAGTAGCTGAAGATTGTTGTCAATAATAATGTAGTTGAATTTAATTTCACATTTAGCAATTGCAATGCCTCTGGCTTCGACAATTAAATTTGTCAAAGATACGAGAGCATTATCAATATCACTTTTGGTATCGAGAGGAATATCAACATCAAAATTGCTATCAACATACGTTTCATGTATATCCCAATCAGCTTTATGATAATTAAAGGTAGAGCTGATTGGATTGTTAATGGCTTCTTGTGAGGTTTCTAACGTCACAGGAAGGTGATCAGAGTCAAAGTCAGCATGAGTTACACAGCTGACTTGAATCCGTTAAATCTAAATCAATTGTCGAAGGATTTCGACTGGAAGAAAAACAAGTTGGTCCATTGGGATATTGAACAGTATAATATTCCGCAGAACAATCTTCAAATAAAATTTTACCAAAAGAATTGCTTTTACCATTGGAATTGCTTTGAACGGTGTTTGGCATTGAAGTCACCAATTAGGGAAAAATTGGATTTAATGCGAGTTAGAATTTGAAGATCAACTCTCAACAAATTCCTTTGCTGCCCATTGCACTGGAAAGGCAAGTAGGCAGCAACAAAAGAGAATTGTCCAAAATTTGTTTCAATAGAAACTATCAAGGTTTCAAAAACTTTGGTTTCCACACATGATCTATTCATCGACATCAAAACCGCATATAATACAATCAATCGATACCAGCTATGGCAGCTAATGCACAAAAAAGAAATTCCGGATAAACTAATACAGTTGATCAAGGCGACGATGGATCGGGTGATTTGCGTAGTTCGAGTTTCAGGGGCATTCTCGAGTCTCTTCGAAACGCGCAGAGCGCTACGGCAAGAAGATGGTTTCTTGTGTCTGCTATTCAACATAGTTTTGGAGGGGGTTATACGATGGTCAACGATCGACACACAATTTTCACGAATTCCATTCAGTTATTTGGTTTCGCCGACGACATTGATATTATGGCACGTACCTTTGAGAAGATAAGGAAGCCTACATCACGGATTGGACTAGTCATCAACACGTAGAAGACGAAGTACACGATAGAAAGAAGCTCAAGAGAGGACAATGTAACCCACCCACCACGAGTTTGTATCGGTGGTGACGAAATCGAGGAAGTTGAATAATTTGTGTACTTGGGCTCACTGGTAACCTACGAGCAGACCAGCATAGAAATTCGGAGACGCATTATGGCAGGAAGCTGTACGTACTTTGGACTCGATCGAATAAAGTTCGCCGCCGTATCGAACTGACTATCTACAAAACGCTTAGTAGACCGGTAGTTCTCTACGGACACGAGACCTGGACGATGCTCATGGGGGACCAACGTGCACTGGGAGGGTACGTGAAGGAGGCGAATGAATCACTATCATTGCATCAGCTGTTGGGAGAATCATCCAACGTTCACACCGCGAAAATATGAATACTGCGGTGGGCCGGGCACGTAGCCAGAATGTCGGACAGTAATTCGGTAAAAAATGGTTCTCGACAACGATCCGACTGGAACAAAAAGGCACAGCGAGCAAGGTGGATCGATCAGGTGGAGGACGAGTTTCGGACCCTCCGCAGACTTCGTGGTAGACGACGTGCAGCCATGGATCGTGCTGAATGGAGAAGACTTCTAGGCAATGCACAGGCCACTCTTGATCTTTCATGATCTATGATCAAACACTTTACCCTACATAAGAAACAGAATAAGTTAATCGTTAAAAGGTATGACACGTGAAGACTGAAATGGGTTGTTCTTCTCCAAATAGACTTAAAAAAGCATGCGATTCAATGAATATTGCATCTACACATATCAGCTTAAATATCGCATTTTTATAATCCTCCTTCTTCTTTAAGGCATTATAAATTTTATGGTTGTGGTATATCAATAAGCTTATTGCTAATCCTTACGTCCATACATTACGCCACGCTTGGAATTGCGGCTTTTAATAATTTGATGATCCATACAAAATGCAAGGTAAGCGGTAAGGTGGCGGTATTAAAAAAACATTATTTTTTGTGTTATTTGTGTTATTAATGGAGATGGCTAATTGTCTCATTTTTTCTTTCAATATGTTATTTTTGTTATCCCATTGCAAGATTGATCGGGTTCAAAAGTACAATCCACTAGCTACAAACCCCTTGCTTTCCCTCTTACCCAAATTAGCACACTTGAGTCCAATGTTCTTAAGTAAATACCGATTTGGACATCGTTTTTTTAATCACTTTAATATGGTGATCAGTATTCCGTTGAACACTTCGCTCTTATTGTTTGAATATCAAGCATTAGCATATTGACTCAGGCACACCCTTATTTAAACGGATATAAGCCTACGATATAATTTAACTAATTGCTTGACAGTTAAGCATTATCCGCTTGTAACGTAGCCAAACAGGTGCAGTACCTTAGAGGGAACAGCTGTGCAACCAAATCGATCAGTATGGATCGCGAAATAATTACATCGATTGTCTTTCAAAGCTATGCTAGTATTGAGTGTCTTTAATGCTGTGTTAGCATTTACATGGAATACCTCTACTGTGGAACAGGTTAGCTGCCACTGTCCCAGCTGCTGGAGAGATCGGGTTAAACCCCGTGCAGTGCGAACAAGATTGGCAGGATGGACACAAATATGACGCCTATAATGATACATGATCCTGTTCTTCGTGCTTGTTTGAATTTCTTAACAAGCAAAGTCACAATGAATCTACATTTATTTGGAAATAGCAAAAAAACGAAAAACGGAAGATATCATATATCATATTCACTCCCCACTGTAGTGCTAGATGGAGTAAAATGAGAAGTATTTTTGGATGACAAGTTAGGCTATAATTGTTCATCTCAGAAAAGAATGTAATAATGCATATCAAATTCAGAATATTAGTGATTAATCATAGATTTAATCTTGATTAACGTATAATGGGTTATGAAATCATAATTCATTAATCATATTCATACAAAAAATATGCTTTAATCATTATTCACTAATCGTTAATCATAGAATTTTACATTTAATCATTAATCACTAATCACATTCATAATTGTTTTGAATTTATTTATTAATCATCAATCTTAATCATTGCATACATCGCTTTTGTTTTTTAATCTTTGATCATAATCACATAATTTTTATACATTTTCTTTACGCAATCCAGTCTCAGAAAAATATTACTTGATTATTGATCACTAAGCAAACCAGTCAATTTGATTATTCATAATCATTAATCATTAATCATACACATTTTGTGTCATTATTTAATCACGATCCGTAATCATTAATCATACTCCAATCAATTTATTCATTAATCATAATCATTCATCATTGTCAAAAATAAATTATTTTAATCTTTAATCTTAGAATTGAATCATTTTATCATAACAAATTTAATCATTCATTGAAAGCTTTATTCATTACGTACGTAAAATAAGTAATTTTGGAAATCACATTTGAATCCTCTATCAATCTCTATTTCCAAATGTAATCAGTAATGGGAATGGTGTGGGCAATACCTCAATTGAGTAATAATTTAATTTGTCAGTGCAAACACTTATTTTTTGCAAACTAATACATTTCAAACTAGATAGGTTTCTCCGTCAAATGAAACCTTTTGCACTCCGATCGGTTAAGTACTCCCTTTTGAAACGAACTTACACACACGGGCAGACAAGTGCTCAGTTTTCGAGCTGACTCAATAGATCGTTCCCATAATCATTCCATTGAAATGCTTTTATTGAAATTTCAGCCTTTAAAGCCTAGACCATTTAGAGCACCTCCACGGGAGTCCTCATCGCTATTCTCATTATAGCGCTCCTTCTCGAGTGCTATTTTAGGATAGCGCCCCATCTTCCCACCGGTGGTTTCTGTTTTAGGTATAGCGACTTCGTAAACATATTGAGTTCTCACCGGGCGTTCCTAAAAGTAGTCATTTTCTTCTACAATGGCTCTACATTCCAACTGGAACTTGGCTAGCTGCTCAACTTAGTACTCTATAAGCATTTCCTCAGTTTTCAATTGAAAGCGTTTCTGTGCCCGTCATTGCATGAGTATGTATTTTGTGTGACAACTATGCTCAAAGAGCCCACTTGAAAACAACAGAATCGGGAATCCGGAGGGCAATTCTACGCTTTGCTCGTAAGGCTAGCTGGAGACCCGTCATCAAACTTTTTTCATTTTTTTTTTCAACATTATTCCTTCTGGACTTCCTTCTTCTGGAAATTTCCTTCGGGGATTTATACTACTTGCAGTCGAAGAAATTCCTCCTGCAATTCCCACCAGTTTCCTACAGGAATCTTTTGACTTGACAAAATCCTGCAGGAATGCTTCCACTTTTTTTTTCTCTGAAGAATGTCCCGGACAAACAATTTTGTAACAACATCCGAAAGAATCCAAAGAATTTTCTTGGGAAAACTTACTAAGTTTTCAAATGAAATCACAAAAGAAATTATAGGGCAGTTCCAATAAAAAAAATCCCGATAGATTCTGGAAGAAACCTTAAAACTATTCTGGGACAACTGCTAAAAATTCTTTAAAAAAATCACAATATTGCTTAGGAACTCCCGGAGAAATCTTCCAGGGATCCTATGATAAATTTCCAAAGCAAATCATGTTCAAATGAATGACAAAAAAGAGAAACTTGCGGGAGATTTTCTGGCGGAACAACTTGAAGAACATACTGAACAATCACTCAAGCAACCTTCTGAGGGATTCCTGGAAGCACCTGGAAGACCTCATCCTTGGGACAACTTGCTAAAGAAAAACAGTAAAATTTTCTTGAGCGAAAATCCATGAAAATTTCGGGCTCTAGCGGGCGTCCGTGCGCATCGCTCCTCATCATACCAGATCCACTAGTATAATTACTTCTTCGCGGAGTTGAACTGAGGCTCTAGCTAGATCAAAAAAAATGAATATTTCCCTTGCTATTTTATTTACGCCGGAATTGTATTGAAAAAAAAGGAGATTTTCTGCAATTTTTTTATCTATACCAAAGTGACGTTTCACGAAATAGCAACTCTGTATGGAAATTTAGCAACCCAGTATGGGGCGCTAAATTTGGAAACTCACGGCTAATTTTGAGTTGCGTTCTTATTTTACATTCCCGTTTAGATACCGCCGGTGTAGAAGAGGGTCTCTATAAAGGGCCCAGAAATAGCGATAGGGACCCAGATGGGGACTCCCGTGGAGGTGCTCTTAGGAATGGGGCACTTTATTTTAGAGATAGTGGCGTTCCTAGTGGTCGGATGTGCAAGTTTTTCACAGCGTTTCATAATGAATCGCCTGCTTTGAGCGTGCTTACAGCGGCACACTAGGAGTTAACTTTCTGAAATCAGTATGGCGAAAGGCTTCGATTTCTCAAAATATAGCACTTTCATCAAAAAAATATTTGGGAGGCATGGTAGCGGACACCTTCCTACATAATCGGTACCAAATAGTTTTTCATGAAAAGTTTCTTATTTTGAGAAAACTAGCGTTAAATGACTTTCGCCATACAAATTTCTGGCGGTTAACTCTTGCTGGCTATTTTGCGCATATACTATAGCGCCTGGATGTGACAGCGGCGGGTAGAAAATTAGCCACTGCCAATAATTCATTAGTAAAACATTCTTTTGGGTCTATTTTTTTACTGTTTGAAACTAACATGGTTTCAAAATATTCACCATGCAGGAATATAAACGATACATAATTCTGCACAGTCCTGCAAAATCCATCTTCGTCAAATGCCAAATTTTACCCTTCATTCAGTACCATGATGGCCCATTTACGTTTTGGCTAGATTTAGCCAGCTGTTATTGTAGCAAGGAAGTGCTACAATGGTACTACAATAGTGGAATCCAGATCACCCCAAAAATTTTAATCCATAAAATTGTCCTCAATTCCATACAACAGAATAATTTTGGGTGATTATTAACCAGAAACTGAAGATGAAGGGAGCAGTTACCACTGACATTGGCCGTATGAAGAATTGGTGGAATAAGCTAGCCAAAATCATGACTGGAGAAGGTGTGCGCCGACTGACAAGCGGTGTCGACATAAAACTGCGAGAATTTCTTCGAAACAACGATGCATGATTCGTTTCAGTCATTCATATGAAATAAAATAATATAACTTTTGTTTCATTCTTAGAAAGTTTTTCGATCAAACTGAAAGTTAAAAACATACACGCATTTTAAAGTGCCCCATTTCTAAATGATCTGGTCTTTAGTTATACAACAATAACAAAACTCAACTTTATTGTATAAGAAAGGAAAAAAATGTGTAAAATGATTATATGCACCACTTTGCTGATAATTAAAATTAAATACATGGTTAGGAACTTAACAATGGCAATGAAGTTTTTCCGTTTCCGGACCAAGTTCTCAAGGGTTATAACCTATAGCTAAAAAAATGGAACGAGCGGGAAACTCCAACAAGAGCCTACAAAATTAACTCTTATATGCACCTGAACAACGCGCCAACTGCGCATGAACCACGAGTTGCATCAGCTGTTGGGAGAACCATCCATCGTTCACACCGCGAGAATCGGACGACTGTGGTGGGCCGAACACGTCGTCAGAATGTCGGATAGTAATCCGATGAAAATGGTTCTCGACAACGATCCGATGAGCACAAGAAGGGGAGGTGCGCAGAGAACAAGGAGGATCGATCAGGTGGAGGACGATTTGCGGACCCTCCGTAGACTGCGTGGTAGGCGACGACGTGCAGCCATGAACCGAGCCGAATAGAGAAGACTTTTATGTACTGCACAGGCCACTCCGGCATTGTCTGAGCAAATAAATAAATACTGTAATGTACCTGTACATTTGACAAACTTCTATTACTACTTACTACGAAAAATCTCGAATGACCAAGAATTCGTCTCTTTTTGAGATAGTCAATGTTTTGTAGGATGTTATTATATCATAATTTTATTAGTTGGCTTTTTATGGAAAAAACATCTAGCCTGTTTCATGCATTTGTTTTTGAGCCATGGGTTTCAGCTGTCGAAATTTCAAAAAGTAATATTTCGCCTACACCTAGGAAAATATGAATGACATTTCACATTACTTTTGATTTTTTAATGGACGTCTTTTCCAAGTTTCATGATTTCTATTTCATCCAACCTCCCCTACGCCAACTTTGCTTTATTTTAGTACTGCCTTTTCGTTCTCCACGAAGTCTACTACCTTTCATAATACACAATCAATAGTTAGAATGCTCTTGTAGATTATATGACATACGATGAACCTTATCCTTCCGTACATTACTAAATGTTCTTGCTTATAATTTTATCACGGAAGATCGCATTCAATCACCAATCAACTTATTGGCAGCTGTCCGCAATGACATGTCATTAAATCCAATCACCGATATGTAGGTCTATCGTATCTCTATGTTAAGCCTGTAATAAATCGTACGATAATCGAACCGATGTTCGTTCCCATAATCATTAGCTGTGTAGGACTGTTCAGTCCTACAAGCAATGAGCCAGCCTGGTGACAAAAACGTTGATAGGTAAACACATCCCACCTTCCGAACTTGCTGTTTCTGTCCGCGGTGCAAACTCGATTAGGCGATATGTTCAGGAGATTTTTCAGTGTTAGCACAACATTAGCGACTGTGTGGTTCTCGAGACAAACTTGCTGGAAATTCAAGTTCAGGTGGCGCGTGTCGGTTGGATTTTTTTGCTGAATTATTCCTCCATAAACGGGATACATAGATATCGGCACGCGCGCAAATGAACTGAAAGGTAGATTCATGAGTTGTTTTGCCGGGTTAAGTTGTTGATACCTGAGAACACCAATCGATGATGTCCATCACTGGAATCAGTGAGAAATCGTTTTGTATGATAGGGCTTCGGGTTGTATTGTCGGTCATAAATTAATTTAAAAGAAAATCCTAACAATCTGTGGTGTGCAAGGAGTTTGGAAGCAATTCAATCTATGTTGCTGAGCTAATACATATTTTAAGTCAACATAAATATGGTATTGTTTTGTTGTTTAAGTACAACAGCAACTTAGTGAACATAGAATAGATTGGTATAACCAAAAAAATATCGTTTGCTATTTTTTCTTTTTTCGATTGAATTCGGTCGAAGATTGAACCTTATACCTTATTTTTTTTGTTTCACAATTTGACAAATTATTTGTTGAAGTTTCCCTTATCATATTCCCGTAATATTGTTACCTGTACAACATGCTGAGTTTAATGTCTAAGACTGGTCAGTAAAACCAGTTAGTACAGTTTTTTATTTCTATCACACATATAAAAAATCTCAAGGTTCGAAGGTCTAATTATACACTAACCTACATTTCTGATCCTCGACTCGAACATTTTATATGAAAACAAATCATAAAAGAACAATGAACATTCATATAATTAGTGTTGCTGACCCAATTTACTTATTACGTCAACGAAGGATTAAGAATATTTTATTGTGATAGTTTTGTATCATGTTCAAAACTTGTTAAATTTGTATTTTAGAGTATCGTTTTGATTCATAGTACGAACACTTAAACACATTTTTCACTGCGGAGGTCTTTATGGCACATGAAATAAAATATTTTAATAGATCAATTGTTTCCATCGGGTAGTGCAAGAATAGAACTTTCATATAAGCTCTTGATAATCATATTCAATTGATTGTAACTATCAATACTGAATGGTTTTATTCTGCCAAACTTTGTCTCAAATGCCGAACACGCATAGCTGACAGGCTCACTAGTACTCATGATGGCGTCTCCCATAATGGTTTCTCAGAGGTAGCGTTCGATGTTTTGAAGAAATTATGGAATTCAGTTTTCGTAGTTTGGTCGTGAACCATGGTGGGACCGATACTTTCTGCGATCTCTTTAATATGTTGTAGTTTTCCTTATCGTTCGGTTACTTCGCGCGGAGTTTCGGATGAAGAAAGCGCACACTTGACGGTTGGTTTCTGATTAGTCCATCCGGTCTTCCTAATTGGTCTCCATGTATACGTTGTCATCGTCCTTCTGTATCACTTCTGTCACAATGGGACGTAGTGCAATCGTTTGGGACAAATAGTGGTTTTCATTATTCGAGCATAAATTATTTGTGACTAGTTCGTCACTCGACCAGCCGATTGTTCACTTTTAATGCATCCGCAATGTTCACTTAGTTGCGCATCCGCACAATTTTCCAATATTCGCCTAACGAACTTAGAGTCACTGTCAAGTCATTTGAACTATCTGCACTTTTTCACTCCGCGAGCTAACTGTCACGGTTAGCCATATAGTTTTCCTTATCGTCCTGTCACGGTCGCCATGTACTTTTCTTATCGTTCAGTTACGGAGTTTCGGATGAAGAACGCGCACACTTGACGGTTGGTTTATGATTGATTGATTTAATTCCGCTTTCGGGTTTGAGACCCCTAGAAAATGCCGAGTTATACTTTGTATGATCAGCGTCGTGGGTGACTTAATTAATTTGTGCTTGCGCATGTTTATATTAATGGTACATGTTCAAGCCGATGAAATAAACATTGCAAACCTGCTGATTATGAAAAATACAATATTGCAAGACCAACATTGACGACTGAAAGTATTTATATTACAATGTGCCGGTCAACTGATCGCCAATTGATTATAAAATTTAACAACAGATCAAAACCCATTCAAGCCACTTCCGGTGTCCCCCAGGGCTCTCATTTGGGGCCTCTATTATTCATAATATATGTAAACGACATTTCCTTCATTCTTGACAAACTTAAAGTGTTAATCTATGCAGATGACATGAAGCTCTTTTTGGAAATAGGGAATAAAAATGACTTCAACATATTCCAGAACGAAATATGCACATTCTATGAATGGTGCAATAAAAGCCTATTGCAACTGAATGTAAAAAAAATTTAACCTTGTATCATTCAGCAGAAAAAGAACACCATCAGAAAATCAGAACACCATTAGGAAACCAGGTTGTAGAGAAATGCGATAGAGTTAGGGATTTAGGAATTTAACGTTCATCGACCATTACAACACCATTATTCATAAAGCAAATAATATGATGGGTTTTATAAAACGTTTCTGCTATAACTTTCATGACCCGTACACAATTAAAATATTATATATTGCTTATGTAAGGTTGATACTGGAATATTGCAGCATTGTATGGTCTCCATTTTCAATAGCACACGAAGAAAGATTAGAATCAGTACAAAAACAATTCCTATTATTTGCTCTTCGTAAATTAGGTTGGACAACATTCCCACTTCCATCATATGAGGCACGCTGCAAGTTTATAAACATTCAATCTTTGAAAGAGCGTCGTGAAACTGCAATGGTTTCATTTATAAACGATATAGTTTCGCAGCGTATTAATTCAACAAACATTTTATCGAAATTAAATTTCTACATACCATCTCGACAACTGCGTCATCGACATACATTTTTAATTTATCACTGCCGTACAAATTATGCAAAATTCGGACCTCTCAATCAGATGATGGCCATCTATAATCAACACTGCGAAACTATTGACTTTACAATGTCTTGACAGAACCTAAAAAAATATTTTGTCACAATTCGAAACCTACACATCTAAATTTACATTAAATCGCAAAATTAAACACTACTTAACCAAACTATTTTTATTTTTATACACTATAATACCGTATTTATAGCATTAAGAAAATAAAGAAAAACATGTATATTGTATATGTTATTGTGATAGTTTTGTATCATGTTCAAAACTTGTTAAATTTGTATTTTAGAGTACCGTTTTGATTCATAGTACAAACACTTAAACACATTTTTCACTGCGGAGGTCTTTATGGCACATGAAATAAAATATTTTAATAGATCAATTGTTTCCATCGGGTAGTGCAAGAATAGAACTTTCATATAAGCTCTTGATAATCATATTCAATTGATTGTAACTATCAATACTGAATGGTTTTATTCTGCCAAACTTTGTCTCAAATGCCGAACACGCATAGCTGACAGGCTCACTAGTACTCATGATGGCGTCTCCCATAATGGTTTCTCAGAGGTAGCGTTCGATGTTTTGAAAGAAATTATGGAATTCAGTTTTCGTAGGTCGTGAACCATGTTGGGACCGATACTTTCTGCGATCTCTTTGGTATGTTGTAGTTTTCCTTATAAGGAGCTCATTGTCATTCCTTATAAAGAGCTCATTGTCAACTTTAACCTCATCCTAGGCAGGCCTCCCAGGTCGCACTCGCCCACTCTTGCTGATTTCAGCAAGCTAAGTACGCAACCCTTAACTGGCGGTCTATTGTCATCGGCAGAGACACGGAAGCGTAAGAACTGGAACTTGTAATGACCAGAGCTATGCTCCCAGCTATCAACTCACCATTTCGTACGTGTTGCGGCTGCAAGTAGGACTTTCTATGGTTTGCGTGACCAGCTAAAGTCTTGCAGCTTACAGACACGGCCGAAACTAGTTCTGTACACATTCGTTCAGTCGCTCTGTACGGCCATGAAGCACGGATGTTAAAAGATACGGACTTTCGAATTCTCTTTTGTTATAAAGTTTAATTTATAAACTCCTTTCCTTACAGGAATCTACTACAGTTTTAGAAATCTATATAATAAAAATGAAATGGTCTGTGTTCGTATCCGCATAACTCGAAAACGGCTCAATGGATTTTCTTCTTCGGTTACTTCGCGCGGAGTTTCGGATGAAGAAAGCGCACACTTGACAGGTTTGTTTCTGATTAGTCCATCCGATCTTCCTAATTGGTCTCCATGTATACGTTGTCATCGTCCTTCTGTATCACTTCTGTCACAATGGGACGTAGCGCGATCGTTTGGGCCAAATAGTGGTTTTCATTATTCGAGCATAAATTATTTGTGACTAATTCGTCACTCGACCAGCCGATTGTTCACTTTGAATGCATCCGCAATGTTCACTTAGTTACGCATCCGCACAATTTGCCAATATTTGCCTAACGAACTTAGAGTCACTGTCAAGTCATTTGAACTATCTGCTCTTTTTTACTCCGCGAGCTAACTGTCACGGTTAGCCATGTAGTTTTCCTTATCGTCCTGTCACGGTCGCCATGTAGTTTTCTTATCGTTCAGTTACGGAGTTTCGGATGAAGAACGCGCACACTTGACGGTTGGTTTCTGATTGATTTTTATTAATTCCGTTTTCGGGCTTGAGACCCATAGAGAATGCCGAGTTATACGTTGTATGGTCTGCGTCGTGGGTGAATTAATTTGTGCTTGCGCATGTTTATATTAACGGTGCATGTTTAAGCCGATGAAATAAACATTGCAGCACTGCTGATTATGAAAAATACAATGTTGCAAGACCAACATTGACGACTGAAAGTATTTATACTACAATGTGCCGGTCAATAACGTACGCCAAGATGTGCGAAAGTGGAAGAGCGGAGCTTTCAACGTTGTTAGAGTCCAGAATGGTTAACGGTTGAGTTAATGCTACTGAGCACTTCCATGATACAGCAGTGGTCGGCTTTCGTAAAGTTGTAGGAAACCGAAGAAAGGAGTACGTAGCCAGCAGTACGTTTTTCACAAGGGGATAAAGCGCAGCCACAATTCCAAGTCTCTGTTACGACGATAACATCGTAGCAAGAATCCGACACAGCCCAGCGATAATCGACTCTAGAGATCATTACTCCGACGTTTTGATAGTAGCTGGTGATGTGTTCTGTCACATTAACTGAGGCGTCGCCTACGTTTTTGGAAGTTGTGCGAATAGCGAATGACTCTGGAACGCAAAAGTAGATCATGCAACCACCCGGAAGACCCCTACCCGAGTAGACGAAAATAGCTCAATAATATTTTTGATTTCGATAAAATAGCAAAGAGTAAATTTTGATAAAATAGCAAAATGAAATAAGGACCTGATTGATATAAGACTATATCAATATTTTCAGTTGCTTTCTTGCTTTTGTGCTATTCGGACGCAGTATTCTGCTCTCGGTACAGTCACGGTAGCTTCAGCTTTGTTAGGTACGGTTTTTTTTTCGATTTCGATATTGAGGACAATGGAAGTGATTTGCAACACAGTGCAGTTTCTATTCCCCGTAGGAGCTCCCGCTCCGTCATGGAGCTCTCGCTTCGTCATAGAGATTGCTCAATTTATAAAGCGGATTCATTCTGACCCAATGCAATTGGAAGCAGTGTACAAACAACCACAAGAAAAATCTTTAAGCGTAAAATATAAATCGCTGCAGGCGATGGAGCAAACTTTAAGACAGAATGAGGGAGTAATCAAATTTCATTACTCCAATGGAAAGACAGTCGATGTGCATATGTTTATTGCGGGAAGAAACACTACATATGTACGAATTTTCGATCTCCCGCCGGAAGTACCCGACAACATTCTGATACCGGTGCTCGCAGGATACGGAAAAGCGGGAAAGATTTATCGAGAAAAGTTTCCGATCGGATTGGGCCTCGATCACCTATACACCGGTGTCCGGGGTCTATATATGGAGGTAGCAAAAGAAATTCCGCCGTCTTTGCAAATAGGTAGCTGGAAAGTGAGGGTTTTCTATAAGGGTTTGAAGAATAAATGTTTCTTGTACAACCTGGAGGGACATCATAGAGATGGACACGTAATGGAGTATTGATAAAAAATAAGAAGAATCAAGAATTCGTTACCTATGCAGGAGTCGTGGAATCCGGAGTGCCTCTGCTATCCGAGGAAATAGTCGTAATCGAGGAGGAAATTATCTAAGAAACATTTGATGGAGCAACAGTAGAATGCAGAACAGAATTATGTCAAAGGAAAAGCCAGGAAAGTAAATAATAAGAAGATGCAGAACAACGGAAAGAAAAACAGGAAAAAGCAATTGCGGGATTGACTAAAGTTGTCACCATGGTGACTGAGGCAGCATCAAGCAAGCGAAAGAAGGGCCCAATACGCAGCGATGGAATCAAGTTCGACGGAAATGTTAAGGCCGAAAAAAACAGCACGTAAAGCCAAAAATGATATTATATAGTTTTATTTATTGTAAAATTGTAATCAACTTTTCACGAAAGATTCGGCTCCGTTAAGTGTAATGCACAATTGAGCCTATTAAATAAACAATTTATTTTAAAAAAATATCAATATTTTGCATTAAAATATCATGAGGAAATCAAGTTATGTTATTTGTAATAAGTGATCAATATCATGTGCCATTGATTTGTTTTTATCCATAGCATATCTTGATTTTAAAATGATATTTCGGTACAAATTTTTGATATTGTTGTCTGTTATTTTATCTCTTATATCAATCAAGTCCATATCATGTTTTGTTATTCTGTTTATGGCTTCTACCCGGGTAGGCCCGACTCAAACCCAGGGCCAGAACGACTCTGAAGACAGGAAATAATGCGGTGATATCCGGAAACACCTAGCACGACTGGATTGAGCGGGTCCTCCATAAGGCGCTAGGCAATGCGTTCTGGTAATGGCAACCAGTTATCGGGAGGCTCGGGCAAACGGAAGAAATAGCTACATCTATGCTACAGGCTCTGCTTGGGCGACTCAGTGTCCAGTTTGTTGTGGAAGGCCTGGAAAAAGTATTAATTACTCCATTTTTAGGTTGTTTCCCTGAATTTTATAATTACTTTGCATAACCGTGGAGAATCTGTATAAAATACGAGAAAAATCAATTTTTGAATTATTTTTTTTAATGTACACGACATTTCTATGAAAAAGTCTGAAAAATCACAAATCTCGTTTGATGCACCTCTAAATCTTCATGGATTTGGCTGAAAATTGGTCAGGAGACTCCATTTAAGATATTCATTGATATAGAGGGGTGGCACTTTGAATCTGGAATACTTTTGAAAATGGTGAACAGATCTAGGGCGCAGTGGTCCCATTTTTGTTACTTGTCGGCTCCACCACAAGTGTAAATTCCCTCCACCATCAAACCCACCGTGTACTTCGACACTGAGTAACAAGCTTACAGCGGTTTGAGCGTGAGCCAAAAATAGTACCCACAATACTTTTCTCATCTGAAAATAGATGGTTCACGGAAGGGTTGCCAGATCGACAAGTCTGTCAATGTTCGGTAATGTTCATGCTTCATCGTATCCTTAGTAAGTTTATAGCTCAGCTTTAAGCCGGAGGAAGATTATTAAGTTCCATGACTGCGAAAAGAACAAAAGTGCGAGTCGGAACCTTAGCATAATTTAAAAAATTATCGATTTCATCTAAGTAAGATATTTTAAAAAGATTGCCAATGTGCCAGAAACAGTGTGATATCACGGACGGAAGACTGTTCACATTGAACCAAAAAATATGATTGTTATTTATAAAGCGTGACATTTCATTGAAAATACTAGATAACATCAGTAAGAAAGTATTATTATTTCAACAATACTTATATCAAAAGAGCTTTTTGAAAAGCTCGAATGATTTCAACATATACATTTGAAAATAACCTCAGTAGGGTTTCGTGGAAAATACTTAATGTTACAAATGATTCCTTGCAAATGACTAATGCCGTTTGACAAATGTAACATTTTTCTTCTTCTTCATTGGCATTACATCCCCCACTGGGATATTGCCGCCTCGCAGCTATTAACTGCGAGGTTTGTAAGCCAAGTTACCATTTCTGCATTCGTATATTTTGAGACTAACACGATGATACTTTTATGCCCAGGGAAGTCGAAACAATTTCCAATCCGAAAATTGTCTAGATCGGCACCGGGAATCGAACCCAGCCACCATCAGCATGGTCGTGCTTTGAAGCCGCGCATCTTACCGCTATGCTAAGGAGGGCCCCATATGCCACATTGTTACGTTTTACTTAATGGATGCCGCTCAATAGCTATAATATACTTCAAATATCAAACAGTTGTATTCACATTAGTGTTCATATGGTTATGCAGTTGTTATTGGGAACGACATCATTTTGACTTAAGCGTCACAAAATGGAACACATAGACATCTTACACTATCCTCTTTACTGACTATAAAAAATTGACCCAATGAAACACTTTCTCTTACTAACTTCAACCCAAAATTATTATATAGGGTATTTGTTTCACTATTGAAACTTGCTCGTATATCACGACTGCTGAAAAATCACAAAAAGGAGAATCAAAACAATTTGCGCTCCAATTCTTTGTTTTCCAATGTTATTGATTTGGGTACATGATATGAATTCAAGGAGCAGTGCCCCAACATGTGTATGATGATTGACGAACCTGTGCCAGCGCAGAGATATCGAGATCGAACCGAAATTAAGCCATTTAGTATGATATTGGCTCGTTTTGTAATCGCCCATTTTATCGTTTATAATTTAAAAAAAAAGTCTGATAATGAAACATATTTGCTAGTCAAACAATAATTAGGCAGTTTTGAATGTTTGGTTTTTTTTCGTGTAAACAATCGTGGGACATTGTTGGAAGTCCAACACAACGTTTTTCACATTTGATGAGAAAGAAACACCATCTTGGCGAATGTAATCCACGCCTATCTTTGTGTTCCGTCAGTGGCCATTCCTTTATCACTGTATTCACGTGTCTGGCTAGTGAAACCCCAACTTCCCCAACTATTCCAACAATCCGGTACGACCAACTTTGGCCTTGCGACGCCAGGGGCGTCTTCAGCGTGTGTGGCCATACCAGCTACCCAGCCTAGCAATCGTCCGACATTAGCATCCTAGTCCTCGTCTAGGGGAAGTGGGGGTAACACGCCCATAGGGGTTAAAACGCGCCACCCCTGAATAAGATTAAATATCCCCATTGTGATTATTTTAAATAGTCTATACTATGAATCAATGAAAAATATTGCCATTGGATACATATATTTCATGATTTTTCTCTAGTTACACGTGAAAAACTCGAAAAAATGATTTTTGCGTTTTTTGATGCAATTCTAGCTTGGTGAAATTTAGTCTTTCTATCGCTGTTATTCATTGGTAAATTGAAAATTGAGCCATGAGCCATGCTGCTTACTCGTGTTCTTTATGTTCCACACGAAATCGTCGTCAAAATTGGTCTTAAAACGATTTGATGGGCCTTCAAACTTCTGAGGTCGGTGTGGGGCAGTACGCCCATGCTCATTTCGTATGACCGAAACAGCTGAAACATTCGGTTAATTGCCTTAATGTAGGCAATTAAAATGAAAATCAGTACGATAAACACATGCGCGTTTTAACCCATCCACTGGCGCATCTCACCCCGCATGGTTTCAAAATCAATATTTTTCGGGTGATTTTTAAAAATAATTTATAATTTCTGTGCAATAAAATGTACAATTAGATATCTGTCATCGGTAGTCAGTCGCAGATATGCTGTTCTTTAGTATGCGCTGATGAAAACTGGCTGAAATGGTGGTTTTCATTGATAAAAATGGCATTTTCCTTAACGTGGGCGTCCTACCCCCAGTTCCCCTACCTGCCTCCTGCTACCCATTCGCATCCGGATGCCGATGATCACCAGTAACCAGCGTCAATTGAAAATTCGGCTTTGAACAAATTAAAATGGGGGTGTCCAAAATGTGTCCAAATTATGTTGCACTGTCCAAACGAAAAATAATTTCATATCAGAAAAGTTACAATTCTTAGCTATTTATCAACAATTGATTTCACATTTCGGTTTCATAAATGCGGCTTCCATTTATGAAATGGTGTGATTTCCGCTTGTATCATCGCTTGTAACATGTCATTTGAAAGATATAAGCAAATATTGGTAAGCACTGGCTCTAGGGGTCTAAAATTTGACATATAACCTAACAAATTTACAAATTATTCACTGTGAATATTTAATAATAAATCATAAGATGGATGGATTTCAGCTACACACGGTAACATCAACCGGACATTTTTTGAAGCCTCGGTCATCGATGGTAAATAAGAAAATACTTGGGCTGCGTCTCATTTCCCGGTTCAAAGACATAGTTGGAAGAGTATTACGATTTACATGACTAATTCTACTCATCTGTCGAATGCATAGTGTTACAAAAAACGGTTGAGAATTACAAAAAACTGGCTAAGTGGTTTATGGATGGCCTCTTTAATTTTAGGCGATAAATCAAGTGTTAATCGATTTGCTCGCTACCGTTTCAATGGACACATAATTTAAATTATGTAATCGAAATTGTACTTAGGAAAGCACCTGATACCCGTACTCGTCTTTTTCTTATTCGCTTCCAGGCTATTGTGTAGAGAATCAAAAACTTGACTACCGCATGGCGTGTTTACTTTATCAGCTGCTGTGTGTTTATCAATGGGACAATGCATGATAACAAGTAAACTTCCTTTCTTTATTATACAACGTAAAGAGGCACTTATGTTATCTTTTTCTTTCTACCCTGTTGAAGTTATATCTTCTACTAAGACATTGTCGCCTCACATCTTAGAAAATTTTCAATGTGAAAACTGTCTAGACCCAATAAAACCCAGGTGACTGACTTGTTTTAGACTCGCATATTGTTACTAAGGTGAGCAAGGCAGCTACATATAAAATGCATATCATTTTATACAAAAAAAAACAGATTAATCCACCTAGCGGTGATGATGCCTTTCTCGCTCATTTAAAAATGTATCGAGAAAAGTACTTTAGAGAGGTCAAAATTGCACAAATATAAAGCACAAATTCTTATTATTCTTTAGACTTCCAAATTCTTGAAAAATTCATTATAAGCAACAGGCGATGAAAACCATTAGTTGTTTTCAGTATTTTTTCTGAGGAAAAAATGTGGCAAAATTGGATCGTGAATAAATCATATAAAAACTGTCATATAATCGGGTGTAGACAACATCAGGAGCAGAAAAAATTTGAACCTGTTAAAAATCGGATAATGCAATGGCAATTTCATTGCAAAGAATTAAAAATAATCTTATTTGAAGTTTAATTGTAAACTCGTAATCAATCAGAAGCCTAAATGCGTCCATTTTTTAGAGAATGGAAACTAAAAATACACGTGTTTGAAAATCTCGTAAAAAATCACAGTATCTTTTAAATATTGAAAATGTAGCAAACACTATTTTGAGAGCCTATTTCGACTACAAGCTTTATCAGGAGTATCTTGATGTCAAAGTTGTCGTTTAACATTATATCAAGTTATAGATCTTGTAATCTAAACAGACTATAAGCATCATATTTGAATCATTTGTATGAAGCATATATATAGTTGAGTTTTTTTTTAACAAATTGGCACCGAATTTTTTAGGTTTTTTTTCGATTTTTGGCAAAACTCAACACCCGTCCAGTGAGACAACTGTAAGCAGTACTCCCTAATTGCTCTTTAAAGGGCGTGCACATATGCAGTTTCTTATACAAACGGTTCAATTACTTTCATCACTTTAAAACCAAGAATGTTAAAACGTTGTAGAAAGCTTTTTTACCAAACTACATTAGGGACGTTCCGATACTTCCGATATATCGGAATATCGATATTTTTGTTTCGATATCCGATATTTTTGTATCGATATTATGCGTACAATATATAGGTCATATCGATATTTTTGCTTTCGATATTGATATATTGAATGAGAACAAAGTAACGCAAAAATAAGAATTGCATTGTTTTTCTGTGAAAGAGAATAGTGGAAATGATGGTTTCGCAGGTTTTGTTCTATTGTTGTCAGGGGGTTTTTGTTGACCTAATTTTATGAAATTTGGTCACAATATTCTTTTATATGCAAAGAATATTAAGGCCCAATTTAAGCATAATTAGTTATAGAAAACCCCCTGACAAAAATAGAACAGAACCTGCCGAAGCCGTAATTTCCAATGCATCAAAATGGATCTGAAATACCGTATTTTTAATGGTTAAGATGATTTTTCTCGGTAACGCGGATGTTGTGAGGTGTGCGCTGCCATCACAAAAAGTTTTGGCAACTCGACACTTACATCTGTTATTCTGCTGGTCCTTGAATCCTTACATGAATTGAATTATATATTCGACGTGTTCCTATGATAAGTTAGATAAATTAACTTTAGAAATTAGGAAGAGATTTGTGGAACTGAGAATTTAACAGAACTGGAAAACTGGAATGCCCCGTAGGAAAGAGAATTTCCTTAAAATATTTCTACGGATTTCTGATGAAAATTTTATATTTTTTCTGATTAAAATGTTTGCGCTTATTTTGCGATCGTGAAAGCTTACGGGAATTTTCTTTTTTAGTTAGGAGTATTACAATGGATTTTTTCGTGAAGTTAAAAAAAATGAAATTAAAAAAAAAATCCCTGGAAAATCTGAATAGAGAATTTTCAGTTTTTAAGAATCAGATTAACCTGAGAGGAAATACAAAAAAGTTGTCAGGAATTTTAGCAAATTTCTCTAAACATCAGTTGACTTTCTCGAGCGTACGGAATAGTGAGGTCAGTATCACGCCAAAAACGCAGCCGCTACCAATTAAAACTACGATGAACGCCACCGCCAATGATTGTTGGACTGGCACACTACAGAAGCCAATTGGATTAAGTAATAAATAAAATCCAATCATTATTGTAAAGGAGTTGTACGGTAATACGATAGTAAATGTATATTTCATTTCTGAAATATCATATGATTTTCCGATATATCGATATTTTCATTCCAATATATCGGTGATATCGATACTTTGATTCGATTATCGTATCGTATCAAATATCGATATTTTGAAGTATCGGAACGTCCCTAAACTACATACTATTTAAATTACTATTTGGGTCTGCTTTACCATCATTGGATAATAGTAACAGAGTAGAAAATATAATAACGTTTTTCTTAAAACCACAAATGCTGATTACTCATGAAACTTATTCGTTTAACTATAATTCAAACTACAGACAAAATTAGCTCGAATCCTATTCACGGTTGCGTATGAGAAGCTAGTGGTAGATAGAAATGAATTATTTTTTCTGATTTAATATATATAAAAAAATAATATAAATCGAAAAATTCACGATAAATAAACGCAATTGAAAAAGGCTCACTTTTATGAAGATTGAATTTGCTCCGCCTTACTTTAATGGAATATTTCTGTGCCAAAGAAGAGTGACTTGAGAAAACCTTCAATCTGTATTTGTATTGATATTCTATTGAGACTTCACTAGTAACGAATTCACATTTTCTAATATTCATTCATATATGTGACAGCCCATTCGAATCTCAGTCAAATCCATCTTGTTGTGAGCAAATCAGTTAAGGATAAGTGCGAAAAAAGTGAGCTAAACTATTTTACGAGTTTTTGGTTTAAAAAATTGGTTGGTTATTTTTCTGTGTGATCTGGCCAAAGACAATGGGACAGGATTCCCAGTCGAATGAACCTTGTTGTGATTAAATCGGTTGAGGATAAGTGCCCAAAAATGGGGCTAAACTTTTATACGCGTTTTTGGTTTTAAAAAAATGTATTTTGGCCATAGCTCCCAAGCCCATTGTCTGATCAGGCCAATTTTCAACAGGATTAATATGACAGGATTCCCAGTCGAATGCAACTTGTTGTGAGCAAATCGGTTAAAGATAATCGCCCAAAAATGAACTCAACTTTTTTACTCGTTTTTGGGTTAAAAAGATTGTATTTTGGCTATAATTTCCAAGCCCATAGTCCAATTTGGCCAATTTTCAATAGGAAATAATGGCACAGGATTCCTAGCCGAATGCAACTTGTTTTGAGCAAATCAGTAAATGATAAGTGTCCAAAAAGTGAGCAAAGCATTTTTATGCGTTTTTGTTTAAAAAAATGTATTTTGGCCATAATTTCTAATCCCATAGTCTGATCTGGCCAATTTTCAATAAGAAACAATGGCACAGGATTTCCAGCTGAATGCAACTTGTTGTGAGCAAGGATAAGTGTCCAAAAAATGAGCTAGACTCTTTCGCGCGCAGGCACAAACACATACACACACAGACATCACCTCAATTCGTCGAATTGAGTCGATTGGTATATAATACTATGGGTCTCAGGGCCTTCTATAAAAAGTTTGGTTTTAGAGCGAATATATAGCCTTTACTCGTACTTATTATGAGAAAGGCAAAAAAACAGGAGATTCTACCTAGTTTTAGTCTTTCTCGATATAATGGTTACATGTCGCCTTAGTGTGATACATACCAACATAAATTTCCTAATAAATTTCCATAACTTTTGAAATAATTGACCGGTTGTTATCAAATAAAAAAGTGTTCAACTAGGCTTTGTTCCCATGCTAATACATCTTGTTGCGAATTAATATACAAAAAGCTGTTTCTTATCTCGTGTACACACACATATACACTAGACCTCTTCATGTTTTCAAAAAGTATCAAAAATTCAACTGGTCAGCCCAGAATCACAATTCTTATGCTAAAATAAGTCTCCTGTCAAATTTTCAGCTAATTCGGATAAAATTTCGAGGTGGCTCAAGTCGATTTAGTGTTTTTGGGCTATTTTCAAATTTGGAAAAAATCTAACAAGTGATATAAACGTCGAAAACTATCGCAACAACCTCTATACGGAAGCTTTTGGTGTGCTCTACAAGTCTTGTGAACATTGCGATTCGTTTCGTTCACGTTTTGTCCATGTTAAAGTAATTTTTAAGCTTTCAAGTGCATAAAAATACTGCTTCTCCCAAAAGTCGTTGTTCTACAAAATTCTTGAGTTTATGACAAATGATTGTTAATTTATTATATTATTATTCCTCTTTTTTCCTTGAAAATTTGAGTAATATAATTGCCCATGTGCGATTTACCGTCAAATTCTTAAAAATCAGAAGCTGAACATTTGTCATAAATTTGCACGCTAGGATTTCTTTAAGCAAGTTGTTCGAACAAAACATACACCAAATCATATGATATTTGATGCTTACAACAAAAGACTTCCAAATTTGGTTAATTTCACCATATGTCTGCATGCTTTTAACATTGAGTGCATCTTAGTAACAAGTGAAATCGAAGCTTCTTTGTTTGAACAACTTGTTCGAATAAATCTCAGCGTGCAAATTTTTGACAAATGTTCAGTTTCTGATTTTTAAGAATTTAACGATAAATCACACATGGGCAATTATATTACTCAAATTTACAGGAGAAAAAAAAGAATAATTATATAATAAATTAACAATTATTTGTCATAAACTCAAGAATTTTGTAGAACAACGACTTTTGGGAGAAGCAGTATTTTTATGCACTTGAAAGCTTAAAAATCACTTTAACATGGACAAAACGTGAACGAAACGAATCGCAATGTTCACAAGACTTGTAGAGCACACCAAAAGCTTTCGTATAGAGGTTGTTCCGGTAGTTTTCGAGGTTTATATCACTTGTTAGATTTTTTCCAAAATTGAAAATAGCCCAAAAACACTAAATCAACTTGAGCCACCTCGAAATTTTATCCGAATTAGCTGAAAATTTGACAGGAGACTTATTTTAGCATAAGAATTGTGATTCTGGGCTGACCGGTTGAATTTTTGATACTTTTTGAAAACATGGAGAGGTCTAATATACACGGACTGACAGACATTTGCTCAGTTTGTCGAGCTGAGTCTATTAGTATATAACATAATGGGCGAGCCTTCTATTAAAAGATGATTTTTAGAGTAAAATTATAGCATTTCGGAACAATTTTGTTGTACGAGAAAGGCAAAAACATGTAGATTTCTCGAGATACAAATATGTACAATAAAACAATAAAGCAAGGTCCTATACATTAGTGAATTTGATTTAATTAGTTCAGCTCTTTTCGATGCCAGAGAAGGCATTGATAAGCTGAAGCAAGTTTATTTAAAATGTTTGCAACAATTAAGTACTAGATAAGTATAATTTACTAAATCATTCGCTGCATTATCGACCAACTTTGGCATATTTATGATAGTTCAGCATGAAATAGGCTAGGAGCAATTAACTCACGTAAACATCTTGACGTCAAATGCCCGGCAGGCTATAGTCTAATACGCGTTTACCCTCTCATGTCCAGAATACTGCTACGGTGACCGTGTACTTACCTCCCATAAATTGCGCGCCATCCCTGGGCAACCCTTCAAGATAAGAAACAGTAACCGAGGGCCAGCTGTTGTGTCGTGTGCCGCAAATGCCAATAAATTAATATAATGTTAAAAGCAATATTGATAGGTCCAGTTCCCTAATGCAGCGCTTTGTTCTGGGTGAGGTCCGTGTAAATTCTGCAGCAGGAATCTACAGGCTGTTCATCCGATGCAGCAGATACCTATATCACATTCGTTACACCTTTTGCCAAAAAAAGAAGTATGCTCGACATCCATGAGCATGAAATCGTTACAGAATCACCGAATTGGGCCAAAGTAACATCAAATAGGCCAAAGTTACAATAAAATGACAAAATTCAAAATTAATGTGCAGAAAAATAAATTGTTCACATATCACATACTGATATTATTATGAAATCTATTGGGAAAAGCACATTAAAGAGGTCAAAATACCCCTTAAGGGCTATCGATCCCATCGTTTCCATGAATTCTCATTTGTTTGTAGTATTTTTTATAGGTCACCAAATTCCTAATTTACTCAAAACATTTGGAAAACCTCAGTAGAATGAAGAAATCACTCGAATCAAATCGTGACAAGATAGAAACAGGTGCTCCATGCAGCGCAATTTGCAAATGCCTGCAATTAAATAATAGGAACACTGTGAAAACATGAACGATTACTTCCAAATGACTCGGGTGACGGTATCGTGTGTGAGCGGACGCATATGCTAATCGTATCATACCTTAACAGACAAAGCTTTCAATAGTTGGTTTATTTGATACGCTCAACTTGATAGATGCAGGGAAATCGAGAGATAAGTTCATGCATCGGTAGGGTCAAGATCAAAGAAACAAATCAATGAGCTTGCGGAATCGTTCTCCCTCTTACAGCCTTTCGTCTAATTAGAACAATAAATAAATCTCGTGACGATCACTAATGAAATCGCTACCGAGCACGGAATGGGAAATGGAAGTTCACGTCGCCACTCTATGGGCCCTCAGATGTCAGCCTAGCACCGTATTTTGTCGCTTGTTTAGAAGACAGCTGTGACGGAAAAACAACTGTATCAATTGGAACTTATGTCTGTACATTGTTTGTTTAACAGTATAAAAGCGTCTTTCTTCCTAAGTTCAGTCGACTTGTTACTACCAGAATGATTTAATACACCTGAACCTGAAGGTTCGATCTAAAAATTGTTTTCCAGGAATTGAATCATGTCACGATCACGAAGTGTTCTAGAGGTTAGAAAAAAATCATTTCGCAAATAACGGATAAATCGTTGATAATATAACAGGTCCATCAACAAACTACGTAAAATTGTTGTTTGTTTTATTTATTTTAGACATTTCACACTCAAAAGTGCATTCATGTCATTCAAAAATAAAGCATGTGTAGGGAGAATGATGGCTTTGGCAGGTTCTGTTATATTATTGTCAGGGGGGTTTTTGTTGACTTTTATGAAATTTGGCCACAATATTCTTCGATATGCAAAGAAAGTTTAAGCCAAATTTGAGCATAATTAGTTTTAGAAAACCGCCTGACAATAATAGAACAAAACCTGCCAAAGCCGTCATTCTCCCTACACATGCTTTAATTTTTAATGACATGAATGCATTTTTAAGTGTGAAATGTCGAAAATAAATGAAACAAACAACAATCACGGTTGATGGACCCATTATATTATCAACGATTTATCCGTTATTTGCCTGAAACCTAAACATGAATCCTGAACATGAATATTCCAAACACTTGCTATTAAATGGCCATTTTGGCTTTAGTCGTGTAAATCTCTCCGTGGGATCTTGAATTCAAATTTGAGTCAAAAGGGTACATATTCTATCCTCAGTGGAAATTAACAAAGGGGGTGGGAGGGTCACAGGAAATAGGTGGAGAGGTGGGAAAGAGTTTTTCCCAGAAAACAATCATTTCAGTGAAACTTTCGTACACACATTCGTATCCCTAGCAACACAATTCATGCCGATTTGGTTGAGGTAACTCATATATAACTAAATTTGGTCGTATATGAGTAATATAAACTTGTTTACAACATGTGTGCTGCTCGGGATCCTGATGGCAAGATTAGAAGATTATGTAGGAGATGGGAGAGTCATTAAGAAAATAGGGAGTGTGTGGAAGGAGGGGTCTTCTTAATCATCGGAATGAAGAATCCTTCACCTACCTATTGATGGTGTTGGTTTGCGTGGGAGAGCTATCAGATTCGTCAAATCGTCGTTTGAATCTTTGTTTACAAAAGGAGATAAGTCGTTTTAAAAATTTTGTCTTGATATCATAGATGCACATTAATTACACTGTCCGCGAAAGCACAAGCAACCGGACCGGGATTCCGAAAGACACTTTCCCAATTTACCACGATGCAAACCGCGGAACGCTGGACGAAATAAAAATAACAGGAGCAGTGATGACATAAACGCAACCGCACACATCGCGTACTCCGCTAATATCTCTCACTTTCATTTATTTTAACATCTGCAAGGGACGTCTTGACAGAAAAAATAACAATTATACAAGCTGCGTAACGCTAAACTCGGATATTTTTAACATATTTTCATGACTTTAAGTCATGTTTTCATTACTCAGCGTAATTTTTCATGACCAAGCTTCATGATTTCATGACTCCGAGTCATGAAAACATTACACAAAGTCATAATATTCTTTTTATGAAAAAGCAGACCGAATTTTGATAACGCTTCGAGCGGTTATGACCGAAGTTTAAGGACACTCCTCATGGAGTCCAAATTTCAAATTCCAGCACACCACTCGATACGGAAGTAACGTATAACTGTAATTTTTATCACGCAGCAGAGCTGAAATTATAAAAATTACAGTTGTGCGTTGCTTCCGTATCGAGTGGTGTGCCCTCTAAAACGCGAGTACTTTGAGATTTGGATTCCGTGAGGAGTGTCCTTAAGAAAAAAAATGCTATGGACATCGTTGTTTCGGCCATGAAATTATGAACTGTAGTCATGATATCACGAATAAACAAGTTTTATAAAAAATATATTAACACGTACGTCCCCAACCCCCATTTTACGACAAAACTCAAAATTCAAAACCACGCAGCTCAGCCTATTTCTAACGGATTTTCAAGCATTCTTCTGGAATCGATCACAAAATTCCTATAGTTTTAGGAACCGAGGTCAAATTTTGTGCAATGGCCATGGTTCCGGATATATTCCGGGGAGTACTGGGGTTACCTCCCTCCAGGAAAAAATGGTCACTGGCAGATCGGCTTCGAAATCCATCGTGCGACATATCAAACTTCATGATTTTGCAAAACAAGTACACTGGAGTACATTTCGGCGATTTTCGATCGAATTGGCCGCCCTCCGGGTACTTCCAGGGCCTGGTTCCCTTGGGGAAGTGGCCAATTTTCGTTCAATCTTGGAACCCATCTTGCGACATATCAAACTTCATGATTTTGCAAAACAAGTACACTGGAGGACATTTAGGCGATTTTAGATAGAATTGGCCACCCTTCGGGTACTTCCAGGGCCTGGTTCCCTTGGGGAAGTGGCCAATTTTCGTTCAATCTTGGAACCCATCTTGCGACATATCAAACTTCATGATTTTGCAAAACAAGTACACTGGAGTCCATTTCGGAGATTTTCGATCGAATTGGCCGCCCTCCGGATACTTCCAGGGCCTGGTTCCCTTGGGGAAGTGGCCAATTTTCATTCGCTCTTGGAACCCATCTTGCGACATACCAAACATCATGATTTTGCAAAACAAGTACATTGGAGTACATTTAGGCGATTTTCGATCGAATTGGCCACCCTCCGGGTACTTCCAGGGCCTGGTTCCCTTGGGGAAGTGGCCAATTTTCATTCGCTCTTGGAACCCATCTTGCGACATATCAAACTTCATGATTTTGCAAAACAAGTACACTGGAGTCCATTTCGGTGATTTTAGATCGAATTGGCCACCCTCCGGGTACTTCCAGGTAGGCCTGTGCGCTGATTGAGATTTTACCAGCAGTGGCGTGATAGATCATTTTCAGGCAGCGGTGGCGGCGTCACGCCGTTGGTGATCAGGTGGATCGGCGTGAACCAGTTTCAAGCGCCAAAATTTCTTCCAAAGTTCGTCAAGGAATTCTTCCAGAAGTTCCTCCACTAGATTTTTTAAAAGATCGTCGAAAAATTCCTTTGGACGTTCCTCCGTAAGTGCCTCTGGGAAGTTCCTCCAGAAACTCCTCCCGGATTTCGCCTGGAAGTTCCTTCAGGAATTCCTCCAGGAATTCATCTGGAAGCTTCGGAGGAATTGCTGGAGGAACTTCCGGAGAAATTCCTGGAGGAACTTCCGGAGGAATTCCTGGAGGAACTTCCGGAGGAATTCCTAGAGGAACTTCCGGAGGAATTTCTAGAGGAACTTCCGGAGGAATTCCTAGAGGAACTTCCGGAGGAATTCCTAGAGGAACTTCCGGAGGAATTCCTAGAGGAACTTCCGGAGGAATTCCTAGAGGAACTTCCGGAGGAATTCCTAGAGGAACTTCCGGAGGAATTCCTAGAGGAACTTCCGGAGGAATTCCTAGAGGAACTTCCGGAGGAATTCCTAGAGGAACTTCCGGAGGAATTCCTGGAGGAACTTCCGGAGGAATTCCTGGAGGAACTTCCGGAGGAATTCCTGGAGGAACTTCCGGAGGAATTCCTGGAGTAATTCTTGGAGAAGCTTCCTGAAGGAACTTCCAGACGATATCCGGGAGGAGTATCTGGAAGAATTTCCCTGAGGCACTTATAGAGAAATATATGGAGGAATGTCCAAAGGAATTTCTTGACGATCTGTTAAAAAAACTCGTGGAGGAACTTATGGAAGAATTTCTGGAGGAATTTTGGCGCTTGAAACTGGTTCACGCCGATCCACGCCGCCGCCAATTACCAACGGCGTGACGCCGCTGGCTGAAAATGATCTATCACGCCACCGCCGGTTAAATTTCAATAAGCGCACAGGTCTACCTGGAAGCACCCGGAAGGTGGCCAATTCGATCGAAAATGACCGAAATGGACTCCAGTGTACTTGTTTTGCAAAATTATGAAGTTTGACATGCCGCAAGGTGGATTCCAAGAATAAACGAAAATTGGCCACTTCCCCAAGGGAACCAGGCCCTTCCCGGAGGGTGGCCAATTCGATCGAAAATCGTCGAAATGTATTCCAGTGTACTTGTTTTGCAAAATCATGAAGTTTGACATGTCGCAAGATGGGTTCTAAGATTGAACGAAAATTGGCCACTTCCTCAAGGGAACCAGGCTTTGGAAGTACCCGGAGGGTGGCCAATTCGATCGAAAATCGTCGAAATGTACTCCAGTGTACTTGTTTTGCAAAATCATGAAGTTTGACATGTCGCAAGATGGGTTCCAAGATTGAACGAAAATTGGCCACTTCCCCAAGGGAACCAGGCCCTGGAAGTACCCGGAGGGTGGACAATTCGATCTAAAATCGCCGAAATGTACTCCAGTGTACTTGTTTTGCAAAATAATAAAGTTTGATATGTCGCAAGATGGGTTCCAAGAGCGAATGAAAATTGGCCACTTTTTCAAGGGAACCAGGCCCTGGAAGTAACCGGAGGGTGGCCAATTCGATCGAAAATCGCCTAAATGTACTCCAGTGTACTTGTTTTGCAAAATCATGAAGTTTGGTATGTCGCAAGATGGGTTCCAAGAGCGAATGAAAATTGGCCACTTCCCCAAGGGAACCAGGCCCTGGAAGTACCCGGAGGGTGGCCAATTCGATCGAAAATCGCCTAAATGTACTCCAGTGTACTTGTTTTGCAAAATCATGAAGTTTGATATGTCGCAAGATGGGTTCCAAGAGCGAATGAAAATTGGCCACTTCCCCAAGGGAACTAGGCCCTGGAAGTACCCGGAGGGTGGCCAATTCGATCGAAAATCGCCGAAATGTACTCCAGTGTACTTGTTTTGCAAAATCATGAAGTTTGATATGTCGCACGACGGATTTCGAAGCCGATCTGCCAGTGACTATTTTTTCCGGGAGGGAGGTAACCCCAGTACTCCCCGGAATATATCCGGAACCATGGCCAATGGACAAAAATTGACTTCGGTTCCTAAAACTATAGGAATTTTGTGATCGATTCCAGAAGATTGCTTGAAAATCCGTTATAAATTGGCTGAGCCGCGTGGTTTTGAATTTTGAGTTTTGTCGTAAAATGGGGGTTGGGGACGTACGTGTTAAGCACGTTTAGTGGAATGTATTAAACCGTCTAAGACGAATTAAGTACTGTCCATTTAATTCCACCAGTTACAGACTTACAAGTCGAGTCAAGTACAAGACACTGAAGACGACCACACAGTTGTGGTCGAAATACGTATCTGCAAAGATAACGAAAATTAACTGGTGGAATTAAATGGACAGTACTTAATTCGTCTTAGACGGTTTAAGTTTTATGAAATTATGAGACAGAACTAGTTTGCCTCAAAAACCTCCACCATGGCCTTACTCAATGTCGAGAAGGCATTCGAGAATGTATGGCATAATGGCCTGGTGTACAAACTACATCACTACAATCTTCCCAGCTATCTGGTGAAAATCATCAACAATTACTTGTCGGCATGGACATTCCGGGTCAGCAAGTTTATTTTCAGGCAACAGGTTGACAAGACGGTGACAAAGTGTAACGTTTTATTAAAACTACTGTACCCTCTGATCATCCGCCGGTCGTCATTGTCCCTAAAAATTAGCTTGCTGTCTACAAGCAAACCATCCCCCCTGTGATCCCATAACCCATAACCTCATGATGGTGATGGTGATGAACCCATAATCTCAAACGTCAACGGGTCCAAAACAAATTCCTACGGATGATTATGAACACCTACCCAGGACAAGAACATCTGAGGTAAACCGTCTGGCCGGGATAAACCTTAAATAACCACTCTGGTGAGTGTAAAGAGAGGTTTAGTTTTCGTTGCTGGCATTCGGATCAAGATGCTATTAGGGCATTAGTTCCAATTTAGGGTATCAAATTTTCAGTAGTGTACATAGAATAGTTAGGTTATCAAATTGTAGTTTCAAGGTCTAAATTCAAATAACGCCATTGAAGGCTAAACAGTAGGATTTTTCGATTGAAAATATGATAAACAAAATTAAAAACCAACACATAAAGATGATGGGCCAAAAGGCCAAACACTTGTCATGTTATAATATTGTAATGTACAAAAACAGAAAATAAACATAAAGTAGATGAAAAAATAAATAAATAAAACAATGATGGAGAAATGAGAAAGGAAAAGGGCACAGGTAAAGGGAAAGAAGAAAAATGAAGATGTGAGAAGAAAGAATGAAAAGTATTTTTGGAGCGCACTCATTGAGGTATTTTTCACTCTTCAATATCTGACAGAGAGCTATATCTTTTTATTTTCTGAGATAATTCCAAAATCCCTAACTCTATCGCATTTTTCTACCACCTGGTTTCCGAATGCAATTGATGGATTTGAAGATGTTTTTTTTTCTACTAAATGATATTTCACATTCAGTTGCAGTTAGATTCTTATTGCACCATTCGTAGAATGTGTTAAGATTATCTTTATTCCCTATTTCCAAAAATATCTTCATGTCATCTGCATAGATTAGCACTTTAAGTTTGCCAAGAATGAGAAAAAGAGGGGTTTACATATATTATGAATAATAGAGGTTCCATATCAGAGCCCTAGAGGACACCGGAAGTGACTTGAATGGGTTTCGATCTATTGTTGTTAATCATTAAATCATCATTATCATTAGAAATAAAGAAATAAAGAAATTATCATTAAATAACGACCTGTTAAGTGGGAGTCGTTATTTGAACCTGGACGAGTGAGCCTTCTGGCTCGTGAACTGCAGAAGGTTGGAGTTGACGTGGCCGCTATTCAAGAAGTCCGATGGCCTAGATCAGGAAAACGTGAATTCCGAGCCGTGGACCCCACGACCAACACTGCATTCAAGTATAACATCTATCACAGCGGCGGCGAAAAAGCAGAGCATGGAGTTGGTTTCGTAATTAGGCTTTCAGCGATCGTGTACGTACACGCACGTTTCACTCACACTTTTACTCGGTTTGTTTGCAACCACGAGCAGCTGTCACGGCAAAATCAAATGGGATTGTTTGCAACCACGAACCCGCGTTCGTGTTGGTGAGAAATGTCGGCGAGACCCTAATGATGGGCAAGCAGATGAAGCGAGTGATCCGGTGGAAACCCATTAGCGAACGAATCTGTGTGTTGAGGATAAATACGGGGCAAATTCTTAAATTACAGCCTAATCAACGTTTACGCACCAACAAACGATAAATCCGACGACGTGAAGGACACGTTTTATGAATGTCTTGATAAAGCCTATGGAGAGTGCCCAAAGCATGACGTGAAAATTGTTATCGGAGACGCTAACGCTCAGGTCGGTAGAGAGGACTTTTTCCGTCCCATAATCGGTAGGGAGAGCCTTCACTCCGTTGCCAATGACAACGGCCTACGGCTAGTAAATTTCGCTGCTGCCAGAGGAATGGCCATCAGTAGCACTTTCATTTCATTTTTTTTTTCATTTATTTAGTCTACATCTAAACAGATAACACTGAATCAACAATTTGACGCCACAATACACGATTCGAGGCCGCATCTCTCCATCCTCGAATACGCCCCACGCTCACCAAGTCGTTTTGCACCTGGTCTGCCCATCTCGCTCGCTGCGCTCCACGCCGTCTCGTACCTGCCGGACACCATATTTGCAGGGTTGGTGTCCGGCATTCTTGCAACATGTCCTGCCCATCGTACCCTTCCGGCTTTAGCTACCTTCTGGATACTGGGTTCGCCGTAGAGTTGGGCGAGCTCATGGTTCATTCTTCGCCGCCACACACCGTCTTCTTGCACACCGCCAAAGATGGTCCTAAGCACCCGTCTCTCGAATACTCCGAGTGCTTGCAAGTCCTCCTCGAGCATTGTCCATCCTTCAAGGACAACCGGACAACCGGTCTTATTAGCGTCTTGTACATGACACATTTGGTGCGGTGGCGAATCTTTTTTGACCGCAGTTTCTTCTGGAGCCCGTAGTAGGCCCGACTTCCACAGATGATGCGCCTTCGTATTTCACGACTTACATTGTTATCAGCCGTTTGCTAGGATCCGAGGTAGACGAATTCCTCGACCACCTCAAAGGTATCCCCGTCTATCGTAACACTGCTTCCCAGGCGGGCCCTGTCGCGCTCGGTTCCACCCATAAGCATGTACTTTGTCTTTGACGCATTCACCACCAGTCCAAGTTTTGTTGCTTCATGATTTAGGCGGCCACCTTTGCAAATGTTCGGCCGACAATGTCCATGTCATCCACGAAACAAATAAATTGACTAAATCTGTTGAAAATCGTACCCCGGCGCTCTCCGCATGACACGCTCTAGCGCAATGTTGAGAAACAGGCACAAAAGTCCATCACCTTGTCTTAGTCCCCGGCGCGATTCGAACGAACTGGAGTGCTCGCCCGAAATCTTCACACAGTTTTGCACACCATCCACTGTTGCTTTGATCAGTCTGGTAAGCTTCCCAGGGTAGCTGTTCTCGTCCATAATTTTCCATAGCTCTACGCGGTCTATACTGTCGTATGCCGCCTTGAAATCAACGAACAGATGGTGCGTTAGGACCTGGTATTCACGGTGTTTTTGAAGGATTTGCCGTACAGTAAAAATCTGGTCCGTTGTCGAGTGGCCGTCAATGAAGCTGGCTTGATAACTTCCCACGAACTCATTCACTAATGGTGACAGACGACGGAAGATGATCTGGGATATCACTTTGTAGGCGGCATTAAGGATGGTGATCACTCGAAAGTTCTCACACTCCAGCTTGTCGCCTTTCTTGTAGATGGGGCATATGACCCCTTCCTTCCACTCCTCCGGTAGCTGTTCAGTTTCCCAGATTCTGACTTTCAATTTGCGCAGGCAAGTGTCTAGTTTTTCCGGGCCCATCTTGATGAGCTCAGCTCCGATACCATCCTTACCTGCTGCTTTATTGGTCTTTAGCTGTTGGATGTCATCCTTAACTTCGCTCAAGGTGGGGGCTGGTTGGCTTCCATCGTCCGCTGAACTGACGTAGTCATCTCCTACGCTGCCTTGACTTTCACTGCCTGTACTCTCAGCGCCATTCAAATGTTCCTCGTAGTGCTGCTTCCACCTTTCGATCACCGTGTCAGAAAGTGACAGACGAGAAGAACGTTACCAGAAGCCGGATGTTGGTGTCGGGTACCCGATCGAATAGAGATCGATACAAGGAAGCAAGAGCAGTCGACAAACGAACCCACCGCAGGAAGAAAAAAGAGTACGAAGAACAAGTTATTTGTGAGGCGCAGGAAAAAATGGAGCAGAACGATATGCGGAGGTTTTATGAGTCTGTCAATGGCGTGCGGAGAAAGACAGCGCCATCTCCCGTGCAACGACCAACAAGGGAATTTGCTGACAGATAAAACAGGAAGACGAGGAAATGCCTGCTAGCTGATTTGACGGCCTCATTTGCCCTCTCTTTAAAAAAGATCCTAGACTGGAGTGCGCAAATTACCGAGGAATAACCCTCCTTAATTCGGCGTCCAAAATTATGTCCTGTATTCTGTTCAACAGATTGAGACAGCTTGAAGAGTCCTTCATCGGCGAATACCAAGCAGGTTTTCGTGAGGGCCGGGCCGATCAACGACGGATCAAATGTTTACCCTGAGACAAATCCTTGATAAATTCCGGGAGTACAACTTGCAGACACATCATCTGTTTATTGATTTCAAGGCGGCGTACGATTCAGTGAAACGGAATGAATTATGGGCATGGTTTTCCGGCGAAACTGATACGGCGAATTCGTATAACGTTTGACGGATCGAAATCAAGTGTGAGGGTTTCGGATGAAATATTGACGTCATTTGTTACCTTAGATGGATTAATAGCGCTCGAGGGAGCGATTAGGAGAGCTGGTGTGCAAAGAAGCGGTACCATTATCACAAGATCGCATATGCTCCTGGGATTTGCGGACGATATCGATATTATCGGGATTGATCGCCGTGCCGTGGAAGAGGCTTTTGTGCCTTTTAAGAGGGAGACAGCGAGGATTGGACTCACGTTCAATACCAGCAAAACGAAGTACAGGGGTTAGACAAAAAGGTTGAGATAGGCAAAATTTTCTCGAAGTTCAAGTCAGCATAACTTTGCGTAGAATGATCCGATTTTGATAAAATTGAGACCATCGGACGCGGAAACTCTTCTAGTATACTATCCCTATGCATGTCCTGAGATTGGTCCTTGGCCACCGGAGATGTTCCGGGGTTTCCTAGGGTACGTTTAAGATGCATTTTTTCCACTGCTTGTCATTTTATGTGACGTTTATTTTCATCATGTTTTATGCTTTGTCCAAAAACTAGAACTTATATGCCGACCAATGGTGGCTGTAGATCGAGAATCCATCAAAACTACGCAGAGATATGGCCATTTCCGTAAAAAAGGTCCCGGGAACATGAAAAAATGATAACAGATCGAAATAATGCAAATATGAGTATCTAACTTCATGGCTTTGCGAGACGATGATTACAGAAACTTTTCCAAAATGATAGTGTCCACTGCCACCCTTATAACAGGGTCCAAGGGCCTTCCAGGAGGAGCCGGTTTTGGCATCATCTGGAACCATGCATATATTAGTGTCAAAATTCATGTTTTCCCAAGACGATGAATATAGGATCTTTACTAAAGATATATTTTGAGGACTGTTAGACTCTCTGGCCAATTTGTAACAGGTTCCGGATGTTCTGCGAAAGTGACATTTATCCAGGGTGTATGGACAATCCGGTACCGTTTTCACGAAAATGGTCATATCTCTGCGTATACCTAATGGATTTTGAATCTGCAGCCAGCATTGGTCAGCATATTAGCTCTAGTTCTCTGAGGAAAACATAAAACATGATGGCAGTAAACGTCCAATAAAATGACAAGCAGAAGAAAAAATGCATTTTTAACATACCCTCGGAAAACCCGGAACATCTCCGGTGGCCAAGGACCTATCTCAGATTTTGCATAAGGATAGTATACTTGAAGAGTTTCCGCGTCCGATGGTCCCAATTTTATCGAAATCGGAATTTTCTACGCAAAGTTATGCTGATTTGAACTTTGACAAAATTTTGCCTATCTCAACCTTTTTGTCTAACCCCTGTACTTCGTTTTGCTGGTATTGAACGTGAGTCCAGTTTTTTCCCTATATTTGGGAATTATCCTGATTCTAGAGACATATTAAATAGACAAAATAATGTGGCGGTTAGTTCCACTGCACCGTGTTTTATTTCGTCATTTTCACGATCGAAATACAAAAACTCGAAAAGTGTTGATTTTGGATATATGGTTTGTTCACAGATGTTTTATGATATTTAGGAGCGCATCTTTTGATAAAAAACAGTTAGATGATAAAACCCCCTTAAAGTTAGTGGAGAAAATTATTTTTCCACCAGAATGGGATGGACAAGAGGTGTCTTCTGCAAAGTTGCAGCAAACGTTATTACGAGCAACTTTGCTGGACATGCCGAGTCTTTATCTTTTATATATAACAAACTTAATGAAAAAACCCCTTTAAAATCTTATTTTTCATTCGAACTCTTTCCAATGATTTTTCCTATTTTCCGTCTTTTCTACAAAATTGTTAAACAAGCAAAATAACATGTTTTTGCTGAAGATCGTAACATCCCATCTCACATACAACAAAGGTTATCTTTAAGTTATACATATTTTTAGGGATATTTCCACTTGTAATTACTCCCTTGATTGTAAAAAGAAGTCTCCCATTTCATCTTTCTACTGACATTGAAAACTTTTGTCGACAAGAGTCTTCTCGATTGCTGTGTTAAAAAAATTGTAAACCCATGGAAAATCATAATATTTGAATAACTTTGATACTTTGAATAACTGTGATATAAAATTCACAAAGTTTAAGAAAATTATTTTGAGCGTTTTAGTGAAATGTCTTCACTTGTCATAAGACGAGTTTGTACAATTTCACCACTTAGTTGTACCTTGACAGATACGTATTTCGACCTCAACAGTAAGGTCGTCCTCAGTGTCTCGTACTTGACTCGACTTGAAGAAAATGATCGCAGCTTACACTATTTATACTATGTGTAGGTATAATAATTTATCTAGGTACAATTTACTACGGTGCTTACTTCTACTCGATTGTTGCGCTTAATACTTAAATATAACTTAAATAAATAAAATATAAACGTTCGTTTTTCCATAGGTTCCTCTGCTTCTTGTTGATGATTGCTTGTATTGTTATTTCCTTGTATCCGTTGATCTTCGCTGTTTCCATGATGTGTTGTAGTTCCTTCGTTTTTCCTTCTTCGCTCAGGGGGATCGTCTGCATCCTATGGATCATGTGATGAAAAGCTGCCATTTTATGCTGATACGAATGATTCGATGTGTATGAGATGACTCTCATGGTGTTGATGGGCTTCCTGTAGATTTCGAAGTCTAATGTTGCATTTGTTCCCTTGATAACCAGTAGATCCAAGAAAGGTAATTTACCTTCCTTTTCCTCCTCGCGGGTGAATTTGATGTCTTTATGCACGTTGTATATCGCTTCCAAAATTCTGGGTAGATCTTTCCGGTTGATAGTACTGAAAATGTCGTCCACGTATCTCCACCATTTCTCGGGTAGTACTCCTTGTTCCTCTAGGTTGTCCTCCAAATTCGCTATGAATAATTCGTACAAAAACGGTGATAGCAGATTTCACATCAGTGCACCCTTTGTTTGTTTGTAGAAGCTTCTACGGAATGTAAAGTAGTTCTCATTCATGCATAAACTGGAGCGGCGCTCGAGGATTCCGGGTGGTTATAGCTTCCGGTTCTATGGTGCCCCCACGTACACAATGCCAATGTGTTCGCACGAAACGATCTATTCAAAGCATTATTCAATCCCCGGTGGTGGATTCATTCTACTCTTATAACCGATTATCAATGCCTTTGAGCTATTCAGCTCCCAATAAAGTCTCAGAGCCATTCAGCTCCCACCTCGGTCGCGATCGCGATAGTCCCCGACATCGGATCTATTCTACTTCGACGAGAAGTTCCCCGACAACGGAGCTTCCCAATAAGGTTCCAAACTCCCCCGAGTGGTTTCATGCCTAAGGGAGAAGGAGTGTGATAAACAAAGATACAGACAAAGAAGATCTCTCGATGAATACCTGTACTACTCATATCGCATATTCTGCTCACCATTCCTATGGGATAGATCTATATAATAAAAATGAAATGGTCTGTGTTCGTATCCGCATAACTCAAAAACGGCTGGAAGGATTGTATTCATTCCTTCGGTTTTTATGATATTTCCTTATGCAAAATCACGAGTAAGGTTAAGTATATCGTGAAAAATTAAAATTAAGTGAAATTCTGGTTTTGTTGCATTGACAAATATGGCTGTATTCCGAATGATTCTTAAACTTACGGAGACAACCATTGACCTTTTGATCCGTGAACCTACATCGATCCTGATACCACCGTCTGATGCCATTTGATTGCCAATATATTGGAGGTTTTCAACATTTTTTCACTGATTACAAGGCTCCGGTGGAGCTTAGAAGTGTGACCGTATCACATCGAACGATTTGATTTTGTTGACGTTGATGATTAAACCTGCCGGAGAGGAGTGTTCGGCGAAGTCGTTGAGCTTATTCTGTATATAACACACATCGTTGGGCTTGGAGTGCAGCGTTATCAGTCAATTCAAAATCGTTTAGGTGCCTCATGATTATAAGCTGCCATATCACAATTTGGTTAACGGTCAATCGCACGCGCACCTATCAGAATCTCATCGATTACAATGAATGAAGATCAGTGGCGGTTATAGAATACTGAAAGATCCAAAAAAATAAAAACAATAGATAAACTATACGATGTTGTGGTCTTATTCACAGTTATTTGGTTGAAATAATTTGTTGTTGTTTATATATCGCGAAAATGAAATTTTTATGAAATTCAACGTAAAGCTTTGTAAAGCTTTAAATCAAATGAAACCTTAATTTCGAAAAAAAAACTTTACACTGGTTTCTTTTTTTTAACCCACATCGGAGATTTCAGAAACAATTTATTAATATTAGATTTTAAATTCAATTAATAGTTGAAATAGATAGCTAAGGTTTAAGCCACATTACGAACTGAACTAATTGATTATTTTTTTAACGGATTACAATGCAATAACCCTAACTTTTTTTATAAGGGAGCACCCATAAATTACTTAACGCTTTGAGAGGGGAGAGAGGGTTACCCGAAGTGTGACAATCCATACAAAAAAATAATGATTCATACAAAAAGTGTGACATAGGTGGGAGGGGGGTTGAAAATGGCCATTTTTGCGTTACGTAATTAATGGATCTTCCCTAAAGGCCAAAAGCATTATAAGAATCCGGGAAGCCAAAAGACCATTCACAGTTCCTACTGTTTAAGTGTTGACGATTTTGCTTGCATGCAAACAACTTATATACAGATTAACAAAAGTTGAAACAAACTCCGATTAATATGTGTATCCAGAGTTTAGAACCATACGAACATTTCCGTCTCCACGGGACAAATGCTATAACTGAATTTACTTGCATGGGAAACAGTTTAATTCGCTACAATGGTTCTCTCCCTACCCATCCCATTGCCGAACAAGCACAGGGAGTGTATCGTACTTGATCCGGAATTGAATTGCATCGCATTGCGGCACCCGGAATGGAGACCAACAAACCACTAGTAGTGTAGAGAGACACATTGTGGGACAAACGTTGTTCAAGCGGGTCGTGCTGTCGTGCATCGAGATTGTTTAGTTCCTCTTTTGCCTACATTGCATTGCCTGTAGCTTTCTAACTAACCAAACGGCCGGATCTTTACCGTCGAGTTAGTTGGATTCATATAGTCACTCGATGCAGAGGAATATCTATGAGCTATTCTGTATGTACATTATTCTATGCCTCAGTCATCACTTGTTCGAGGCGGGCAATGCATTATCTGATAGTGAATTTAAATTAATTAAGTGCAAAACAGATAAATTACGTCAAACTATTAGAATGAAACACCAATCACGACTAATGAAGGGTGGTGGATGTGCAGTCAACTGGCTTTTGATGTGAGGAGATGACACTCCCTGCTATCAATTTAGATCTATTCACTAGAAGAAAAATAAAACAAGAATCTAATATCAGTTCAAATCTATTTTTGTTTTGGATTCCGTACAATACTTCATATATTTTATTCATTCGCTTACAAACATACATTTTTATGTGTTTGCAATAGATCAACTGAAATGTTTATCAAAACTTAATGAATACTAGATGAGTACTTCAGACTTTCATGGAAAACACCTTTGACTATAGGAAAGTTTTCAGCGTTTTCTTTTCGGTGGATTAGCAATGATTCACTTTCTAAAAAACGAATGTGTACTCCCTGAAACGAAAAATGCTATTCAAGAGTTTTCATCAAATTTCCCTAAACATCATGATTTTTCATATTATTTCTCGGAATCGTATACCATTCCACCAACAGTAAGCAATGCCCATCCAACCGTAGCCATGCTCTCATACCCCAGTATAAATAAAGATGCTTCTCTACACATAGAGTCCTAGCGAAACGAGCTGCATTCATCGTACCTACCATGTTCCCACAATGTACTATCATTAAGAATATCTGCTACATAAACATACCGTTTTGTGTAGATACGAAAGCGATTTGTCGAGCTTTCATATCCTCGCCGAATAGGGACAAATGTTTGCCGTTCGTTGATATCGCTGAGTAGATATATGACAAGCTTACAAACTTGTGTTCATCCTCTTGTAACACCACTTGCCTCAGCCCACTACCATATCAGTCCTTCTTGCTTTTTATCATTTTATCTGATGTTGTATGCACAGGCGAGCTTGAAGGGCAGGACTTCAAAGTAAATATTTTCCTATTAAAGATTATGATAAAATAATAAATAATTCTCTGCGGTTTTTTTTTACACGACAAGACGTGATTAGGAAACTATTTAGGTAATGTAAGCAAACAAATAGTGGTTGAAGGAACTTAGTTCCTCCACTATTGGGTCTTCTACCCTATCCTGAATTATACGCCTTCGACCTTGTCGGAAAACAAAAAAAACACGAAGGCCGCACGTTTATATACAGATACTCTTCAGAAATTGTTTACGATTGGGACATGATTGCAAATGTCTGATATATTCGATGATTTGCTCGAGATTTTGCTTGCTGTTTATTTTACGATGGACCATACCGAATAATAAATTCAATTAAATTCCGGTGAGTAAAAATGCATTTTTTGTTAAAAAAAACGGAAAAAAGCATTCACAAAGACTGAAAGTTTTTTTTTGTTACATGAAATGACTCGCAGTATTCCTATAATATACATCTGTTACAGCCTGCTGAGTATAAATAGTAGAATCTATAAATAAGCGAAAGCATGGCTGAGTCGGGTTTTTTGACCGTGCACACGCGCATATGACGTCGCAGCCCTTAACATTTCCATTGAAATCGTGAGATCATGCTCGTTTGGAGACACGTTTGACAGTTCGTTTGGAGACAGAGGATTTATCTTCGCTCATCTATATATTCCACTATCTATACTGCTGAGTTATTATTTCCATAGAGCTACTGATTCTGTCCATTAATGTCTGTTTTTGCTGTGAAAAAGCAAACTGTCAAAATCTGTAATGATAATTTGCAGACAGCCTATATTGCCCCCACTCGCATATCAGTCCCATACCGTTTTTTTTGGATACTGAGATAATAGCTAGAAGTTTCAAATCGCATCTTCCATATGAAACTTCGAAAAAAGGTTATAAATTGATACATCATTTCATGTTTTTATACTTTTTGCCTTTCTTGTATACTAAGTACACACTTAAAATTCAAAATTGTACGATTGCCGAGAATCCCACAGCCAATAATTTGAACGAATCTCGGTAAAAATTTTACCGAAATTTCGGTAAACTTCGGTATCGAGATCTCGGTAAAAAGTCAACTTTGACGAATTTCGGTAAAAGTATCGCCAAAAAAAGTTTACCGAGATCTCGGCTGTGGAATCTCGGCAATAATTTTGTTGAGATCGGCAAACTAATTTAAGTGTGTATACGTAAAGGCTATATATAAGATTTGATAGAAATGTCGAAGACCCATAGTGTTATGTGGTGTTATATACCAATCGAATCAGCTCGACGAATTAGGATGATGTCTGTTAAGTAAGTTTTGTAGAAACACTTTTTTAGCATTGGCCGAATTACAGACTCCATTTGACGGGGAATCCTATCCCATTGTTTGCTATAGGAAATTAACCAGATCAGATTATGAACTCAGAAATTATGACCAAAATACTATTTCTTATGCACAAAACACGCAAAAAAGCACTCACTCATATTTTTTAGTATTTTTTGACACAAGAAAGACTTTTATTTTCATATTGCTATATTTTTATACTTTTATTACAAGGAAGACTGTATGGGCTTGGCTGGCGCCGTTTTTGATCAATATTTGAAAACTGCTGAAACGTGAACTTCAAGAATAGACTTCAATGCAAACGCCAAGGAAAGTTTACAAGCGACGAACCCCCAGGTCAGATAACCTTAGAAAAGTCAGATAACCTTAGAAATCGACCTTCATTAATTTTCCAATCTACTTCTGTTCAAATGCTCCATATCTGCCATATCATAATTAAAGTACCAAATCTAGACTCTCGCCTCTAATTCCGAAACGGAGTCGTGTTATAGGGCCCTTCTTAGCCGATGGTTGGATGCACGACTACAAAGCAACACCATGATGAGGGTGGCAGGTTCGATTCCCGATCCCGGTCTAGGACAACCCGACATTTCTGGGCATAAACTTCCGTGTGGTGTTAGCCTTATAATATACTGTTGCAAACATGATAAATTGGCTTACAAACCTTGCAGTCAATAACAATTAAGGCGGCAATGTCACAGTGGGGAATGTAATGCTAACAAAGAGAGAGAAGAGAATTTGTTTTATGAAATTTGTTTTGTTTTATTATTATTTAAAAAAATAGTTGCTTTCCTACCCTCTCATAAAGTCTACTCCTGCCTATGCTCATTCCTGGTACGGTACGAAACGTACTGTCTTCGGTCGTTAGCTGTGTGTCGCATACGGCTTCTTAGTGGATAGAAGGAAAATCCAAGAAAAACGGAAGTCACATCCTGTCGGCTTATTTTATTACTTCATTTCTATACACTTTCGTTAAGCTGCTATCGCCGTGCGAATGTCTGAGATTTAAAATCTAAGCTTGTTAGAACGCAAATAATTCACATAAATGTCTCTTTCAGCTTTACCACAGTTATTTGTTCATTTTTTTTATGAGATTTAATCTTCAAATATTAAAGTTAAATCCGATTTCAAGACCATTAATTAAAAATAAATCATTTTTACTGACGATACTATAGCGTGACGTGACACAATCAAATTTAAAGATCAACAGCACATCGTACTCTAAGCTATTTGCCTTCATCATCATTCCAAAATGTGTGGGGTAGCACCCAGCTCTCACATCCAACGATTGTGGTTTGGCATATTTCCATGCTTGCTCTATACGTGCCCGAGGGAGAAATCGCGCCATGGTTACACTGCGTGGTTTGTTATCGTTCGTTGCTTGTTATGGAAATAGCGCGGTTTATCGCTGTGATAACATATCAGACGACATCACCATACTTCAAATAGTCTCGAAAGCAAAGTGGGAATCTTGATACTTTGCTCAAATGGTTGAGCAACTAGAATTGCGATTGCGAACCAAAAAGGACCTGAATATATTGAACGATCCTGCCATGCTTAGTACAAAATAAAAATAAAAACACATTAATCTAACTAGCGTTTATGGTGCGGATCTGGAGAATTGTAAATAATAATAAGAAAAGCACATTGAAAATTATTAGAAAAGCAATTTATAGAAAAAAGATCTGTGCTCTAGTCATTACTCTGGAAAAATAAACACATTTTCTAGCCCTCATAAAAATTCCAATCTCTGGTATTGTATCTGTAGTAAGCCAGCGAATAACTCATCACATGGACTCGGATTACGAAAGTAAATACTTTGTCGGTATACAATTTTAGGAAACTACAGTCTATAGTCACAGGTCAACCGTTGTCTTAAGCAGAATTAACATCGAGTTTTACCGGTCTTCCAAAATTTGAAACATTATCAATAAAGGTTTGAACATTCCAACGTATCAAGCAATCAACCTTCCATGCAACCGGAGTTTTCTGTGAACGATGTACTTTTTGCATAAATTGAATGCACTGCTATATGCTTATATATACAACATGAATTCAAAATAGTAGTACGAAACCAACATTTCTATATTCATCTTTGCATGGGGAAAGATATTCCACTGCAAACAGAAGTACATGAAGCCAAGGTAGATTCAAATATAGTCGTTGTAGCAAATGAAACAACTGTGTGACATATTTTTGGTAAATAGTAAGGGGATATAAGAGCAAATGTACCAAATGGTCAACTCAATTGACTTTTTCTTATGACAATTCATCATACATTGATTTCACAAAAACCTGAATTCGGACTCGAATTTTCAATAAGAATTGAAATACGTGTAATTCAAAAACTCAGTATGCATTATATATCACGCTCACTGCTTATTCAACCGGCCCAATCATTTTCCAGACTGAAACATTTGGATACGGGAGGAAACCAACGACAGTGCTGATGCTGACGATGATGGTGATAGAAAATTTAATGAGACGATGCAACCGTGTTTACGAGCTCATCTGTGATTATTTATCCCGAATCAGGTACTGCACTTTGTGGCGGAAATTATTTGTTTACCCAATACCTTCTGTAAATAAGCTCTTAGACGTTAATCACCTACATCCCGTGATTGATGAATGTTGATGGATTGCATACAAGTGGTTGATTACAATTAGGTACTTATACCAATATAATTGAAATTCACAAATATAAATCGGTTTATTTATAAATAATTTTTAGCCTTAGCATTAGATCAAACAAGAGGTACTATTCTATGAGAGTAGCATCACTTCCTTTCGCAGATAATAACTTGGGACTAATCATTTTATCTTGGCAAAGAATTCTTCGACAGCCGATATTCTGGCTACGTTCTTGCGAATAAGAGGGAAGATGAATGATTTGATGAGCCTCTATAACACTATCCCCAATAGTGTCATTCGTAGGAGTTGGCAATATTGCTAACAATCACATCCAGCATTCTAGTATTTGTTTACATTTTTTATATTGAATTGCACCGTAAGCAATTAAAAATAAATTAATCTATCACATCCCCAACTGGCCAAAACGCCCCCCTTTGCATTCTAGAAAACTATAAATAACAAAGGATAAAAATCAGTTATGGTACCATTAAATATTTGTAAAACCATCATACTATGTGAATGTGGAAGTATTTTTGTATTACATAATAAAAATATTTGCAAAATACAAAAAGTTACAGTTTTGATGTAACTTTGAATGTTTGTTTGCTCATCATACTGGAACGACGCTAGCATACTGTTCGCAAAACTTGCACTGGAACACTCAGTTGGGCAACAAAAAACTCAAAAATGCAGCCCAATCGGGTTGTACGCAAAGGTGACGTTGAACTACGTAGCTGTATGTAGTTGAAAAGTAGGCCAGGTTCCAGTTGGAATGTAGTGCTATGGAAGAAAAATCTTGCGATGCACTTACGAGATTGACTGATTCACCGAAACCGATTGCCAAACTGTTCGCAAGTTTTCAATGGTAAATATTATCATACAATATTGTAACACACTGGAGTCGGTTTTTACGCAAAGGATATGGGCCGCGTAAATTAAAACAACATAAAAAACCGCGTAAATACCAAAATATGTCTGAATAAACCGTGGAAATCCCGAAATTCGAGTGAAAAAAAAAATTGCATTAAAAGCGATTCGTGTAAAAAAAACCGCGTAAAAAAGACTTCAGTGTACTTCGGGTATGAAGCGTTGAATCTTGTTTGATCGAATGGTCCAAGAAAATTGAAAATCCATCAAGAAACGGCTGAGATATTACCGGTCAAAGTCTATCATATTTTCGTGACGTTTTTCGATTTTTTGCAATCGTAAAGTGTACCCCAATATAGAAAAGACAGACGTAGTTCTACGTCAATAACTTTTCTAAGTGGTTAATATGATATAAAATTGCTTCCATCTTCAAAAATGTAACGATATTCTAAAATATATTTCACTGGTCAAAACGCCCCAGTGTATGCAGGACGATATGCCCTTACCAACTGGACACAAGCGTAGCGCGCCTGCAGCAGTTGCTTACAAATGATATGGAAAATATTGAAATATAATTCAAACCTGCTTAAATGGACTTATGTTGGTTTTTTAATGTCAAGCACATAAGGACTTGTAACCTTTTTATTATGGGATGGATAAAATACTAATGAAAGGCTATGAAACGTCTTTGGTTACGGTGGGGCATATTGTCCAGGCACTTTTTGAAATCCATTTTTTCACGACTTTTCAAAAAAGCTTTATTACGGTTGCGAAGGCCGACGAAGGTCCTTCGTAGCTTAGTTGGTTAATGCACCAGTCTAGCGTACTGAGGGTAGTGGGTTCGAATCCCATCGAAGGGAAAGTGGTTACCTCCAATACATTTTTCAAATCAATATCTTCCACATAATGTGCATATTTACATATGAGTTTTCCCAACATTGTAAATTAATGTCCAAGTCGGGTGGTTTAATCCCCGGAATATAGACAATTTACTTTGATTGAACTTTATTACGTGTTCTCTGTGATATTTTCATATGACTACTCACAGGCAATGCATTTGCGACTTTTTGAACTGCCAAATAACACAAAGTTCGCAAAAATTGCGTTGAAAAGTATAAAGTTTTCATGGGTATTGCCTTAGGGGGGCATATTATACCGTCTTACCATATTTACCAGGCGACAAGTTATACAGACGTTGGGCAGATTGATCGGGAAAGGCAAAATTTTATCAAAATTGAAATAACCATAACTCTGTGAATTGTCAACCGATTTCTTTGGTTTTGCCAGCGTTCGACGGGAATATTTATCTAGTGCACTTTAAACAAAACGAGCTCGGTCTTCATAAAAATATGTGACACTATGTTTGAACTTCAGTACCGATGCATTGTGGAAATTTGTACTATCTTGCCTTTATGTTGAACTGATAAGAGTGTGCCTTTGAGAGTCGATGTAAGCAGTTTCTTGAAGTGTTTACATAACGGTACCAAACAGTATTGGAAATTCAGCGACGTGTAAAAACGCAGCTAAACCCAATTAACATTCGATATTCAATTGAATTTAATTAAATTTTAGAAGCTGACATGGCTTAAATTCATTACGATAAAACATCACAGTAAGTTCAATTGAATGTTGCTCAAAAAATGTGCATGAAATTGCATTCAAAATGACAAAATACTGTCATCTGTGCACATTGAAAAACAACTGCTTCATTTCTTCTCAATAGCAATGAAACAGGAAGACATTCCCGGATACATATTTGCTAATTCTATCAGACAATGCACTATCCGACTACAGTAGCGTGATCCAATAAATTTTATTTAAGCACAATTTAAAAGCATGACTACCGATTGGATCGAACGCATTCAGTGATCTGCCATGGCCACATTTCCAGCTTCAACAAATCCTCACCAAACAGAGGTTCTTGTTAAAGTGTCGCTGAGTTCGGGGCTTCTAATTAAGTACTATATCAACACTTCCTTACCCATAATACGTACAAAAAAATATGGGCGTAGTGTGTTTGGTATATTTTTCCATTCTAAAGAGAATTTCAGGCAGAAATCCAGTTCTCCTTGATTCCAGATGAAAAACAAGAGTAACATTATAATGTCCAATTAATAAAGTAAATAATCGCAAAAAATCTCACATACCACGCTTTTTGGATGTAGAATAACTATTTGAAGGTAATTTGAGGCTTTCATTGTTTAGCATTCGATTTTTTTACAGATATGTCTAGTAGAAGAAGCCTTAAAGATGAGTGGCCAGGAAAACTTCTTACGAAGTTTCTGCAGTTTCTCAAATAACTTATCGGAGGCAATTGTAAGGATCTACTTATTGAACTTGTAAAAGATCTCAATCAACACTGTTTGAGTATTCTTTGGCATGATTCTTGACGAGAATTTAGGTTGATAGGGGAACTGCTCCTTGAATTCATATCATAAACCTAAATTAATAACAATCGGAAACAAAGAATTGGAGCGCAAATTTTTTGGTTTCTCATTTTTTGTTTGCTTTTTTTTTTTAGCAGTGTGCACTCCAGATAACAACGAAAACAGAAAACAACAGAAAACGATACAAATTAGCCAAAATTAATTTTGCGAATATTATTGATATGGAGCATGTTATTAATAATTGAACAAATACCCTATCTTCTTCTTATTGGCATCACATCCCCACACTGGGGCAGAGCCGCCTCGTAGCTTAGTGTTCATTAAACACTTACACAGTTATTAACTGCGAGGTTTCTAAGCCAAGTTACCATTTTTGCATTCGTATATCATGAGGCTAACACCACAGACAAACAGACGTAACAGCTAGAACAATTTGTTTTAAAATCCATCGATCTGCTATTTTACCACCACCTAACGTGCATGTTGTACGAAACAAAGTTTCGTACGACAATGTCAACAGAATGCGCTAGTGTCAAGTGTCAAATACAAGGGTATACGATGCGCGCGCCCCTGGATGTGAAACTCGTAAGCAGTTGAATTTAAAACGACCGTTGAGCTCATGGTCGATAGGAATTTCCACAGTGTTACGTCTGTTTGTCTGTGCTAACACGATGATATTTTTATGCCCAAGTCGAGATAATTTTCAATCCGAAAATTGCCTAGACCGGCACCGGGAATCGAACCCAGCCACCCTCAGCATGGTTCTGCTTTGTAGACGCGCGTCTTACCACACGGCTAAGGGAGGGTCTTGTTTAACTGAAGAAATCGGTAGATAAATTTTACTGATAGAGTTTCAAAAACAAATGAGGGTTTCTCCGCTTTCTCGTTTTCTCTTGTGCAACAGCTTTCCTCCGATAGTAACGATCTGTGGAAACCTAGGCTAATAATTTTTAATAGTGTCTTTTGTCTTTTGTCTTTTGTACCCGGCTTTGCTCGGAATTAAAAAGTAAATTATGCAATTCAAATATCTAATTGTAGCACCAAATGTGCAAGATAGATTGATAGACAGATAGATCGATACATAGATGCAACTTGGTGTGCACAAAGTGATCGGTTTCTCAATAGGTTGAGAAACGCAACTCTCGGGCTGAATATTACATAGAATCCCTCATAGAGGTGAGCCAGCCAAGGGCTGAAAACCTCTATAATAAAGACAAAAAAAAAAAAAAAAAAAAAAAAAAAAAAAAGAATCCCTTTTCATTCCTCTTTCCTTCCTTTTTTTCTACCTTCCTTCTAACTTTTTTTTTCTTCTTTCTACTCCCATCTTCATTCTTCTTTTTTGCATTTTCCTTCGTTCCTTTTCCTATATCCTTCTCCTTTCTCATTCATTTTTTTTCCCGTTTTCTTTTCCTCCTTCTGGCTTTTTAATTTTTCTCCCGTCTTCCTTTTCCTTCTCCCAATTCCTTCTATCTGCCACCTCTTTCATCTCGCTTATTCCTTCTTTTCCTACCCATTTTATTTTCTTCTTTTTCTTCGTTTATCTATCTTCTGCATTCAGCCTTCCCTATTGCTCCAAATTGCTATTCGTTCAATTGAACTAAAGTATTCGTTCCCTGAAAAACACTTTCCCCTTTTTCTCAATAGCACTCTTACTCTTATAATCGCCCTCCTACTGCAGAGAACGCGTGTCTCAAATTTGGTTAAAATCGGTTCGGCGGTTTAGAAGAAATACTCAATTGTTCGTTTTATAAAAAGTACTGCTCCCTTCAGACCCTCCCTCTTTTCTTGATGACTGTTTCTCTACAACCTTTCTCTCGGGATATAGAATACGTGTATCAAGTTTTGTTGTAAAAATATGTTGATTTTTCTCAAAATTGAGCCCAAAAATTTGAAATGGAACCCAATTTTAATCATCTTTGAGGGGCATTGATAATTTTTCGGCGGAAAATTTTTGTTTTATTTTTAAAATCAAAATGTTTACTAGACTAGCCCAAGAATACGCGCAGCAGCTGGAAATGGCACTCCCAACAGAAGAGCAGCTAGGCGCAGCGTCTCTTGAAGATGGCTGGAGAGATTCGATCCGCCATTGGTAGCACCGCAACCGCTGCACTTGGCACTGGGCCCCCGGATCAAATAAACGACTGGTATGACGGCGAATGTGAGAAGTTAGTAGAAGAGAAGAATGCAGCATGGGCGAGATTGCTGCAACACCGCACGAGGGCGAACGAGGCACGATATAAACAGGCGCGGAACAGATAAAACTCGATTTTCCGGAGGAAAAAGCGTCAGCAGGAAGATCGAGACCGTGAAGAGACGGAGCAACTGTACCGCGCTAATAACACACGAAAGTTCTATGAGAAGTTGAACCGTAAGGGCCACGTGCCACAGCCTGATATGTGTAAGGACATAAACGGGAACCTTGTTACGAACGAGCGTGATGTGATCCAAAGGTGGCGGCAGCACTACGAAGAGCACCTGAATGGCGATGTGGCAGACGAAGATGGCGGTATGGTGATGGACCTGGGGGAACGCGCGCAGGACATAATTCTACCGGCTCCGGATCTCCAAGAAATCCAGGAGGAGATTGGCCGGCTGAAGAACAACAAAGCCCCTGGGGTTGACCAACTACCAGGAGAGCTATTTAAACACGGTGGTGAGGCACTGGCTAGAGCGCTGCACTGTCATTACCGTATTATTGTTGAAATATCCACCAGAATATTGTTGAATTTCAAAAGATTAGCAAAAAATCATGGTTTTAAGGGTTTACTAAATCTTTAATATCTCAGCCCTGTTATAATATTTTTTCGATCTGTTTTCACGAAAACTTTTCTGGTTGACAATGCGCGAGAAAAAAATATTTTACGGACACGAGATAATTTTTTGCGAAAATTATTGAAAAAATGCATTTTTATGATATTGAATTGGTTCTAGAGGCCATACTCATTGTGGTCCACAGAAAAACCAAAAAATATTAAACGATTAAAAAAGTGATTAAACGATTAAAAAAGTGATAAATGTTGCGAATATAGCCAATATATGACAATAAGTGCAAAAAACAGCATTTTTCAAAAATCGCTTTGTCGGAACCTCTAAACTATTTTTTAGAATTTTGGGTTGTTCTAAAGAAATGCTTCAGATGCGATTTTCTTTCATATAAGGCTTAAGACTTTTAAGACTTTTCAAACTTAGTGTTTTTTGGGACACCCTAGTGCGCATGAATAGATATGAATAATTTTCCGTTATTCCGCAAAAGTGACATTTCACCCGTACTTGAGTTAAATTGACTCAAAGCTAAATTTCTTTGACCTCATCCGTTATCATCAGCGTACTAAGCATAATGAACGAACGAATTTGCGTTGAAAGTTGAAGTAATTATAATCATTGATTAGTGATTAACGTTAACAACCTTGATCCGAAATTATTTAAATGACCAATCAGGTCGATTTTCAATAGCATACAAATAGCCCAAATTCTCAACACATAAAAATTGGAAATGCTATAGGCAGCGCCGTAGCGTGAGGTTGGCCGGGTTGGCCCCCGCCAAGGGCGCCAGTCCTCAAGGGGGCGCCGAAATCAAGAATTGTTTTAGTTTAAGGACCAATTAATAACAAACCGACTACAAAGTACAAAGGTTTATAGTGACAATATATTGAGTCATTTAGAGCAAACAAGGTATCTTTAATCTCAAATCAACCTATAAAATAATTTGGTCTATTTCGGATTCTCTAAGACCTCCGAACCCGGAAACAAAGGGCAAACAAAGAGCTATTTAATTACATACGCCGAATTTGTTCTGAAAAAGAAAAATAGATTTTGTGCTATTTTTAATCAATACTAGAGTGACGTTTCACAAAATAACAACCCTGTATAGAAATTTAGCAACCCAGTATGGGGCGCAAAATTTGGAAACTCACAGGAAATTTTGAGTTGCGTTCTTAATTTACATTCCCGTTTAAATACTACCGGTGTAAAAGTAGGTCCCTTTTGGTCCAAGGGTTCTTTCACTCTAATCTCGCGTGAAATCATCATGAGGGCGTAACTGAAATGATCGATTTATCTTAGTCGATGTTTTTTTCTACCAATGTAGCAAATTGCGGTTCCAAAGATTTAACAGTTTGGTGGGATAAATGATGATTGATAATCAAGAGGATCAGTTCGAAAACGATCTTTATGGCCGCATTTGACCCGGCAGTAATGAAAAATGACTACTTTGTTTATCATTTTTCAAAGTTCTCGTAGATTAGCAAAAAAAAATTCACAATACGAACATCTCGTGCTATCAAAACATTCATCGTCTTACTTCACCACGTGACAATCTTGCTTCCTATTTCGATTCCGAAGTAGGATTTTTCTTGATCCGAATAGCTCCGATAGCGATTTTGACCTTCGAGCGATCCATTTCAGAGTTTTGTACAATTTTGTCATGATTTTCAAATCTCTTTTCTCAGTGATGCACTTTAAAGTACGTCAGTTCCTTCAATTGAGTGCAAGAAACAGTCACTATGGACAGTATGAGCTGAAAGAAATAATGAGTGAAGAACTTTCAGGAATCTTAATTATCTGGATATTTTTACAAATTCTATACGAAGATCGAGAAATGGCCACGGCTCTACAGCATTGGCGTAACTACAGGGGGGCTAAGGGGGCTTTAGCCCAACCTAGGATCTAGTTAGCCCCCCCTAGAAAATTGGATGCTTTGTATTGCACATATCTAGCCCTCTTGTCGCGTCTATCTATTTTGCCATAGGAATGCTAAACACGATGAATATTGCATCAATGCCAGATTGAATTTTTTTTATTTTCAAAATTTTATTTGAATGAAGAAAAGTCAAGTTAAATACTGAAAACCCTGTATTGTATTGATATTGAGTAAACTTGGAATTTTGGACAAATTGTTTTAGTTTCAAACGGCATAGGATGCTTACTATTGCTTAGATTACCGTACAATTTTTAACAATTCCGGATTTTGCAATGGAGTTAATCAGCAATTGATCAATCGCTTACGGTTTTAAAGTTGTTTAAAGCTTTGTGAGTAATTGTTAACTAAATCGAGCGTATGATCTTTAGCTTTCTAACTAAAACTAATCCTAAAAGATGCATTGAATTTCCGATTATCACGCTAGGTTTCTTAAGATTGGATAAAGGCTCAATAAAACATTCAAATTTAGAGGAATGGTAACTAAAATTTAAATAAGAAAGAACTTGTTTTGCTTTTCTAAGCTCTTATTATCGCCGCAGCAATATAAACAATTTAAAGGTCTTAGTAGGCCCTCGAAGTTAGGTGGCAAATTTTATCAGAGTGTAAATTTGATAATATGTGTTAAATTTGTTCCTATATGTTAATTTATTTATTTGTTAACTAAATTGAAAAATAATAGACGGGAAAGTTGTATTAGGAGGTAGATTTTTTTTAAATCATCCACGAATTTATTCTAACATGAAGTGAGTTTTTTGTGATCAGTCACCGTTTGAAAGCTCGTAGGATTTGTTGGGCCACTAAATTGCAAACCGGAGAAAAGAGTTTAACTAACTAATTTATTCAATATTTAATATATAAGGGATTCTAGGTATAATGCAAATCAATAAAGCCTTCAAAGATCAGTGTCGTGCTTTCATTCCATTTGCGACGAACGAATCAATCAAGGTTTTTGGAAATGCTACGAGATTTCAAGATTTTCCATTTCAGGGCTGAGCGTCGATGAATATCATTTGAAATGTTTCAGTCTTCCATGGATATCTGGTAGACCGACTTACGAACAATATACGAGCGAAAATGATATTTTCTGTGGTATAGAAAAGGTGATAAAAGTTAGTCCCCCCCTAGAATTTTTCATTAGTTGCATAAAAGCAACAACAATGACGGTTTTGCAGTTTTAAAACAATTTACCTACTATTCCCGTCAAAAGATTTTTTCGTTCAATCGATTCTTTTATTTATTTAAGGTCGAGCTTCCCACGGAACTCATATTTTTTGGCCACTCTAACAGTTCTTAAAATTTAAAACAAAAATTCTTAAAACTGCTGTTTTTTAGGTTTCGCCTAACATTCGCCCGATTGTGAACCAATATGAGGGCAATTATTCTAGCTGATTCACACATGCTGCACGTTTTCAGTTCTTGTTTTCGATTTTTAAAATAGTTATAGGTTTTGAAATAGATGGGTTTCTTTGAGAAAGTTGACCTCAAGTTGAAGAATTAATTGACACAATTAAATGCGATAACTTTTTTGAAGCGAAAGGTTAGTGAACATTCATCAAAGGGGGAGTGTCGTCACGTGTTATTTATATATGAGTTGGAAAGAACGTAAAATCATTTTTACGATGCGTAAATTGCGTTATTTTTATGCATCTTTATTTCAATGATTTTCGATTCTTAAAATAAGTTCATCACTTAATTAAGTCATTCAACCTAGGCTGCCCAAGTTATTTTTCGGGGAAATAAGAAAGGATTCTGAGTGCAGGCGCAGTACAAAATCTTAGTTATTTTTCTTATCTTCTCTTGAAGGGAATTTGGCCGAAAATATTTTCAAGAAACCATGCATGTAAACACTGTGAAAGTGCTTAGTAAGCACTGATCTACGAAGGGGGAACGTCCCAGTTTATATTGTATATAATTTATAACCAACAATTTTTCTTCAGAAAAACAGAATAATATGGAGCAGAAATTCATTTTCAGATTTAGGGCAAGACGGTATAATATGCCCCCTCTAAGGCAACTCTTTACTTTTTACTTTTTACTGTTTACTTTTCAACGCAATTTATGCAAACTTTTTGTTATTTGGTAGTTCAAAAAGTCGCAAATACACTGGGGCGTTTTGTGTAACCAGTGAAACATATTTTCGAAAAACGTTACATATATGAACCGGTGCCAGCGAAAGTGGTACATATACCATTTTTGTCAATTTTGAGTTTTTTACACCAACGGCTTCTATTTGCAAAGATCTAGCAAGGGAATAACGGAAAAGTGATTTTTGGCACCTAAATCTGGAGATATGCACATTTTATTTTCTGGTATATATCACAATGGCCATTTCGTTGCCAGAAAAAGTGGTACATGTACAGTTCCACCCACTAAAATCAGCTTATTTGAAAGAAAATTCAGCAACACGACTGTTTTAACAACAGATTCTAATCCTATTTTGAATTTCAAGATAGTTTACTGCCGTTTAGAATTTTTTTTTTTTTTTTTAACTAATTTTATTTGCTAATTATCTAATACATGCATTCATCTCTTAGACTAGGTGTTCCGTGTTTTCTTAACTTAACTTAACTAAACTTAACCTAATTTATACTAAGGGTACAAGGAGCTAATCGTTGCTATAGAAGATTGCAACGATTTTTGTCTAAAATTGGAAATTATTTTGTTGGACATTTGTTGCAATGTCTCAATATTAGAAATTCTATGAAGTTCATTGGTACTATACCACGGAGGCAACTTCAGAATCATTTTCAGAATTTTATTTTGAATCCTCTGAAGTGCCTTCTTCCTGGTATTGCAGCAACTAGTCCATATTGGCACAGCATACAACATGGCAGGTCTAAAAATTTGTTTGTAAATCAAAAGTTTGTTCTTAAGACAAAGTTTTGATTTTCTGTTTATAAGTGGATATAGACACTTAATATATTTGTTACATTTGGCTTGAATTCTTTCAATGTGGTTTTTAAAAGTAATTTTTGATCTACCAGAAATCCTAAATATTTAGCTTCTCTAGTCAAATTAATTGGAACCCCATTCATAGTGACAATATGCCTGCGAGAAGGTTTCAAATAAGAAGCTCTCGGCTTATGTGGGAAAATTATAAGCTGAGTTTTGGAAGCATTCGGGGAAATTTTCCATTTTGCAAGTAAGTGGAGAAAATATCCAAACTTTTTGCAATCTACTACAATGACACGAAGGCTACGCCCTTTGGCTGAGAGCCCTGTGTCATCTGCAAACAAAGATTTTTGACACCCTGGTGGTAAATCAGGTAAGTCAGAAGTAAAAATGTTATACAAAATGGGCCCCAGTATGCTGCCTTGGGGGACACCAGCCCTTACAGGTAATCTATCAGATTTAGAATTCTGATAGTTTACCTGCAGTGAGCGATCTGATAAATAATTTTGGATCAATTTAATAATGTACAGAGGAAAATTAAAATTCATCAATTTTACAATCAAACCTTCATGCCAAACACTGTCAAATGCTTTCTCTATATCAAGAAGAGCAACTCCAGTCGAATATCCTTCAGATTTGTTGAGCCGAATTAAGTTCGTAACTCTTAATAACTGATGAGTGGTTGAATGCCCATGGCGAAAACCAAATTGCTCATCAGCAAAAATAGAATTGTCATTAATATGAACCATCATTCTATTTAAAATAATCTTTTCAAACAGTTTGCTTATTGAAGAAAGCAAACTGATTATGCGATAACTAGAAGCCTCAGCTGGATTTTTGTCCGGCTTCAAAATTGGAACAACTTTGGCGTTTTTCCATTTATCTGGGAAGTATGCCAATTGAAAACATTTGTTAAATAAATTAACCAAAAAGGATAAAGAGCTCTCAGGAAGTTTTTGATAAGTATGTAGAAAATACCATCATCACCCGGGGCTTTCATATTTTTAAATTTTCTAGTAATAGATCTCACTTCATCCAAATTAGTTCCCAACGAAGGGTCAAAAACATTATCTTGGTTGAGAATGTCTTCGAAGCTTCGTGTAACCTGATCCTCAATTGGACTAGTGAGACCTAGACTAAAATTATGGGCACTCTCGAACTGCTGAGCAAGTTTTTGAGCCTTTTCGCCATTTGTTAATAAAATTTTATTTCCCTCTTTAAGCGCTGGAATTGGCTTTTGAGGTTTTTTAAGAATTTTCGTTAATTTCCAAAAGGGTTTCGAACTGGGATCCAACTTCGTGACATTATTCTCAAAGTTGGTATTTCTCAGAATAGCGAAACGTTTTTTAATTTCATTTTGCAAATCTCGCCAAATAACTTTCAACGCGGGATCGCGAGTTCTTTGGTATTGCCTTCGCCTCACATTTTTAAGACGGATCAGTAGCTGAAGATCGTCTTCAATAATAATGGAGTTGAATTTAACTTCACATTTAGGAATTGCAATGCCTCTGGCTTCGACAATTAAATTTGTCAAAGATACGAGAGCATTATCAATATCACTTTTGGTATCGAGAGGAATATCAACATCAAAATTCCTATCAATATACGTTTTATATAAATCCCAATCAGCCCTATGATAATTGAAAGTAGAGCTGATTGGATTATAAATGGCTTCTTGTGAGATTTCAAATGTCACAGGAAGGTGATCAGAGTCAAAGTCAGCATGAGTTACCAATTGGCCACACAGCTGACTTGAATCCGTTAAAACCAAATCAATTGTCGAAGGATTTCGAGTGGATGAAAAACAAGTTGGGCCATTGGGATATTGAATAGTATAATATCCCGCAGAACAATCTTCAAATAAAATTTTACCATTGGAATTGCTTTGAGCATTATTCCATGAACGGTGTTTGGCATTGAAGTCACCAATTACGAAGAATTTTGATTTGTTGCGAGTCAGAATTTGAAGATCAGCTTTCAACAAATTCTTTTGCTGCCCATTGCATTGAAAAGGCAAGTAGGCTGCAATGAAGGAAAATTGTCCAAAATTTGTTTCAACAGAAACTCCCAAGGTTTAAAAAACTTTGGTTTCAAACGAAGAAAATAATTTATGTTTGATACGTCTATTAATGACAATGGCGACCCCACCACAGGCGCTGTCAAGACGATCATTTCTGTAGATAAAATAGTTTGGATCTCTTTTAATGGAGAGTCCTGGTTTTAAATACGTTTCAGTTATAATGGCAATATGCACATTATGAACTGAAAGGAAGTTGAATAATTCATCTTCCTTACCCTTTAGAGAGCGGGCATTCCAATTTAGAACTTTCACACAATTATTTGGATCCATTGAAACGGAGTCCGATAACAATTTTTGTGTGTACTTTATACCAACCTGAACAGCTTCAGGAATGGTATTTGCTTTGAACATTGCATCAATCATGTGATGCAATTGTTCAGTTAAAAATCAAAATCGAAGCAGTCATGCTACCTGAATCGGCAACATGACCGTTACTTTCCGTTGGGACATGGGTATAAACCTCATTTTGAGAAGAGAAATTTGGTCTACCAGCAGCGATGTTTGCATACGTAGGTACATTGGAAAATTGAATTTACTGAAGTGCTTGCTACCCGTTGACGAGCGGCAAAATTTGTTTGTGAATTGTGGTGGGTATGAATTGCTTGACCGGTAACCGGTTTCGAAATTTGAGCGTTTGAAAAATTTCTACCCGTCGAATCTGGGATCCGATTGGAATTTCCGTCATCAATTTTGCACGGAATTCAAAACTTTTTGCGTGAAGGGCATTCCCAGAAATTGGATTTATGATTGCCCCCACAGTTTGCGCACTTAAATTTATTGAATCTTCTCTCACAGGACATGCGTCCTTGGCGTGAGAGGTTCCACCACAAATCATGCATTTAGCATCCATGTGACAATGTTTGGTTCCATGACCCCACTTTTGGCACTTACGGCACTGGGTAGGGTTTTGGAAATTTCCCCAGGCCTGCGGAAATGTTCCCATGTAACACGGACATGAGACATAATACAGGCCTTTTCCAACTTTTTCATATTATTTAGTTCACTTTCGTTAAAATGAACTAAATAAAAATCTTGAGAAATGCCCTCTGGGAAGTACCAGAATGGGATTTCTTTTTCATCTTAATTACTTGGACTGGTGAAAATCCAAGTAATTGAGAAATTTCAATTTTAATCTCATCCAGTGATTTGTCATCACTGGGGAGACCTTTCAAGACGACTTTGAACAATCGCTCAGTTTTGTCGTCGTATGTGAAGAATTTATGGCGCTTCTCAGTTAAATAGTGAAGAAGACGTTTGCGATCGTCAAAGGATCCCGGCAAAACGCGGCAGTCACCCTTCCTAGCAATCTGAAATGAAACCTTGATCCCTGAAGGTTACTCAAAATCTCATTCCGGAAGCCAGAAAACTCGGCAACAGATACCACAATTGGCGGAATCCTTTGCTTTTTTCGCATGAATCGAATCACCTGGGCTAGAGGTAGATTCGATTTGCTCAATTTCATCATTAATCAAATCGAACTGATTGCTCAGTTCGATTGGAGAAGAATTATTTCCGATATTAGAGTTAGAAGGAATATCTGAATTCTCCAGCTTCCTTCTATTTTTTCCGCGCTTGGGCAGGACGGTCTTGAAACCTTGTTTCTTTGAAGGAAGTGGAGAATTCAGAGACTCCCCTTCCTCTTGTTTTTGTTAATACTCATTGCTGAGCGTGGAGACGTGACCTTCTAAGAGGTTTTTTCCCAGAACGGTGTCCCTGCAGGATTACCACCGCTTGTCGGAATTTTACTTCCGCAAACGGGTCCAACGTAAAACGAAGGCACGGGTCCTTGCAAAGATCGTAACGGGATCAGTGGGTACAAATAGCGCTAAGAAGCACCGTTGAAATTAAAATAGCTTCGGGTAGTATTAAAAACTTCCTTCCGCAAAGAGAGAAAGAACCGCACAGCACGAAAGCACGATGCGGTCTGACCGATATCAAAAGTGATATTGATAATGCTCTCGTATCTTTGACAAATTTAATTGTCGAAGCCAGAGGCATTGCAATTCCCAAATGTGAAATTAAATTCAACTACATTATTATTGACAACGATCTTCAGCTACTGATCCTTTAAAAAATGTGAGACGAAAGCAATACCAAAGAACTCGCGATCCCGCGTTGAATGTTGTTTGGCGAGATTTGCAAAATGAAATTAAAAACGTTTCGCTATTCTGAGAAATACCAACTTTGAGAATAATGTCTCAAAGTTGGATCCCGGTTCGAAATCCATTAGGAAATTAACGAAAATTCTTAAAAAAATTCCAGCATTTAAGGACACTCCTCACGGAATCCAAATTTCAAAGCACTCGCGTTTTCAGGGGCACACCACTCGATACGGAAGTAACACACAACTGTCATTTTTTATTCAGGACTTCTAGATATCGGTCAATCAGTTTGCTTTCTTCAATTAGCAAACTGTTTGAAATAATTTTTTTGAATGGAATGATGGATCATATTAATATGGTTTTCGCCATGGGCATTCACCACACATCAGTTATTAATAGTTACGAATTCAATTCGACTCAAGAGATCTGAATGATATTCGACTGAAGTTGCTCTTCTTGATATAGAGAAAACATTTGATAGTGTTTGACATGCAGGTTTAATTGCAAAATTGATGAATTTTATTTTTCCTCTGTACATTATTAAACTGATCCAAAATTATTTATCTGACTACAGGTATATTATAAGAATTCGAAATCCGATAGATTACCTGAAAGAGCTGGACTTCCTTAAGGCAGCATACTGGGGCTCATATTGTATAAAATTTTTACTTCTGACTTACCTGATTTTACTACCAGGGTATCAAAAATCTTTGTTTGCAGATGACACGGGCCTTTAGCCTTCGTGTCATTTGTAGAAGATTGCAAAAAAGTTTGGATATTTTCCACTAACTTGCAAAAATGGAAAATTTCGCCGAATACTTCCTAAACCCAACTTATAATTTTCACACATAAGCCGAGAGCTTCTTATTTGGAACCTCCTAGCAGACATATTGTTACTATGAATGGTGTTCCAATTAATTGGTCTAGCGAAGCTGAATATTTATGACTTCTGCTAGATCAAAAATTAACTTTTAAAAATCAGATTGAAGGCATTCAGGCATCCAAACTGGCCAGATCCCAACGCCGAACACTTCTAAAAGTGGTACTTGCGGATTTTACTTAATCATCTTATGTAGTATAAAAGAAAGCTATTGAAAAGTCTGTTTCCTCATGTTGGAAACTTTGTTCAAATCTTGAAATTGAACAAAAATGACCAACATTCTCAAGTTTCGCCTTATTTTAGAAGGTTTGAATCGACAATATTAAAATAAATCGAATGTATTCTGATTATGTCGAGATGGTCAATATAATTATAACGATCATGATTTGCTAGATATATGTATAGGGTAACGGTACCAATAGTGGAGGTATTAGTAGATCCACAAATGAAAATATTTTTAAAAATTGATAATTATTGGAAATTCACAGCTTTAATATCTTAGTCAATAGATAAACTAATAAAGCTGCTAACAACTGGGGCGTTTTGTATAACCAGTGAAACATATTTTCGAAAAACGTTACATATATGTATTTTTTTAGGTGTTTTTTTTAACCTTAAAATTAAGTTCAACGCCGCGTTACATTTTTGAAGATGGAAGTAATTTTATATCATATTAATCACTGAGAAAAGTTATTTTGTTGCTCAACTGAGTGTTCCAGGGCAAGTTTTACGAACAGTATGTTAGCATCGCTCGAAAATGTTGAACAAACAAACATAAGTTACATCAAAACTGTAACTTTTTGTATTTTGCTATTATTTTCATTATGTAATACAAAAATGGTTCCACATTCACATAGTATGATGGTTTTACAAGTATTTAAAGGTACCAACTGATTTTGACCATTAGTTAGTTATAGTTTTCTAGAAATCAAAGGGGGTGTTTTAACCAGGTGGGCGCATTATACCGACTTATCCTACATTAGACACTTCTCAGTTAATTAGTCTTCGAGAATATAACATTTGTAATTATTTTTATTGTTTATTCTATATCATATTAAACTCAAAATTGAATTGGCTTCGAAACATTCTTGTGGTGTTCCTATAAACATATATTTCGATGTACGTCACCAAGTCGTAATCATATACACTCAATAAACCGTCCTCTGGCAAAAAATATTGTAACCGAAAATTTAGGTGTCGCATTATTCCTGCTGGGCAATCAATATATATGTATCTACATGACTACCTCATTCGCGCACAACTGGCAAACCGCAATCTGGTGATTGAAATTTGCGGTTGTAAGCAGAAACAAATGTCACTGCAAGGCATATATTTTTCACATTTCACTAGCCCTAATGAATTCGCCGCAAAATATATTGAAACAAATAAACAAACGACTTACCGTTGTTCCTCCGCCGCTCGTTAATCTGCCGTTGACTAATAAATAATCTTCTCAACACCGTGAAATACCAGGCGCCGCCACTTGAGATAATCCTAAATCTTCACGAACCACCGCTATACGTGACTTTTTTTTGTTATTTTATTTTCCTTTCTCCGATTCGAGACGAGCACTTGACTGAACATCAGTATCACATTTCCCACAAAACGACGAAATCACATTTGGTTTTTTCTCGTATCAATCTTGCAACATACATTAGTCAAAATATAACGAGAGCATCCTTCATTCTCTGCTACGACGCGACGCATCAACGGTAAACCACGTACTGATAGTAGCAAGATAGTCGACGAGGATCCACGGCCATCACGTTCCTAGCAATGTAGCTTCGGGAAATCAAATCCACCGAGTTGGCTTCTTTCGTTTACGAGTAGTACACAAAAAATACACAGGAAAATCTTGCTATCTTCCTTATCATTTGTCGTTTATCTTTCGCGCCACTCACACCTGTGCATCCACCTTCGCCACCTTCTTCGACTTGAGCATCTTGGCGCACTACGTTGGGTGGCCCAGGGATCACTGTTTGCCTTTAAAGCCCATCAGGGTGACTCTTGGAATAAAGTTCTAAAAGAAACGGGAAACTGGGAAAATCTAATTAAAAATTATAAATGTTCCGATGTAATAAGAATCCCAGTCTTCTAGTCTGGAAATTTATTAATTTACATAATTAAACAGAAAGTACGGTTTTTCCTTTAGCTTTGTTAAATATAAGAAGTGTTCTATTTGTAGAAGACGAAGCCTGTGTTGCGTTTTGGTGAGATATTTGTTGCGATCTTTATAAATGAGGATTCTTTTCTTTACTTGTTTCTAAGCTTTAATTGGATCATGTTTCCGCTGAAATATGTAATGTGCCAATCAATCACTAAAAAAACAGACCAATGCAATAATTATATGATTTTAGTTCAATACATATTTATATGAAAAAGTATCATTGTTTACCATGAAAGTTAAACAAGGTCTTAAATTGTTTTTAAACAAAACCTTTCTAAAAAATATATAATCTAAGCAATCTAATGGCCTCTGGCTTTGATTGGTACGATTATCTGATAGATAATGAATGTGCTTAGCAACAATAGATTAAAATGATTATCAAAAATAATTCCGCTTCAACAGTTGTTATTTTATGTTACACCATATTTTATTATACAAATAATCTTTGATTACTTCTTAGACGCATTTTATCACCAATGACCACCAATTTACCCAGACAACCACCCTATTCCTTCCTTGTCACCTGGGTAAGCTACAACAAAGCAACAACGTGGTAACCACAGCAAGCAAGTTGACAAAACAACCGCCACTTTTTGGCCACACAGCCAGGCCCCCTTTTCTACGTGGTTCGTTTCTTCTCCTACCCACCGCAGGAAAAACGTGAAAATCTATGAAAGACGAAGAAAATAAATAAAACCCGAAAGTAGCACGCGACCGAATACTAACTATATGCTGTAGTACTTTATACACATAGAACTTCGTCTCTTCGGTTTTTCTCATTCAAATTTAGATAAGGCAGTATGCAGCTCTTCAAAACAACTGACATGAGTGTAAGGCATGTTCATTTTCTTTTTTTCCTTTTTTTCTTTCAATCAAACGCGCGCGCTTTTCTCGCCAGCATCACACGAATTTTCCAACTCGAATATGTCTACGTCGCATTCGATAGCATTTAACTAGGTATGCAACTATAGCAATTCTCGGCGCACTCGACGGGATAGGGGGAAATGTCGTCTTCCCTGTTAGGCCATAGAAAGCAAACTATCAGTGCAAGCCAAAAATACACACTGAAGATCCCTCAATATGGGAAAGCTCAAACTATGGATGGACACCCTCTCGTTTTATTTACCACCCTTCTGGCCAGTCAGTCAGTGTTTCTGGTAATCTGACTCACTCGCATGAGCAGCCGCACAGCTTTTAATCGCAATCGCTTGCCGTTGGCCAGTTGTTCTGCGTATCCCGAGTTCTATGTTGCGATAGTATACGATAATTGTGTACTTCGCTCATTTCGTTGCCATTTAAAAGTATGAAAATATATAAGTACTAGTCGACCCGGCAGACGTTGTCCTGCATAGTAGGCGTAAATGCGCGTTTGCAAACTGCCCATGCAAATTTCCCATTCGAATCGTTATTTTAGTTTTTCACAATTAACTCAACTTTATTAATGATTTTCACTTGAGGAAATATCATATAAACCCGTCGGAAACTATAACGAACGTAACTGCTGAAGGAATGAAGAAAATCCATCTAGCCGTTTTCGTGTTATGCGGATACGAACACAGACCATTTCATTTTTATTATATAGAAGATAAAATTTTATTGAAAGCACATAACTCCCTCTGAACAGGTTTCTCCTAATTGTAATAATAACATAAAATGATATTTGTAATTGTAAGTCTAACCACAAGGATTCAGTTAAAGTTTTATGCATCTGCCAATAAATCATTAAAAAGCTGAATTTTAAAATACAGTCTACCTTCTCTGAGTCGATATTTAAGAGACGAAAGACTCATGGAATATTTTACCTGCAAGAGTCGATACCCGAGTCATGAAACATCGTCTCATGGAGGATACTGTAGATTGTATGAAATTATTATCATTAGGCAGGGGTTCTGTAAAAACCGCATCAAGTGGCTTTTTATCTATCCCATGATACAAGTTGCTTCCCTGACCTTTACTAACAAAAAAAAAATCTCAATCTAAGCTAGTTCATGAAGCTGAATTCTGAAGCAATTCTGCTACTCCGGGTGAAATTTTAAAAAACCGTAAGGACCGTGTTAGAGTTACGCACTTTTAAAACACTATCTGCAAATATCGAAGAAAAGCAATATACAGTCTAATCAATGCGTGTAAAAATTGGAGGTTCTATCGAAACAATGAGAGATTGAGCAATGGAAGAAACATGAAAATGAGTACTAGAACGAGAAAAGCTCGTTACTTTGAAAAAACAAGCAAGTGTCATTTCTTATTTTTGATGTATTTTGTATTGCCCAAAGATGGCCTGGAAATTTGAAGATATCGATATAGACGAATTTCACGCCAACCCTTCTATGGGGCTGGCAGCACCATCTCAGAATCGAATGAAACTTGGAGGGCATAAAGATATGGTATTTCTAAGCCACTCTGCATACTTAGGTTTTCAAAAATAGTCAAGAGTAACATTTGATAAGGGCCTAATTTTTTTCATTGATTTTTTTTAAATCGATGTAACTCTAAAATTACAAGACCTACAAAAAAGTGTTGTATGGCGGACTGTCGTGAAATTCCCAGAAGTTTTTTGGAAAAATATCCAAAAAATAAACATAATTTTTACACTGAAAAAAAATAGTTTTAAAAATTAAAATCGATATTACAAAAAAACCTCATCTCAGAAATCAATGAATTTTTTTCTGCGGATAGGTATTTGAATTATCTAACTTTTCTGGAAATAATGTTCCTGTGACATATTTAACACGTACGTCCCCAACCCCCATTTTATGACAAAAACTCAAAATTTAAAACCACGCCGCTCAGCCAATTTGTAACGGATTTTCAAGCAATCTTCTGGAATCGATCACAAAATTCCTATAGTTTTAGGAACCGAGGGCATTTTTTGTGCAATGGCCATGGTTCCGGATATATTCCGGGGAGTACTGGGGTTACCTCCCTCCCGGAAAAAATGGTCACTGGCAGATCGGTTGCGAAATCAATCGTGCGACATGTCAAACTTCATGATTTTGCAAAACAAGTACACTGGGGTACATTTCGACGATTTTCGAACCCTCCCTCCGGGTACTTCCAGGGCCTGGTTCCCTTGGGGAAGTGGCCAATTTTCGTTCAATCTTAGAACCCATCTTGCGACATGTCAAACTTCATGATTTTGCAAAACAAGTACACTGGGGTACATTTCGACGATTTTCGATCGAATTGGCCACCCTCCGGGTACTTCCAGGGTCTGGTTCCCTTGGGGAAGTGGCCAATTTTCGTTCAATCTTAGAACCCATCTTGCGACATGTCAAACTTCATGATTTTACAAAACAAGTACACTGGAGTACATTCCGGCGATTTTCGATTAAATTGACCACCTTCCGGGTACTTCAAGGGCCTGGTTCCCTTGTGGAAGTGGAAAATATCCGTCCAATCTTGGAACCCATCTTGCGATATGTCAAACTTCATGATTTTGCGAAACAAGTACACTCGAGTACATTTCGGCGATTTTCGATCAAATTGGCCACCCTCCGGGTACTTCCAGGGCCTGGTTCCCTTGGGAAAGTGACCAATTTTCGTTCAATCTTGGAACCCATCTTGCGACATGTCAAACTTCATGATTCTGTAAAACAAGTACAATGTAGTAAATATCGGCGATTTTAGATCGAATTCACCTTGTTCTGGTTCCCTGGCCTGGTTCCCTTGGGGAAGTGGCCAATTTTCGTTCAATCTTGGAACCGATCTTGCGACATGTCAAACTTCATGATTTTACAAAACAAGCACACTGAAGTACATTTCGGCGATTTTCGATCGAACTGGCCACCCTCCGGGTATTTCCAGGGCCTGGTTCCCTTGGAGAAGTGGCCAATTTTCGTTCAATCTTGGAACCCATCTTGCGATATGTCATACTTCATGATTTTGCGAAACAAGTACACTCGAGTACATTTCGGCGATTTTCGATCAAATTGGCCACCATGCGGGTACTTCCAGGGCCTGGTTCCCTTGGGAAAGTGGCCAATTTTCGTTCAATCTTGGAACCCATCTTGCGACATGTCAAACTTCATGATTCTGCAAAACAAGTACAATGTAGTAAATTTCGGCGATTTTAGATCGAATTGACCACTATCCGGATACTTCCAGGGCCTGGTTCCCTTGGAGAAACGGCCAATTTTTGTTCAATCTTGGAACACATCTTGCGACATGTCAAACTTCATGATTTTGCAAAACAAATACACTGGAGAACATTTCGGTGAGTTCCTCCAGGAATTCCTCCAGAAGTTCCTCCAGGAATTCCTCCGGATGTTCCTCCAGGAAGAAATTTTAAAATTTGTTAAGGAAGCAATTTAGCATAATCCAACATTAATGTGGACCAACATTTGAAAAGGGTTTATATTTTCTTTGACTTTTTGTATCGAAGTAACTTAAAACAATTTGGTTCACAAAAATATATTTATTATTATTAAATATATTTATTTGTACCCAGTCATTGTTATTCTCAGCATTTGTTTTATTGAATTAAATAACCGTTGAGTTACCTGAAGATATCATACGGTGCATAATTTGGAATAGTCTTGTTTATTTATTGCTGCTGACTACCCATTAGTACCTGTATATAAACTAGGGCAGCGTTTCTCAACCTTTTTCTTGAGAGGTACCCCTTCAAACTTTTGCGTATATTGAGGTACCCCTTATTTTTGCTGTTTTATGTGCGTAACTCATAAAATATTTTTTCAATAAATTTTTGGAAGCTTCCAAGCTTGAAGTTTGTATTCCGCGCCTTGATAGGAGGGCTCCGAACCTCTTAAAACTTACTTATGGATTCTGTACACCTCCGATGGTGCAAAGGGCCAACTTGAAAGATCTCCATCCTGAGCGTTGTCCAGCTATCGCTTTAACCTGTTGCCAGGTTAGATTTCGGTCGACTTCTCTGCTGCGATGTTCCGCTGGGCTCTAGTCTAATGCTTGTTTACAGATTTCGTTTCCGCCCCTACGTAAAGAACCTCTTAAAAGACAGCTTCCGAGCTTCTTGGAAGGAGGTTTCCGAGCCTCTTGAAATGAGGCTTCCGAGCCTCTTGGAAGGAGGCTTCCGAGCCTCTTGAAAGGAGGCTTCCGAGCCTCTTGAAAGGAGGCTTCCGAGCCTCTTGAAAGGAGGCTTCCGAGCCTCTTGAAAGGAGGCCTCCGAGCCTCTGAAAAGAAGGCTTCCGAGCCTCTTGAAGTAAGGCTTCCGAGCATCTTGAAGTAAGGCTTCCGAGCCTTTTGGAAGGAGGCTTCCAGGCAGTTGCAACGAAGCTACTATTTTTTTCGGTTAAGTCCTGCATATCTCTCAAATAGAGGCTTTCAAACCTTTAAATCCTAGACTTTAGTTCAGAAGCATATTTATATTATTGAACATTTTGTCTCAATCAGGTAGACTACATTGAAGATTTTTTTGTTCTTTTGTCCTACAGCCCTTCATAAACTGTGCCGGTTGTGGTGGACAGGGTTCGAAAGTTACAAAATCTTAGAATAATAAATATCGAAACTGAATAATAAGTTTTTATTGGAATTGACCTTTCCCGTCATAAGTTTTTACTCGCTCAATCGATTCTTTACTATATTTAATGTCAAATTTCCCAAAAAACGCATATTTTTGACGCCACTAAATATTTTTAAAATTTAAAACAAAAGATCGGAAAAGTGCTGTATTTCAAGATTGGCCTAACATCCTTCCGATTTTGAACGAACATCGGGTAATTTTTCCAGACCGGTTCATACGTGCAGTACTTTTTCGGATTTGGTTTTCGTTTTTTTAAATAGTTAAAAAATATGAGTTCTTTGGAAAAGTTGACCTTAAATGAGCCAAAAGAATCGACTGGGACAATAAAACGAGATACAATTTTTGACGAAAAAGGTAAATTACAATACATCCGCCATTACGCATTTTTGTTCGAGGTACCCCCTGCAGCTAAAGAAGGTACCCCCAGGGGTACATGTACCCCAGGTTGAGAACCGCTGAACTAGGGGAACGGTTCGCCACTTCATCTCATAGCTCCTATTTCCATCCTATCAAAAACAAAGCAATGGAAAGGTATTTGGTTTGTTTATTATTTTTGTGATTTTTTCAGCAGTGAGCACGCATGTTGACAAAAAGAAGCGACGAATTTAGTGCCGTATTTCTTGGTTTAGCAATGAGATGGATATATGTACAGTGAGATGGAGATCGGAACAGTTCCCCTATATAGTTTAAAAAGTCTTGCTATGAAAAGACTGTTGTTAATGAGAATATATCAGTTGTGAAGTTTTATTACGTTTGATAAATCAAGTGCCAATAAATTCCAAAAAATGTTGTGCAAACAAGCACTCGATTCAGAAAACTGAAAGGTGTATCGGCATCAATTATTGAAAAAATAAATTCGCTGGGACATACGCACCAGCAAAGTGAAGGAATGCGTATTTGTGAATGTGTGTTTTTGAATATGCGTTTATCCGTTTATCCGCTTCATCGTTTGAAATCAAAATGTTTATCTGATAAAAAAAAAATCGAGCTACATTTTTTTTTTGCTAAACCAATTTTAATCTTTACATTCATTGATTTATTTTCTCGGTGATCGAAACGCTCTTCTATGTTTCAGATTTTACAGTTTAGACAAATTTACAATAGTCCATCAAACATCAGAATTTTATTAAGGGGTGATTCAAATATAACGTCCACTACTTTTTGGGATTCCTAGACCCTCCCCCTCCCCCCTCTGTCACGCTTTTTTGTATATCTAGTACATGTACTGTCACAACACCTTAGACCCTCCCCCCCCCTATAACCTGTGACATCATTGTTGAACGACCCCATATCTGGTAATTTGTTATAAGAAATCTAAGAAAATATACGCCCGTCGATGTGTTTCCAAAAAACTTCTGGGAATTTCATGACAGTTTGCCATACAACACTTTTTTGTAAGTCATGTCATTTTAGAGTTACATCGTTTAAAAAAAAAATCAATGAAAAAATTAGCTCCTCATCAAATGCTACTCTTGACAATTTTTGAAAAACTAAGTATGCAGAGTGGCTTAGAAGCCCACCAAGTTTCATCCGATTCAGAGATGGTGCTGCCAACCGCTGGTCGAGTTGGCGCGAAATTCGTCTATAGGAAGAGTGAATCCAGAACACATTTGTCGAAATGGGAAGGTTATCGATAAATAGAAACCAAAGATGAATGTAGATTGAAGAAACCGAGAAAATCATCGACATAGGGAGATATGGAGACATGGAAAATATATAGAAGGCTCGGAGACCCGGGGTTAAGGACCACCTCCAACAGCAAACGAGGGAGTCAGGACTACATCCCCGACCCGCTGAACTATTGCCGCCAAGCTCATCATCCCAGAAAGTAATGCTTCAAAGGGGGGCCAGTGCACAACACACTCTCGAGGTTAGCTGCGTGTCCTTGCAGCCCCCAACTTCGTGATTCGCTTTTTTAGAAGAACACCATGGTATCGTGCCAGCGCATTGCCGGCTTTCCAGGTGGCCTTACCACGCCCTATGTCCTCGGAAGGTGGGAAGGGTCGACTTCGCACCTGCTTCCTTCTGCACGGCTGGTATCAAGAATGATGATGCCGCGTGCTCCCCAAATTGACCTCTCTGCGCCAACACACAGAGGGAGGGATGTGATGTCTGTGTGTGTGTCTGCGCAAAAAAAGTCTAGCTCACTTTTTGGGCACTTACCCATAACCGATGTGCTTCCAACAAGTTGCATTCGACTGGGAATCCTGTCTCATTCTTTTCTATTGGCCAGATCGGGCTATGGGGTTGGAAGTTATGACCAAAATTCATTTTTTTGTTCAAACTAAAAACGCGTAAAAAAGTTTAGCTCACTTTTTGGGCACTTATCCTTTACCGATTTACTTACTCACAATAAGTTGAATCCCTTTGTTTCTTATTGAAATATAGGACTATAAGAATAATGCATCATCTGTGGAAGTCGGGCCTACTACGGGCTCCAGAAGAAACTGCGGTCGAAAAAGATTCGCCACCGCACCAAATGTGTCATGTACAAGACGCTTATAAGACCGGTTGTCCTCTACGGACATGAAACATGGACAATGCTCGAGGAGGACTTGCAAGCACTCGGAGTATTCGAGAGACGGGTGCTTAGGACCATCTTTGGCGGTGTGCAAGAAGACGGTGTGTGGCGGCGAAGAATGAACCATGAGCTCGCCCAACTCTACGGCGAACCCAGTATCCAGAAGGTAGCTAAAGCCGGAAGGGTACGATGGGCAGGACATGTTGCAAGAATGCCGGACAGCAACCCTGCAAAGATGGTGTTCGCTTCCGATCCGGCAGGTACGAGACGGCGTGGAGCGCAGCGAGCGAGATGGGCAGACCAGGTGCAAAACGACTTGGCGAGCGTGGGGCGAATCCGAGGATGGAGAGATGCGGCCTCGAACCGTGCATTGTGGCGTCAAATTGTTGATTCAGTGTTATCTGTTTAGATGTTAACTAAATAAATGAAAATAATGAATGAAGAATAATCCAAAAATGATCAGTTCAATCAAAGTTAATTGCCTATTACCGGGGATTAAAAAAAAATGTATAATGTTGTGAAAACTCATATGTGATTATGTACCAGGCTTTTTAACTATTAACTATAGATATATCTCATGATACAAGTTACTTCCCTGACCTTTATTAACGAAAAAAAATTTCAATCTAAGCTAGTTCATGAAGCTGAATTCTGAGGCAATTCTGCTACTCTAGGTGAAATTCTGGGAATTTCACGACAGTCCGCCATACAACACTTTTTTGTAGGTCTTGTAATTTTAGAGTTAGGGGACCAGGGGGGATTATGAACACCCGGGGCAGATTGGACACCCCCAATATTCTTGTTAATTCAATTATTTTTCTACTTTCAATGCAGCGAACTCCATAATCCTTTCATAAACAAATTAATTAATAGCGTAGATGTCATTGTTTTATCTTCTTAATCTAATCTAATCTAATCGAACACAAACGCAGCCAGTACAAAGAAAGCATCCTGGAAAATCATTGAGTTAGATGACGCCCAATAATTTTTCTTGTCAATATTGAGGCTCACAGCATACCAGTGATATGACATAAACTTCAAAGCGGCCAGGCCCACTGCGTTGTGTTTGCCGCAGAAGATGATTCTTCGAGATGTATCGTGTTCAAGTATTCACTTCAACATGATACATATCACGAATCTACAGGGGTTGAAGGATGCGTGGACATACCGTACCATACGCATCGCGTTCTTTTTAAGTTCTTATTTTGGTAGTTGTATATAAATATGTAGTGAAATGAATAACATTATGATAAGAAATTATATCAAATATTATATATATTTGTAGAATATAACATCAACTAGGAGCCGAAGTTAACTCGGGCTGTACATCTCTTGTAGAAGAAGCTGGAAATTGTAAAGAATTCAATTATTATTTAGAATGTTATGAATATCAGATAGCAGATTATGTGCCAGGACGTCGTCTGCATAAAGGTTATATGGCAGGTTGTGAAGCTTTCATTCCTGGGATGTTTTGTAGTGGGCTATGAAAATGTTAAATCATGAAAATATGAAGGTACATAATACAATAATATAAGTATATAGAAGCATGAAAATATGAAAATTTTATAATATGAAAAAAGGAAACATAAAAATATAATGTAATAAAATAATAAAAATTTGCTGTATAAAGAAATATGGAAAAATGAAATTAAAAAAATCAAAATAAAAAAATATGAATCCACAAAAACATAAAAGCGAGAGAATATGAAATTATTGAATGTCTTAAAATATAAAAATTGATGTTAAAGTATAAAATTTTGAAAATATGACAATATGAAGATCTGAAAATAAGATAATATAAAAATATTAAAACACAAAAATATATAACATGGAAAAAGTAAAAAGTATAAAAAATTAAATAATAAAAAAATATTTTAACAAAAATATTAAAACGGAAACATGAAAATATAGAAATGTGTAAATATGCAAATTAAATTATAACAACATCACGAGATGAATCGGCCTAGGACCAAAAATCTCGTAAATAAAGATAATTCAATTCAATTATAACTACATGAAAGTATAAAGATCTAAGATAGACAAAAAAATAATATGAAAATAAAATATTTGAAATTATAACAATATGATAGCATGAAAAAAGAAAATACCAATATATGAAAATACAAATGATTTAAATATGGAATTTGAAATTTAAAAATACAAAGGTATAAAAATATGAACATATACCCGATCAAGAATGCATAACAAAATTATAACAAGGGGAGTTATTTATTTCAGAAAAATAATATAACAAAATGTGTTATAAAATTGGCTGGTTAGTTGTTAAAATAACAAAAATTATATGAAAATTCCCTCTAGCCGTAACATAATTATATCAGAGGTTGTTACCTTCATTTCAACATTATAACAACCGTTGATATGATTATGAGGTACAAAAATCTACTTTCATGGTAATTGCCTACATCACGTATAAAAATGTGGTACGCTACAACGCCGGATTTCCATCCATAATGTAGGCAATTAACTTTGTACTAGCTATTAACATCGAACATTGATTCAAGTTATACTGGAGGTGATTACCTCCGTTTTTTTCCAAAATCAAAAAGTGTAGCCAATTATTTTGTGTAAATATACATAACTAATGTTGTTATAATTTTGATATGAAATAAAACTGGCCGAAGACACATTTTTATCGAATTATCTAATTATAACACACGTTGTTTTAAATAACAACCATTGATAGAATTGAGTTATAATTTTGTTATGTATTCCTGATCGGGTAGAGGTATAAAAAATGTGGTCATGCTTCCAACATGAACATAAAACATAACATAAAAATATAAAAGCATCATAAAGTGGTATATGTATAAAATAGGTAAAATATAAGAATATGGAAAATATGATATTATAAAAATATCATAATATGAAAGTGTAATGTTACATTTAAAGAAATATGAAAATATGATAATATAAAAACATAATAATATGAAAATTTTAAGACACAAAAATAATAAAACACGAAAATGTAAAATTAGGACAGTATAAAATACGTAATTGAAAAGATATTGAAATGTAAAATTATGAAATTATAAAAATATGGAAATTTAAAAAAAATGTAAGAATATGGAAATTAAAAAAAAAATAAATGTAAAAATATGAAAAATAAATATAATGAAATATGAAAAATAAATATATTACGAATATATGAAAACACAAAAGCATGGCATTGCTGCGGTATATTTCGTGGACTGGAAACTAGTGATACTCATGTTTCCTTTGAAATCTCTGTCCAGATTGCTATCAGAAATCAAGGTGGGTGTAGTCCTTAATTTCAATCTATGACAAAAATGACAAAAGCATTAGAATTACTATTCCTGTCCACGCTTATCTGTACCGTTACTAGGAAGATAAGAAATAAGTACCATGGAGTTGGATATTGGGAAGGTATTTATTGGGTCAGGATGTGCCTGTAGCTGGCAATGTGACCATGGTAGAACTTACCCCGTAACACACCACGAAGAGGTATCTACCCAGCATTACGGGTAAAATGTCATTGTTTTATCTTCTTAGCGCATAAATTTGACAAAAAAGTTAGAATGTCTTCCAAATGATTAAAAATTATAAGTTTCAGCAAATAACCAGAAGTTCCTATAAGAGTACGTTTTTCGCTTAAACAGCTCAGTGAAGCTGATTAAGCGAAAAACGTACTCTTAAAGGAACTTTTGATTAAGTACTTGGGGAGATCATTCTACATTCGGTTTTTTGTAAAGTTGTTTTATAAAAAATATTTCGTTCAAAGCCTTATAGTTTGTGAATGTATGACGACATTGCACAAAGTATTTTTTTTAACCATTTTATTTATTTGGAAGGCTCAGTCATGTGTGACACTTTGCGGAGCCGCAATTCTTAAGTATGATATCAATACAATGTGTATATCATCTTATCATTAACAGATAGTTGGGAAGGGACAAAGACCAAAATACTCGTGGTGACTCAAGGTTAGAAATTACTTTATTCAGGACGGACGGGTAGAGATTTAGGTTTAGGTTATTTCAGCTGCACATCCGGGTTATTGACGTCGTGACTGGTGTGGCGTAGCGTCGTGCTCGAATTATGGTTCGTATGATTCAGTTCATCAGGGAGCATCTTCCGGATGGCCATAGCTTCGTGGTACACGGAACAATAAGACAAAGAGCTTGAGCTTGAGCTTGATTGACTGCTCGTAGTTGCTACTCCATTATGACCAGATCAGCTGTTCTTGCACAGGGAACCAACAGATGTTTGCTTGGGTCTAGCACACATCTTCAATGTACAAGTACTGGTGATCTCATTTGTTAGGTCATACTGGCGCCTGCCACGTCAGAATGCAAGTCAATGTAGGGAAGGGGGAGGAAATGATGATGCAATCACTCGCCCACTGCAAGCCGAATATACCTCTGCACTTGCCACGAGTTCATGCGGAATTTGTTGGAATTTCTGGGTTAGGTTGGAGAGGCAGAGGTCCGTCTTGGTTAACGAGCTGCCAATGTGATAGATAGGAGAAGGTAACTGATGGAATTTCTAATTGGATGTAGGAAACGAGCTCTATAAGTTCATTTCCAATTCTAGCAGATTACTGTTAGAATACTCAAATTGAAGGTATAGGAATAGTAATGGAAACGGTATGGAAGTCCATCTCCAGTTCTAGCGATTGCTAGAACATGAGAAATAAAGAGAAAGATACAAAGTAGGAGAATGGAACGGACCTGGGATTGAATTCACGACTTCCTGCGTATGAGGCAGAAGCAGTAGCCATATGACTACGAGCCCGCTTCGAAACAAGAGAGACCACGCACTGAACTGATTAATTTTATTACCGGCCGCGCAATGCAGAACACAATAATTCGGCCGACCGCGCGATCGTTCTGCTGTCCGAAACATGAGAGATCACGCACTAAACTGATTAATTTTATTACCGGCCGCGCAATGCAGAACACAATAATTCGGCCGACCGCGCGATCGTTCTGCTGTCCGAAACAAGAGAGATCACGCACTGAACTGATTATTTTTATTACCGGCCGCGCAATGTAGAACACAATAATTCGGCCGACCGCGCGATCGTTCTGCTGTCCGAAACATGAGAGATCACGCACTCTACACGGAACAATAAGACAAAGACAAGAAAAAAACCGAGTAAGAAAAAAATAGGGGTATTAGACTTTAATGTCAGATGAGCAAAGAAAGACATAGATGGCCTGCAAATAAACCACATCGTGATCCTCCAAAACACCTCTTACTTCCCTGTAGGGTTGTTTACCTCGGGCCACAAGGGTATCCAATAGTTGCACTCTTGACGCGTCATTTTCCGTGCAATACCAAACTACGTGATCGATGTCATCGTAACCGGTTCCACACCTACATAGGCTGCTATCGACCAGATTTATTCTATAGAGATGTGCGTTTAGTGAATAGTGATTGGACATAAGCCTTGACATCGTGCGAATGAAGCCTCGGCTTAAGTCCGCACCTCTGAACCACGCTCGTCCAGAAACTTTAGGAACTATGGAGAATAGCCACCGTCCAAGTTCATTGTGTGACCAATTCATTTGCCAATTTTGAAGAGTACTCTGACGGACTAATGAGAAAAACTCGTTATTCGAGATTTGTCTAGCATAAACTTCACCTTCCTGTGCGCCCACCTTTGCTAGCGTGTCCGCCTTCTCATTGCCATAGATTAGGCAATGGGATGGGACCCATACAAAGGTAATCTTGAATGATCTTTCGACCAAATCACGCATCTGCTCTCTTATGTTTGTAAGAAAGTAAGATGCGTGCTTAACAGGTTTCATCGACCGGAGTGCCTCGATAGAACTAAGACTATCCGGGAATATGAAATAATGGTCTACGGGATACAAAGTAATTTGTGAATGCTTTTATACAAGTGATTAATGGGGAAAAGCACTGTCTGGCCTCGTGCAATGAAGCATTGATTCGTGTAGGTCAATGGGTGAGATTTTGAATCTCAAGGAGGACTGGCAAACACTTGTGATATTCGAGAGACGCATGCCATCTTTGGCGGTGTGCAATAGAACGATGAGTGGCGGCGAAGGATGAACCACGAGCTCGCCCTAGTTTACGGCGAATCCAGTATCCAGAAGATAGCTAAAGCTGGAAGGGTGCGATGGGCAGGGCATGTGTAAGAATGCCAGCCCATGCAACCCTCCCTAGCAGCACACATGTTCCCTACAGGTTATTGCAACTCATACGTGACCAGATTCAGTCACAATCAAGTTGCTGTAACCATTTTCATCTGATTTGTGCTGCTCGGGCTGCAAAGATGGTATTCGCTTCCGACCCGGCAGGTTGAAGACGGTGGACGTGGAGCACAGCGAGCTAGGTGGGCGGACCAATTGCAAGTCGATGGGACGCAACCGGAATGAAAAGATATGGCTTGGAACCGTGTATTGTGGCGTCAAACTGTGGATTCAGTGTTAACTGTCTAGATGTGAGCTAATTAAATAAAATAAATATCCTTGCAGCCTCACTCAATAAATGTTTTCATTGCTAAGGTATGCGCTAATAAATCACTTATGGTCGTTCCAAATTACACTGCGTACCTGCGGTACCTTTGTCTGCTACGTAATACGGGGAATAAATTCGCACGAACTATCGCGAAAGCAAAGAACATAAGTATCACACAATTACGTTTACCAGCAAACTGAAATTGATGCTATCTAACATTGATTTAGGCCACTACTATTTCGGATTAGAATAATACCATAAGTTTAGTAATAGATTTGTTTTTAATTATTCTAGTTAAATATGAGTACAGGTAGTGAGTGGAATTGTAAACAGTGAGCTATCCTCTTGTGTTAAAACATTTGAATAAATACAATTGCAACTAAACTTCATTGTTTCCGATTACATCACTTCGATTACATCAGTACACAGCCGGAAGCTCGTTCGGGTTCCTCAGTAATTGTCGTCGATGCAATTGAACCTCGGTCACCGCCTTTCCCGGACGCCATTTTTCGAATGTTTTCCACCTCCAAATCCGACACCGACCTTACGAAATTCCCGGCATGTCTAGGAATGTTAGTGCTTGAACTGCTTGCACTAGTATTGTTCTCCCCACTTCCAACGCTCGTCAACCGATCTCGTTTATTATAGCTGATTTCCAACACTGTGTTGCTCTTTTTATCCAGCAAATGGCGCGATCTTAATTCAACTTTATCTGTGGAAGTGCTGGGATGCCGGTTGCGAGAATTATTATCTGTATTGCCGGAATGCACCGATCCAGTAGCAGTTTCTGGTATAACACCCAAATCTGTTGGAATCGTTCCTACTGGAAGTTTGTATTGCACGCTAGTATTGGTTGTAGCAGTAAGTGATGGAATTGCTTCTTGCTGGATCACAAACTTATCAAGCACAGCAAGTTGAGGTTGCAATGCTATCATGAATGGACGATAGCCCAGACATTCATTGAAGCTCCACCTTGTCATATCTTTAAGTCCATTTCTCAACTGACGACAAACAACGAGAGATTTTGATCGGATCGCAGCATTCGTAATCCTACAGACAGATGCTACATCTAACAGCAGTACAGATAACAATAAAGAAAACTCATAACAATTGGCTTCTGTAAAAATTTGCAACAGATAACGCATTTTGATCTCCAGTTTGTGTTGTTCTCTTTTGGAGTTGCCACTATTTTTGGAAATATTTTCCATGGCCCTATTGAAGCTATCTTCGATTTCTAAATTCAATGAATTGCACCCATCATCTGGCCAGTTAGCTATCACGTGATCAGATCTAACACTGACATTGTCATTCATGGGTGATAAGTTTGCTTCTTTAGTATCAATGAAGGAAAGTTCTTTTCCATCATTGGCAGCTACTTCCAGCTTCGCAATGGTCATAGCAATCAAAGGATCGGTCAACGCTTTTGAATCTTGTCTACTATCATTTATTCCCACATCCGTAAGCCTGTTAATACACAAACTGTTGTATCCGGAATCTTCGGTTCGTTGAGCAATATCAAAAGCGGACTTATTCGACACATTCGATGCTGGGGACTCTGGCTGGTGTGAACTAGGGCCGTTGCGAATCAAACTTAGATCCAAGCAAGGTTTCGACCAGTCCAGCTCGTCGTGTAAAGTTTTTAGTGCCGTTACAAAATCTTCAATTCGCGCGGCTCGATCCTTTTCTCGCGTCAAATAGCCAACCAGGTGGAAGTCCAACGTGGCACTCATCCGCCCCAAGTCCTCTAGTTTCTTCAGTTGCAGAAACCGTCGCGCATGTCGCTGAAGGATGACATCGATGAAGAAATCCTCGGCACTTGATGAATCCCTGTGGAATCAAATTGGAAATTAGTTAAGAGTTATTATGATGGTAGCAGATGTTTTACGGGCAACTTGACGAAGCAGACCGGAACAATCGAGAGCGACGATAAGGAATTAGCTATTGGAAGCTCTATAATAAGTGGAACTGCAAAAGTGCAAATTTCTCAACTTACACGCATATTCGCCGATTGGTTGTAGGACCGCGGATTCGGAATTGTAACACTGCTGCATGAGGTGTATGGAAGGCGTCAATGTTATAAATATTTAGAAGTAATCGTACCATCTATCAGAGTTGCGGAAAAAGAGATGAGCCTGTCCAGTGCCGCAAGTCTCTATAACAAAGGTACAAAAAACAACTACGGCAACACACACGAGTCTTCGTCGCTTGGTTGGTTAAAGCAGCATACTGAAGATCGAAGCAGACTGAATCCCAATTGAAGGAATGTGGTTTATCTCCGCTCGGTGTTGATAAATTTCGTCTCATTCACTTGAGCGCCGAATAGTAAATTTAGTCAGCTATATTTGCCTCTTTCGTTTCCCATGCCGCTCCAATTGATCAGTGCCTTTTTTAAATTGAATGATTCATTTTTTCTTGTCCTTGAATGATTCTATTTTGCCAATTACGATACATGTCTTTCGAATGAAAGGTGGTCAAAAAAATGGAAAATTGCAAGAGAAACATATTTCTACACATTATAAATACGCACGCTCTCTCTAATGTGAACATGTACTATACACATGTGGAAGTGTTGGCTTGACAAATGGATTGTGAGTGCTTCGACTATGCGTTCAATTTGGAGATCTCGGGCTCTTTCAGTATCCGCCAAGTTGCGAAGGCGTACCTTCGTAAAGCACCTGTCTAGCGTACTGAGGGTCGTGGGTTCAAATTCCATCGAAGGAAAATGGTTACCTCCAATACATTCTTCAAAGAAAAAATCTTCCTCATAAAGTACATATTCACAGAGTTTTCAGAACATTGTAACTTAATGTTCAAGTCGGGTGGTTAAATACCCTTTCTCCCATTTTCAGATTTCACCACTTGTGCGACTGGTCAAGCTGTGTCAAGGCACCATTCGTTACACATATGTGACATTAAGAAATGAAAACCCAGAATAATCCACCTAGCGGTGATGGTGCTTTTCTCGTGTATTATAAAACAAGAAAACACATTGTAATTAATGTCCACGCCGAGTTTTGAATAATCAGACAAATGAACTTTTAATAAGACAAATGAAAAATGAACTTTGACTAAACTGCACTGTTCTGGTGATATGCTAAGACTCGTAGTCCGATGGGGTTGTGGCTGATCCAACACGCACGGGGAATGTGCAAAATTATCATCAAAGATTAGTACATTCAAAGTTAATTGCCTACATGCCGGGTATTAAGCCACCCGGAGTGGAAATTAATTACTATGTCTGAAACTCGATTATGCATATGTACAACATGTGATAGATTTAGTTCGGAAAAGGTATTGGAGGGTAACCGCCCCTTCGGTGGGCTTTGATCCCACGACCCCAGTACGCTAGACAGGTGCTTTCCCTACTGAGCTACGAAGGACCAAAAGATTAATTCTTCAATTTTAGCTTAATCAACCCCCACAGTCCACATTTCGAAAGCTCTGATAATGACAGAATCGATTACTTTTCGTCAACATCGATTGTGAGCACTATCTGGTGATGGCCCAAACTATACATCATTAACAATGTTTGGTAGGGACGTTTGCCCAGTGCAATATGACAATTCATTGATAATAATTGTTATTCTTTTACGTCGCGTTTACTCTGGCACCTAAGGTGTTACGATAGATGGGGATACCATCGGGTTATCAATAAATTCATCTTCCATCTTCCTGATACAGACCAAACTGTGTTTTAAAAAAATTGCAGATTCCACTTCACAGTGAAAGCAAAGCGGAGTAAGCAAACTTTTATTACGGGTTCCACACAAGTAACAAAACAAAAAGTGAGAAGGTTCATGTCAGGTGGAACGCAGGGTTATTACCGATTCCACACTTCATGAGATGAGCGGCACTTTACGTTGAATGTTTTCAGTTTTGCTTCACACAGTTTATTTATCCACTATATGTGGAAACGGTAATAGGGCAACAAATGTGAAGTGATCGTTAGGTGAAGTGAATAGTTGCAGAGACTAAATTTCGGTACTGCCCCTCTTATGGTTTAACTACACCCCATTTATTAGACTCACCTTTCCTTAGGAGTATTTGGCACACTTTTCTTTCTTTTTTGTACTACGGTGGTATCTACATTGTTGTTACTGTTGGAATTGTTGAAAATAATGTTTTTATCCTTATTGACTATGGTTGCATTGTTGAATGTTTCATTCGATTTGGGATTCAATGTTGTGGAAAAACTTCTGCCCCTCGTCATGCTGCTTCCCAGAATGAGACTCAAATCTTCGGCGTTTGGTGATACGGGCGGACCGGCAGCATTCATTCCAAATTTATTTCCGAAAACGTAGGACGAGCGGGGCGATTCCACGTCATTGGGATCAATAGCTCGAAGAAACCGGACCAAATCTTTAGCCAATGGCCAGTTCCGCTGTTCCAAGGCTGTGTCCAACAGTAGTGTGGCATATTGACGACTTACTGCCGATGGTTCCAAATTCTGTAAAATGATCAAATAACTCGCAGCAGTTTGCAGCTGTTTTGCCGCCATGCATTGCTGGAATAATTCTTTCGGTTTACCAGCACTAGAAAAAAGATATGGCCACAGAGCAATTTCCGTTTTTCTTGCACATTGAACCACCGTTTCAAGATAAACTGGAAATTCTTGAATAAACTCCAAAACGCTCGGAAGCAGTGCATCCGGTATAGGGTCTTTACTCGTGGCTTCTTCCTCAAGTACTTCATGTAAAAGCAGTTCAAGTGAATGAGGAAAATATGGAAGATTCGTGCAGCATCGAGCAATTTCCCACGCATTATATCCAAGGTTTCGTCGGATCAACTGTCTAAGAATCTGATGTAAATACACTTGGCTGGTTCTCTTCAAAGCACAGTACGGCAGCGAGAAGTAGACAGACGGGTCACTCGTGTATAGCATGGTGTCGTTTTCAGCTCCCAAAATCATTGCATCCTCAAATAAGATTACCAAAGGGTAGATCTTCAACGTAAACGAAAGCATAATGCGCTTGCTCATGAAGGTGTGCCTGTGGCTTCTACTTCCGGTTTCTCCATTTCTTGGAAACACCGGCAGCCACACGCGCATCCCATGGCCGCCACAGTACAGCCAGAGAGATTCTTTTATGTGAGTTTTGTTCGAATCGGACACCCATATGCATTCCACCGACGATGCCAGACAGGTGGATGCCAGCTGGGATGTGGCGTTTCCTATGTAATCTGTTTGTACCATCATCACACGACCCGAAACGTTTAGGATCAATGTTTCCGACAGACTATTATCATAGGCATTCTTCACTCCTCCTGCCTCGTTTCTTAGGTTTGTCATCAGAACCGAAATTACGCAGGCAGGGTGGATGCACACATTTTTAATGTCGTAAATGTGCATCTTTTCTAGTTCCACTTGATGACTGTCATCTTCCAACAAAGAGAACACTGTAACATGTCCGTCAGCAGTAAATACGATCTATAATAAAGTACAATATCAAAAATCTGGAGTTGGTTGATAAGTGCAATAAGAGCTTACCAGTTGATCTTTAAACAAGTTTATTAACATTACCGGGGCGTTCATCTTTGTTATGCTGGCAAAGCGGTTGTCTAGCTTGTTTTCCTTCGAATAGATGCGAAGCTCGTCGTGGAACCCAATCAGAGAATAACATCCTGAAGAAAACGAAAAATATAGGTTTTATAAACCGCAAATAATCATTACAATGGCTTGTAAGGCGTAAAAAGTATTATGGAATTGGTGGGGTAAAATGGATCACATTATTAGTAGTTTGTGCAACAAGTTGCAAAAATCGAGTTTTGCAACGAGTTGCACACGCTATTTTTTGCAAAGACGAAAAATGAACTTTAATTTGTTAGACCTGTACCAAAACTGTACAGTCTAATTTACTCCACATGATCATTCTTGCTAATAAATTATGTTGCCGCTGAGAACAATCAGATTCCATGTTACTATGCCAAATTGCATGGTTCGATAAGCCGTGAAGCGATAGTTGTACCGTGGGGCATCGAAATCCATACACTTAAGCACCTTAGTATATGAAAAAATCATTAGAAAATAGGAATCGAATGTAAATAAAAAGTTTGTCATTGACACAGAAGCATGAAGGCTTCTACTTTTGACGTGTTTAACATTACTCATTAAAAACTACGAAAAACATGACAAAATAATGAATAAAATCAACTACTCCTGACTCGAAATCCGTCCACCGTGGACGAATTTCGAATCAAAGTATCAAAATCCGTACAGCTATTTGTTACCTAAATATTTAAATTGAAACAGTCTGATTGACTAAACTACCACTGTAAATATTTCGATACGCACTATGAGAAACTATCCATTCGATTTGTATTCCGCTTATCTGATGTAATGATTCGCAATAAGCAATTAAAACACAGTTACTTTTGGTGCAATTATGCTCATCTTTATTCTCATTATGCTCATCTTTCGCCAACTGCATCAGAGCACGCGTCGCCAGGAAGGGGGCGCTAGCACAACCGTACATTACAGTTGCCAATTCAAACACTCCAATTTCGTTTTTCGAATTCAGCCAAAGGATACGTTGGTATTTTCGATCGTCTTCGTGAATTTGCACCTGGCGGTACATCTTTGGAATATCTGCTGTTAGCACAACTGGATAACAGCAGAATCGCAGTAGAATAGTGATCAGGTCCTTTTGTACCGTTGGACCTACTCCCAAAACGTCGTTTAAGGAAACACCAGAAGAGGTTTTCGCTGAAGCATCAAATACTACACGTATTTTTGTAGTAGTACAGCAACAGTTCGCTAACTGGGCGCCTTTTAACTGGACTGTTTTTTAACTGGGCGTTCGCTAACTGGGCCAAAGCCCAGTTAAAAGCAGTTATCCGTCAAAAAACAACAACAAAGACTCGGTGACGAGGGGATTCTGAATGGCATATTCTTTAAGCTTCATGTAAAACACGATCACAACAATGCATCGCGAATTCCCTCGTCAGCCCAGTTAAAAAGCGGCGTTCGTTAACTGGGCTGGTGTTTTAGCCCAGTTAACGAACGGTTGCTGTACTTGATTCTTTGTATACAGCAATAGCAAATGTCTGGTTCGTCGAAAACTTCCACCATGTGCCCAAGGGTCTGATATTCTTTCATGAATTCGGTATAACGAGCGTGTTTTGTTTCGTTGTTGAATGATCGTAGTAGCCGATTAAATCGACTTCGAACTGTTTCTAATGTCGTTTTCGTTTTTGCGGTGTAGCCGTGTAGCTACACTCGTGCTACACTTTTGCACCGAAAATGTTCGTTTTTGATTTTCGTGCTACACCAGTGTAGCATTTTTCTTGCACTGAAACAAGCAGTGTAGCACCAGAAAAAATCAGAGTGTGCCGTGTAGTGTAGTTTGTTGTCAAGTTTCTCACGTTGTTATTGTTTTCTTTTTATGGTATCCAACAGGTATCCATAACAAACAAACCCAACTGCACTCAAAACGTTCGTTTTTGCCGTGCAAAATGCTGCACTAAACGGTGTCGCTACACCTCAAAAACGAAAACGACATAAGGAGTCGCCAAGTTGACCCTTGTTTTTGTTGAATGGTAACCTGACAGTGTATCGACCGATGTCGTCACGAAATTGCGTTTGCTCAAAGTGCTTCTCGATGGCCTGTTCTTTCGATGTCAGTGACAATGCTTCTTGAACGGATTCTAATTCCCAGAACTTCACGAGTGTATGATTAATCTGCTCTTCGCAAATATTCAGCTGACAATTAGCTCTTGGATGTCGAGGCGAATGCGTTTTCACCGGACCGCTGACGATCCAACCCAGATCGGTCTCCACCAACATAGGATTTCCATCTCCAAGCTTGACGCGTCCACTTTTCACGATGGCAAAAAACAATTCTATACCGATGATCATCTGGATCTCCTGAGATTCGTGGAACGACGGATCCGCAAGTGCTGCATTAGGAGGAATACACCATGAATGGATGTCCACTTTCATCATCGGAAGATTGGTAGTTATTTTGGGAACCACCAGGAAGTCTAGAATGGCGTTAAACGAATTAACGCAAGTACTGATCTTTGTGCGTTTTCTGGTTTCAGCGTTATTGAGTCCACGGATCGGTAGATTGATGTTGTCTATTACCAGGTTCAATTGTCTGGCTATCGTTTCGCAGATCAAATTCGAATCTGACCCCGAGTCCAAAAGCGCACGGCACGGGACCGTCTTGTTTCCAGATCCAGATACAATCACTTCTACTGTGGAGAGGAGAACCTGTTGATTTACCATCAGCGACGTTGCATAATTCACAGATCCAGCTTGCACAGCGACTTCTTGGTGTTCTTCAGGTGCCACAACTTGATCACTATCGGGCTACTTAGTGGTGCTTGGCTTTTCTTCATGAAGAAGACTATGATGCTTACGCTTGCAACACAAAGTTCCTTGTCTGCACAAAGTTCCTCGCTTGCATTATCTTCTGTTCTGGTTTGCTTCTTTGTTTCGTGGTACTTACTGCTCGCTGTACAGCATATCCGGTCATCTTCTGCAAAATACGAATACGTTCTCGTAGGTAGTCGATCATCTCGATGTACGACGGCAGATCTTCCTGGAACAGCTGGGCTCCCACAGCTTCCGCATATCCTTGTCCAACCGCTTTGCGATCAGATTCACTAGGATTATATCAGCTAATCCCTCCACGGGTACCTCGCGATTCTTGAGTGCATCGGCATGTTTGGTACAGGTGGCGATAAGCTTTCGCAATTTGTTACCACTTTCTGTCGTCATTTTAGGTAGGCTCAACAAGGCGTCTATGTGCGTATCGATTATGAGCCGTTCGTCCTCGTACTCATCCTGAAGCATTTTCCAAGCAGCCGAATAGTCGTTATTATTGATGATGTCTTGATCAATCTTACCAGCAGCATTTCCGACTAAAGCGTTCTTCAGATGGTACAGCTTGATAGCCGGAGACTCGTTCGGATACCTGCTCATGATGGTCTGGAACATGCACTTAAAGGAGAACCAATTTTCCAGATTGCCATCGAACGTTGGTAATGGGACATGCAAGTGGGGCATCGAGTTAACTACCGCCGGTTGGTGGGGCGGATTGCATTCAACTTGCTGCTTTCCTCTTTCTCTTTCCATTCTGATATCAGCGACTGGATGCTCACATACAGCTGGTCGTATATTTCTTCTGATTGGATATTGTCAACCTTGAATTCTTCTCGCTGGTCTCGAGGTACAACGTGGTACATCACATCATAAATCTCCAAGAATGACTTTTGCAGTTCTTTGTAGCAGCGTCGAAGATTTTAAAGCTGCAGGTTAAGCCAGTGTATACTCTTTCCTGGTTCCTTTATGCCTTCTCTAATCCGCAACAACTTGTCCTTAGACAAATCTCGTCGGTCAATCGCCTTCTCCAGCCGTTTCGCCATCACCTTCTTCTCCTGTGCCTTAGCTTTCGTCAACTTTTGCACTTCAATGGAATCGCAATTCGCTTGCACTTCCGACAAGTTATCGATCAAGCTCTTCGGATTTTTGCTTCGACTCACTTTCGGTGTCTCGCCGTCACTCATTGGCACAGAACCACTTTTTCGGATAACGTGATCGACACGATCCGACACTTTTTCTTCGATTGTTCCAATCTGTTTCTTCGCGAAAACGATTCAACACTTTTTTTGGTTGGCGTGTATCGAACACGATCCAACACGTTTCGCGACCGCACTTACTCAACTGTACGTCGCGTCGATTGGCAAGATGCCGGAATTCTCCACACGATGGAGATCACGAATATTCTCACTTATTTCACAGGATAACACCAGAAACCATCAGAAAACCATCAAAGGATGTACATCCGGTTTGAATGGACCAAATGTTCGAGAATTAGCTCAGTTGGGTTTGGAATTCAATTGGGTTTGGTGTTTCAAATAAATCCGCGTGTGTTCGATTCAAATGCTTTATTCAAACTAACTAAAATGGCGGAGGAAAACTTTTCACGTTTCTTCTTCTTCAGCAGGAGCGCTCGCGCCAAGTAGCTCACGTCAAAGTCATCGCGCCGAGGGGCTCGACGATTTATTGTCGTGATGCATCATACATTGTTGAGTGCTGGAATTGTACGACCAAGTAGGGGAACTGTTCCGATCTCAATCTCACTGTACATATATCAATCTCATCGCTAAACAAAGAAATACGGCACCAAATTCGTCGCTTCTTTTTGTCAACATGCGTGCTCACTGCTGAAAAAAATCACAAAAATAAAAAACAAACCAAATTCCTTTCCATTTCTTTGTTTTTGATGGGATGGAAATAGGAGCTATGAGATGAAGTGGCGAATCGTTCCCCTAATTCTTTCTACGCATTCCCAATTGTTTTGAGATCGAAAAAATAATGAAAAGCGAATGCGTGTGGATTATCGTGCACTGAACAAATTGACGGTTCGCGATAGTTAGCCTATGCCGCTGATAGACGACTGCCTGGAACGGATTGAAGGGAGAAGTATTTTACAGTGTTGGATCTCAAAAATGGGTTTCACCAGGTTAATGTAGCGGAGGATACAATTCCGTACACGGCCTTTGTCACTCCAGTGGACAGTACGAATACTTAAAGATGCCTTTTGGATTGCGTAACGCTCCAGCAGTGTTCCAGAGGTTCATAAATGTTATTTTGGCAATATTTTTGATTGTTTATTGTGTGATTTCATCAACAGACTACAATTGGCTTTAATGATGTATGTAAATATAAATTAATACTAATGACATAAACTCACATAGTCAAGAAAATATAACATAGAAGCATTGTCATAGAAGCAATTAAAACAAATAAAATGCAGACTTATCACATACAATCAACGAAAAACTTCAGAAAATCTACGACGAAGAACATTCCGCGTCAAGTTGAAGTCGAACAAGGAAGAAACTCCAATAAATGTTGAGGAGGAGCCTCAGCATCGAACTGTTCGGTAGCGGTCTTGGTTGAACGTTCATGTTGACCTGTTGTAAAATTCTTTCGCAATCTGTTCTTACTTGAAGTACATCAGCTACTCATAGGGCTCTGTCTACATCCCGACGGATACGCAGTGGCTCTAAGGCAAGCAAGCGACAGCGATCCTCGTAACTCGGAAGATGCAGCGGGTCTCTCCAGTATAGTCTTCGAATCGCAAACCGCAGGAAACGTCGTTGAATAGATTCAATACGTACCTCGCCGTTGTTGAAATACGGGCTTCATACTGACGAACAATACTCTAATGTAGAGCGCACCAGAGAACAGTACAGCGATTTCAGACAATAGACGTTCGTAAAATTTGTCGCTGTTTTCATGACAAAGCTCAGGGTTCTAGACGCTTTGTCGACAACGTATGAAAGTTGGTGTGAAAATGTCAGTTTTGAGTCTAATACCACACCCAAATCCTTCACGTGATTCACCAGTTCAACTGTAGTTCCCAGCAAATGGTAATTGGAGATAATCGGCTCTTTTTTGCGTGAAAATGTGATAACGGAAAATTTGGTCGGATTAACAACCATCCGGTTCGTAGTGCACCACTCAGCGAAAGCATTGATTTGACATTGAAGAGTATGGCAATCAGTAACCGAGCAGATACGTAGGAATATCTTGAGATCATCAGCAAATGATAATTGATGGACATCATTGAAGTACATGATAAAAATAAGCGGTCCTAGATGGCTGCCTTGCAACCGTTAGTTGGCGGTCAGTAAGATACGAGCAAAACCATTTCAAAAGATTCCCACCGATACCTAATCGGTCCAGTTTTGCGATCGCGATGTCATGATTCAACTTATCGAACGCAGCAGAAAGGTCTGTGTAGATCACATCCGTTTGGTCCCGAATGTTCATACTTTCCGGGATGTACGAGGTTAGACAGAGTAGATTCGTAGTTGTGGAGCGCCCAGTTACAACGCCATGCTGATCTGTGTTGATGTGTTGCTTAGTGTTACAGCTAGAATCGCTAGATGGGCCTTTGAGTTAAAAAATTACCACTACGCTATCCAACATCGACAACCGTTATCCAACATACCGTTGTAGCTCCACTGGAAAACTTCTGTTAATACGTAATACGTAGTGTGCATGAGAAATTGTGTCTTATGGGAACTACGAAGACGCATGGTTTCCGAATATGAAAGGCGGGGTAGAGAAATACATTAAGAATTGTGTCCGTTGTAAAATCTATTCCGATTCAAATTTCGATTGCCATGCTCTGCACAAGATTCCGAACAAAAAGTTCCTTTTGATACTATTCACATTAATCATTTCGGTCCACTTCCCACAATCGATTCGAAGAGAAAACACATTTTAGTGGTGTTCGATGCTTTCACGAAATTTGTCAAACTATACCCAGAGAATTCAACAAGTGAAGAAGTTTGCGCTTGTTTTGATAAGTATTTCGAAAATTACAGCCGACCAAGAAGATTCGTTAGCGATCGTGGAACGTGTTTTACTTCTTTGGATTTCACTTCGTACCTCTTGGCAAACGGTCAAGTTGAGCGAGTTAATCGTATTATCAAGTCTTTGTTGGCTAAACTTACAGAACCAGTACAGCATTCGGATTGGTGTAAAATGTAAGGGAAAGTGGAATACGCTGTAAACAATTCCATTCATTCGACTACTAGCCAGGTATGGTTCTGTATGGAGTCCACCAACGTGGTCGCAATGTTGATGTTCTTTCCGAGTTTTTGAATGATAAGGTGAGGATGCGAACTTCAGGAGTCTGTCAGAGATTTGGAAACCCTCCGGACATCTGCTGAAAAAAGGAATCAAAAAAAGATTCGCAATTATGAGTTACATGATAAGAAACATAGATGTCCCATTGTGTTTTCTGAAGGTGATTACGTCGTCATTCGAAATGTTGATAGGTACTACTATCGGAACAAACAAAAAGTTTTTCCCCAACTTATCGCATACATAAAGTTCTTCCGAATGACAGATGTGGTTAGATATTATTATCAGCCATTAGCAAGGATCCAAGGTAGACGAATTCATTGACCACCCCGAAGGTACCCACGTCTATCGTAACACTGCTTCCCAGACGGGCCCTGTTGCGATCGGTCCCGCCCACAAGCATGTATTTTGTCTTTGATGAATTGACCACACGTCCAATTTTTGTTGCTTCACGTTTCAAGGGGGTGTACAGTTCTGCCACCTTTCCAAATGTTCGGCCGATAATATCCATGTTATGCCTGAAACAAATAAATTAACTGGATCTGTTGAAAATCGTACTCCTGCTGTTACACCCGGCTCTTGCATAACAACATTCACGAAAGTCCATCACCATCACGAAAGTCCCCGTCGCGATTCGAACGAACTGGAGTGTTCGCCCGAAATCTTCACACAGTTTTGCACACCATTCACCGTTGCTTTGATCTGTCTGGTAAGCTTACCCCAGAGAAGGTGTTCTCGTCCATAATTTTCCATAGCTCTACGCGGTCTATACTGTCGTATGCCGCCTTGAAATCAATGAACAGGTGGTGCGTTGGGGTTGGGACCTGGTTTTCTCAGAATTTTTGAAAGATTTGCCGTACTGTAAAGATCTGGTCCCTTGTCGAGCGGCCATCAACGAAGCCGGCTTGATAACTTTCCACGAACTCATTCACTATTGGTGACAGATGACTGAAGATGATCTGGGATATCACTTTGTACGCGGCATTAAGGATGGTGGTCGCTCGAAAGTTCTCACACTCCAGCTTATCGCCTGTAAATGGGGCATATTACGCCTCCCTTATTCTTCCGGTAGCTATTCCGTTTCCCAGATTCTGACAATTAGGGGAAACCGCCAAATGTTGAACGGCTAATTGTGTCGCCTATTGTTGAACTTCCATAACAAATGCACGTGCGTTCAACAATAGGCGAAGAAATTAGCCGTTCAACATTTGGCACATTACCCTAGTTTGTGCTAGCAAGTGGCCAGGTTTCCCGGGCCCAACTTGATGAGCTCAGCTCCGATACCATCCTTACCAGCTGCTTTATTGGTCTTTAGCTGTTGAATGGCATCCTTAACTTCCCTCAAGGTGGGGGCTGGTTGGCTTCCATCGTCCGCTGAACTGACGTAGCCATCTCCTCCGCTGCTTTGACTTTCACTGCCTGTACTCTCAGTGCCATTTAAGTGTTCCTTGTAGTGCTGCTCTCCACCTTTCGATGACCATACGTTCGTCCGTCAAGTTGCTCCAATCGCGGCACGCGGCACGAAGCCTTTGCAGGATGCGTTAAACTTCTGATAAAACGTGTTTCTTGAGAACGGCACAGCTGTTCCATCTGTGCGAGGAGTGCGAGGTCCACTTCCTCAAGGCGACGTTTCTTCTCATGAACAATGCTGGTCTGCTGTCCCCGCTTCCGTCTACAGCATTCCACTTTCTGCCGGGTCTAACGTTTGAACCACGATTTTTATTAAATTTAGAAGTAGGTTGGAGTCGGCTGAATGGACGCCAACACAACCAACTTCAAGTTGGTTGGACGGAGCTGAATGGACGCCAAAAATGCGCTCGAAAGCGATTGCAATTTACTTCGAGCGCTCATTAGACAGAACTATATAGAGTCGCGTTTGAAAACCTCGTTTTGTTTACTTTTGTTACACAGGTCGTAATGATGAATTATGCCTAATATTATGTATAGAACACATAGTCAGCACATTTAGTAGGGGAAATGACGGCTTTGGCAGGTATTGTTCTATTATTGGCAGGGGGGTTTTTTATGTCTGATTATGCTCAAATTTGGCCTAAACATTCTTTGCGTATCAAAGAACATTGTGGCCAAATTTCATAAAATTTGGTCGACAAAAACCCCCCTGCCAATAATAGAACAAAACCTGCCAAAGCCGTCTTTCCCCCTAGTTAATTGTCAATTTACTTTTCATTTCATGACCAGACAGCTTAATGGTTATTTGGAATCATTGGAATCATGAAAATGTAATGCCAGTTAAGCAGAAGAGAGCTCACCCATTATGACAAACTCGTTCCACCACAAAAGTCCACCGGTGACGACGAAATCTTTCTCCTGAGTTTCATTCCCAAATAATTTCCATTTTCGGGTGTTGAACGAGTATAACGCCACGCCAGTTCGTCCGGCCACTGCTACGTTCATGCCAAGGAAATCAATCGCGCTATACTGAAAAACAATAAAATAAAGAAGTAGTTTTTGGTTTGGTTTTGTTATTAAAAAATGAGTACCCTGACTGGCCAGTTGGAAGCTGTATATGCGGTTGGAAGATTCAATACCACCCAATGTTTGCTTTCCGACAATACGCTATTCACCTGTACGTATTTCTCCGCATTATTTTCATCTTCGTTTCTCATATAATCTAGTTCTGTAATTAAAAACATATAAAATCATTCAGTATCAACAAGCACCATGCAATTGAACTAACCTTCCTTAGACAAACCTGTATAAGATAAATCCTTCGAATAGGCGTTTCCCTCGTTATCATTAGAATATGCATTTGCATTTTGGTAAATATTTTGCAGCACATCTCCATGGTTTATATACAGCTTATCATCTCCTTGTAAGAGCAAATATGAATTATAACTCTGAAAATAGTCAAGTTGATGTTCTGCTACTCATTCTTCAAAAAAAAAGATATTATTACCATGCAAGGATTAATCGTAAGAATACTTTTTACAAAGTCTAATTGAATGAGCATTGTCCTGGTTCCAGAACTGTTGGATCGTTTCAACGTGGGTTTGTGAACAGATTCGCCGATTTCTTTGCCACTAATGGCAGATGTATTGGGACTAGTAGACACCAACGACGAAGATGAAGAAGACTTATCTAAGTTGACAGATTCGGATGGAATAATTTCATTTAATTGACGCACCATAAATAGTTGATACCCTTCCGTTGACCAGTCCTGAAAATATCAAAGCATGAAATACTTTTTTTCAATTTCAATTTGTGTAAACCGCTTACCATACTAATAATATTATATGGATTATTCTTCGATAAATCGACATGCAATCCATAATCCCAGCCGAGGGAGCACATCAACAACGACCCAAATGTGCTCCACAACGAAATTCCGCCATTGCTCCAAGCCATCATTATAGCACATCCGTCCGGAGTCCATTTTAGTTCGCTTACGTGTCCCGGCGAACCAGGAAAATCTTTAGCACTAAGAACCAACCGATGTGACAATTCGAGTCCTCCTGTCAGATCGTCGATTACGTACATATTGGCTTGCGAATTACGTCGTCCGAATGCAATAAGTCGGTATTTATGATTGATTACGGAACATGTTGCATCATCTACATTTTGACACCAAATGCCTTGTACTTGCTATTGTATTGGAATAAAATTAATTTTAAGATATCCGAAAAAAGCAACAGAAGTCAATAAATAATTAAATAAATATTTCGTTATTTACGTTTGGATCAAATTTCGTATTTCCGGCAGTCAAAAAAGCAGCTCGCCCATCGTTTAATGTAATAGCAAAACCGCACAGCAAAGGAGAATAGTCGATAGACTCGATGTATGTATTGTTTTCCAGTATTGGGACAGCTGAAAATAAAAATGTTTTTTATTCATTCATATAACCATTATTTACTCATCTTACCGTAGCTGACTTGCTGATTAATACTGAACGGTATTCGTTTTAAATCAAGTGCATAATCACGCTCCTCTATGCCGTTCCAATTCAAACGAATCACGCGACCATTTTTGGTTGCAACCATAATTTGTGACACATTGATACACGAAATGCACGAGATTGGCACGTATAGTGACAGTTGGTGAGTCTGGTATGGCAAATCGAAATGCTTATCAGTTTCGCATAACATCTAAGATGACTCCAATCTTACCAATGACAGCCTCAAAGAAGGAATTGTTTCTTTGAGAAATAGCTCGGCGCTATCCCTCCGGAGATTGGAGAAGGGAGAATCATTTTGATTGTAAACTCCTTTCGGCGTATCGCTTACTATCAAAGTATACATGAACAGTGTTCCTGTCGTCGTAACCACCAGCAGCATACTAGAATCTGGTTTCCATTCGACCGCTGTATTTTGGCCATGCTTTTCCAAGCACTCGAAACTACGTACCTTTGCTGCTATTGGCACACAAGGCTGAAACGAATCGAAACATAATTTTGTAAAGAAAATTATTTTGAGCTTTTTAGTGGCATGTATTCACTTGTCATAAGACGTGTTTGTACAATCCCATTTAATTCTACCACTTAATTGTACCTTGACAGATACGTATTTCGACCTCAACAGTAAGGTCGTCCTCAGTGTCTCGTACTTGACTTGACTTAGTCGAGTAGTTGAAAAGTGCAGTTGAATAATAAAAACCCAAGATTGAAGACAGTTCATTTCTAGACTAACATTTGAAAAGGGCGTAACAGCCAAAATTTATTCCTTCTGATTCTTCGTCTACATACAAAGCTATATATGTGGACGAAGAATCAGAAGGATTAAATTTTGGCTGTTACGCCCTTTTCAAATGTTGGTCTAGATTTTTAACTGATAATAAACATTTCACATCGAATTTCCAACAAAACCATCATTCCTTGACCCGATAATAAGTGTAAACTAACCGGTTATCGTTCCCAATAAAAATTACAATTACAATCATTGTGAATGATCACCCTAATGCTTGTTTACTTCGAATCAGCTTCGGATGCAGAGCACTAGCGTTATGTATTTCTTTTACTTACTTTTGTGTACCAAATTGCCAAGGTGTCATCCGTCAGGATCGTAAAAAGTATTTTCACGCGATCGCACGATATTTTGCGTATATTTTTGTACGAGCAATTGATAACTCGTGGCCATCCAATCGAAAAATACATCCTGATGGCATTTAATTTCTCTTTTTGTTTTAGCAACTAACTTTTCTCACGATCACGACATTCAATTTATTCAGCTCGTTATCACAACCAATCGTTTTATTTTTTACCACCTTGACATATTCACAACAATTACACACATTTTTCTTCAATTTTCAGCAGTTGAGATTGCACTATTTACACAAAATTACGTTTTTAAATCGCAAAATAAAGAGGTCGACGACAAACACCCATTTTTCTTTGATTTTGCTGAGTTGACATCATTACAATCATCATCGTTTAGTCTTCAATGATGACAGCAGAAGTGCGTTTAGTAGCGCGCATACCCGGATAAAAAGAAAAGCAAAATGAAACTTAGGCCCGATGCCCACGTAGCGTCTTTTCAACGCTGCGTGCACACGGCGTTAAAAGGACGCATGTGTGCATCGGGAAAAAGCGGTAACGCAACGTCGCCGCACCGATGCACACCTGCGTTTTTTCAACGCCACGTGCACGCAGCGTTGAAAAAACGCTACGTGGGCATCGGCCCTTAGGGCCCATTCACAAATTACATAACGCATTAGGGGGTGGGAGGGTATCTGTCTGAGCGTTACGGTCTATACAAATTTTGAATCCCTTCCATACAAAAAACGTTACGATGGGGTGGGTGGGGGTTGAAAATGGTCAATTTTAGCGTTATGTAATTTGTGAATGAACCCTTATGTCGTTTTCGTTTATTCGCACCGCTTGCACCGGTGTAGGCAAACTTGCACTGGAATCGTTCGTTTTTTGAAACGGTGCAGTTCTATTCTTGCACCTTTTTGCCACCGGTGCAGAAAAATCTACACCCTGCCCGAAGCGAGTGTAGCGAGTAGGCACGGTAGGCACCGCGTGACACTAATACTCAGGACCGGATTTAGCCGGAAGGGGGCCCCGGGGCCGACGGTATGTGTAGGCCCCAAAATGTACAAAAAAGGTTGGTTTTGGTACATAAGATTTGTGGGGGCCCGGGGCCACGGCCCCCCCGGCCCCCCCATAAATCCGGCCCTGCTAATACTTATGAACAATGTGAATCAAAAAGTGCATTAAATTAATAATATAACCTCGAATATAACAATCATGAGAATGAGATAACTTCTCTTGACATGTATCAGTTAATGCAATCAAGATATTTAAAGAAGTAAAAGAGATTTTTTTTGCTTGTTCGACTGCTGATACATGTCGTAGAAAATATCCTCTTATGCTACGTTTAGACAAGGCAAGTGAATTGAGCAAGTCGCTTGAATCGGACGCAAATGGAACGTGTAAACACCAAGGTAAACACCTTAATTCATTTCACTTGAATGAAAAGAAAGTTGAACATGTTCAACTTTTGGCAAGTCAATTGAATTCAACTGAGTTGTTCAATTCACTTGCCCTGTCAAAACGTATAGCATTATTCCGATAATGTTTTAATTCACTCACAGCAGACAGTTAATTTTCAAAACGGCTTATCTGCTTTGGAATTTTTTGGCTTTCTAAGTCTTATGTATTCAAAACGATGTGTTTTGTTTTCCCCGGCCTTTAATTTTGGCAGAGGCGTCGAGTCCGTATGTGCAACCTGTGCACTGCACAGGTGGCAATTTTATCTCCAACATTTAAACACTCGATAGATTTCTTGTCTTTATAATCCAAGGGCTTAGTGGGCTTCGTGGCCGTGCGGTTAGCGACGTTAATCGTCTAGACGCATGGGCTATGGAGCATGGGTTCGATTCTTGCCCCGGAAAGGAGGAAACTTTTCGTGATCGAAAATTTTTCCACCGGTCCACTGGGCGTTATGTGTTCTGTCCATTGTCTAGGTGTTAAGTGTTCAGTCTGTACGACCTCTGGTCGAAGACGGTGTTCCCTTGAGTGTTCCTGTTTTTCTTTTAATTATGTGCCTTTGGTGGATGCTTTATGCAAATTTGACAATTAGATACATAAACAGAAAATAGGATTTTTTAGGCGGCAAATAGGATTTTTATAGGCGGCAACCAAATTCTGCGATGAGGGCGCGTTGTATGTTTCTTTACGACCCACCCAGCGACACCACATGTTGTTCCAACACGGAACTTTCAGCCGAAAACGCTTTGCCATGCATTATACACGTATTATTTTTATGTGTGAATTATCTGCTCTCACCGCAATCGGCGATGTATAGGTAGTCAAAACGTTCTTCGCTTGCAGTACACGGTTTGGTGCCTATCGAGAACCGGTTCCATGCGCGACTCGGTGAAGAGAGCGCGATCGGAACAAAATCGAAAGAGAAGAGTAAAGCGCGCGTATTTCTGCTCCATGAAAGCGTTCCATGACGAAAGCTCCGCTTTGAATAAACACCGCGAAGCAAAAGCGCTTTTGACAGATAATTGATATTGAATGGGATGGCCCATTTACATATCCACTAAACCTGGCGACAATGTGTTACCCGAACTAGCGCGACATTAGCTCAACGAAAACAGAAATTGTCATCTGCTAATAAGCTTTGGTAATGATGATAGTAATTTTGAATTTGACGAACTATCACTTTTAAGCTTAGTTTAGTTTGAGTTAATTCAGAAAATTAGAAGTAGAACCAGTTAGATGCATAAACATAAGCATACATACAGTCGAGATTCGCTGGTTGGGATTTTAATACTTGGGTCCCTTTTTAGTTGGGCCTCCGCTGGTTGGGCCATGGCCTAACTAAAAAGCAACCTTACGTCAAAATTCAATGTAAACACGGAAAACGGGATTGGGCGTCACTGGACATCATTTGTGATGTTCAAGTCGAAATACACGTGTTCAAATGGCTGTCAGTTGACCCAACTAAAAAACCGAATTCGTTAGTTGGGCCGAGGTTGTGGCCCAACCAGCGAATCGGGACTGTATTGAGAAACGCGCTGGAAAATGAATCGTTTATCATTGCAGGTCCCTTCTATGTGTTTTTGTCGAAATATTAAAATAGTGCACAGGTTGCAGAATTGATCACGCGACACCTCTGGCTTAGCTTTAGTTTAGCTTTAGTTTAGCTTAGCTTTAGCTTAGCTTTAGCTTAGCTTTAGCTTAGCTTTAGCTTAGCTTTAGCTTAGCTTTAGCTTAGCTTTAGCTTAGCTTTTAGCTTTGTTTTTAAAGCTTAGTTTTTAGCTTAGCTTTTAATTAAGCTTTTAGTTGCTTTTTAGCTTTAGCTTAGCTTAGTTTTGCTTAAGCGAAGCTATTAAGCTTAGCTTAGCTTTAGTTTAGCTTTAGTTTAGCTTATGTTTAGCTTAGCTTTAGCCCTTTGCTAGGCTAGTTTTTAGCTTAGCGAAAGAAGTTTTTTAAGCTCTAGTTTTAGTTTAGCTTTTAGTCTAGTTTAGTTTGTTGCTTAGTTTTTAGCTTAGCTTTTAGTTAGCTTTTTGAGCTTAGAAGCTAGTTCCTTGTTTCCAGCACTGAAGCCCTAGCTTAGTTGTTCCTGTTCAGCTTACCTGTTCTGTTAGTTTTTGTCTGTTTTAGTTGAAGCGATGCACCTGCACCAGCCCACCCCACCAGCCCCAGCCCCACCCCACACCTGAAATTGCATCCCACCTGTTCCCCAGGCCCCTGCACCACCTGTTCCTGTCTGTTCCTGTTCCTGTTCCAGCCCCACCACCCTGTTCCCAGCCCCACCCTGAATCTGTTCCACCCTCTGTCTGAGCTCCTGTCTGTTCCCACCTCACCTGTTCCAGCTCCACCTGTTCAGTTCCTGTTCCCAGCTCCCCACCCCAGTTCCTGTCTGTGTCCCACTGTCAGTGTTCCACCCCACCTGTCTCCACCCTGTTCAGCCTCCTGTTCCCTGTTCCCAGCCCCACCCCCTGTTCCCACCCTGTCTCTGTCTGAACCTGTCCTGTTCCCAGTTCTCCCACCTCACCCTGTTCCAGCTCCAGCCCTGTTCTGAAATTCCTGTCTCACCTCAGTTCTGTCTGCACCTGTCTGCACCCCAGCCCGCTCCCCCTGTTCCCAGCCCTGTCTCACCCTGTCTCAGCTCCAGCCTCAGCTCCCACCAGCCCCACTCAGCCTCCAGCCTCAGCCTCCACCCCAGCTCCCAGCCCCACTCCACCAGCCTCCACCCCAGCCCAGCCTGTTCCAGCTGTTCCCACTCCCAGCTCTGTTCCCACTGTTCCAGCCCCAGCTCCCAGCTCCCAGCCCACCCCACCAGCTGTCCCTGTTCCAGCCCACCTGCCCCAGCTGTCTCCACCACCTGTTCCCACCCCCTGTTCACCAGCTCCCACCCCACCACCACCCTGTTCCCAGCCCTGTTCCTGTCTCACCCACCCTGAAATTCCCCACCAGCCCAGCCCCAGCCCCTGTTCCACCCCACCTGTTCACCTGTTCAGCCACCTGTTCACCAGCTCCCCACCCCACCCACCTGTTCCTGGTGTCTGTCTGTTCCCCAGCCCCACCAGCACCTGTCTGTTCCAGTTCCCCCTGTTCCAGCCCCACCCTGCCCCACTCCCTGTTCCAGCTCCTGTTCAGCCCTGTTCCACCTGTTCCTGTTCCTGTTCCACCCAGCCTCACCCCAGCCCAGCCTCCCACCCCAGCTCCTGCTCCACCCCTGTTCCTGTCTCACCCTGACTCCCACCCAGCCTCAGTTCCTGCACTCCCAGTTCACTCACCACCTCAGCCTCCCCAGCACTCACTCCTGTCTCCAGCCTCCCACTCCAGCCTCATCCTCCAGCCTCCACTCCCACCATCACGTCCCCAGTTCCCAGCCACTCCTGTTCCACCCTGAAATTGTTCCCACCACCTGTTCCACCACCAGGCCCAGCCCTGTGCCCCAATCCCAGTCTGTTCCCCAGGCCCCACCCTGTCTGTTCCAGTTCCACCTCAGTTCCCAGCCCACCCCAGCCCCACCCCTGTTCCACCCAGCCCCTGTTCCAGCCCCTGTTCACCCCACCTGTTCAGTCTGTCTGTTCCCCACCCACCCCAGTTCCAGCCCTGTCTCAACCCCACTCCAGCCCCTGAAATTCCCACCTGTTCCCAGCTCCCCAGCCCCAGCCCTGTTCCCCCAGCCCCCTGTTCCTGCCCACTGCTCCCACCTCTGTCTCTCACCCCTGAAATTCCAGCCCCCTGCACCAGCCCCACTCAGCTCCCACCACCCCACTCCCTGTTCCACCCCTCCCCACCTCTCCACCCCAGCCCTGTTCTGTTCTGGGCTCCCACTCCCAGCTCACCACCCATCTGTTCCTGTTCCAGCCTGTTCAGCCTCCACCAGGCACCAGCCCCCACTCCTGGCCCCAGCCTCAGCCTCAGCCCTGTTCCCAGCCTCCCAGCTCCAGCCTGTACTGCACCAGCCTCCCAGCCTCACCTCCAGCCTCCACTCCCAGCCTCACCTGCTCCCACCTCACTCAGCCTCAGCCTCCCCCCACTCCACCTGCTCTGTTTCCAGCCTTCCAGCCTCACCCTGTTCCCACCTGGGAAATCTCTGTCTCAGTTCCTGTTCCCACCCCACCTGTTCAGCCCCACCTGTTCCAGCTGCACCCCACCCCAGCCCTGTCTGTTCCCCACCCCCCACTCTGCCACCAGCCCTGTTCCACCCCTGTTCCCAGCCCCAGTCCCCTGTTCCTGTTCCTGTTCCTGTTCCTGTCTGTTCCAGCCACCTGTTCAGCCCCAGCCCAGCCCCACTGTTCCCCACCAGCCCCCTGTTAAACCATGCACCCCACCTGTTCCCACCACCTGTTCCCCACACCTGTTCCTGTCTCACCCCCACTCAGTTCCTGTCTCAGCCCCTGTCTGTTCCAGCCACCATCTGTTCAGTTCCTCACCCCATCTCCAGCCCTGCACCCAGTTCCCACCCCACCAGCTCCAGCTGTCTCATCTCCAGCCCCACCCCCACTCCAGCTCCCAGCCCACTCCACCAGCCTCACCTGATCCCCCACCCCTGTTCCTGTGCCTCAGCTCCCAGCTCCCAGCCCCAGCCCCACCTCAGCCTGTTCACCCCAGCCCGTCTCAGCTCACCATCCTCAGCCTCCAGCCTCAGCCTCATCTCAGCCTCACTCACCTCAGCCGTCTCAGCCTCCCAGGCCCAGCCACTCCAGCCTCACTCCCCAGCTCACCTCCACCTGTTCTGTTCAGCCTGTCTGTTCTGTTCCCACTCTACTCCAGTCCCAGCTCCCACCCTGTCCACTGTTCCTCTGTTCCACCCTCCAGCCCCCACCCCACTCCCACTCCCACCACCTGTGCTCCCCAGCCCACCCCACCCCTGTTCCCACCCCTGTTCCTGTCAGCTCCCACCCCAGCCCCAGTTCACCCCAGTCTGAGCACCCTGTTCCCCACCAGCCCCCTGTTCACCCCCACCAGCCCTGTCTCCAGCCCCACACCCTGTTCCCACCCACCTGTTCCTGTTCTGACCAGCTCCCCACCCACCTGTTCAGCCACCTGGCCATCCCTGCACACCCCAGCCCTGTTCAGCTCCCTGTTCCCAGCCCTGTTCCGAGTCTCTGTTCCCAGGCCACCCCAGCCCCAGTCTCCCCAGTCTCACGTCTCCCACCACCACCCCAGTCTCCCCAGCCCTGTTCCAGCTCCACCTGTTCCTGTTCCACCCTGTTCCCAGTCTCCTGCCCCAGCCCTGTTCCTCAGCTCCCCAGCCTCCACCCCACCTCAGCTCCCACCAGCCTCCACCACCTCAGTTCACCCCAGCCTCACCCTTGCCACTCCAGCCCTTGTTCACCAGCCTCACCAGCCTCCAGCCTCACTCAGCCTCAGTTGACCTCAGCCTGTTTTCACCAGCTTAGTTTTTACTTAGCTTTAGCTTAGCTTTAGCTTGAGCTATTGTTTAGCTTAGCTTAGCTTTAGCTTTCATAGCCTTTAGCTTAGCTTTAGCTTAGCTTTAGCTTAGCTTTAGCTTAGCTTTAGCTTAGCTTTAGCTTAGCTTTAGCTTAGCTTTAGCTTAGCTTTAGCTTAGCTTTAGCTTAGCTTTAGCTTAGCTTTAGCTTGGCTTTAGCTTAGCTTTAGCTTAGCTTTTTATATCAGCGTACTTTTTATTATGATAGTCGATTGTGCATTTGGATGTTTTGGAATGTTTGCCTTGAAAAAAATGTAATCAAATAGTCAATCAACCAAGCAATCAACGCTATTCTTCTTATCCTTCATCCTGGAACTTGGCCTGATTTTTTAACTTAGCGTTCTATTTGGCATCTTCATAGTTATTTATTGAAAGCTTTTCTATGCTTGCCATTGCATAAGTATGTATCATGAGTGGCAATTTAGTGCAATGGATGCATGCCCAGGGAACCGAGAATATTTCACACTCATTATGGGAAGTGAAGACATAATTATACCAGGCATTGAAAAAAAATCAGATCATGAGTAAAAATTGGCTAAATTCATGCCAACTCGATGCTCTACTGCGCCTAATCGCTGATGCTTTCTAGATCGTTGAAATTTGGCGTTCGTTGATTCAATGTTTAAAGATCTTCATCGCTCACCAATGCGAGACAACTGAGCGAGGCAAATCACTTTGGTAACCTAACAATGAGTCTTATTTCCACACGCTGTTAGAAAAATCTTTTCAGACATTATGAAAATTAAGTCCGCTATGAGAATTGAACTCTGATACACTGCATGGGAGGTTTTGATACTTTCTCTGCACCATCCCAGCAACTTGAAAGCAGAGTGAATAAAGCAGAACACCTGATGTGCTTTGGTTTCATTCTAGTAGAGCAAGCGTATAGCACAAATACTCCAGTCGTAGCTTCCCTGGATACCATACCAAGTTTGGCTTGGCCAACTCTGTTGCTCGTTGTTTACGCTGCAAGGATCGCTCATAATCGTTGATTGGTATCCATCTGAGCAATGCTGTTCACTCACTGGCATAGGATGCAATGATTGAATTAGATCAATGCTCGTCCGCTTCACTCAAGCTTTCAATGCCTGAATTATACCTTTAAATTTCATCCCAGCAAAATGTCTTATCGAATTTCTCCCACAAAAATTTGGAAGAAATTTGAATTCCCGTTTTCTTTTTCATCTGTCAATTTTTTTCCCATTCTTTTGTCGGAATTCCAAAATAAGAATATTTTGAAAATCACTTCGAGAATTTCTTTTCATACGAAAGATTTTTTGACCGGAATTCGGCTGCTCTGATCAAAAATGGTTATAAAAAATCAATTAAAAAATGTTTTATTTTCCAATATGTAATGCTCAAACATGTACTCACCGATTACGATATCCTCCATTCCGTTCCATTCCCCGGTAATGAACAATTCACTACCGGGGAATGGAACGGAATGGAGGACCCGCATAGAAATAAATCGTACGCTAAATGATCAGTATCATAAGCTTTCCATTCCCTTTGTAATCATCATTATTTGTACGATACATATACAATTATAAGATAAATATATTTTCCGATATAATCATACACAATTATTGGCAAATTATACATGTTATAGTAATGATTACTAGAATGGGAAATGAAAAATAATATGCAAGGAAAAAATCATACCTGATATAATTTGGGTAGTTATTCACACCCGACCGCATAAAAAGAATTTTTATTTTCAGTGTTAGTGACATTTCCGCTGACGGCGTTGATTGCCGGAAATTTTTTTTAAGTCGTTGGTGAGCCAAAAAACAAAAAAGACTAAAATGCAAGTAAGTTAATTTTTATTAAATAAAACGGAAAGTGAATTTATTTTTGTTCCTCCCATTTTTGTTTATTCACAGAATCCACTACACGGGAAAACAGATGCATGCCACCTTGGGCACTGGTGTTACGCCACTCCATACAGCGCTGGCGGAATAAGCAAAGCGGCTGAATCGACTAATAAAATGGATATGCTTGAGATGGTAATAATCTTTTGTGATGCTCCTTTCAATATATTCTGTGTAACACGGCGAATAACGTTGTTTGAGACCTTTGAGACCGTCGATCCAATGATTGAACGGTATTGCGATAGACCAGGCCTGCCCAACGTACGGCCCGCGGGCCGGATGCGGCCCGCGCTTGACTTTTATGCGGCCCGCGACGAGTTTGAGAAAAAAAACTCCAATCCGGCCCGATGGATTTTTTGTTCGCCCCACAATGTGCAAAAGTGATGATTGTGTACAGATATCGAAACAAGCTGAGTGGTTTTCCCCTAGTGTTCTAATTCCTACCGTACGAAATGTACAATTTCGTTTTTTAATAGTTTTTATCATTGCCGTTAATAATGATGATGCTCAAGTATAATTTCCAATTAAAATGAGAATATAAATAATAATTCACTTTGCTTTTAGTCAATCAGTAAATTCTTCGTACAAATTATGAAGCATTGTTGTGCAAAGCTGCAAACCCCTTTTTTAAAGAGAAAATATTAATTTTGTTAGATTCTCTAGATACACTGCGTGGCTGTTGTAATGTTCCCAAATTGGAAAAAGGCAAGAAACGTTACCCCATTATAAAAAGGCCATTCATTGTATGCACAAAGTCATTCAGTTACTAGCTGTCTTATGGCACAGATCGCGAAGAATAAACAAGTAGAAAACGAAACAAAAGAAGTTGTCTCCCAAACAGCTCTTTTCAGAGCTACAAGTTTATTTTCTTCTCCGAGAATAAATTATCGACAATCAGCCGAAGGAATCGTTCAATTGCCCGCGGTATTCGGACGCAAAACTGGCCGTCCAGCAAGGATTCTTTATCCGAAAATTTGCCTTCGTCACTCGAGTGCTCGTGGCCAGACAGAATGGCAACGTCAAGTAATCTCAGAAAACGAAAAGTTGATAATGAACACCGTGTTTTCAATGAAGAATGGCAGGATAAATATTTTTTCACACAATTGAAAGGGAAGCCGATTTGCTTGATATGCTCGGAAAGTGTTGCTGTCCTGAAGGAGTACAACTTGAAACGTCATTATGAATCCAAGCATTCATCAAAATTCGACATTTTCACCGGACCAAAAAGGAAGCATAAGTTGGAGGAGCTTAGGTGGTAAGGTTATCACCCATATTCTTGTTTACATTCGGTAGCCCATTCGAACGAAAAGTGATGCGCATTCTCGTTTACGCCATCAAAATCAAAAAGTAAAATGATTCGAACGAATCACATTCGTTCGAAAATATCGTTCGTCCGTAAACAAGAATATGGTGCTTTTTGCGTTACCGCAATTGTTACACATTTTGTTATTATTATTTGAATAGCGGATTGATACAGCAGCAAACATTTTTCGCACGTGCAAATACGGAAGCGGAGAATGCAGTTCGTGCCAGCTTTGCCGTAAGTAAAATTTTGGCCAAAAAAATGAAACCATTTCAAGATGGGGAAATGATCAAAGAGTGTATAGGCTCCGTCAGACGTTGCAAGCAAATCACTCGTGCGAGCGAATGATTTCTGAGAGCACTCGCAATTGCAGTCACACGTAGCAATTTTTTACTTTAAGCAAATGACAGATTTGCTCTCATGCAAATATAAACAAAAACGAAAAACTTGTTTTTTGGCCACAAAATCTAATTCCATTCCTATTTTTGCAGTGCAACACTGCCACCTGAAAACGTTTTCACTTTTGCGAGCGAAAAATTTGCTAGTGCTGCACTAAATTTTTTTTAACGCTTAGCAGTCACACATTGCAAGCGAGCGTTTGCTTACGAGTTGTCATTTGTTTGCATGCAATCACTTTCAGTGTAGTCAGACAGGAAATTTTTTGACAGTTGTCACTTTCTGCGAGCAAAATGCTCGTTGCGAGTGATTTGCTTGCAACGTCTGACGGCACCTTATCTCTGCTGTTGTTGATATAATGTGCCCAAAGGAAAAGGCGGCCATTAATAAGATCAGTTTGTCACGGAATACTGTCACAAGAAGGGTTAAGGCTCTCGCTGATGACTTGAAGACGACGCTACATGCAAAGTGCTCCCGCTTCGCATACTATTCGCTTGCGATCGATGAAAGTACTGACGTAAAAAATACGGCACAGCTTGCTGTTTTCGTAAGAGGTATTGATGCCAGTTTTGAAATCACGGAAGAGCTCGCAGCCTTGATTCCAATGAAGGGTACAACAACCGGGAAAGACCTGATGGAAGCAGTAAAGTCGTGTGTAAAGAATCTTGGATTGTCTATCGATAAATTGAGTGGTCTTGCAACTGACGGGGCTCCTTCAATGGTTGGGAAGAATAACGGTGTTGTAACATTGATGAGGAAGGAAAAGCAGGCACAAGGGTATGGAGATATTGTTCCAGCACACTGCATCATTCACCAGGAAAATCTTTGTGCTAAAACGATCAATTTCCCGGATGTTATGTCAGTAGTCGTAAAGACAATCAACTTCATCAAAGCCCGAGGGCTCAACCATCGCCAATTTCAGTCGTTTTTGGCAGAAATGGCATCAGAATACGGTGATTTATTGTATTATTCGGAAGTTCGTTGGTTGAGTCGTGGTGCTATGCTTGAAAGGTTTTATTATCTTCGTAAGGAAATTGCGGTATTCCTACAGGAGAAAGAGAGGCCGATTTCTGAAATCAATGATCCTGAATGGATTAGTGATTTGGCTTTTCTGGTAGACATCACTAAGCACCTAAATGAGTTGAACACCAAACTGCAAGGCAAGGACCAGCATGTTGGGCTGTTGTTTTCTCACATCAAAGCCTTCGAAACAAAATTGATGCTGTGGCACACCCAAATGATTGCTGGCAACTTTGCTCACTTCCCTCATCTGGCTGAAAACAGTCCTGCAAAATCCGAAAAATATTCTGGTAGAATAAAAACTCTACAACAGGAATTTGCCAGCCGCTTCGCAGATTTTCGGAAACATTCCACAGACATTTCTATTTTTGCAACACCCTTCACTGTCGATATCCACACTATTCCTGAGGAATTTCAAATGGAAATTATCGAGCTTCAGTGTAATGACGTACTTAAAGCTAAATTTCAAGAAGAGACGCTCATCAATTTCTACCGCGACCATATGAATGAAGAAAACTATCCTATTCTCCGCCAGCACGCAAAGAAGATGTTCTCACTATTTGGCAGTACATATCTGTGCGAGCAACTCTTCTCAAGAATGAAGATGATAAAAAGTGATTGCCGGTCTTCCTTGTCAGACGAAAACCTGGAATCATGTTTGCGGGTTTCGGTAACAGGCTCGGAAATCAATATGAATCGAGTGTTGGAGAACAGTAAACAATATCAGGTTTCTCATTGAATTTTTGGATTTTCTATGAACTGTAATAAATATTTTTTTTTAATATGTAAAGATTCTTTTGATTTATTCCAGAAAAAGTTAAAAAATATGGAAATATTGAAGAAGTAAAATACAATACCAGCAGGCGTGCGTTGATCGAAAAAGTTCTTCCTCGGGAATGTGTTTTAAACAATTAGCACCCTTCACCGCCCCCCTCGTTGCTTCCGGCCCGTCGCCTCGACTGAATATCATTAAATGGCCCGTGATTCGAAAAGGTTGGGCAGGCCTGCGATAGACCATGCCACGGAACCGAATGTCTGATGAAAACACTCCCAAAAATATGCGGCTGAAACACCGGTATGCGGTATGACCAATCATAATAATCTTTCAATTATTGGACCGATTGGCGGGATTTGGTACCTAGATGTTATGCCTACCTACGTTCTGTTCATGATCTTTTATGTCGTGAATAAACAGTACTCTCTATGTATTTGGCGTGAAACCAAGCTTGGAACAAACCTTAGAACAAATGAGTGCTAAGTCCCCTACGAAATGCAGTGGAACGACGACGGAAATGGCAAGATCTGTCAAATCTTACCACTTCCGTCGCAGTTCTGTTACATTGCGTTTAGGACATTAGGAACTGGTATCCTGCAGAGTAGTCAGCAGAGGAGGATACTGCCGAGTTTTATGGTTCATACAAAATGTATTTCAAGAAGAAGCGTTGGGATTCAAAATTGCAAAATACATATCATAGTGCACAAGAAAAGCACCACATTAATAAGTAGATTAATTGTTTTAATATAATTCACAGGTGGAGTATCCAGCTTGGAAATGGCGGAGATCAAACGTCCCTGTATTTTAAAATGATAATAGTTCCAACAAAAATATGGATGATGTGACAACTATGTAAAAAACTATGTAAGACAATAAATGCAATATAATAGCAATAATAGCAACTTTCCTGTGTTGGCTTAATTTTAAGACTATTGAAAGCCACCCAAATCTAAATATTGTCCTATATTGTGGTTTGTAAAATAGTATACATATTATAATATAGTTATCATATAATTGAATAATTATCGCACAGCGTTTAATTTGGATGAATAGCTTAATCATCAAAAAATCATACTATTCATCGTCTTTATTGTATATAATCAAACCCCAAATGATCGAACGAAACAAAAATGAAGATAAACTAATGATTCATGGTAAAATTCCTTCGCAAAAATGCATGGAAAAGTTGGTGTTTCTGAATGGTAACGATACTTAACAACCCATTCGATGTATCATCCAAAAGCTAAATATTTCAAGGGTTATCTTAAATATCATTCGTGGTATAATTAACGTACAGTATTTCATATGATTCCTCAAATAATTCAACTTTAATTTTCTATACTCAAAAAACGATTACTAGAAAAATAGTTGAATAATTCCATTTTATTCGGGGATATCGTGATCGGTAAGTACAATTTTGGAACAGTAAACTGAGTAAATACTTTATGTACAATTTTCAATAGCGCAACTCTATTACGCCGTTTTGTACGCATCGGCGAAGCAAACATGCCGGATTTGCCACATATGGCCTTTCAAATCCTGCCTTAAGCCGGAAGCAGACAGTTGTTACCGTAATGCGTAAGTGGAAAAGCAAGTTGATCCATATATGTTATAACTTTATTGGGGGGTGTATTGAAGTTTTTTGAAGCTATTTCTAAAACAAATCTAATACATTTCAATTCATGCGTTTTAATTCGCAATAATAATCATTAGGCGATAACAATACTTCCGCCTTACCAACAAGCATTTGTTTACTTTGCTCGATAGGTAGACGGTTCGACAGTTCAATAGGTAGATTTGGCTTCACTCTTTGCGTAACTCTATATATAATAGACTCTGCGTTTGACAAGAGCCAACATCTTTAAGTTTCCCATTGTTCGACAATCCGATTCTGTAAACAAAACACCATTCTGAATTGTTTTTTTTTAAATGAACGTAATAATAATCATTTTTCGAGAACTTGTGCGAAAGTATGAATGCGAGGTGTATTTCAACAAAAATATTGATGCCTTTAAAATTTTCATATTGCAAAAAATCATGATATTTAAAACATATTTTTGAAGGCAGGTTCTCGACGACTACGATTACGCCTCCATATCAAATTAATCGATGATTTTAATGCTGGCATCAGAAACATGGCCGCTTCGCAGACCGAAAACGACATAAATAATTTTCTGTTCAAAATAGCTTTTTAATTTTTCTCCGTGGACAACCACCAATACACATAACAATGAGTTTGTGGAGTAACCTCACTCGTTTTAAAAGTCCTTTGAACAACGTAAACGTATGCGTTTTGTTTACATTTTATTTATGATCATAGCTCTCTACAAACAGCCCACCCACCCACTTTCCGATGAACGACCATGGACCACCTAACCAGCTATGTTGTTTATTAGTAAACATTACTGACTGCTGTTCGGCTCATTCTCTTTCTTCTCTCTTTCCAAAAATCACTCATCTCTCAAACATCTTCACACTAAAGTTCGACCAACAATAACAAAACAGTATTTTGGTTGCACAGTCGAAATATGGCTTTTAAAATCTCATGAACAATCAGATGCCAGGATTTTCAAAATGCATGAGATTTTCTCTAAAATAAGAAATATTTCCAATTTTTGTAATATGAAAATCATAAGAGTGAGGGTATAGTCATAATTTATGTGACTGTTATGCATATAGCGTGTTGATTATCTTTACCGTGTTCAAAGTAACTCAAATTGAGTTACCCTTCATTGGAGGTTTGATTGTGGTTCTGCCTTTTCAACATCATTCATGAGCAAGTGTTCGTTCTGAACGGTTCGGTAGTGCAAGAGCGAGTGTTTGTCGACGCAATTAAATCATGGAATAATAAATTAAAGTGTAATTAATAGCAGTGAATCATTGTTGGAGACAGATGTCCTAAAAGCTAATGAACAAAAGTGACAAATATGCTGGATTTATTGCTTTTGCGAATTTCAGCTTTGAGCAAATAAAAGAACTGCCCTCTCAAGTGAAAAGAGGAAGTACCTACTTCTCATTCCAGACGTCTGCCATCAGTGAATTTGCCTTCAAGGTGCGTTTCTGGTGTCGACTGTCGAATATGATATCGTAAAAGAGAATACAGCTGTGTGAGTGCATAGTGGATCTTGTGGTGGCGGCAGTGGTCGTCGTCGTCGTCGCGCCTTGTGAACTGGTGTGAAGAAGCTGTCTTCAAAGCCGCCTGCTATGTTCCGTTGCCTGGCACTGGCAGCACATGAGATAGATGAGTGAAAAAAATCAATCAAATAAATCTTCATTAATTATGGTGTTACGTTTCCTTTCTCTCTTACTGGGCTAGTTTCAGTATGCCTTATGTGTAGCAGCGGCAAAGCAAGCTTTGGGAACAAACAAGCGTAACGAGAAAAAGTCTCACGTCACGTTCGCATATAAATACTTCTCAAGAAAAAATAAAATACGAAACCCAAGGGTTAGGAAATATATGTAGGTAGTTAGCATTTGCCACTGCAAAGAAGAATATAGCAATTGCAATCTAAAGGTGGTAAAATTCCGGAAATAGTGCTGCATATTAAATAAAAACATAAATTCTGATCAAATCTAACTTCGAAGTATCTTGTATAGTAGACTCATGGTTTGCTGTGGTGTGGTGTGTGTAAATGTGTATTTAAAATTACTGTGCATCAACTATTGAGTAACGAGAGAAACAAAGTGGCAGACGGTGAGTACCTTCAAAAAGTCTAAACAACATTATTACTTTAATTTTCTATGGTAATATGTTTATCAATGTTCAATATGTTATATTTTTGCCTCTTTTCCGTCTTCACAACGCAAAATCAAATATGGTGGACAGCTATCGATTTTCCATTAAATTTCTCTTTTGCTAGGAAAAAAAACGAAAAGAACATAAAATATTGTTCTTTAATGATATGCAATTTAAAACTTCCACCCCTTGGGTACCTATGCTCGAACAATTCCGCTTATAGGATCTCTCTTTTCTGCGTTTCAATACTGCTGTTGCCTCTATCACTATACGTGTATGTTTGCACAGTAGAGTCAAAACTGAGAAAAAAGGTCAGAAATTATGTCTATTGGAATTTGAATTCTGAAAATTAAAAGTTCTTTTATAATATGTATTTCCATGCCCTGAAAATAAGATCTGTACCTACAAAATCACATAAAATTTCAAATTACAATAATGTTATTGTTATTGGACATATTCACACCTACTTTTCTTTCTAACCTATCGAACAAAAGTAAACAAAACAAAATTTTAATAGAAAACTAGTCGAACCAGCCCGATCTCGCTCGGGATTTTTTCGGCCGAATTGTCAATCCTGTATTCGATTGCTGCGTAGAACTGTAGATCGATTTCAGTTAGAGTTTGATGGCTTTCTTCAGAAATCATGTAAACGTTGCATTTTGATGTTGTTCCAACTTTCCCAATAATTTTGACAAAGTTGTACCGAAAGGCTATATGATTGCTCCAAAAAAGAACTTTTGGTAGAAGGCCCGGAGACCCATAGTGTTATATACCGGTCAAGTGTTATATACCGACGAACTGAGGTGATGTCTGTATTTGTATGTGCATGTGTACAATTTTTGTAGACACACTTTTGGAAGTTAGCATTATCCGTTTCTCTCGCAACAAGTTGCATTCGACGGGGAATGCGGTCTCATTGTTTGCTATTAAAAATTGGCTCGATCGGACATTGCATTTAAGAATTATTGAAAAATCATAGTTTTTCCCAAAGGTCCTCTTGAAAAAAAAAATCAAAACCGATTTTTTTTTTCAAAAATGGTTGCAATGCATTCTAATCAATGGAAAAACATGCAAAATGATCGAAAAAATGTGAAAATCACATGAACAATGCACATAAATACACGAATACATACATAAATACGTCACTTTAACATTTATGGGAAATCGGTGCGAACTATCTTAAAGTAATCCAAAACTGCAGTTCCGTCAAATATGCACTGTGAAAAATCAAACAATATGAAGTGACTTATCAGCAGCATACCGATGTATATGTAATTTCAACATTTTTTTTACTGGAAATTTCAATGATGCGAAGGTCTCATATTACGTGTCATGCATTGATGCATGCCAGTGAAAAAAAAAACTTTTTAATTAAATTAATTGCTTAATTTTGGCTTAATTTTAGATAGGTCAAAATTGCACTTTAAGGAGATAGGGGCCCTTTTTAGCCGTACAGTAAGATGCGCGGCTACAAAGCAAGACCATGCTGAGGGTGGCTGGATTCGATTCCCGGTGCCGGTCTAGGCAATTTTCGGATTGGAAATTGTATCGACTTCCCTGGGCATACGTATCATCGTGTTAGCCTCATGATATACGAATGCAGAAATGGTAACTTGGCTTAGAAACCTCACAGTTAATAACTGTGGAAGTGCTTAATGAACACTAAGCAGCGAGGCTCTGTCCCAGTGAGGGATGTAATGCCAACGTGGAATAAGAAGAAGAAGGAGATAGATTCAGTTATTTCCATCAATTTTCATTTACATATTTTCGTTCATGAATTGCAGTAGTTTTTGAAAAAACAAATCGATTTTGAATAACACTATAGGTCTCCGAGTCTTCTATCAAAAGTTCGGTTTTGGAGTGATCCTATTTTACGTATACTTAGTATACTGCCGTTGTACGCATGCTTGTACCAAATTAAAAAAACGACAAATGAGAAAATGGCATTTGAAATTGAACACTAATTTTCATTGCTGGCGTATAACCATAATGCAATATAAGATTATTACATCACAGAACCATTCAGAAGACTTCATTTAATTGAAATCATTCTTATTTTTCACTCACAAATAGAATGTGCGACAACGATCATGAAAATAGTTTGGCGGGACAGTTATGCCGAGAAATAGAGCACTTGTTTTATGCATGATTTCGTGAATGACTACTGCGATTGACTTATGTCTCCACATGCTTTATCTACGGAAGTGAACCTTCCACGTGGTTGAAGTGATTATGTCGCTTAGAATGAGTATTGTATAAATTGCTAAGATTGCAAGATGAACAGAAAATGCTATTTCAATGTGTGTTGCTCCATAAAATAACAGTATCCGCCTTAATGATGAATTTAATCACCGCGAGACAATTATGCGTAAAAGTTAAGTAATGGGACAAATAGACTTAATGTTGTTTTCAATGATTTTCCGAACAAAGTTCGAAATCTGTTAGAGTTTTCAAAAAATATACATCAAAATAGACTGATCTATAGTGAAAAGTCAAAATCCACAAAAACTAACATGGGACAACTATGCGTAGAAGGGCAGTAGGAGAAAGGCAAAAAATTCGAAACATGGAACATGGTAAAAAAAAGTGCGAATTGATGGAAATAATAGAATCTATCTCCGTAAAGTAATATTCTGATTTTTCTAATGTGTTTTTCTTGTTACATTTCAAAATCCACGAGAATACTTGGTGAATTATTCGTTTTTTTTTTGTTTAACTGTAAGGTAGATGTATCAATCTCAATGTCCTTTGACACTTGCATTTTCTCAGTACATATAATGAGTTGTTTTAGCCAAATTTCACACAAATGTTTCTAGTGTTAACCCATTCTATTGGATGTCCTAAAAAGAATGGATACGAGCAAAAGAGAGAGAGAGCAAGAAGAGTCATTTTTCCATTTTATGACACTCATATTTTTCCAACTCCAAAAGTGGATGTCCATCGCACAACCAGGCATCTGTGTTCGGAGCCAGTGGCTATCTTTTGAGCATTCGAAGGAAACAACCAGCTGTAAACGGGATGGCAAAACGAGTGAAAATTTATGATTATTTGATCAGTGTTTTATTTTTTAATTTATGTAAATAATTTTTATTGCATGCTCAGTGTCCTGCTAGCTCGCTCTTACCCTTAGCCTCAAAGCACGGCTTACTCGTGCACGACAAAGAAGAGAGAAGCTTTTATATGTGAACATTCTCCCAGTTCGTAACGAATCCCACTGTGTTGTGAACATTCCGGTCGGGTTCGCATCAGAGATGCATGTGAGCGAGAGGATTATTAATTCGTTTATCAAACACCACCACACAAATATGTTAGAGGTCTGTGGCGATGGTTTGTGATACACATTTTATTTCCTATTTGAATAGTTATCTAACTACAAATTAAAAATCCATTTTAACCTTAAACTTGCATTTAATTTAACAGTAAAATATTCTCAAGCATAACTCAAATGTACGTAGCAAATAGAAAGTAACCTTCCTTGGCCTGAATAAAAGTTTTGTACTAGCAGGCCATAGTTTTTGATAAAACACAAATTACTTATCCTTGTAAAATGGATTGTAGAGCCTTATAAAGCAAGATCTGAAATTGGTAAAAAACGGAATCTACCGCTCGAGTTATGCATAAATTTCTGTTTCAATTGTATTAGCTCTCAAATCATCACAAAAATATTTCGTTTTCCTTCAAAACCTCCACATTCCAAATTTGGTTCAATATGCTTGAATTAGGCAGAAATGCCCGTTTCATTTGTATGAAAGCCTTCCCCGGCCCTACTTACCGAAAAACAATAATCGCAATCAAAAAAATTCTAAAACTCGTGGGCTTTGTGGCCGTGCGGTTAGCCACGTCAATCGTCTAGACGCATGTGCTGTGGAGTGTGGGTTCGATTCGGTAAGGAGAAAACTTTTCGTAAAGCGAAAATTTCTCCATTGATCCACTGAGTGTTGTGTAAATGTCCTGTACGTTGTCTGATGCTAGATGTTAAGTGTACAGTCTATGCGACCTCTGGTCGAGGACGGTGACCCTGCCTTTTTTTGTTTTTAGAACATTCGAAACCAGAAGTGACATTTCCTTAATCTCAATAATCTAAAAATATGAAATTGTTAGAAAAATGGGTCAAGTATGAGACACCTTATAGTTGAAGTTAAAACGGTCATACCTGTCAAGATACAAAAATGTAAGGTTGGATAGAATAGTGTATTTTTTTATTTTAATTATGATAGTAAAATAAATAATAAACTAATCCTCTGTCCATCATTTTTTTAAATTATCAACCATCAAAATTCATTAGCTTTCAATGTTCGATGTTCAGTACTCAATTTCAATGCTTCGTTTATGATGACGGCTGCTTCCTCTAGGCCTCATGGTGTACATACCGAATGTATGTTTCAATTTCCTTTCCTGTGCTCATCAATGCATGAAGCAAAAGAACGTGCGCTGCATTACGTTCCGTAGCCCATTATAGAATACATACACACATGATGATATAGACTAACGCAAAATGAACTCCCCCAAGAAATTATGAAGTTTGAGCGGGTCGCATAATGAACGCAAAATGAACTTTTGTTCGAGAAGACGACCCGCTCAAATGTCAAAATCCGTCGGGTGAGTGAATTCGATGAACCCCTGCATAAGTCTATGGCGGATTAAACCCCAGAGAGCTGAGAGCAGTTTGCGAGAGAGCCCGGTTGAGATACCTAATACTTTGTTAATGAACTTTGTATTCGACTTTGAAGAAGGAATGTCAATAAAAATAATAATCATCTCTTCTCCCTTGGTAACGTAGGTTGTTCTGTTTGTGCAGTCCTTCCGAGACACGTTTCAAATACTATGTCCATCCATCCATTATTGTCAAGTTAAAAGCATCATTTTATTACTATCAAAAAGGTTCATCCAAAAATTACTCAACGCTGTAAGTGAGGTTGCCCAAATTTCTGTTCAAAAGTGAAATAGATTTTCTTTAATGTAGTTGAATTTCAAAGAAGAAATATGTTATCAGAACGATTGTTACCCCACCGAGATTCAATTGCGATGGCGCATTTGAAATTTCAGATTGAAACTCTTACAATTACAACACTGCCTGGCTGGTTCCACTTTGAGGTATATTGAAGCCTTATGCATAATAAACTACTTGCACACAGAAACCGTATGTACCACTGGACTAAAAATAGGAAACCCTCTTGAACGTCATCAAGAGAATAAACTTTGCCGATGCTTTTAGGCAAACAAGTGCAGAAAACCGCCCCTTCTCCATTGTACAAGTACCTGCTAGTATGGTGACTCTCATTTCTACGGGTTATCTCTAAGCATGGCTGAGCAGTGAAATGGAAAGGGGTTAAACTAATGGCATTTATCAGATTTCTGTTTTTGATTTGGCTTCAAGTTCTAGCTCCGTTATCATCGTGCCCGTTTCATACTGTGCCCACTATTTCGAAGATTATGCATGGGTGTGGTTAAAGATACCGATTATCATACTTCGCCCTACTAATAAATCATCAGAGTCTTTATCAAAAGCCTTATTCAGAATTAAGCACGTAACCGGAATCATCTCTTTCTGGGTTAGAGAGTGTCGAAATGTTGAAAACGATTTATTCGAATATCTAATCATTTCTTTGAAATTCATAGTTAATCTGGTTGGTACACAATAAACTGTATCGCTTTAATAAATATGATAATTCAGATAAGCTTAAATTGATCACTAGCATGAAAATGGTGTGCATACTTCATAAATTGGAACTTCTTCTTCTTTTTCGCCAATAGCTCTACATTCCTACGGAACTTGGACTGCTTTTCAACTTAGTATTATATTAGCATTTCCTCAGTTATGTTATGTCAGAATGGGTCGTATGAATAAAAAGTAGTATGTTCGAGTTTACTACATTTTGAGTAGTAAACGTCACTTGTGGAACATGTTCGTGTGAATAAAAGAGACTTTACTACATTATACATTTTGAACATACTACAAACAATTGATTAGGTATAAATAAAAGAAGATTTGACTACTGATTTCTTGTAGTCTTTGTTCTTGAAAATAGAAGTCCAATTTGAGAAAAACAAACAAGATAGACATGTCTTTTGTTGTTTAGCTACAAAAAATATGATGAAATCATCATCATAAGTTCGAAATTTAGTTTTATTATTATCAAACATGTAGTTTTCTCTGTGGACTTTATTTTTGAGTAGATACTACAAGCGTTGAGTTTTGCTACTTTTCATTCATACCACCCGTATTATATTGCTTCCTTAGCACCCATCTAAAGCCATATCCGTAGCGTGGTTTTCTAGTGTCCTTGGTAAAAACTTTGTAAGACATCATTTTTTCATACTAACGAACAAGATATGAAAGTCAATGATGATCATGAGAACTGTCAGGATTTCAATCTAGAAAGGTAACTCAAACAAAATTTCTTAAAAAATTGTTGAATCGTAGATTTGGCCAACTCTTACATAAATTCTAAATGTTTCGCTTATCAATCAGTTCCCGAGCAGAAAACATGTAATAAACAAGTTTCTGTTACCCAAGTACTACCAATTTCCAGATTTTTTTTTAATTTCGACTACCGCACGATTACGGTGCCTCCACAATTATGGGACGCACACAGATATGGTAGAATTTTCAAACTGAATAACTAACCGAAAAAACATTTTTGTAACAATATTTCATCATTATTCTATCATCTTAGTTGCAGTCAGCTTAGTTTTTGACGAAAAACAATGTTATTTTTGCGGAAACGATTTTTTTTTTATTTAGCGATGTTAAAATTTTGTCCTTTATCGACAGAAGCGTAAGAAGTGCTTCCGACGATCACAAGCTTAAATAGTGATAAAATTCTTTACCTCTAATCGAAAAAATGGCAAGGTGTCATCATCAAGGCTCGTTATTTACTTCACTGTGCATATAAATGTTCCCTTAGTACCGAACCCGTAACGTTGGGTAGACACCTTTACATGGTGTGTTACGGGGTAAGATCTACCACGGTTACATTGCCAGCTACAGGCAAATCCTGACCCAACGAATACCTTCCTCATTATCCAACTCCGTGGTATTTATGAGGGTGTCGCTAAGTCGGTGACCTCTCGTTAAGTAAGTACCACATCAACACTTCCTTCCTCTCCCTAGTTACGATTAAGATGGGCGTGGCCAGGAGTAGTAATCCTCATGCTTTTGTTATTTTTGTTTAAGACTGGAATCAAGGACCACTCCCCTTCTTGATTTCTGACAGCATTCTAGATAAGGATCTCAAAAGTAAAACATGAGTATCACTAGTGTCCAATCTACGAATTACACCGTAGCAATGCTAATGCTAATGCTAATGCTAATGTTAATGCATATAAATGTTCCCTTAGTACCGGACATGCTGCGTCATGTTATGATCAGGTCCTATTGCTTGAGTAAAGAAACCATTTAGAGTATTAATATGTTTCATTTGCTTCGAGTTGTTGACGTAAAAATCATATTTGAAGAGCTTGTTTTAATTCTCCTGATAAGCACATACTACCTAAAATTTCCGTCATTTTCCATGTCACTTTCAATTTCTTTTTCTGATTATTTCAAAACCAATCAATCTGGGACCACAGTAAGGAGAAACAATTGAATTAGAGCATGTTTCAAAATGCACATGCGCAAAAAATGACTACTTGCTTACTTGAAAAATCATACTGTCCTGATCTGGGTGACAGTAGTTCGCATACCGAAAGTGATTACGATTACCAAAATATGACCAAAACCAATCATTTCTACATGATTAGAAAGGGCTTGATCCCTTTTAGTATTGTTGATTCAAACCTTCGAAACTAAGGTAAAGCATCAACATTTTAAGCTTTCTTTAAAGACTACAACACAAGGCCTTGATTTTCCGCCAGTTGAATGACTTTTAATTAGTTTTATTTTTTTGTACTACATAAGATACCGGATGAACTTCTAGAAGTGTCGTTTTCAGATTTGTTCGGCACTGGAGGCCATATCTCTGCGTATTTCTGATGTATTCTCAATCTACTGCCAGCATGGAAAACTTGTAACATTTCCGTTGCCCATGGACCGCTTCAAGATTTAGAAAAAGGACAGAAAACTAGAAAAGTTTCTGCGTCCGATGCTCCCAGTTTTAACGAAATCGGCAGTACCCGCTGCGGAGGTCGACTGAGGTCCTTCGTAGCTTAGTAGGGAAAGCACCTGTCTAGCGTACTGGTTTCGTGGGATCAAACCCCACCGAAGAAAGCGGTTACCCTCCAATATACCCGGAATATAGGCAATTAACTTCGAATGAACTGATACCTAAGCATGTTATGTCTAAAGCATTTTGCATATAACCTAAAGATATTATTTATTGGTATTTTACCTCTTATGCAAGGCTAGTTCATACCAATTTCCGCTATCGAGGTCGTCAATTCTTTGCAATTCCTCCATTTTCTTCCACTACAATCAACTTTATTTGTATCAAAAGATACTTATTTCGTTTTCTACTTGAAAAATTTCTCCTATAACGCTCTTGTATAATTATTGAAGGACGTGGCTGGTCAGTCGTGAAGTAGCAACTACGAAATGTACGGTCATCATGCTCGTGCTCATGTTCAATACATCTTGTGAATGAATTTCATATTGTTTGATCAATAAAAAACGCACTAACAATATCAGAACAAAACATGCTAAATCCGTCAACTTCTCCATAAAGCAGCGCTTATAGAAAACTAAAATAATTGCCATACTAATAGCGATGTTCTTAGTTGTCTTTAAATTTGTTTAAATAAGTATTTGTGAAGCTGCAGTTAAGGCTGCGAACTATCGTGGTTGAAATTTTACTCCGAAACCGATCCACTTGAGTTTTGACAGATTGATAGCAGTTGAAAACAAAATTTACTTACTTGATACTTGATGGGCTACAGCTCTTCGATGAACCTACGCCGAATGGAGTATCCTTCTCCACTGGACTCGATCCTGGGCCAATCGCTTCCAGTCGCCCTGAACTTTGAGCGCCCTCAGGTCCTCTTCAACTGCAAAAAGCCATCGTGTACGCGGCCTTCCACGAAGCCTGCGGCCTCTTCCGGGTTCTCTACTAAATATTATCTTTGCTTGACGTTCTTCCGGCATACGAACAACGTGACCAGCTCACTGTAGTATTGAAAAAGCTTAATAATATCCAGCCCTTTATACACCTGGTACAATTCGTGATTCATGCGGCGCCGCCAGATACCGTTCTCCTGTTTACCGCCGAGAATTGTCCGCAGCACCTTACGCTCAAACACTCCGAAAGCTCTCCGATCAGCCTTCTTTAACGTCCATGTTGCATGACCGATTAAAGCCACCGGAAGAATCAGAGTAGTATACAGCGCGAGTATTACGATAATGCTTCTAAACTAAAATCTAGAATCTAAAGGTTCAGAAGCCCCTATTTGAGAGGCTTAAGAGATTTTTTTTTTTTTTGAAAAGCTGGGTAGCTCTGTTGCAAGAGGTTTGGAAGCCCCTTCAAAGTGGCTCATAGGTCTCTTTTTTAACGTTGGACAACGTTTTACCCGAAGGTACTGGGTCTCAAATCAGAATCTAAAATCGGATTTTGAACGTTAATATAGCCTTCATCTTTTGATGGATTTTCGAGATTTATATATCAATCGACTCCGCAACTCTCCAGCGCACAGAACGATGGCGTTGCGTGGTGGTTTCTGCATCTGTAGCGGTTAAGCGGCAAACTATCGAGTGGCTGTCGTCGGCCTCAGCGACACTGCAGTGAAATTTTCTTGCATGGTTCTAGAGATGTCGTAAAATTCCGATTAATCGATTAGTAGCTATGTAATATATTATTCTCAATTCTGGTCGATTATTGAATCAATTAATCGTTGGGGAGTAATCGATTCAAAATTTATCGATTATCACAACGATGAATCGATAAATCGAGGAGCTTCTTCTTCTTCTCCGATTGCTCTACATTCCATTTGGAACTTGGCCTGCTTTTCAACTTAGTATTGCATTTGCATTTCCTCAGTTGTTAATTGAAAGCTTTTCTATGCCCGCCATTGCATGACTATGTATCTTGTGTGGCAGGGGGTTATGGCTCAAGTATTGTGCACATTAATTTTTGGTATTATTCCTTTGATATTTTACCTCTTATGCATGGCTGGTTCATAACAGAATATGGTATCAATAACAGAGAGTTGGTGCTACAAATATTGATTCACATGGATGGCGTCAGTGGCAGCCAAGTGAAATTTTCTGTTAAGATTCCACAATCTACAACATGTTTAATCAAAATGTGTCTCAGATACTTAATATTTTAACCAACAATATAATAATACACTAAAATCATAACCATAATAAACTACAATTGTGTTACAATAATATCCTTACGTTGTCCAACGTCTACTTTGCGGTCGTGTCTTGTACCTTCTGATTTTTTAGAGGCCTTTCGTGAGGCTCGAAAGCCTCCTTTCAAGAGACTCGGAATCCTCCTTTCAGAGTCTCCTTCTCCTTCAGAAGCCTTCTTTCAAGAGGCTCGGATGCCTCCTTTTAAAAGGCTTAGAAGTCCTCCTTTCAAGAGGCTTGGAAGCTTCCTTTCACGAGACTCGAAAGCCTTCTTTCAAGAGGCTAGGAAGCTTCTTTCACGAGACTCGTAAGCCTCCTTTTAAGAAGCTCGGAGGCCTCCTTTCAAGAATCTCAGAAGCCTTCTCTTAAGAGTCTCAGAAGTCTTCTTTCAAGAGCCTCTGAAGCCTCCTTTCGAAAGGCTCGAAAGCTTGATGTATAAACTTAATTTGAATTGAAAAGTTTCATGGAATAATGAAAATTTCAAACAACTTTTTGGATAGAAACCATGTGAATAAAAGAGAACCATATATCCCGTTTGTGTTCAGGTCCATATATCTTGTTAGTTACGCTTATTTTCATTACGGCGATAAAGTTAGGGGGTACCTTAATGAATGCAAAAGTTCGAAGGGGTACCCCTACAGAAAAAGGTTGAAAACCACTGTTAAATAGTAAAGATATTTGTAGCATATTCAGATTACGAACTTTATCAAATCAAAATCGAATGCGAACTACTCAAGATGACCTGACTATAATGAAACTTTATTACAGTCAAACCTCCATGAGTCGATGTTCTATGACTCGATATCGACTTATGGAAGTAAATTATGCCATATTAAAATATATTTTCTGTGTTAATGTGATGGTCCATTAAACAGCTTTCCAGGGATTTTCTGTTGCATATCTCGATATTTCCATGAGTCGATGGTCCCTCCAATATCGACTCATGGAGGTTTGACTGTATATTTATGTGATGTTAAATTTCAAATTTCAGAGTGAGTTGTATTTGTTTTAGTTTTAATGCCCAATTCTTGTTTTCTCGTATACAAAAATTAAAGAGCACGCGGATAGTTCTGAGTATCAATCTCAACCACGCTTGTTGAGTAAGCGGCAATGTTGTATAAAAAACAACAGCGCGTGCTGAAAAGTTAACAATATCAATTCCAACATTTGTCGTAGAGAAAGCAAAACTTTGCGTACAACTAATGTACTCTGGCTGCTTATGGTATTTCTGAAAATCCAAAAGCTTCTTGAAATTAAGAAATCTGAGTTTGAAAAACATTTTCTGTACACTTTATTTAACAACAATATAGTGATCGTGTATGTTTATTCCATGAACAATGAATCAAAAACTCGTGCCATATATATTGTCCACCCCAAGCGTCCGTGCCTTTGGTCGCATAAATATACGAATTTTGTTTGGAGCTTCATCTTGCGAAAGTGCTTGAACATCAAATACAGCATACACATTTATCAACAGCTTGACGCAGTAATAGCCCGATGCCGATGCGATACGTACGGACGAAATGAATGCGGTGTTGTACCGGGTGTTGGGTGAAACTGGATCCCACCAGTGTATGCAATATTTGTTTGCGCTATATCCAGACTTTTGTGAACGAACGAACGAACGATCGCATGTTTTGGTTAAACTGCGCAAACTCGGCAATTTTCTAGTAGGTGGCAATATTTGACAGATATTAATTGCTCAAAAGGGAACCCCTAATGGGGACTAAATTGAATTGTAGAGGAGAAATTGAATAATTCTATGCAAGTTGCTGGATGTGGCAGCAAAATGGGGACGGTTTTTATGATGCTTTCGAAATCGGCTCTGTATTTTCACGAACGATGAAATGAGTTTGACATCAGAAATTTAAATAATTAAATAACTTTGGCGTGGTGTTGAAATATCATGTGATTGTTATTATGTATCATACATTCGTTGCAAATCCATGCATCATTCATGAAAGTATATTGAGCATCTCTCCTCAAACGGTCGATACTCGGTTGAGCCACGAGAGTTGAAATTAATGAATTCAATTAAAATTAACGATTTCCTACAGTCCACCGACACATACATATTGGTGGTGTTCACTCTATGCCTACCAGTAACGATGCTACCGATAGAGGAACGTCATATAAAAAACCATACTAACCACCTGCGTTTGCCCGACTTTGGTCTAGCAGCCAATGTAAGGTTGCTGCACACAGCAGACAGTACAGTGATATTTCGATTTTGTATCTACAGAATCCAGGATAGCAGAATTTTCTCTCAATGAGTTACAAGCAGTGACTTGTTTCCTACCAGCCGCTGCCAGCATACTGGCGCTAACGTAGATATAGGCCAGAGATGCATGTAGTTTACCGACAATGACATTTTATGCGAATTTTCTCAAAAATAGGAATTTTTCAGGAAACACTTTTTGGTACCAGGTATGTAGGAAAATGTTCGGTACTACGCCTTTCGTTATACTGATTTCAGAAAGTTAACTTCCTGAGTGTCGCGGTAAGCACGCTCGTAATGGGTAACTTACTAACCCAATAGAAGAATCTTAAATAAAATGCATTATCACAGGTGTCTCTTGCTATTGGTGCTTTTTAAAGAAATTTATCATGGAGTACTTAGAGCACTACTTAGAGGAATTCAGATATACATGATCTGGTAAACATAGTACACTGACCCCACATATATGGGTCACTTTTTAACAATAATTAGTCACTCCACTTTGCATGTTGGTTAAATGGAAATGACTTATATTAGTGTGTGACCCACGATTGTGGGGTCTGTGTATATGTTTATCCAGTTAAATTAAGGACTTCACGAGACAATTACTGTATGTTTCGATATAATGTTCCAACAAACTTTTACTTGGTTTTTATCACAGTTTTCTGAAACTTCTAGACATATATCATATTCTTGCAAAGAAAAAACGATCGAAAAACATAAATCAATTTCATTATTAGAAAAATATACATACAATAAAAATCAAGAAAAGAGAAAATAGAAATCTTTTCTCTGTTGGAAACATTGGCATACACCTGTACTGCGATGAACATATTAGGCGAAGGATTACGAACTTCGTTCCACACAGCGTTCTCTACAGTTTGCTGCACATTACCTAACCGCACGGCATCACGGCTGGTTGATGGCACCACTGACTGACATAAAGTACGTATACTTCTAAAAACACCACACATACGAAGTCTCGGTCCAGGAAAAGCTTTCCGAAATGTTTTTCTTCCATTTATTCTACCATCCATCCAAGGATGGCTGTTATATTGTGTTGGATCGTTGCCGAGCGGTATAGAAATGCTTCCAAATTGGAAATTTAATGCGAGCCGAGAGGTATAACGAGAAGAATAAATTTACCAACACGTAGGGAGTGAAATTGGATTCAGAAACGGCTTTTGTGATCCATCGACAGGGTTCTTAGGCCGCATAAGAGGGAGAATACGGGAGAGACGAACTCTCACTGGCAGCTATGTCTGCGTGAGTGAAAAACGAGAAATCTTTATTACCAAATTGTGAGCATAAAAAGTGCATGTGCTCTGGGTATCAGATAGGGTAGCAACGGGACGCTGGTTGGGCGGTACAGGCTCATAAAACATGTGTTTAATGCGATGGCTTAAAACCGAGGAAGCACATGCAACATGAGCCAAGTGGGGTTCAGAGCAGCAGAACGCGCCTGACCAGACCTGAGATATAGCACAGGAAAGGAAGGTACAACAAACAAACGAGGCCCATTTGTTGGTTCAAGCAGATTCGACACGTTTGCGCTGTAGTCTAGAAATGTTATGTGATTCGAACGGTGCAAGGCGCAATGTTCGTCGAAAATCGAGTTTGCTGAATATTTGGTAACTAGAACTAAGGTATTTTTGTTTTCAAGTGAATATTTACACGACCGCAAAAATGCGTACAAAACAACTTGCACATATAGTTTTTACTGCTAAGGAAATGAAATTAGGAATGTTACTCGTTACAAAAATTGTATTAACTATCAAAAAAGTTAGAGTCAACTAATCAAATCTAATGATTTTTTTTTAGTTCGTATTCAATTTATACTGATTTTTATTTCTATCGAAAATAAATTAGGATCAGTATTGCAATGACCATTGTACTTTGATTGAAATGTTCATTCTTTCTCAGCATCTACTGTCTTCACTAAATATCTGCATATTAACTGTCCTAACTTTGAAATCAATTCTTCCTTTTTATCTATTGCGTTTATTTGACAGGCTCAGGCATGTATAACACTTAACGGAGCCGAGACTTTATGATATTTACAATCGATTTCATCTTATTATCAACAGTTAGTAAGGGGAAAGGGTATAGACCAAGATACTCGTGGCGACTCAAGGTTAGATTGCGTAATTTCAGGACGGACTAGGTTGGGATTTAGGTTTGTGGTATTACAGCTGCTCATCCGGGTATTTCAATTCTTCCTAGATAAGAATATTATTTTGAGCCTTTAGTGCAATGTCTTTATTTATTATAAGACGAGTTCGTATTATTATTTATTCAGACTAAGGCCAAAGTAGCCCGTGCGGTATATAAGAGTCTTCTCCATTCGGCTCAGTCCATGGCTACACGTCGCCAACCACGCAGTCTACGGAGGGTCCGCAAGTCATCTTCCACCTGATCGATCGATCGACCGTCGGATCGTTGTCGAGAATCATTTTCACCGGGTTACTGTCCGACATTCTGGCTACGTGCCCGGCCCACCGCAGTCGTCCGATTTTCGCGGTGTGAACGATAAATGGTTCTCCCAACAGCTGATGCAACTCGTGGTTCATTCGCCTCCTCCACGTACCGTCCGCCATCTGCACCCCACCATAGATGGTACGCAGCACTTTCCTTTCGAAAACTCCAAGTGCGCGTTGGTCCTCCACGAGCATCGTCCAGGTCTCGTGTCCGTAGAGGACTACCGGTCTAATGAGCGTTTTGTAGATTGTCAGTTTGGTACGGCGGCGAACTCTATTCGATCGGAGCGTCTTTCGGTGTCCAAAGTACGTACGATTTCCAGCCACTATGCGTCTCCGAATTTCTCTGCTGGTGTCATTTTCGGCTGTCACCAGTGAGCCCAAGTACACAAATTCTTCTACCATCTCGATTTCGTCATCACCGATGCAAACGGTGCAAGCGGTGGGTGGCTCACATTGTCGTCTCTTGAACCTCTTCCTATCATGTACTTTGTCTTCGACGTGTTGATGACTAGTCTGATCCGCTTAGCTTCCCTCTTCAGTCTGATGTAGGCTTCCTCCATTTTCTTAAAGTTATGTGCCATAATATCTATGTCGTCGGCGAAGCCAAATAGCTGGACGGGCTTATTGAAAATTGTACCACTCGTGTTAATCCCTGTTCTTCGTATTACCCTTCCAAAGCGATGTTGAATAGCAGACACGAAAAACCATCACCTTGCCGTAACCCTCTGCGCGTTTCGAAGGGACTCGAGAATGCCCCTGAAACTCGAACTACGCACATCACCCGATCCATCGTCGCTTAGATCAACCGTGTCAGTTTATCCGGAAAACCGTGTACGTGCATTATCTGCCATAGCTGGTCCCAATCGATTGTATCATATGCGGCTTTAAAGTCGATGAATAGATGATGTGTGGGCACGTTGTATTCGCGGCATTTCTGCAGTACTTGGCGAATGGCGAACACCTGGTCCGTGGTGGAGCGTTCGCCCATAAAACCCGCCTGGTACTGCCCCACGAACTCCCTTGCAGTTGGTGCTAGTCGACGGCATAAAATTTGGGAGAGTACCTTGTAGGCGGCGTTCAGCAATGTGATTGCGCGGTAGTTGCTACAATCCAGCTTATCGCCCTTTTTGTAGATGGGACACACGACACCTTCCATCCACTCCTACGGCAAAACTTCCTCCTCCCAAATCTTGGTAATGACCCAGTGCAGCGCTCTAGCCAGTGCCTCACCACCGTGTTTAAATAGCTCTCCTGATAGTTGGTCAACCCCAGGGGCTTTGTTGTTCTTCAGCCGGCCAATCTCCTCCTGGATTTCCTGGAGATCCGGAACCGGTAAAATTATGTCCTGCGCGCGTTCTCCCAGGTCCATCACCATACCGCCATCGTCGTCTGCCACATCGCCATTCAGGTGTTCTTCGTAGTGCTGCCGCCACCTTTGGATCACCTCACGCTCGTTCGTAAGAAGGTTCCCGTTTATGTCCTTGTACATATCAGGCTGTGGCACGTGGCCCTTACGTGAACGGTTTAACTCCTCATAGAACTTTCGTGTGTTATTAGCGCGGTACAGTTGCTCCGTTTCTTAACGGTCTCGATCTTCTTGTTGGCGCTTTTTCCTCCGGATAATCGAGTTTTGTCTGTTCCGCGGCTGTTTATATCGTGCCTCGTTTGCCCTCGTGCGGTGTTGCAGCAACCTCGCCCATGCTGCATTCTTCTCTTCCACTAACTGCTCACATTCGCCGTCATATCAGTCGTTTCTCTGATCCGGGGGCACCATGCCAAGTGCAGCGGTTGCGGTGCTACCAATGGCGGATCGAATATCTCTCCAGCCATCTTCAAGAGACGCTGCGCCTAGCTGCTCTTCCGTTGGAAGTGCCACTTCCAGCTGCTGCGCGTATTCTTGGGCTAGTCTACCGTCTTGTAGCCGCCCAATGTTAAGCCGCGGCGTCCGACTTCGACGCGTGTTGTACACCATCGAGAGTTTTGAGCGCAGGCATACTGCAACGATGTAGTGGTCGGATTCAATATTCGCACTGCGGTAAGTGCGTACGTTCGTGATATCGGAGAAGAATTTACCGTCGATAAGAACGTGGTCGATTTGGTTTTCCGTTTCTTGGTTAGGTGATCTCCACGTGGCCTTGTGGATATTTTTGTGGGGAAAGAAGGTGGCCTTGTATTGGGTCGGACAGTAAGCCGCGACTAGGGTGATTGTGCCGAAGTTATGATTTTGACACCGATAGCCACACCACGATAATGCTCAGCTGGAGTCTTCGCAGCAGGCGACAGTTGAGGTTGTAGCGACGAGCGATAGCCACACCACATTCAGTTTGTTACACTGGCGGCTTTCTCCTCGAGGTTAGAGCAGGCGCAGGCCTCTATTCACGTGAGATAAGGCCCTCCAGTAGCCTTGCGAGTGGAGGCGTAGGATTGCCATTCCGGGGATGGCGAGTTCGATTCTAACTCCGGTCTAGGATGTTTTCAGGATTAAACTTTCTCTACACCCTGGGCAGCATGTACCCATTGTACTTGCCACATAAGATACATAAACATAAACAACAACTTTCAATTAATAACTGAGGTTGAGGAAATTCTAAAAGAATACTAAGTTGAAAGGCCGGCCAAGTTCCAATTATAATGTAGAGCCATAGCAGAAGAAGAGGATGCAGTTTACTTATCATAAGACGAGTTTGTACAATTCCATTTAATTCCACTACTTTATTGTACCTTTGACAGATACGTATTTCGACCTCAACAGTAAGGTCGTCTACTTGATTCGACTTTGAGTCAAGTACGAGAGAGAGGCAAAGTCGAGTCAAGTACTTTTGAGTTTCTTATCTAGAATGCTATCAGAAATCATCTATCAGTGGTCCATGATTCCAGTCTTCGACAAAAATAACAAAAGCATGAGGATTACTACTCCTGGTCACGCCTATCTTCACCGTAACTAGAGAAGGGAAGGAAGCGTCGATGTGGTACTTACTTACCGAGAGGCCACTACCATGGCGACACCCTCATAAGTACCACTGAGTTAAATAATGAGGAAGGTTTCACTTACCTTGATAGTGTATTCAAAAGCTCATCAACTTAATTTTATGAGAAATATGTTCCGATCGCAAGGATGTCTATCATTGTTGCTTGAAATCAAACCTCCAATTATTGGTACAATGTTCCTATAGTTAGGGTATTTTTTATTTTGTGTTCCTATAATTGCAAATCCCACTGTTTTCTTACGGGACTCGCAACTATAATAACACAACCATAACAGTTGGTGCAAAGGCCAGTGGAAAATAAGGTATTGGATGTTTATTTACCGATTTCGAGTGTATTCCTGAGCTGTTGTCGTTTGTTTTGTATAGTGACAGTTCACCTACTTGATCAACAATTTGGGTTGTAGATTCGCTAAAAACTGCACTACAGCAACTATAGGTGCACCCACGACTATCGGAACTTTTACCCTATTTGTCATTAACAACATCTTTCAAGTGATTGGGAATTGAAAATGCCAACTTTGTAAACATAACAAAGAACATAAACAAATAACTTTATAGTTTTTGTGCATCAATAATACGAATACATTGCTCACTTTCAAATGAGTATGAAAAATATATGTTTAGTAAAAAAAATTGAGATCTCGTTGGCTTCGTTCATGAACCTCTTAACCACAAATCTTGTTTCCGTCACTGTATTTTCAAAAAAATGATTAATGGCTATCTAAAATTATACTCAGACAAAGAACTGTCATCCTGTCAATAGTGAGTTAACTTTCGTTACTGAGTTAACATTGGTTTACAATTTTAGAAGAAATTATAACTCCGTAATTTGAATGTATTCTGCTACAATACGTATTTGAAACATTAAACATGCCGGGTTGAACTTTTTCCCTATTAATAATGTGTGGTTAATAATGTATTTATTCAATCTTATATTTTTGTAAGATTTGTTATACAGTAAAGTGATATGATAATACAGTAAAAGCGTATTCGTACCTGTTATAGCTACCTTTAAAGAACTGTAAGGTTTTAAGATAAATCCCATATCGACTCAATTCGTTTTAACCACCGACACCCATCATTCATTCCTACCCTATGTGGTCCAACCGATTCGTATTCTATGAAGAATCTTTTTCTCTTCCGGCAAATTTGGCACTCCTCAAGTTATTTTCTCGCTCCCATGTTTTATTCTTTGTGTTTATGTTTATTATTTATTTTTTCTCCGTGCCTCATTCCAAGCCCTCTCTTTTAAAAAAACGACGACTGAATAAAATCGAGTCCTGGCTGCGACGACGATAATAACACACTAGCCGACCAACTTGAGAGTCAGACCTCTATACTTTTGCCACATGCAACGAGCTAAAGAAAACTTTCAAGTCACAGCTCTTGAAACCCACTCTGCTGCTGAAATATCAACAATAAATTTTCTCGGAACATCTGTCGTTGCTTCAGTTGCTGGCTTGTTTGATAGACTTGCTGCGTTGTTGTTGGGACTGATGGCGATGACGACCGTGATGTAATTATCGATAATAGTTGAATGGTTGCATCCATCGAACTAATTGGATTCCTGTACGAATCCTGAATTGTGAATCGTAGTTTCTTGGGCAAACTTTTCGACGGAAATCATTTTTAGCAAATAATGAGAACATTGAACTGAATCATATTTTCGAGGTGTATTACTATACATAATTAAAAAGTAAAGTTCAAAGAAAGAAAAAGTAGATTGGTATTGTATTAAAGTATTCCGCTATGGTGTATAAGAAACAAAACAAGTGTTTAATTTTAAAAGAAATTCAATATATAAAGAATACATGTGACAACAAAAAAATATTTGATTATTTTCTAGTTTGCTTAGATGGGACAATAATGCATATAACGGCAGTGTACACCAAATAATTTTGTCGCTTCCGTCGAACTCCTGCATTTGCGTTTCAAGAACAGTCCATTTCAATGCCGGACAGGAAGCAGACATCATGTTCCATTTCGATAATGGGAGCTGATGATTGCAGACGCAAGATGGTGGCGATAGTTATTACAAACCTTTAAAAAACGCCGCTCATTATGTGCGGTGAGAAAACCTAAAATGTGCCGTTCTCGAGTGCTGGCAGTCGCTGCACGAAGCCCAACGCGGGCCATATAAATCTCTGTGGCTGAAGCCTTAGTCAGAGATGAATACACACCGGAGGAGAATCCCTTCGAGGCATTGTTTTCTGTGTTATTGGCTTTTCTCACAACTGTACGCTACAGGCAATGTCTCAGTCTCGGGTGATTACGTTCGTGGTTCAACCGACTATTCCTTTAGACTTGTTTTATTTTTCACCGTAGACAGCCAAGTCAATTTGTGTGTGGGGATTACTTACTCCTGTCCTGGTGGAGGAATAGTTTTAAGCAAATATCGCGTTAATACTGATAATTGACGACAAGTTGGTTGGCGCTAACTACACTTATCAGGCCTACACATTATGCTTCAAGTGTGGGAACCGCTTTTGTCCATAGATTAATTACGAAATATTGAGATTGTATATATAGAAAAACGTCACAACAAAAACCGTCGAATTAACAGTATAAAAATCTATCTATCTACCTAGAAAATAAATATAGTCGCTTTTCACGCATTTTAAAATTTTGGTTTGGTTGGTCGGGGTTCCGCGGTTTTCACGTACCTATCAATCGTGTTTAAAAAAAAACTCGGTTGATTTGAAATGAATCTAAAAACCCAGATTAATCCACCTAGCAGTGATTATGCCTTTTTCGTGCATTATAAAATATATTGAAAATATCATTAGAATGGTCAAAATTGTTCTTTAGGGGAATAGATCACATTTTTTCGATTATTTTGAATGTGTTGAATGATTAAAATGATTAAAATACAGTGCCACCATTTTGAAAAAAAAATCGGATTTGAAATTGAATGTTGTTTCAATAATTCCGATGTGCAATGTCGATTGAGCCAATTGAGCAAATTGAGCTGAGTCGATCGGTATATAACGCTATAAGTCTCTGGGCCTTCTATAAAAAGTTCTTTTTTGGAGCAATCATATAGCCTTTCAGTTCAACTATGTGGCACGAGAAAAGCAAAAACTCGTGAAAAACTTCGTTGGTTTGAAATCTAAAAAAGCAACTACAATATAAAGTGCATGTAATGTATTCGATACATTATGTCTTATGGAAAGGTACAGTGTAGGGTGTAAAATGCAAATTCAGAAATTTGGAGCCATCACAAAAAGTGATAGGTTTTAGCATTAGCCTTGAGCAATTATTATGTGGAAGGTTATAACAGTAGGAATCGTTTTAATAGAGAACGTGAAACACAGAGAGAACTAAGATAAAAATACAAAGTAGGAAAGAGACGAGACTGGAATTAAACCCACGATTTCCTGCTTATAAGGCAGAAGCGGTAGCCACTAGACCAGCGAGCTCATCTATCACGAAAAGTGACCGGTTTTAGCGTACAAATTGCGTCCTGGTCTTATGGTAGGTTTTCGATCTTCAGTAATTTACCAAATCAATACAGTAGCTTTAACAAAATGTTACACTATGTAACTTTTTTGTCAATCTGTTGCCTCAAAATAAGCTTGCTGCCAGGAGTCAAGTCTAAGTAGTTAGCCTCATTGGCCCATCACGGATAAAAAATATAATAACAATATGAAACATTTTATTGTTACATCACCATTTAAAACATCGTAATTACCGTTGAATAAAATAGAATTTTAACGATTATATCACATAAGAAATAATGATTTTCCAAGATAAAATGAATGGTAAATGGGACTTGGGGTTGATATGTACCTTAATAATAAAAAATTCAAATAAATTCCATACAAAATTCAAAGCAAAGCAATTGATTTTACGGTTCTTCACTGGGATGATTTCGAAGGACAAAACAATAGAAAATAATGTTTTTTATCCCTTTTTTATTGTTTTACAGTATAATACAATTAACTCCAATAAAATATAATGCAATGTAATGATCTACAATATATTTTATTGATACGATTCCAATTTGATTTTAATTAAGTTAAACTTAATTTCTAATCAGTCAATTTTAATTTAAGTTTTTACTAAATCTTAACGGCGCACTGATATGCAGAACAAGCTCAACGACCTTTCCGTGCCTTTCAATACCTTGGTGTCAGTCTTGGTGCGTTGACTTATCTGCCTGTTTTTCTAAATGTTAGCCTTCTTAAGTCAAGCGTCTATATTGATTTTGGTACCGCCGTCTAACACCAAGGTATTGAAAGCTTACAACATTCTTCACTGATTCGCAATAAACAAACTCTAAGTACTTAAGCTTTAATGCTGCGTCAATGATCACTGATTACGGTGTAGAATTTCCTCCGTAGCGCTTTCTTTGTTAAGTGCGAATCGTCCCTCTGCTGAAGACACGTTGTAGGGCATGGCATAGTATTGCCACATCCATAGTTGATGCGACGAATCGGTAGGAGAAGCAATATATTATTACGCAGAGGTCGGGGCTGTACGCTGATGTTGATTGCTTACAAGATGGTTCCGCAGTCGATCTTGCACTGCAACGCAACGATCACATACATTTCTTCGAATAACTGGCATCGACTTTCATAATTTTGCAACTGAAGTGGGTATTCCAATGTAACCTGCAGAGAGCGAAGCGCAAGAAACGACGTTAGAAATATTCTATCTCTATCCGTTCGGCCCCATTGTTGTAATTCGGACTCCAAACCGCGGTACAGCATGGAACGTACAAGCGAGCATTACAAAGGTTTTAGGCAATATACGTCAGAGCATAGCTACCATCCCTGGACATCCTAAGACGAAAATTCCCATGGTTTAGGAAATTTAGGGGTTTCTCGATTCCCGGAATATTATTTTTGAAATCCTTTGAATCCAGGATACCCGCGACAAGAAAACCCTTTTTCACTTCAGATATACTTACAGTATTGTACTGTTTCTACTCAAAAACAATATTTATTTTGAACGCGCAACGCCTTTGGAAATAAACCAAAAATATCTTTTTCATACCTCGAATCAAGGATGTTAACGATCATTCAGTAATTTGCGTTCGATCATTTAGTAGTTTGTGAATAACACATTCCAGAAGCTGAATTTCAAATCATGTTGTATGGTGGACTTCTAGTGCGAAGGTTTTTCTACAACTCTGCGTAATGGTTCGTTGTTTGAATTCCACTAGTAACGGAGTTATAGCTATAGTTTCAGTAACTTAGACTAAATGATAACAAAATTTCAATCATTTAGTTTAAGTTACTGCAACTAGCGCTCTAACTCCGTTATTAGTTGAATTCTAATAACGTACCATTAGGCAAAGTTGTAGAAAAATTTTCGCACTAGAAGTCCACCATACAACATGATTTGAAATTCAGCTTCTGGAATGTGTTATTCACAAACTACTAAATGATCGAACGCAAATTACTGAATGATCGTTAACATCCTTGCCTCGAATTATTTAAAAATGTTGGAGATAAAGGAACCCCCTCACAAGGAAACACAATACTAGAGCTTTCACTTCTCCATGGTAGGATACTAACTGATGCTTCTTTCATCTGCTGCAGTTTTCTTCTGTTCAAACAACAAGTTTCGTCTAGAACCTGATGTTGTACACTACCTGCTATTTGAACAATCCTCTAAAGTCCTTACTAGACTTTGCACGCATCGCTAATCTGTTCGCATGTCCTTACTCTGAGCCAGTTGTCCTGAGTTCCTTGTCTCCAGAACAATGGCTGGTCCTAACCGTTGCGCGACGAAATGGTCTTCCATTCAAAGTTTGTGCAACTACATCTCTAGCACATGCGCCTGTACGTGATCTGACTTCGATGCTTGTCCAGTAGGGTGGCTCAAATTAGTATGAAAAAAAAACTTATTTCATTTTTTTTTGGTGGGTCGACTCTTATTCCGTTCTATGTGATGCTCTGAGATTCTGGACAAAATTTTGGTCGGGCGGTGCTAAACTCGTTGGACGTTTATAAGGGAAAATATATGGAGGAAATAAAAAACAGTGATTTGCTATTAGAATGATGAACTATGATACAGAATGTAATGCTGAAAATCGCGAGAAGATTAATTTTCACCCGGAAAAAATATAAGCATTTTAATGAAGTGAAGTTTGAGCAGTTTCTTTTACACTAGAAAAGTAATAAATTCACGATTACAACATTTTAGTAACATACTAATAACTTTGCCGCCATAATTCGAATCTTCTCGCGGCTTTCAGCATAGCTTTTTGTATTTATTTCTACAATAACTGAATGAGTATCATAGTTGCGAATCACTGTTTTTCGATGTCCCTTCATATATTTTTCTGGGTTTTTGGGTTCAGAACCTTTTGGAGATACGAGAGAGCTGCAGGCAGAAGAATAAGTCAGTATTATGTTTTCGTTGTCGGGGGCAGCAGGGACTATGTCCAAGGGCTTGACGATCCCTCCCCAGGCCATCTGCGAGTTGTGGCGCCTGCCTAGGATGTGGTGGGATTTGACAGTGGGCCCTGTTGAACCTCTATAAAAAGCTGCATGAATCCGCAAGTAGGCTCCGCCAAAGCGACCGTGTGCCGCTCAAAGCGCACAAGCCCAAGTTCTGGTGTTAGGTGGGACGCTAAACAGCCCTGACACGACGGCCTTCCGACGAGACAGGAGGTTTGCGCAAGCCCAATAAGCCGCCTTTAAAAACAACTATTACGAACGACATAGAAGATAATACGACTCGATACAATCGGCAACGACCTAGGCGACGAATAAAGGATCACGATTGGAAGCTTGGAATATGGAACTGCAAGTCGCTAGGCTTCGCAGGTTGCGACAGGATAATCTACGATGAATTACATCCCCGCAACTTCGATGTCGTAGCGCTGAAGGAAATCTGCTGGACAGGACAGAAACTATGGAAAAGCGGGCATCGAGCGGCTACCTTCTACCAAAGCTGTTGCATTACCAACGAGCTGGGAACCGGCTTCATAGTGCTGGGAAAGATGCGCCAACGCGTGATTGGGTGGCAGCCAATCAACGCAAGGATGTGCAAGCTGAGGATAAAAGGCCGTTTCTTCAACTATAGCATCATCAACGTGCACTGCCCACACGAAGGGAGATCTGACGACGAGAAAGAAGCGTTCTATGCGCAGCTGGAGCAGACATACGATAGATGCTCACTGCGGGACGTCAAAATCGTCATCGGTGACATGAACGCTTAGGTAGGAAGGGAGGAAATGTATAGGCCGGTCATCGGACCGGATAGTCTGCATACCATATCGAACGACAACGGCCAACGATGCATAAACTGTGCAGCCTCCCATATGGAAATCACCTAATCAAGTAACGGAAAACCATATCGACCACGTTCTAATCGACGGTAAATTCTTCTCCGACATCACGAACGTACGCACTTACCGCAGTGCGAATATTGAATCGTTGCAGTATGTCTGCGCTCAAAGCTCTCGACGGTGATCAACACGCGTCGGAGGCGTCCGCCGCGGCTAAACATTGGGCGGCTACAAGACGGTAGACTAGACCAAGACTACGCGCAGCAGCTGGAAGTGGCACTCCCAACGGAAGAGCAGCTAGGCGCAGCATCTCTTGAATATGGCTGGAGAGATATTCGATCCGCCATTGGAAGCACCGCAACCGCTGTACTAGGCACGGTGGCTCTGGATCAGAGAAACGACTGGTATGACAGCGAATGTGAGCAGTTAGTTGAGGAGAAGAATGCAGCATGGGCGAAATTGCTGCAACACCGCACGAGGACGAACGAGGCACGATACAAACGGGCGCGGAACAGACAAAACTCGATTTTCCGGAGGAAAAAGCGCCAGCAGGAAGATCAAGACCGTGAAGAGACGGAGGAACTGTACCGCGCTAATAACGCACGAAAGTTCTTTGAGAAGTTGAACCGTTCACGTAAGGGCCACGTGTCACAGCCCGATATGTGTAAGGACATAAACGGGAACTTTCTTACAAACGAGCGTGAGGTGATCCAAAGGTGGCGGCAGCACTACGAAGAGCACCTGAATGGCGATATGGCAGACAACGGTGACGGTATGGTAATGAACCTAGGAGCACGCGCACAGGACATGCGACTTCCGGCTCCGAATCTCCAGGAAATCTTGAAGGAGATCGGCCGGCAACAAGTTGACGAACTACCAGGAGAGCTGTTTAAACACGGTGGTGAGGCACTGGCTAGAGCGCTACAATGGGTGATTACCAAGGTTTGGGAGGATGAGGTTCTGCCGCAGGAGTGGATGGAATGTGTCGTGTGTCCCATCTACAAAAAGGGCGATAAGCTGGATTGTAGCAACTACCGCGCAATCACATTGCTGAACGCTGCCTACAAGGTACTCTCCCAAATTTCCCACCAATTGCAAGAGAGTTCGTGGGGCAGTACCAGGCGGGATTTATGGGTGAACGCTCTACCACAGACCAGGTGTTCGCCATACGTCAGGTATTGCAGAAATGCCGCGAATACAACGTGCCCACACATCATCTATTTTATTTATCGACTTCACCGCATATGATACAATCGATCGGAACCAACTATGGCAGCTAATGCACGAAAACGGATTTCCGGATAAACTGATACGATTGATCAAGGCGACGATGGATCGGGTGATGTGCGTAGTTCGAGTTTCAGGGGCATTCTCGAGTCCCTTCGAAACGTGTAGAGGGTTCCGGCAAGATGATGGTCTCTCGTGTCTGTTATTCAACATCGCTTTGGAGGGAGTAATACGAAGGGCTGGGATTGACACGAGTGCTACGATTTTCACGAAGTCCGTCCAGTTATTTGGTTTCGCCGACGACATTGATATCATGGCACGTAACTTTGAGAGGATGGAGGAAGCCTACATCAGACTGAAAAGCGAAGCTAAACGGATTGGACTAGTCGTCAACACGTCGAAGACGAAGTACATGATAGGAAGAGGCTCAAGAGAGGTCAATGTAAGCCACCCACCACGAGTTTCTATCGGTGGTGACGAAATCGAGTTGGTTGAAGAATTCGTGTACTTGGGCTCACTGGTGACCGCCGATAACAATACCAGCAGAGAAATTCGGAGGCGCATAATGGCTGGAAATCGTACGTACTTTGGACTCCGTAAGACGCTCCGATCGAATAGAGTTCGCCGCCGTATCAAACTGACTATCTACAAAAAGACCGGTAGTTCTCTACGGACACGAGGCCTGGACGATGCTCGTGGAGAACCAACGCGCACTGGGAGTTTTTGAAAGGAAAGTGTTGCGTACCATCTATGGTGGGGTGCAGATGGCGGACGGTACGTGGAGGAGGCGAATGAACAACGAGTTGCATCAGCTGCTGGGAGAACCATCCATCGTTCACACCGCGAAAATCGAAAGACTGCGGTGGACCGGGCACGTAGCCAGAATGTCGGACAGTAATCCGGTGAAAATGGTTCTCGACAACGATCCGACGGGAACAAGAAGGCGAGGTGCACAGCGGGCAAGGTGGATCGATCAGGTGGAGGACGATTTGCGGACCCTCCGCAGACTGCGTGGTTGGCGAAGTGCAGCCATGGACCGTGCTGAATGGAGAAGACTTTTATGTGCAGCACAGGCCACTCCGGCCTTAGTCTGATAATAAATAAATAAATTGTAAGGGGGTTTCCCTTACATTCAATACGTTATGAACCAAGTACGCTTCCACTGCGCATCTTCCATCTACAACTAGGTGTCTCACACCTAATATTCCGACAGAAAATACGTTTATTCAGTATAGCATTGAATGCAAACCCAGCAAATGTCCAAATCCAATACACATTCAAAATATTGCAAATGATCAAGCTGACTACGACCGATAGTGAACACGTCTTTCCGGATTTGAGGAACATCTGTTTAAAAAAGTCAACTCCATTTTCCGATAAAAACGTGAATATTATTTGCTTATTAATATTATAATCGGAAGAACCGATTCAACGAAAAATTGTATACTGAATCTCGAGACGGCGGAAATGGTCGGAAATAGAAACTCTACGTCGGAGAAGTTTATTTAAATTTTGAAGATACATCCAAGAGCTCGGAGGCTTTGTCGACGACATTTCAGATGTGATTTCCGAGCAGCGAATCCAATAGAACGCCTAAATCTTTAACACTGTGAACGGACTTTGGGGGCCTGGAGATAACTGGGTTCGATTCCCGATCCGGTCTATACATTTTCGGGTTGGAAATTCTCTCGACTTTCCTGAGCATTAAAGTATCATCGTTCCAGCCTTATGATATACGAATGCAAAAATAATAAAGCTAGCTGAGAGGCGACAATATCCCAGTGTGGTATGTATTGCCAATAAGAAGAAGAAGAAATTTTATCTCGCCATCACTAGAAGTGGTATGACAAACCAATGAATTATTACCAAACGCCGAGAATCTAATAAAATTGAACCCAGCCATACTAAGAGGAAACTCGTGCAAATAAATCGCAATATCGAATCCCTTGGTTTGTACGTGTCCATTACGACCACATTCAGGCCTTCCAGAGGCGTAAAATGAGCACCATGTACCAGAGAACTTTTCTCGTCGTATATCTGTTTATCGTATACTCACGTAGGTCTGCTTTTGATAGCGGTGCAGCGGATAAGCGTTTGAGTTTGGGAACGCTTTTCCAATTCCTAACGTGATTACTATCTGTTTTTGCTGAAATTCCGTTCGAATTCCCCTAGCAGTGCAGCTTCCCTAGTGGCCAAATGCAAATGTTATCTCGGGGAGCTACAATTCTTACTTTTCTACTGTCCCACCATAGCGGAAAACCATAGCTTTGTAGTCTTTACTAGCCCACAACCGCATATGTGCTCCACCAGTTTTGTGATGTGTACCTGGTACGCTCTTTGGGGTCTGCACTATGTCACATACCAGCACTTTTCGGTACGTGATGCTGGTGGATAGTAAACTAATAGAAATGGAAAAAGCGTTCTTCCTCTACTTTATATTTAGTATTTGCTACGATCAGATCGTAAAATTTATGTAAAAGTAGTTTTTGTTGAAATGTTTGAAGAATTTGTATAAAAAAATGTAATTTGGCTAAATACTCCTAACACCACAGACAAATTGACAAAGCACTCGTGAATATTTTAATGCACACTTTATGTGCCCGCCATTTCGACAACCGGATTGGCTTGCAACGGACAATTCTATCCGAATTCAATGTTCGTTCTCTATTGCCATCTGGTTTGAGATTTGAACAGGACCAAGTAAACAGCAAATGTTATTGATGTTTTTGTGAAGATGATTTTTATTGGTATATTTATGTACCATGTGGTATATGCTTGGCTTTGCTTCTACCACACCAAACATGTATTTATAATAATTATTCAAATGTATCCAATTAAGGCACATTTCAGTTATCACGCTAAAAAGTAGTTCAATAGAAGTTGGCTTATTTATTTTAAAGATTAAATTTAATTGAACAGATCATTCGATCTTACCAATATTAAGCAATCTATCCCACCATGAGTCTTCGACAAAATATCATGTACAATCAGCCGAACATAATCGGTGCCAGCGGTTTTTATGACCTTTATCTTCGAACGGGCAAGCGCTTGGAAACGTGCTGTTCGTGTTCTACGGCTCTTTATCGTTTTCCTGTAGACAGAAGACGGGTCGAGACTGTGTTGGTTCGATTGCAAATGTTTGTTTTCAAAATTTTCTTTTCTAAATGAATTGTAAACATTGACTGCGCCGTCGCAGTGCAGTTTTCCTTTTTTATTGCCCGATTTTCTCTCCCCCAATATTCGCAACTAACCGACCGTCGTCGGGCCGTTCTTTGGAACCGAACGAACGGTGCCATACATTTGGTACGGAATCCGATCAAATGATGGCGACGAGAGCAACCGCTATGGCTGCCTCTTACTCGGGTATACTTGCAGAGGTTCCCATGTGAAATCTGGTTGTTTGCGATGTGCTACAATTAATTAATTGATCGCGATAAAATCAGTTGAAAGATTTTATTTAATGAATATAAATTTTAGTTTTTTAAATCATTGAATTCTAGATCAGACAAAAATTTTCCGACGTTTCCCTAATGGTTTCAGTGACGTCACGTCTATCAAATAGGAAATAAAATTATCAGAGTCGATTATTCTATGCATTTTGCCCATAAATTGTTTCCAAAAGCGCAATTGCACGAATTTTCACGCGACGGAAGGATCAGCCGCAATGTCATCTCCCCATAAGAATCAAGTACTGGCAGCAAAAATCGCGGTGCGTCGTTTTCCATTGGAAGCGCCGCGTGTAATTTTAGGCAGATGCGTTAATATTAAATACAATTCTATATGTTCATTAACATGGTAGTCATGGTTTCGATAGAAAATGATTATCCAGTTACAATAGCTGAATAAAACAGTTTATAACTATAGCACATGTCACGGCTATAGGTTTTTCCATACAGTCAAATTATACGAGCAGTAGAAGAAACAATTTCAGATTTACAATGAGGAGAAAAGATTCTAAATAATGAGATAAAGAAAACGAAATAATTAGGGGACCTGTTCCATTTTCCATCTCACTGAACATATATTCATCTCATCGCGAAACAAAGAAATACGGCACCAATTTCGTCGCTTCTTTTTGTTAACATGCGTGCTCACTGCTGAAAAAAATCACAAAAATAATAAACAAACCAAATACCTTTTCATTGCTTTGTTTTTCGTGAGACCAATATCGGAGCTGTGAGATGAAGTCCAGGAGCAGTAACCCTATAAGTGAAAAAAAAATCAATTGATTGATGCATTAGACAATTTAGAATAAGTACTCGTCGATAAAAAGTCTGTCGACATGCGAGAGTATATGAGCAAATCGAAACAGCTTCTCTTTGTTAGTGTCAGAATTGAGATTTATGGGAACAGAGCTCTCGCTGGAACCTGCATATTATTTTTCTTCGAAATACGCCTGTATTTCCACTGATAATCTTTTGAATATATGACGAGTGTAGAACTGGTCTAATTATCAAAATTTACATAAATAAAGATTTAAAAAATCTTTCAATATGCTGATGTATGCGGCATAACAGCAACAACTGCAACGAAGGATAGTATTATCATTGTTTCATATTTCGCATTACAATAACCAATATTACTGCAAATATCAGTTAGGGTGCAATTAAAACCTACTCAATGTAAAGATTGAATTATAAACTACGTTATTCTCACAATTTTCATTGAGTTTCTATGCTTTTGAGAGAATAGCGTAACAACCATGATTGATGAATGAAACCAGATGAATGCAGATATACCGTCTCTAACTGCTTTAAAAATATATTTTATTCACAAAAGAAAAGTGGCAATGCTTGCATTTTGGTTGTTACGCCATATTCAAATATTGGTCTAAACATATTGATGCAATGGCAGACATTGAAAGACTTATAATTAATAACTGTAAAAATTGACATTCCACTTGAAATGTATAATTATTGAATAAGGAGTAGTAGGTTCAAAAACCACATGCAAAATTTAAATAAGGTTGCGGTGTTTTTGGATTGAGAAACACTAATAAATGTTCCACTGTGACGGTGAAACAGCACACCAGGTCGCAGCGAATGTATCACGAAGAAAATTGAGAAAGGAAGGAAGGAAGCTACGGAAGGAAGTGTCCACAAAGCCTGAATCAAGAACTATTCGAAGGGGTTTACTCTCACCGTCCAGCATGTTCGGCTCCCGGTTCGGGCCAACATGTTTTATTGTTGTTAAAAAGTAATAGCCGTAATATTGCCTAGTTCCATACCAGCAGAGCACCGGGTCGGTACGGTTCGGTTTGTAAAGTTAGACGTGTCTTGGCGCAAATGGAAAAGCGCAGCCTGTACTGATAGAATATAATCATGCAGTGAATTTGTTGGTCTCACATGATAAACAGAAAAATCGATGCTGTAGTTGTGACTAGTGTAATAAATGATTTTATGACAAATTGCATTCGATAGAGTATGGTCCATATGTTCAATAGATTAAAACAAATTTTGTACAATGTCTCACACTATAAGTTTTTTTCGCCCAGTAACTTATTCAACGTTTATTACTCATGTGGTAGTACTAGTCGCTACATCCATGTATTACTATTCTAGCTATGTTCTATATTCGGGTAAATTCAGAGTCGTTAATTATGGATATGCGTGATTTATTCATTTATACTGTTCACATTCGCCAGCCGTACCGTACTTGGAATAGAGGAGAACATGTTTCGCGCCTAGAGCCCTGCAATTGCTTTTTTGTGCAAGGATTTACGTCGCTTGGCCTGCAGGACTCAAATCCCTCGGGTCAAAAGCGGAAAGTTTTCATAGAGAGGCACTGAATATTTTAGAATGCGCCCAACAGCTTCGCAAGGTAATCCATTTTTGATGGCTTCAATATTTCAGTACCTATATCGTGAACTGTGGCATTTTAGCTCAGGAAAAAAAAACTTCTAGGAAAGGGAGGAATGTGTATAAAATGCCATTTGTTTGAGTAACTACATAATACATATGGATCATTTTTGATGACAATTAGACTTCTATGCACTAGTTTTGGCAAAACATAATAGAAAAATATGCTTTATCCGAATATGTACTAACATTCTTCCATTTCTTTGTAAAATCAATATTTATACGCATTTTGTGTGGCTGGCCCACAATTGATCCATTAGAACTCGTATCTCTCCAAGTATTGTGCTTCCCATGGTAGCTATAGAGCTCCATCAAATTTTGCACCTTACAACTTTCATCGAATTGCATAATCTAACTTATAATCAATTGTTATACGATGTCGCAATTGTTGAGATTTGACTGGATGATCTCCATTAATCCCCCGGCCCGCTATCGTCTTCTTGTATGCAATGCATTAGAAGCCTCCCGTCGTATGATCGTTTTTGTCCTCCGGTTTGCAGAGCAGGCATCTGGATTGCTTCGTTCAGCCCCCAGCAATGTGTCCTTCACCACATTTTTCACATAGACTGGATCTGTCCGGGTCTTTGAAGTTTCGTGCCTGGTAACCAAACGCCATGCATTTGAAGCATCGCTCCAGCTGTTTGTTGATTCTAGAGCTAGCTTCCCAAACTTGGTGGGTCGCGACCCCCTTCCATAAGTTTTACATAGGCTGGGCGACCCACCACTGTGGGAAACCATGCTCCAGAGACTTAACGGACATATCGTCCATCCGACTTTTAGCCTTGCCCGCTCAACCATTTTATTGGCAGCGTCTGTCGCGAATTGTGTCGCAGCTATTTGTGTACCACCGTACGCTTTCCTCAGCCGAATCATCATCAACACTTTGAGGCCACTGTATCCCCCAGTTCGTCTACCATCGTGATTTCGTCCAGGTCGTTGCACTCGACCACTGCCTTCTGCGATAAAACTCTTACTTTTTATTCATTACCCAAGGAACTGGCAACGAGCTCCCGGAAGACCGAGCTCTTGATCGTGAGATTCTTCTTCACCTCGAACTCCCCATTTTGGGTACGCCTAGTTCTCACCACCTATTCACCCAAGTCCTTGAGCTCCGGGTCTTCTCTGACCTTCTTTAAGATTGCTGAGTGCGTCGTCTTATCGCTCACTTCCACTATCAAGACATACCACTTGACTCTCCTGAGAAGATCGACGTTTTTCTTTCCACATTTTTCTTCCGCTTATTCTTCTTCTTCTCCCACGGTGCGCCAATCACCATCCTTAACGCCTTCCTTCAGCATGCTGCACAGTGGCGGGTCCCCATACAAATGCCGGACAAAACCTAATCTAATATGTTGCTAGAATTTTTCATCAAAGAGTAATTTTGGAACGCTAAATTCATTATTATTCATATTCATTAGAATTATTATCCGACATATACTATGCTACCCAAGCACTTCCGGAAGTCCAACTCCTGTTGATCTTCCTGATTGTCGGCTGTCTTTTCCATACTACTGGTACTCGCTACTGCTGCCTGCGACATCATTGGCCATCGCTACATCTTCCCATATCTTGCTAAAACAAACAACTGACAAAATTTTGACGAAAGCTATATTTATTCAGTTGAGCAGTTACAAAAGGCTGAAACACATAAGACTGATTATGCCAAAAGTTGAAATCTCAAAACGCTGAAAGTATCAAAAGGCTATAAAGTGTCAGACGGCTGAATTTGGTGAGATGCAATGAATCCTAACCGTATGATGGAGTACAAGTTGAGTTGTTGAGTAGTGAATAATGAATAAAGAATAGAGAATAAGGAAAGAAAAAAAAAACAAAGAACAAAACCAAGGAATAAAGTTATAGAGAAGAAGAAGAAAGAACGAAGCAGAAAGAAAGAAAAGAGAAGGAGGAAGGAAAAAGAGGAAGAAAGATTAAGTAAGACAGAAGAATAAGTCAGAAACAAGGAAGAGGAGAAAAGAAGAATAATGTAGATGGAAGACAGAAGACAATGAAGAAGGTAGATAGAAGACGGAAAAAGAAAGAAGAAAGAATGAAGAAGGAAGAAAGAATAAAGAAAAAAAAAAGAACAAAGAAGGAAAAAATGAAGACGGATGAGGAAAGAATAAAAAGTAAGAAGGAAGAATAAAGAATAAAACAAACAGAAGTAATCTTGACAAGAATCAAAAACCAAATGCAATTTCGATTCATTTCCATTAATGCACCCATTTACTTCATATGTGAATTCTTAAAATCTGTTTCTCGTGATTTTTCAGCCTGCTGTGAGATATTTTTCTATTTCAGTCTTTCGTGTTCAGCCTTATCAGTTTTCAGCCTTACATGGAAGTCCCGTTGAGTAATATGTTAAATTTAATGTAGGATAAGGTGGGTTAAGATGGGTCAGTGCCGTTTTTAAGCAGCTTATACATTTAAACGTAAATATTATCCCTTTGTGAGAAGAATCATTAGGTTCTACTTCATTGTCACTCGATTTGAGGATAAAACTTCATTTCGATAGAGTATGGCAAGAAAACATATTTTTCAGCTGTGTTTCTCATGTGAAACGCGCTTCCTATAAAACGTGTAATTTCGTCGAGCAATGTTAAACTTAAACATTTTTAGTAATACAGAGGACATACCATAAGTAATGTAGGTCAACGCAGTCAGTTGAAATAAATAAATTTAATCAGACGAGACGAGCCAGCCTTGGGCTGAAAGTCTCCTTAATAAAGATATTTAAAAAAATGATCAAAAATTAATCATTCTAACATGTATACGTAAAGGCTATAGGATCACTCCTAAACCGAACTTTTGATAGAAGGCTCGGAGACCCATAGTGTTATATACCAATCGACTCAGCTCGACGATTGAGGTGATGTCTGTATGTGTGTATGTATGTATGTGTGTGTGCAAAAAAATGTGAGAAACACGTTTTTGTACTTAGCCTTATCCGAATTGCTTCAAACAGGTTGCATTCGACGCAGAATACTTCCTAATTTTTCGCTATTAAAGTTTGGTCCAATCGGCCATTCGGTTCCCGATTTATTAAAAAAAAACACGCCTTGACCCATCTTGCCCCATCCTAAACTACTTTTTATTTCCTTTTGAAACGCAAGAGAAAAAATAATTCACCATTAGGTGAATTCATTTCCTTATCATTAAATTTCATAAGACATAACAACTATAATCTATTCACATGTTTCAACTCTCTTTCTCTTCTCCGCAATGAAATTATTATTCTTTGCTTCGTTGTGTTTGTATGACTCAGACGGTTGCCTGGCTCGCCTTGCTTATGTGCGTCCGTCTACTTTACGTTATAATTCACGTGCGGTGATAAATTGATTTTGTTTATATTTCTCATAGTTCTTTATTATTGCTTGCATCTCTCTCAAGCACACGGCCAGCATCTCATTCCTTCCTACTGTATCCATTTCTTTGTACTCTCTCAAATTACCGGTTTGTTCATCCCTCTTTGCTGGTGGTGTGAGCTGGATTTTTTTCCTTTCGTAAATTTTATATTTTTATTATGGAAAGCTGTCACTAATTTCTATCTCTTCTCTTTCAGGTTCTCTGCACCAAAACTCAACGGCAAGCTGGCGAACAAACAGGTTACACTAAAAATACAAATTCATTGTAATTGAATCATCTATATTCGGACAAACTGACACGAACAGACTGTGTCTGGGGAGCACGGCAACATCTACATCGAGGGGGTCCATCATTGAGTAACGTTCTCAGCTTGTGTTCGCCGTTAAGTAGTAAAAAAAACATCCATCCACCGGAACGTGTTACGAGGAAGAGAGTGAGCACCGCAAGTCATCAATCCATACCTTCGTACCTCTGCAAGCGGGCTGAGGGTAGTAAAAAGCATTTGTACGACGACGACGGCCCCTTAGGTCGTCTCGAATGCACACTAGACAGGGCAGGGTGTGCAAAGCTACATAACAACTGCTGTACTGAATCCCCCGCGAAGAGAAGGAAATTGGGAATCACCTCTCAACTCACTCACTGCGCAGATGAGCGAGAAACATTTCTCTCGAAATGACGATGTTGAATACATTGGATAAAACAGCATCAAACGATCAACTCAAAGGTGCAGCAGCAGTTTCCTTTGAGCACCCATACAGTGTAGAGCACATCTGTTGTTGAGCTCGGCCATCCTGAAGTGAAGTGTAATTAATCATTTAAATTGCGATCATATTAGTCGTTGATTTCCTCATCTCCGCATGAGAAGGTTAAATAATGGTGCGCTAGAGTAAAATTAGAATCGGCCCTCACGGTCTTGAACCAAGTAATAAGGTGTGAGAGGAAGGTTATCAGAGAGTTTTTTGGTAATCAGCCGAAATATGCACTGCTGTGACAAGACGTCGTCCTCTGGAGGCGTCAACTGTAATCGCTCTCCAAACGGGTCTTCTTCGAGACCTAGTCCAAGTGGGCCACTACGGCAACCAGATAGCTTACTGGACACGACAGCTCGAATTGTAGCTCAAAATGAACCATTCCAAAAAATTGAAGAACGTTACGATCGTATACCCGAGCCTGTGCAGAGACGGATTATTTTCTGGTCCTTTCCACGGAATGAAAAAGACATTTGCATGTATAGTTCCCTGTCCAGGTTAGTATTTTGAAAAACTATAAACAGCACAATTGTACAACTGCATCATTTAATATATTTACAATCAAAGTATTCTAAAACTGTTACTACTTGGGCAAAATCATGTTTCCACATATTTCTTGTCGTAATCTAGAGTTCAAACATTCTGAAAATCAGCCACAGAAATCTTTGACATTCATTCGGTTCAAATTTATTGGTCTTAAAATAAACCCCGACAAAAGGGTCAAAAGCTCGGTGATGCTTAATTTTAACTTAGACGTATGTAAGTGAAATTATTCTACTTAGCACGATTTTGTTTTTGCAGGGTTTCCTCAATAAACTCCGTAGAACCTCAAAGCTTGAGTTTCTGTGCTGGTTTGAAACTGGTTGAGTCCGGCTGCGTCGAAGATGTACTTCAAGTAGGATTTCATCTCAGTGGGATCGTGTGGACCTATCCACCGAATCCCAATCAGCGACAGTCTTCTTCATCTGGGACAACCTCATTATCGAATGGAAACCGTCATGAAATCCCGTATCAATTCCCCAACATTAATAACAGTCACCAGCACAACAACTATATCGGAAACAATAATCATCATCATAATCCCCACAATCATCGGCCTTTGACTCCCCCGCCTTTGCACCAGGCTCAGTTAGCCGCGGGACCTCCCATGCCACCAGGTGGGCCAGTGATGTTTCCACCACCCCCGGGAATCGCGCAACCAGTCCCACCACAATACAACAATAATCCAAATATTGATCGTGATGGATTTAACAATATTTCAACCTCGTCATCTTCAGGCCAGGCCAGCATGGAAGAGAACAAAAAATTCAAAGTGTCAGTCAGCTTTGATAGGTAAGTGTGAGTAATCCTGCAAAGCGCAAAAAAGAGTGTAGGCAGCAGCCGCATAAGAGAGAATGAGTGATTGGGATTGGGGAGGGCATATCCTATATGTGCAGAGTGATTGAATGGGCAAATTGTAGCATAAACAAAAATCATGAAAAAATAATAGATACATTCACCTAGCGGTGCTGTAGCCTATCTCAAAATGTAGTTCAATCAAAGTTAATTGCCTATATGTGAGGTGACCACTTTCCCTCCGATGCGACTCGAATTTTCTATTAAAACTTTGAATTACCGCTCTCTCCCTTTAATATAATAAAACAAGACGAAAAAAATGTGAAGGAGGCATAGAATAATTAAGCAAATCATATTTATTCCAGGCTAAATCACTTCTATCTACATTACTGACTTTTTATTTGTTTTAGATGTAAAATTACATCAGTGACATGCAGCTGCGATACAAAAGACATATTCTGGTGTCATCATGTAGTAGCACTAGCTCTTTATAGGATCCGCAATGCGGAAACAGTCAAGCTGAGAGTTCCTATTTCAGGTAGTAATAATTAATCTAATCCAATATATACTAATTGTTAACGATCGCCATATTATTTTTCAGAAACACTACTACAAATGAATCGACAGCAATTACAAAAGTTTATCCAATACTTGATCTCAGAGCATCATACAGAAGTTTTACCAACGGCTCAACGGCTGGCTGACGAAATCCTACAGCAAAGGTCGGAGATCAATTCAATATGCGGAGCACCTGATCCTACTGCTGGTGCTTCTAAAGATGATGATCATTCTTGGCATTTGGACGAGACTCAAGTGTGTGAAGCTGTCAAAACGTACCTTGGCCAGGGCAGCTACTACTACAGTAGCAAGCACTTAAATTCGTTGTTCGGAAAAGTTCGGGAAATGCTACGTGCCCAGGATTCAAATGGCGCAAGGATGTTAACGCTAATAACTGAACAATTTCTCAACGATCCCCGTTTGGTGTTGTGGAAGAACCACGGGACACCAATGACTGAAAAGTGTCGCCAACTTTGGGATCAACTGGGTGCTTTGTGGGTTTGCATAGTGCTAAATCCGAAATCGACTCATTCTGAGCGGTTAAATTGGAAAGCTCTCCTGGAAAAATGGTCGAAGAGTGAAGTTTGCCCTCAAGAAGATCCAGATCTGCGAACTTCTACCAGAGAGAGCATTCGAGAACGTTCAAATCGTGAACGAGAACGTGATAGAAATCGTTTCTTCCGGGAAAATAATCTGAGAAACATGATGTTTTACAATCAAAATAACATGCACCCTAACGATCTACTCCATAGAAACTATAACGAAAGGAATATAAATGGGCAAGGCAATAATAACATGGAGCGTCAAAACAATGGACAAAACGATAATTACGATAGCTCGGAATCTGATTCTGATTCCGATGAGGAAATGGAGGAAAATAATGATGCAGACAATGGTGAAAACGAAAATAATGTTGATCCAAATGTGGCCAATGAAGCTAATCCCGACCATATGGAAGAAGATGTTGATCAAGTGCATAATATTTTGCAAGACATTAATTTTGGCGTTAATCCCGAAGCAAACAAACCTGACGACAATGACTACATTAATTTGAATTTAATAAATGAGAATAGTAACCTAAACCCAATTCTTCCGGAGAACGACGATAGTTCTAGAGAGTCCATGGATGGTGACAACGACACTCCGATGGCTGGACCTAGTGATATGGCTACGAGTAAAGCAATCAAACAGGATAACTTTTTTAGAAGTAACCCTTGTATTTGCGGAGAGGAGAAATGCGAATGTAATCGTCCAGTCTTTTTTGATGAAATCAAACCTGGAAAATTCTTCGATTGTGAAGCATCTAACTTCATGGTTACAGAAGATGCTAATCAGGGCTGTGAGCCACTGAAAAATAATGAACATGAGATACCCACAGTAGAACATGAGACTGTTGAAGATAAAAATGAAAAACACTGTGATATTTTAGAAAAAGGTAATAATTTAAATTCATTTGAAGATCTTGCTGTGCCTGGACCTTCAGGTCTGTCACGGTTATCTCTGGCAGCAGTCTCTGCAACTCCAATATCCGCGTCTTCAATGAACGATTGCAAATGCCATAATGATGCAGATGCGATGGCCGGTGCATGCACTAGCAGTAATGAAACAGGTATTTGCAATAGCAATGCTGAAAAATTGGAGAAGTCTGACAATCCCACTGAAACTAGTCAATCGAATGAAGAAAGACAATCGTTGGTCTTGAGGGACAATGATGCCAATAAAGTTAACCAAAATGAAGCGGAAACAGATGATCCTCAACCAGGACCATCGCGATTAGTCGACTGCGGCAATAAGCGTCCACAAAATCCCGCGAACGATCGCCACAATGAAAATAATGGACGACCTTGCAAGCGCCTCAGATTAAACAATGGCAACTGGGTTGGCAAAAACACAAACAAAACTCCTCGTACTATTTTTCATAAAGCTTTAGATGCTGTAAATATGACATGGGATAATGACCATTTGAAGTTCATCCTTGACTCGGACAGTTATTCAATTTCGAGCCAAAATTCAGTGCAAATTGCAGGCTCTAGCAAATCGTTCAGCAACAGCCCAAGTTCCAAGTCAAACTTCAATGCGGTCGGTCAGCCACTGTGGCATGAACAAATTTCGATGACTGCAGCTCGTATTGATTCTTTGCGCTCCCATGGCCATATAGAGGCTGCACTACGGCTTTCCGTTAGTGTCGTGAGAACGATGAGAGAAATTCAAAGAGATGCTCAAGCTTTGTGGCATCGTCACAAACCAAAGATCGCCGACGTCAAAATAGTAGAACCAGTATGCAGCTGTCAAACTACTGCAACACCAACACCATCATCTTCGTCAAATGCAGCGGCATCTTCGAAAAGTAAGGAAAATAATTCGCAACAAATGCCCCCGCCACCTGTCCCTGGACCGTCGACAAGCGCTTCGTCGTCCAACAGCAACAAGATTTGTCACTGTCCTGCACATCAGCATCATTTGCAAGTTCCTCCTCCTCCACCACCACCACCACAACAACAGTTCCAACAGCACCCGCAAATCAAAAAAGACTGCTCGAAGTGTCTACAAATAAAGTGCTACTACGAATCTGTTGGGTCCGTTGGACATGGTTCAAGTTCATCGAAACACAATTATTACAATAATATGATCAGGAATAGTCGGGGCGGAATGATTTGCCATTCATCTAAATGTAATCCTTTCATTCCGCCGCAAGCCGAAATGTTCCGTAATCCACAGCCACATTGCAGTCGGGATTATCGTTACATGAAATTCAGTATGCCTCCGACGCCGCACCATCCCCATATGCATCAGAATCACCATCAACATCATCACCAACAAGGCATACCGGCTTTGATTGGTCCTCCTCACGGACCCCATCATATGCACCCACCAGGTCATCATATTCCACCACCGCCCGCTATGATGCCACCTCAACATGCAGTTAATGAACCTCCCCCAATGCCATCAAAGTGTAATTGCCCGGTGCATAAGGATGAACGCCACGATGCAATCCCGTCAACATCTGGATCTAACATAAACCCTACAGTCAGCGGGCCGATTCCTGGACCGTCTACTTCTACAGCGGGATTACCACCTCCTCCACCCCCGCCCTTAGCGCCTTCTCACCCTCAACAAATACTACAAAAGCCACATGTACCATGTGCACAACATGACAAAAATCAGTGCTGCATCAAAAACATATGCTGTAAGATGGCAGCTCAGGCAAAACATGTAGAAAAGCAATATACTATGGGCCAAAATGCGTCTGCAGGACCTCCTGCTGCAACGCCATACATGTCATCGCCATGTAACTGCGGCATACACTCAAATCCACACGGAATATACGGTCCTGTTTACAACAATGGTGGTCCAGCACACGTCATGCAACCCGGTCCGAGCACATCTCGCTGTGCGATGAAATCCTACGATCGAACGCATGTGTCCTCATATTCTGAATGCGATACAAATGCAATGCCCGGAAGTTCAACAAAATCTCTGCCAAAAAATAGTCACTCAAGTGCTATGCAACTATGTAACATGGAAACAGCGGGCCCGTCGACTGCCGCTCCCTTCCAACCATCATCTGCACCTGCAGCTATTCCTATCAAAATTCATCAACCGGAATGCGCCCTTAGTAAGAGATCTGTTGATTCGAACAATTCGAACACCAACAGTTTAAAGTCGAAAACAACTACAACCAACAGTTCCTCGAAAGTCTCATCTCTACTAGATCCCATTAAAATTAACCGTAAGCCAAACTGTCTATCGAAATGCATAGATTGTAGCATTGGTTGTGAAGTTGAATTTCCTCTAGATGCCATAGCTTGCATTTTCGATTGTTTAACAGAGGCATGCATAATGCCGGAAGCTATGGTTAACGAAATGAGCCGCATGGCCTACGAGATAGGTGCAACTGGAAGTGGTCAAAACAACGTTACTCCTCCGGAAGATGTCAACATTATTCCGCCTAAATATCGCCACATCCCGGTGCCAGGGAGCAAAGATAAATATGAGACATACTTAACGTTAGCATTTGAAGCAGCAATACTGGCTTTGAGTAAGCAGCGCATTATGCCGCATGGCCTATATGCACAACATGTTATATGCAAACAACAAGATCAGTTGATATCTCGCCTGCGGAATATAGACCTCGATCAAATGCTGATTGACGTTCTAAAGCATCTTAGTATTCAATTACTTGACGGTGGTTCCACAAGCGGTCTAGGAGAGATGATCCATCCCGAATCGGTTCCTATGCATACCCTAGCTAGATTCCTGTTTGCCTCCCTGCTCAATCAATATTCAGATTTGGCCTTTAACATCGGGCTGCGTGCGATGCGTTTCCCAATTCTCGAGAACATCACCGAAGGTTCCGTTAACGGAATTGAGATGCAGCACAATAATTTTATGCATTCGCCGTATCCTCGCTGGTGGACACTCGGACATTTGGAAACACAGCAATGCTCACTCAGCTCAACCATGCTGAGTGCTGCCAAGGGAGATACAAAGCGTTTGTCGGCGGTGTTGGAAAATGCCAGGCGAAACATACACAGCTCTTCTCATCTGTTCAAGGTATGGAATAAAAGCGTATTTCAGTAAAGATCAACCAAACCTTGTGTTTTCTTATTAACTTTCAGCTGGCGCAAGATGCGTTTCGATTTGCTACTCCGGAAAACGGTCCACGGAGTCAAACACTATTGGGCGTGGCGTTTGAGCTGGGACTGCAAGTAATGCGTATGACATTGACCTGTTTGAATTGGCGTCGTAGAGAGATGGTGCGATGGCTCGTTACGTGCGCTTCACATGTGGGTCTAGAGGCACTGATGTCGATCATGCAGAACTGGTAAGCATTGAAATCGGTTCACTATATAAAGATTTATGAACTGCCGAACTGGTAAAGGTATGCAAGCAAAATATTGTCCAGAATATAACGAAACTTCTTGCGAATAGATTTTAAATTTGTCGTTTCTATGTTGGGCATTTTTCGAGTTCGATTGTAACACTAATAGGCAGGTAGCATCAATTCCAGTATAATTTGTAACCCAGCGATATTTATCACATATATTGCCAACAATCGCATAAGGAGTGGACAATCCATAATGCAACGTCTAAAATCAAACTCTTTTTCTATTTCAGGTATCATCTTTTTACACCAACTGAGGCAACTGGACCTGTTGCCACTACAATAATGTCACATTCCACGATCATGAGATTAAATTTAAACTTCCGGCAACAAGACGAACTGTCAAACTGTGCCCGAACCCTAGCTCTTCAATGTGCAACCAAAGATCCACCAAACTGTGCTCTGAATGCGCTAACATTATGCGAAAACGATGCTATGGCCTTCGAAACCGCCTATCACATTGTCATAGATGCAGCTACTCATATTATGACTTCCAGTCAGCTATTCACAATTGCTAGGTAGGTGTCAACATCCTGTTCCCTGAGACTTGACTTTAATAATATGTGTTTATTGTTAGGTACATGGAACATAGAGGCTATCCATCCCGGGCTTACAATTTGGCAATGCTAGCTATGAAAAACGTGCAGTTGGCGTATAACCAAGATACCCATCCAGCCATCAACGATATCCACTGGGCATGTGCTCTATCGCATTCTTTAGGAAAGGCTGAACTGTCCAAGATGATACCCTTGGTGATAAAAAATGTGCAATGTGCCACGGTTCTTTCGGACATTTTGCGTCGTTGTAGTGTTCCTACCCCCGGGATGCATAATTTCAGTACACACGGTAGAGGTAATTTATTGAGTTGATGAAGAAACAAAACAAATAACGTTTGATTCCATTTTTAGGCAACAATATGCGTCAGTGCATGAAATTAAGCTACGACAGAGAACCGCTTAATCAGTTACTGGAAGCAGCTGTTTCCGCTTACGTTAACACTACGCACTCGAGGTATGTATCTCTTATCGCAAGTAGTATTATTCATCTGGAGTCGAACGTTAGACGTTAGTGGATTTCCACTAAAATTCTAAAGATATTCGCCGTATTTTTTTTTACAATTTCACGGAAAACTGTTAGGTATTGACGGTAAAACGCTTCAGTATGTCCGAAAACTCCTTTTGGCCAAAATGCTTGTTTATCATAACAGGTTTTTTGACCAAAAAAGTGGTCAAATGAAGCTCAATATTATGTTTGGAATTGTGTTTTGATGTTATGTGTAGAAAAAAGTTTAAAAATTAACGGTAATGCTTTGAATCGAGTTGCAATTATCGAACGATTCTCACTTGCTAACAAGTTTTTTTTTTCAATTGTCGCGTGAGAGTGGTGTTCATCCTCGATTATTTGAAAAATTTGATTTTTCCCATCCCTGATATCGGCCAAACGGCATTTCCGGCCGCAAGTTATTCTTCTTCTTCAAAGGCTCTACATTCCTACTGAAACTTGGCCTGCTTTTCAACAACCACTCGAAAACATCCTAGATCCTAGGCCATTTCAGGATTGGCAATCCTACGCTTTGAACGCAAGGCTAACTGGAGACCCAAGCACGCATTTGCCCGTAAAATGGCGATAGAGTAAATTACTCCTTTAAAAGCATGCATGGCAAAAAGAAAGATGACTCGTCTTTGCTAGAAAATTATATAATTCTTTCTATTTTTATGCCAAATGGCTTCAAAATCATTGTAATTATTTTTGTTTTCAAGACAAACGGCTCTACACGAAACGGAATCCGATTTCCAAATTCGAAAATTGATACTGATTACCATCAGAAATTGGTAATTTCTGTTTGAAACTTGTGACTATGTTGCAGTTTATTAAGTACATCCAGGAATCGCTTGCAGATCGGGTTTAAACATGCCCTAAAAATGTAAGGTTCACGAAACTACCTTTCTGACAGTGTTGGTAGAATCATGCTCAAATCTGAATCATCGGGGCTTCATACACGAACTAACTCGCTTGCGATTATGCAGGGGGAGCATCGCGCTTGAGTTTCTCGGCTAGAATCGCATCGCTTTGCTCACTCACCGAAAAATGATTTCGCTCTTAAAAGCGTCAAAACGCAATCGCGGCGTATGTTTTGTTTATAAGTGCATTTATTAGTCATTGTTTTAGGAGAAAAAAGTTAATTAAATGCATTCAACAATGAAGAACATGTAAAAAACATGCAATGATGCAAATCGCGATTCGAATCATGAACGACTCTCTGGGCCATGATATTGATGATTTTGACTGATTTGATTTGATGATGATTTTGACTCACGCATGGTTTGAATCGCCGATGAGATTTGAGAATGTGATATTTTAGCAACACTGCTTTCTGATATTGGTACGAATGAATCGACGAGTTATGTCCCTATACTGTCGTGAATTTGTCCCATATGAATAGGAAACCCAGCAAAGATGGGACAGATATGCGATTCACGGCAGTATATATCATGCAAATAATAGAACCATAGATGAATTTAAATGAACAATCGTCCATTTTGAACGGTCGATTATTTATACACGCAATGGATGAACAATTAAAGAGTTTTTTTAGAAATAGTAATGAATCATTTTTAGTTCAAATGAACAATCACTCACTTTGAGCGATTGATTGTTTGTCCTCGCAATAGATATACTAATACTGTTGAATAAAAAAGATTTGTAAAATAGAAGTTGCATAGGTCACATCACTTTCCATGATGAAGCCCGATCTATGTTTCTGATTACCCTATCCAACTAACAAATTTCCTTCCTGTGGTTGTTGTGGAGATGCAGAGGTATTCTCGGTCTCTAGTAGCAACAATAACCACACACTAACAGTTCCTTTCTTTCCCTACTGACTACTTGATCTTGGCCGGGGCCGTTATAGATCAACATTTGAGAGCTGCTGAGCTGCACTTCGAGAATAGATGGTGAACCCCAACCACTCTTCACGTGGATCCAAGTGCAATTTTCACCTGCTCTGATCAATCACGGAGTAGTAACCTTAAATATGTACAGTCAGTCTAAGCTGAGCTAAGCAAACGGCCCTTCACGAAACGGAATCATGCCAATTGGGACTCATTTTTTTGACGCCACAATACCCGTTTTGAGGCTACATCTCTCCGTCCTCGATTGCGCCCCACTCTCGCCTAGTCTCGCTGCGCTCAGCCTTATTGTACTTGCTGGGTTGGAAGCGAACACCATCTTTGCAGGGTTGCTGCCCGGTATATTGCAACATGCCCTGCCCATCGTACTCTTCTGACCAAACCTTGTGGATACTGGGTTCGCTGTAGAGTTGGGCGAGCTCGTGGTTCATCATTCGCCTCCACACACCATCTTCTTGCATACCGCCAAAGATGGTTATGTGCACCCGTGTCTCTCGAATACCCCAAGTGTTTGCAAGTCCTCCTCGAGCATGGTCCAAATTTCATGTCCATAGAGGATTATCTTTCTTATGAGCGTTTTGCACATGAAAAATTTGGTGCGGGTGTGAATCTTTTTCGACCGCAGTTTTTTCTGGAGCCCATAGTAGGCCGGATTTCCGAAGATAATGCTATTCGCGCCTATTCGCGAAGTTTCTACGCTTTTTGACATATTTAGAATATTTTTAGCACTCTCTTTCACACACACATTGTTGTTTGGTTTGTTTCTGTCAAACCACCAGCACATACAAGCATCATTTAACCAAAGCCACGTAAGAGATATATCTCCTATTACAGCTAACAAAACTCTCGGAAACTGCTTTATTTTTGGAGTTATGCGAGAAACTGGCCAAATTAGGAACATGGCCAAAACTGGTACAGTTACCCTATTAATTATTGGTGCGATTAATCAAAACGCGGTTTTCGTTGAGTGAAAGCTTTTGACTATTCCTTTTAGCGATGTAGGTTTCCTTTTAACCTGCGCTCAATGAGGAAGCGTCATAATTAGTATAATGAAAAAAAAAAATTTCCCATACTAATTTGCATGTAAACTTGAATCGGCTTGTGCTAAATCAGTTTTCATACAAATGAGCTAAAAAATTCGGAGGACACTCAGAACATGATGCAAAATCAGATGAACATTGTGGGGCAAAATCGATTTTTTGAACCACCATAATAAACATGTTCGCATTAACGATTGGGCCCTAATACCGGTTCTAAGCTTCGATGCAGAGTACACGAACTTTGTTCGCCAATGACAGGCGTACGGGGCCCTTGGATGATTCAGAAAGTCTATGCAGTAGGTATTGGCAATTGGAAATGTATGAACTCTAACCGCATTTTTGACCGCCAATAGAGGTGATGTATCAGATTGTTGTTCAAACATAGGGAAGATCCATTAATAACGCACGCAAAAATTGAACATTGTCAATCCCTCCTCCCCCCTGTGTCACACTTTTTGTATGATACTGGATCGTAACACTTCACTCATCCACCCTCCCCCCTCTAAGCGTTACGTTATTTATGGACGTTTCCATATCAGATATCTTTTTCAAACTACAGACTACCTACGATCTATAATGAAACGTACACACGGTCAAGCAGTTTGACCAACATTGACGCCACCTCTCGTTTATTCAAACATCCATCAAGTTTTTCCAACAGCGGCACGAGCAATCAATTTATTCGACCAACAATATCACACACGAACGACCGAAGCGACAACTTGAGCACCAACCTTCAAAAAATATATGAGGGTTTGTGCAACTTGTGATCCATCCATCAAGTTTTACAAACAGCGGCACGAACAATCAATTTATTCGAAAAAAAATATATGGGGGTTTGTGCAACCTCACTACAAATGCTCAAACATGTTCGGCGTACCCACCAGTCAAGCAGTTTGACGAACATTGACTTCACCCCCAAGAAAACGCTTCGGTTGCTGCTTTGTTCGAACGTGTGTGAAGTTGTTCGAACAACCATTTGACAGTTGGCGCCTCGGATGGAAAAAAATAAAACGGTTTGATTTTGGTTTGAGTTGTCGGGGGTGGAGTCAAGGTTCGCCGAACATTTGCATTTGTAGTGAGGTTGCACAAACCCCCATATATTTTTTAAAGGTTGGTGCTCAAGTTGGCGCTTCGGTCGTTCGTGTGTGATATTGTTTTAATTTTTTTCCAACCGAGCCGCCAACTGTCAAATGGTTGTTCGAACAACTTCACACACGTTCAAACAAAGCAGCAACCGAAGCGTTTTCGTGGAGGCGGAGTCAATGTTGGTCAAACTGCTTGACCGTGTGTACGTTCCATAACTCAGGTTGGGAAAGAAAATTGATCCATAGGGAAAATCTATTAATTACGTAACGCAAAAATTGGCCATTTCTACCCCCCTCCCTCCCCCTATGTCACACTTTTTGTATGAATCATTTCAATTTTGTGTATGGATTGTTACACCCCGAGCAACCCCCCTTCCCCCTCTTAGCGTTACGTAATTTATGGATGCTCTCATAGTCAGAAACGATATTGTTTCGCACTTTGGATTTTTTTCTGATATGATGAAAAAAATACTTTTATCTATAATCACTAATTAATATCTGCTTAAATGTTTAGGAATATAAAGAAATAATAAATTTTGATTTTTTTAGATTGTCCCATATATCTCCAAGGCACTACAGTGACTTCATTGATTTTCTCAGCAAAGCAAGGGATACTTTTATGCTTGCTCGTGATGGGCCAGCACATTTCTCCCGGTTGATCGAGAATATCACAATCGCATATAAAGGCAAGAAAAAACTGGTTCGTCAGGTAAGACAACGGTTCCAGTTTGTCTAAAATTTTACTGTGTCATTATATAAAATACCTATTAAAAATAGTTGCAAAGACAAGATGCTAACGCAAAATAAAATTGAAAAAAACATAGCTAGAATAACAAATTAATGACATTGTTTTAGGTGGTTTGACGTTTGTTTTCATTTCACATGTTATTCATACAGTAACTTACAGTATTATTCACAGTAATAGTGTTCTTCCACTTTTGTTCACAAGATTTTTGTTGTGGTTGCCTGTTTCGATTCTCTTTTTTAGATTTTTGTTGGGATCGTAAGTCCCATCATTGCCGTTAGGTTTTGTTTAATTAATTCATGATTTTTGCTTAGCAAAGAAAAAAAAACGTGCAAAAGCCGTTGGAGTGAATAAACTGTGCTCTAAAAACGACAAAATTCTCTATTATTGAGCAGATACTGTAATTAAGTGATGTATAGTATAGACCAATAAGCTTAGGCCATGACTTCCATTTTATAATTAATGCAAACATAACACATAAATGACATTAACTACTTACATATTAGCAAGTGTATTGAAAATATATAGAAAATTATGGAAATCAATAGCTTATATGGTATAATCAAATATTAAAAATAAGAAATGAGTTACTATTGCTACCAAACCAACTGATATGTGCGGACTCTTTCATTAGAAGAAGGCTAAGAAGCGTACGAACTGATTGCCGAATGTTCTTAGTTAATAAACCACAATTCTTTATGTTAAGAAATTGTAATCACCAAAATTCGGCATTTCAATAAAAAACAGCTAAATGTTAGCCAAGCCAGATGTTCTATGTTTATATTTTTTTAAGATTTTCAACAAAACTTGTGCCACCATATCTGTGCCGAAAAATGACTTTGAGAGATTTCAGTTCGAATGAAAGACAAAGTGACGTTTAGTATAATTTCGCCAATTTAGTTAAAATACCTCAAATATTTATGTAAACTGTATTGCTAGATAAATTTACAAAATTTTATTTAAGTTCATCTTGTACTATTTAATGCTGAAATAATAGAAACCTAATAGGACACAGATATCAAGACCATGAAAGTAAACTGAATAGGAATAGAATCAAATTAAAAACAAAATTACCTGTGCGCAGAAATAGCAGCCTACATGAAATATTGGAACATAGAACTGTTCGAATGATGCTGAAACTATGATTTCAGTGCATTGCATCATACACAGACATATGCAAATATTTACTGCCAAACAGAAAATAAAACTAATCAAATGAAGATACCGATTACATAATATAGTAATGGTTGAAGCACTGTAATTAAAAATCCGTAAATAATCATGTCAGTATTCCTACCTAACTAAAATGAATGACATTTCATAAAGCTTTCTGCTTTATATAGACGTATTTTCATTAAGTTGAGCGCTTGTCAAGACTCGAATTATTTTTTAGTGCCGTGTCTGCTTTTTACAAAGTTTGGATTGTTTAGCCTCTACACAACATAAATTTTTTACCGACATAAATTTATTAATATGCTTAGTTTCGGATTTGTAATGAGACCGTAGTCGGCTAACACATTTGAAGTCTTTATTACAGATAGATGTTCATTCATTCAGTGTAATCTGTTTAGATTAAACAGATAGATGTTTTTTTTTATAAAAAATACATGAAATATTATCTTTTCAAAGCATATCTACATAAACCGCTGATGATAATTTCAATGTGAATAGCAGTCACGGTGAACTGAAAATTAGTCATGCTAACCAACCGTAATAAATTATGTATTTTCTACATGCAGATCTATTTCAATAGGTTATCTCCAGTGGAGGCATAAGTACTAGAACGTTAATTGCGCAGCACTCACTAAAATATGTCCCTGATTCTGCATTGGGCTTCATGTTACATAGTGAATGCTTTGTTCGATACCAAACGTTGGTTTGACATTGCCAAGCCGTGGCAAGTTAGACGTTCGCAAACATAAGCGACATTTAGCGATCTTTTACTTCGACATCACCTCTATGAACGAACTAAAAACATGTTTTGTTGCATTTCCCGCCATCAGCGTTTGGCAGCCAAAAATCCTTTTGTTAGTATTTTGTTAGGATGTGAGTTTATCTCAGGTACTGTAAAGTTTAATTATGTAATAAACAAAATGATATGTCGATTGACACATTAATGCGACAAACTTAATTATATAAATATACGAACATGATAAATTGCAAAAAGTATTTTACTTTATATCACAACCCGCATAAATTAAAGAGCTAGCAGGTATTATGATCAAGAACTGCAAAAGGTATTTTTCCAATCTCCAATCAATCGTGAATAACTTTTGAACAGATGAGATAGAAGGTTGCTGTATTTAGCAAAGTTGTTTGTTATAAAATTTCTCATCTTTCCATGTGTGTCGATTTTTAAAAGCGGTATTATGAATATTCGCTTTTGATGATAAAACAGTTTTTATTCAAAATTGAATATATTTTAATTTAATTTATAAAAAATAGTTGGTCCTAGGTATCCACCGTTTCCACACCAAACCACCGATTTGAGTGAAAAGTACCTAATATTGCATCGCCCTCCCTCTTTCCTTTGTTGTCATTAAATGAAGAGCAAAACTACTCAACAAGGGCAGTAAAGTGTGGGAACCTAACGTTAAGTAATCTCATGTTCACAAAAGTTAAGTAAAATTTAACTTTGGTTAGTTTCTATTTAAAATTAAGTATATTTTATTTAATATTAATTACATTTTACTTAACTTCAAGAAAAAATACCTAATACTAAGGTGGTACTTGTACCATGGTACAAGAGGACAAGGAAATTATTCCAAGACTATCTTTGATAAATCTAGAGCAACATTTGAAAAGGGCGTAACAGCCAACATTTATTCCTTTCGATTCTTCGTCTACATATAAAGCTATATGTGGACGAAGAATCAGAACGAATAAATTTTGGCTGTTACGCCCTTTTCAAATGTTGGTCTAGAAATACAATAAATGGTATGGTACTCGTTTCAAAATTCTTGTACCATCGTACTTATACCACCAGTGTGTCATTAGTATAATAAGTTTAGGTTCCCACACTGAACCCCCGATTTGAGTGAAAAGGTACTTTTTACTAGAAATACTAGAATAAGAGATCGGCGAAGACGCCATCTTGTTTCCAATCGAACCGTCAAAAGCGGTTCCATTTCGACTTGTTTATTTTTTGCACCCATAAGAAGCAAGCAAAAAGTTCAAGTGCTGCCAGTATCATTTTCACGATTTCTTGCATTTTCATACGTTGCCATTTCGACAGTTTTTCACTCCGCCGGTCTCTGGTTATAGGGTTGCTACTTTTTACTAAACGTGTAGAACAATTCTCGCCTGATTTTTTAAAAAGTCGTATGTCCAAGAGAGTTTACTTTTTCTTCCGATTATTACAAAGTCATAATAATATTTACATAGGATTTTCCAGCAGAGATCTGAAGAAAATAGCTTTGTGTAGCATGCTGAGATGAAAAAAATGACACAAATGCGAAACTAACCTATATCGACACTGTTGTTTCATAAGGTCGAATGTCGCAAACGTAAACAATGCCTTTTCATGCAAATTCCTCAACAACTAGGACCGCTTCCAGCTAACAACCGCCTTATATTGAACGGAAGTGGAAAATACCAGCAGAAGCTTCTAATCTTTCTGAAATCAGCAATGTTTACGTTTGCGACTTTCGCTCTTTTGAAACAACAATGTCGATATATCTGAGTGTAGAGATGTCTTTAAACTTTCTTTTATTGAAAACATCAACAGGTCTATCCTACCCCAATGATAATCTTAAACTAAATAACAAAAAAATAAATAAACAATGACATTTATAATGATATTGCAACATGCAAACATTTTCAATTAACATAGTGAAAAACGATGAACAAATCTTACATAAACATTAAAACACTGGTTATATAAACATTTAAGGCTGGTCAAGGCTCCCAGTAAGATGAACCGTATCGAACGAATTCCCGGAATAGTAGTCCAGCTGGCCATGTAGTTTCAGCGAGTGCCATCTGTTTGTATCTCCAATCTACGCCGACTTTGAATGAGATAAAACACCAATCTTCGGAACTCCCCCATCGTGGTACTAATTTGACGACTTCAAGCTCTTCTTGCAAGTTTAGCGATCTAGAAACCATCTCTTGGATAACTTCGCTTCGTACATGCTTGGCGACCTTCGTGAAAAATATCCAAAATTTGCCAGGAGAAATGTTCTGCTCACTTCTTTGACGCGAACCAATAAGCAATCGCGATCTATTGTTTCTACATATGGTTCTTTCCGATGGAAAACTTTGTGCCGTAGAAGTTATTGGCATACTATTGGTTGCTGAATGGTTTTGATTGCGATCGGTTCAATCAAGCAAACCCGCGATACACTGTTTAATTTCCGAAACTTCTGCTTGGAGTTGCCCCACTGTGTACTCAATACAGCTTTGGTCGTCAGTTGGTTTATTCACTTCCTCATTCTTTTCGTCGATCGGTTTGGTTCGCTGTTTTTGGAATGATCGTAAACAGATGTCGTAAAATCCCGATTATTCGATTAATAACTAATCGTTTCTTGTCGATTGTCTGTGACTAACCCATTCAATTTAACCACTGACGGTAGCATCACTCAACATGCTATCACTGTACAACTGAAGTGAACGGAGTGCGATACCAGTCGTACCTACTGTGGCTGCACTTTACCGGTTCGCTCTATCGCATCTCTCGCATCGTCAACCTTACCAACCGAACGAATGATCGTTGTAGGGCGGACGATTGATCGGCAGCAGCAGCAGCAGCAGCAGCGAATGCTGCATAAAAGTAGTTCAAAACAAACCGTCGTCGTACGCACATCGAGGGGCGAACCCTCGATCGAATAATTGTTTCGTGTTTAGACTTAATTAGTAATAAATGTAGTGTTGTAAATAAAGTTGTTTCGTTGATTAGTGTAAAATAAATGTTATAGTTGTTCGACGTAAAAATAAACTGTGTAGTGAATGTGAAACTATTGGCGTTTTGTGTGACTGATGGTCATTTTGGATGACGAAAAGCCCCCCTAAGAAATAAGTGTTTTTGGATTGGGAGTTCACTGGTGCTTTTGTGGGTGGAAACATAATTCTAGGTCGGGAAGGAACCCGACATAAGCTGGTCCTTCGAACCGGATGATCTACCGGGCCTTGGAACGGTCAAATTCCAAATATTTGACCAAATACACCAGTGAAAAATAAACGAAAATTACACAATTAAAATCGCGCCATAGTGAAGTGTTCTGAACAAATGGATTGCGCCATACTAAAGTGCCCAGAAGAAAAAGAAAAACGTCATTAGAATCTGCCGAAAAGACCCTTCGGCCATCCTTGGGTAGAGTGAAAATATTGTGATTTGCCGTTGCCATATAAATAATTAAACATACTCGACATTATAGACACAAATTAAGAAAATTACACTGTGACTCGCATTGAACCACCCATCAACAGCTGATCGATCTGCTGCAGTGTACCTATACCACTCACAATCAGCTGCACAAGAGGGAAGAGCCAATTGAACGACGAGCGGCAGTGGTTTTTTTTGCTGTTGCTGCCGTCGCATCGTTGCACAGTGGAGTGCGTGGGGAATTAATTTGGATTTAATTCGAAAGTTGCGTCAATAATTGTGGAATAACTTCAGCGTTGTTCTACTACCGTTCAGGTATGTAAGAACCGGTATATGTCTTGCCGAAGCCTTTTGTTTACTCCCACTAACACCCACCTTACGCTTTGTGTGATTTGGCCACTACTACGAGCATTCAACAACTGGTGGCATTGGATAATTTCTGTTCGCGAAGAACATCTTGGGTGCACGGACCGTGCAAGTTACAACGAGACGGCTACGATTACTAAAAAACGGATGACACTACATTTGCTTCTAGGCTCGGGCATCGCGGAAAGGCTTTTCCGGCCAGGTAAACACAATTTTACAGTATATGCCCAGTCGAAGCTGGATATTTGATGCTACACACTGAAATAAATTTCATTCCCTTTTCGATGCGAATTTCGACTGTTACGAGGCGAAGAACCTTTGGACGATATTTTGAGGGATTTTCATTGACTTTGAACTGAAGCTAATTCGTTCAGCGCCATATCTAGTTCTCCAGGTGAGACTAAGTATATGTCCTGCCAAAGCAGGCAATTTTTTGAAACTACATTGGTTGTTCTTTCTCCGCTGCACTGGATTGAATAAACTGAGACGATTTCCCGCTATACTACATACTGGTTAGCAGTGTTTGGGGCAATATTTGGAACTTGTGTGAACTCGGCTACTGGTACCGGCTGTTGTTTCATAGGTGAGGCGAACAGTATATGTCTAGCCGAAGTTTAATCTTGGTATACTACATCTGTGTTTCCACTCCCTCGCATTTGCTGACTTGGATCGGAATCTGAGGCATTCGCCCGAATATTGGAAGTGTTCTCAATCGGAGAATTTGCTGTTTTGGCTTCGGCTGCCCCGCTGTTACTTCTCATAGGTGAGCTGAACAGTATATGTCCTGCCGAAGCGGACAATATTGAGTACTACATCTCCTTTTCTATCGATTTTGGATTTGCCGATGGTTCCACGACTCTGCGAGTGGAGTAACGCATTTGACTGACGACATTGTGCAAGTTTCCGTGGAGCGACGACAGCAACATGAAGCCCGTTACCAGGAACGCGGATTCACTGAAGAGTCTGACGACGAGGCTGAAGGGGTTAAAATTATCATTAAGCAACATTAGCCAGTATGTTAAGAACTTTAAGGAGGGTACCCCTGTCGCTCAAATCAATGTTCGCCTCGAGAAGTTAGATGTATTGTTGGTTCAGATAAGTGAGGCAATCTGGGAAATACAAGCGCACGAGGACTTCACGGAGCCTGAAGGTTTGCAGAGGGAGCAGTTGGAGATGGAGAACCGCTACTACGATGCGAAATCGTTTCTGGCGGAGAAAGTGGGAGAGGTTCAGCATAATTCCGTCCAGAACCAGTCGACTCGTCCTGGAGATGTCACTCTACGTGGTGGTATGGACCACGTTCGCTTACCTCAAATTCAACTGCAGAGTTTCGACGGGAACATCGACGACTGGCTCAGCTTCAGGGATCTCTACACGTCTCTGATTCACGAGAAGCCAGACCTACCCGATGTGGAGAAATTCCACTACCTCAAGGGGTGCTTAGCAGGCAAAGCTAAGGCACTAGTAGATCCGCTGAAGATCACCAGGGACAACTACCAGGTTGCTTGGCAGTCGTTGCTAAAACGCTACAACAACAGCAAGCTTTTACGGAAGAAGCAAGTGCAGGCTCTTTTCAAGCTGCCGTCCCTCATCACGGAGTCAATCGCGGATCTCCACAGGCTGGTCGATGGGTTCGATCGTGTGATTCTGACCCTGGATCAGATCATCCAACCAGCCGAATACAAAGATCTGTTGCTGGTCGAACATCTAAGCGCTCGTCTCGACCCGAGCACACGACGAGGATGGGAGGAGCACTCGTCGACGAAGGAGCAGGACACCATAAAGGACTTGCTGGAGTTTCTGCAGCGCAGAATCCAAGTTCTCGAAGCTTTACCAACGAAGGTGGAGTCGAAAGTCTTTGAGCAGTCGCCACAACGCAGAAGAAGGCCATATTCACCGAAGGTCAGCAACAACGCCGTACAGTCGTATAACGCGAAGTGTCCATCCTGTGCGGAGATCCACGGACTTCACACGTGTCCATCGTTTCTAAGGATGTCGCTGTCTAGTCGGGAGTCGTTCTTGTGCGAAGCATCCCTTTGCCGCAATTGCCTCAAACGTGGTCACATAGCTCGGGAGTGCACGTCGAAGTTCTCCTGTTGGCATTGTAAAGGTCGACACCATTCCTTGCTGTGTTTCAAGGGAGGAGAACGCAGGGGTAGCCAAGGATCCTCCAGGAGATCGACTTCAGGAGGAAGTCCGGAACAGGATTGCACAAGTGCAAATTCCAGGGCAGCGGACGCATTAGCGGTCGAATCAACTTCTTCCAACGCGGCGCAGTGTGTTTCATACCGAGCTCTCTTAGCTACAGCTGTCGTAGTAATAGAGGACGACGTGGGTCGTCGATATCCAGCAAGAGCACTTCTGGATTCAGGGTCAGAGTGTAACTTTATCTCTGCTAATCTATGCCAGGCCATGAACGTTTCGGTACAGAAAGTCAACATCTCGATTCAGGGCATTGGCCAGTCTGGAATAAAGGCATCGCACAAGATAAAAGCTGTCGTCAAATCTCGCCTTTCATCGTATGCTCGATCGATAGACTTCCTCGTTTTACCGAAGGTCACAGCAAACCTGCCAACCTCCACCGTTCAGGCAAGTGGATGGGATATACCGGAGGACATCGAGCTGGCGGATCCGGAGTTTTTCCGATCGAGGAAAATCGACATGGTGTTGGGCATCCAAGCGTTCTTCAGCTTTTTCCCGTCAGGAAGAGAAATCTCGTTAGGCAAGGATCTACCTGTGCTGACGGAGTCCGTTTTTGGGTGGATAGTGACAGGCGAAGTCACATCAGCTACTCAGGCGACTGGATTCACCTGCAATATGGCGATATCGCACGGTCTGAAGGATCCAATGGTATCCCTCCCAGAGAAAGCTGAAGTGTTGGTGGACATCAGAGAATCAAAAGACATCACTGTGAGGACGCAACAATCAGTAGAGCGAAACTGGAACAGCAAACGTGATCGAAGAGATCGTTATCAGCGGAGTGGACAACGTCGAAGCTTCGGTCGAGTCGAGACGACAGATCGACGCAATGGTGGTCAGCGAAGGATGTGCCCTACTTTCAACCGTCCGGAAGCAGTCGAAGGACTTCTGAACGAAGGCTTGGGGAATGTGAATGGTATTGATAGTGATAACACAAGGAGGTTCTCACGAAACGATATGCTTCATAAAGAAGCTTAGTCTGTCCGAAGCGAGGAAGGAATAACGAAGATCTCCATTAAACGCAACTAGTGCTTGCAGAACTACATGGGATGGACAAAATAATTAGGATAGGCAAATTTTGGGTAACCCGCTATCCGAAATGGTGGGTGAGAAAATACGAAAGTCCCATTAGCACTATCGACTATCGGAATGAAGGGACGTTTTCAGTGCAGCTCTTAAGCTCAAAATCACGGGTGGTACTGCATAGGGTGCAACAGAGTGTGCCACTTGCTTTTTTAAAATGTAGAAATCAAAGTTTGGGGTTCGTCAGAAGATTCCGTCCAGTGCATCGAGGGGAGTTTTCTTGGTTCTTTCTTTTCAGAAGTTTCCTGGCAACTTCAGGGTGGGTGAGGATGTCTGTGACTAACCCATTCAATTTAACCACTGACGGTAGCATCACTCAACATGCTATCACTGTACAACTGAAGTGAACGGAGTGCGATACCAGTCGTACCTACTGTGGCTGCACTTTACCGGTTCGCTCTATCGCATCTCTCGCATCGTCAACCTTACCAACCGAACGAATGATCGTTGTAGGGCGGACGATTGATCGGCAGCAGCAGCAGCAGCAGCGAATGCTGCATAAAAGTAGTTCAAAACAAACCGTCGTCGTACGCACATCGAGGGGCGAACCCTCGATCGAATAATTGTTTCGTGTTTAGACTTAATTAGTAATAAATGTAGTGTTGTAAATAAAGTTGTTTCGTTGATTAGTGTAAAATAAATGTTATAGTTGTTCGACGTAAAAATAAACTGTGTAGTGAATGTGAAACTATTGGCGTTTTGTGTGACTGATGGTCATTTTGGATGACGAAAAGCCCCCCTAAGAAAAAGTTTTTTGGATTGGGAGTTCACTGGTGCTTTTGTGGGTGGAAACATAATTCTAGGTCGGGAAGGAACCCGACATCGATTATTGAATCGATTAATCGTTGGTTTGATGATGAATCGATTAATTTGCGACATCTCTATATCTGGGTGCTGCGGATAGAGCCGCTCTTTTGTTCGAGTGTACGGATATGCGGATATTTTGAAATTAGTTCCATGAGCGAAATTATCTTGCCGTTCCATAGCTGTCAAACATTTTCCGCTCTTATGCTACGTTTTGACAGGGCAAGTGAATTGAACAACTCAGTTGAATTCAATTGACTTGCCAAAAGTAGAACATGTTCAATTTTCTTTTCGGTCAAGTGAATTGAATTAGGGTGTTTACACGTTCAGTTCGTGTTCGTTTCAAGCGACTTGCTCAATTCATTGATTTTCTTATTATACTTCAATGACGTGAACTTCATAATTAAATGTCCAAGGCTTTCATACGCTGACCATTTGAAGATGTTCCTCCGGATCAACTCGATAAGCGATTGTCGCTTTTTGCAAAATCAACTACTATTATTTTCTGGCTGGTATTCCATCAATCGAATGGTGGTCAACCCGATAAAATGCTCTGTGATTACGTTCTCCCGGAAAAAAAGAACCAATTAATTTTGATTATAAGCTACTTGGCTCCACGATCAGGTAAAAGATTTGGGGGTTATCCTCGACTCCCAACTCACGTACAAGCTGCACATCTCAAATGTCGTGGACAAGGCTTCCAGAGCATTAGAATTTCGCACTACAAAGGACTTTTCCGATATTTATTGTCTGAAGTCCTTGTACTCCTCGCCGGTACGTTCTATACTGGAATACGGCTCGCTGATTCCTACGTTTCGTACTACGTAAACTTCCATGGACTTCCATTATTCGGCAACTCGGCCGTACGAAAACCATTTTTTTGTTAAATATCTTGGCTTGCATATGCACACCATATGTTTCGAAATGGACAAATTGATATGAAATTTGCGAAAAAGAATCCACGTGTTTTGGAGGGACTCGAACCCTCAACCTCCTACTCTCTAGATAGGCGTGATGACCCTACACAACAAGACCACGGTCTCGTTTGCGGAAAAGCCATCAGAATCCGAGTACCAACCTCCACCGCGGTTAGCTCTCTTTTTTGCAAATTGAATATCTTTCGGATGCTTGATTTGTCCAATCGCCACATGTGCTCTACTGTTGTATATCCACAGTCAAGCGAGTGCACATTGTTTATTAAACGAGAGGATCGCACTCCATGCCCCCCAGCAACGGACTGGGCGGGATGGTATAGAATGCGAATCAATCGCACTCTGCTGTGCCAAAGGCTTGCTTGGCTAAAGCATTTGATGAGTTTGATTGCCTTACGTAAGCGGTCGCGTGTACTCAGACGACTAATGACGGTGGAAGACCGACACTTGATTACAATTAATTGCATATTATTCGGCAACTCGGCCGTACGAAAACCATTTTTTTGTTAAATATCTTGGCTGTGCATATGCACAGCATATGTTTCGAAATTGATAAATTGATATGAAATTTGCGAAAAAGAATCCACGTGTCTTGGAGGGACTCGAACCCTCAACCTCCTACTCTCTAGATAGACTCTCTAGATGGAGGGATTCATAACGTCTTCCAAGCTATGAATCGCGATGTCAGTTGATACATTTGGAACTGCTTCGACACCGTATAGGGAGACAACTCGAGCTCTTCTAATTGCTGACATCTTGGAAGGCCGAATTGACTGTAGCTCTATCCTGAATCAAGTTAGCATCAACGTCCGTCCCAGAGCACTACGAATCGGCGCAATGCTAAGAATGCCTTTCAGCCAAACTAACTATACCGCCATGGTGCTATCAGCGGGTTGCAGAGAAACTTTAATCGTGTCTCAGCCATGTTCGACTTTAACATTCCCCGACAGACGCTGCGCCGCCGTTTCTACCAGTTCTTTTCAGCACAGTAGACTACGTGAAGACTGATTTGTTTTTGTAAATTGTTTAAAATGTATAACTTTAAGTTTTGTTTTATATTCGCCAAAATAGTTTTTTTTATCACACCATCAAATTATAGTGTGTTGATGTAGCAACAATAAACCAATAAACTTGCCTTGTCTAAACGTAGCATTATGTGGTTTAGCCAAGGCAAGTGAATAATTCTATCCAGATTTCTACGCTCCGTAATGGCGGCTTGTCGGTGTGTAAAAATCAATCGGCCACTGTACTTTTTGACACTAGTTGGAGGAAAACTCACTGGCGAAAAGGCCTTTTTTTTCCTTCCCCTCACCCAGGAATGCCATCACGGACATCTTGAAGTACCCATTAATGGGTACTTTCGTACCCATTTCGAAGAAAAGCGGCATAACTCATTTAATGAGTAAACTCGATTTACCCATTAATGAGTACGCTTGCGAAACTTCAAAAAAAGGGTAGTTTTCACTCCTAGTTTTTATTGATAAAATGGGTAAAAAGGGCCCAAAAAATTGTTTTTTTTTTTGTTTGAGGTTATGCATCAAATGCAATGAAAGAAATAAGTTAGTAAATACATTTAAACAAACAATTAACATAACATTTATTTTCTCCAATCCCGCGTCATAATATAAATGATTATGCATATAATTTTCTCAAATAATAATGTTGAAGTCTTTTGCATGGTGCATTTCCACTATAGTATATATAACATCCGGCGTTTTCCTCAGTGGATTGATCCGTACACAGCAAAATCCATTCATCTGGCGATGCAAAAAGTATCAGGGAAGGGGTAGCACACGGTGTCTCATCCTGCAGCCAGCCATAGATCTTAATGATTGGAGCGGCACAGAAGTTGCTCTGAATAAGATCAACATCATCCGAAATCCCCCAGCCGCGTACTGGTTTCTAGAACAAAATAAACGATTACAAGTCAGTAGAGATGCGTATTTCGGTGAAATTCTGGGTAAATTGAAATTCAAACAAGCGTATTGCGTCAAATAAACTTACCTTCTTTGTTTTTCTTAGAATAAAAGGGAAATCCATTATTTTTTCACGAAAAAATATCCAACGCGTCGAAGCGGAGCAAAAATGGCGTTAAGATTTCATTCTGAAATGAAGCGTACAATTTACCCATTATTGTTAGGAAACAATGAACTTCGATAAGAGGTTTAAATACCCATTATTTGTATTTAAAAAAATACCCATTGTTTGACATTTCAGTACTGAGACGAATAATGAGTACATGAAACCCAATTAATGGGTATTTTCAAGCTTCCGTGCAGTAGGCTTTCCTCCAGCTAATGTCAAACAGTACAGTGCCGATTGATTTTTACACACCGACAAGCCGCCATTACCGAACGTGGAAAGCTATGGATTGAGCAAGTTGCTTGAATCGTACGCGAATTGAACGTGTATCCATGGTATCCATGTACAGTAGCCGTTCGATAACTGCAAAATGTTTACTTTTCAGTTAACGAATGCCGTTCGATAACTGCAACGCATTCTAGACGTCAAACGGTTGTCAATCAATGTCAGATGCAATAAAAGCAACAATCAATATGAATCTGGCGACTTTTTTGTGGATCTAGTTGCATAGACTATGAACGATCTTCGGTACCCAGAAATGTCATCACTAGTCAGTACCTGTCAGTACGTAATCTATTAACGATCCCTTGCTTATTTTTTAGTACTGGTGTCAAGGTAACATTTTTTTTCACCAAACAATAATAAACTACGAAAATGTATGCATGGTCTCAGCTGACGTTGGAGGAAATGTTTTATGCGTCGTTTTACTCTATGTAATTCTGTTCATTAAATGCTTTATTTTTATTCTAGATATGGGGACAGCTGAAAAGATCTGAGAGCTCAAGAACACCAAGGTTCCCACTATTTTTCGCCGGAGATTATCGTATAAAAGAAGTTTCGGTAATCCTTACATCGTTCGAAACGCCTCATCATATGCAAGACGTAGAATAAGCAACTGTGGGTTTTGCTTCCGGACCCCTGTCCGCACGTCTTTGTGGAACTACGGAGATTACGGATTGTTTCTCGCCCGCAATGGATCTTCAGATACTTTCCACCCCAGGTCATTTTTTACCTGGTACGCGGGTGTAGTAATCCAAGCTGGTGAGCTGGATTTAACGGTCTCCAGAAACAAGATAGCGACAATCATACTGAAATTGTAAGCTCAATACGATAGACAAGTGAAATGGCGTGAAAATATCGGGAAAATTGAGATTATAATCGAAGCCCACGAAAAATGGCACAGGTGGCAGAAGAATTTTGGCTGGACTATGTCGATTCAGCTTCCAAACGGCCAAAATGTCACTTAACACGTGGTCGTGTAGATCCAAGTTTTGGCGTTTGCGTTTGCTTCCTCCAAGAAATCTTTATCTTCGGGAGCGGATAACGGATGATCACTATTGACTGGTACCGTGGACCCCCGGTAATATGACCGCTTTTAATCTGAACACTTTTTAATTTGAACCCCGTTCGTTTGAACATCGTTCAAATTAAAAATGGTTCAAACGTCATTTAACACGTGCAATCGAGGAAAGAAAAATGGAACATCGTGAAACGGAATGCAGAATCAAAACAAACCAGCAAAGAGAGCAGCCAGAAACAAGTTTTTCTGATGCAAATAGAGTAACCAGAAGTTCAAATTAAAAATGAACCCCGTTAATTTGAATGAGGTACCGTTCAAATTATCGGGGGTCCACGGTATGGCAATTTATCTCTTCAAACAGCAATGGTGATTGATGAGACTCTGAAGCAACAATGAAAATTTCGATGTTGTTGGTACCTACCATCCTATTTATTTTTGCACTATAGTTAATAGCAGTCCCTCCAGTGCTCTTGTAATGCGTCGTCGGATATATTTTCTAATCATTCAAGGATGAGATCTCTACTTTATTCGTCAGGTAATTTCCTTCCCAACTGAATCCATCATTTTTCTATTCGATTTCGGATGATCCAATAACACTTATCGTTTTCCCTCATCGTCGCTCGCCAAATACAGATTGACTGTTGGAAAACTATTAAACTTTACAACTATTTCCTCCGATCTGTTGTATTCGTTCATGACATTGAACTATGTAATGTTATCTGTCATGCATTACATGCTAATAGCTTCTAAATAAACTTGATATCAGTCGAATAAGGAGTTTGTATCACAAAGGCAGCCCTAATGTTGCCTACATTATCATATTAGTTGCGAAATAAAGACGAAACTTGGGCTTACTTTGCCGCAAAATCGTATTCTATGAATAGGCTTTAAACAACTTTAAATGAAATTTCTAGAACTTTCAAATTTATACTGAAAGTCTCTTTAATAAAGACAAAAAAAAAAAAAAACTTTCAAATTTAAACCAGGCGGAAATTTACCGAAATTTATCAACAGTATGAGGAATATTTATATAGGACCAGATTGAGATCGCAGAGGCTCGTTCATTCTAGTATGGAATTGAAAGCAGATTATAGACTTTTTTTTCCAGAGATGCATTACTATGTATGTAAACTGTATTTGTCGTTATATTGGGTGAGTTTGTGGAATTCAATTGAGTTACCACAACGGGACGCGAGGGATCATGTCCCGTTGTTTCCTGCGATGCCCCGGACTTTAAAGAATCTGGCCACACTGATTCACAAAGCATTGTAATACTAAAGACACACTGGTGGTACAAGGACCGTGGTATACCACGGTTATATACCCTAGTACATATTGTACCATGGTTTTCCACGTTGTACCAGCATGGTACAAGGCGACACACCTGTGGTACAACTTGTACCATGGTACGAATACCATCAGTGTGTCATTAGTATAAATGTTGTTCAACCGTTTCACATATACAGTCAAATTTCACTCGTTGGGCTATCTTTAGATGGGCTACGATTTAGTTGGGCGCCCGTTAGTTGGGCTGTAGCCCACTTAAAACGAAGGTGGACGTCAAATTATGACATCAACGACAGTTTTTTTTTCTTTTTGGCAGTTGGCAGCTCTGAATTTCTATTGTATTCGCTTATTTGATAGATGAAATCTCAGCCCAACTAACGAAAGTCTTTCACTAGATGGGCTACGAGTTTAGCCCAACGAACGAAAGTTGACTGTACATGGTGAAATCAGCACTGTTTGTAGTGTACCATCCACAGAAGTCAACAGGCTTCCATACGATATTGTACACTCATCAAACAGAAAAGAAAGTTAAAATGCTCCCTGAAAATAAATTACAATAGGTAAATGAATTTTTAATTTTTACACTTCAGAAAAGAAAAAAGACATTCCGCCCGTTACTTGCCCTTGCAAATTGACGGCTGGTAGGCAAGTAAGGAGGTTGTCCTGTTTTCCGCGAGGACAATAGCCGACCCTGAAAGAACGCCCATGATGAGCTGGTCGAGGCGTGTGAACGTCGGCAACACAGGACGAGAGATCGTCTACGGGTGATAGCAATTCGTAAAGTCAAGCTCTATCTGGTAAAAGGGCAAATGTTGCAAGAGAGAATTCTCTTCGTCGACTTCCCCTCTTTTAAATAAAAGTGACAAGCAGGATTTCTTTGCAGTTTATCACCTCAGAATGCAAGTTCGCACTGTTTTCTATCGTGCTGAGTTTATAAACCACAAAGAAATCCACTGCTAGTCACTTTCATTAAAAAGAGGGGAAGTCGGCGAAGAGAATCCTCTCTTGCGACATTCGCCCTTATTCCAGATAGAGCTTGAAGTATAGTTTTTCCTACATTGAGTTACCGATTACTCTGAGTACAATATTCCCAGTACAATATTTAGCTTGAGTTTTCCATATATGTTCTGACAAATAGCTTAAATATTACCTAAAAGAGAAATAGTAATTAGTTCATTAGAAATTAAAAAAAACTGATCTTACAAAGCCCTTCGGTATCACCAATGATAAACAAATATAAACGGTGATACCCATGACAACGATTAATAATTAGAACAAATTCAAATTTACATCGACGGATTGCTTAGTTTTACCGTGGACCCCCGATAATTTGAACGGTACCTCATTCAAATTAACGGGGTTCATTTTTAATTTGAACTTCTGGTTACTCTATTTGCATCAGAAAAACTGGTTTCTGGCTGCTCTCTTTGCTGGTTTGTTTTGATTCTGCATTCCGTTTCACGATGTTCCATTTTTCTTTTCTCGATTCCACGTGTTAAATGACGTTTGAACCATTTTTAATTTGAACGATGTTCAAACGAACGGGGTTCAAATTAAAAAGTGTTCAGATTAAAAGCGGTCATATTAACGGGGGTCCACGGTACTGGATACCGCTTGGTACCCGGCAATTTAGTACATTGGAACCATAAAATGAGTACTAATTTGTTCGGACCCCAACATCTTGATTATTATATCTATGATAAAAGTGCATCTAAATATGCAGCGCAATGCAGCTGTCATTGAGTTTGACATCAGTTTGAAGTTTAGCGGTCCGATAACTGCAAAACTGTTGCAACTATCGAATTGCAGTTAAAAAGCATTGCAGTTAAATGACTTGCAGTTATCGAACGTCTACTGTATTTCGGTTTTCAACTTGACTGCACGAAGAAACACGTTTACTCATTAATGGGTACTTTTTCTTTGCTATCTCTTTCCCTCTGCTGAAAAATTTACCCATTTTAAGAGAATAAGTGGATCTACTCATTTAAATGAGTAAATCCACTTATTCTCCCGAAATGGGTAAATTTTTCAGCAGAGAGAAAGAGATAGCAGATAAAAAGTACCCATTAATGAGTAAACGATTTTTACCGGGTGCAGCGATATGAAAAGGCCCATTGACTGGCATCCCTGACAGCACAGCTGTCAAAATTCAAAACGATGCCGCGCGCCTCGTGGTTCTGTCACTTTTGTAAAAACTGTAAACACCGATGAAGATAGGAAAACAACGATCGACAATTTTGCTCATTCTCCGCGGTGTATACAAAAATTAAATTCACAATTTTAAAAAACTATCTAAAATCAGTACCTAAGTTATCGCTTAAACATGGATGACGACGCAGAAACCTACAAGCTATGGAGGATCCGGAAAACTGTGATGCAGTTGAGCCATGATAGAGGTTATCTGGTAACGCAGGATGAATTGGATCAAACGCTGGAACAATTCAAGGAGCAGTTCGGTGATAAACCAAGGTAGATATAACATCTCAGGATATATTCAATTTGTGGAAATAATATCGTGAGGAGTAAGAAATTTATCTCAAAAGGCATCGTTGCTGCAAAGTGTTCTGGGAAGTCGAAATTAAACTAAGCAATTCTTTTCAGTGAGAAGCGACCGGCACGTTCGGATCTAATTGTTTTGGTAGCGCACAATGACGATCCTACGGATCAGATGTTTGTGTTCTTCCCGGATGAACCGAAAATCGGCATTAAAACCATTAAGACGTACTGTACCCGTATGCAGGAGGAAAACATTCATCGAGCCATCGTGGTGGTCCAAGCCGGTATGACTCCGTCGGCCAAGCAGTCATTGGTGGACATGGCCCCGAAATACATTCTTGAGCAGTTTTTGGAATCGGAACTGCTAATCAACATCACTGAACATGAGCTGGTTCCCGAACATGTGGTGATGACGCCGGAGGAAAAACAGGAACTACTGGCCCGGTACAAGCTGAAGGAGAACATGTTGATGAGAATTCAAGCCGGTGATCCAGTGGCCCGTTATTTCGGTCTGAAGCGTGGTCAAGTGGTGAAGATTATTCGACCTTCGGAAACGGCTGGGCGCTATATTTCCTATCGATTAGTTTGCTAGAATAAAGTATGATATGTGAGAGAGAATAACAATCACCTAACTGACTGAATAAACTTAAGAACATAATACCGAAAATCTTCAATATATTCTACTACAGTAGACACCAAAGTATTATGTTCCCTGATTTATGTATAGGTACACAGGGTGTGAGTCTGTGATGTTAAATCAAATTAAACGACAGTGCTGAAAAGTCGATTTTAATTTGTGAACAAATTTTTCGCAACCTGACACAGTGCGAAAAAATCATAGCACCCCGCAAACAAGAGGCTTTTTAGGGATTTATCATGGGAATAGAGTGTACCCCAGTTCTTTTGACGTAGAGTACGTCTTTCGGGAAAATAAGGGGGGGGGGGTTATTCTGCAGAATCAAACTTGAGGCCGTCACGAAAAGTGGTCAGGAAGTATGAGCTAATAACTTATCCATCTTCCAACCGATTTTGATGATGTTTGTATCAATAGATCGACAAATTCTTTAAGATTTAGCACAATTATTAGAAACAATTTAATAAAGGCGATAAACTATTGAAAAATGACCCGACCACACAAGCGAAGAGAGATCGCCATTCGAGTTCAGTACATTCAAAGTACCCGCTAAGCTGCGGAGGACAACGGAGGTCCTTCGTAGCTTAGTAGGGAAAGCACCTGTCTAGCGTACTGGGGTCGTGGGATCGAAGCCCATCGAAGGGGCGGTTACCCTCCAATACCTTTTCCGAACTAAATCTATCACATGTTGTACATATGCACAATCGAGGTTCAAACATAGTAATTAATTTCCACTCCGGGTGGCTTAGTACACGGCGTATAGAAAATTAACTTTGAATGTACTGAAAACTTGTTATACACAGTAATTTGCCTACATTTCGGCTATTAGACATCTGGTGCGTGAATTGATGAATGGTAAAAATCAGATTCAAAAAATGATTTAAAGCAAGAAACCTACTGTACGCTCATAAAAAAAAATTACTCCTCCACTCATTTTTGGTCGCAAAGAAAAATACGCGCCAGATAGTCGCCCAAGAAAATCATACCTCCAGAAAAAAGCTACTTCGATATTTTTTATATTTGGCCGCCACGTGATGCATTCCGGCGGTGAATGCTTGGACAGCACGTGCTATTTGAACTTGAAGAAATTTTTCACATCTACGAGAGCCTTGGAAAATGGTTACGAAAGTTGTCATTTTGTTGCAAGGCACAATATAATAATTATTACTCTTCTGAGTTACTGCACTCTAATACGTAATTTTACGTTGATTTTGCGGTCGTGTCTCTGATTCAACATTCTACTTTTTTTACACGGTTGTGTTTTAGTCGAAGTCGATTATGACCTGAAGTCAATCACGAGAAAAATCAAAGAAAATTCAAGTGGAATTTTAAACCCTGTGAAAATAACAGATATTCAGGCTAGAACAAATTTTATTGAAAATCCTGTGTAATTTTTTGAACTGATATACGGTGGCCCACTGCTGCCATCTACTCGACTGATTGCGGCAGTACATACGGACGCAGCTGATTAACAACCGTCGAACATCTCCAATCGATTGCCAAACGGTCCCAATTTGAAAAAAAAAATGAATTAATGGTTGCGGATGTTTATACACGTATCGGATGCCAGCCTCTATATCTGTTATCTGTGGTACAATCCACTAAAAAGTTCAAAATAATTTTCTTAACATAAATAAGGTTAAAAAAATGTCCACGCTGGGGGTATCTAAAACTGATAAAAACCTGTCCACGTGGTATATGGACGGCCCCTTAGATGATTAATTTCATTGTTCAATAAACAAAAAGGGACAATGACTGCTACTTGGATGAATCTAGTTTTTTTTAAAGAGGGCAAATATTTCAACAATGCTTGAATGATTCCTTTTGATGTATTTGAAAATACTGTTCTTTCTATATAAAGTAAAGCGATCATTTAATAATAGTTTTTATTGAACCTTCCCTCATAACTCAATATAATTTTCACATTCATTCAGTTGGACACTCAATCGCTCCACTGTTGATGTCATCAATGACGTCATGTGGTGCACGTCCATCGATCGTGCAGCCGACACTGTGAGCCGTACCCAGCACTTCCTTGCAGGTACCAGACAGTTCACGGGCCATTGAGCGAGGTCGCATAACTCGGGCAATGCTGACGACTTCATCAAACGTAATGTTGCCATTGTGCTTGATGTTTTTGACCTTCTTACGATCACGTGGTGGTTCCTTCAGGGCCTTCACGATCAGCGAAGCAGCAGATGGGACAACCGAGATGGCAGCCTGTCGGTTCTGGATGGTCAAGCAGACGGTGATCTTCAAACCCTTCCAGTCTCCGGTAGCCTTGGCGATGTCGTCACCGATTTTCTTTGGGGACTGTATAAAATAAAAACGTTTAGATATTAGGCTTAGCATCGTTTAGTTATATCTTATATCTACACTGCCAATAATCGCATATTATCACAGTCAGCAGTACATATGATATATGAACTAATAAATAATAACTTTCCTTTTTTTAAGTGTTTGATAAACATTTTTTCACCGACAGTCTGACGGTAACATCCATATTAGCAAAATGCTGTAAATATTACATTCCATATATATAAGTAGACATACATTTATCATGTAAAAGTTATATGATCTTTAAGAGGATGCTCCACATATTCATCAACGTGAAAACCGCATTAAAATACAATTCAAACATGAAAATACACTTGAAAATGTAAATTTTCGCTGCATAGGCAAAATTATTATAAGATTTCAAGTTTATAATCAAGGTTTTGACACAAAACTGATTAAAATACAGATCCATTATACACCACAATAAAAAGATATATTAAAAATGAATATTGTGCACACATGTTTATATTGATACAAATCTGAATTTATCATAAAACTTTTTTTTTTCCCAAAACCAGTCTCTATGGGGCAATATGGGCATACCTGCATAGAACAAGATATCTGGCCTTAAAATGCGAACAAGTTCAAATTTCAGTATTCAAATACAAGAATATTATCATATATGTAAGATTCATTACGGAAAAATTACAACAGCGCATTACTGCGATAGAAACAGAAAAAATGACCATTGACCAATTGAAATGTGGCTGTTCAAACGGTGAAGAGTGGCAAATCAGTTCAGTCCGCTGTTGTGCAGTTTTTTCATTTTATTTAGTATAGAATACGCACAACTGTTGTAGGAATATCATATTCTTCCATATTATTACGATACTTTTTTCGCCTAAATAAAGGTTTTGGAAGGGTGGCCTATACTGCCCCAAATGGTGGCTCATATTGCCCCGTATAGTCGGGAACACACATCGAAATCAATACATTTTCAAAAGTGCATTCCAACAATTTCCAAACGCATTTTTCGTCATTCATCGACGTAATATGAAAGGTAACATTCTCTAGTATAAGTCAACTACATTTGAACGATGTTTTTTAGCTTTTCAGCGCTTTTCGGAACGATTTCCTTAGGTGGTCCATATTGCCCCGATCACCCCTATGGGGAGAGAAAATAGAAAAAAAAACCCAGATTAATCCACCTAGCGTTGGTAGTGCCTTTCTCGCATTTAGTTAGGACACCCACCTTATATGTGGTTTATATGGTCCGATGTACCATTTTCTTCATAACTTTGAAACGCAATGACCGATCGTTATAAAATTCAATAGTGATTAACAAGGCTTTGTCCCCTGTCGAATGAAACTTGTTGCGAGAAAATCGGTTTAGGATTACTATACGAAAAGTTGTCTAATGTTTTTATAGCTTTTGTGCACACACATACATACACACGGACCGACAGACATGTGCTCAGCTCGTCGAGCTGAATCGATTGGTATATAATACTATGGGTCTCCGAGGCTTCTATAAAAAGTTCGTTTTCAGAGTGAAATGATAGCCTTTCGGTACAACTTTGTTGTACGAGAAAGGCAAAAACCATGAGCTGACTGTCGTCTGCTTGGCGTGGCTGCTGCTACGGCTGCCGTGGTTTTGTTTTTCTATTATTGCATGGAAGAATGAATGGTAAAAAGAAATGTCAACCATTCTCGTCTCTGCCTACGTGTATTGAAAATCTTTGGATTGGCCTTCTTTACATACACGCGCTTTCTCGATACAAGACCTTTCCTTTCCTTCATTTGCACATAGGCCATTCTTTCGGTTTAGATGGCTACGCTTTAATAATTGATATTCTTATCAAAGATTTACTGCCTGTAATCGCATAACTGTCCCATATGGATAGGAAAATCAGCAAAGATGGGACAACTAAGTGGTTACAGACAGTTTAGGTTCTTTACAATTTCCCAAAAAACTGTCTGTTGAATCTTTTTCCCAGATAATATTTACTAATTCTGATAAGACCATTCCTCAGAACGTATTATTCCCCAAAAAGTGAAAGTAAAAGTAATTCTATTTTGTTGAATTTTTATCATTTTTTAAAAATCAAACGGTTGCTCGAGATAAGGCGAAACACGTGATGTGGCCTTTCTTTTAAATCACGGTGCAATGGGAAAGGGGAGACCATTCCTTCCTTTAAATATTGTTCGCGATAATTCAAGATAATTGATGCTGCCTTCTTTTAAACTGCGGTTAATCGCATATTTGCCCTATCTTTGCTGGGTTTCCTATTCATATATGGCAAATATACGATTCACGGCAGTAAAGCTCGCATTTTCTCGGTGCAATGCAAAAAGGGAGGAGATCATTTCTAGATTGCTTTGAGAATAGGTCGTATGTGCAAAAGAGAGGCTCTCTTTGTTCACGCTCTCTTTCGCTTGTACATAAGCTAGTTTTGCATATTTTGCCACATTTTCACTTCAGAACGCTAGACAAAACTATAATCTTTAGATATCTGCCAAGAAATCTGAAGTAAACTTTATTATAGATCTGTAATAATCGAAAGAGAATGGAGGCAAAGAGAGACTCTCTTTTGCACATACGACCTATTCTCAAAGCACTCTAGATTTCATGTTTTAATTTACGCGATTGGTCGGTGTAATGCGAAAGGGGATATCATTCCTTCTTTTATATCACGCGATTGCTTAGGATAATGCAAAAGAGTTGATGATGCCTTCTTTATAGTCAATATCAAGAAGTCTATGTTGAAGTCCAGCTTTAGGTTGCGTAAAGAATATGATTATTAAAAATAGGATCATTTTCATTGCGTATGCCAAACGAGGTAGCCTTCATTTGCCCGGTATATGGATTTTTTTGGATTGGCCTTCTTTATAGTAGGTATTAGGCTAAAACTGCGTTCTGCCTTCTTGAACTGTACACAAGACTTAAAGGCTGTATGAATTTTTGAACAATGTACAAGAAGGATGATTTCTATACATAGCATTCGTTCAATGACATATTTTCAAATGAATAAGTTGTTAATTGTAGATAAGTAGATAAGTATTACGCAACATTGTACTAATGTATCATATATGCCAATCTTTTATTTCAAAGGAAACAATTTGGCTAGCAAAATTTTCTTTTACATTATATCAAAACGTTAAAATTAAAATTATATATTAAAATAATAGTGCACTTAATGTTTCTGCGAAATGGGTGCATAAATCCACAATCGATACGTCGACATATCTACTTGAGCGAAATAAATCCAGGTTTATCAGCTGGCATCGGTTTTCGTAACTCGGTAGATGAAACGTATTCTGCCAAAGGTAGCCAACGAAACGCGAATAGAAAGCAACGACGTGGTACAAATTCGATCGCATCAGCACTGTTGTTGTTATAAGCTTAACTGCTGCTCCCCACACACGCAATCCAGCGCCATTTAATGAAAAAAGAAAATTTCCTGCTTACATCAGTGATGTTGGATTGCATGGGTGCTCACAAATTAGCCCACCAGCGACGTAAGATGCTCTTGATTACAAAAGCAGTTTCGCCCTTATAAAATGTTTGTGTCGATATGTCTGTGAAATTCTTTGCGTTTTGTATCGAAGAAATCGAAAGATTCGGTGTTTTTTTTTCAAAATGGATTATGCTGTTTTGCAAACAAATGATGCAATTGTGGAAATGTAAGAAACAAACTAATTTAAAAAACAGGCCAAATTCCAGTTAGAATGTAGGATCATTGAAAAAAAATCTCTTAATTCCATAGGGAGTGTATAGAGAACACACTGTTTATAGGCTATTTAGACTACGAGCTTTTTTAATTGATAAAAATGTTTCATGATGTCAAGAATCACACATGCTGGATTCAGTCTGGAGCCCTATCAAAGCGTTTGGATATAAAGGGTAGACTCCGTGTAACGTTGGTCCGTGCGTTATGCACTTCATCATCAATCATCTCCTCCCATATAGACCACTCGTTATCAACAATCTTCAAATGAGAAGGAATAGATTTCAAGCTGCTTCCATGGTCAAACACTCGTAACTGAGAAATTGACTCACTGGAACTTTAAATGCTTCGGTACTGACAATGCGACGATGGAATTTAATGCACCTTTCTGCACCTAAAGAGATTGTATGGCATGAATAAATCTCTGTGCTGCGGATGCCTTTATAATATTTTAGACTATTTGATTATAATTTGTCATTGTCCAGAAGATTGTTAAAATACACAAAAATCATCCGTATACCCCGTAGTGTGCACCTATTAATGCTGTCCAATGAGCAGCTCGAAGTTATACCCGTCCTGCTCGTTCTTTTTTGTCAACTAATGGACATGAGAGGAATGGGAATAACTTTGAGGTACTTGTATTTGTTTTCATTTAATAGAACGTTAGTCGTTATAGTCGGCACCCCTACGAACTTTTCGACGTTTCGCTCCAGTATTGACTACGGCTACGCGTAAGAAACTCGTACAAGCAGTAATCATTCCACTTTTTACGTATTGTGACGTGGTATACTATAATGGATTGTCTGCAGCCCTTAGAGAACAACTTAATCGCTGCTTCAAAGCTTCAATACAGTTCGTTTACAACATCCGCTGTAGAGAATCAACTGCAGCTGTGCGCGACGCTAGACTTGGACACGACTTGGCGAAAAACTACGTCAAGAGCCAGCTCATCGCTGGAGCATTCACCTAGAATGGACTACCACTAGCTTTGAAACAACAACCTACACTAAAAATCCCAAAATTTGCTATTCAAATTAGGGTTTGCATCAAGTGTTTTTGAACATTTTAAGTGTAGGTTGTTGTTTTACTTCGAGCTGTTCATTGGACAGCACAATAATTAACTTTGGAACAAAATAAAACTATATGCACAGAAAATGTATTGTCATTGTTTTAAATATAACACGACTCCAAAGTTTTGTATGAAAATGTTTGTAAATTTTCAATTTCCAAATGTAAATTTCCGTACAATTTCCTTGACCTGATAAAAGTGTAAACTGGTTCCCGTAAAAATAATAAATACAATTACAAAAAGTAGGTATGTAATTGAAAAACGAGTAGTTGAAAGCAAAGCACTGCCAACCCTGCCTTTCATTGGTTGTATCTAGAAACTGGATACTATCTATCTAGGCCTCTAGTTGTAGCTAAACATTATTTGTTTTGCGGTTATTCAGAGTCGTGGTTGGGCCTGACCCAGGTTTGGAACCAGAAACATTAGAGGAAGTCGTTCCTTTACATTTCAATTGAATTTGCATTCCACGTACTTTTCGCAGCTACATATTTTCTAACGAACATATTTGTAAACAAACTTACCAAACCAAGGGGACCAATCTTGGGGGCCAAAGACGAAGTGGCACCGACTTCTCCGCCGACACATCTTAGATAAACTGCAATTATCGAAACAATTTGATTAATTTCAACGCAAAACACTTTGATAAATTTATACGTGTGACCAAAGCTGTGACCGTAGACGGGTGTCAAGTGCGGGCGCGCACAGAAACCTTCAATTCACTGGCACTGAAATATCGCACGAAATTGGTCGAATTCCAGCAAAATCACAACGAATACTCAACGCACCGTGCTTAATCTCATTGGGGTCAAACTTTGGTGGCATCTTGGCGGATAGAACAGCAAGTTTTCAAGTAAAAACTACTTCACAACTTCACAAAAGTGTGTTCACACAATTGCAAAAGATGCCGGAAAGAGAGAAAAGAGATTCGTTTTGACAGACGTCGCGTTGATAGATCGACATCCGGTGACTGGCGGACCGTCGCTGTCAGAAAACAAGGCTGCCAACTAAATGATGGTACATGGATATGGTGTTGGCCAGGAATACACGAAGTAGCGAAGAGCATCATTATCGGTCGCGAGTATGGGGCCGTACACTTATTACGTAAGCAATTTTTTTTGGGTTTTTCGACCCCCCCTCCCCCCATGTAAGATTTTTTCCATACAAATGATTTTTTATTTATATGGCGCGTAAGATATTGACAGACTCCCCCTCTCCCCATAAGTGCTTACGTAATATGTGTACGGCCCCTATAGATAGTGGAATATATATTGTCGCGCTCTTCTCAAACGCTCAGTTCTTCGCGGTGGTAACGCGCAAGCAAAGATTGCGCAGCAGCGCGCCCATAAGCTTTTACACAGGGTGCGAGTCTGAACTGTTAAATTTAATAAGCCGCCGAATGGGGTTGCCATAGCTGAATAGCCGCCGTGTGTAAAGTAAATGGGCGCGCTCCGGCGCAATTCAACGGAGGTTGATTGAGATGATCACGATCTGAGTGTTTATCTTGGGATGCATAATAGATGAGCGAAGATAAATCCTCTGTCTCCAAACGAACTGTCAAACGTGTCTCCAAACGAGCATGACGTCACGATTTCAATGGAAACGTTAAGGGCTGTGACGTCATATGCGCGTGTACACGGGCAAAAAAATCGACTCAGCCATGCTTTCGCTCATCTATAGATTCTACTATCTATAGTCGCGAGCATTTTATTATAAATTCAGTAGAAAATCGAATTATAGCCGCTATTGAAATTGGATTTTTCTCACAATCCATACGTTAAACCTAATTTCGGAAGTAGTGCGCTGTATAGCACATCACCAAATGAAAACAGCGCACCACTTCCGAAGTTAGGTTTAACGTACGAATTGTGAGAAAAATCCAACTTTGTTAGCGGCTATAATTTGGATTTGCACTGAATTGATAATAATCACCCGCGCAGCGCTTTCATTTTAGTTTCGTCACTCGTTTCCGTATCGGTCACTATTTTCGGCTCTCAATTTTGTTGCTGTATTCCGTACCGGTGACGTTTGACAGTTGACAGTTCATCAAATAGCAGCGCTCTTATCGCGCTACCAAATTTGGTCACCTGTCAGTCGCGCTACTGTTATAGCAGCGCGTTTAGTAGCGACCGGTAAAGTGTCAAGTAATGATACTACGCTGCCAAACGGCTTAAACTCACCACCGGTAATCTTGCTCTTGATCTTGCTCTTATATTGCTAGTATTATTGTCGCGCTCTTCGCTTAGATCTTCGCGGTGGTAACGCGCAAGCAAAGATTGCGCAGCAGCGCGCTCATAAGCTTTTCCACAGGGTGCGAGTCTGGGCTGTTAGGATTTTATAAGCCGCCGAATGGAGTTGCCATAGTTGAATAGCCGCCGTGTGTAAAGTAAATGGGCGCACTTCGGCGCGATTCAACGGAGGCTGATTGAGATGATCATGATCCGAGTGTTTAGGGCCCATTCACAATTACATAACGTTTTTGGGGGTGGGAGGGTGTCTGTCCGAGCGTTACGGCCCATACAAATTTTAGAACCATTCCATACAAAAAACGTTACGAGGGGGTGGGTGGGGGTTGAAAATGGTCAATTTTAGCGTTATGTAATTTGTGAATGAACCCTTATCATGGGATGCATAATAAATATAAATTCAGTAGAAAACCGAATTATAGTCGCTATCAAAATGGGATTTTTCCTCATAATCCACACGTTAAACCTAATTTCGGAAGTGGTGCGCTGTATAGTACAGTAGACGTTCGATAACTGCAAGTCATTTAACTGCAATGCTTTTTAACTGCAATTCGATAGTTGCAACAGTTTTGCAGTTATCGGACCGCTAAACTTCAAACTGATGTCAGACTCAATGACAGCTGCATTGCGCTGCACATTTAGATGCACTTTGATTGCATCTGACGTCGATTGACAACCTTTTGACGTTTAGAATGCATTGCAGTTATCGAACGGCATTCGTTAACTGAAAAGTAAACATTTTGCAGTTATCGAACGGCTACTGTACATCTCTTATCAATTCTATACCAATTTTCATTTTCTGGTAGCATTTGACTACCAGATTTCACAATTTCAAACGTTCATATTTCATTTACCTGTACCTGAAAAACATCCTTATCATCAATTTGGAAGCAAGAAAACATATATTTCTGCTCTTGCTCCTGGTCTTCTGCTGACTTTTGATCGGATCCGATCCGAACTTGAGTAATTACTTAGCGAGCGAGGAGCTGCCCACTAGTGTATGTATAAAACGAACAGGGATTTTATTTAGTTTTAAAAATAAATATGTTTGATTCAAACATATTACCATTTTGGAAATAAACATGTATAAATATTTTTGAAGCAAAAGGATGAAATTTGTATCCGTGTAACTTATGATTAGCATAAGAGTTAATATTGAGGAAAAATATTTTGTTCATTATGGCGATGATGGATAAGTGAAAAGCATTTGTCGATCAACTAATTTCAACATCGGATGGCTAAGACGTTTAAAAAGCATTTTGTATATTATTTTGTATATTTTGTATATTTACACTGGATTTTGTTTTTACGCGATTAACATTTTCTCAATTTTCCACTCATCCTAAATGATTAACGTATATTAATTACCATGAGATTTTTCTTTGATTTATTCCGGATTTTTTGAAACATGTTGCGAAGAGTTTGGTGGCAAATTGAAGTCACACGATCAAAAATACGAGCGAAAAAAAATCGTGTAAAAACAAAATCCTGTGTATTGTCGCGCTTATCTTTTTCTAGAATGTTGCGGCGGTCTTACACTCGCAGGCTCGACTGCGAAGGTAAACGTCCACGTCCAGATAGCCGCCATGTTAAAAGATAGGCAGAATTTTCCCGCTCAAAACAAAAGCACGTGCTTTTCGCGAAATGACAGCAGTGTTCGATTGTATTAGTGAGAGGCAACCGGAGTCACTGAGTACATCGAGAGTGTTTATTATGGCAAGTGCATACGGTGGGTGAGATTTTCATTGACTCTGTTGTGTTAAAATGACCGATTTTTTATAGTAACATAACTTAACCGCCCTTTCCACATATTGTAAATTAGTGAAATACCATTTATCGTATTGTTGAAACAATCTGGGGTAGTGTAGGCGTATTGTTGCGATAGATGTTTCGTACTGTTGTACAAGTATTGTTTGGAATGGTTTTTAATTATATAGGTAGGATACAGTAATGAAATAGTCCAGAACTATGCGGGTTGTGCTGAGCTCACAATTCCTAATCCAGAAGGACAACAAAGATTCTTTTATTAGATTTTAATAGAATATGATAATATTAACATTACATACCTCTTTGATAAGCCAAACCGTCAGTATCACACACGTCACATACAACATTTTCAAACAACTAACTGATTGCAACTATGATACACTTCTTTTTACGCATTTTTGAATTTCATCCGCATACCATGAAAAGCGTGAAAACTACTCCCATGCTAATAACACAGACAAACAGACATAACACATTGAACATTTACTCATCAAATTCATCGTCGTTCAAACACTAACGACATCTGTTGATTTCAGTTAGTTGGGCAAATCACAAACTAGATGGCGGTAGTGAGCAAACGTCAAACTCGAGGAAAAACGATGCGCGCGCCACGATTGATCGATTGGCCAACTAATGATTTTTTGAATTGAACAGTAAATCAGTGAACGATGGAAATTTGACGAGTGTTATGTCTGTTTGTCTGTGCTAATAACTAGAAGTTCGCATAATCTGACGTAGGCAATATTGTCGCGCTCTTCTCAAACGCTCAGTTCTTCGCGGTGGTAACGCGCAAGCAAAGATTGCGCAGCAGCGCGCCCATAAGCTTTTACAAAGGGTGCGAGTCTGAACTGTTAAATTTAATAAGCCGCCGAATGGGGTTGCCATAGCTGAATAGCCGCCGTGTGTAAAGTAAATGGGCGCGCTCCGGCGCAATTCAACGGAGGTTGATTGAGATGATCACGATCTGAGTGTTTATCTTGGGATGCATAATATTCTCAGAAGTGATTGAAAAGTACTCTTAAAATATGTATTCCAGTATTACCGTTCACGGAACCGCGAAACAATTCACTTTATGGTTCCTTTAGCCCCAAACGCAATACAACGGAACGGCGACGGAAACGGCAAATTTGACAGAAAATATATGGGCTAACTGTCAAATTTTCCGTTTCCGTCGCCGTTCCGTTGAATTGCGTTTGGGGCTTTTCACTCAAATCCACCCTTGCGTGGAAGAAGCCAAAAATAACAGCACACGTTGGGTCGATGCAGCTGTTTATAAAATCATTCATAAGAGAGAGTAAGAAAACTACCTAAAAATGAGTTAAAAATTTGAACTTCGTCAAAGTTGAGCTCTTTAAACTTTTTTTAGGTTCTTTATTTTTTCCGGGTAGGAATTAATTCAATTAGTTAATTCAATAGAGGTATTGTCTATCCGAAATAAAGTTAGAAAGCTTTTTATACCGAAGTTGGATTTTTCTCCAGATACAGGCAATTTTCCCAACTTCGGAAGCAGTGCGCTGGATGCGCCTAAAGATGGGCTAAGCAACGCATCAATTAGTTTGACAGATAAAACTTCGGGCGGGCAGCAGGGACTATGTCCAAGGGCTTGACGATCCCTCCCCAGGCCATCTGCGAGTTGTGGGGCTTGCCTAGGATGTGGTGGGGTTTGACAGTGGGCCCTGTTAAACCTCTATAAAAAGCTGCATGTATCCGCAAGTAGGCTCCACCAAAGCGACCGTGTGCCGCTCAAAGCGCACAAGCCCAAGTCCTGGTGTTAGGTGGGACGCTAAACAGCCCTGACACGACGGCCCTCCGACGAGACAGGAGGTTTGCGCAGGCCCAATAAGCCGCCTAGAAAACCAATCATTACAAACAATATAAGAGATAATGCGACTCGATATAATCGGCAAAGACCTAGGCGACGAATACAGGATCACGATTGGAAGCTTGGAACATGGAATTGCAAGTCGCTAGGTTTCGCAGGTTGCGACAGGATGATCTACGATGAATTACATCCCCGCAACTTCGACGTCGTGGCGCTGCAGGAGATTTGCTGGACAGGACAGAAAGTGTGGAAAAGCGGGCATCGAGCGGCTACCTTCTACCAAAGCTGTGGCACCACCAACGAGCTGGGAACCGGCTTCATAGTGCTGGGTAAGATGCGCCAACGCGTGATTGGGTGGCAGCCAATCAACGCAAGGATGTGCAAGCTGAGGATTAAAGGCCGTTTCTTCAACTATAGCATCATCAACGTGCACTGCCCACATGAAGGAAGACCCGACGACGAGAAAGAAGCGTTCTACGCACAGCTGGAGCAGACATACGATGGATGCCCACTGCGGGACGTCAAAATCGTCATCGGTGACATGAACGCACAGGTAGGAAGGGAGGAAATGTATAGACCGGTCATCGGACCGGATAGTCTGCACACCGTATCGAATGACAACGGCCAACGATGCATAAACTTCGCAGCCTCCCGCGGAATGGTAGTCCGAAGCACCTTCTTTCCCCGCAAAAATATCCACAAGGCCACATGGAGATCACCTAACCAAGAAACGGAAAACCAAATAGACCACGTTCTAATCGACGGTAAATTCTTCTCCGACATCACGAACGTCCGCACTTACCGCAGTGCGAATATTTAATCCGACCACTACCTCGTTGCAGTATGCCTGCGCTCAAAACTCTCGACGGTGTACAACACGCGTCGAAGTCAGACGCCGCGGCTTAACATTGGGCGGCTACAAGACGGTAGACTAGCCCAAGAATACGCGCAGCAGCTGGAAGTGGCACTTCCAACGGAAGAGCAGCTAGGCGCAGCGTCTCTTGAAGATGGCTGGAGAGATATTCGATCCGCCATTGGTAGCACCGCAACCGCTGTACTTGGCACGGTGCCCCCGGATCAGAGAAACGACTGGTATGACGACGAATGTGAGCAGTTAGTGGAAGAGAAGAATGCAGCATGGACGAGATTGCTACAACACCGCACGAGGGCGAACGAGGCACGATATAAACAGGCGCGGAATAGACAAAACTCGATTTTCCGGAGGAAAAAGCGCCAGCAGGAAGATCGAGACCGTGAAGAAACGGAGCAACTGTACCGCGCTAATAACACACGAAAGTTCTATGAGAAGTTAAACCGTTCACGTAAGGGCCACGTGCCACAGCCCGATATGTGTAAGGACATAAACGGGAACCTTCTTACGAACGAGCGTGAGGTGATCCAAAGGTGGCGGCAGCACTACGAAGAACACCAGAATGGCGATGTGGCAGACGAAGATGGCGGTATGGTGATGGACCTGGGAGAACGCGCGCAGGACATAATTCTACCGGCTCCGGATCTCCAGGAAATCCAGGAGGAGATTGGCCGACTCAAGAACAACAAAGCCCCTGGGGTTGACCAACTACCAGGAGAGCTATTTAAACACGGTGGTGAGGCACTGGCTAGAGCGCTGCACTGGGTCATTACCAAGATTTGGGAGGAGGAAGTTTTGCCGCAGGAGTGGATGGAAGGTGTCGTGTGTCCCATCTACAAAAAGGGCGATAAGTTGGATTGTAGCAACTACCGCGCAATCACATTGCTGAACGCCGCCTACAAGGTACTCTCCCAAATTTTATGCCGTCGACTAGCACCAACTGCAAGGGAGTTCGTGGGGCAGTACCAGGCGGGTTTTATGGGCGAACGCTCCACCACGGACCAGGTGTTTGCCGTTCGCCAAGTACTGCAGAAATGCCGCGAATACAACGTGCCCACACATCATCTATTCATCGACTTCAAAGCCGCATATGATACAATCGATCGGGACCAGCTATGGCAGCTAATGCACGAACACGGTTTTCCGGATAAACTGACACGGTTGATCAAAGCGACGATGGATCGGGTGATGTGCGTAGTTCGAGTTTCAGGGCATTCTCGAGTCCCTTCGAAACCCGCAGAGGGTTACGGCAAGGTGATGGTCTTTCGTGTTTGCTATTCAACATAGCTTTGGAAGGGTAATACGAAGAGCAGGGATTAACACGAGTGGTACAATTTTCAATAAGTCCGTCCAGCTATTTGGTTTCGCCGACGACATAGATATTATGGCACGTAACTTTGAGAAGATGGAGGAAGCCTACATCAGACTGAAGAGGGAAGCTAAGCGGATCGGACTAGTCATCAACACGTCGAAGACGAAGTACATGATAGGAAGAGGTTCAAGAGAAGACAATGTGAGCCACCCACCGCGAGTTTGCATCGGTGGTTACGAAATCGAGGTAGTAGAAGAATTTGTGTACTTGGGCTCACTTGTGACTGCCGAAAATGACACCAGCAGAGAAATTCGGAGACGCATAGTGGCTGGAAATCGTACGTACTTTGGACTCCGCAAGACGCTCCGATCGAATAGAGTTCGCCGCCGTACCAAACTGACAATCTACAAAACTCTAATTAGACCGGTAGTCCTCTACGGACACGAGACCTCCCAAGTAACAATCTCAATGCTTCGAAGATTTATGCTAGTTTTATAGAGGTTTTATTACGGCATGTAGAAATGCTTAAAGTTTTATTTTGGTTTTATTCAGTTGTCATTTAATTAGATCCGCAAGTGTACTTGAGAACTACGTTTTGAATTCCAACATAAAACCACAACTCTTTAGGTTTTATAATGCTCCTGTGTTCCTCCTCAGAGCTAAAAAATGGAACTTACATAAAGCCAGCAGTTAAGTTATATGTTGGTTTTGATCAAGACTTATAAAAGCTGCCAAGCTTCGTAGAGTCCTGTATAAAACCCACATAAAACCTTTACTCCTGAAGAAGACCTGCATAGGAATACGAAGCTTGAAACTACAACTATGGATAGAAACTAAATTTTTAGCACAAATTGTTTGACCCACGGAAGTTTTTCATTTTGCTTTCAGTCGAAAATGAAAAAAAAAACATTAGCAGTTTTTTCTATGTCGTGAATTATGTAGGGGAACTGTTCCGATCTCCATCTCACACACTGAAAATACATTCATCTTATCGGGAAGTAAATAAATACGGCACCAATTTCTTCGCTTCTTTTTGTCAACATGCGAACTCCTGCTGAAAAAAATCACAAATCAAATACCTTTCCATTGCTCTGCTTTCAATGGGATGAACATCGGAGCCATGAGTTGAAATCCAGGAGCAGTTCCCTTATATATTCAAGTCGTTGCAAAAACTGTTCAAACAGCATTTGCTCATGAGGGGTATGAAAATATGTATTTAATCCATACATGCTTTGCCAATTTAACACGAGTAAAACACTTTTATGGTACAAAATATACCATTTAACAATTGCCACTATATGCTTTTTAATTGAAATACTAATTTTTAAAAGTACTTGCATTCGATGCCGAGGGCAGAAAAAGTTTGTTTATCATTTTTTTATATCTGTCTACATTGTCATGTTGTCATTATATATAAAACTACCAAGCTTTAGGTTTGACCAAGATAAAACTTGCTAGTCGTAACATGGTCTTGAAAAAGGCCAAGATAAAGCCTCTAAGTGTTTGAAATGCCCAGATAGGGCCAGTTCAGGAGTGATGGTTATATAGAGGCATTTTTTATGCAATCAAAGTTTTATTCGAAAAAATGTCGCCGATATGAAAAAAATAAATAATTTCATAATCGAAATATCATACAAATTTCTGTTTCACCTTTTAAACGGTAAAATTGGACATTCTAATAAGTTTTAGGAACAATGCTTTGATTATTTGATCAACCAAAGTGGTTATTCATTGAAATTATTTTTAAAGCAATTAACTAAGGCAATTGATTAAACATGAAAAATTATAAATAATAACAAATTAGCGAAGCGCATTGTATAAATACTGATTATTTATCATGGTTTCACCATGAAAAATCCCTGGCATGCCTTCAAACATGCATAGAACACTCAAAGCCAGATATGAACTTTTATTGAACTGGCTGATAATAATTCTTTTATTTTTGTTGTTGACATGTAATCCATGTATTGCAGGAAGAAAAGAATATTTTTTTCGAGTACAAACAATAAACAAATAATCAACTTGAGAGTTGACAACTGTTTCATTATCGGCTTATTTGTTGTTGTATCATAGTCATGAAGTGGTTGTATCATGGTTATATAGTGGTTCTCAAAACCACCAAGTCTAGAGGAGGTTTTATGTTGCATGTTTTATGTGAGACTTGAAGTATATTATAAAACCGTTGGTTCTGAACTGGAACGCATATTAGGTTTTAATGATTGCAATAAAACTGGGCCAACTGGCTGTAACATGGTTTTATAGAAATCTACAGGAGGTTGTGGAAACTGCGAGGACTGCATGGAAGGTTTTGAGATTAGGTTTTGAAAAACGCTATAAAACTCTGATACAACCTTAATTGTTACTTGGGCTGGACGATGCTCGTGGAGGACCAACGCGCACTTGGAGTTTTCGAAAGGAAGGTGCTGCGTACCATCTATGGTGGGGTGCAGATGGCGGACGGTACGTGGAGGAGGCGAATGAACCACGAGTTGCATCAGCTGTTGGGAGAACCATCCATCGTTCACACCGCGAAAATCGGACGACTGCGATGGGCCGGGCACGTAGCCAGAATGTCGGACAGTAACCCGGTGAAAATGGTTCTCGACAACGATCCGACGGGCACAAGAAGGCGAGGTGCGCAGCGGGCAAGGTGGATCGATCAGGTGGAAGATGACTTGCGGACCCTCCGTAGACTGCGTGGTTGGCGACGTGTAGCCATGGACCGAGCCGAATGGAGAAGACTCTTATATACCGCACAGGCCACTTCGGCCTTAGTCTGAATAAATAAATAAATAGATAAAACTTCGGAAGAAAGTTCGGTTCGGAAGTCCCGACTTCCGAATTCTAAGTTGGTGCTATGCCGACAATAATAAACTAAGTTTATTATTACCTCTATTGTTAATTCACAGACAAACAGGCATAACACTTGAGAAAATTTCATCGGACACCGACTTAGTAATCAATTGGAATAATTGTTAGTTGGCCAATCAATAATTAGCTACTCACTGTTGCCATCTGGTTCGTGGTTTGCCTAAGTTGATAAAGGACATTATTTAGAGCTTCTCAGAATGTCTTCACTTGGCATAAGACGAGCTCGAAGAAGAGTTAATACTATTCCTTTTAATTCCACCACTAGATTGTAACTATTACAGATGCGTATTTAGAACTCAACAGTAAGGCCGTCTTCAGTGTCTTGTACTTAACTCGACAAATTAATATGAAAATTGTTGAAGTATGCGAGGGTAATTTGAGAATAATAGATATCGAAGTTTCTCATTTGAATGTATCGGGCAGTGAATGGGAATCACAGTTACGGGACTCGAGATCGTGTAGTGGCATTCCCGCATGTCGTTGTTAAAGGCGGTCTCGTCTCAATTGTCACGAATGTTGCCCCTTGATGTGTGGCATTCAGGTCGCAATGATACACTGACCCTGTGAGAGTGTCAATAGAAGTAGTTCGACCGATGGATTAAAGGCACATTCCGAGCGAGCGTAGAGACCTGTCAAATATAGTACATGGCGATTCTTTCTTATAGGGCCCTAGTAAGAACCTTGTTTGATATTCAATGTCACAATCGTAATATGGGAAAATGGCGTATGTCCTTCATTACAAGAAGAAGAAAACTAATTATTAGTATTTGCTAGACTACGATGAGATGAAATTTGAAAAAAAAACAATCAGTTTTGAAAATGTGAGCAATTTTTTATATTTCATTGATAAGCTTAAATATATTCCATATACATCTTTTATCCGATTTACTTACCATAGGAATAAAAATAAAAATTATAATATTCTGATTGAAGATCTAGGCTCATTGCGAGTCGAGACAAGTTGTCGACTGAATTCCGATATTACAATAACGATTCTGTAGACCTGTTGTATCATGCTTGGATCTTTCGTTTATCATCTAGTAATAATCATTTTCAACTTTTCTAAAACTGCTGAAACGGAAAGATGTGAAAAGCTTCGTTCTATCCACAATCCACGATGTGATCGAATAACAGTTCAAAATAGATTTCTAATAACTGTGGTATCTAACTGAATACCATTTACATTCTTTTTTTCGGAGAAGTGGATCACAGGACATACTTTGTACCCCAAATAGTTTGTTCTTGTTTCTGTAGAATTTATTCTTTCTCTACAATGTTTGAAAAGGTGTTTACGGTAGACTATAAAACACAAATGTGTCGATCTTATCTTATTAATTCACGAAGATATTTCAACTAATAAATGGTTTTCTCTGTAAGTAATTATCAGCTGTTGATATATTCGATATATGCTTTCAAGGTAATGCAATAAAGGAAAGTAGAATGAGAATAGTTTTAAAATTCGTTTTACATTTATCTGGACTGTTCTTGCGGGGTTTTATAATGAATAAATTATGTTTTATTCACTTATAATTTACTATTGGTGAGACTTCTTTGCGAATCTGGCTTCTTTTGTGGGAGGATTGCTTTTCCGCGTCACTACGGCTATTTTTCTGGTTTTTCGTCACCATAGAATTTTGGCTGAAAATGAAACGAAATGGTCAATGATTTTAATAGTTTCAGTAAAAATAAATATAAATCAAAAACAATCACAAAGAAAACCTATCTAGCTTTCCATGGCTAATATGTTCAATTCAAGCGTTCAGATTCGTGGAAAAATGCTTTTCACCTCTTCCATATACGGATTTTTTTTCAAATGGGCGTAATTGATTTTTACCTTGGTTTTCGGAATAGCGATTGTGCCCTTCATTCAAATTATTTTCGTCAACTAAAGTGCCCAACAGAAAGAAGAGATTCCAATCTATCTTGTAGTAACGTAAGTTGAACAAAATGGTAGTGGTGGTAGACGTGTTGGTGGTATGAGAATCCAATAGCATTCAAGTTTTAATAGGGGAAGTGACGGCTTTGGCAGTTTTCAATAACTATTTATCTATTTATCATCAGACTAAGGCAGGAGTGGCCTGTGCTGCACATAAAAGACTTCTCCATTCAGCTCGGTTCATGGCTGCACTTCGCCAACCACGCAGTCTGCGGAGGGTCCGCAAGTCGTCCTCCACCTGATCGATCCACCTTGCCCGCTGTGCACCTCGCCTTCTTGTTCCCGTCGGATCGTTGTCGAGAACCATTTTCACCGGATTACTGTCCGACATTCTGGCTACGTGCCCGGCCCACCGCAGTCTTCCGATTTTCGCGGTGTGAACGATGGATGGTTCTCCCAACAGCTGATGCAACTCGTGGTTCATTCGCCTCCTCCACGTACCGTCCGCCATCTGCAACCCACCATAGATGGTACGCAACACTTTCCTTTCGAAAACTCCCAGTGCGCGTTGGTCCTCCACGAGCATCGTCCAGGTCTCGTGTCCGTAGAGAACTACCGGTCTTATAAGCGTTTTGTAGATAGTCAGTTTGGTACGGCGGCGAACTCTATTCGATCGAAGCGTCTTGCGGAGTCCAAAGTACGTACGATTTCCAGCCACTATGCGTCTCCGAATTTCTCTGCTGGTATCGTTATCGGCGGTCACCAGTGAGCCCAAGTACACGAATTCTTCAACCACCTCGATTTCGTCACCACCGATAGAAACTCGTGGTGGGTGGCTCACATTGACCTCTCTTGAGCCTCTTCCTATCATGTACTTCGTCTTCGACGTGTTGATGACTAGTCCAATCCGTTTAGCTTCGCTTTTCAGTCTGATGTAGGCTTCCTCCATCCTCTCAAAGTTACGTGCCATGATATCAATGTCGTCGGCGAAACCAAATAACTGGACGGACTTCGTGAAAATCGTACCACTCGTGTCAATCCCTGCCCTTCGTATTACTCCTCCAAAGCGATGTTGAATAGCAGACACGAAAGACCATCACCTTGCCGTAACCCTCTACGGGTTTCGAAGGGACTCGAGAATGCCCCTGAAACTCGAACTACGCACAACACCCGATCCATCGTCGCCTTGATCAACCGTATCAGCAGGCTTCGGAATTCTCACTCATATGAATAAAAACCCAGGATTGATCCCAACAGCGGAGTGCAATTTTTCCAAATTCTCCTTTGAGCAAGTGTTCTCACACAATATTTTATCCGGATAGAAAGACGGGCGATAAACTCGCGAGCGGCGGCTTGCCGGATAATTTAATTTTGGGCCTCCAAATTCTCCATCTCGCCACTTCTCCAGATAAGTTTTAAAAGCATATTCACAAAAATGTAGGTCCGCGACGGGATTCGAACCCAAAACAATTTTAAAATGTATAGAGCGCCCACTATAACCACGCCACCACACGAACCGATTGAAAGCAAATAGAAAAACTGCTGTCTTGAACCTACTACTTATCGTGGCGCATCGTCGTATGCAATCAGTTCGGAGAAGCAAAGTAAGCAGCATTTGATTTTCACGAAACATGGGAAGAGGGATAACAATTTTTCGCACCATCGCTTGTGCCGGAGTTTACCGCACTGTAATTTATCCGGATAAAATGGATGGTGGATCGATCTGTTGTCGCGTGAGTGAGTGAGAAATCCGAACCCTGCGTATCAGTTTATCCGGAAATCCGTTTTCGTGCATTAGCTGCCATAGCTGGTCCCGATCGATTGTATCATATGCGGCTTTGAAGTCGATAAATAGATGATGTGTGGGCACGTTGTATTCGCGGCATTTCTGCAATACCTGACGTATGGCGAACACCTGGTCTGTGGTAGAGCGTTCACCCATAAATCCCGCCTGGTACTGCCCCACGAACTCTCTTGCAATTGGTGTTAGTCGACGGCATAAAATTTGGGAGAGTACCTTGTAGGCGGCGTTCAGCAGTGTGATTGCGCGGTAGTTGCTACAATCCAGCTTATCGCCCTTTTTGTAGATGGGACACACGACACCTTCCATCCACTCCTGCGGCAGAACCTCATCCTCCCAAACCTTGGTAATCACCCAATGCAGCGCTCTAGCCAGTGCTTCACCACCGTGTTTAAACAGCTCTCCTGGTAGTTGGTCAACTCCAGGGGCTTTGTTGTTTTTCAGCCGGCCGATCTCCTCCTGGATCTCCTGGAGATTCGGAGACGGAAGTCGCATGTCCTGCGCGCGTGCTCCTAGGTTCATTACCATACCGCCACCGTTGTCTGCCATATCGCCATTCAGGTGCTCTTCGTAGTGCTGCCGCCACCTTTGGATCACCTCACGCTCGTTCGTAAGAAGGTTCCCGTTTATGTCCTTACACATATCGGGCTGTGGCACGTAGCCCTTACGTGAACGGTTCAACTTCTCATAGAACTTTCGTGTGTTATTAGCGCGGTACAGTTCCTCCGTCTCTTCACGGTCTCGATCTTCCTGCTGGCGCTTTTTCCTCCGGAAAATCGAGTTTTGTCTGTTCCGCGCCCGTTTGTATCGTGCCTCGTTCGCCCTCGTGCGGTGTTGCAGCAATCTCGCCCATGCTGCATTCTTCTCCTAAACTAACTGCTCACATTCGCCGTCATACCAGTCGTTTCTCTGATCCGGAGCCACCGTGCCTAGTGCAGCGGTTGCGGTGCTTCCAATGGCGGATCGAATATCTCTCCAGCCATCTTCAAGAGATGCTGCGCCTAGCTGCTCTTCCGTTGGGAGTGCCACTTCCAGCTGCTGCGCGTAGTCTTGGGCTAGTCTACCGTCTTGTAGCCGCCCAATGTTAAGCCGCGGCGGACGACTCCGACGCGTGTAGATCACCGTCGAGAGTTTTGAGCGCAGACATACTGCGACGAGGTAGTGGTCGGATTCAATATTCGCACTGCGGTAAGTGCGTACGTTCGTGATGTCGGAGAAGAATTTACCGTCGATTAGAACGTGGTCGATTTGGTTTTCCGTTACTTGATTAGGTGGTTTCCATGTGGCCTTGTTGATATTCTTACGGGGAAGAAAGTGCTTCGGACTACCATTCCGCGGGAGGCTGCAAAGTTTATGCATCGTTGGCCGTTGTCGTTCGATACGGTATGCAGACTATCCGGTCCGATGACCGGTCTATACATTTCCTCCCTTCCTACCTGAGCGTTCATGTCACCGATGACGATTTTGACGTCCCGCAGTGGGCATCCATCGTATGTCTGCTCCAGCTGCGCATAGAACGCTTCTTTCTCGTCGTCGGATCTCCCTTCGTGTGGGCAGTGCACGTTGATGATGCTATAGTTGAAGAAACGGCCTTTATCCTCAGCTTGCACATCCTTGCGTTGATTGGCTGCCACCCAATCACGCGTTGGCGCATCTTTCCCAGCACTATGAAGCCGGTTCCCAGCTCGTTGGTGGTGCCACAGCTTTGGTAGAAGGTAGCCGCTCGATGCCCGCTTTTCCACACTTTCTGTCCTGTCCAGCAGATTTCCTGCAGCGCTACGACATCGAAGTTGCGGGGATGTAATTCATCGTAGATTATCCTATCGCAACCTGCGAAGCCTAGCGACTTGCAGTTCCATGTTCCAAGCTTCCAATCGTGATCCTTTATTCGTCGCCTAGGTCGTTGCCGATTGTATCGAGTCGTATTATCTTCTATGTCGTTCGTAATAGTTGTTTTAAAGGCGGCTTATTGGGCCTGCGCAAACCTCCTGTCTCGTCGGAGGGCCGTCGTGTCAGGGCTGTTTAGCGTCCCACCTAACACCAGGACTTGGGCTTGTGCGCTTTGAGCGGCACACGGTCGCTTTGGTGGGGCCTACTTGCGGATACATGCAGCTTTTTATAGAGGTTTAACAGGGCCCACTGTCAAACCCCACCACATCCTAGGCAGGCGCCACAACTCGCAGATGGCCTGGGGAGGGATCGTCAAGCCCTTGGACATAGTCCCTGCTGCCCCCGTTTCAATAACTAATTATGCTCAAATTTCGCCTAAATATGATTTGCATATCAAAGAATATTGTGGCCAAATTTCATAAAATTTGGTCAACAAAAACCCCTCCGACAATAATAGAACAAAACCTGTCAAAGCCGTCATTTCCCCTAGTAACATTTTCATCCCATTAGAATTAATTCTAATACTTTCTCATTGCTCTAGTGCTTCTAATTCTCATTCATCGCATCACTTATTAAAGTGAATCCAGATAATAATCCCTTTATAGTAACACAATATCCTATCTTGAAACGATCGTGGAGATGCAGAGGTATTCTCGGTCTCTAGTAACAACGAAAGTTGAACTAATAATCCTTGCTTTTCTTGGGACCGTAAGGACGTGACCGGCGCCGTAATTGACTTAGTAAAATACAATGAATTTCCGAAATTTACACATTGGGAATGACAGCTAAAACCCAAGCTCCATTCAATTGGTTCCTTCTACAATTTGGCAAGTTCTAGTCAATCACGGAGTGGCAACTACTCATGCTCAATTGTTTCCAGAAGTAATTTCCGCTATAGACAGAATTTGACAGTATAGTCAATCGAGCTTCTGAATACCCGACTCGTGCGCCAAAAGTGGTCGTTGGCCTAGCAACCCTATAACCAGAGACCGGCAGAGAGAAAAACGGTTGAAATGGCAACGTATCCAGCTTTGCACGCTCCGTAATGGCGGCTTGCCGGTGTGTAAAAATCAATCGGCCACTGTACTTTTTGACACTAGCTGGAGGAAAACTCACTGGCGAAAATGCCTTTTTTCCCTTCCCCTCACCCAGGAATGCCAGTGGGCTTTCCTCCAGCTAGTGTCAAACAGTACAGTGCTTATTGATTTTTACGCACCGACAAGCCGCCATTACCGAGCGTGGAAAGCTGGATGAAAAGGTACAGTATCCGTTCCATAACTGCAAAATGTTTACTTCTCAGTTAACGAGTGCCGTTCGATAACTGCAACGCATTCTAGACGTCAAACGGTTGTCAATCAACGTCAAATGCAATAAAAGTGCATCTAAATGTGCAACGCAATGCAGCTGTCATTGAGTCTGACATCAGTATGAAGTTTAGCGGTCCGATAACTGCAAAACTGTTGCAACTATGGAATTGCAGTTAAAAAGTATTGCAGTTAACGAACGTCTACTGTATGAAATCGTGAAAATAATACTGGCATCATTTAACATTGCTTGCTTGCTTCTTATGGATGAAAAAAGTAAACAACTCGAATTGGAACCGCTTTTGACGGTTCGTTTGGACACATGCCGTCTTCGCCGATCTCTTATTCTAGTATTTCTAGTTTGGCCAACCAAAGATTATGAAAATTGGCCAGAAAAAAACAGGATAGATGATTTTTTTGTTAAATATCTTGGCTGTTCATATGCACAGCACATGTTTCGAAATGGATAAATTGATATGAAATTTGCGAAAAAGAATCCACGTGTCTTGGAGGGACTCGAACCCTCAACCTCCTACTCTCTAGATAGGCGTGATAACCGCTACACAACAATACCACTTAAAGGTCACGTTTGCGGAAAAGCCATCAGAATCCGAGTACCAACCTGTTTTTTGCAAATTGAATATCTATCTTGATTTGTCCAATCCTCACATGTGCTTTACTGTTGTATATCCACAGTTAAGCGAGTGCACATTAATCGTTTATGAATCGAGAGCATCACACTCTATGCCCCCCTTTTGAGGATTCCTTTTAGCTATGTGGGTTTTCTTTTAACCTGCGCTTAATGGGGAAGCGTCATTAACAGTATAATGAAAAAATAAATTTTCCCATACTAATTTGCATGTAAACTTGAAACGGCTTGTGCTAAATAATCCAAATGAGCTCAAATTTTCAGAGGACACTCAGAACATGATACAGAATCAGATGAGCGCTGTGGAGCAAAATCGATTTTTTGAACCACCCTAATGGATATAAAACAGTAAAGCACATGTGAAGATTGGACAAATCAAGCATCTGAAAGATATTCAATTAGCAAAAAAAAAGCTAATCGCGGTGGAGGTTGGTACTCGGATTCTGATGGCTTTTCTGCAAACGTGACCTTTAAGTGGTCTTGTTGTGTAGGGGTTATCACGCCTATCTAGAGAGTAGGAGGCTGAGGGTTCGAGTCCCTCCAAGACACGTGGATTCTTTTTCGTAAATTTCATATCAATTTGTCCATTTCTAAACATGTGCTGTGCATATGCACAGCCAAGATATTTAACAAAACAATGGTTTTCGTACGGCCGAGTCGCCGAATAATATGCAATTAATTAGAATATGATTTTTTGACCCTTCCTTCGGAAGTGTCTATAATTTCACTTTGTATGCGTTACGCAGGTGTGTTACGTATTAATCTATCAAGAAATCTCGTAAATTATTAAATAAAATGTATGGTACAGTAGCCGTTCGATAACTGCAAAATGTTTACTTTTCAGTTAACGAATGCCGTTCGATAACTGCAATGCATTCTAAACGTCAAAAGGTTGTCAATCGACGTCAGATGCAATCAAAGTGCATCTAAATGTGCAGCGCAATGCAGCTGTCATTGAGTCTGACATCAGTTTGAAGTTTAGCGGTCCGATAACTGCAAAACTGTTGCAACTATCGAATTGCAGTTAAAAAGCATTGCAGTTAAATGACTTGCAGTTATCGAACGTCTACTGTATTTTAAACAAATTCACTTTGACATTGAATATATAATTATAACAAATTATATGACATGGAATTACGCCTATTTTTCTGATTTGTTTCAAAGAAACAAATGATTTTAATTGAGGAACATATAGAAGCATGTACAAAAAAATCTTCTCAGAAAAGCAAAAACGTAAAAATTGAAAGGGATTTCAAAAATTTCTTCAGTGGAAGCTAGATAGCAAATGTGAGCATGTTTTGAGATGCTAATAGATCACTTGTATGCATGTATGTGTGCGTATGTGTGCAAATTCTGAAATTTACTGCCATAAAAATCTAGCCCATTTTTAAGGTATTGAACAAGTTTAGTTTTACCAAATTAGGCCAAATTAGAATAAGGCGCAATATATGTTATTATTAAACGCTATTGAGTTTCTCGCAGATCAATGACTGATTTAGTTAGTTCTGGATTAATTAATATCGAGGTCTCTGGAAATTACCAGGGTGTCGACTCAAATTTGAAAATAAAATTCCCTGACTTTCCCTGACTTTCCAGTAATTTCTCGAAAAATTCCAGGTATGATTTTTTTTCAAATTCTTAAGCATATGAAATCTCTGCATGTTTAAATCCTTGAAGACCGAACGAGTTCCTGAGTTATTGGAAGCCTATTAACGGTTTTGTAATAAATGGTAGGTAATTCTGGTCGTTCACAAATATTCTAGTAAAAGCGCAGAGCTTCCGAAATGTTATCACTTACTGCTTGCAATCTTACAGATATTCAAGAAATCAATACAATAAGTCCAGGAAAACATTATAACCACTGAGATACTTTAAATATTTTGGTTTGAATATGCTCAGGTCCTTCGGAGAAGAAGTGGCATAACTAGCCTCAAATTCTAGGGAGAGCTACATCTATTCCATTTATTTTATCGAGATTTGCCAAAACTTCCAAAGTGGATCAATCGTTTTGGAATTACAGCATTGTTTTTTTTACAGAAAGTTCAATTACTATCAACTCGATGTTAGACTTTTTCAACAACTACAACAAGCGATGAAACTTCATAAGAAATATCTAATGGAATTTTTGGAAGAACTCGTGGAAAAATGTTTGAAGATTCCTTGGCATATTTTTTGTATGAATCCCTCCACAAATACATTCTAAAAAAACTACTGAACAGTTTTAATTTTTCAGGGAGAATTTTGAAGTAATTTGGAAAATTTTGAGAGAAAAAAAAATATAATTATCTTCAGAAGATATTCCAAAGCACACAGGTTTCTGTTTTTAAACGATTTTTTACGTTGGTAATTTTGATCGTTCGACTTCAATTTGCCACCAAAGTCTTTGCAACATGTTTAAAAAATTTCTAAATAATTCAAAGAGAAATCACATGGTTATTATTATGCGTTAAACATTTAGAATGAATTAAAAATTGAGAAAATGTAAATCGTGTAAAAACAGAATCCAGTGTATCTCACTGAAGTAATTTCTGGACAAAATTCTCAAACATCAACCAGAATATTTTCTGATAAAATTGTTTTGTAAACATCAAAAGTAACGTTTAGTGATGAACTAATTTTATACATACAAAATCACTCTAATAAACATACAAAATCACTCTAATGGTTTAAAAAAATATAAGTAGACAATGTCTAGAGATAAACATAGCCATCTGTTAACATGACTACAATTTCGCTTGTAGAGTAAATATGCAAATAGTCGCAGTTTGAAAAGTTCACAACAAGTATCTCACGGTTGCAAATATAATTGAACGTAGCATTGTCTTTGTCTTCTGTAGATAATACAAACATTGTTGAAAAGTTTTGAAGAGTTATTTTGAAACCGTCTGATTGATGTGATCTTCTTGATTCTGTCAATTTACTTTAAATTTTCTAGGAGAGCGTCTATGATTGTGGAGTATGGAGTAACGTTTTACCATCGCCACCTACTTACATGCGGTAGACCATATTATGCTTTTAACCACTATCATTCTCTTAACATGCTCAATAATTTGACCACCTAAGTGCCAAAGCCCATCATCAAATGGAAGTTCATGAAATGGTTTTTAAACATTATCTACAGAATCTTGTCTGTGGCACTTTCAATCGTAGTATTCGACGTTTTCTTGAAATAAGCCTTAAAATATCAAGCTTTTGGTTGTAGGTTGAAGTTTTTTGATGATTGTTGAACGGTTCTGAACTATGGCCCATTTAGGCCTTTCGATTCAGTTTCGATTGCTTCCACTAGATAGTTTTTATACATTTAGGCGATAAATTTAATTCAAAAGATAATGGGACATTATTGGTTTTTCATTGGAGTCGATTACTTGGAATATAGTCAGCAATTTAAATTCATTGTGATATATCGTATTTTCTACTAACACATCAACATAATTACATTACGACTAACTCTCTCGATTGGTGATTAAATATTTGATCGAACTTTTAGAACTTTTTTTTGTTTGATGGGAACATGACTTGCACGCCACTAATGAAGAAGCTGCAAAAAAATTAAAAATTACACTGACACAAAACCACTAAAACTAAATATGTATTTTTTCTTTATTCATGTGATTTTTTAAATTTAAATAATAAATTATAAGGAGGGACTTTTCGTAAAAGCTATTTGGATCAGGCCTAAACAGTGACCATTTGAGCAACCTCTGTTATTGATCTAAAATAGATTAATAGAGGTAAATTAGATTACCATGAGGAACATGGAATATGCCCGAAGTAGACTTTTCGTCTAGAGACTGCCAACGGGTCACACGAAAAAATAAAATATGTTTCACATCTTGATTTTTTTTAAAATCAATATAAATTTTTATTATTACAGTTTTGTGATTTTTTCCCTGACCTCAATCAAAATTCCCTGACTTTCCCTGACATTCCAGGTCCAAATTGAAATTCCCTGACTTTCCCTGACTTTCCAGGTTTTTCCAGGTAGTCGACACCCTGATTACGAGTACAATATATGCAACCAGCGTTACGATAGTTACAAACCATATCACAATAGTTATTCAATCCGACGAGCGCCTTATAGATAGGCAGCATGAAGTACAGTACGTTATCATTCGTTGAGTTGTCACTCTACCCATGACATCCGCCTTTGGGTAGGCAATTATTTTGTCACTTTCACGGTAAATCGCCATGGGAAGCTGAGTAGTTTTATCTCGTTTTAAATACTGGAGTCTGGAAAAAAAAATCCTTAAAACTAAGGAAGGGGCAAAATCTCACTGTAGGTGGATTAATCTGGGTTTTTTAGTTTGTAATCTGTTTGTCTGTATTTACAGTACTAATCGCCATTGCTGGCCATGGAAAGCTGTATTCCAACAGTCGACTTTCTATTTCTATTAAAACCAGATGGCGGGAGTGAGCACACGTCAAACGAAAGCAAAAATAATTAGGTGATTGTTTAGTCTCCTATGAAAATTCGAATGCGTCGTTAAATAGATGAACGATAAGACAAATGTTGCGTCTGTTTGCCTGTGACATTACGCATTTTTCACTAAATTGAATTATTATTCATGCATTAATACACACCTAGCGAAAAAACAAACATACGCAAATCAGAGTGTATGTAATTAAGAGTGGCGACACTGTCCGAATTGGAACAAAATTCATCTGTCATTCCCATACAAAATCATGTTCCAAACGAGCAGGAGACCTGTCAAATGCGACACATGTCGCCACTCTTAATTACATTACACTCTGACGCAAATCTACCAAATGGATAATAACACTTACTGTAGGTCAACTTTGGTCACCTTGTTTCAGGCTGTTCTAACGAAAACATATTATAAATTTTTTAAGTATATCACTAGGCTTGCCGGCTCCTGCTGCTTCGATTTTTCGTTATCAAGGATTCAGAACGTGGCGAATGAAGCGGAGTGGTTTCTTTATTCGACTGTCGGTTTTACACGATGCTTGCTCCTATCATACACACACGACTGCTGGCGTACAGTGACTTCGAAAGCTCTGAGTGTTAGTATAGCATAACAAATAGAGAATAAAAGGGTAAGCCAAAAGGTAAAAGGTGCGCCCAGCTCTGTCTCAATTGATCTTTCCCGTCAAAAATTGTATCTCGTTTTATTGTCCCAGTTGATTCTTTGGCTTATTTAGGGTCAACTTTCCCAAAGAACCCATATTTTTTGAAGCCTCTAACTATTTTTAAAATCATAAACAAAAACCGAAAAAGTGCTGCACGTGTGAAACGGCCTGAAAAATTCACCCGATGTTCGTTCAAAATCGGGCCAATCTTGAAAAACAGCACTTTTTCGATTTTTGTTTCAAATTTTAAAAATACTTAGAGGCGACAAAAATTATGGGTTCTTTGGGAAAGTTGACCTTAAATAAGCCAAAGAATCGATTGAGGGAATATTTTTTTTTGACGGGAAAGGTTAATTCCCAATTGAAACCCGAGCCTCAACTTAACCATGAGGTTGAAGCAGGCTCACTATTAGATTAATATGAACTTTGCATTGGTTTTGAATTTTCTCTTAATGTGCATAGGTATCTTACTGCTTCAGCGTCATGATTTCTTGGGCTTACTTGACGGAGATTGTGAATTGAATCAGAATGTTGAAGGTAAGTTTCTTAACGGCATATCTTAGAAAAATGGCTCCTACTCAAATTTGATATTTTTCTTGGTCGAAGACAGTTTCGAATTGTTTAAAAAGAAGTTGTCATGATACTTAGACCTTGACTTAGACCTTTATCAACATTCAAGAACATTTTTTTATAAGAATTGCCCTATTATTTCTTCCGTGGTTTCATACGAAAACATTTCAAGTTTTCCCAAGAGTATTCTCCGGATTTCTCTGGTTGTTGTTACAAAAAATCCTCCGGGACATTCTTCAGTATTGGTGGAAGCATTTTGTAGGATTTTGTACAGAGAACTGTTGGGAATTTCAGGCAGAATTTCTTCGACTGCTAGAATAAATCCCCGAGGGAAATTCCTAGGAGGAAGAAAATTTAGATGGAATAACCACAGACGTAACAGCTAGAACAATTTGTTTCAAAATCCATCGCCCAGTTATTATACCACTACCTAACGTGCATGTTGTACGAAACAAAGTTTAGTACAACAATGTCAACAGAAGGCGCTAGTGTGAGATGTCAAATACAAAGGTATACGATGCGCGCGCCCCTGGATGTAAAACTCGTAAATAGTTGAATTTAAAACGACTGTTGAGCTCATGATCGATGGGAATTTCCTCAGTGTTACGTCTGTTTGTCTGTGGAATATTGCATTTCTCACCGAAGAATAGACTACCGTGCAAATTTGTCGAAGTACCAAAACAAATGCTCGCACGTCCAATTGTAGAGAAATTAGCGAAAGCACAATCCAAAACATCATTCTTGCACCTTATCTCACACCCCAAACAGCTCTTTCTTGCAGTGGAGACGTCATCCATATATGGAGAAACTTGTGGGAACATATTTTGGTGGGACAATATTTTTTGCATGGGAGTCGAACACGGCGAAAAATTTGCAATAACTGTGATTAGATAAAGATTATAATCATATGTTTAAGTACTACGTCGGGTCTTCATTTAGTCTTGCGCGTAAAAGCATAGGATTACCAATCCGGAGAAGGCGTTTTCTATTCTCAATCCGGTAAAGGATGATTCCAAGTAGTGTAGTAGATCTACACCTTATTTACCGCATGCTCGACACAGTAGATGCGGTTAGCCTCCACAAACGTCAAATTTAAATATGATATTCCTAACGCCGAGTCCCAAGTCCCTAAAGTAAGCCTCACATAGTACGAGCGGTCAAGAGTGTGAGTAAGGTATTATCAATTCAGTGCAAAACCGAGTTATAGCCGCTAACGAAGTTGGATTTTTCTCACAATCCATAGGTTAAACCTAACTTCGGAAGTGGTGCGCTGTTTTCATTTGGTGATGTGCTATCCAGCGCACCACTTCCGAAATTAGGTTTATCGTATGGATTGTGAGATAAATCCATTTTCGATAGCGGCTATAATTCGGTTTTCTACTGAATTTATAATAGCAGTGGGTGGTACCCACACACCTACGGTGAGTGTCCCTGTTCCTGCGGGGAAGTGAATAGGAGTTGAGGGAATGGCAATAATATCCTCAAAGACAATAATGGAATATTTTAGGTAACTCATTTTGCACTCACCGCATCAAAACAAAGTCGCTACTGTATATGTAGGTTAACATGCGAAAGGTTTTGAAGGAACTGGTCTACGGTGGCGCTATCTATTCGTTTCATAGCGGCAAATTCTGCTTTTTCATTAAGGTCACTCCTGACGGAATCCAATTTTCAAAGTACTCGTGTTTTCAAGGGCACACCATTCGATACGGAAGCACCGCACAACTGTCATTTTTATTTTTTCACGCATGCTGCGACGCAGCAAAGCTGAAAAAATAAAAATGACAGTTGTGCGTTGCTTCCGTATCGAATGGTGTGCCCTTGAAAACGCGAGTACTTTGAAAATTGGATTCCGCCAGGAGTGACCTTAATCCATTGGTATGGTACTCATTTCAAGATTCTTGTACCATGGTACTTATACCACCAATGTGTCATTAGTATAAGTGAGACAGGAGCCCACAGCACAGCTGTTATAAACAGGTGGCAAAACGGCTTAAAAGAGTCTACCCCATAGCTAAGGTAGGAGTTGCATAGGGGATGACCGCTTCTAGAGTCGCCCCGGCTCGGGAGACAAGTGGTGTCATCCTTTTGCAGGGTGGGGTAGTTACCACACTAATTGAGTAAAACTTGTGTTAAGAGCAGTCCACTCGAGGTACCTACTGCAAGGTCCTCTCGTGGCTCAGGTGGGACGCATGTAGTGCCAGTGCGTTTTTGTGCCAGAGAAGGTGAGGTACATACGTACACGTTATGAACGTTCCGTGGGAGCAATGGTCAATAGTTACCCCCTGATGTATTGTTTGATTGCGGGCCGGGAGATGTGACTAGAGAAGATGGAATTGATTTTAGTGGGTCGGGAGTGGTGATCCCATCCCCACACTGTTTGGGTTCACTTCCCCCAGGTGGCTGCCGATTCCCTTAACTTTCTAAAAGTCAGAGGATGCGCCTGCAAAGTCGAAAATGGACGTAGCTATTCCAACCAAAGTCAAAAGTAAGGTAGTGGCCGAACATGACCATTTTTCAGAAGCCGCTGACTATCAGCGATCTAGTCGCAGTGAAAGCAGTGTTGGTATAATCATACTCAAATATCAATCATCGTGGCCTCATGCTCAAGCTGACCACGGAGTTGCTGTTTTGGTTATGTTTTCGTAGTATAGATGCAATCTAGTGAAATTTGACTCAGGAATAAACTGAACCGTGCACAAGATTTGATAATTTGAGATTTTCCCAACACTGAATGGAAGACCATGCTTGAAACCAGTAAGGATCCGGAGCGCAAAATATGACTCTTTACTGAAGAAATGGAATCGGCGGTAAGCCAAGTCATGGATCTGAAGTACTCCGAGGCGAGCCTCGAAGGCGAAGTGCGAGAAGAAGGAGGTTGTAGACTAGTGCTCTAATGAAAACGCCTAGTTCCTTGTCAACAGTGGCATAACACAAATAATGTCAAAGTTGCAGTGGAAATAAAATATATTTTCGTTTCCACAAATTTCGTTTATTTTAGGCTCACTTGCTGTTACCAGCTTTACAGAGCCGAAATTATGTATTATAATTTATTATAATAAATAACCTTTCCAATTTTTATTTTTCCCCAAGTAAACTTTATTTTGGGGATTAACGATTACATCGTGGGCCGTGTTTGTACCGCTGGGGACTATACCGACTTAGTTCTACGTGAATCAATGCATGTTTATAATAGAGAATTGTATGAACAAAAACCCAAATTAACTGAAAATCCTTCTTACACAGTCGTCCAAATGTAAATGTAGGAAGCCATTCAAATATCATACATGTTTAGTCAAAAACTTTTTTGCGAATTGAAACTGTTGGAGAACAAGAAAAACAATTTGCGAAAGGAGCATTATTCTGAGACAGATTGAAAAAAAAATAGAAACTCTTCAATTATTCTTGATAGTATAGATACATAAAATTCGTCTGTGGCTTGTGGAAGATTGTGTCATATGAAACGCAAACTACTGCAAAGCGTATCTGATAGCTGGGAACGAAGTATTATCACAAAGAACAGACATAATAAATTTGTGCAAAATAATTTTGGAATACTTAAAATTAGGTATGTGTCCAATCGTTTAGTAACAGTTTCATTCATACTAGTAACCCATTGCATTGCTGATTTTCAAAATGTGTTATACGAATGTGTTGCATGTTTTAAGTCTAATATTTACAGCGTCAGACCGTCGCGTCGGTATACTCAGCGCTAATTGGTTGCATTTTGTTTGGGCAAAGTCCTTGGTTTGGGTGTAATGAATCATTGATTTGGTTATTACTACTTTTGTTACACATTCTGCTCTTATTTTGGCATCGTACGTTACTGTTTATAAATATAACGCTGGAAACAAGTATAAAGACAAGCATAATTTTCATACATTTTCTAATGTTTGAAGATCTAAAACTCGATTCGTAGCGATTCGATCTTTTACTAGGCACCTGTTTTGAACTTGAACTTTCGATCTTTTAGTGAATTGTATGCATCTCGATTTTGACCTCCGAATCTGGAAATAATTATAAAGACACCACTTTTTTATTGGGGCTCCATACAACAGACCTGTCTTCATAATTATTTCCAACAGAAATGCGTACACGCAAAAAAAATGTTGCGGTCGAAACTACCATTCCGAGGGTTATTTTAAGAATATGCACCGATGATTTTCAGTAGATAACAAACCCGTTTGATTTCACCATACGTGTAGTAAAAATCAACTGAGGCCCTTGCGGAATGTTGTTACATAAACTAAATCAGTGGTGAATTTATCTGAAAACATGGTTAATTTCTTTTTATTAGATTATTAGAAATTTTATAAATGGTTGTTTTAAAAACATGTCTACGAAATAGTAGTTTTTACCACGGATTTTTTCTGTGTATAAGCAGAATATATGCATAAATGTTCCCTTCCCTGGGCATAAAAGTATCATCATGTTAGCCTCATGGTATACAAATGCAAAAATGGTAACTTGGCTTAGAAACCTCGCAGTTAATAACTGTGGAAGTGCTTAAGATGATTATACAATCAAGCCATGTGGTGAATTTTAAATTCACCACACGGTTTTCTACTCCTATTATCAAAAGTTCAAAGCTATCGCAATGATTTTCGTACAATGCTGAAAATAAAGTCGATTGTTTAGTCATGGGCGTTGTGGTTCTCTCAATTCGTGCTCTTGAAAAATTACTAGAAAAAGCACGTGGTTTCCAAGATGGCCGATTTGTGGCTTTGTTGTATAACCACCTTAATGAACACTAAGCTGCGAGGCGGCTCTGTCCCAGTGTGGGGATGTAATGCCAATAAGAAGAAGAAGAAGAAGGCCAAAATTTGTCGAAGTTCAAATCAACAAAACTTTGCGTAGAATAAAATCCGATTTTAATAAAAGTGAGACCATCGGACGCGGAAACTTTTCTAGTATTATCAATTCAGTGCAAATCCGAATTATAGCCGCTAACAAAGTTGGATTTTTCTCACAATTCGTACGTTAAACCTAACTTCGGAAGTGGTGCGCTGTTTTCATTTGGTGATATGCTATACAGCGCACTACTTCCGAAATTAGGTTTAACGTATGGATTGTGAGAAAAATTCAATTTCAATAGCGGCTATAATTCGATTTTCTACTGAATTTATAATATATTACGAGAAGATAGAAAAAATCGAACCGGGGTCCGACGGTCGACTGTCGGAAAGCTGTTCCGCAAACGTCAAATCACTTGATGCACTGAAAAAAATGTTGGTTTTCGCTGTAAATGTTGATTATTAAAATCAACGAGAATATGTAACTTTAAACGAGTGTTATAAGCCGCTATACTTTTTTTTAACAAGTTTTGTGGTACTTTCAAGGCATTTTGTCATATATTTACGTGATTTTGAAACATTTTAGATTTCTCGAATATTCTTGATATCAAGAAATATTGCCACTTTTCATACTACAGTGCATGCCATTTGAAGTTTCCGACACTCAGTCTGCTTCTTCTTCTTTGTTCCACAAAATTAGAAGTTTTCTCTTTTCTCGCAATACTGTCTCCATGCAAAACCTCAATGTTTTATGCAGGGCCGGATTTAGCCGGAAGGAGGCCACGGGGCCGACAGTTTGTGGGGCCCCAAAATGTACAAAAAAGGTTAGTTTTAATATATAATATTTGTGGGGCCCCGGGCCATGCATATCCCCCCCCCCCACCTTCCTCTAAATCTAGCCCTAGTTTTAAGCTTTCCCCAGAAACTAGAACTAATATGCTGATCAATGCTGGCTGCAGATCGAAAATCCGTCTGGTATACACAGAGATATGGTCCTTTCTGTTAAACGGTACGGGATTGGCCATACATCCTGAACAAATGTCACTTTCACAGAACAGACTATTTAAACATATACAGTCAGGGCCACGACCTCGACCCAACTAACGAATTCGGTTTTTTTGGTTGGGCCAACTGACAGCCATTTGAACACGTGTATTTCGACTTGAACATCACAAATGATGTCCAATGACGCCCAATCCCGTTTTCCGTGTTTACATTCGCGAAGTCGAAGCAAATTCTGCTCTTCCCTCCTATGGGAAATCCCATTACTATCTGTCAGAGTTTGAGTGAAACATGGCCGCCATCTCCTCCTCTTTGTTGCTCTACTGTAAAAACCCATAAAGAACTGTCATTGTTTGTGTGAAGAATTTTGCTTCGACTTCGCGAATTGAATTTTGACGTACAGGTGCTTTTGAGTTGGGCCATGACCCAACCAGCGGAGGCCCAACTTAAAAGTGGCCCAAGTATTAAGATCCCAACCAGCGAATCCCGACTGTATCTTTCTTGGTAACTGATAAGGCTTTTCAAATTATCGCAAAATTATATGAGCAAAAACATAATTCACTCTTATAAAATAAACGAAATTAAATCGATGTTTTTAACTTAGAGAACTTAGCAATGAATAAGTAAAGCAGTGTATAATCTCATCAATGATATTGGTATTGCTTTTCTAAAAAACACAACATTATAAAACAACTAATTTGAATACAGCTTTGATTCGAAGACTTGTTTCTGATCAACATAATTATTTTAAATTATAAAATATTATAAAAAAATAATTTTATAATTTTTGTTTTCGAAACTAGATTTAAGCACATTCTGGGCAATCAGAACATACATTTCGTAATTGAGACAATTTTACATGTTAGATTTCTAGGATATTATTTTCTTTTTTCAGTGTTCTATCCATTGAAATAAAATATTGAATTTATTATTTAAATTATGAATTATTGGAATTTTGGAACATATGTACTGGCCTTGATGGCATATTTGTAACATTTGCATTTTGGATGATTTTGGAAATCGTTTGTCAATCCTCTCCACAAACGCAGTCATTTCCAGTTTACCACCGATAAGCAAGATAGTATAGCCGATTTTACTATTTTTCTGAACGATGCACAGGCTTTTTACAAAATGAACAAAAATGCGAGTGTTACAAATATGCAATCATGGGCAGTGTAACAAGTTTAAAAAATATCTTACATTAATATCTTTCACCATCATAAACTTTTATTACATTAGGTTAGTTGTGGAAAATACTAAAATAAAGGCATTTTACTCTTTGAAATCTTACAAGCGAAAGCACGAAGTATAAAAATACCATTTTCAATGATTTGTACAATTTGTAAATAAAATATGTCACTCGAAATTGACAACACATTTGCACTACTGAATTTGAGAAAAGATCTACTAAATTTTTGTACTTAACACACACACACCATTTACTAAAGTCATATATTTCAGCTGGGATGCGACTAAGTAATAAATATTAAATGGTAAATCTTTTTATTATATCAATTTTATTGAAACCTTTAAAGAGTTTTGAATGAAACTTGACGAAAATTATTTTTTTCTCGGTACATGTCCTGAATTCTCGGTTTTTCCCTTTTTTTCGGTGACTTCAATTTACCGTCTTTTTCCCGGTTCGGTGGCCACCCTGCGTTTTGCAAAGTCCAAGTTTTTGTTGATCGGTCACTATTCGGTTTTTGGCTACTAATCATTAGTTTTTTTTAACTAATTTTATTTGCTAATTACCTAATACGTGCATTCATCTCTTAGACTAGGTATTCCGTGTTTTCTTAACACTATCATCCTTATTTGATATGTTACATTTTTAATTATTATTAATACATTTCAATTGCATCTAGCAGTCAGGGTTTTTCCTCTGGCTTATTTGAACCATGTAGAAATTACAATGTTTTCTACTTTAACTAAGGAGCTAATCGTTGCAATAGAAGATTGCAACGATGTTTGTCTAAAATTGCAAATTATTTTTTTGGACATTTGTTGCAATGTCTCAATATTAGAAATTCTATGAAGTTCATTGGTACTATACCACGGAGGCAACTTTAGAATCATTTTTAAAATTTTATTTTGAATGAATGAAGTGCCTTCTTTCTGGTATTGCAGCAACTAGTCCATATTGGCACAGCATACAAAATGGCAGGTCTAAACATTTGTTTGTAAATCAAAAGTTTGTTCTTAAGACAATGATTAATTATTTTAGAGCGTCTTAGGGGAAATGCTACAAGGTTAAAAGACTATTATTCTTCCATTTACTTCCACTATTAACTTTTTTATGTATCAACAAGCAGATACGTATTTCGTTTCCTCCTTGGAAACTTCTTCAGTGTTTCGATAACAAACACTGAAGAAGTTTCCAAGTAGGAAACGAAATACGTATCTGCTTGTTGATACATAAAAAAGTTAATAGTGGAAGTAAATGGAAGAATAATAGTCTTTTAACCTTAAGACAATGTTTTGATTTTCTGTTTATAAGTGGATCCACTTAATATATTTGTTACATTTGGCTTGAAGGCCTTCAATGTGATTTTCAAAAGTAAGTTTTTTGGTCCAACAGAAGTCCTAAATATTTGGCTTCGCTATACCAATTCATTGGAACCCCATTCATAGTGACAATATGTCTGCTAGAAGGTTTCAAATAAGAAGCTCTCGGCTTATGTGGGAAAATTATAAGCTGAGTTTTGGCTTCGCCCTTTGGCTGAGAGGCCCGTGTCATCTGCAAACAAAGATTTTTGACACCCTGGTGGTAAATCAGGTAAGTCAGAAGTAAAAATGTTATACAATATGGGCCCAGTATGCTGCCTTGGGGGACACCAGCCTTTACAGGTAATCTATCAGATTTAGAATTCTGATAGTTTACCTGCAGTAAGCGATGTAATAATGTACAGAAGAAAATTAAAATTCATCAATTTTACAATCGAACCTTTATGCCAAACACTGTCAAATGCTTTCTCTATATCAAAAAGAGCAACTCCAGTCGAATATCCTTCAGATTTGTTGAGCCGAATTGAATTCGTTACTCTTAATGAGTGGTTGAATGCCCATGGCGAAAACCAAATTGCTCATCAGCAAAAATTGTCATTAATATGAACCATCATTCTATTTAAAATAATCTTTTCAAACAGCTTGCTTATTGAAGAAAGCAAACTGATTGGGGGATAACTAGAAGCCTCACCTGGATTTTTGTCCGGCTTCAAAATTGGAACAACTTTGGCGTTTTTCCATTTATCTGGAAAGTATGCCAATTGAAAACATTTGTTAAATAAATTAACCAAAAAGGATAAAGAGCTCTCAGGAAGTTTTTTGATAAGTATGTAGAAAATACCATCATCACCCGGGGCTTTCATATTTTTTAATTTTCTAGTAATAGATCTCACTTCATCAAAATTAGTTCCCAACAAAGGGTCAAAAACATTCTCTTGATTGAGAATGTCTTCGAAGCTGCGTGTAACCTGATCCTCAGTTGAACTAGTGAGACCTAGACTTAAATTATGGGCACTCTCGAACTGCTGAGCAAGTTTTTGAGCCTTTTCGCCATTTGTTAATAACTAATCATCAGTTAATTAGATACTATTGAGTCGTATATCCGGTCGAGTATGGCAAAAGTTTAGTTAGTAGCGGATCTAAATAACATCACTACATCGCTACACTCTTGTTGAAGTTCTTGAATGAGACCCTCCGTCGGAGGAAATTTTTATAGTTGTACAGTTTTACATTTATTGGAACGTCCCATACCTTGAACAGTTCAATCCATTTAATGCCAAAAAGAGACAATTCCGGTACTGTTGGCACAAAACATCTTCCTTTTTTACAGTTCTGTTTAAAGAAACGCTGCACTTCAATTCACGAATAAGTTCAACCACTTCGCCACATTAATGGTACCATCTTACCATTTTCCGGAGTACCATTTTCCTACAGGTGAACTTAGTTTAACGTAAACATCTTCAGCAATGATGGTGATGTCTGAAGCACAGTCGAGCTGAAGTTTAATTGGCACTCCGTCAATATCCACTGTGACATACTTTCGTCTATCCGATAGTTCTACTTGATTGACAGTAAACACCTCCTGTGCTTGGAAGTTTTGCTCGTTTATCTTTCTGCTTTTTGACCGGTTTCTCAAAACAGCCGCAATAATCCTCTTTATGACAAATCGTCTTAAACATGTGGCATAAATGATTAGAAAAGAAACAGTGCTTCGAATAGTGCATCTCTCCACATATCCAACAAGGTGATCTCGGAACGTCATCAGGTTCATTGAAATGAATTTTGATGGATTTGTACAAGTTATAGCGCATACTGCATACTCCGGCATTCTTGCAACATGCCCTGACCATCGTACCCTTCCGGCTTTAGCTACCTTGTGGATACTCGGTTCGCCGTAGAGGTGGGCGAGCTCATCGTTCATTCTTCGCCGCCACACACCGTCTTCTTGCACACCGCCAAAGATAGTCCTAAGCACCCGACTCTCGAATACTCCGAGCGCTCACAAGTCCATGTTTCAGGTCCGTAGAGGACTACCGGTCCTCTTAGCGTCCGCAGACCGTTATGACCGCAATTTCTTCTGGACCCCGTAGTAGGTGCAACTTCCATAGATGACGCGCCTTCGTATTTCACAACTAACATTGTTATCAGCCGTTAGCAAGGATCCAAGATGGATTAATTCCTCGGCCACCTCGAAAGTATCCCCGTCTATTGTAACACTGCTTCCCAGGCGGGCCCTGTCGCACACGTACATAAGGCATTTGAATTGATCGTTAAGCTTGAATTCTTCGCATTTTTGATTACAGGTCCTGCGGTGATTATAGAATGAAGCCAGAAATCGGCCATTTTGTAAACCACGTGCTTTTCCAATATTTTTTTCAAGAGCACGAGATGAAAGAACCATAACGCGTATGCGGCTGAAATAATGGTAGATCGTTTGCTTAGTTATGCTGAACAATCATGATTTGAGTTTCGGCACTGTACGAAAACTATTACGCCAGATTTGGGCTTTTGGAAATGTATGCAGATAAACGTGTGGTGAATTTGAAATTCACCACGGGCTTCATTCTATAATCACCTTAAGTGTAAAAGTCATCACTGGAGTGCTTCGATAGCTGTAGCTGTCTTCATGGAACAAGTCTTCATACTTTGAGAACCAAGCTGCAAGTCTTACGCCGTACATGAATTCTGTGATTCCACTGGACAGAGACTCGATAATAATCCCCTAATTGTTCCCCATCTGGGTCGAAAACATGGGTTGTGGACTTGATGAGCTTCCATTGTCTTGACCGGCGGATGATTGATTTTCCATGAGTTTATCAAGAATTTGTTGTTGATTCTAAAGAGTATCCAGAAGCGATTTTTGAAACTCTGGATTCATCTTGAAATTAAAAATCTTTGAATTTCCGCAATCCTCATTGCCAAAACTGTTACCATATGGGACAGTCAGAGATCTGGACTGTGGTAAAAACAAGAATGCTCTTTATTTTTAGTGTTTAAGTTACATAGATTGGTATGATGTTGTAGGTTTAGGTTTGGCATGCTAAAACATTGAATAAAAATCCAAGTCATTTTAGGCCTGCTGGTAATTTGAATCGCTAATAATTTAGATATTGATCTCCCAACATGGTCATTTTGTTTTGAAACCGAGCTTGTCTTTATACTTTTTTCCACCAGTGTATGTAACAGTCTTTCTTTATGCTAGTTAACAATCAAACAATGTTCATTAGTTTAAAAAAACGTCTATCGTTTATACATAAAATCAAGATGATAGCAACGAATTATCAAAGATTGTTAAGTTGCTTAAAATTGAACATGACTGCCCATACTCAACTGTTTTGTTTGCAATCGCATCGGAAAAATGCTGCCGATAGACGAAAGTCTCCATACAACTCGATTAGATTTCTCACAACATTCGTAAAATTAGTCACTAATGTTGGATTAATATAAAATATGTATTGCATAAAAAGGTATGTTACAGAAGATGGATCATGCATTTTTCTTTAGGTATTCATAAGCTGCAATGAAATGCTATTAGCATTTGCTGGGAGATTTCCATGGTCTAAGGAACCTTCCGAAGCGTAGGTAACATGTTGGTTTTCGTCATCACTTCACAGTCAAGCATACTGGTCTCAATATCTTTTCCGGTGTACTTCTGACAAGGCCGGATTGTTCCTCAATTGAAAATGGTGCCATTGGTGAATCAGTGGAATTTACATGCAAATGGCTTTAAGGACGTCACAGATTTAACAAAAAACTAAATTCTGTCCGAACCATCGATCTTCAAAGGCCTGTGAGCAGTTTGTGTTCGTGAAGTTTGAGTGCTGCGCCGTCTAGAACTCACTTGTCCAAACACATCTGATTTAGAATAAGCTGACATGTTTTCACTGTTTTCAGGTCCGTGATTTTGATTGCAATGTGTTTTAAGTGTATCGTCTGTTTCTAATGTTGTCTCGTACTTCGTATCAATTAGTTTTTAATTTGAAATGTTTTAAATTTTTCACGAGCTTACCAAAATCGGTGCCTTATACTTTGCCATGGAGTGTTTTGTTGTTTCTTACTAACGCACGTCTTATTACGTTTATCTCTCGAATTCATCAATTAGATGTCTGTTCTATGTGATAATAACAATGGATTATCGACAACATACTAATTAAGCTACAAGTTTACCAATAAATAGCACGTTCAATTTTGGACTCGAAAAGATTATAACTTTCAATTAACATATTAACCATTTACGTGGTGATCAGAAACAACCCAGTCAGGTACGCTTTCCAAGCAGTAAAAAGTGAATTTTTGAAATGCTGACTTGTTTTCTTGTAATGTAGCTAAATGAAATAAAAATCAAACATTTGATTTTGCACATACCTGATCATGTGATTCTTTCGGTTCTTCTTCATCGTCCGAATCATCATCACCAGAGCTTTCTGGGGACGTAACAGGCTTGTTGTTATTGGCGTTTAATCCCTTGTTCTATTATTACGAAAAAAATTATATGCATAACATGAAATGAATTGTAAAGCATATTCATATTGTTTTTACCTCCTCCCTTTTCATAGAGCTAAGGTTATCGAAGCAGTCCAAACAAACGCGCAACGGTTTGCTGCTCTGTCCTGGTAGAAGGAATTTCTTCGAAGAACATGGCCCACAGACCACAGCACCGCAATTTCGACAGTGATGCTAAAATAGATATAATATATGATATTTTATTCAAAGGCAGCATTGCATTCTCCGATGATAAGGTTACCCTTCGAATCAGCATTGTGAATTGAGTTTTCTTGCAATGCATGCATATGTTTGCTTCACTATCGGGCACCCAAACGGCTGCGTGGTTTTCCACCGGTTTTTTACCACCTAAGAAAAGAGATTTATTCAGTATTTACCAAACTGGTTTCAAGAAAAAAATATTACTTTTTCGTAACAAATCTTCGATGCATTTATTTATATGTGCCATCCATTCTTGTTTTTCCGTTTGTGTAGCTGCATAGACGGCAAACGATTTCGTAGCGGTTCGTATTAGCCAGCCGTTCCTGTACTCTGAAAACGAACATTTCTAGTTAGTTTTTATTACACTGCCTAGTTTGGCCGCACAAAAACTCACGTCCATTATCTTCGAGGGCTTGCAGTTGTACCTCTTCCAGCGGTATCAGATGTTGTTTGTTATATTTCTTTTTGCCGATAACTATGTTCCCGTAGACCAGGATGTCATTGAATAGGAAAAATTGTCGCGCCTTGGGACGTTTGCGACACATCTTCGTTAGAACGCCTTCTCCTACCAGCACTCGGCCTGGAACATACAATGGTTGCCCTGAGCTGCCAAAACAGCTCTCTACCATTTGTATTCGACGGGCATTAGCCTCGCTGTTAACTGAAATAAGAAAGCGATGGTATTAGATGTTTTTAAAAATTTGTATTAAAATATTTTTATTGATTCAATTAGTGAGAACATTATCATTCTCGTGCGGTAACTAAGAGTCAAACTTCTAGACTCGATTCATTGCTATTATTTTTGAACGCGATAACGAACTGTGTCAATTATGTTTAACAACAAAACATTTTTTGTCAAAAAGAAATAGTCGCATACGCATACGCACAGATATTTCTCAATTCGTCAAACTCTTGGGTAACGACAAGTATTTATAGGGTTTTATATCAAGCATAGGTTTAAAATTCAATGATAGAAATATTATTTTGCCAAAACTCCATAGTGATCGTGAGTGCTTACTAAAAAAATTGCGGCACCGTCAGGGATACCTATCTTCTATTTTTTTATGGAAGTAGTATTTGAAATAATATGCTTCCGGTACGGTACAACCTAGAGTTTGAGGAAAATAACCCTACTATTTAAGGCTTTCTTGTTCTATTGCTAATGTTTTAGTATCTATACTGTTTCAATTTCATTGAAAAAAATATATAATAAAGATAAATGCTATACATTTCGTCTTCACTATAGCATGAAGAAGCAATCATTAAGATTTTTTGTTGTGATTTCTATGCCGGAACAAATATTGTTTTCTTCTTTTGTCACCCTCTCGATTCTTTGTGCATATTTGCATGTATTTATATAAATTAAAATTTGAAATAATCACAAATCAACACCACTGGAGAAAAAATAAAGAATCATAAAAAAATACTCCGGTATATTTCTTGAATGATATGATTTTCAGAATAATTTTGGAAACTGCAATGCGTTTTTATAACTTAAACTAACCCCCATGGCACGGTACAGTATGTAAGGATAATTATTTAAAATGCTTCGGACCAACAACTCATGCCATTACTTTCACCATTTCACGTTTTCCAACTTAGATTCGTCTATAAGGCTTAATCTCCATTGAGATAGTTGATTCAAAAGTATAAGATTGCTTATGTAGTTCCTGTTCGCCTGATTACCATCTAGGTTACTTCGACCTGGCAGCCATAGTACCGGTACTACAAGTGTCAAACCGATGTTGGTGATGGAACCAAACATGCACTACAACAGGATGCATAAGTTATGGCCAAATGAAGCTTGATGAAGCATAATTTGGCAAAATAATTTAAACGACTACAGCGCCACTAGCGTTCTAGTACTTATGCTTCTACTATTGAGATCTAAGTGAAAATATACATTCGTTAAAATTCAACGGTGTCAAAAATGCCAATTAACAAATCCAACGCATAAGTTTGCACAAGGTTGTGATCCAATGAATTGCGACTTTATTATAAATGGTTCATCCAATGTACAGCAGCTAGCTTTCTCAGTACACTGAAGCATTTACCTAATTGCAAACTACATGAATTAGACAAGCCAAGATCGTAGGACACTTGAGCTTCATCTGCTTTTTTATTCACAGATAATGGAAAACGTTGAATTATACCCTAATAAAAATACAGCTCACCGTTTTTAGCAAGAACTCAGAACATGACTCATGCTTAGGTCCTTGATAAGAGAAGTTGCTTATTTGTGTGCTGCCATTCGCTACCGCCAATAAAGGCTTACAAGGAAGTAACTGCGGCAACAGTTTACTACGATGATAATGATGATAGGATAAGAAAGAGCATGAACTTCGCACGTATGCGTAAGCAAAGATAGTCACGAACTTCGCAATGTTTGTCGGTTTCCTCGCAATTACTTTTCCAATCATTTATAATTGCTCTTTCTGTGGACAATATCCATACAACTGATGGTTTTGAATAATTTTCATATTACTATTGTTGAGGTATTTTTTTTATACATCTTTTTTTAAATATCGAGCTCCAAGACGAAATGGACGGTTCATAGTAGACATTACTTATTCCTGCGGTTCAGGTCACAGGTCCAAGCTGGACATTGTTTACACCACCACAGCGCTCTTCCGATAGTTTCGTGATAGTCCGATCCATGTCTACTTTTCGCAAGGTTGCATATCTTTTCGTCTGAATCATCAAGACAGTTGTGACGACGAACGAGCTATTGCCAGCCAGTGTTGACACTTCGAACTGGAAGGAATTCACTTTTTAAACGCCTTTTTTGCTCGATTTTGAGTTCCCTCATTATTTTCATTGATTCACTTTAAATATTCGCACTTCAATATTTCATTTGGACTACAATTTTGTTAAACCTAGCACCGCAAAGATCGAGGAAAACAACATAATTTTTGGAACTCACCCAGTTTGTCCACCATTTTCACAGTATTTTACACTTTTGACTTTCTCTTTTGCGTTCGCATCCCGCTCCACTCAATCAAAAGGGCGAATTCGCTTTGTTGTTTGCAGACAAATGACAACTGGACGGATGCTTCTCAAGCAGGGTAGCCAGCTTTGATTTATTTATTTTTTATATATCGAATCGATATTATCGATGTAAAAGATATTTTAGTTACATTAGGCTTTCAGCGATCGTGTACGTACACGCACGTTTCACTTACACTTTTACTCGGTTTGTTTGCAACCACGAGCAGCTGTCACGGCAAAATCAAATGGGATTGTTTGCAACCACGAACCTGCGTTCGTGTTGGTGAGAAATGTCGGCGAGACCCTAATTAGCTACATCCATAGCACAGAGAAACAGACGTCTCACTCAGCACATGTTCCATCGTTCACCTTTTTAACGGTTAATTTAGTTTCATGTAGGTGGTCAATCGGCCACCGATGGCGCTTCCATCGATTTTGCTTGTGTTTGACGTTTGCGCACTACCGCCATCTGGTTGCCGCTTGACCACACACAATGATTTTAGCATTGGGCGATAATGTTTTCGTGACGATGATTTTGATTGCATTTTGATCTAAGTGAGACGTCTGTTTCTCTGTGTCCATAGGATTTGACAGCTTGGTACCCAACATGTTCCGGACAGCAGAACAAAGGGAACCGAAGCGACAATCTTTATCTAGTAACCACAGAGAACAGACATGGATGTTCGAACAAAATTTCGTTAAAAACGTGTGTAAAGATTTAAATCGTAGCTCAGCGCCGCCAACGCAGGCTGCCCGACATAAAAACTTAATTCCACTAATGCTACGTTTTGACAGGGCAAGTGAGTTGAACAACTCAGTTGAATTCAATTGACTTGCCAAAAGTTGAACATGCTCAACTTTCTTTTCGTTCAAGTGAATTGAATTAAGATGTTTACACGTTCCATTCGCGTGTGATTCAAGAGACTTGCTCAATTCACTTGCCTTGCCTAAACGTAGCATAAGTGATGGCATTGGCATACACTTCATAAACAATGAACTAACTGTAGTCTGTTGATGAAATCACACAATTAATAAATAAATAAATAAATGAAGTGCTGCCACCTAGGAGCGAGCCTAAGAGCAATTCGGAATGAGCATTAGCGCTAAAAAGTAAAACACGGCAAATTTTAACCATATTTATTTCATTAGCACACTAGCACCGCGCAACGGGGGCATAACGACATACTTTAAAATTACCAGTACAAACTTTTACACAAGCACGCGAATGAAGATGAACGTCTGTTCTCTGTGTAGTAACTAAAATATCTTTAAAAGATATTGTGGCACTTATCGCCAGTTATCGATGTGCTTCTGTAACCCAACAAACAACGACAAGCTACAAATAAGCATCTAGGTTGAATTATTGTTTATTTGTGATCTTTGTAGTTGAATAAAATGGATGCTGAATAATTCGCTAGACAGATTTCATTTCAGCATTTAATCTAACTAATATTCGACATGGCCTATTTATTTGTTTACTACCTTTATTTGAAGTCGAACCACAGATAACAGACGTTCATCTTCATTCGCGTGGTTGTGTAAAAGTTTGTACTGGTCATTTTTAAGTATGTCGTTATGCCTGCGTTGCGCGGTGCTAGTGTGCTGATGGATTTGGTTAAAAATTGCCGTGTTTTGTTTTTTAGCGCTAGTGTTCATTCCGAATTGCTCCTAGGCTCGCTCCTAGATGGCAGCACTACATTGTTTATGTAGTGTATGCTAACGCCATCGCTTAGTGAGGTTGTGTTTTTATGTCGGGCAGCCTGCGTTGGCGGCGCTGAGGTGCGATTTAAATCTTTACACACCTTTTAAACGAAATTTTGTTCGAGCATCCATGTCTGTTCTCTGTGGTCGAACTTACGTTTTCGTTCTTTCACATTTCAGCACATTTAGGAAGTTTAACAATGTGCTGAACTAATGATTTTTAAAGTTCTCTGTTCGACTATGATGTGATGCTCTGAAAGGGTGGTCGAAATGGGTTTGAATCGTAAGTTAATAAGCAAGCATTATAGTACGTTCAGATTATGAGCTATATCACTTGATATAACGAATCTTGACATGAGATGCCATATGCATTATTTCCAGTGAAAACTAGATGTACAAACACTGACGTCAAGATGCTCTATATCAAGTGCACACTTAAAATAAATCGCCGAATTCGGTAAAATTTTACCGAAATCTCAACAGCAGAACTGTTCGGTAAATAATTTAACTGATTTTCGGTGATTTTGACAGTTGAGCAATAGAAAAAATTACAAAAAATCTGTAAAATGAATTACCGAACAGTTCAGCTGTTGAGATTTCGGTAAAATTTACCGAATACGGTGAAATACGTTAAGTGTGTGATATAGCTCATAATCTGAACGTACTATTAGACATCCTTCTTAACCTTTGTCCTTCTTAACCATTGGATTTCACATTTATCTGATCTATCGCACAGTGGGAAAAAACATGCTTTATCAGTTTGAGAGAAAATCTGGATTCTAGATCTGGAAAATTTGATTTATAGGAAAATAATTATTTGTTTTCAAGATATTCGTGATGTTCGTTTATAAACGTTTATAAAATTATATATATTCGTGATTTATTAAGCTGTCGAAGATTATAACGAACAAAACTTCTGGAGCAATGAAAAAAAATCATGCATTCATGCGGAACTAAATTTACCAAAAGCCGGCTTAACGCCGTTGAATAACATCGGAAAATTATTGAATCTTTGGTGTGTGGAATCCCAATATTATCGCATGGATGTTGATCTTTATTGCGGCGAAATTGGAATAATCTTAGCATTTGACAATCACATCGCAACCATTTATCAAGAGATTCTGAGGAAGGTCAAATAAACATTAATTTTATTTTCATAAATTCATAAATAGCATTGAGGACGGATTCTATTTTATCGTTTATCGACATTATTTTTACGTATTTTTCCTAGTGTGCGATGGTTATGACTGGCTGAACAATGGTTGAAATAAAAATCTTGTACAGTTATTAACAAACTGTAGTTTGACAGATCGACTTATTGAATAAGAGTCCAATTATGATTCATATTCAGCAATAAGATTATTTATGTTATGCATTGAGTGAGCCATATCTAACAAATCAAGGATGGCGCGGATGGCAACGTTACCGGCGGATGATCAAATGACAGCAGTTCGAGATCCGATTTAGGAAAATTTTAAAATGATTATAAAATGATAATTTTAAAATGAAAATAGCAATTACTTCAAAATACGTCCATTGGAGATCTTGATGATGTGTTATACCTGCTATGCGTTATTATTTTCGAAGAATTCGCATGTAGCTGAATTGAGGCTTAGTTAAAATGCTTATTAAAGGTTTAACAAAACAGTTAATAAAGTTGTTTTTCAAAACAAGATGTTGTCGTTGTATAACTTCGCCAAAATTGTGTGAACAAAGCTTGAACAGAAGTTGTGCTAAGAAATAGTACAGACATAATTCAACATAGCGCTGAATTAAATCATCACACTAATGTTAGTTCAACTAGTGAATGTTTGTTGGGAATAGTACGTTCAGATTATGAGCTATATCACTTGATATAGAGCGTCTTGACATCAGTGTTTGTACATCTAGTTTTCACTGGAAATAATGCATATGGCGTCTCATGTCAAGATTTGCTATATCAAGTGATTGTAGCTCATAATCTGAACGTACTATAAAGGCACAGACTAACAGACGTAACAGCTTGAAATTTTTTTTGAAAATTCATCGCCCAACTCCTCTACCGCACCATCTTGCGAGCATGTTACACGAAAGAATGTCGTATGACATAGGGCAGTGCATAGGTTCATTATTTGACGTTTGAGCGGTGTCGAAATTCATTTTGAATGAACTCGATGTAAAAAAAGAGTGTTCATTTTTAGTAAACAGCGCACCGCTCAAACGTCATTGTGTTCATTCGATGTAGGGATCCTACATTCAGAGATATGCGAAAGCGGCCATCTTGAGCCAATCGAGCATTGAGAACTGTCACAATCTGAGCCAAATGAACATTGTTATTGTTGCGGGTTGAAAGGTATTGCGATTTTAATGAGAAAGATTTTACGAAAAGTTTTGTCGAATAAACAATTTGTTTTACATTGGCAAGTTGAAGTAGTCTTGTTTATGCATGGTACTTTGTTCATTTGTATTGCACTTTTATTTTAGTCATAATGCACTGTTAGACGTTAGATAACGAAATTTGAAAATACCATTATGCGCAAATCATGTTCGAGCTCCAACATTTTGCGCCACGGCAAGTGCTGGCAGCGTTTGTTTACGAAAGTAACAGCGTTGCTAAATTGTCTCGAAAAGTATTTGCACATCTCTTAATATAGGATCCCTAATTCGATGCACCTCCCCATTATCATCAGAAGGCGCTGGAGTGAAATGTCAAACTCGAAGGATTACGACGGTAGCGCCTCTAGTTGTGAAAGGCGCAATCAATCGAATTCAAATTGATCGTTGAAGCACAGAGAACAGACGTTCATCTTCATTCGCGTACTTGTGTAAAAGTTTGTACTGGTAATTTTAAAGTACACTGAAAATAGTCTACACGTCAGTGCTGCTGGTTTTACACATGAATCCTCACTAGTTGAGAAACATGTGATAGTAACGTGTAAAACCAGTCTCAAATGTCAAAACATAAAACTATTGATAGATATGAACTGCATAATGAATACAAGTGCAAAACACGTTGAAATTCAAAGAGTTGCTTATGGAAATCTATAGCATTCGTAGCGCTTCACACCTGTAGGCTTTGTGTTTTTTTTCGAAATCGTTCATTTTTGTCTTCAATTAGTGAAAAATATATCATCATATTATTAACGTCTGTAATAAAACAAGATTATTACATTGTAGTTTTTTATTGATATTATCTCTGGTGATCAGTATCTGCAACACAAAAACATGATTCCTTTGCGTTGCTCCACAATACCGTTGATGATGTCTGCGATTTTGTAATTTGTTTGCGAATCACAAATAATCATGCTTTCATGCATTTGGATAATAATATGCTCATTATTAAGTTGATCAATTCAATACTGCGTTACACACTGGATGGTCCTTCATAATATTAATATTTGCGGAAGCCCCTGTGAAATTAATTGAAATATGAAATATGAAACGAATCCGAAGAAAGAAAATTACTTAATTATAAATAAACTTACCTTTTCGTTTATTCGCAATCGCAAAACAAATTTACAGATAAGTATCCTGTTTTTCCTTCCGCGTATATTTTTGTTTTTTTTTTTAATTTAGAATCGGTGGAATTTTGAAATTTTCTATATATATCTATGAATAAGAAGTCTTCTGCTGCCGAGCGCCATTTTAATACCCATTCAAATCGATCTCAATGACATCGATGTTCAAAACACGTTAAATTCTACAGTTCTGTGTAGTGGTATCAAATTACTAAAGTTTATTATAATTCCAACGTGGATTGCTAGTGAAATTGTAGGTTGAGAATACACGTTCGATCCACATGAACAAGAACATTAAAAACGCGTGTAGATTATTTTCAGTGTATGTCGTTATGCCCCCGTTGCGCGGTGCTAGGTGCTAATGAAATATGGTTAAAATTTGCCGTGTTTTACGTTTTAGCGCTAATGCTCATTCCGAATTGCTCTTAGGCTCGCTCCTAGGTGGCAGCACTACGTTGTTTATGAAGTGTATGCCAAAGCCATCACTTAGTGGAATTGAGTTTTTATGTCGGGCAGCCTGCGTTGGTGGCGCTGAGCTGCGATTTAAATCTTTACACACGTTTTTAACGAAATTTTGTTCGAACATCCATGTCTGTTCTCTGTGCTAAAACGAATCGATTAGGGAAAAATCTTGCAAATCGGTCAATCCGTTCGCGAGTTGAATCGTCAGGAAGGAAATCTCAACTCATTTTAATTATAATAGAGATTTTGTGGAAAAAAATATTTATTTTGTGAAAATTTTTGTAAATTGTTTATTGCTAATACAGATTTATTTGTGAACATTTTGTATTTTTTCGTGGAAAAATATTTCTGATTTCTTTATGGAAAATTCTTATTTTATAATTGCAATTTTTACTTTACAAGTGCTAATTTATTATTGTTTTGTGGAAAATTTTAACTGTTTATGGATATTTTAAATTATTTATGGAAATTCTGTATTTATTTAATACTCATACCCTGATTTCTTTATTGGCAATTTCCTATTTTATTATGGAAAATTTTCTTTATTATACAGATTTTCAGTCCAGAGCTGGCTCATCTCTCAAAATTTCGAATTCTTCATTGAAATTTTATTTTGATATCGACTCGTGGACAGGGCTGTGCAATGTCAGGATACTCTTTGTACATTCAAAGAAAACTTAAAATGATACTCTTTCTATATAGCTAACCATCATTGCACAAAGAGCGTCCAAGACAACCAAATGGAACGACGCTCGTGCTGATGAAGAACATGCGAAAATGTGCCTTTCCGCTGCACAAGATATTGCGTTCTATGCTTTGCATTAATTTTCACACGATTAGCTTTATATGTGTGCACGGCCCAATGGCAATACAACTGCAAATTGATGGTGATGAGTATCTTTTCGAAGGCAAGTGAAATGATGGTCCGGTATCGTGCCACTCTTTCATATTTTTGAGAATGATGGAAGAAGCATATCCGATCATTTCAATAGGCATGTCACAATAAACAGCTTTGTGCCACTATGATGGTTTAGGAGAGTGTGGAATGCAGAAGAATAAGCGTGTCTATATCAGGGTGTTAAAAGGTGTTGATGGTGATGGTGCACAGCACTGCTCGTGGAAGCCAATGATGCCATACGCCATACTAAAAACACAGACAAACAGACGTAACAGCTTGAACATTTTGCTGAAAAATCCATCGCCAAACTCCTCTATAACCACCTTGCGAGTATGTTACACGAATCAATGTTTCGTATGACATTGTCACCAGAAGGCGCTGGAGTAAAATGTCAAACTCGAAGAATTATGACGCTAGCGTCTCTAGTTGTGAAAGGCAGAATCAATCAAATTCAAATTGATCGTTGAAACCATGGTCGATGGTAATCTCTCTAGTGTTACGTCTGTTTGTCTGTGCTAAAAATATTGTCTACACTCAGAAATAAATTTATACCAAATAGATTAAAAGTCATGCTAAATGGCTATTCGCCTGGTTGACCCCAAACTCGTATTTTATCCAACAATACCTGGATAGTATAACTTTAAAATATTGTGATTTAGTATAAGTCAGCTTTATAGCATTTTAGTTTATTTTAAATCTGATTCAAAATTTTCAGGTTATGTTGATTTGTTTTCATTATTTCACTTTCCTAATGGTGTAAATAAAAGTCTAAACAAATATATTTTCATTTTTATTAAATAGTTTACAAATCGTAAATATACAATAAATAAAGCATGAAGGTATATACCATCAAAACATTTTCCGGCACAAAGCACTATCTTCCCTCCGTTAGGAACACATATCGGTCAGAATCAACATCGCTATTTTTGCACTTCTGAAAGCCGTTTCCTATTTTGCGAAGTCCTCCCGCAGTTTTAGCTCGAGTTTCAGTCCACACAAATTCACTGCTTTAATTACTGAAATTTTCTTACAGAGCTATTTCACCACAAGGGAAACGACACAAGTTTTTTCAAGCCGAAAAATCCCAAAGAAGACTGCATATTCCGCAAAACGACGGCATATTTTTGCGGATTTTGGCGTCTTTTCCGGGATTCTTCGCTTGGAAAAACTGGTGACGTCCTGCTTGTTTTCCACAATGAATTATCAACACCACCATCACCATCACCATCACCACCATCTCTTGACGAGCACACTTATGTTCTTATTTTGCGATACTGCAGACGAGGCATCTCCTCCGGTGAGATGATCGTTTTCGATCATTTCTGGTCATTTTTAATTTCCACTGGATTGCGTTCAAGTCGAGGTTCAAGTTTCCAGTTTCAAGTCCAGCGTGCAAAAACTTTCACTATCCGTTTGTATGTCGTCGAATGGCGAGTCTACGGGGTCGACAAAGAGGAACAACCATTAAAATAAACAATATTACACAGATAATCCCAGTTTCTTACATTTGTTCATATACTTTATTTATAAATTAATTATTTGACCGAAAAATGCGGCAACTGGATCGGAATACACCAAGCGCGAAAATAGAATATCAACAGACAGAATACAAAAGCAAAATAGGTTTGCGTTATTCTGCCATAGTATAAATTTTAATTATAAATTGTATACATTTTTATACTAAGCGCTTATAATCTTAAAATATAATAAATTAGATTAATTTTAAACCTTTCATAGATTAGTTATATTTCTGAGTGTAGGTTACTCATGGTTCTTTCGAATAATTTTCCAAGGAACTTCTATTCCACATCTCGAATATGCTTCAGTCAATGGTCTTTTCATAAGCGACTCATAGAGGAATGAATGTATTATAGACCAATTATTATTTTGGAGTTCGGATCATTCCTCGGATCATTCGATTTATCCAATTAACCAACTTATGAATGATGTGTTATATAATATCCCAGTAGGTCCATTGGGTTGATATAACTTCAATGATTATTTATACAACACGCAGAAAAATTTACGTTAAAAACAAACATATTCTAGCTAAATCCAAACATAAACTCAGTTTGTTCTGGCATCAAAAATAAATATGTTTGGATCAAACATATTGTTGCATTTGAAGAAAAGATATTTTAGTTACTAGATAAAGATTGTCGCTTCGGTTCCCTTTGTTCTGCTGTCCGGAACATGTTGGGTACCAAGCTGTCAAATCGTATGGATTTTCCTTCTTTGACATTTAGCCACAGATAACAGACGTTCATCTTCATTCGCGTGGTTGTGTAAAAGTTTGTACTGGTCATTTTTAAGTATGTCGTTATGCCTCCGTTGCGCGGTGCTAGTGTGCTGATGGATTTGGTTAAAAATTGCCGTGTTTTGTTTTTTAGCGCTAGTGTTCATTCCGAATTGCTCCTAGGCTCGCTCCTAGATGGCAGCACTACATTGTTTATGTAGTGTATGCTAACGCCATCGCTTAGTGAGGTTGTGTTTTTATGTCGGGCAGCCTGCGTTGGCGGCGCTGAGGTGCGATTTAAATCTTTACACACCTTTTAAACGAAATTTTGTTCGAGCATCCATGTCTGTTCTCTGTGATTTAGCTCTCCTACACTGTCGAAAAAAACCTTTCGAAGTTTATAAACTTACCTTATGAAATTTAGCCACAAGAAGATTGATTGAAAATCATAAGGTTTCCTATTGAACTGGATGAACCCGAATGAATTATACCCATAATGAAGCATATGTTTTTCATAAAGTTGCTTTTAGATTTTCATTGATAAACCTTATGAAATTCGAACAGTATGAGTTATGAAATACTTATTTACTAAGTATGAAAATGTTTTAGATTTATTTTATATAATAATAAAATTTTAAATAAAAAACAATGGCATGATATGGATTTTATTAAATGATTATATCTTTATTCGAAGCATTTAAAGGAATCACATATTTAGACTGAGAGCTGAGGAATTTTATAATGATAATCAGGATTCTAGAAGTTAATATCGTCTCCAGAAAATCTAACGGAACGGAACTTTGAGGTATTGTCTTTATACCTATCTGGATGAAACCATATGCCTATCAGCAGCAAACTGGGCCATGTTCAATGCCTTGTTGACTTTTTTTTTCCAAAATCACTCTATATGGGGCAATATGGACAGACATACCTGCACAGAGTAACATATTCGGCACTAATATGCGAACAAGCTCAAATTTCAGTTGCCGAATACAAGAACATAATCATCTATGATTCATTACGGATAAATTACAATACCGTATCACTGCCATTGGAACAGAGAAAATTACTGTAGACCAATGAAATGTGTCTGTGCAAACGGTGAAGAGTGGCAAATCGGTTAGGTCCGCTGTTGTAAGCCGCACATCAATCTCATTTTTTATAGTATACACTAAACTGTTGTAGGAACATCATATTCATCCATATTACGACACTTTTCCCAAAAAACGTTTAGGATGGGCGACCCATATACTACCCCAAATGGCGACCTATTTTGCCCTATGTATAGTCGGGAACACATTAAAAATTAAAAATAAATCAAAACAATACATTTTCAAGAGTGCATTCCAACAATTTCCAAACGCATGCTTCATCATTCATCGACATAATATGAAAGGTAATATATGGTAACACTACATTTGAATGATGATTTTTTGAGCTGTTCAGCGCATTTCGGAACGATTTTCTTAGGTGGCCCATATTGCCTTGGTCACTTTAGTGTGCCGAAACTTTTCACAGGCGAAAAACTGCAAGATATACTGGCCACGCAAATCTCTTCATCGCAAAGCCGGTATTCCGGGTATTCCAAAGAACATGTCCACTTAATTCAAGCTATATCGTTTGTGTCGATTTATCGCAAGTGCAATGCAATGGATCTAGGGAAAGAATGCTGAAGCAGCTGAAAGAGCAAGGACATCGTTGACACAACTAATCATTAATCCCAAAGCAAATGCCGAATGCTGTCCTTCACAAGCAGCTAAACAAACTGAAGGAACTAGTTTTCCAGGAATTGTGGCAGCTAAATTTTCCATCTTCCAGGAAGGTTCTCAATTTCGGGTCACAAAGCTTCAGCTACAGCAAACTACCATAGCAGCATCATGTAATTTAACTAAAAAGGATAAGAAATAATGCAGTTAATGATATATAAAATTATATGTATTACGTTTGTAATTTATTACGTTACATTGCTTAGTGCTTAGGGGCCGTACACTAATTACGTAAGCATTTTTTCTGGGGTTTTCAACCCCCGTCCCCCCATGTAAGATTTTTCCCATACAAATCATTTTTTATTTATATGGAACGTAAGAAAATGACAGACCCCCCCTCCCCCATAAGTGAGTACGTAATTAGTGTACGACCTTACCGATATTTTCTGTACCTTCTTGATTTCCTGGTTGATGATTTTAACGTCCGAGACGTTATTCTTAATGGACACATTGTTCGACGACGAAGCTTTAGCTTTTCTGTAGTTTCGAAAGATTACTAAGTAACGCTAATTTTTTCTTCTTCAATTTCATTTCCTTCCTATAATTAAATAGAAGCTTGTTATAATTCTACATTTAAAGAAAAACCTCTGAATCTTACCTATTTTGTTGTATCCGTTCATCGTATTGGACCTGTTGATCTGCTTAAACGGTTTTTTTCTGAAACCGGAAGTCCTTTTCCGAGTCATCTGTCCGGACCTCCTCCTCTTCACATACTTTATAAATACTAGGAATAGGCTAATGATGCGGGTGGCTGAACTTCGGTGTCGTAAGCTACCACGGAGACAACACTTTAAGTTGCAACTGATGCGTCTTTAATAATCTTCAGCAACTGATCGCCCACTACCTACGTTTGTGGTGAAATGGTTGAATCGATTTGATAACACCATTCCAAATATTTGACCATTCCCTATAGTGTTGATGCGCTTTGTTTTTTTTTGCTAAAACATGAGAAAGGGAGATTCAAGCTGAATTCGTGGTGATTTAAAACATATTTACCTACTTACAGAGTGATGGCCTAGTGATGGCATGGTAAAACATCGGTCCGGCAATGGAGAACGACAAGGCCGATGGAGCCGAAGTGATGCATTCCTAATCATATGAAAAGTAGGTGAGCGCTGGACGTATTTTCGACAGCGTAAGTCCTTCCCAGAAACTTTCGAAATGGACCAGTATCCAGTGTCTTGTGTCACTTTCACGGTCGATTGCACACCACTCAACAACCAGCGGAAGTAAACTGGATTCACCTTTCATAATCCGGTACCGTTCCGTACGACCAATGAAAATGCACGCTAACAACAAACAAACGGCTTGCCCAAACACAATATCCTCCGGACTGGAAGTGAGAGATGAGCTCACTGAGAACATTGATTCCATTCGATTCTGATGTCTACACTGCAGTGAAGGTTTTTATTCCTGCATGTGCGTTGTCAGTCTGATGAGTAATTCACTGTACAGCATTCCTGGAGACAGCGAGCACCATCTCAATGTTTGCTTAGCAATTGACATCCGAAAAGAATATTATACATGTTCGCCGGATTTCCGCTACCTACTAAACGGGTAACGTAGGCGATTCTTTTGAGAACTGCGCATATGATATACCTAGCTCCAATTTTTCTGCAGGATTTCATTCTTCCTGGAAATATAATCGGTGGAGTCGGTTGTCTGCGGCGTTTGAATCCGTTTCTTTCGAGATAAAGATCGATGGGTTCAGATATATCTGATGAGCTTTTGGACAGCTTCTGCAATTATAGTCAGCATAGTTGAGGAGACACTATTGCCAGGTTTTAGAAAATGTTTCCGCGATTGAGGCGGCACAGGTGCATTATTGGCCATGAACGCTGTGAAAGGATATGTATGATAAACATATTGACATTTTTTAAATATATTTCTAGTAATACCTTTTGTACCTTTTTCCATAAGACCTTTTCCGGCGATATTTTACTGGATTATTAAAATTAGAATCATTCGGCTAGGGCTCAAGAGTTTTCTGTAAAATTGTTCCTTTGGATGAAAAAATCAAGTTCGATGCGCGCGATAATTTGTTTGACAACTGCCAAAATGAACGTTGAAATGAACAAGGTTTGTTCATAAGAATGCCTTATTAATATTTTACATAAGAAAAAGTTACTAATTTCATAAGGCAGCCTTATGATCTCCATTGATGCCTTATGAAATGAAAATAAAATGAATTCATAAGGTTTCATAAGGCAACGCTTATGAAAATCGAAATGTTTTTTCCGCCAGTGTATCCTCGCCAGCAAAAGATGTTCCGGACAGCGACAATCTTTATCTGGTAACTAAAATATCTTTTTATTTGAAGCGAACGAAAACTTTTTTTGATTCAAATGTGCGTTTCAAGTTGTTTCAACCAGCTAAATGTTTGAAGCAAACATGGATAGATGGATATTATTGTTTTGGTTCGACCACTCATATTTTCTTATCAATTCTACCACTTTTCATATTCTGGTAGCATTTCACTACCAGATTTCACAATTCCAAACGTTCATATTTCTTTTACTTACCTTTCTGTACCTGTAAAACATCCTTATCATCAATTTGGAAGCAAGAAAACATATGCTTCAACTCTTCCTCCTGCTCCTTTGCTGACTTCCGATCGGTTCCGATCCGAACTCGAGTTTATGTTTATTTTTGCAAGAGCGAGCGAGGGGCTGCCCACTAGTGTATGTATAAAACAAACAGGGATTTAATTTGGATTGAAAAATAAATATTAGGGATCCTATATTAAGAGATGTGCAAATACTTTTCGAGACAATTTAGCAACGCTGTTACTTTCGTAAACAAACGCTGCCAGCACTTGCCGTGGCGCAAAATGTTGGAGCTCGAACATGATTTGCGCATAATGGTATTTTCAAATTTCGTTATCTAACGTCTAACAGTGCATTATGACTAAAATAAAAGTGCAATACAAATGAACAAAGTACCATGCATAAACAAGACTACTTCAACTTGCCAATGTAAAACAAATTGTTTATTCGACAAAACTTTTCGTAAAATCTTTTTCATTAAAATCGCAATACCTTTCAACCCGCAACAATAACAATGTTCATTTGGCTCAGATTGTGACAGTTCTCAATGCTCGATTGGCTCAAGATGGCCGCTTTCGCATATCTCTGAATGTAGGATCCCTAATAAATATGTTTGATTCAAACATATTACCATTTTGGAAATAAACATGTATATTTTTGAAGCAAATGTATGCAATTTGTATCCGTGAAGCTACTACAGACTTTTTAGGTTATACAAAACGTCCTGGAAGTCGTAATGTTTGAACTACTTAATCATTCAAGTCCGTGAACCCAGTGCTTCTAAGGCCACACAAAAAAAAGTTTGCGAACAAACCTCATAGTCATTGTGCAACTCGATGTTGACTCAAGATAATTTTGGGTACCTTGTCTCTTGGATCTCATGTCAATGGAAATTAGGATCATATGCTTATTTCATCGGATTGGGTATATACCGATGATGAGGACATTGCAAATGTATTGATTGATCTGGTAGATATCGTGAGCTGAACTTGAGAACGTTTTGGATTACCTTGAGCATATTGTATTTCTGAATATTAATTACTGGCTTAACGTTCAGGATCACCCACACACAAATCTCCCAAATTGAGGGGAACGTGCCTCCTGAGCCGACGTTCTGATACCTGAACGTTCAGGATCACCCAGGTGTTCAGAATGAATCAAACATTTCAACTTCTTTTGCATGCTCTTAGAATAGAAATCTTCCCAAGGTTTCGGATATCTGAGTTTTCAGGGTCAGTCAAATTTGAGCTCCCATATTTTTTCTGTAAAGCCAATATCTAGATGAACAATTTTGCTGAAGAAAATGGTGGCCTAGCTCTCTTTTGTGATTTTATAGATAATCTAAAACGCTGGGCATATATGACCCGTCCGTTCTGAAAGGGTTGAGATTTGTTTTGGAATTCGATTTCAATCGTTATTATAACACTATTTTTTAACTTAGATTGTTTTAGAAATTGGAGTGTTTTTTTTTCTGGAACACTGCCACTTTTTCCATATCGCAGGAATCTCCTTAGTTCTAAGACCCTTTTATGAGTTTAAAAAGCATTTAATTTAGAATTTCATGTTGATTTTTCAAATGCAAGCTTCTCAATGACATAACCTTTTTCATACGCACTACTAGAATTTTGTGCATGTAGAATATTTAGGTACATTATTAAATTTTTCGATCAATTATCCTAATTGTTCAATATCATAAAAACTAAGCTTCTTAAGCCTAAATTATTGCCTACATTTATTGCTTGAATTCGTTTTAAATTCCAAGATCTTCTGAATTTAAAAAAAAAATATTCGGAGTCTCCACGGAAAAATCTTTAGAATTTCAACGACATTTCTTTTTCGAAATTCTGTGGAAGAGTTCCGAAAAATGTTCGGTAGAAATTTTTACGATGAAAATTCCAAATTCAAATTAGAAATAAAATTTCAGCTGACTTTTTTTTACAGAATCTGTAAAGATTTTTTTCAAAATCCTAGGCAACTTTAATGAATCTGCAAAGGAAATTCTTCTAAATTTCCAATGGATTTTTTTTTTCATTTTCCAAAAGAAATTCCTAGAAATTTTTAATGTTTTTTTTAATTTCCAAAAGTAATTATTCGGAATATGCCAAAATAATTCAGATGGAAATTCTTAAGATTTTCCAGTAGAAAATCGTTCATTTGAAACACCAATAATGAATGTCCATAGGAAATTCCGATGTTTTCACAAGTGGAAATAACGAAAGAATTGTACTTTTGTTGTACTTGTAAATGTTGTACTTTTGAAGTATTTCCAGTAGGAATTCCTTAAAAAATAAAATCAATTTTTTTAAGATTTACTGATAGGTAGTTTTCTGTAAAAATTCCTTAAAATTTCTAAATCATTTCCTGTGCATTTAAAGCAATATTTAGCTGAACCTACGAAGAAATTAAAATGACTTCCCGAAGAAGAATGAACTACCGATTAAATTTTTTAAGAATTTATGGTGCAAATTCAAAAAACATAAACCTTGAGAAACCTTGTGGGCCCTCCTTAGCCGTGCGGTAAAACGCGCGGCTACAAAGCAAGATCATGCTGAGGGTGGCTGGGTTCGATTCCCGGTGCCGGTCTAGACAATTTTCGGATTGGAAATTGTCTCGACTTCCCTGGGCATAAAAGTATCATCGTGTTAGCCTCATGATATACAAATGCAAAAATGGTAACTTGGCTTAGAAACCTCGCAGTTAATAACTGTGGAAGTGCTTAATGAACACTAAGCTGCGAGGCGGCTCGGTCCCAGTGTCCCAGTGTGGGGATGTAATGCCAATAAGAAGAAAAAGAAGAAGAAGAAAACACATTTATTTTTTGAAAATCCAAAGAATTTTTTGATGATAATCCATAGACTCTTCCGTTAAAATTCCGAATAATTCCTCGAATAAAAAAAATACTTGGAAAATTAAAAAAAAAAAATGATAGAATTCAAAATATTCCAAAAAATTTTCATTTCGAAATTCCAAATTTGACAAAAAATCCAAAAACAAAAAATCAACGAAAATATCAGTGTTTCACGTGGTATTGGCTGTTTAATATCTTTTGGAAATTCAGAAGAATAAGAAAATTATTTTGAGCTTTTTAGTGGAATGTCTTCACTTGTCCTAAGACGAGTTTATACCATCCCATTGAATTCCACCACTTAATTGTATCTTGACAGATACGTATTTCGACCTCAACAGTAAGGCCGTCTTCAGTGTCTCGTACTTCGTAGTCAAGTCAAGTCGTAGTCGAGTCAAGTACGAGACACTGAAGACGGCCTTACTGTTGAGGTCGAAATACGTATCTGTCAAGATACAATTAAGTGGTGGAATTCAATGGGATGGTATAAACTCGTCTTAGGACAAGTGAATTCAGAAGAATTTTTCTTGAAAAATTTAGAAGTCTTCTTCTTCTATGGCTCCACATCCCAACTGGAAGTTGGTCTACTTTTCAACTTAGTATATTCTATTAGCATTTCCTCAGCTATGAATTGAAAGCTTTTATATACTAGCCATTGCACGATTAAACATCTTGTGTAGCAAGTACGATGGATACACTATACCTAGGGTGTCGAGAATGTTTCACACCGGAAAACATCCTAGACAGGAACGAGAATCGAATCTCCGGATTGGCAGTCCTACGCCTTTGCTCACAAGGCTAACTGGAGACTGAACATTTTGAAGTGTACTCCTTAAAATGTTCGATGTTTGGAAATGAAAGAATTTTTTGTGAAGATTCGGAAGAACTTGTCGAAGAAATTCATTAAAATGTAAAAAAAATATGAAGAAAAAAAATCCACCGAAAATTATATGTATTTCTCACGGGACTGCTTTGAATTTTCAGATAGAATTGACATGGATTTTTTTCGGAATTTTAAAGAATTTTTTCCGGAATTTACACTGGAGATGTTTTGTTTTTTCATTAACAATTTGTAGCAAAATCTCCAACCAAAATTTTTCAGAGAAAATTGTTCAAAATCATTCGGAATGCCAGGACTGTATCAAGATTGTATGAATTAATGTCAACGTTTTTACAGGAAATTTTTTTACTGGATTTTTCCTGAATATCCACAAGAAATTCTTTTGATGTTTTTTTCTTGGATTATTGTAAAAACATGAACATTTTTCAAAATTGTAGCTGCAGTCCGCTGATGCAAAAGTGTCGGCGACGTGATGCAAAAAAACATCTACGGCGGTGGCGTGGCGCCATTTTTCCTTTCTATTTTTTGTGGAAATTGACGATACGTGGGCCCTAGGATGCGCTTTGCGTTTAATGATTTGTATTTTTTACACCACTACGCTATTGTAATTCACCAAAAGCTTTTCGTGTAAAAAAAACCACGTTGGTCGAGAGCAGCAACCCCCTCCCATCCCCCCATGTGGCTTATCGTGGTCATTTTCCAAACCCATCTCCCTTCATATATCACCACGTGGTTTCTGGACGGCCCCTAGAATAGTCCGATTGTGATAAAACCTAGATCATCGGATGCGGACACTTTTCTAGTATTGTCCACAACTATAGATTGGCCCTTGATCACCGGAGATGTTTCGGGTTTCCCGAGGATATGTTGAAAATGATTTATGTTTCTCCATAATTTAAAACTAATATGCCGACTATAGATAGTGGAATATATAGATGAGCGAAGATAAATCCTCTGTCTCCAAACGAACTGTCAAACGTGTCTCCAAACGAGCATGACGTCATGATTTCAATGGAAACGTTAAGGGCTGTGACGTCATATGCGCGTGTGCACGGGCAAAAAAATCGACTCAGTCATGCTTTTGCTCATCTATAGATTCTACTATCTATAATGCCGACCATTGCTGGCTGTAGGTCAAGAATTAATAGAAAAAAAAATACGCACAGATACCTATGGCTATTTTCGTAAAAACGGTTCCGGGAACATAATGAAATGATACCAGAACACAATAATGCGATTATAGGTATTTAACTTCATAGCTTTACGAGACGATAATTACCGAAACATTTTCAGGATGCTAGTGTCCACTGTCATCCTTATAACACGTTCCCGAGGTCTTTCAGGATAAGTCGGTTTTGGAGCCATGCATACATGTGTTTCAAATATAAGTTTCTGGGGAAAACATAAAACATGATGAAAGTAAACTGCCACTAACCGCAAGTCGAGCACATCTGTATATAGCATCCATAGTGGCAGTAAACGTCACATCAAATGACGAACAGAAGCAAAAATTTAATTCTGCGTTAGTCTATATATGGGGATTCACGAAGTGGCTATGGGAAACCCCATTGCTATATGTCAGAATTTGAGTTAAACATGGCCGCCATCTCCTCCTCTCTGTTGCTCTACTGTAAAATCCCATAAAGAACTGTCATTGTTTGTGTGAAGCATTTTGCTTCGACTTCGCGTATAAAGTATATTTGGTATTATCACGTTTACGTAGTGTAATCCAATGCTTGGTGAAATTGGGTTTGTATGTCGGGCAGTCTGCGTTGGTGGCGCTGAGGAGCTTTACAAACGTTTAAAAAAATGTATGAGCCTCCATGTCTGTTCTCTGCATAGGGACGATCCATTAATTACGTAACGCAAAAATTGGGCCAAACTCCCCCTCCCCCCTATGTCACACGATTTCCTATGGTGGCCTAATTTGCTCCGATCACCTCTAAACGTTTTTCAGTTTCCATTATCCTTAAAGCCTAGTCATGCTGGTACCAGTGGTAGAGTAAAAAGGAGTTGTGATATTTTATGGAACTGAAATATGAAAATAAAATCATGACCGTTCTTCAGACAGTGTATGGATTATTTTTTTAAAATTAAAACGAATATTTATATATTTATTTCTTGTCTAATTACAGATTGCCTCATTGTTACATTTCGAATGATTTTATACATCTAGATTTAGACGAGCATTACAAAGCTTATCGTGTATTTGGAGTAGTGATTTAGAAAAGAAATATTTCAGTAAGAGTTTCTTTTATTCAAATTAGTTGAAAGGTGTAGAATTCTTTTACAAATGATAAAACTGGCAACATATGTATCAAAATGTTTAAATCAATCTGTTAAAGCCAGTATAGCAACTAAGCTGCCATTTAATTAGTGTAAAACTTCGATGATTATAGCACATGTATAAGTTACATTTGATATAATAAATCTACAACTATAATAAATATTCGTAATTCTATAAAATGTTAAATGTGCTAGGAGGTGAACGATTTTGAAATACCATGCATCAAAATATCTAATAATACTGGTTTGAAGCATTCTATTGCTGTGCCTATTATTTATTTACAATTTGATCCTGAAGTAACTTATGTTAAATTGTATGCAGTTTATGCCGAATTTGATCATTGTATTAATAGTATCAATAGGTACACTAGATACTTATCATGCAGAGTAAACTCATGTTGGTATACCTATCGAATTCCCTAAGATTTCATGTAATCGAATCAACATTATTCTTATGATAAAAGATGAGTCAAGAGGTTTTGTTTAAATTAAAATCGTGTTGGTTTATTCACTCACGTACTGTTACTAATATAGCACATACAAAGCAATTCAATCACTTCGAGATAGTTTTTTCACTATCACTTAGTAATTCTTTCGTTTTTAAATAAATAAGATTTTTCGCAATTTCATACAATCAATCATACATGATATTACAGCCAGTTTCTTCCTGTCATTCCTACTTTAACATAAATGATATCAATTTCATGGATTCGATTAAACAAATTTGTTTTCAAAACTCTAAATCATTCCGAATGTCATAGAAAATCATTTATATCAAGACTCAAGGTAGCTACTCAAATTATTTATTTACACGTGTACTCTTCTATATGCCGGGTACATATATCACACTTCACCTGGCAACACCACTGGAACTTACAGTTGCATCTTTCCTTGACAACGATTTTTTTCGTATTGTATCCTCGCCCGCAGCAAAGGATCGCACAACCGTCTAGTCCGGATGACGTTTTGTTACATACACGACCATGAGTTCCTATTGAAAATGACAAAAACATATTAACCATTTATTTTAAAAGTTAAGTATTAGGGGCACTTTAATCAGATATCACGATAGCAATGAAAAAAAAAATCTGTTCTGCTATAAGTTTATTTCAAACTAGCAGTCCCATCGAGCTTCGTCTCGCCAAAAAAAAAATGATTATTTTCAAAATTTGTGTTTCCTTTAGAGCGGAGAGAGGTCTCAGGTCATCATAAATACATTTCTTGCCCTCAAAAATCTCCACATACCAAATTTGGTTCCATTTGTTTGATTAGTTCTTGAGTTATTCAGAAATATGGATTTGATTTGCATGGGAGCCCCCCTTTCCATAAAAGGGAGGGGTCTTGAACCATCTTGCGAACCTTCCCCGGGCCCAAAACCTCTTATGGAACCTCGATCGGTTCAGTAGTTTCCGAGTCTATAATGTTCAGACGGACAGAAATTCATTTTATGTAAGGCACAGTGGGGCAAGTGGGTAAAGGAAATCGTATAGTTCATGTTCATCAAGTCAAAAAATTTTAATATAATATTGATCATATTTATGACATAAAGAATCATCTATGCAACATGCCTGCGAACAATATTTTTGAAAAATAGTTTAAGGATACAAAATATTTAGAAAATCAAAAAATCTTGAATTTGAATTTTTCACTAGCCCCACTTGTTATAAAACCACTTGATAGTTCAATATTTTTGCGAATGCAGTGAGTGTTCTTATTAGCCAGCTTGACGTTAGAAAAAGTAAAGGTTATGATAATATTTCCGCTGATCTTTTGAAAACCTATATTGGTCCTTTTTCCAAAATAATATCAGAACTGTTTAATAAAATGATTGTAGCTGGTTACTATCCAGCTACTATAAAATAGCTAAGGTTACGCCAGTATTTAAATCTGGTGACTCTAGAGACCCCAGCAATTATCGGCCGATATCAACTTTGTCGGTTAAAATTTTGAAGAAACTCTTAACCATCCGGCTTACAAACTTCTTTTGTGCCAATAATGTATTGTATAAATTTCAATATGGCTTTCGAGAAGGATGTGGTACCTCAACAGCCATAACTGAACTTATTGATGAGCTAGTGACTGAAATTGACCAAAAGAAGATTGTGGGGGGCTTATTCATCGACTTGAAAAAAGCTTTCGATACTATAAACCATAAAATCCTGTTGAACAAACTTGATCGATATGGAATAAGGGGTATTGCCAACGATTTAATACGAAGCTACCTCTCCGGTCGCACTCAATTTGTCACTATTAATGATGTACGTAGTAGTTTCCAGAGGGTTGATATCGGAGTCCCCCAGGGGAGTAATATAGGCCCTTTATTATTTTTGATTTTCATCATTGACCTAGGAAACCTTAGACTCAAAGGAACTCCAAGACTATTCGCTGACGATACAGCGTTGTTTTATACTCATTCTAATGTCCAATCATTTATAGAAGACATTGAATATGATTTAGTGCGCCTGATTGAATACTTCAATGGGAATCAACTTTCTATGAATATTTCGAAAACAAAATACATGCTTTTTCATTCATCACGGAAGAAAGTACCGCAATACTGCCATCCATTTGTTGATAATCTACATACTGAAAAAGTCTCAACATTTAAATATTTGGGACTTCACTTATATTCTGGCCTTTCATGGGATATTTATATTCATTTATTCAACATGTAGCAAGTAAAGTTTCCAGATTATGTGGTCTTATGAAAAGGGTGCGAGGTCTCGTGCCCAATGATGCACTGCTAATATTTTATTTTGCATGCATCCATTCAACACTTCAGTACTTAATCATTGTTTGGGGTCATGCCGCCAAATCAAAATTGAAAAAAATTCAAACGTAACAGAACAGATGTTTAAAAATAGTATTCAATCTGCCTTTACTATTTTCCATGTTTCTGCTTTACACTAGATTACCTCATCGAGTTATTCCCATTGTGGGTCTACGTGACATCCAATCTATTTTATTTGTACACAATGGTTTGCATAATCGTGAATTGCCTTTCCAATTGGAGAATATTCCTTGCTCACAAGAAACACTAATGAACTATTGAGGAGTAGTGCATCCACAACGTTAGGACTATCGCGCATAACAATTTACGGTCCAAAGAAGTTTAATAACTTACCCATTACTCTAAATACAATTTTGAACAAAACACCATTTAAAAGTAAGCTTAAGAAGCATATGATGAGGCACGTGAATGAATATCTTCTCTAAAAACGGCAACCATTTCAATTTGTATTGCTGTAGGTTTTTCTGGCTCCTGCTAGTTTTTCTCCTACAGCGTAGCTCAAATAGTTTTTAATCTAGTATAAATAATAATTTATTTGTAGCCACAAAACGTTATCACTATTGTATGTTGTAGTAACTGGAGGAGAAGGACGCAGCGCGGGCGGTCGCGTTGCAGCAAGGTACCCGGCAGAACGTGGAACGTTATAGACGGAAGCGGAGACAGCAGACCCGCCTTTTTCAGGAGAAGAAACGCCGCCTGGAAGAAGCGGAGTGCGAGGAGATGGAACAGCTGTGCCGTTCTCAAGATACACGCAAGTTCTATCAGAAGCTCAACGCATCCCGCAAAGGCTTCGTGCCGCGAGCCGAAATGTGCCGGGATAAGGATGGGAGCATCTTGACGGACGAACGTGTGGTGATCGAAAGGTGGAAGCAGCACTACGAGGAACATCTGAATGGCGCTGAGAGTACAGGCAGTGAAAGTCAAGGCAGCGGAGGAGATGACTACGTCAGTTCAGCGGACAATGGAAGCCAACCAGCCCCCACCTTGAGGGAAGTTAAGGATGCCATTCAACAGCTAAAGACCAATAAAGCAGCTGGTAAGGATGGTATCGGAGCTGGGCTCATCAAGATGGGCCCGGAAAAGCTGGCCACTTGGCTGCACAAACTGATAGTCAGAATCTGGGAAACCGAACAGCAACCGGAGGAATGGAAGGAAGGGGTTATATGCCCCATCTACAAGAAAGGCGACAAACTGGAGTGTGAGAACTTTCGAGCGATCACCATCCTCAATGTCGCCTACAAAGTGATATCCCAGATCATCTTCCGTCGTCTGTCACCATTAGTGAACGAGTTCGTGGGAAGTAATCAAGCCGGCTTCGTTGACGGCCGCTCGACAACGGACCAGATCTTTACTGTACGGCAAATCCTTCAAAAATGCCGTGAATACCAGGTCCCAACGCACCATCTGTTCGTTGATTTCAAGGCGGCATACGACAGTATAGACCGCGTAGAGCTATGGAAAATTATGGACGAGAACAGCTTCCCTGGAAAGCTTACCAGACTGATCAAAGCAACGGTGGATGGTGTGCAAAACTGTGTGAAGATCTCGGGCGAACACTCCAGTTCGTTCGAATCGCGCCGGGGACTAAGACAAGGTGATGGACTTTCGTGCCTGTTGTTCAACATTGCGCTAGAAGGTGTCATGCGGAGAGCCGGGTGTAACAGCCGGGGTACGATTTTCAACAGATCCAGTCAATTTATTTGCTTCGCGGATGACATGGACATTGTCGGCCGAACATTTGCAAAGGTGGCAGAACTGTACACCCGCCTGAAACGAGAAGCAACAAAAGTTGGACTGGTTGTGAATGCGTCAAAGACAAAGTACATGCTTGTGGGCGGAACCGAGCGCGACAGGGCCCGCCTGGGAAGCAGTGTTACGATAGACGGGGATACCTTCGAGGTGGTCGAGGAATTCGTCTACCTCGGATCCTTGCTAACGGCTGACAACAACGTTAGTCGAGAAATACGAAGGCGCATCATCTGTGGAAGTCGGACCTACTACCGGCTCCAGAAGAAACTGCGGTCGAAAAAGATTCGCCACCGCACCAAATGTGTCATGTACAAGACGCTTATCAGACCGGTTGTCCTCTACGGACATGAAACATGGACAATGCTCGAGGAGGACTTGCAAGCACTCGGAGTATTCGAGAGACGGGTGCTTAGGACCATCTTTGGCGGTGTGCAAGAAGACGGTGTGTGGCGGCGAAGAATGAACCATGAGCTCGCCCAACTCTACGGCGAACCCAGTATCCAGAAGGTAGCTAAAGCCGGAAGGGTACGATGGGCAGGACATGTTGCAAGAATGCCGGATAGCAACCCTGCAAAGATGGTGTTCGCTTCCGATCCGGCAGGTACGAGACGGCGTGGAGCGCAGCGAGCGAGATGTGCAGACCAGGTGCAAAACGACTTGGCGAGCGTGGGGCGTATCCGAGGATGGAGAGCTGCGGCCTCGAACCGTGCATTGTGGCGTCAAATTGTTGATTCAGTGTTATCTGTTTAGATGTTAACTAAATAAATGAAATGAATGTTGTAGTAACTTAGATTTAGTTTTCATTTGTGAATCTCTTCAAAGGAACCTTGTTCCACTGGGATTTCCTAAAGTTTAATTAGTTTTCGCTTAAATGTCTCCCGCGTTTTAGTTTTTTTATTAGTTTGAGTCCACACCAGGGGGCTCTCAATGCGAGCTTTTTGGTGCGGGGGTCAGGGGAGCGTAAAAAAAATGCGGCGAGTATGAACGCAATGATAACTGTGAAAGACGTGACTGGTCAGTTACTGACCGACCCAATAGATCCAATTGCTCAAGACAACAATTTTTGAGGCATCCACGAATCCCACGAAATGCACTTGAGCTCAGCAGAGGAGTGAGGTCATATGCCTATCTACACACTTAAATTATTTTGCCGACATCAGCAAAATTTCCATCAAGAGTTAGATCTCGGGATTTTTTTTTAAAGTGATTTTCGGTAATTCCTCAGCCGAAGTTTAGTCAATGTTTTACCGAGATCTAATATTCATTCTAGTATTCATCATTACCGAGTACATTGGTAATGATTACCGATCACTCGGTAAAGATTATCGGACAACAATAAAATTATACCGAGATTCATCGAGATCATTGCCGAGATCTGTTGTTGAATTCGCGGCAATCGTGTAGTTTTGAATTTCAATTATGTACAAAGTGATATCCTAGTGATCTAGATTTTTCGGTGAATACTCAAGAGATGTAATGGACTGACTAGTTTTTCAATGTGGCGTTAAAAAGTGTTATGCGGTTTCGTTTTTAACAGATTCGGCCAATTTGACTGCTTTTTTACGTGTCTCAGAGGAAAACGATTAAGATGATTAGGTTCTAAGTATTTATCTATGGCTTTTCTTGTTCTCGTATTGCATTAATGAAAATCATTTACCTGGCCATTTGAGTTGTCTGTTATTCCGGCACCAGTCGGGACTTTCATCCAGATACACCAGATCCAGTGGCGTAGGAATCTTGTATCTCGGATCCTTGACCTGTAGACGACCTCGTTTGTTTATTTTCACCTGGGTCGCTTCATCGTATTTTTCACGCAGAAAATCGCCTAAAATATAGAGAACAGACAAACATTTAGTAAAAAATGCAATGAACTTAGTTCCATCAAAGTACTTCTTCTTCTTTATAAATGGAGCTACATTCCAACTGGAACTTAGCCTACTTTTCAACTTAGTATTCTATAATCCTACGGCAATCCTATGCCTTTGCTCGCAAGGCTACTAGAGAGCCAAAGTTAACTGCCTATTTTCCGGGTATTGATCGGGTTGTCAATGGATATTATAATTTATAATGTTTTGAAAACTCGTTGTGCATATGCACAGTAGGGCTCAAAAGGAGGCAAACGTCGCGAAAAAAAAGTGAATTTTAAACTCACCAATTTCTCGAACTGATGTCAGTTGCTGCCAGCAAGTGATGAGACTGCATGAACCGGATACGCCGTGGCATTTGCAAATTATTCGTGATTTCTTGATAACTGCCTGAAAGAAAAACAATCTTTGTATCAATTATTTTTTTTTTCTCACGCTATCACTAGACATCATTACCCTACGACCAGCTTCATTATTGTGCAGGTTCATCAAAGCGCGTGCTTTGGCCGTTGCGCTGAATTTAACTCCGTTCAGCGTCTTTTCTGGTTTTTTGAACATCTTTTTCAGTTTATCGTATATGTTGAAGTGTTTAAGATTGAACACTTCGGAATTGGTTATTTCCTTATTGATCCTGTCCTATAGTAGTAATCAAACAAATTAGTTTAGAACTAAGGTTTTATTATGTGTAAATAAACAATGTACCTGTAGTTCGTTCATTTCTTTGGGATCCAGATTTGAGCTGGAAATTTCTTTGGCTATTTTGTCTTGAAGCTTCTGTAGATCTTCGGGGCGGAAAAGGGTATCGGTTCCGTTAAGTATGTTTTCACTTGTGTCGTTCAGCGTTTCAAGGAGTCGTTCCACTATTTTAGGATACTTTGCCGGAATTGATACTAAACCCCTGGTACCACGTTTTCGTTCCTTTTCTTTGATGTCAATAAATGTTTGAGAGAACCTGAGTAATTGAAAGAAAAAAAGCATTTATCACTATAGTAGGTAGGAACGTATTTCTTGTTTGAGTGATGGAACAGATTTATTGCAAACGTGAGTGCAACGCAGGCTGGGTTCAAATTATTGTCATGTCTCCTGGTGTCAAATGGTTGGAATTCATAAGGGTAGCATTGTAACACAGAAAATCAATCACACGTAGTTCTTGAACGGTTAACAGGTGCAAAAAGTAATAGGGCTAGCTTGATAGATTCGTTTGGTATCAAACGCACATGTTGTTGATGAGGAATACAATAGGATCAAAAGGATTACGAATGACACGCCAAGAAGGATGTCTTAAAATTGGCATAGTTGGTTTGAGCGTAGAGAAAACCTAACGAGGTTTGGCCATTTCATACATGCATGATTTGAAACGCAAATTATTTGTCTTTTTGTTCATAACTATTTGCATAAAATTTACTATACAATATAAGTTTGGTAAAAATGTATAAAACTTGTAATTTCTTTCAACGCATATTAATCATCTTGAAGAGAATCCTATAAAAATAATTACATTTTCTATAATGGAAATCATTAACAATAAATATATTTAAAAAAAAAAAAAAATTTAGACGTGAGACTGATTATATTATTTGTAAATCTTCTATTTAAATAAAAATGAATTGAGAGTTCCTTCCTGACGATTCAACTTATGAACACATTGATGGATTTGCATAATTTTCTTCCTAATCGGTTCATTTTGGAACCCACAAGGTTTGTTTCATACAAAAAGTTAATGAATTCAACGAACAAAGGTTAAAAATCATTAGAAAATAACTTTGGACAACTGTTGAGGAAAACAAATCAATCACGCAAACTTTGATCTAGAGTGCGGAGCTGCAAATATTTCAGCCTGTGATTTTTGCAACCCAAATACCCGGGCAAAGCTGAGTATTTCTCGCTAGTTTACAATATAAATATCAATAATATGTCTGCCTCCTCGGATTTGTTTGCCCAAAATAATATTTCAAAGAAGCATAAAAAAAAAATCGGAAAATTTTGAGGATTTTCAAAACATCTTTTAACAAATCCGAGGAGTTTTCTTTTATTTTTTCATTTTGATATTTTTTTTTCATAATCTCCCTTTATTCAACATTGATAACGGCCTAAACAAAATTTAAAAAGCTCTTGAGTCGTAGCAATAATGTAGATTGTAGAATAATAGAAAGCTATGGTACAAAGTGATAAATTCTTGAATATTGCTCTAACTTGTTGAACGGAAATCTAAAATTCTAAAATATAAACATCAGATAGAAATGTTCAAAAATTTGATATGGCAACAAATTATCAAGGGTGAATTGATTCAAGCAATAATTTCAATTCATGTAAAACTTGGAATTTTAGAAATTATGTAAAAATCAAAAAATGTATGACACAAAACGTGCTTGGATTCTAGAAAGTGATATCGAGTGAAAAAAAACCCTGTTTCTATTCGATTAATTATGGAATATATTTGCTTTATTTTGGAGAGCTGTGCAGTCAAACATTTTTTTTTTAATTTAATCGATGTTTATGAATTTGCTTGAAATTTATGAATTCCATTTATATCAAATGTCTAGAAGGTTTAACCAGTTTCATTCCTTCTAAAGCTAGTTTTAATGATATAAATTGTATTTTGCCTTCCTCGTACAGCACATAACATATAGGCATCTTTGCCGTGGAAGGTGGTTCTTCCATGATTTTGAAACGCTAGCGAACCTAGCGGTGGAAGTCAAACTTTACTGAACAACGCACATAAGACAGAGCAGCATCGCATGTTTTGCTGTCTCTTTCTTTCGCTTCGGATATACGGGAGTGCCGTTCGACGATTATTGATACACAACTAGCCTACTTTGAAACTTGCAGTAATGCTTGACCCATGTACCTATCTCCGGTGTCAACCTATGTGTCCATCTACCCTTAGTGGAACTGTCCCACGCACGCTGCCATTTGACCATTGAGGCCAACCTGACAGTCCTACGGATGCCTCTCGTGCCGCGCATTTCGAAGCACTCTATGTCTTCACCGATAACGATGTCAATAGGCATCATACCGGTGATGACGCAAAGTGCATCGTGCGGCACGGTATGGTACGCGCTCGCAACTCTTAGGCACATAAGCCTATACGTACTTTCTAACTTTGTTCTGTAGCAGTTAATACGCAGGGCCGTGCCCCAAGCTGGCTCCCCATACCTCAGTATGGACAGAGCGACACTAGCCAGAAGCTTGCGCTTGCTGGCATAAACCGCAGAGCTATTGGACATCATCCGGGACAATGCCACTATAGCTGTGGAGGCATGCTTGCAGGCGTAATTGACGTAGCTACCAAAGGTGAGCTTATCGTCGATCATTACCCCCTAGAGTTTGATGGAACGTACAGAGGTGATCGCGCAGTTAACAACAACCACCTCAGTCTTGTGGTGAGCCAGTTCTAACTTCCTGGAACTCATCCACTCCTCCACAATTGCGATCGAGTGGGCTACAGTCAACTCCACCTCTTCGATCGATTCGCCGTAGACCTCCAGCGTAAGATCGTCAGCTAAGCCGACGATTACCACACCCACCGGGAACTTCAACCTCAAGACACCGTCGTACATGACGTTCCATAACACCGGACCCAGTATGGAACCCCTTGCGGAACCCCTAAGGTTATGTCAACGCACTTCCGTCCCGCCTTCGTGTAGTAGTAGATTCCGAGAATCTTGTGCAGGTACTCGGGAATTCCAAGACGCAGGAGCGCATCTGCAATAGCTGCCCAACTGACACTATTGATTGCATTCCTCATGTCGAGAGTCACTACTGCACAATAGCGAACTCCACTCCTCTTACGCTGGATAGCTTTCTCCGCGGATTTGGTAACCGACAAGATAGCGTCTATGGTCGACTTACTCTTACGGAAGCCAAACTGATTACTCGATAGACCATCCGCACCCTCCGTGCGTATCAACAATCTGTTGAGGATGATCTTTTCGAGCACCTTCCCCGCCGTATCAAGCAAGCATATTGGTCTATATGCCGACATTAGATTCACCTCCGTCCTGAGTGCCCTCACCTTGACCGTCTCGCCTAGGACTTCCTCCGCCAACTTCTTGTAGGCGGCGCCCTTTTGCGAGACGCCCGCTTTAGCTCGAGGATCATCTCACCCATCCGGGTACGTCTTATTCGACGTACGTCGGCGCCGAGTTCACCGAGCTTGACGTCACTCCTCATCGCCTTCAAGACGTCCGAGTACTTGATCTCTCGTCTTGATGACTAGGGCATCGCCCCTGGAGCGATTGGCGCCTACTCTAGACTTCTTGCTACCCTCATTCGCCTGGGCCTTCTTTTCGGCCCTTGACGTCTTCGGTTTTCTCTTGTTCTTTACCAGGGTCCAGGAGGTGTCATACCCCTCTTTTTCCATGGTCTGGGGAGGCTGAGCTCTCAGCCTGCCGTAACCCCTTACTACCGTCTTTCCTGGGTGAATGGACCTTTCCAGGTCCTTCCTGCCCCGGTTTTGGATGTACCTGGCCGGGGTTCAGCTTCTTAGCCCTACTACCCTTGTTCGGGGTAGTAACCCTCCACGTTTTGGAGCGGCCCCCAGGGAGCTCATCCCCTGGAGACTGTCTCTCCCGTTTTTGTGTCTGCTCCGTTGGAGCAGTCACCCCCGACGTGCCCGCGAATACTTGAGCCTCAGTCTGGGTAGACTTTGGCACCACCGTCTTCGCTGGCACGCTCTCGGTCGATTCGACCTTGCCCAAATCCGCGAATTCTTGGGCCTCAGTCTGGGTAGACCTCGACTCCACAGATTTCACGGGTTCGCACTTGGCCGTCCCGACCGCCGTTTCCAGCTTGGCATCCAACATCGACTTCCGAAGTTTCAGCAAGCTCCTCCTGAGTTCCTTACTGATATTATGCTTAGATGACGCAAAGTCGATGAATGCGTCCAGCTGTTCCGTCGCCACCTCGAAGGCCGAAAGCCCATCGTGTTTGCGGTTCAACGCTTTCACAAGCCATGGGCCGTCTATAACCTCTACCGGCGGAGCCTGGGAGATGGTTAAGTGACCCACGCTGGCGCTGCGCACTGACCTGCCGACTATTGCTTCTGGCCTCCTAGGCGGAGACCTGAACAACCCACCTCTTGCGAAGGTGTTGTCGCCTACACTACTACCACTAATTGAAGAATTGACTTGGTTTTCCATTTTGGTCCCACGAGTTGCTCGGGAAAAGAGGTCCGCCACGCCAGAGCTCAGCATGACGCGGTAAGATTGGAACTTGTGAGGACCACAGCTGTGTAGGTCGCTCCTTCCCAGATGTCAACTCACCATTTCGCAGCCCTGTGTGTGCGCGTGTGTGTGTGTGTGTGTGTGTGTATGTGTGTATGTTGTTTATGTCTGTTCGCAAAATATAATTGTCACCCATTCTACTACGTTTATCCTTAACCAATATCCTATTATTTGGTTAAACTTGATGGATTTAATTACAATAATCATCCAATAGATTCGATATTAAATTCTTTATTTCATAGAAAACAAATTACAGTAAGCGTTCGAAAACTGCAAAGCGTTTATCTGCAATGTTCGTTTTGCAGGACTAAAATAAAAACTCCCCCTTAAAAATTAGAAATTTTTATTTCAAAAATAAGAACTTCCCAATAAATAAATCAGGCTAAAAGCAATAAAAAATTAAAAAACATCCCAGATAATGCAAAATTTGTATAAACAATAGAACATTTTCCAAGAAACCAAAATACTTTGGCACTTTTAAAAGTAAAAGTTGAAATTATGAAAGAAGAATTTTCCATAAAGAAATCGGAATACTCAATGAAAAAATACACAATTTCCATACATAAATCAATATTAGGAGTTGTAATTTCATGGAAACTTTTGTAATAAACAATTACAAAAATTTCCATGAAATAACTTTTTTTCGCAGAAAAATAAAAAACTTTTCACAAAAAAATCAATAAAGAGCAATAAAAAATATGATAATTTCCATAGACAATTATTTAAAAGCAATATAGATGACATAGATGACTCTATCTTTAAAGCGTTACTTGTTCATAGAAAATTAATTCAATTTTATTGCTTTTTCTTTTTTAACATGGAAATGTTTTTATATTTTTGTTTTTTTCATGGAAAGTTCTTATTATTTGTGGGAAAAAATATTCATTTTGTGGAAAAAAAATTAATTTTTTATTGCTAATGTTGATTTATTTTTGGAACTTTTAATATTTTTTCAATGGTATATTTTGATTTCTTTATGAAAAAAACTTCGTGTGTAATGGCATTTTTTACTTTTAAAAGTAAATTCTTGGAACATACTTAACTGTTTTAAAATTTTGCATTATTTAGGAAAATTTTATTTTTATTTTTTGCTGACTGAAACGTAAAAATATTGCAGTGAATGGTAAATGGCTAATGTAGTAGAATTTAAAGTTCATTTAATTATTTTACTGTATCACTTTCTTCGGATGGTTTCAATGAAATCAGTAATCCAGTTTTGACTGCTATTTCGATTTCTCAAAGACTTCCGAAACGGGATACAACAAAAGGTCAGTTGAATAAAGGAAAAAAAATATTTTAAACAAGTTATTTGAAAATCATGGATTAGGATACAAACAATGCGTGATTTGGAGGACAATTTACACTCAAATTCACTTTATTTAGCTTTTATCTAAGAGGATATCTTTTGAGGATATAACACGATTTACCAAATTTGGAAGTCCTTTTTTTCTATAAAATCGGAAAGGGTATTTCGGAATCGGTATAAATCTATCTCGTTGTTTCGCGGATTTTTTTTGTGCTAATCCCAGGTAATTTTTAGGCGGTTGGAATTTAATAATTTCTCTGAACATTCACAGCTTTTTAAATACCAACAGAATTTTCTTTGATTTCTTGTGATTTTTTTTCCGTGAGGTAACTCATTGTTTCACGCTAATGGTCTAAACTGACTAAAACCAAACCGTGTGAAAAACCTGGATGCCCAATCAAATGTAGATTGATCCTGAGGTGGACGGCGAATCCGACCATTAACAAACCCACAGCAGAGTTGAATTTTATCGAGCCAACTATGTACAGGAAATGCATAAACACCATCGATAGTATCAGTCCAGAGTTAAATTTTCTTTGATCCGAGTAGATCCGTTGGCGATTTCGATCATCAACTAAACAGTTGCGCTATTGACCACTATTTGACCCATTAGTTTCCGTCAAACCGCCAACCAAGCCATATTTGCCAGATTTGAATTTATCTTGATTCGTCGTAAAGCGATTTTGAACATCGATCAACCAACCCACGTTATAATTTATTTAACAAGTGGTTCAAGTTATCGCAAGACCTACTCCAAAGTTGAATTTTAGTTGATCCAATTCCCGGCCATCAACCAACCTACTCCAAAATATGGGTTTCCCTGATTCGACTAGACCGAGCAGATCGATAGCAAATTCTGATTCTGAAATAGTCAAAAAAGCATCACCAAATCAAAAAGATCTCAGGAGGACATGGAGGACAGGAGGTTCTCGTACTCTTCGCAGTATTGAATGACATTTTAAGCATCTTTAAACCACTATACCTTCTAATATTACTTTTTTAGGTTAGTTTCAAATTTTCTCCAAATTTATAATTTTTGCACTTTTATTTTCATTTGTAAGCGAGGGACGCCAAATCATGGTTTTGCCAAGGGCGCTGGTGGTCCAAATACAATTACGCATTTTTGAAATTCTTTATTTTTCGCATGCGATCGGTTATAAATTACAAATCTACAAACTTAATTTTTTTCATTTTCTCGGCTGTGCAAATTTCGGTTAAAGTTCAACAAATGAGATATCGGCTGAATTGATGTATGATTACAGCGCTGCCGTAATCTGGAAAATGGTGTTAACGAGTACTACCCAACGAGCTCTTTAACAGAAAAATGGAAAATATGCATGTTGTAAATTGGCGCTTACGTCACTTTTCCAGATTACGGCAGAGCGGCACTCTTGAGTGCCGCAATAAGCAAATTACTTTTTCAACTGAGATAGGGTAAGACGGTATAATGCGCCCCACCTGGCCAAAACGCCCCTCTTTGATTTCTAGAAAATTATAACTAATTAAGGGTCAAAAACAGTTGGTACCTATAAGTATTTGTAAACCCATCATACTATGTGAATGAGGAAGTATTTTTGTATTACACAATGAAAATAATAGCGAAATACAAAGAGTTACAGTTTTAATGTAACTTTTCATGTTTGTTTGCTCAACATTCTGGAGCGACTCTGGCATACTGTCCGCAAAACTTGCACTGGAACACTCAGTTGGTCAACAAAATTACTTTTCTCAGTGGTTAATATGATATAAAATTGCTTCCATCTTCGAAAATGTAACGATTTTCGAAAACATGTTTCACTGGCCAAAACGCCCCAGTGTAGGCAGGACGATATGCCCTTACCAACTGGACACAAGCGCAGCGAGCCTGCAGCAGTTGCTTCCAAATTGTATGGAAAATATTGAAATTTAATTCACACCTGCTTGAATGGACCTATGTTGGTTTTTTAATGTCAAGCGCATAAGGATTTGTAGCCTTTTTATTATGGGATTGATAAAATACTAATGAAGGGCAATTAAACGTCTTTGGGTGAGGTGGGGCGTATTGCCCAGGCACTTTTTAAAATTCATTTTTTCACGACTTTTCAAAAAAGCTTTATTACGTGTTAACTGAAATATTTTTATATGACTACTCACGAGTAATGCATTTGCGACTTCCTGGACTACCAAATAACACAAAGTTTGCATAAATTGCGTTGAAAAGTAAAAAGTTATCAAGGAGTTGCCTTAGGGGGGGCATATTATACCGTCTTACCCTATCAGCTAAAAGTCACGAACCAAGCGCTCGGCTGTGCGGATCTCGGTAAAAGAATCTAAAAATGCCGAGCTGATCGAAATGTGTAGAGGGGAGGGAGTTGAAAATAGTTAATTTATGCGTTACGTAATTAATGTATCTTCCATAACCTTTATTTTTCAGATAGTCCAAGTTTTTTCAAGCTTCATGTTCCTTCTTTATAGATTATCACGTTTCGTGAGAGTCAGTCGCGAAATTATAAATATCAATCTCATCAGTATTAATCAATAATCAGAGTATTGTCAAGATTATCTTTATATTAATTTGAACACATTTTTTCATATTATACAATGCGACGATTGATTAAATCAAATACTGCTTTTCAACAAAACATTTTTTTTTCTCAAAACCACGTTTCCACAATATTAAAAACAATTCAACGCATAATTTATGTACCCCAGTCTGGGAAAGTTTGGTCTTTGCATTACACTTGTGTAAACGGAAACGATCTGCTGCTAATTTGGGGGGAGGCGGGATGGTATTTATTTTCCCGTTTAAGTAGGATTGCACTTCTGTGTGGCACGGATTTTCTTTTGCTTGCCCGAAGTCATATTGTTGCGAAGTTTTCTCCGGCTGCTGGGGTGAGAGGGAAAAGTCGTTGACGGTTAGATCAACACACTTCAATAAGCACGACACGAATGATCCCAATTCATGCCTGCTCTTCCGAAAGATACGTTGTTATACCACAACGGCACATCCTTGTTCATAATCTCACATCGGTGTGTACAAGGGGTCATTATGGGATGCTTATTCCAGTTTATATAATATATAAAAAATAACAATTTTTTATACTTGAAAAGAATACCCTATTTTATAACGCGAGTTTACAACAATAATATAAAAGCAAAACTCGTCATTCGTCTCTTTCAGATTTGGATAGATTTGTGAAGAAATTGTTTTTATTGACCGGTCTCTCATATATGAGTATGATCAGTGCTTTAACATGAAGTAAGTAAAAATAAAAAGAAGACACTAGACGCTGTTGACTTTGACAGATCCTGCAGCACACCATTGGACACCATATTTTTGAAAACTAACATTGGATAGCAAATCACATATTTCCTAGAAAACCATGGTATGTTTCTGCGAAATTAGGCTTTATTTTATCAGATAACGAAATTAGTTGTGAACAAAAATATTTATATTCTACTGTACCGAGACAGCAATATTTGTATTCAAAATAATGTAAGCACAAATCCCGAAATGTATTTTAGTGTGTTTAGGCAAAATTTATTTAAATAACCTATATGTAGATTGACTGACGCCTATGTGCTTTGTAAATACGTATGCATGAAGCAGCAGCGGATTATACGTAGAACGTAGTATGAATCGAAGCTGCTGGTGCATATACTTGATATCACACGACAGAAGCAAGGGTAGATAGGGGAAAAGTAAACACAGCAGATGAGTTTGGTAACGCATTATTCGCACGCAAATCTGACCCTCTAACGGTTTTATGTGAGGGCATCATAAAAACCATAAGTGTTTTCGACGTGAAGTGTCATCTAGGACGTGAAATTATTGCATCTCTCCAACAGTGGCAGTCAAGCGACATACAAGCCTAAGCGTGATGTCGCTCATGGTACCGTTGAACATCGATTTGATATGCATTGTTGTATCACTGCTGAAAATTGTCCTCATAAATTATTACATAAAATTCCGAAAAGTTAGCTCCTGTAGGATATGGTAGCACTTACTTGTAGCCGAATTCCATGTCATCTCCACAGCCGCCCCATGTCCAATCTTCGTGAAGTTGTGAAGGCCGTGTGCTCCGCGAACACCCGCACGACGCTAACTGTCCGTCACGGCAGGCGCGAGCGATAAAGCTGGCAGCCGCAGCCGCTGCCAGTGCATGGACGAATGCCATCTCCGGTGAACCTGAAACGGAACAATAAATATTTGCAGATTTAATAAAAAAGTAATATTGCTACATCACAGATAGTTGGTGCGATAGTTCAAAGGGATTATATTGTATTGGTCTACAATATGGGAATATTTGCCGTCATCAATTTCATGTTGTTGGACTAGACTGGTTCAGTTCAGTTGCTTTTTGCAAGTATTGGACTCCATAACAAGTATAATTTATTTCAATAATGTTATCTTCAATTTATTTCAGTTATGTTATGTTTAGATTGGCAGGTGAATTAAGCAAGTTCGTGGCAAGTCAATTGAACTCAACTGAGTATCTAATTTCATGGCTTTTCTAGACGATCATTGCAGACATATTTTCAGGATGATAGTGTCCAACGCATCCCTTACAGCAGGTTCCATGCATATTTTTCCGAGCTGATTAATATATAATTTATATTGAAGATACATTTTGGGAACTGTCCGATTCACTGGCCAATTTGTAACAGGTTCCGGTTGTTCTGCGAAAGTGACATCAGTTCAGGATGTATGATGTGTGCGCCGCCATCGTCGACAGGTTTTGGCACGCCGACATTTTTGCATCGGCGCTCCGACGCTGATCTATAATTTTCTACGCCGATATTCCCGAATGATCCCCACAACATAAGCTCCAGAATTTTTTGAATCACTTAAGTATTTAAGTACAAATTTGAATCACCTAATCATTATCAAGTAGGATAACGTAGGGAATAAGTAGGAAATGCTAAATTCAAAAGCATACCAGTTCCAATTGGAATGCGTAAAACCATTTGGAGAAGAAAAATAGGATCAATCGAAATATGTACCCAGTACAACCTTTTTCCTAGGTCTATGCAATTTCGTATTTTTGTATCCAAGTTTCTCAAATATAATACGAAAGAAACAGGTATGACAGAAATAAATCGAAAAATTCGTTCCGCTTCATTAGAAAGTGTACGTAAAACTGCATCATACACAGCGTAGTATCTAAAGAAAATGTAAAGAAAAAGGACCAATGTGTAGGCGTTCCATCAATTAGGTAGGCTGAAGCGACCGATTCTTCTCGGAGAGCTCGTGTAGAGCGTAGTTCGAATTTGGAACCGATATGTTGTACGTCTGGTTGGATAATAAGCTTCCTCCTCCTCCTAGCTAGGTGGCATACCGGCAAACCGAGTGTCGAGAGGAATAATAAAGCATAATTTATGACACATTCACGCCGAAAGAGATCGCACCGCAACTTCAAAGGGAAAATATTTTGTCGGAATGCCGACATTGTGTGATGCGGTAGTATTTTTGTGCCTTGTGGCATTTTCTCCTTGTTCACACATAATCATGTTTGACCACCGATCAGCCTCAGTTCATGTCGAGCTGGTGGACCCGGCTGGTTCGCTGTGTGCGAGTATGGCGGTATTGAATTAATCGTTTTCAATTATGCAAATCAGCGGCGGAAGGAGCGGTGATCACCATGTTGACCGTGTTAGGTTAATTATTTTATGAATCGTCCGATGAGAGTCAAAACGAAAGCATGAGCCGAATGAACCGGCAAACAAAGGCTCGTAATTTGGTTCACATGGAAGTTAAAATCTAATGTTAATATTTGACGAGATCTCAGATAGCCTTATCGGTAAAGGCATGGTATTGCCAAGCCCGAGGGAGCGGGTTCGTTTCCCGATTCGAACGAAGGATCTTGTCTACTGCTCTGGACTTGCTACGCAATATTTGTGCATCATTTGTTGACAACTAGCTCTTAATAATTACTGATTGATCTTACTGTTCCGGTTATTCATATCATATCTCCTATGTCCATCCTACCAAAAACAGATAAACTAAAAGCAAATGAGCAAATTTGAACTAAAAGATCCGACGGAATTGGTGCTTCATGATTTCTTTTCGAGATGCGATGAATTTGTACAGTGAGATGGAGAATCCCTATATCTGTGTGTGTCCATTCTAACCCCTTACGGGCTGGCAAGAAGGCTGTCTGCATTATAGTTAAATTTAATCGAGGAGTTAGAATGTGTCAACTCTACTGCAGTTCCATTGCGACCCAATAAAGCAGTGCTTTATCATGACAGCTGATTCGGGAGGCTATAATACCCCATGGTAAATTTATATCAAAAAGCTCCAAACGCGGGGAGCACTGATTTAAATGATGCATTTAAACTTGTTCTACGCAGCTGTGCGGTCCCAAACACAAAAGGAGCGAGAATCATCACTTCTCTGTGGGGGCTGCCTATTCGATTCTGTTTTTTCGCACTTGTATACAAATTTGATAAAAAAAAAGTCTCCACGGTATACTACATATCGTATATGTTACAGAGATGATAAGTGAGAGTCTTTCTCATTCTATTTTGGATTGAATCCCTGATCTGTGCCCTTGCTTGTATATAAGACATATTGGGCCATCATGCCAGCTCGAAGGAATTTATTCTCCCTCCCAAATCATTTCAATCACTTGGTGGATTTTTTCGTATACCGCACACTCCCAACTTTAAGAAGCTCATTCGGGATTCCAATCTTCCCAGTGGCCTTATCGTTCTCTAGCTCTCGACTAGCGTTGGTGGTTCCACTGCTTGTCCATCATCCTCAATCCTGATTCTGTTTGTGTCCTGTCTGTTCGATTGTCCATTCAACAATAACTCACAGTGCTCCTTCCACCTAGAGGCCACCCAATTCGGTTGGTCAACATATTCCCGGGACTGTCATTGATCATCACTACTGGTGCCGGTGCACTTTTCTTGCGCATGTTATTGATTGTTTTGTAGAACTTCCTTGCGTCGTTTCTGGCGAAGCTTCCCTCTGCCATCGAGATTACTTTTTCATCGTACCTCCTTTTCTTACGCCGATGAAGTTTTTTTCTCAGCTGCCCTTCCCGAGTAGCACACTTGTCACATATCAGTCACTGTGACTCATATGTGACCAAATCCAGTCACATTGGAGTTGCTGCAACCGAATTGATATGAGCTGTGCTACTAGGGTTACTTCTTTAAATCGTTCTTTGGCGTGTAGCCGCTATGAGCATGTGACTCCTGGCCTGATTTTTCATCTATCCCTCTTTGGCACTCCACATCAAACCAGCCTTTCCGTAGGTTTCCTTGTTTAGTACCAACTACCTCTGTGACTGTTGAATTTACCGCTTCGTGGACTTGTTGCCACAATGCGTTTTTTTTCAGTTGGGTGTCCTTCGATTCTTTTGTTGAGATTATAAGCGAATTGCTCCACAACGCCCTCGCCCGACACTCGCTGTATGTTCAGTTGCATGGTCCTCTGACGCCTAGAACCGGTGCACTGTGGTCCAGGATACAGATTTACGCGGAAAGATGCATTGTTTGAAATAGTGAGGCCACTATTACAGTGCTACCAAAAAATAGAGTGGCCCATCATATAAAAAAAATAGTTTTTTTTTATTTCTCGGAATATTGACATGTTACGTTCTACAAAGTTGAAGCGGAGCTTATTCCAATCAATTTTGCTAAAAGAACTTTTTCTGTAGCTCTTAAGTTGGCTGACTGCGCAATTTTACCTAATCGGATTAGGGTGTACCTAAAAAAACAGTATTTTAATCTACTTTTTTGTTTTAGACTTATCGAGTAAGTCGTCTTCAGGTGACTTCTAGAGCTCGAAAAATGCAACTTTTGATGGGTAAATATCTCAATATCTTTTTTCGATCAAAAGTTATAATCGTTTTTCTGTCAAAATTTAATTTTTTTCGTAAGTTGATATCTCCGATTAGAGCAAACCAAAAAAATATTTACACGGCATTTGAAAGAGAAATTCATATACTTTATTATGCCAAAAAACATATTTTTTTTGGTCTGCCCTAACCGGAGATATCAACTTATGAAAAAATGTAATTTTGACAGAAAAACAATTATAACATTTGATCGAAAAAAGATATTGAGCATATTTACCCATCAGAAGTTGCATTTTTTTGAGCTCTAATTGTCACCTGAAGACGATTTTTTCGAGAAATCTAAAACAAGAAAAGTCGATAAAAAATACTGTTTTATGAGGTACAACCTAATCCAATTAGGTAAAATTGCTCTAAATCAGCCAACTTAAGAGATACAGAAAAAGCTTTTTAGCTAAATTGATTGGAATAAACTGCGCTACAACTTTGTAGAACATAACATATCAATATTCCGAGAAATAAAAAAATATGTTCTAATTTTTCTATATGATGGGCCACCCTATTTTTTGGTAGCACCATAATGATGGCCTCAATATTTCGAACAATTTTGTAGAGCAACAGTTTTTCTAAAAAATATAGTTTTGGCGTAAAATGCATCTTTCCGCGTAAATCTGTATCCTGGACCATACATAGAAAAAAATAATGAAAAATAAACAGCGCGTAAAACTTGACATGCGGAAATTTAAGCTATTCTACGCTGAAATAGTCCTCTTCCTAACAAGTTTGCTTACAACTTGTATGCAATGTCGACAATTCACGTCAAATATTGTGATCGATTTGAGGACACGTATCGCCATTTAGGTGTCTCCCAGTGTGCTTTCAAATATTCTTGCGTGCAAAATAGGTAATACAGATAGCCATTCTAACTATCTTCAGGCCTGCGGCTTTGGTAGTTGCACGGAACTCTCCTTTCCAATGAATGGGCGCTCCTGAGGTAAGCGGTAAGATGCGTGGCTATAGAGCAAGACCATGCTGAGCGTGGCTGGGTTCAATTCCCGGTGCTGGTCTAGGCAATTTTCGGTTTAGAAATTGTCTCGACTTCTCTGGGCATAAAAGTATCATCGTGTTAGCCTCATGATACACGATACTCGCGGTTCATAACTGTAGAAGTACTGAATGAACAATAAGCAGTGAAGCGGCAATGTTCCAGCGGGGGATGTAGTTCCAATAAAAAGAAGAAGAAGAAGGACGAAAGAACTCTTCCCTTCCTACCTGTGCATTTGCGTCACCGATGATGAATTTCACGTCGTGTTTTGGGCATTCTCGTAGGTCTTGTCTAGATGCTCATTAGGGCAGTTCAAATTTCAAAAATGTTCGAAAATTCCAACTCCCATATGTCTATTAGCATCATTTTGATAATATAGGAGTTCTGGCAAAATTACAGGCAATTCGGTGGCCATTTAGGGGTGGCGCGAGGTCAATTTATGTTTATATAGAAATTTATATGGGAAAAACTTAAAATTTGTTCAAATCCCCCTACAACTCTTAAATCATGATGAATTCAAATAAACATCCCCAACCTCCATTTTTGGAATCTATTTGAGCTCAACCAGTGGGTAACTCATTAATTTTGATTTATATTTCCACTGCTACGTTGAGGCTAATTACACCATTTTAGCCATTAATTCCATATTCACACTGTCAATAGAATCATCCAATCCACTCATAACTAATGTGTTATCCGGCGGTCTCATTTATATAGATTCCAAAAAGGGAGGTTGGGGATGTTTATTTGAATTCATCACGATATGATAGCTGTAGGGAGACTTGAATAAATTTTACGTTTTTCCCATACAAATTTCCATATAAACATAAATTGACTTCGCGCCACCCCTAAATGGCCACCGAACTGCCCCTAAATGGCCACCGACTCCTTGAATAAATTTTACGTTTTTCCCATACAAATTTCCATATAAACATAAATTGACTTCGCGCCACCCCTAAATGGCCACCGAACTGCCTGAAATTTTGCCAGGACTCCTATATTATCAAAATGATGCTAATAGACATATGAGAGTTGGGATTTTCGAAGATTTTTGAAATTTGAACTGCCCTAATGCTCATAGAACTCGTCCTTCACATAATCGGGTTTGTCGTTAGTTGGTGCGTAGGCATTGATCAAGCTGGAGTTGAAGAACTTGCCCTCAATTCTCAACACGAAAATGCGATCACTTACCGTCGTCCATCTAATGATTCGACGTTGCAGCTTACCAAGCACTACAAAACCAACTCCATGCACGGCCTTCCTGCCGCCAATGTAGTAGATGTGATACGTGAATGAGATATCCGCAATTGGATCCATTGCGTGAAACAGAGCGTTAATGAATAAAGCTTCCAATGAATGATTAAATTTGTTATGATTAAATCATTCAGCTCTATGATTAAAGATTATGAATAATGATTTATTCATTTTTGACAATGAATAATGATTATGATTAATGATTAAATTAATTTTTGACAATGATTAACGGTTATGATTAATGAATAAAACGTTTGAAATATACTATATATATATATATATATATATATATATATATATATATATATATATATATATATATATATATATATATATATATATATATATATATATATATATATATATATATATATATATATATATATATTAGTGTGGCTCAAATTAGTATGGGAAAAACTTTGTTCAATTTTTTTTTGATGGGCCGCCCTCTTATTCGGTGCTATTTGATGCCCTGATGCTCTGGACAAAATTTCAGCCAAATCGGTCAACGTTTGGGCAGTGCTAAACTCGATGGTAGTTTATATATAAAAATGTATGCAGAAACATCCAAAAACAGTAAATTGGAGCTGGACTACACAACTTACGATGAAGAGCTATGATACTCATTCAGACCTTGGAGAATTTAATACAGAATGTTATGCAGAAAACCGCGAGAAGATTCGAGTTTGCCCGGCTAAGTTATTAGCATTTCTCTGCAGTGGGGTTTGAGCAAATTTCGTTTCTTTTACCTTTGAAAAGAAATAAATTCACCCCTACAACACTCCAGTAAAATGCTAATATCTTTGCGTAATAAACCCTAATCTTCTCGCGGTTTTCAGCATAACATTCTGTATTTTATTTTACAAGAACTGAATGAGTATCATGGTTCTTGATCGTAAATTGTGCCGTCCAACTGCAAATCACTGTTTTTGGATGTTTCTGCATACATTTTTCCATATAAACTTCCAATGAGTTTAGCACTGCCCAAACGTTGACCGATTTGGCTGAAATTTTGTCCAGAGTATCAGGGCATCAAATAGAACCGAATAAGAGGGCGGCCCATCAACAAATTTGAAAAAGTGTTTTTTGAGCCACCCTAATATATATATATGTAATTTTAGGTTCTGTGACAACGACATATTCGAGCGTCACTTTTGACGTAAAATTAGGTGATAATTTAATTTTACATTACAACTATATTGACGAAAAAATTGAAGGATTAGAACGAGGGCCGAACATAAGCCCGCTGAGTGAGAGCCCAACACGTTACCCGATTAGAAGAGCATAACTAAAACTTAACACAATTTCAACATATTGTGATCTTTATAACTTATTTTGATACAATTTTGTTCTTAGTAGCCATTATCTTTCAAATAGTTTAACAGGATTTTAACATAATTAGATTTAAAAAATGCTTAATACCGAATTGCCCAACAGTAGGCAATTAAAATAGATGTTGCAAAGTCGCCTGCCATAGACATCATAAACGCCGATATATTTTGAAAAAGTTGTCTAATTTGTAATGTTCTTAGTTTCATGTTCTTGAAAAATATTCTTGTTCAGAAAAAAAAATCTGAATGTTGATCACAATCTGGAGACCTATCACGACCTGTAACTGCACATTAAATAATATATTTTGTATCTGATTCTGTTATAAATTTCTAACAAAATATGTTATTTTTATGATAAAATTGTAACAAAATTTGATAGTTTTTTGTTTCGAGTAGTGTAATTTTTGATAGAAATTTAGATATTTTAACAACATCCTGCACCATATTTCTAACAAAATTTGTTATAAAAATTTTGTATAACGTAATAACATATGATGATATAATTTTGATATGACCTTCTAGTCGGGACCACTCAGCTATCTTCGTCTCTTGAAAGAGAGGTGATCGAAGTAAAGCATGTTCCACGATTTGCACTGAACAAGTATTTCACTGCATCAAGGCATCGACTGCCAGAGCGTTTGGTGCGTCGCATCGGGTGCTGTGTTTGGGTTTCATGACATGTAATTTTAAATCATCTAACATTGAAAAATATGCGATTCAGTTTACGTCATGTGGTTTTGTGTCATTTTATTCACGTACGTCACCTGTAATATTCATATTTTTTTGGTGTGTATGATTAATGATTACCGATCGTGATTAAATGTTGACACAATATGTGTATGATTAATGATTAACGATCGATATGAATAATGATTAATGATTATGAATAATCAAATTAAATGATTTGCATGGTGATCAATAATCAAGTAACCGTTCGACCAAATTATGTTTTTTTACCTTTGAAATTGTATGATTATGATTAAAGATTAATGAATAAAAGCGATGTATGCAATGATTAAAATTGATGATTGATGAATAAACTCAAAACAATCATGAATATGATTAGTGATTAATGATTAAATGCAAAAATCTATGATTAACGATTAGTGATTAATGATTGAATCGTATTTTTTGTATGATTATGATTAATGAATAATGATTAAATAACCCATTATTCATTAATCATGATTAAATCTATGATTAATCACTAATGCTCTGGCGTGAAATTCTCGTTCTCCTGTTCCTCGCCATCGGACTGCCTGAAGTGATGCAACATCCACCTTTTGGAGCTCTCGGACAAGGAGCGCAACTCGTGGAGGTTCCAACAGGGTCCTATCGTTCCAAGTACCGAATTTCCAATTAGTTTCCGTTGAACATTGCCGTGTCCTTTGCCAATTGTTCAATCCTGTATTTTCGATTACATTTTTTGGGGATGATAGTTGATTTTTCGGTTTGCCGCCTTGCCAGGGCTGGTGAACCGAGTAGTGCTTGATGAACACTAAGCTGCGAGGCGACAATGTCCCAGTATAGTTGGGAAAGTGTGACACCAATCACAATTTAATGTCTTGTTGGCTTCCCCATAAGTTTCCTCCATACATGTCCCCCACATCAGTAAGAGCCTTTAGCCAAGCTCCGCCCCTCTATCATAAATAACGGACAGCCTTGGAGGAATGTGGAGCAATCATTAGCTGTCATTTAAAATGTGCAGAGCCTTTCGTTGATGACGAAGTTGTGAGCATCTTGAGCACTCATACCAGTCGCTTATCTAAGCCAGGTTGTCAAAGAGAAGAAGCAGTGCCAACTTTATTGAGGATGTTGTACGTAACTATTCGGGTTGACTTCGGAATGACATGGTTTCTGAGGCTAGTTAAGCGACCAAAGAATTGAAATCCTCTTTTCGAATAAAATCTTCCAACGCAGTAAGTAGTGCGCGTCAGATTGAAATTGCCGAAGTTGAAAGTAGTTTGGAAAAAGCGTGTATATGAAGAATTAAGAATAGGTGCCGCTCACTGATTACGAAAGCACTTATGGGGTCTGTCGTTTTCTTGCTGTTTGAGCATCAAATAATAAAATAGGCAAGTTCATCGATGCACCCCATGGCGGAACATGCGGCTGGTCGGTGTGCGTAACCACCCATATCCTAAGAGAAGGTTTTTCTCAGTAACGGTGCCATTACAAAATAGAAGAGTCGACTATTAGCCACCGAAAGGATCGGACAGGGTCCGTATATCCGAGGAAGATTATCCCAATTTTATGTAGTGTTTAGTCTAATAAATGTAGTTTATGTATACACCGGATTTTGTTTTTACACGATTTTTTTTCGCTCGTATTTTTGATCGTGTGACTTCAGTTTGCCACCAAACTCTTCGCAACATTTTTCAAAAAATCCAGAATAAATCAAAGAAAAATCACATGATAATTAATATACGTTTAACATTTAGGATGAGCGGAAAATTGAGAAAATGTAAATCGTGTAAAAACAGAATCCAGTGTAATAAAGTGTTTGTTTGATAAGTCAAAATTATGTGTAATGTGCTAGTGGACTTCAGTAAATAAATGTGTGAAGAGTAAAGGACGTTCCAAACGGTGGGCCTGTTGAGGATATGCACCCGAAACCCCCTCGAATCAACCATCCAAGTCTGCCGATTTGTGTTCACTTCAGAACCCAAGGATCACTTTTGGAAAGCCAACAAATTATATAGTCCACTTCGGAGATAAAGGACCAGCTACCAAATACTTACGCTCCATATAAATAAAATAATTTGCATGTAAAAATCTACCCAAAAAATGCTTACATAATTAGTGTATCACCCCATAGTGTGGTATAGTAGAGCGAGTGGAAAATCGTGATGAATTTAAATTAGGTCCAAGTTTGTGCGAACCTTTTGGAGAGCTTTTTGGTTCTCCAAAACCTACGTTTTCGCCTACAGTAAAGTCGCCGGAACAGCCAGCCAAAGGATCTGCTACGCCTCGGGAGTTGCCAAGCCACGTGTGTCGATAAAAAAGGCAAGCCGTAGACGTCATTCCGGCCACCATTTTGGGAAATTGAAGCTTAATCGGACCGAGTAGCATCTCCTCGCCATTGTATTACGACCACGCAATCTTCAGTGGCTCCGACACAATCTTGTTCCACCAGGATCGTGTAGCACCGTTCCCGAACAGCTACCTAAAGTGTTCCATCTGCCGATCTGTCCCCAGTCAAGTGCAATCATGAAGTCAACACTATCCATCCAGTTTAACCGTTTATAAGCCCGTAATTAGCTACGACATCCGTGACACGAGGCATCCCACGAAGATCACGCCAGTCGACGTATAAAGCGGCACGAAGAGCCAGTTGATCACCTAGATTGGCCTTCTGTCATCTGTCCGGCCGTAGTAAGTGGCTCGAGAATGGCTCGAGAACTCCGCCGATCGCTCTCTTTAGCCACTAATCATAGGTCTGGCTCGAGTAGATAGCCCGACGATCATTTGAATTAGCAACCTATCACCCGACAACATTATTTAGTATTGCCTTGGAAAACCAAAAACTGCTACAGACAAGAAAAAAAAAATCTGTAGAATTCAAAACGCGATCGAAACGGACGAGTTATGATGTCCGTCAACTTTGAAAGAATGGTTTTGCAATAATGATAGGCTTTTCAGGCGTTCACCCTGGCGTGCTCGGAGCGCTGTGATTCTGCTTCGCTTTTCGACCTGTAACTTTGGAACGAAGTGTCTCACGGATATTGGGTGAAGTTTACCATAAAGTAGACACTTCAATGAATTTTGGGCAAAAAAAAGATTTTTTAAACTTGCGGAGTGTAACCACTTGAGAAAGAGCATTGGTCAGCTCGATGTATGTAGATAAATATTATTGTCAGTATTTGTTCATAATCATTTCAACAAAAGTTGCATTGCAAACATATGTATGTAATAACAATCAACCTTCTTCACAGATCTTTGCCCATAAATACATTTTTGATAACATCCAAACAACCCAAATAAATGCATATGGCATATTAGGTTCATCTACCTTCTGCCTACATGTTTCTCGTTCAGGCGCTATTGAACAGAACAGTCGAGTCTCCTACTACAAGAATTCCTGCAACGCAAACGTTTACCATAAGAACATTACTCACTTATTTAGTTTACCTTACTGTATACAGTTAAATATACGGTTGCGTAAAAACCACTGCGATAAAAAAGCCATTGGACTCGTATGGCACACCCCTTTAGACCTGTTGCAGGAAACCCGACTGTACACCGCTTCTGGCCACTAGTTGCCTGCGCCTGACGGAATCTCTAGAGACAATGGCTTATTATCGTTCACGTTATTGCTAAGTTGATGATACAAGAAAAACAACAACGCAGAGCTCATAAAAGATTCATTAACCCTTTGTAAATTATAAAGGACCCGTTTCGTCAATGTCATCACGTTATGAAAGGATGTGCCTCGGTCGGTCGAACGACTGACATGGCGACCTATATCAATCTTAACTAAAGAGAATATTAATAGAAAGTGTCGAGTTTGTCTATGTATACATATTCCATGTATAGTTTGTCTTTTTCGAACGAGTCGTCTGCGTGTTGTATATGGCATACAGAGTAACCTTAAATCTGTTATGTTGCGGTATTCTCATCAGGGAGATGCTATTAAAGCCTAGGATGACATAGAATGTTAATTGACGTTTTTTCCATCTTTAACGGATGGTTTATGCTAGCTGTAACATCAGAGATTGTGTATGAAATTGAAAAAAAGGCGAAGGTAGGCAGAAATTAACTCAAACTTTGATTATCCTAGATCTACTTTATATATCTTTAATATCTTTAATATCTCTTTAATTTTTAACTTGATTTCAGTTAGGTAGAACATGCTTAAGTGTCAAAAATGCTAAAAATATGAATTGGCGTTCGTGGCTCTCCTCCCGCCGCTGAATCTGGCCAATGCGAAGTCAGATTTTAACAGTTAGTGTTTGGCCATCCGCGATGTCAGTGCAGCGTTTATTTCGAACACCATAAAAGTTTTGCCTTCATATTCGGCAGATGTATATGTGGTTGATATAATTTCAGAATGTCCATCGTGAGAGACCCGCGTAACTTAGTGCTTTGAGGGGAAAATGCGATTCCCCGATGAAAATGTCGTTATTGCCGCAGAATTCTGTACAGCTTCTACCTACAGGCTGTTTTTCCGGTCTACCTACAGTAGAGTGGGGCGCAGTTGTATGGAAAAACGCAAACTTCGTCCGATCAAGTGAGATCAAGGTTTTTCTGAATCGTTTTGGGACCCCAATCAACTGTGCAAAATATGGGCTCGATTGGTTGTAACCTCGCATGCCGCATCGCGTTTTAAATTTACATGGAAATTAGTATGGGAAAACGTACTTTTTTACATTTTTGCACTTAGCGGCTTCAAATTACCATCAATCACGTGACTCAATACGTTAGCATATAGTCTGAAAGATGCCGATAGACTTTGCCGAAGAAGGTACGTAGCAGGAAGGTCTACAAAAAATGTTCTTACGTTTCGAAAATTGATGGTTTAAACCATATGCAAGAAATCAATGTTTCTGCCAGCACTACCGGACAACCTGTAATTGTCAGAGGGCAAAACCCATTTTCCTTCTAGTCCGAATTTTTACTTTGTCAAATCATTCCGAATATCTCCCATTAGCTCCAAAGTCCTATAAAATCAATAATTTTGAAATAACACTCAGTTAAATTATTGCTCCACGTAGTACGGCAGTGCTGGCAGAATAAACGATTTTTGCATATTGTTTGAACACTCAATGTTCGAAGCGTTATAACTTTTTTCGTGGACGTTCCAGCAACGTGCCTTCTTCAGCAAAGTTTTTCGGCATCCTTTGGGTTATACTTTAACGCAATGTGCCACTTGGTTTACGATGAACTGAAACCTCTAGCAGTAGAAATGCAAAATATACGTTCTCCCATACTAATTTCCATACAAACTTCAAACGCGATGCGGAAAGCGAGGAAGTAACCAATCGGTCCCAAATTCTGCACAGTTGTTCATGACCTAGAATGGGTTCGAAAAACCATTGATTTGAAAAAATGACCATGAAGCCCCACTCTAACCTACAGGCATTAAAATAGAAAGAGCCTTTGTGCCTGTAAAGATTTTTAACCTTTTATCAATGATTTGGCTTTAGGACTGAGATTTATCGCATGAAGGTAAAAATATCAATCACTTTTAGAGCTTAGATTTACTCAATAGTAGAAATTCGAGAACCTAAAACAAATATAAAATATACTGCCCATCATATTATTACACAATTTTATGAACGGCATTTACGATAGTATGCGATCATCCCTTTATACCGAAATATAACCATGTTGCAAATGTTTAGGATTTGGTAACTTCATAGGCTAATGGTGAATATCCCTGGCCGTTTACAATGATACAGGAATGTAGGAAAAACCACCCACTGTACTTCATGTCCGCCAGGCAAAGTGAATAATCGCTCGCACAAGGGGTAAACAATCAATTTATTTGGCTGCGCTATGTCCTATTTTGTCTTGTCTGTCTTACTGAAGTGGATGTTTTTCAACATCATTAAGCAATTATATCATCATGCCATGTTCTGGCGCCATCATAAAGCCAGCACCGGGCCCGGTGGCTCAACTGACGTGTTTTCACCGACACTAACAAACTTTCAAATTTGAAATTGGATATTTGAATTATTTTGATCCTATAATGTTCCTAAATAGCATCACTTATCAATGGAACTTTGGATGGTAGCACAAGTTCGGATCACTGAATCGAGAAAGGTAAACAGATCAAAATCGAGAAAGCAGACGTCTACCACGAAAGACTCGTTAATAATTTAACGAGAATTGTTCGGTTTGACTTGTATAATCCTCGCAGCTTCATCTTTTCATCGCTTCTCTGATTCTCCCTATTTAGCCACAACTCGGAGCTGGCTTGTACCCAAGTGCTGTGCTACCATAGAAAAGACCAGCACTACACTGTGGGTTTCTAAAAATCAAACTCACGATGGCTTCAATGGTCTACATTTTGATATCCATCCTTTTCATCAAATGAAGTATCACTGGAAGCAACAGAAAGAAAACTTACTCGTATTCTTCCTTTGCTGCCTATCCACCAACTCAATTCATTAAAATTGTATAATTTAATTATGTCTGTATAGTAGAAGCAGCTTACATTGTACCTGTGCCTTCTGTGATACAAATTTTGCTTCATTTTTTGTAGCAACATCTCAAAAAATCATGAATCGATAAAATGTTGCACGCAATTTTGTTACTCTGTTTTTGAATTTTCTGTCGCTTGAAGAATAAGAACAACAAAAAAGCGATTTATATCTTAGATATATAGAGGGTTAAGTTTGCCTACACAAGCCATCGTTATCAGGGTTTTCTGCTGAATTCATTTTCGGTTTTATCAATACAACCAAAACATGCCGCATGCGAAACCATAAGACAGATCTATATTTTATTATTTTTTATAGCCTATTCAGATTACGCCATTAATGACATAATAATTGGCGTTTCAGGGTAAATACGCTTTATGATGTCATTATTTACGTAATATTCCATACATTTTGCGCTGTCAAAAGATACCCGCTAAAAAGAGTTTATTACGAACAATTATTACGAGAGAGCTTTCGTTCTAACTGGGATGCAGGGATAAATTCAACAAAACAAAACTGACAAGCGTCCCGCTCTCTTTGCCAGAGAGAAAATCCTCTCTGTTTTCATTTCGTTTCGTAGTTGACAGTCATGCTCTTCCTGTCGCAGCAGGGTCGAATGCATGTTAGATGGAAATCTTCTGAGCGCTGAAGAATAACTCGGATTGTGATGGTTTTGTGGAAAGCATTTTATATGATGAAAAATAATGATGATAATTATTTATTCTCCACTTATTCAACATGAATTGTTTAAAAAACAGATGCTCTCTAGAATTAACATGAAGTATTTAACTTAAACCTAGATTTAATAGAACAAATCAAATAAATTTTCAAAGTTCAAGGGCCAATGCGGAAGACAATTTAAAACGTAGGAATGGTTGTAAAACGAATATATTTGATGAATAAACATGATTTCATAAATTGTTTCAATTCTGCTCCTTGAATGGCTTAATATACTTAGGATTTCAACATTTTTCACGTGGGACAACTGTACGATTTGAATGGGATGTATATATAAAGTAGAATAACCTTAAATAAAACATGGATTGGTAATGCATTGATTCATCTAAAATCCAGTTTAAATTATATCACATTCACACGATTCGATTTTGTTAGAAGCTGTATCATTGATTGTCGAGTAGAACGCAATGGTTCAGTTTCCATTTTTGAAAAAAATTAAATTGCTGAGTTGCCCTTCATACATGGAGATACTGGTGGAAATACATTTTAGTTCGATAATATTTCTTGAAAATTGGTCCAATCATCCTTTTTTTATTTATTTGTGAGAATTCCCAAAAGTATCTAAATTTTTCTATCAAATCTCCGTTCGATCATAGTACAGAATCAAAATACTTTTTAAACTTAAAAATAAATTGAGGAATAGTCTGATTCCCCGAAGAACGGCGCACCCAACTAATGAATTATCATTATCCTTAATGAGAGCTTCAAATATTCTTCGAAAATCCCTTTTCATATTTTTTTTTCGTAGAAACTTTGTTCAGAAAAAAATGTTCGATTGTCGCCACAAAAATGCTTGATTTCGCAAATTAAATTTTAAAACTCTCCTTGAATTCAACCCTGTATTAGCGTGCAAATGAGGAAACATGGAAACGTCAAGATATATTATCTTGCTGCAGTCTGAACACCTCGTAATAATTGGATACCCTCTCACTTAACAAAGTCATAAATAGCCCAATCTGAATAGGCTATTAGGCCGATACAAATATTAATTTAACTTTATGTCTCATCCCTCCCCCCTCTTTCAACTTTCAACAAAATGTCAGGGAGTAGAAACAAAAATTTGTGGAAGATTTTTTTTATTTTAAACATTATGGATCACTGTTTTTATCTTGGTAGGGTAAAGTGCCCAATAGTGGACCCTCCAGCCATTTTTGCACTATTTCAGCACAATGTAAACAATTTTGCTATAAAATTCCATCGCGAGAACGTACTTTACAGTCCTATGATACGATTACATGCATTGGAAATGCTATAGAAAGTAAAATTAGATTATTTTTTACAATTCTACGAAAAATAAACACAAGAGGGACCATTATATGAAAACTTTGGGGTTCATAATAGGGAAGAAGAACGTCCCGAAACGAAACATGTAAATCAAATGAAGTGTAGACTATAGGGAAGCAATATCCTATTATGGACTCCCAGGGGGTCTACTATAGGGCGAATTCAGTCAGACTTTTAAAATGTTGATTTCGACGAACAACGTCGTGATTTTGAGCGTTTTTTGTATGTATCGTGAAGAGATATGCAGAACTTAGATAACAAACAGATTTTTTTTGACTCTGTGTCCGAATTATTAATTTTAGACGCCATCTACCTTATCTTTGCCTATACACAACACGTTTCATGATAGAGTAGCACATTCGAGCTTTGGTGCGTGAATCAATCCGGTTGGGAACCCAAATATTTCGAAAACTCGCGAAAACTTGCGAACCCAGCCTTTTTGACTAGTGCTTCCATGTCGAATCCAATATTTCCATCTGAAGATATCAGACTGTCTAGAAATGGAAATCCTCCGATCGATCGGCTACTCCAAAGTTTGAGGGGCTGATCCCGTTGACACTCAACCACCTGGTCCTGCTAACGCTGATGGTGAGACCCTCTGCAAAGAAGCATATAGCCTAGATGTTCCAAACACAACGAACTGCCATATCAGCTTAAGGTCAATCGGAACCACCATGGTCTTATTTATTACGTCCAGAAGTAATAATGAAGATGAAATGCATCTTTGCCTCACATCAGCGATTATCCGAATAGGGTCAGACAAAGCTCCGACCCTATTTGAAAATCCCGTCGACAGCCGATCGATCTAGGAGGCGCTTTAGATTTCATACTTCGGATGGCTGGCTTTTTGGAGAACACTAGCTGAAACTTGAAGAAGCTGTTCGAAGTGCTCGCACCAACATTTCAGCTGTCTAAGTCAGTGAGTAATTGAGGCAGTATTCTCCGGTTGCTGCAGTTATCCTTTCTTCATCGGCCAGGAAGTCCACCTAAGCTTCCTGTCCTGTCTGCAGCAGCGCCAGACTCCCACTTACAGAAATACATACCATTGATGGGACTCGTACTATACTCCTCTGATTCTTCCGCTTCTCAATCTTCCGTCCGGTTACATCTGTGATCCATACTTTTCGCTGAGTGCGCAGCTCACCCAAGTTGTTCTCGCCGGTTTCGATAAAAGCATTCTTCGCCGCCCACGTCTCTTCTACGTTGCCACCATCCGGAACATTCACAACCCGAAACCCGAGTTCCAAGTTCTTCAACGAACGATCTCTTCATAGCTGGATCTCCCAGTCTGTCTATGATGATTCGTCGCCCGAGACTCCCCGACTAGAAGATCATATCAAAATTATATCAACCTATGTTATTATGTTATACTAAATTTTTATAACAAAATTTGATAGAAACGTGGTGCAGGATGTTGTTAAAATATCTAAATTTCTATCAAAAACTACACTACTGGAAACAAAAAACTATCAAATTTTGTTACAATTTTATCATAAAAATAACATATTTTGATAGAAATTTATAACAGAATCAGATACAAAATATATTGTTTCTGTGCCGTTGGAATTTTTACAGGTCGTGATAGGTCTCCAGATTGTGATAAAAAATCAGCAAGTTTTGTTTTTGTTCGAACAAGAATATTTTTCGAGAACATGAAACTAACAACATTACAAATAAGGCAACCTTCTCAAATTATATCAGCGTTGTGATATCTATGGCTGGGAGACTTTGCTACATCTATTTTAATTGCCTACTGTTGGGCAATTCGGTGTTAAGCATTTTTCAAATCATATTATGATATAATCTTGTTACAACATTTCAAAGATAATGGCTACTGAGAACAAAATTGTATCAAAATAAGTTATAAATATCACAATATGTTGAAATTGTGTTCAGTTTCTGTTATGCTCTTCTAGTCGGGTCTCCTTCCGCCGTTGAATCCAAGCAATGTGCAGGGCTGTTACAACTGTCGCGGATTTCGCGATTTTCGCGTTTTTCGCGAATTTCGCGGATTTGTCGCGGATTTACCTTTCCAGTCGCGAAAATCGCGGTTTCGTCAAACATTGTCGCGAAAATCGCGGATTTATAATTACACTCTCGCGAAAATCGCGATTTCTTCAATGTAATTTTAGGAAAAAATCATCATGTCAATTATTTGGGCATTTGCAATATAAGCAATCCGTCAAAGATCCAAACACGTGGTATTCGAATAACCCTTCAATAGTCGTATGGATGTTGGTTTAAGTGGATACATAGAAAGTCTGTCGAATTGTCAGATCGATCATACTGCATTTAAAGATACCCGAAATGCCGAGAACTATTTATTTTATTGCTTGGAACTTTTGTGCCACTGATTCCGGAATTACAATTATGATCACTTGCGCTACATAGAGGGTCGACGATAAAGTCGGATCAAACGCATTAATATTTACACCTGTCACCTGTTACACTGTCTTTATTTATGTGTTTTTGATTTGTAATATTAGGTTCAACACAAATGAGGAAAGAAATCAGAAGGATTCCTTTTGCGAGCCAATCTTTAGTCCTGCCAATAGCAATTTAAATTAAGAGGAAGGCCGGACCAGAAGTGCCGCCTTGTGAACCAACCAAGGGCTTCGCCAGGTATTTTGAATTAAAATTGCCACATAAAAATTATTGTAAGGATAAAATTTGGTAAAATAAAATAGACAAAAATTGTGATGATGAGGTTCCCACGGTTCCGGCTTCTCCGTGAGGACTGGAATCCTGGGGTTCCTGCCGCTCCTAGGGTGGTGGGAATCTGGTTCATCTGCATCCTCGAGTGTCTCGCAGTAATATTTTCTTTGCGCGCTGTTCTCCGGTGGTGTGTTAACTTGCTGCTGAAGGATTAAGGTCTAGATTGGGATGGTTGGGGCAATATTCAGAAATCCGAATATCGTCGGTTGAACGATAAATAGGTTTTTTTTTTCATTGCCCAACCATCAGTTGCGTCCAGTTTTGTACCGTGCTTAATGACTCCCACTATTACAGGCATCTCATTCAAACAATTCAGTATTCGTCCTTTGTTTTATTATGTATTCCAATAACTTTTTGGTAGGCTATTTTTTTCAGTTCCATGCGTTTTTGTTCCATTACCTGTGCTTCAAAATTCCTCGCTGTTCTTATATCCATTGAAAGTTTATTCGTGATTACCCAGTTGCAACAAACTGTCTGACTGAACTTGAACCTTTAAACTCCAAAAGAAGCCTACGATGGATAGCTAGATGATCGCTAGATCCTGACAAGTCCCTCCTTCGTTTGAAAGATTACTCCGAACTAGTTTGCACATGTGGTGGCAGAATCTAACTATTTCCGTTTACCCAGCTTCACTGCGATATAGATTCATTAACTCTTACGTACTCAGTCAATCCTGGGCCAATTGCTAAAAGGCGCACTGCCGTGTTGTATAAGCATAGCAATACCCATCCATTATCTCATTGGTAGTGGTATTGACATCATTTTTCAAATCGTGAACATTATCCGAGTTTTTAAAAATTCACAGGCCTTAGAACCGTTCCTGTCCGCCTCTGGTATCATTTCGCCTGAGTGCTTTTTAATCAGATTCGTCAAGCTTTGTTCTGGCTTCTGCTTGTTTTTGAAGAAATGGGTCTTATTATTTCCTAATTTCCTAACTAATATAGCGTACTAAAAAGTATAATTCAAATATAGCCGTTGATCTAACTGGTATTTAACTGTGACAACAGACTGTCATCTGCCCAATCAACGAAATGCATCGATACAACATCGAGAATGGAGGGTTTCCCGGAAACATTAAAAATTGAATTTCTTTCGGGCATAGTTCAACGCTGCACATATATTTTCTGTGGCTCGTGATATGGTTGAATGTTCTTTCATTTTCTTTTCTATCGACGAATATGCCAATAGATTAGAAACAAAAATATTGAAATTTTGCATTTATAAAACGTGTTTTGAAGTAAGAAACCATATTTTTGTTTGTCGCGGATTTGTTTCTACAGTCGCGGATTTCAATTTGCCAGTCGCGAATTTCGCGGTTTGGAATTCGACTAGTTTGTAACAGCCCTGAATGTGTAGTTGGATCTCGCCAATTAAAAAACGATAATACTAGTCCTGTCAACTAAAAGCGGCTCTAAGGAAGTAAGTCAAACGCTGCTGGCTGTAGACAGCAGAAGTGGAGCGAGTGGATGGAAGTAAAGCCGCAACAACCGGTGATATTCGCCTCTTCTACGATATTTCACGACCCCTGATTGGGACAATGACAAATCCGTGGATACCAGAGAATGCGACATGTCAATCACTCACCGATCGAACTAACACAACAGCACTCTGCCATGTTTTTTTCTTGAGAAAGGGTAAACGGAAATCTGCAAACAGACACCTGAGGAGGTTAGCTCAGGTAGTGTGGGGATGGGATCACCCGACCCACTAAACCCAAAACCCTTTCGCCAGTCCGTATCCCCCGGCCCGCAATTAAGCAAAACATCAAGGGAGGACTATTCAGAACGCTCACGCCTATGCTAACGCACTTGACGTTATAACGCAACATCGACTTCAAGGGTGGTAACCTTACCACCCGTCGATTGCAAGCTATGATAGTAACCTATCGGTCTGTATCATAAACTCGCGTAGGAGCACTCTATCATGTAGATTAAACTAAATGACCTGGTCGAACGCTCCTCTCATCAACGTCACCAAGAGGACATGTGCATGGATATTGAGAAGGAAACCAATCCCGGTGCCGTTTTAATACGCTATTTTTTAAAGAAATAGAGATTTATTTTGGAACTTGTTTGGAAGAATGTTTTATTTTCCATAAAACAAGTGTAACTGTAACTCTCATAAAGCTAGGTCGTTTTCAGTGTATCGTAAAATTGCTGAAGGTAAGGTAAGGTAAGTAAGGTGAACAAAAATATGTAACCAGACAGAAGCCCTGAGAGGACCTCTACGATCGTGTGGGGGTTGGAAAGCGCCTAGGCAGCCTAGGCACGCCGTGCATGAGCCGAAATGATCAAGGACTTTGGAAAGACTACTATTTTACAAGAATTGCACTACACAAAAAAAATGACAAGACGGTAGACAGTTTCACCCTTGGAAATTTCCAAAATAAAAGGACGATACGTCAGGCAAAATAAAAGGTTTTGAATACACAAGACTGAGAAAGCCAAAAACATCCATAATAATAGAATGTTTAGGGATACATAAAGCCTGTCCACGTTAAATCTCGGACATCCATCTATCAATGCGAATTTGCATAAATGTCACAAACCACTGGCACGATCCATTTTCATAACAGATGAATCTCTACACTTCATGTGATGCTTTCAGCATGTTTTAGCTCTCGTGTAAATTCATGAAATGACGATAAATCACGTGGACATTATCCAAGTGTCCGAAATTTAACGTGGACAGGCTTTATATACTTTTTGATGCAAAGAGAAACAAATGATATCTAGTTTGTATTTGCTTGTCTAGGAGAACTGTTCCGTTTTTCCATCTCATTGTGCATATATTCAATAATATTCATCTTATTGCAAAACAAAGAAATACAGCCCCAATCTTGTCGCTTCTTTTTGCTAACACGCGAGCTCACTGCTGAAAAAAAAAATCACAAAAATAAGAAACGAGCTATGGGATGAAGTGCCATACCGTTCCCCTACTTCCGTATATTAATTCAAAAGTTTACACATGATTATCACCAGTCTTCTTGGGATTAGAAAACTATTCTCACTGCACATGCTTTGGATTTTCATTTTTCAAGACCAATAATGAAGCTGGCCACGCCCTCACAGTAAATTTAGGATTAGGAGAGGAAAATTAGTTAGACACTCATTGCTACAAGAGACCGAGGAATCCGCTGTATTTCCGTGAGCGCCACTGGAAAGGGAAAGTTGATAAGATGAGAAGGTAATCTTCATGACATTGTTTTGGTAAGAGACTAAATAATAATTTCGTACGAAGTTATATCAAAGTAATTTTTCCACCCGCATAAAGCAGGAGCAAGCATTTCGATGATTGCAGGATCGTTCTGCATCCGATAGAATAAAACAAACAAACGCACAATCTTTACTTTCCGACCGCAAAGAACATACTATACACTTGCATCTACTCCCGATACGAAACCAATCGCGAACTAATTGGTTTACGAAACACTTTCAATCGCGAAATAGTTGAATTTCTTTCCAACCGCACAAAACAGAACTTATAATCATCCGGATCCGGACGCGGCGATACGAAACACGTTCAATCGGAAACTAATTGATTTATTTTCCGACCATACACAATAGAGCTTAATACCAGGATCTGCAACCGATACGAAACACTTCGCGAACTCATCGTTCAACGTACGCTTTCGCGGTGCTAAACTCATTAAAAGTCACTTGTTAGACGAGTTAATACAATCCCATTGAATTCCACCACTTAATTGTATCTTGACAGATACGTATTTCGACCTCAACAGTAAGGCCGTCTTCTGTGTCTGTGACTTAGTCGAGTCAAATACGAGACACTGAAGACGGCCTTACTGTTGAGGTCGAAATACGTATCTGTCAAGATACAATTAAGTGGTGGAATTCAATGGGATTGTATTAACTCGTCTAACAAGTGAAGACATTCCACTAAAAAGCTCAAAATAATTTTCTTATCATTAAAAGTACACTTGTATATATGTACATTATGTAGAAGATTTTGATTTGTAGTTTTGAGTTTCATGGGGCACTTAACCACGAGTTGCATCAGCTTTTAGAGCTAGGAGAATCATTCATCGTTCACACCGCAAAAATCGGACGACTGCAATGGGCCGGACACGTAGCTAGACTATTGGATAGTAACCCGGTTTAATTGGTTGTCGATAATGATTCAACTGACACAAGAAGGCGAGGTGCACATCGAGCAAGGTGGTTCGAACAGGTGGAATACGATTTTCGAACCCTCCGTAGATTGTGTGATTGGTGGCTTGCTGCCATGGACCGAGCTGAGTGGAGACGACTTTTATGTACTGGATAACCCACTCCAACATTAGTCTGAGAAAATAAAATAAGTAATGCGTAAATAACTATTCTCAGATGAATTTCAACGATTTTCAAGGCACGATATTACCAAGACAAAGGTGGTTAGTTACTATACCCAGTGAGAATTTTTTTTCTTGTTTGTAGCCTGCACATATCCATTTTCTTATTATTTGTGTTATATTTCCCAAACACATGTTATTCAGTTAATTTTCTTTGCAACTATTAAATTGAAAAGCTAATTTTTACCCACAACGTAGTTTTACTTTTTGAAATCATGTTCAGCCTCCCCTTCCAAAGGCAATAACTTTTTCCCATATAAAATCTCAATGCTATCCATCCCAAAAACGCATGACAAAAGCGGTTGTAAATCCCTAATTTGTTCCGGACGTATGGTAGACATTATGGAAATATTACGATGGTACTGACGACGTCATGCAGCTCTTGTCTCGGAGGGTTTGAGTTGCTATTTTTTCGTTCGCTTTCTAATGAAGCAACCCTCCTCACCGATGATGCACCAAACTTTACACTCGTCATCATATTTATCAAATTCCGATTTGCATATCGTCAATTCCCCTTCTGTTTGACATTAGTGTGGCCTAATAATAGTAGCACTCTCCTAAAGCTTTTTGCTGCATAGCTGCTGAAAACTTCTTCCAATCATAAACTTCTTTCACAGGAAGATTATAATCGATTTCTGTGCCGATTTGAGTTGAATACCAGAAGATTATCCTTCAAAACCATGGAAATCTCTAAATCTTCAATAAAACGTAAATATTGTAAATTTGATTTAATTTTACGTCTTCCTGATAGTTCTATTTTATATTAGAACATATCAGGTATTATAATTATGTATGCATAATAAGTCGCTTTTGGTCTAATTGCATATGAACTTATTTTTTCTTATCATTTTTCCATCTCGTAACACTGCATGCCATGTTATATTTACCAGTTAATAATTACTGAAAAACTAAGGCGGCATGTGCAGGTTTTTCTTCTAATCGTTAATCACATTGCAATTATGTAATTTATCATCAACATTTTACATTATTCTCTTCTTCATTCGTGTTCCTACAACAAACGCGTCGGTACCTTTGAGATGTGAGCAGCTCTATCATGGTTCTTCTCCTCCTCTTCCGCAAGCTGGCCTCTGATGGCGTGCTCCCAGCACATGTTATAGATTCTGCTTTACGATGATTGAGATTATATTTTTCCTGTTTATAATTGAGTTTGATATTTTCTCTTCCATGGATAGTGCCTATATGCAACTCCAGCATAACCTATATATGCACAAAAAGCTGCCGATATGTTGCCGTCAGCTACGGCCAGCTCATCTATGGTGTGTTAAGGGCTCTCCCCGTTACCCCTTCGGGTAAAATGGTAAATGTTCACTTATATCTGATTCGTCACGTCACTGAAATGTGTTAGATTATGGTGAGTTTCTCCTTTATTTTGTGCCGCTCTGTATGGCCATTGGTTCACAATTTCCTCTGCACGCAGTAGAGTTGTCCAAACCCAGTAGCAGAACTGTTGGATCTCATAGCAAACCCCTATGATTTTTGTGTTATACTTTTCCGCTCGTACTTCCTACTTGTATATCGAATATTAGCTGCTCTTTCAATCACGTTACACAGCTGGAATCGTCTATCCCGGAGTGATCGACTATTTGCGTTTGAAAACGGATTGAAAATCATGTTAATTAGTTTATACAATTTACAAAGTGTGACTGAAACGCAATGGGAACAGAAGTGCCCTTCATACTCCGGTTACGTAGCGACAGTGGACAACGATATTTTTTGTAAGCCAAGCGAGTAAAAATCCAGATTAATCAATCGAGCTATGATGGTGTCTTTCGCTATGCATTGCAATTAGCAAAAAGCGTACAATAATTTCAATAATATGTTTCACAAAAAAAAACCTTTGAAACCGATTTACCGAATATAATTTGATAGGACATTTGCCTAAAGGACGTTATGAAAAGAAAATGATTGACGAAAACACAAAAAAAAACGATTATAGAGGAGGTCCAAGATAGTAATGGATGGAATATGATTTTCTTCAGGATTTATTTTGGGAAATATTTGACTTAGCAGGAAAGGAATTGAAAACTATGTGTGCGCAACGATTCAAGACCCCTCGTCGCACAATGGCGAAAACTCGGACCTCATTTTTTTTTTGTTTCGTGAAACTCGTATTTTTTAATGTCATACAGGGGTTAGACAAAAAGGTTGAGATAGGCAAAAATTTGTCGATGTTCCAATCATCATAACTTTGCGTAGCATGATCCGATTTTGATGAAACTGGGACCATCGGACGCGCAAATTCTTCTAGTATACTGTCCCCATGCAAAACCTCTGATCGGCGCTTGGCCACCGGGGATGTTCCGGGTTTTCCGAGGGTTTATTAAAAATCCATTTTTTTTTCTGCTTGTCATTTTATATGACGTTTACTGCCATCATGTTTTATACTTTCCCCAGAAACTAGAACTAATATTCTGACCAATGCTGGCTGCAGATCGAAAATCCGTTTCATATACGCAAAGATATGGCTATTTTCGTGAAAACGGTACGGGATTGGCCATACTCCCTGAACAAATGTCACTTTCGCAGAACACCCGGAACCTGTTACAAATTGGCCAGAGAATCTTACAGTCCTCAAAATGTATCTTTAATAAAAATCCTACATTCATCGTCTTGGGAAAACATAAATTTTGTCACCCATATATGCATGGTTTCAGATGGCGCCAAAACCGGTCCCTCCTGGAAGGCCCATGGAACCTGTTGTAAGGGTGGCAGTGGAGACTATCATGCTGGAAATGTTTCTGTAGTCATCGTTTCGCAAAGCCATGAAGTCAGATATTCATATTTGCATTATTCCGATCTGATATCATTTCATCATGTTCCCGGTACCGTTTTTACGGAAATGGCCATATCTCTGCGTAGATTAGATGGATTCTCGATCTACAGCCACCATTGGTCGGCATATTAGTTCTAGTTTTTCGAGAAAGCATAAAACATGATGAAAGTAAATGTCACATAAAATGACAAGCAGTGGAAAAAAGCATCTTGAACATACTCTCGGAAAACCCGGAACAGTTCCAGTGGCCAAGGACCAATCTCAGATTTTGCAGGGGGACTAGAAAAGTGTCCGCTTCTGATGGTCCTGGTTTTATCAAAATCGGATTATTATACGCAAAGTTATGCTGATTTGAATTTTGACATAATTTTACCTATCTCAACCTTTCTGTCTAACCCCTGTATATTAAATGAACTCAAAATAACGAATTTGCTGGTTAAGAGTTTGAAAAGCGACCGCCTTTGTAACACTATGTTTTTGATCTTTTTCCGACTTTTCCGTCCATTTAGGGCTTTTCCAAGGGGTTTCTTCAGGATTATTGATACTGTCGTCGGGGGTGACAATGTGTCACTGTTTCAACCACATAGAATGCTTGTAGAGTAGATTTAATGTATCTGAGGACAAGGAAACTGAATTACAAGAGACCTTTTTGACCGATTTTGTTATGCGACCCTGGACGGCGGTAGGTGTATATATTTTGAAACAGTCGTGTTGCGAACTTTATACACCCGAACCAAAAATTGCTTGCCTGAACTGAAATTACTTTCTTCTTCATTGGCATTACGTTCCCTGGGACACTGGGACATTGCTACCTCGCAGCTTAGTGTTTATTAAGCACTTCCACAGTTATTAACTGCGATGTTTCTAAGCCAAGTTACCATTTCTGCATTCGTATATCATGAGGCTAATACGATGATACTTTTATGCCCTGGAAAGTCGATACGATTTCCAAACCGAAAATTTGCGTTGACCGGCATCGGGAATCGAACTCAGCCACCCTCAGCATGGTCTTGCTTTGTAGCCGCGCATCTAACTGCATGGCTAAGGAGGGCTCCACGAACTGCAATTATACAATATATAGAAATGTTATCTTTGCACTGCTAATCCATGCATAAGACAATTTTATTTGTTTCGCGTAATAATTATAATAATTAATAATTAATAGGATTTCTAATTCGAGAGCATCCGAAACGACCACATGTAAAATATTTGAGTTCAACGGTGATTATAGATTTCTCATCGGGAATCTGACTGTCTTACTGTGCCTAGGTGCCTTACAGATGATTTTTTTTTTCTGAAAGGAGGACATTTGGTTCTATCGGTGGTTGCAAAGGAGGACATATGAAAAGGTATTTATTTTTACTGTGTGGTTTTAGGTAAATGTTCTGAACATTATATTTTAGCATTTCTTACAATATTTAACAGATTTTCTGGCAACATTCTTCATTAATGGTATACAATACCAAACTTTTTTTCAAGTCTCGTGCATCATAGTTGGAAATAAAAGGAAACAAAATATCGATATATTTTTGAACAACACAAGGACCATTCTTTGACCCTACGTACGCAGTAATTGATTATCCAGCAGCAACTGAAAGTCAAGAAAAGTGACACTTTTTTTATTTGTCTTTGATACCAACCATTTCTTAACCATTTATATAGAACTTTCAGAGAGCTATATGATCAGAGCCTATGAAGTGACTAGGAATTAGCCCTGGTAGGTCTCCAAGTATTTTTCCGATAGATTCGGAACACTATGGAGAATGGAGAAAATTCTATTTTGAAACATCGAACCAGCAAGAGCAAAAGAGAAACCATCTCAGAAGTTTGCCTTCAAAATCAGAAACTTGCTTCCGTGGATGCTTTGCCTCTTCGGAAGTTTTGTTTAGAAAACACTTCATGGCAAACCCTAAGGAAATAAGTTGGACAAAGACATAACTCTCTAGAAATAATTCAGAAGCTTTTTTGAGTGGCAACATAGGATGAAAGCGTGGTGTTATAATGGTTTTGCTTTCAAAACGCTTCAGAAACCGTTTTAAACAGTCTAGTTGATAACTCGGAACCCTTCAGGCGACAAATTGGGGTAATGCCTTAAATTTATTTCGGAATTTCGCGGATTATCGTTTAATTTTAATTTTGGAACTCATTAATAAGAAACGAAATAATAAAAATAATAAACTCCGTGAAATTTCGGCGAAGTTCGTTTCGATTCACCTCAAGTTTTTAGGAATCTTGCTGTCGTGAAGTAGTCAATGCAACCGAGCAATCCGTTGACTTGTAGGATACGGTAAAAATAATGCCAGAATCGAAAACTGATAGATGCATTCACTCTAAACTCTAAAGATATGTAGATTTTTTAGCGGCTGCTGTTTGTGTGATATAATAAATGTATGAAGTTAAAAGGTGGACATTTTTGGCTTGAAGGAGGACGGGAGAACATTGTCTAAAAAGGAGGACATGTCCTCCCAAAGGATACCATCTGGTAAGCATAACTGTGCCTTGCGATTGCTTTCAACCATCATCGCCCAACAGAAAGAATATAGATTCTGATCGTCAGTTTAGCGAAATATGCTGATTAGAGGTAGTACTAGCTGTTTCAAATTTCAACCTAAAATCCGATCTGCAACTGCAAAAGTTTTTAGGCGCTTAAAACTGAATCAGAGCGTTAAAAGAGAAAGTGTCATTTTTAATTTTGAACGTAAAAGGTGGGTGCGTGTTAACGTAAAAAAGTTTGCAATCTTTTAGGTAAACATACAAATAATATAGAAGTCCATGATATTCCTGTGTTGGATAATCCCAGCTTGTATAGTAGAGCTATGGGGAAAAAGTGTTGGGTGGTTTAATCCCAAGTCCGGTCGAGAGGATCTCCCACGTCGTAATTGACTATCATTGTGCTTTTGACACACATAGGTACAAATGTAGGTGTTGGTTGGCATCGAAAGCTTTCAATATGAGGCTATGAGTTAATCGACCTAAGCAATAGGCTTGCGAAAAACGTCAATAATACAATCACATTTAGTTAGCCACTTGTACCCTTAGTATTAATTAGGTTAAGTTTAGTTTATGTTGAAAACATTTTAAATCCTATTTGGTTCAATTCAACCAGAGGAAAAATTCTAACTGCCAGAGGCAATTGAAATGTAATAATAATAATGATAACTAAAAATGTATCAAAGTAAATAAGGAATACATAGTCTAAGAGATGAATGCATGTAATAGATCATTAGCAAAAAAAAAAACCATCACATTTAGGGCGAGGTGAAAAGTCACTTTGAGGGAGGTAGCGGTAAGTAATTATTATCCTAAATAATTTACATAGTGTGCATTGAGTTGTATACAACATGGACAATTTCCGTTAATTTGATAGTAGAACTAGCATGATACTATGCCCTAGTAGTGGAATTTTGCACTTCCAGCCTACGGTCTACGATATTTTCGTGTTGGTAATTTTCAAAATATTAAAAATTTGCACAGAAATATCAACATACGCTATGGATAAGAACTAACTAGTAGCTCGTATTATTGATCATTTCATACTAGTTTCAACATCTGATATCCTCAACATCTTTATGTCTCATATATCAATCTTGCCTATTATTCATTTTGCTATCACATCACTATTTGATATTATTGTGGTATTTTCTTCTACTCGGGATAGTGTATCCATTGTACTTGTCACACAAGATAGATATTCCTACAATTAACTGGGGAAACGCAAATAGAACACAAGTCGGAAAGCAAGCTAAATTCCAGTAGGAGTGTAGAGCCATTGTAAAAGAAGAGAAGAGTATACACTTCGAAATCATATTTTATCAAGTCTGAGGTGTATCGAAAATGATGTGCCCTTTTACTTTAACACCGAGCCCATTCGTTTCAAAATAAACAAGAAGCGGCATTCTTATGAAGAGGCAAACATTCGTCATTTATGTAGGCAGTAGGTCGTTAGTTCTCGGTGATGACTTTGCGTAACGTGAGGTCGGCTTGACTTCCGTTTGATCATGCTTGTGTTTCAGTTTCTCTGCTAGTTCTACAGCAAACCTATCGGATTTTAATTGAAAAGATAATATTTTTTGGTTGTTTGCGTTTGAATCTGTTCCTCGGGATTAATTTATAATCGGTTTACGTTATGACAGATCCCTCTCATATCGTATAACAATAAATGCGGAGCATGAAACTGCATTTATCCTTAACTTACTTTCCTCTGCGTTCAATGCGGGCTGACTAGGATTGACTGTTTTTGATCAGCAGTGCTATTCATGGTTCTTGCTTTCCATTCATGCAAGATACGGTTAGATAGAAAGATATCATCGCTTGGATTGGATTCGGAGCGGGTGGGTCATTTTGTAAGCAACCCGCAGACGGCATCAACATGTACAGAGGGGTTGAAGTTTATCCTAAAGTATGTATGTATACACAAAGAACTGTGAGTTCAGCGAGAACAACTCACAACGTTAGGGAATGATAACAGCATGTCTGCGGAAATCTACCATGCATTGAAAAACGTTCATTTGATGGTTCATTGACTATAAAAGCAAAAGAAACTCTTCGTTATTCGACGATTTGATGGTATTGGATCCAAGCAATTCTATGAATTATAAGTGGTTTTTATGCTCCTGGAGCCAGACGGTATACGTTATTTATTAATTATATTTCAGCGGAATTTATTATTTCCTTTTCTTAAATTGAACAAAATATAAGCAATTTCACCTCAATTTATCATTTTCAACACAGTAATTTACAATCCTACTTCGAAAGTAACATTTTTTTATTACTCATTATTATTTACCAGACAAATAATCACTAGTGGCTTAATTGAACTTTAGCTCCCGATCAAATAAAGAATTTTCAACATATTATGTTTATTTGTTTATTTGATATACTCATGTGCCTACTTCGGGGACAGCATGGACTATGTCCAAGGGCTCAATGATCCATCCTTAGACTACAGCCAAAAATAAGTATACATACGCGATTTCCACACAGACTCTCTAAGAAATATAGTATTTAACTTTACTGATGTATGACAGTCCTTAAATTATTGTTGTTATTGATACACAATAGATTTTTTGGAGTGCTGTCAAAAATCGACTTTAAAAACATTCGGGTGAAATTGATCCCTCTACAAGAACTTGCTTTGATAAAATTGAAAAGGTGCCCTCAGATTTTTTAAATATTTTTCCTTCAAAATATGCGGAATTTTCGAATTTCTGTGCGTATACATGAACGATTTTTGTTATTGAATTCGACAGCACATGCAATTTTAAAATTTGGGGAGACTTGATCTCCCTTCTATTACATCTACGCAATAAATATTTTTTCCTGCCAACCCTTCATCAAATCTGTCAAATCTACAAAAAATTAGAAGCCTGTGAACAGATTTGTATTTTTTTTAATTTTTTTCGCCGAATTATTTTATGGGTGACTAATTTGGGATCAAGTGTCCCCATATTGAGGCAATAACTTCAAATCCAAATATCCTAAAACTTTGATGGAATGTTGACATTTTTCATCAGTACAGATCATTAAGCATATTCATGGCTTTGTGCTGTGGAAAAACGAAAGCATTTGGTCATTGTAATGAAAATTTGTTCAAATTTTGCATAGTTAATAATAAAAATCTTTAGGAAGGGCAAAACATATAAACCACCCTGCAGAATAAATAAGGTTGTCAATCCAAAAAATAACTCATCACATAAAGGTCATTTATCTAGAGGAGCTATACTAAAAAATACGCTAGAACAAAACTACTTTAGTTCTCGATAGAACAGGGGATGATCAAGTCTCCCCACCTTCCGCTATAAATAAGAATAGGTTGGGCATATGGCCTGCGTTGCCGGTCCAGTTAGGTGGGGGTGCGCATAAGAAAACCACCTCCCAAACTAGAACAACAAGAAGAAGAAGACAAGCAAGACTATGCTGGATTAAACTTCTGGCCTGGTCTAGGAAGTTCATCGATTAGAAATTTTCTCGAAAATTTTGGGCATACAAATTTCAACGTGTTAATCTCATGGATTGTATAACATTTCGCCGAAAACTATTTCGCGGAATTCATTATCGCGGTCGAACATTTCGCGGAATAACATTTGGTGGTTTGTAACTTTTCGTGGTACGACATTTGGCGGTTTGTACCTTTTCGCCGAATGAATTTTGGCGGAATGTACCATTTCCGCGTAATATTTTTAATAATAGATTAATTATGCTGTTATTGGTCGACGGTACAGCAGCAGTGCCTTTCTCTGCTTTGTTCTCTCCGAGGCAGCCAAGTTGGTTGCGACGAGACGGACGCAATGAGAAAACAGAACTGTGCAATAAAAATCCTATTCGACTAAATGCTGATGTCATATTAGAAATTTGGAGACAGCACTCGTCGATAGAAAATCCTTCCGCACGCGATGGCATATGAGCAAATCAAACCACCTTCCTTTTGCCAGTGGAGGTATATCAGCTTCCACACTGATATTCTTCCTTCCCCCTTCATACGGGAGCTTGACAGAAGGAAGGTCGTGTGATATGTGCCATCACAAATATTACCCTCCGCTCGCTTTCAAATCGACTTCTATAAAAACATTCTTCATGCCTGCCGTATCCTAACGGAACTATCAATTCTATACTTTCGCCTCTAATTCTATCATGAACATGTGCGTCTAAGTTTGGAAGATGATATTAGCATTCCCATATCATAATAGATTAATGTTCATTCAGCACTTCCATAATTATTACCTGAGAAGTTTCACACGTTAAAACTTATATACAGTGAGTCCAAAAAGTATTCGTCTAGCTGTGCATTTTCTAGAAAATGTCAAAAATAGAATCTTGTAAGCTCAAAAAAATAAAACTATTGATTACATTGTGTAACAAAATAATCAATTCATCTTTATTGTTAAAAATCAAACAGAAAAATAAAACAATAACAAAAACAAAGGTAACATAACCTAACAATTCATTAAATACGGGCTCAAAAAGTATTCGTCTATTCAGGTTTAGCACGCTTTTGAAACGAAAACAGGAGTTGTAGAATGGAATTCAATATTTCGTTGGATTCCCCTGTGTATCTATGACGGGCTGTAGTTCTTGTGGCATGGAACTGACCAAATTAGCAGTAACGGGGGACGAAATATTCTTCCATTCTTCTTTCAACACTAATTTCAATTCGTTGTTCTTGGAAATATGACTTTCACGAATTTCACGAAAAGTTTGTCGTCCAGAACCTTCAAATGGATTTAAATTGGATTCATATCTTGGCTCTGAAGAGGCGTTTTGAGTTGATTGGGTTATTATAGAGTAGCTACAGCTTAGTACTTTGGGCTGTGTGCTCGAGGTAATTATCATCTCGTAAGATGTATGTTCCCTGTAAGCCTAATTTCTCAGCAATAGAGTTCAAATTTTCTTTCAAAATGCGGATGAACATTTTGTGATACATAATTCCTTCAATAATGTGAAATTTTGCCACACCGGTTGCGCTCAAGCACCTCAGAGACCATGACGGAGCCCCCACCATGCTTTACTGCTCGAAAGAGATTCTGCGGCTGTATCTCAATATTCCTTTTCCGCCATACCATACATCGGCCATTTGATCCAAATATGCTGTACTTGCTTTCGTCAGATAACATGACTTGATTCCGAAAGTCATCCTTCTTCCTAAGATATTTTTAGCTGAAATCGAGCTGTTTTTGATAATTTGATGGCTCACTTGAATTTTCTTCCGTGATACTCGCCCATTATACCCATACTTTTTACAAGTATTTCTGTTCGTATTGGTTCATATCTGAGCACTTCTTCTCTCCAACTCACTTGCCTATATGGGTGAACTCGTTTTTAAGGATTTTTTTATTTTCCGCACAATAAATCGCTCATCGATATCAGTTTACCATCGCTGATGAGCACTCTGTTATTTATTTTGATAGGTTTTTGTGGCGCTGATGCGACCAATCCCCAATTAAATGGTTGAATTCTTGCTACCCTTGGTCTACCCACATTCCATGCAAAGTCATAAGTCAACTGCACTAATTATGCAGGCGTAGAACAAGTTTTTTTTTCATTTGGACTCATCTTTTTACTTTTCCCACCCATGGTGCTTCTGTTTTCCGCTACAAGTTCAAACAAACAAACAAAAACATTATTTGATCTGTCATTGAGTATTGACAAAATATTGCTAGACATCACTAGAGTGTGCTATTGTAATTACATGCGAATAAAACTATTATATTCGTGTTTCGCTCGATTATTTTCTGAATAGACGAATACTTTTTGAGCAAGCGAAATTGACGAAATTTAGATATTCTTTACATACAAGAAAAAGTAATTGAAATTTCTATTTGTTTTTGAATAATAATCATGTGTTGATAAGTTTTCTACCAAATTTAGAAGAAAGTTTTTTGATTTCACTTCTATCACGCCTAAGTTTTACATCTTACTAAAAAATATGCAGCTAGACGAATACTTTTTGGACCCACTGTACCTATAGAAGCTAATTTTTTTTTGATAACTTTCCTAGGCCGGGCCAGACTTTGAACCCAGTCTTCTTCAGCATAGTCTTGCTTGGTAGCTACGCATCTTCCCACACGGCTAAGGAAGGTCTCCCAGAATATGTAGAAGTAGTTTTCAAAAGTTCAATTGCCGCTTACAAATCCTTTATAATATCTGGCAGATGGGTCAGATTAGAGGCCTGAATAGAAACACGGATAGGTATGTACTGCCAATCGAACTGTCAAAAAACAGCAGCCAATCGAGCAGGAAACCTGTCAAGCAGCCAATATGATGGCTCAAATACTGAAAACGGCTAAATTCGATTTTATGCCATTTTTAAATTAACAAATTTGAATGCATTTTACATTAGTTTGCAATAATAGATGCAAGTCATTTATAGATTATGAAATAAAATTGTATTGTTTATTGGATTCTATTGTTATGTTATGTGGACACATTAAATAGCAGATTATGAGATTTTATCTACATAAACCATTTCGTCCTTATACCGAAAAAAACGTATTTATTTAAATATGGCATTACATCCTCCCTTCGCCTTGTACCGGACAGATTCTACCATTTAAAGAAGACATTACCCTTTCCTTCGTCTTATACCGGGCAAATTCGTTCTTTTATAGAAGGAATTATCAGCTCCTTTCGCCTTATACCGGACAGGAACATCCATTTTAAGAAGGCGTTACTTCTCCCTTCGCCTTATACCGGGCAGACGCGTTCTTTCAAAGAAGGAATTTTCAACTCCTTTCGCCTTATATCGGGCAAATGCATCCATTTAGAGAAGACGTTGCGCCTCCCTTCGCCTTATACCGGGCAGATGCGTTCTTTTAAAGAAGGAATTAATTAACTATACTGGGCAAATGCATCCAATTAAAGGAGACATTACCCCTTCCTTCGCCTTATACCGAGAAGAAGCGTTCAACTCCTTTCGATTTATGCCGGGCAGATGCATCCATTCAAAGAAGGCGTTACTCCTCCCTTCGCCTTATACCGGACAGACGGTTCTTTTCCTTTCGCCTTACACCGAGCAGAAGCATTCATCCATCCTCTATTTGCCTTATCTCGGACAGACGCGTTCTTTTAAAGAGAGAATTATCAACTCCTTTCGCCTTCTACTGGGCAGAAGCACCCATTTTAAGAAGGCGTTACGTCTCCCTTCGCCTTATACCGGGCAGACGCGTTCTTTCAAAGAAGGCATTATCAACTCCTTTCGCCTTATATCGGGCAGATGCATTCATTTAAAGAAGGCGTTACTCCTATTTTCGCCTTATACTGAGCAGACGCGTTCTTTTAGAGAAGGAATTATCAACTTCTTTCGCCTTATAGCGGGCAGGAGCACCCATTTTAAGAAGGCGTTACTCCTCCCTTCACATTATATCGGGCGGACGCGTTTCTTAAAGAAGGCATTATCAACTCCTGTCGTCTTATACCGGGCAGATGGATCCATTCAAAGGAGGCATTACCCCTCCCTTCGCCTTATACCGAGAAGACGCGTTCTTTTAAAGAAGACATTATCAGATCCTTTCGCCTTATACGGGTTCGGGTTCGGGTTTGAAAAATAGGTAAAATATCGGGTTCGGGTCGGGTACGGGTTTGTGAGATAAAACCGATCCGGTCCGATTATTATTATTTTATTCAGTTTTGTTAATTGTGAGGCTAGTTCGTTATGTGGGCTTCCATTTTTTTTCGATTTAAAAATTAAACCGAAAATGTCTAGTTTGAATTTTCGGACAAGACTTTAGTGCGGGCTTAAATTGTGTCGGGTTTGGGTCGAGTACAGGTTTACGAATGCAAACATTCTCGGGTACGGGTCGGGTTCGGGTTTGATCAAAAAATTATTCCGGGTTCGGGTCGGTCCGGGGTTGAAGGAAATTTACAAATCTCTAGGGCAAACGCATCCATTCAAAGTAGGCATTATCTTTTCCCTTTACCGGGCCGATGCGTTAATTCATAGAAGGGACTACCTCCTTTCTTTTCTTTATGCTACGTTTAGACAAGGCAAATGAATTGAGCAAGTCGCTTGAATCGAACGCGAACTGAACGTGTAAATACCTTAATTCAATTAACTTGAACGAAAAGAAAGTTGAACGTGTTCAACTTTTGGCAAGTCAGTTGAATTCAACTGAGTTGTTCAATTCACTTGCCCTGTCAAAACGTAGCATTATACCGAGCAAACGTGTCCATTTCAAGAAGGTATTGTCCCCTCACTTTGCGTTATAACGACCGGTTGCGGTTATTTAAAGAAGGCTTCTTTCATTGCATTAATTCACAATCCAAAAGAATATAACCCAGATTGAATGTAATTAAGCTGAAATCCATAACTATTTCAATGATAATTATTCTGATTGAATTCTGCCAAATGGCATTCCGCGGAATGATTTTCGGAGAAAAGGTACATTCCGCGAAATGTCTTTCGAAAAAAAGGTGCATTCCGCGAAACGTGTTTCGGAAAGTTGATAGGAATGTCGTACCGCGAAAACAAATTCCGCGAAGTGTTTTTCGGCGAAATAGTATACAACCAATCTCATGTTATACGAATGCAAAAAATGAAAACTTGGCTTAAAAAACATTTTATTTACTGCTACTAAGTAACAGGCAGCTTTTTATAACAATTCTATATTTAGAATCATACTTGCTAGCAATGAGAATTTGATTTGCAAAGAGATTGAGTTATATGATTAACGAAATTATCTAATAGGAAAATTGGAAAGGGCCAGGGATCAAACCCTTAATCTCCTGCTTATGAGGCAGAAGCAGTGACACAAGGCCACCAAGCACCCTTCATTAAATTTAATTTGAACATACATTTTATTGAAACATTATTGATAATTGTTTCAATCTATAAAAACAGATAAACGCTTTGCTAGGCCCAACAAGCTACCGAATCATGCAGGTGACGAATGGCCTGAACATTGTCCATACAACGCCAGGAAACATCAAAAAGGCCGTCATTTCACTGTCATATCGTATCGTCTAAAAAATGTTGACTTCAATATCAAGTCTGTTGATACAGGATTCTTTGGAATCAGTCGACCAGTTAGGTATGTTTTAAAGAAGGCAGTTCAAAGCAGAGGAAAAATATTCAAACATTTTTAATAACATATTCATCGCTTTCTTCTGGAGGCTCAACACACAAACATATCACACATTATGTCACAGTTCAAGGACACTTTCTTTGACCGCAAGAAACAGGGAAAATAAGTAAGGAAATCATCTCCCGACACACATTCAGATGAATGGACCGTGATTTGAGTGGCGTCCTAAGACAGAGAGACCATCAGCAGTAGCAGGTAAGAGGTAGCTTAGGCCCATTGGCGGTCTGTATAATACTCGAGCAAAGAATGTAGTGTGGGAACCACAAAGGCGGCACGACGAAAAGGAAACCTGATAGGATAGACCGCGTCACGGTGTGTTGATGGTAGTAAGTCTACAAACCTATATTTGAAACGGGTCCAAAAACGGTGTCGTCCTCTATAGTGCTGCAGTTCCATCGGCGGTGCTTGAACTGGTGCTTGCATTCCTGAAATAATACGTTACAATTAGTAATTTTCTACTACGTCATACAAGAAGAAACAAATTTGATATGAAGCAAAAATTGTTTCATGATTTTTTTTCCACTCAAATCGTTTCAACCAACAAATGAGAAACAGAAAGTATGGTTATTTTGCTTGCCACATCAGTTGAATGAAGACAATATATTGAATAAAGCGGTTTCAATTTTCAAGGACGAAATTTAATATGTCATTTAGAAAAAAAAGGCCATACTGAGTTTACAAATAAATGAGAAATATAGAACTATTTGATCCCTTACCTGGATGGCGGCTCTCGCTCCGCGGCTTATTGCTGGCATGACACTGGTATGTTGAGCACACAGCTTCTGTTGCCCTCCACTCAAGCCGGTCACTTTGTGGCATAGGTCCGGGTTTATGTTGATTATATCTTTTTCACTGTGATTGCCACCATTATTATCGTTGCTATCAATTGAAAAAACTGTGGTATTTTTAACACTAACACTATTGCTACCTAGACCGGTTATGGCACTTACACTGGATCCGTTAATTGATCCGTATATTGGAACTATTGTACTATCTTTGGCGTAGGCATGTTCCAGCTGAGTTCGCAGAGCTTTGTTCGTGGCCCGGTCGGCCCGGCGGAAGCGCGAAAGTTTTCGACTGGTGGCGGTCATTGCAGGAGAAGGCGCAACAGTCGACGAGCTGGATGTTAATTGCTGCAACATAAATGCTTTCTGCTGGAGCCTTTGAAGCCGTTTAGCACCTTTTCTGCCGGCTTTGGTCTTGTTTGAGCTTTGGCTCGGTACACCGTGGATATCTTGAACCGGATTGGAGTTAATTGGTTGTTCGGATGGCTTTTTATTTTTCCGATTTCGCTTCTTGCCGTTTCCTCGTACGTTGCTGGAGCCACGTGTAGGGGCATTATCAAATTCAGCATCTTTGGCGGCACTGACTGTTTGTACCGTGCTAGACGCCAATGCCGTCAGTGTGGTTTTGTTGTTGCGTCCGAGTTTCCGTGCTGGCGGTAGTATTGTGGCCGACAGTGGAGATTTATTACTTATCTCCTCTGCTGTCCCTTCTCTGCTGAGACTGCTGCCCTGATGGACGGGCGGCGTTGGTTTTTTATTCTTGATACTCTCTCCGTCATTTCCTTTGATCTCTTTCTTTCTGTCGCTATTGTGGCCGTAATTATCGTTATTATTCTCTTCATCTGCCATGGAATCCGGAGTTTGGTCATTTTGTAAGAAAACCTGTGGCACTATTGTAATTTTTTCCATTTTGAACATGTCGTCTTTATTATCGGACAATATATCATGAGAGTTCTGCAGGATTTGCTTTGGCATATTGATCGTCGGACGAAGTCGTGTAAACTTCTCAGGAAACGTCTTAACCACATTTTGATCTTCCTTGATTTGTAGTACTGGCATTTGATGAAAAGGAGGGCGGAAAGTTGTAGTTGTTGCAGGGTCAGTTGTCGTGGCCGGTACTGCAGTGATTGTTGACGACTCCGTCCCATTCTTTTGTAACGAAGGAAAAACCACAAATTTGCTCTGAAAGTTCTTATCGGACTGTGTCAGGTTTTGCAGCATCAAAATATGACGCTTTAGATCGTCAATATTGGTCGATGATCCATGAAATATGGACGATGTTTTTTCCTTTTCATTTGAAGAAGTCTTCAATGCCAACGGTATGATGTACTTCCTTTCTTTTTTGCTGCTATCATCAGATATCATATGTTCGCTAAAGGTTTTCCTTTCTATGTCTATGTCGTTCGAATAGCCATGCTCTGTCGTTATTTCGAAATGATTCACAAACGATGGTGGTGTTGTGGTCAGAAATGTAATCGTCATGTTGCTAGGAAGCGTATTGACCACACCAGTCGATGGAGAACCAGAAAGAAGCTGTCTCTTGCCATCATCCTTTCGTCCGTTATCCACTGGACGTATAAAGTGGTCCAAATTTTGTACACTTTTCAGTTTGTGTCGTATTTCTGTGAGGTTCAATGATATGCTGTTATTTGAGAGCACCTCGAACTCCGACCGGAACTGGATGAAAGGCGACTTCAGTCCGAGGCATCTGGGGAAGAAACGAAGATAAAATAGAATGCATTAAGCTCATTAACTTTTGCCTTTTGCTGTTCTCGTTTATACGTCTGCTTGCTGTCACACATATGCGAGCACAAATGTTGATACATTATCACAGAATTATGCAGTGATTTGTCTTGATTATACGGTTTGCTTCTCTTATTTTGATCCGTGCAACAACCCACACATGGTGCCGCTCTAGGTTTCAGTTTCATGTCATCATCAAATTGTACAAATATTCAGGCCCCTGTTGTTCCCATTGACCGAGCAGCAGTACTGTTTTGTTTCAAACACGAGTCACCGATCGGACAAAGTGGATTTAATTTGCGTAGTACACGAAATCATGCATAAATTATCTTTCAGAGCGAAGAATGATTAACTTGGACAGAAGCTTTGAATGTTTGCCCGAAGTTTTGCATTGCAATAGAAATGACGAGAAAAAGAATTGGTTATTGCTTGTGGGAAATTTTCAATTTGTCTTACTTTCTGAAAATCGGTCAGAAGTCTTTCAAATTACAAAGTAATTGTTGCCTAGTTTTTTTTGCTTTTCTTGTAAAACAAGGTTTCTTTCCTCTTGTCAGTAAAGTTCTGAAAGGCTGCAAGAAATACGAAAAAATATTCCGTCCGAGCACGCGGCTTCTCTAATGGATTAATGTAAGTTGACATACACGCAAAGTGGAGCGCGCTTTTTCCTGGACGAGTGAATAGGGGTAGCTTGATGTTGTTACAATAAATTAGTATAATTGATTAAATGGTTTTCGCCGCCACTTGAATGGCATACAAAAGAAATGCAGCTCATGGGGAAAGATTTCTATTCTATTTGATGCGACAGGTTAGTTTTGATCAGAAGAGACTGTGCACAATGCATCATGTATGTCTGTGTAGTAAAAGATTTGTTTTTTATTTGTCTCATACCAAAATTTGTGCAAGATTTGGGTTTATACGGAATTGCTAGATTTTTTGTGAACTTTTTACAATATTTTTAATACAGTTCTACATAATAACATCACAGAAACTGTTTAATGTTTTGGTATATTGAATTTTGAAAAATTTTGTGGAATATTTTAATTATTTATCATCAGACTAAGGCCGGAGTGGCCTGTGCTGCACATAAAAGACTTCTCCATTCAGCTCGGTTCATGGCTGCACTTCGCCAACCACGCAGTCTGCGGAGGGTCCGCAAGTCGTCCTCCACCTGATCGATCCACCTTGCCCGCTGTGCACCTCGCCTTCTTGTTCCTGTCGGATCGTTGCCGAGAACCATTTTCACCGGATTACTGTCCGACATTCTGGCTACGTGCCCGGCCCACCGCAGTCTTCCGATTTTCGCGGTGTGAACGATGGATGGTTCTCCCAACAGCTGATGCAACTCGTGGTTCATTCGCCTCCTCCACGTACCGTCCGCCATCTGCACCCCACCATAGATGGTACGCAACACTTTCCTTTCGAAAACTCCCAGTACGCGTTGGTCCTCCACGAGCATCGTCCAGGTCTCGTGTCCGTAGAGAACTACCGGTCTTATAAGCGTTTTGTAGATAGTCAGTTTGGTACGGCGGCGAACTCTATTCGATCGGAGCGTCTTGTGGAGTCCAAAGTACGTACGATTTCCAGCCACTATGCGTCTCCGAATTTCTCTGCTGGTATCGTTATCGGCGGTCACCAGTGAGCCCAAGTACACGAATTCTTCAACCACCTCGATTTAGTCACCACCGATAGAAACTCGTGGTGGGTGGCTCACATTGACCTCTCTTGAGCCTCTTCCTATCATGTACTTCGTCTCGACGTGTTGATGACTAGTCCAATCCGTTTAGCTTCGCTTTTCAGTCTGATGTAGGCTTCCTCCATTCTCTCAAAGTTACGTGCCATGATATCAATGTCGTCGGCGAAACCAAATAACTGGACGGACTTTGTGAAAATCGTACCACTCGTGTCAATCCCTGCCCTTCGTATTACTCCCTCCAAAACGATGTTGAATAGCAGACACGAAAGACCATCACCTTGCCGTAACCCTCTACGGGTTTCGAAGGGACTCGAGAATGCCCCTGAAACTCGAACTACGCACATCACCCGATCCATCGTCGCCTTGATCAACCGTATCAGTTTATCCGGAAATCCGTTTTCGTGCATTAGCTGCCATAGCTGGTCCCGATCGATTGTATCATATGCGGCTTTGAAGTCGATAAATAGATGATGTGTAGGCACGTTGTATTCGCGGCATTTCTGCAATACCTGACGTATAGCGAACACCTGGTCTGTGGTAGAGCGTTCACCAATAAATCCCGCCTGGTACTGCCCCACGAACTCTCTTGCAATTGGTGTTAGTCGACGGCATAAAATTTGGGAGAGTACCTTGTAGGCGGCGTTCAGCAATGTGATTGCGCGGTAGTTGCTACAATCCAGTTTATCGCCCTTTTTGTAGATGGGACACACGACACCTTCCATCCACTCCTGCGGCAGAACCTCATCCTCCCAAACCTTGGTAATCACCCAGTGCAGCGCTCTAGCTAGTGCTTCACCACCGTGTTTAAACAGCTCTCCTGGTAGTTGGTCAACTCCAGGGGCTTTGTTGTTTTTCAGTCGGCCGTTCTCCTCCTGGATTTCCTGGAGATTCGGAGCCGGAAGTCGCATGTCCTGCGCGCGTGCTCCTAGGTTCATTACCATACCGCCACCGTTGTCCGCCATATCGCCATTCAGGTGCTCTTCGTAGTGCTGCCGCCACCTTTGGATCACCTCACGCTCGTTCGTAAGAAGGTTCCCGTTTATGTCCTTACACATATCGGGCTGTGGCACGTAGCCCTTACGTGAACGGTTCAACTTCTCATAGAACTTTCGTGCGTTATTAGCGCGGTACAGTTCCCCCGTCTCTTCACGGTCTCGATCTTCCTGCTGGCGCTTTTTCCTCCGGAAAATCGAGTTTTGTCTGTTCCGCGCCCGTTTGTATCGTGCCTCGTTCGCCCTCGTGCGGTGTTGCAGCAATCCCGCCCATGCTGCATTCTTCTCCTCAACTAACTGCTCACATTCGCCGTCATACCAGTCGTTTCTCTGATCCGGAGGCACTGTGCCTAGTGCAGCGGTTGCGGTGCTTCCAATGGCGGATCGAATATCTCTCCAGCCATCTTCAAGAGATGCTGCGCCTAGCTGCTCTTCCGTTGGGAGTGCCACTTCCAGCTGCTGCGCGTAGTCTTGGGCTAGTCTACCGTCTTGTAGCCGCCCAATGTTAAGCCGCGGCGGACGACTCCGACGCGTGTTGATCACCGTCGAGAGTTTTGAGCGCAGACATACTGCGACGAGGTAGTGGTCGGATTCAATATTCGCACTGCGGTAAGTGCGTACGTTCGTGATGTCGGAGAAGAATTTACCGTCGATTAGAACGTGGTCAATTGAGTTTTCCGTTTCATGATTGGGTGATTTCAATGTGGCCTTGTGGATATTCTTACGGGGGAAGAAAGTGCTTCGGACTACCATTCCGCGGGAGGCTGCAAAGTTTATGCATCGTTGGCCGTTGTCGTTCGATACGGTATGCAGACTATCCGGTCCGATGACCGGTCTATACATTTCCTCCCTTCCTACCTGAGCGTTCATGTCACCGATGACGATTTTGACGTCCCGCAGTGGGCATCCATCGTATGTTTGCTCCAGCTGCGCATAGAACGCTTCTTTCTCGTCGTCGGATCTCCCTTCGTGTGGGCACTGCACGTTGATGATGCTATAGTTGAAGAAATGGCCTTTTATCCTCAGCTTGCACATCCTTGCGTTGATTGGCTGCCACCCAATCACGCGTTGGCGCATCTTTCCCAGCACTATGAAGCCGGTTCCCAGCTCGTTGGTGGTGCCACAGCTTTGGTAGAAGGTAGCCGCTCGATGCCCGCTTTTCGACACTTTCTGTCCTGTCCAGCAGATTTCCTGCAGCGCTACGACATCGAAGTTGCGGGGATGTAATTCATCGTAGATTATCCTATCGCAACCTGCGAAGCCTAGCGACTTGCAGTTCCATGTTCCAAGCTTCCAATCGTGATCCTTTATTCGTCGCCTAGGTCCTTGCCGATTATATCGAGTCGCATTATCTCTTATATTGCTCGTAATTATTGGTTTTCCATGCGGCTTATTGGGCCTGCGCAAACCTCGTGTCTCGTCGGAGGGCCGTCGTGTCAGGGCTGTTTAGCATCCCACCTAACACCAGGACTTGGGCTTGTGCGCTTTGAGCGGCACACGGTCGCTCTGGCGGAGCCTACTTGCGGAAACATGCAACTTTTTATAGAGGTTACAGGGCCCACTGTCAAACCCCACCACATCCTAGGCAGGCGCCACAACTCGCAGATGGCTTGGGGAGGGATCGTCAAGCCCTTGGACATAGTCCCTGCTGCCCCCAGTGGAATATGAAATCCTTGGATAGCTGTTTCAAGGGACCATCACAGTTACTTAGAAAATATTGTTTAATAAGGCATAATTTGCTTCTATGAGTCGATATCGAGTCATATAACATCGACTCATGGAGGTTTAACTGGTTCGAAGTAAAAAGTAGATGCATCTACTTGGTTTGATATTGAGCATAAAATATTATATTTATAGAAAAAACAGTTGTCAAAATGACAACATCAGTTTCCTGTTAAAAGATACCCCATGGTGCCCACGACCGAACGATGACTTTTTTTTCCAATATCAAAGGTTAGGGTGTTGCTTACCTGACGAGCCGTTATGGTACGTGTTGTTCACGAGCTTCAGAAAGCGCATCTTGGATGACGCTGAGCTGTTCTTCAATGTCTTCAGATAATGTCGAATGTCTCTGGTAGTCGATGGGACTGCCAGGGCTCGGGATGGTGTAATGGCCTTTCAGCTTATCGTCGCACCATATTACGCAATTTCGATTGAACCCGAGCAGGAGAAATTCACTCAATAATACCTCATTCTGATATTGATACCATACTCTGTTATGAACAACTTAGCCTTGCATAAGAGGTAAAATACCAAAAATAATACCAAAAATTAATATGCACAATACTTTAGGTATAACATACTCTGTTATTACAATACCAAACGCATCACAAATTATTATTCGTTTGGTATTGAAATACCTAAGCATGTTATGCCTAAAGTTCATACTAATTTCTGTTATCGTGGTCGTCGCTCCTGCTCGGGAAGCGAGAGTTGACCCATGATGGGCAATCGTTCGATAGGGGAGGAGCGAAATTTCCAGAATATTTCGGTCGTCGATCGATGAAGAAAGCTCCGGTTTGGATGATTTTTTGTAGAGACCTTCATGTGGATTTCGCACGCTTCGGGCAGGCCTTTGTGGTGGTCCAGTGCTTGTCTCCACAGTTGGCGCACTTGGGGTCCGCTTCATCAACCTCGTGCTCGTGTTCTTCGATTTCGTGGTCACCACCGCGTCGATGCGGTTGCGGTGGCAGTAACGTCTGGAAGCACCGCCTTGTATTTGGTCCACTCGATCACTATGCTGTTGATAGTCTTGATGAGCTTGGATCTTTCAATGTAGTTGCACCGTGCTCCAGGTGGACCAAGTAAAGCTGGTCACGGGGTGTGCTATTCCGATGGATTTTGAAAAAGGTGGAAGGCTTCAGACCCCTGCACCCTAGAGCTTACTTCTGTTCCTTCTCAATCTCGTCGTCGAGACCACGCAACACAGCTTTGAGGAGCCTGTTGCCGGGACATTAGCTTCACACCTTCGACACAGTGATGAGAGGTGCGCTTGAGACAACGTGCGATTAGTTTCCGATGGTCGGTGCACAAAAAAACGGGCGGGCACTTCTCCTTCTGATCGTGTGATTTTTCTTGAAACAGTGGTTGCTGCTGTTTTCTCTTCTTAGTGACTTTCTGTGGAGTGCCGGCGTCCTTGTTTAAATACTTGTTGTTCGAGATAAGCTTTGCACTTTTCTCGTCGCAAGCAGTATGCTTCTGCGTTCTATCTTCCATGACGGGACTGGGCGATAAACACGCCAAAGTGCGAACACGACACACAAGAAGCTTTACTGGTGGCTTATATTTATGCTTAGCCATTCACTTATTTAGCTTACAACTAAACAGATAATACTGAACCAACAATGCGATGCCATAATACCCGGTGCGAGGACGCATCTCTCCATCCTCGGATGTCCCCCACGCTCGCCAAGTCGTTATGTACCTGGTCAGCCCACCTCGCTCGCTGCGGTCCACGATTTATTGTACCTGCTGGATCGGAAGGGAATACAGCAGCTTTGCAGAGTTGCAGTTCGGCATTCTTGCAACATACACTGCCCATCGTACCGTCCCGACTTTAGCTACGTTCTGGATGCTGAGTTCGCCATAGAGCTGGGCGAGCTCATGATTCATCCTTAGCCACCACACACCGTATTCTTGTACTCCGCCAAAGAAAGAAAGAAAGAGTGCTTGCAACTCCGTCTCGAGCATGGTCCAAGTTTCATGTCTATAGATGACCATCAGTCTTATAAGCGTTTTGTGCATGACACATTTGAATCCATTAAAAACTTGGCCATTAAAAACTTGAATAAAGTCAAACATGATATATCAACACGGTATGTGAGGAATGTGCTCAAACATTTGTCGTCCAACATTTTTCCGGAGGGCATGGCGATGAGGCGTTAGAATCGATCGTAGGACAGTCTTAGAGACTTTTGTCCCGATGGAGATGGACTTGTCACCAAAACAAAGTGCTTGGTTGCAGGCAGAGACAGAGGTTGACCTAGTACTGTTGGTACTGAGGGGGTGTGCTATGGGTATGTAGATGAAATTATTGTAGGACTGGTTTGCCATGAAAAGTGTGAGCATGACACTGATGTTTTCCATAACTCACAAAGCGTAGACATTTAAAGTGGCAAACCATTAAGTTTTGAGGACTCTAATCGTTTGGAGAAACTAGATAAATATCGTCCAAAAACGATAAAGTTTGAGTTCTACTACACAACTGATTCTGAAAAATTCAAAAAAATGTTCCCAGAAAATTCAAGTAAGTAGGTACTATGTACTTTTAAAAGCCCGAGCTCGAGATGCTTACTCCCATAAGCAAGCATGCAGTGAATCAATCACATATTCGCTAACTAATCAAGACTATTAGCAAACACTGACACGCTGCCACCCATTGTGCCTTAAATTATGCACTCCATCAAGCGCGAGCCTACGTCATTTTTCATCGTTTCGCTACGTGTGGATTTTATAACATGACAACATCTCCCCTCATTAATACATATTACGGTATTCCGGTTCATAAATTATAGCACCAAGAAGTAAAATCCTTTCCTTCTGTCTGTGACCCACCACAAAGGAAACTAACGCAGTCCCTTGAAGATTGAATGGACACAGAAAGAAAGGCATAGGGTAAGGGAGGTATTTTGGACCACTTTAGGAGATGGACGAACAGTTTTTCGAATAAAAGTTAGATTTTGTAATAATTCTTGGTCAATTCCCTACGCAACTAAAAAGTGGTGAATGTTAGGTAGGATTTGTAGGTAAAAATGTTTGTAAATCCCACCGAAAGAACCAAAATATCATAAATTCAGAAGATATGTAGGATTTAATTTTGGACCACCTGTTTTTATTTTGGACCACCTATTTAACATATTTTGGACCACTCGAATAATTTTGAATTGCTTGCAAAGTTATGTTACTATTAGATTAAATTAGTGATCCTCAGCATTTTTGACGTTTCATCCTTAAAGTATTTGTTTGTTAATACATTTTTATAAGCACTCAAAAGCTTAGAACAATACCAATAGCTAAGGGTATTGAAACTAATCAATTTCAATGCCACTCGGTACAGCATCTTCAAAGCAAAACAAACGTGCGGCCCATGGCCGTAATGTATGCACCTGTTCAATCCTACCCTGCCATATTTTTTATGTAGTTTACCGATCTGTTCGATTTGCGTCCTTGATAGTAGTGGATTGCTCGGTTCTTCCTTGCTCCTTGCGTATTATTTTTCCAAACGAAACATAATCGTAGAACACGGAACTCTGTTCCATTGGCAAGCAGCACGGACGGAAAGCTCTAGCAAAGATTGTTTTTTGTCATGGAGCTTTCTTAACTATTTTCGTATGGAAATAACGAAAACAGTTACATGTTGGTTTATTAGACATTTTTCAAGGACTTACATCAATGAACGGTCATTTATAAATTCGGTATAAACGGTAATTTATGAATGGTTTGATACTAGAGAAATAAATGATTGGTAAAAACAAAAGTTTTTATTATTATTGTTTTCATTTAGGAGGCTTTCAGCTCTTGGCTGGCTCACCTCTGGTAGCAAAAAGGCAAAAGTTCAAGAGATCTAGAACTTAAAAAGAAGATATGTCGAAAATATGTTCGATTCAATGAAAAATAAACCTATTTTGGACATGCCTTAGAATACTGTTTTTAAACTTGGAATGTTTTGCTCCAGGTCTGAAACTGCTTCAATTAGGTTCTAATAGGTCAACAACATCATTCACATGTTTTAAATCTATGTACAAATAAACTAACAGCTTTTGAAAGTTGAATTCCATTTTACAATGTCGTCTTGGTTTTGGTCTAATCTAGTCGGAATAGGTAAATACGTGAAAATATTCTTAATAATTGCAATATTTTATAAGAAACAAATGTAGGAAATACCTTATGGATAGTTTCTTTTTACAATAAAATTAAAATATTGCATGTTTTATTTAGTTTTGTGTGATATAAATGCAAAATTCAGCTAGGTGGTCCAAAATATGAGCCCGGTCCAAAATACAGCCGTTACCCTATATTCAATGGCGAATGATTGAGACCGCGTCGTCGAGCACGAGGAAGGAGAATAATAAATATATTCTTGGAATTAACGCCATTTCAACACTACGCTTCAGCTACCAGCAGCGCGGTGTATCCTCGTCGTGCTGGAGCTGGTTCTACCAGAAGTAATCGCAGACGAACTGGCTCGCTGCCACCACGCAAAAGACTATGTGACCAAGACATGTTCAAACAAAATTAATCACACCCGATTAAAGATAAACGAACAAATCACATTTTATAGATTCTTAAGTATCCCGATATACTTTGCCCTGCTAATATAAGTATCGAGTTTCAACTTCTTGACTTTATAAATTTACAATAACATGATATTTTTGCTTCTTCGTATTACCCACTGACTTTGATTTTGGTCACACAGCGAGATGTTTTGCATTTCAAATGGTCAAAAGTAGATTGACTGTAATGGAATAGAAAATCGCTTAGTCGATTGGATTATTAGTGCAGCTTCAAGAGCTTAGAGGGGTAAGATCGGTTCTTCATAAATTGGATAGCGGTATACAGCTGCAATCGTTTTATCACACAGTGCACATCTATTTAGTTTTGAATCGGTATAGAAATAGTTAACGCGGAGTGAATGTAATTTGTTTTGAATTATCATCGTGGTCCAGATGCCAGCTGAGGCATTCCATGGTCAGACAACATTCTACCAAATCATCAACTTCGTAACTAATGTATATGAGGGTGTCTCTAAGACGGGGTGGACTCTAATTGAGAAAGAGATAATCAAATTCCAAGACATTTGTTTGTGATTCTGGGAGGAAAAGATTATATTCTATGCCTCGTAATCATTGAATAAGTTCTCGGATTATTTTGATTCTATATCATTTAGTGCAACATTTAAAAAACGAAAAAGCAAATAGATTAGTTGAGGTTAGTTGATCTTGCTTGACTTTAAATTATACAAGTAAGAATACTTTGAATGTAGAGGAAAGTGAGTATAATATATCTTAATATATCATCTTAATATATTTTACAGATTCCCAATCTATGAAGTAATTTCCCGGATTTCAAATTTCATGCAAGCATAATTTGGACATTTAAGCAGTTCATGAGGTATCACGACAATATTTCTTGGTAAAATTTGATTTCAGTTCATTTTTAAGCAGTTCCAACCAGCCAAAAAAATAAATATACTGTTAAACAATAAATATATTGTTTTACGACTTGCATATTTTCCATGAAGACTCAATCCTCAAGTCCCATTGCAAATGAAAAGTCCAATAAAACAGAGGTATTTCATGATTCGAAGGAAGGTGTCGGATTTACCCCAATTGAGAACATTATAACACTGCGCTACATGTGGGTGTTTATAATAAGAAAAGTTAACTATTTTTCCACAACATACGCAAAACATGTTCAGTTATGGATCAGATGTGAATTAAATACTGAAAATCAACAAATTATTGTTGAACAAGCTTATATACCGATACCAAAATTTTAGATTACTCATGTCTTTAATGGTTATCAATTTTTAATTTTGACTGATATGCGTCTCCGATAGTTACAAAATTAAGAGAATTACAAGAGATCGTTAGGGGCCTTCCTTAGCCGTGCGGTAAGATGCGCGGCTACAAAGCATTACCATGCTGAAGGTTGCTGGGTTCGATTCCCGGTCCGGTTTAGGAAATTTCGGGTTGGAAATTTTCTCGGCTTCCCTGGGCATAACAGTATTATCGTGTTAGCCTCATGATATACGAATGCAAAAAGGGTAACTTGGCTTAGAAACCTTGCAGTTAATAACTGTGGAAGTACCGAATAAGCTGCGAGGCGGCAATGTCTCAGTGGGGGATGTAATGCCAATGAGAAGAAGAAGAAGCAGAAGACAAGAAATCGTAGTGGTGTCGGTTTTACTCACAATTCCCCTATAATGTTTAAAACCTATGTTTAAAATAAGAATAAACGTAAATTATTATATTGTACTATAATTACGTACCGTTGAATGATTAATTGGAAGAACTTTTCAAGTTTCAAGATATTTAACATATTTTTCCATGCTTAACATCTCTCGTTTTTTTGTTGCTATTTTCCCATTCAAAATGCCACAGCATTCCAGTGTGCACCGTGAGCTGAAAAGACTGCCTGGAGGTTAATGGAGTCAGTAGGGATTGGTTCGCTTCTTACGATACGATAATGTACACAAACTTTTATTGTAAACAAGGTAACCCTAGCGAAGCGGTTTTTATTCGAATATAATTTACTTGGGCCGCGTGTAGCCGGCTAATAAACTTTGCGCTATATGATGGGGCTTTTATAGAGTCGTGCGGTACGGCGGTGGCCTGCTCAAACTGGTGGGTAGTGATTGAAGTGGCAAAATTACTTAATCTTACTTTGCCTCAATTCATCGGAGGTGTGGAACCACCAGTTGCTTGTGAGGCATAATGGTGGGCGAGTGTCGTATTATACAAATCCATCCGATGCGATGGTTACTTGACTTTGAATTGTGTCAAACTTGAGTAGGGTAACCGTACCCTTAGCGGAGATAGCAATAATAATGGATGTAGTGGGGATTTCAATAACATTTTCTATAATGTTGTCGACTGGAATTGTAGTTGTCTTATGAAAGTGGCTTTCTGAGTCTGAGGATAATCAAAACGGCTAAACTTTGAAATTACCCACCAGTGGGTTATTTCAAAATGTAGACAGACTGAGAAAGTCACATTCATAAAACATTTTCACAAACAAACAAATTCATTTTCATTTTCTATAATTATGCACTGCGTTGGTTACAATGAATACGTCACATTTTTTCAGTTATGCGCTCGTCTTGAATATTACCATACATTAATTACCATATGGTCGGGTTTCAGCCAAATCACACCAAGTCCCAACGATGATCGCAAATCCTATCGGATATCCCTCAACGCCATTACTGAGGATATCATACTGCTAATGCATGCTTGAATTAAGGGGAAATGTTCCGATCTCCATCTCACTGTACATATACCCATCTCATCGCTAATCAAAGAAATACGGCACCAAATTCGTCGCTTCTTTTTTCAACATGCGTGCTCACTGCTGAAAAAAATCACAAAAATAATAAACAAACCAAATTTCTTTCCATTGCTTTGTTTTTGATGGGATGGAAATAGGAGCTATGAGATGAAGTGTCGAACCGTTCCCCTATATGGAACGATTTCCGTTGTCCTTGTACGAACAAAATATCACAACTCGCAGTCAAAAAGCCGCTTGGTGTGGTTTGGCTGAACCCCGACCATATGATTTTTTCTTAAATAATTCTGGATTTTAAGGAACATGTAGCATAGGCTTTGGTAGTAAGTTGAAGCCATACGATTAAATATTCGATCGAAAAATAAACCGCATTCTGTTTATGCTATTGAGCCGAATAAGTCCTAAAATTTTATTCGCAAAATTAGTGTATACCATGTTATATAAAATCATGTTTTTCCTAAACAGAGGCGCGGCCACGTTCCTGGACGTGGGTAGGACAAAAACTGGATTTTCAAATCCAGTTTCGAATACTTATACTTTTTTCGGACATTCTCAAATAAGTTATAAACTCCCTATGATTATTAAGTCAATCATTACATTTCTAGTGTTTATAGAACATTTGCAAAAAAAAACCTTTATAAAATATTTAATGGTTTCAAGCAATTTCACTAATTTCTTGGAATTCGATCCATTTTAAATCTTCAGAAACGTTGCTACGATCTACCATTAAAGCTTATGATAGTCCAATATTCTTTAAGGGTGTTTAGTACTTTTACGGGTTTTCAGAAATTTCAAGAATAATAATACTACGAATTTCAGACTTTTTTCTTTTTAACTTCTAAGATTTCATGCAAACGTAGGTATATTTGTAATTCCTACAGATTCCAATAAACTATTGGAAGCTTTCAGAGTTCTTCTTCTCATAGGCTTGCTACCAGACATCCGGATATGCTACCATCATCATAAACTGCTTCATATTTCTGCGATTGTTCTCTCATATCCTTGTTTAGTTTCTCAACTTTTGGATATGATCTCGGCAGTCTAGTGACTACCGCTTCTAGAAAGTCTGACAAAGACTACATTACATAATGTGGCATAGACTACATCACTTTTCTAAGCGAATCATCGATCTATACTTCTGTTCATCTACCTTACCGAGTTAACGAAATATCCTTTCCGTGGTATTATAGGGATGCAGAAGTTTTCTCGGTCTCTAGTAGCAACAATAACTACACAGTTTTTACACCAGTTTTGACAAGAGAGGGCTGCGAAATGGTGAGTTGACATCCGGGAAGGGGCGCCTAACATAGCTCTGGTCCTCACAAGTTCCAATACTCACGCTTCCACGGGTCTTCCGATGACAATTGACCGCCAGCTAAGGGTTGCGTACTTAGCTGGTAGTGCAGCCTGGGCACTGTTGTCCTTCTGACATCAGCTAGAGTGAGAGGGTGCGTCCTGTGGGGTCTGCTTAGGATGTGGTGGGGTTCGACAGTGGGCTCTGTTGAACTTCTATAAAAAGCTGCATGTGTCCCCAAGCAGGCCCTATCAAAGCGACCGTGTGCCGCTCAAAGCGCACTAGCCTAGTCCTGGTGTTGGGTAGGACTTTAAACAAATTTGACCCGACTGATCGAGCGTCTGTCCACCAAGGAGGTGCGGCTCCAACAGCGTCTGTTCTGGCATCCAGCGGCTGAGTATGAAATGCTATTCCCCGGAAGCTATACCTAAGATGGCAGCCCCATCCCGGTGGATAGGGAACCTTGGGCCAACAACCTACTGTTCCCGAAACATCAATTTGTTCGAGAATCCGATAATGAAAGAATACGGACTGATTTTACGGCGACGACTCTTAGCGCGAAACAACGGACACGAATAGGAACATGGAACGTTTTAACCCTAGCCCAGCAGGGTAAATTGGCACAACTTGCCAATGAGGCACGCCGCATGAAGCTTGAGATCCTGGGACTGAGTGAAGTCCGTTGGCCAAACTTTGGAGAACACATAACGCCGTCAGGACAAGTTCTGCTATACTCTGGTTTACGAGGTGAACACGCTCCCCGGCAACGCGGAGTTGGCTTCCTACTAAGCGCTCAGGCACACTCTGCGCTTATGAAGTGGGAACCTATAAGTGAAAGGATAATCGTTGCCAGATTTAGAACACGGGTCCGAAACCTTACTATAATCCAATGTTATGCGCCAACCGATGCTGCCGATCTGCAAGACAAAGAGAACTTTTACAGTCAACTCAATGCCGTCGTAGATAGAATTCCGAAGGGTGATATCAAGATCTGTTTGGGCGACTTCAATGCGAAGATCGGATCCGACAACTCGAACCATGAGCGCATTATGGGACGCCATGGTCTCGGAGAAATGAGCGAAAACGGAGAGCTGTTCGCAGAATTTTGTGGTAATAACGACATGGTGATCGGAGATCGCTCTTCCCTCATCGACCGGTTCACAAGGTCACGTGGGTCTCCCGTGACGGCTTTACAGAAAATCAAATCGACCACATCTGCATCAGCCGAAAATGGAAACGGAGCCTTCTTGATGTACGGAATAAACGTAGTGCCGATATCGCGTCTGATCATCACCTCCTCATCGGCGAAATACGCCTGCGCATTGCGCGGATTCGTCGGCAGGAGGAAAGAGTTGGACGACGATTCAACACACGCCGACTGGAAGATGCCACGGTGAAACGGTCCTTCGTTGAAGAACTGGAGACGCGTGCTGCAGATATTCCGGAAGGTGGCAGCGTGGAAGACCAATGGACCGCCATCAAGAATGCCTTCATCGCCACCAGCGAGAACAATCTGGGTGAACTACGCACCCAGAGAAAACAATGGACCACCGATGAAACCTGGAGGAAGATAGAGGAGCGAAGAGAAGCCAAAGCCGCGATAGCCAAAGTTTTAGTCCCACAACGATACGCGGCTCTTGAGAAGGAAGTAAAACGCTCATGTCGACGGGACAAGCGAGCGTGGGCAGACTCTCTGGCCGACGAAGGAGAGAGAGCCGCCGCAACCGGGGACATTCGCCTCCTCTACGATATCTCACGACGCTTAAGCGGGGCGAAGATGAATGCAACGATGCCTGTGAAAGACGCGAATGATCAGTTATTGACCGACCCAACTGACCAGCTGAAACGCTGGTTCGAGCACTTCGAACAACTTTTTCAAGTGCCAGCCAGGCCATCACCACCTCGGCATGATCTGCCTAGGATCCGACGTATAACACGCGTCAATACCGAAGCTCCATCACTGCTAGAGATTCAAACAGCCATCCAAAGCATGAAATCGAATAAAGCCCCAGGGGTCGACCGCATATCAGCCGAGATGCTCAAAGCTGACCCCATGACATCCGCTCAACTACTGCATCGATTATTTCATAATATCTGGGACACCGCAACTTTCCCGGTCGACTGGATGCAAGGTATCTTAGTAAAGGTGCCCAAAAAGGGTGACCTAACTGTATGCGATAACTGGCGAGGCATTATGTTGCTGTGTACCGTTCTCAAAGTTCTGTGCAAAATTATCCTAGCCCGGATTCAGGAGAAGATCGATGCGACTCTCCGGCGGCAGCAAGCCGGATTCCGTGCCGGAAGATCCTGTGTGGACCATATTGTCACGCTCCGCATCATTCTGGAGCAGGTCAACGAATTCCAAGAGTCCCTTTACTTGGTATTCATTGACTACGAAAAAGCTTTCGACCGTCTCAATCACGAGAATATGTGGGGCGCCCTGAGACGCAAGGGAGTTCCTGAGAAAATCATCGGCCTCATCGAAGCACAGTACGAGGCCTTTTCGTGTAGAGTGCTGCACAATGGGGTCCTGTCCGACCCTATCCGGGTCGTAGCTGGTGTGAGGCAAGGATGTATCCTATCACCGTTACTGTTCCTCATCGTAATCGATGAGATTCTGGTAGGTGCGATTGACCGTGAACCAAACCGCGGGCTGTTATGGCAGCCTATAACCATGGAGCATCTAAACGACTTCGAATTGGCTTATGACGTTGCACTCCTCGCGCAACGGCGCTCTGATATGCAGAGTAAGCTCAACGACCTTGCCGAGCGCTCCTCTTCGGCAGGTTTAGTCATCAACGTCAACAAAACCAAATCGTTGGATGTAAACACGGCGACTCCTTCCAGTTTCACAGTAGCCGGGCAACCAGTGGAGAATGTTGAAAGCTTCCAATATCTTGGTAGCCAAATGGCGTCGGACGGCGGTACCAAGATCGACATAGGCGCACGGATCAAGAAAGCAAGGGCTGCCTTTGCGAGTTTAAGAAATATCTGGAAAAACAGGCAGATAAGTGAACGCACCAAAATACGAATTTTCAACTCTAACGTGAAATCTGTGCTGTTATACGCTAGCGAAACATGGTGTGTATCAGTGGAGAACACTCAACGGCTGCAGGTGTTCATTAACAGATGCCTGCGGTACATAATTCGGGCCTGGTGGCCTCACAACTGGATCTCAAACAATGAGCTCCATCGTCGTTGTCACCAGAGGCCGATAGCAACAGAAATTCGGGATCGAAAGTGGGGCTGGGTCGGCCACACTCTACGTAGGGGCGGAAACGAAATCTGTAAACAAGCATTAGACTGGAACCCAGCGGGACATCGCAGCAGAGGCAGACCCAGAGGCTCATGGCGGCGAAGCCTCAATAAAGAAATAAAAGAAGTCGACCGAAATCTAACCTGGCAACAGGTTAAAGCGATAGCCGGGCAACGCTCAGGATGGAGATCTTTCAAGTCGGCCCTTTGCACCACCGGAGGTGTACAGGATCCGTAAGTAAGTAAGTAAGTTTCGACAAGAGAAGTAACTATTGACAAGTACCGTTAGTCTTGGCTAAAGTAAGCTAAGCTATATCCTTGTTTAGAAATTTACCTTTTGATTAATTCACCGTCAGTCTTTCTAAGATTCACTGAGCCTTCCTGAACTAGCAGAAATAATTAGGTACTTCCAGAAAATATTCAACAATTTTATGAAAGAACATAATCTATAAGAAACTTCAAGACTTCCTGGAAAATCTCAATACATCATTGAGCACTTTTTGGAATGGAAAGAATTCTGCATAGACTCTGAGAAGCCTTTCGGAAAAGATTTCTCCTTTACAATCCCAGAACCTTTCACGATTGTCAGTTTAACCTCTGATAAGCTTTCAAGCGGGGCCCTCCTTAGCCGTGCGGTAAGACGCGCGGCTACAAAGCAAGACCATGCTGAGGGTGGCTGGGTTCGATTCCTGGTACCGCTCTAGGCAATTTTCGATTGGAAATTGTCTTGACTTCCCTGGGCATACAAGTATCATCGTGTTAGCCTCATGATATACGAATGCAGAAATGGTAACTTGGCTTAGAAACCTCGCAGTTAATAACTGTGGAAGTGCTTTATGAACACTTAGCTGCGACGCGGCAATGTGGAGGATGTAATGCCAATGAAGAAGAAGAGAAGCTTTCAAGCATCTGATTCTCTTTGAACCGTTTTAATGATAGTTTTTAGATCTATAAATTGAAACGGTATTGATAGCATTAGATCTTTTGGTGATCCACATGGTATGTTCTTACCATAATCATGGGTAGGACAATGCTCCGACTGTCCTACCTAGGTATTTTCATGCGTAGGACATGTCCTACTTGTCCCATCCACTCCCGGCGCCACTGTTCCTAAACAATTGTATCAATAGTGGTCGGTCCCATAACACTAAATGGATAACACTACTACACCAGCACAAGCAATTATTGGAAATTGTTAGTTTCATTTTCTTTTTTTTTGTGTGTCTTTATTAAGGAGACTTTCAGCCCTAGGCTGGCTCGTCTCTGTAGTTTCATTTTCATTACCAAACTCAACGTATTGAAACTGTATATTTTACAGTTTTAAAGGTTTTCAATAAATAAGTCTTTTATGAATTCACTAATATCATCGCTATTGGTATTGTTACCCTAGTATAAAGTTGAAGATGTAATGAATTTGATTTCAATACTTTCTTTTCTCTTCCTGGTCCGGTCTATGAAATTTACGGGTTGGGAATTTTCTCATGTTCTCTGTTAATCGTTTAACCACATGATATATAAAAACTTCGCCGTTAATAACTGTGGGGCACTCCAATTGGGCCATTTAAACATTGCAGTTCAGCGGCTGTGATGTGCATGTGTTATGAACTATGTTTCGGATAACTAAAAGCAAATATGTATGTTTAATCGAAATTGACAATCGATTAAAGCTTGAATAAGAGGATTTTAAAAATGCTATAGGAAAAATCGGAACTTGTATAACGATCCTTATGAAAAATAAAAGTTCAATGCAAATAGTTTGATGAGGGGAAAAAAAGAGTGTATGGCCATTTCAAATTGACAGAGGATACCCGATCGGTTAGTCATTACAAAATTATATCATAATTATATCAGTATGTGTTACAAATAACAATATCTGAAATAATTTTGTTATAAATTCTTTGTCTGATGAAGAAAAAAATCATGATCGTCATGACAAAATTATAACAAAATGTGATATAATTAGGGTAACCAACTTGATTTGAATCCCTACACATTTTGGACCCTCCAGTAGACATTTTCTTGATTTCTAAACTAAAGTCAAAGCCACTGCTAATTTCCCCATTGGCTTCAGGAAAATAATATTGTTCAGCATCTATTTCACTGGTTTCCCTTGCGAAAATAGCGATGTTTAGATGAAAATTCGAGGAAATTAGTTAGTTCAAGAAGGCGAGTGTTACAATGCGTTACGCTCAAAAGTATACATCACTGAAAATCTCAGAACGCACACAATAAGTTTTTGTCGAAATTGTGAATTTAAAACGCAGGAATCTTCTTATTGATGCATGTCAATCGAAAGATAAGATTTTGCTTCGGCTCAATTGACCAGGGTAAATAAGAAATTCGACTTTGAAGAGACTTAATTGGGGGTGTCCAAAATGTGTACATTTGGGGGTCCCAAATATGTTGCACTGTCCAAAACGAAGATTATTTTCATTTCCGAAAATTACAATTCTCAGCGATTCATTAACACTTGATGCCAACTTCAAATTTTTACTTCATGAATGAGACTTTCATCTATAAAATGGTGTGATTCCCACTCCCGCATATATCATTTGATACATATAAGCAGATATCGGTAAGCTAGGGGTTCAAAATGGAACATTTACCCTAATACTAATAGCAATATTTGTATCAAGGCCAGTTATAACTTTGTTCTTTTCAATAATATAATTAGGTATTTCCGCCACTTTTCAAGTAACACATCGAGTTATATTTTTGTTCCATTGAAAACTTATTTAGATTTTTTTTCGGTGATTATTTGGCGATCCAGTCTATATTGTGAATAAAAAACAACTATATGTTTTCTTTCTCCAACGTTTCGATCCGTATTGGATCTTTTTCAAGGATTCGAAAAAGATCCAAAAAGGATCGAAACTTTGGAGAAAGAAAACATATAGTTGTTTTTCATCCACAATATAGACTGAAACGCCAAATAAGGCCGATACAAATATTTAAAAACAATAATGTCTCGCCCCCCCCCCTCGGATTTTTTTGCCCCAAAAAAATATTTTGAGGGGGCAACATAAAAACTTTCGGCAATTTTGAGGGTTTTCAAAACATTCTTTACAAAACCGAGGAGTTTTATTGATTTTCTCCATTTTAATATTTATTTTTTATTGTCCTTTCGAAGACCAGTAGGACATAATTTAAATTAAATATTTGTAACGGCCTAATCACCGAAAAGTAAATTGCTAACAGTCGAGATAATTAAAACGATTTTTTTTGTTAAAAATAAAGAACGAGATCATCAGACAGCAGGCGGGTCCGAAATGGGCTTCGAACTTATGGCCAAAAAACTATTTTTAAATAATGCGTGAGAAAGGCAATATTACCTCTAGTTGCATTAATCAGGTTTTTTTACATCTTATATGCTAGGATCGTCGTGTATCATCGTGTTAGCCTCATGATATACAAATACAGAAATGGTAACTTGGCTTAGAAACCTCGTAGTTGATAAGATGCTATAAAATATGACTTTCATTTGACTAGTTATATGGTTTGAACATGTCAAAGCAGTATTCGTTGATACAATATAGGTACTCTCTATCATATTCATAATATAACCCTTTACTATACTTTGGTAACTCTAACAAATGTAACGTCTTGTGTTGTGAGTGCAATGACTATTCCTGTTGTTGCCTAATAAATCAATTTAACTGCTAATCGACAGTTTCATGGGAAATGTGGAACTAGTTGGCAGTTTGCTAATAGATGCAATCATGATAAATCAATAACTAGGCCCTTAATCTCCAACTGCATGCACACTCTTCAATTTACTGCAGAGCTGCTGTAAGCAGCTGTACTCCACTCATCCTTATTCTGCCGCAGCGGCACAATGCTTTCCACTGAATTTATTTTCTGATTTACAAGCTGCCAGAATGAATGAGATTCCATTAATTATTATTAAATCATCTCACCGCGCTCTATCCTATCATTCCACTTAATTGTACACACTTCACTTGCTTTGTACCAGCAAAGCTTTGTATACGGCAAGCTTAGCATAACGTGTATATTAGGATTTGCCTTATCAACTCCATGATAAATTATTTTCACTTGATAATAAATTGGATCACTTAATTTTAATTTCATATTGATGGCCGCAGCATTTATCTCGGCTTAGGTCTTTTTCACAAAGGGGATTGAAGTGGCCACAGACCAACACGCAACTCTGTGATGTCTCCTGCCCACCGTCTCTTTTTCCGTCTAACATGTGATCCCAGTAATGCTGTCGGGTGGAATCGATTGTGGAGCGTGGCCCATCAATAGGATCTTGGCGACAGGGTTAACGCGGAGAACAGTTATTCAGGCAGCATGTGCGGGAAAATCTTTCCGACTTATCTTCGAACGAATTTATTTCCTTTTAACGAACGAAAAGTATCGATAAGTTCTTTTGTACCTCTCAAGCATAAAGTTATGCTCATGCTCGTCTCTCATGCATTCCCTGTATCCGCTCCGTTTCAATGCGCTGCATGGTCAGGCGAAAACCTGTTTGAACAACTTTTCAATGGAAGTAATGCCGCATACAAGAACGCATTTTTGTTTTTAGCGATAAGAAAGCATTTATGTCGGAACTGTGCCATGCCATGCCTTTGAAAAGAATGTGGTTTTAAACCAAACTGTCGTTCGGCGCTGTACGTTTTCAGTTCGTTTGATGAACAGGTTCGAAGCATGCTGATTCTGTAATTGCTGCAATATGCTACAATATTAGATCTTGTTCATATATAGTGAAAAATAGCCATTTTAATTGCATCAAATGGAAAACAAATATTTTAAATCCTGGACATAAATATGTCACTTTTTATCTCTCTACACACTTTCGGTGTAGGAAAAAGCTATCGCAAACCGATTCAAGAAGAGTCAAACTAGAAGGATATGTTTCTTAATTTATCCTTTAATAGCCTTCATTTTTTGCTCTGCTCATTTACTTTGAATGTTGATAAACTTAACATGACAACTAGATTAAATTATTGCGTGTTAAAACAGTAGTACAGGTGTGAAAATTGAGTTGTTCAAATGAAAAATTTTAACCTCCGAGTCTTTGGGACAGCTGCTTAAAATTTGTATCACACCACAATTACATCATCATGATCGTTTTTGAAAATATGGTTGATGTTTATCATCAACATAAAATATGTATGGAAAAGCATGGGATTTTTTTTTTAACTAATTTTATTTGCTAATTATCTAATACATGCATTCATCTCTTAGACTAGGTGTTCCGTGTTTTCTTAACACTATCATCCTTATTTGCTATGTTACATTTTAGTTATTATTAATACATTTCAATTGCCTCTGGCAGTTAGGATTTCTCCTCCGGTTTAATTGAACCATGTAGGAATTACAATGTTTTTAACTTAAACTAAACCTAACCTAATTTATACTAAGGGTACAAGGAGCTAATCGTTGCAATAGAAGATTGCAACGATTTTTGTCTAAAATTGGACATTATTTTGTTGGACATTAGTTGCAATGTCTGAATATTAGAAATTCTATGAAGTTCATTGGTACTATACCACGGAGGCAACTTCAGAATCATTTTCAAAATTTTATTTTGAATCCTCTGAAGTGCCTTCTTTCTGGTATTGCAGCAACTAGTCCATATTGGCACAGCATACAACATGGCTGGTCTAAAAATTTGTTTGTAAATCAAAAGTTTGTTCTTAAGACAAAGTTTTGATTTTCTGTTTATAAGTGGATATAGACACTTAATATATTTGTTACATTTGGCTTGAAGGCCTTCAATGTGATTTTTTAAAGTTAATTTTTGGTCCAGCAGAAGTCCTAAATATTTGGCTTCGCTAGACCAATTAATTGAAACCCCATTCATAATGACAATATGTCTGCTAGAAGGTTTCAAATAAGAAGGTCTCGGCTTATGTGGGAAAATTATAAGCTGAGTTTTGGAAGCATTCAGGGAAATTTTCCATTTTTGCAAGTAAGTGGAGAAAATATCCAAACTTTTTTGCAATCTACTACAAATGGCACGAAGGCTTCGCCCTTTGGCTGAGAGACCTGTGTCATCTGCAAACAAAGATTTTTGACACCCTGGTGGAAAATCAGGTAAGTCAGAAGTAAAAATGTTATACAATATGGGCCCCAGTATGCTGCCTTGGGGGACACCAGCTCTAACAGGTAATCTATCAGATTTAGAATTCTGATAGTTTACCTGTAGTGAGCGATCTGATAAATAATTTTGGATCAGTTTAATAATGTACAGAGGAAAATTAAAATTCATCAATTTTAAAATCAAACCTTCATGCCAAACACTGCCAAATGCTTTCTCTATATCAAGAAGAGCAACTCCAGTCGAATATCCTTCAGATTTGTTGAGCCGAATTAAGTTCGTAACTCTTAATAACTGATGAGTGGTAGAATGCCCATGGCGAAAACCAAATTGCTCATCAGCAAAAATAGAATTCTCATTAATATGAACCATCATTCTATTTAAAATAATCTTTTCAAACAGTTTGCTTATTGAAGAAAGCAAACTGATTGGGCGATAACTAGAAGCCTCAGCTGAATTTTTGTCCGGCTTCAAAATTGGAACAACTTTGGCGTTTTTACATTTATCTGGAAAGTATGCCAATTATAAACATTTGTTAAATAAATTAACCAAAAAGGATAAAGAGCTCTCAGGAAGTTTTTTGATAAGTATGTAGAAAATACCATCATCACCCGGGGCTTTGATATTTTTTAATTTTCTAGTAATAGATCTCACTTCATCCAAATTAGTTCCCAACGAAGGGTCAAAAACATTCTCTTGGTTGAGAATGTTATCGAAGCTCCGTGTAATCTGATCCTCAATTGGACTAGTGAGACCTAGACTAAAATTATGGGCACTCTCGAACTGCTGAGCAAGTTTTTGAGCCTTTTCGCCATTTGTTAATAAAATTTTATTTCCCTCTTTAAGCGCTGGAATTGGCTTTTGAGGTTTTTTTTAAGAATTTTCGTTAATTTACAAAAGGGTTTCGAACTGGGATCCAACCTCGAGACATTATTCTCAAAGTTGGTATTTCTCAGAATAGAAACGTTTTTAAATTTCATTTTGCAAATCTCGCCAAATAACTTTCAACGCGGGATCGCGAGTTCTTTGGTATTGCCTTCTTCTCACATTTTTAAGACGGATCAGTAGCTGAAGATCGTCATCAATAATAATGGAGTTGAATTTAATTTCACATTTAGGAATTGCAATGCCTCTGGCTTCGACAATTAAATTTGTCAAAGATACGAGAGCATTATCAATATCACTTTTGGTATCGAGAGGAATATTAACATCGAAATTCCTATCGATATACGTTTTATATATATCCCAATCAGATCTATGATAATTAAAAGTAGAGCTGATTGGATTATAAATGGCTTCTTGTGAGATTTCAAACGTCACAGGAAGGTGATCAGAGTCAAAGTCAGCATGAGTTACCAATTGGCCACACAGCTGACTTGAATCCGTTAAAACCAAATCAATTGTCGAAGGATTTCGAGTGGATGAAAAACAAGTTGGGCCATTCGGATATTGAATAGTATAATATCCCGCAGAACAATCTTCAAATAAAATGTTGCCGTTGGAATTGCTTTGAGCATTATTCCATGAACGGTGTTTGGCATTGAAGTCACCAATTACGAAGAATTTTGATTTGTTGCGAGTCAGAATTTGAAGATCAGCTTTCAACAAATTCTTTTGCTGTCCATTGCATTGAAAAGGCAAGTAGGCTGCAATAAAAGAGAATTGTCCATAATTTGTTTCAACAGAAACTTCCAAGGTTTCGAAAACTTTGGTTGCAAACGAAGAATATAATTTATGTTTGATACGTCTATTGATGACAATGGCGACCCCACCACACACAGGCGCTGTCAAGACAATCATTCCGGTAAATAAAATAATTTGGATCTCTTTTGAATATGTTTTAAATATGTTTCAGTTATAATGGCAATGTGCACATTATGAACTAATAGGAAATTGAATAATATCTTCCTTACCCTTTAAAGAGCGGGCATTCCAATTTAAAATTTTCAAAGAACTATTTGGATCCATTAAAACGAAATCCAATAACAATTCTTTGAGTAAATTTGATACCAACCTGAACTGCTACAGTTTTGGTATTTGCTTTGAACATTGCATCAATCATGTGATGCAATTGTTCATTAAGAAAATCAAAGTCGGAAGCAGACATGCTACCTGAGTCGTTTAAACGAACGTTATTTCCCGTTGAAGAATGGGTATGAAAGTCATTCATCGTCGGTAAATTTGCGGAAATAAAATTTTGCCTGCCTGCAGCAATGCTAGCATAGGAGGGCGTGTTTGAAATATTAGAATTCGACGAACTGCTCGTTACCCGTTGAGAGGTAGGAGCAAAATTTGTTCGTTGATGGGTATGGTGGTGGGTTTGAATTACTCGACCGGCAAATGATTGCGGATTTTGAGCGTTTGAAATATGTTTACCCGGCGAATCTGGGATCCTATTGGAATTTCCCGTCATCAATTTTGCACGGGAAGTCAAAACTTTTTTTGCGTGAAGGGCATTCCCAGAAATTGGATTTATGATTGCCCCCACAATTAGCACATTTAAATTTTTTGGAATCTTCTCTCACATGACAGGCGTCCTTGGCGTGAGAGGTTCCACCACAAATCATGCATTTAGCATCCATGTGACAATGTTTGGTTCCATGACCCCACTTTTGGCACTTACGGCACTGAGTGGGGTTTTGAAAATTCCCCTCAGGCCTGCGGAAATGTTCCCATGTAACACGGACATGGGACATAATACAGGCCTTTTCCAAACTTTTCATATTATTTAGTTCATTTTTGTTAAAGTGAACTAAATAAAATTCTTGAGAAATACGCTTCTGGGAAGTACCAGAGCGAGATTCCTTTTTTATCTTAATTACTTGGACTGGTGAAAATCCAAGTAATTCAGAAATTTCAATTTTAATCTCATCCAGTGATTTGTCGGCACTAGGGAGACCTTTCAAAACGACTTTGAACAATCGCTCAGTATTGGCGTCGTATCTGAAGAATTTATGGCGCTTCTCAGTTAAATACTGAAGAAGACGTTTGCGATCGTCAAAGGATCCCGGCAAAACGCGGCAGTCACCCTTCCTAGCAATCTGAAATGAAACCTTGATCCCCTGAAGGTTACTCAAAATCTCATTCCTAAAGCCAGAAAACTCGGAAACAGATACCACAATTGGCGGAATCCTTTGCTTTTTCGCATGAATCGAATCACCTGGGCTAGAGGTAGATTCGATTTGCTCAATATCATCATTAATCAAATCGAACTGATTGCTCAGTTCGATAGGAGAAGAATTATTTCCGATATCAGAGTTAGAAGGAATATCTGAATTCTCCAGCTTCCTTCTATTTTTTCCGCGCTTTGGCAGGACGGTCTTGAAACCTTGTTTCTTAGAAGGAAGTGGAGAGTTCAAAGACTCCCCTTCCTCTTGTTTTTATTAATACTCATTGCTGAGCGTGGAGACGTGACCTTCTAAGAGATTTTTTTCTCAGAACGGTGTCCCTGCAGGATTACCACCGCTTGTCGGAATTTTACTTCCGCAAACGGGTCCAACGTAAAACGAAGGCACGGGTCCTTGCAAAGATCGTAACGGGATCAGTGGGTACAAATAGCGCTGAGAAGCACCGTTCAAATTAAAATAGCTTCGGGTAGTATTAAAAACTTACTTCCGCAAAGAGAGAAAATAGAACCGCACAGCACGAAAGCACGATGCGGTCTGTGAAAAGTATGGGATTAATTTATATGAATACATTACAATGTTCTAAAATAGAATAAGCACGGCGCGTGTGGTTGGCCAGGTTAGCTCCCGCCAAGGGCGCCAGGCTATAGGGGGGCGCAGAAATCAAGGATTACGCTATGGGTAATGATAACAAATTATTCTCAAACTCACTGGTTCAAAGTGATTCAGATGATTTCCTCGGTAATCAACGATTCTGTAATCAATAGTATACAGATATAGGAATGTCGGCTCAAGGGGCACGTTTCCCTCAATTTATATAAAATATATAAGAACAGGAAATGCAAAAGACATGGAGCATGAAACAGGATTTTGGGGAGGAAGCTCTAGAAGGGGACTTTTCAATACGCTATAAAAGAAATACAGAGTAGTAGTGATACGAAGTTGGTGTGAATTTGATCTAAATTTACTCATTTTTAACAGACAAACTATTTCAGATCCGAAAACGGTCGCTTTTGTTCCAGTGACATTTCCGATTCCATTGAACCAGAAATTGTATGAGTTCAATGGTGAAAACCCAAAGCGAAGTTGTTGAATATTCTATGCGCATTGATAATATCAGTTTTTTTTCTTGGGTCTATAAACTGGTTGAGCTTTAAAAAGAAGTATTTGGAATGACATCACTCATCATACAGCATATTGAAATATTTCAATAATGATGACGACTGTCCTACTTCAAAGTAGAACTTTATTCGTCCAAGTTATTCCACCAAACTACCGACAGATGGCTATTCTGGCCATTAATCAACCCGCTCCAGACTTGGGTCTTCCGACCATCTACCAAATCACTCCTCAGTTGATTTTTTTTTGGAAAGTCCTGAAATTCCTTTAAACCGCCGACCAAAGTAGGATTTCTTTTATTCGTCTAGATCCGATAGAACTCCAAGCACCAACCAGCGCACATTTTATTGGCCTATAACTAGTGCGTGAATTTACAAGGAAGTTCGAAATTTTTGTCGAGAATCCGCGTACTAGGGTATGGGATGTATTTTGGACTCATATTTTAGAGCTTAGACCACTGATTTGCATTTTGTCATTTTTATCATACATATATATGCTAGTGATGAAAATAATTTTAAAATTAAAAAATCACTTAAATAAAGAAGAAAAAAAAATCGTGCATATAATTAAATTAAGGTATATTTTGCTTTTGCCCTTAAAAACATTTTATTTGCATAGGTTTGTTAAATTTGAAAATTCGGGAAAATTTCAATGGATTTCTGGAAATTTGATGACTTTTAGTAATCCCCCCAACAGCACAATACTGACTGATTTGTTTGCAGCAACTCTTATGTGACTCGATTTTGTCGCAAATGAGTCACTGTAACTTGTTTATGACGAGTGTGCTATTCGGGCCTTACTTTCAACCTCTATATTGGAACATAGGAAGGTTTATAGAGGCATAAAGAATTAATAAAAAAATATATGACATCACGCAACTAGTTGATTTCAAATCTCCCTACTTTTCGTTTTGAAAATCTACAAGAAAGTAAGGGGCGCCCAATAAAGTTTCGCCAAGGGCGCCGGGAGGCCACGCTACGGCTCTGAGAATAAGGTAGCAGAACCCATATTGCTTGTGACTCGCCACGTACAAAAATATTTTTTTCTTGAAGTTGGATAAAAACCGTGCTCATTTTAGATTGAGCAAATCATAATAAATGTTTCATATCCTGTGATGTTGACACCGAAAGTCAGCAAATTTTGATTCCGTTTTTGATGTTAACATCAAGCATATATTTTTTTTGTTTTTTTTTCGAACAATGCGTTACTAGAAGGCTATTACCTTTAAAAATGATTATTTTCTCGTTTCTGTTTTTAAGGTGATTATAGAATGAAGCCCGTGGTGAATTTCAAATTCACCACACGTTTATCTACATACATTTCCAAAAGCCCAAATCTGGCGTAATAGTTTTCGTACAGTGCCGAGACACAAATTATGATTGTTCAGCATAACTACCCTAGCAGCACACTTGTTCCACATAAGTTACTGCAACTCATATGTGACCAGATTTGATCACAATCAAGTTACTGTAACTATTTTTTTACGACTTGTGCTGCTCGGGTAAGCAAACGATTTACCATTATTTCAGCCCCATACGCATTATGGTTCTTTCATCTCGTGCTCTTGAAAAAAAATATCGGAAAAGCACGTGGTTTACAAAATGGCCGGATTCTGGCTTTATTCTATAATCACCTTAATTGAATTATTCGAGTCATAACGAAATTGACAGAATATAGAAAACTAGGAACGAAAAGCATAGTAAGATTTATAAATTATGTTGAAATTTTAAACTGTTGAAGGGGTATTAAAATTTATTAAAATTATGATTAAAAATGTTCCAAAAAATAAAGTTTCAATTTACTATTTTTGCACAGTGGTACGTGATCGCCCAGCAGATAACGAGATGAAAATTACTGCGGTGATCGAAATGCGTCTGAAGATGGTTGAGACAATGCAGTAGACCGAAACGTCACGCAGGAAAACAAATGGCGTATAGTTATTTTTCAACCCAATATTTAGTAACGGTGATTAAGGTCACTCCTGACGGAATCCAAGTTCCAAAGTGCTCGCGTTTTCGGGGGCACACCACTCGATACGGAAGCAACGCACAACTGTCATTTTTATTATTTCACGCATGCTGCGACGCAGCAAAGCGAAATCAACAAAAATGACAGTTGTGCGCCACATCCGTATCGAGGATTTTTTTTATATTTCCTCAGGGAATTGCATCGGAGAGTTTTTTGGAGTATTACCGGGAAACTTTAAGGTGTTTCGGAAATGTCTACGAAAGTCTACTAGGGGAGAGGGTGATTGTTTGAAAATGTGAAATTTCGATCTACGTGGTTTGTGGACAGCTTCTGACGAAATTCAAGTTAATTTATTTTTTACGAAGATCTCCCTTTAACTACTGTTTTTTTATGAAGTGAGATAGCTTAATAGAAGTTTGCAAGCTATTCCTGCTTCCAATGCTTCTAACAAAAAATGATTGGCCGTGGTATGAAGAGCTATGTTGAGGCTCTTTGAAGTTTTTCGTTTGAGTTCCTCTCTAATGTTCAAGCTTAGTCAAAAGATAACGAAGTGGGCTCTAAGTGTGGTGGCAATAGTGACTTAAATAATCCCAGTTTTGTTTTGGAATCATGATGTTGACCGTTGCATATACCAATCCAAATCTAAATTATTTCTAAATTTTTTAACGGTTTGCTTAGTGTGTTGGATCACTATACTGTACGTACAGTGTACATCTTTTTGCAGATGACGTACACATTTATGTTTTCACTAAAAATAATACTGAATTGTGAGGTAAATTGTTTTGAGCTTTCAGTAGAATGTATTTACTTGTCATAAGATGAGTTCGTACAATTTCATTTAGTTCCACCACTTGATTGTACTTTGACAGATACGTTTTTCGACCTCAACAGTAAGGGTTGTCTCAGTGTGTCGTACTTGACTCGACGAAGTCGTCTTATGACAAACACTGAATTGTCCACAATTGGCGATCTAACAAATCACTATCTTTATGTGCTTGTGCAATGGTCTAAGAAAAACCTTCTGCCAATCAACTCCGACAATACCAAAAGCAATACATATCAATATCTAGCAAACACATTTCTCTACATCCTTCTAGAATACTTATTGATGACGTGGGTGTTATGTCCCAAATTATTGGCACGCGTCACAAACAGTACTTTATGTGTACTTCACAATAGATATATAATATAATAATATATAATAATAATCATTTACATTAATTCACTCTCTAGCGCCGAAAACACAAAAAACGTGGTCCTGTGCAAACGATAACACTAAACACATGAAAATACGTATGGATATCGCCATGTGCACCCAAACCCTTTTCATAAAAGCCACTCGACCAACCTGACCCTTCGGTTGAAAGAATAACAGCAATAAAATTGAAATTTACTTTGGAAAGATTTCCAAAAAAGCCTTGATTCAATTGAAATTTCTCTGAGTATTCCATGTTTTTCCGTGTTGAATGAAATCCCCTGAGTACTCCTGATTTTATAGGATTTCCAGAGAACAAACTGATAAGGGTCTGTACACAAATTACGTAACGAGTTTTTGACCCCCTCCCTCCCCCACGTAACAAAAAGTATCATTTTTCGCACCTCCTCCCTTCCCCACATAACGCGTAACTGAGAAAATTTTAAATCCATTTTTTTCTTTCTCTGAAGCATGTGGGTTTTGGCATTTATTGAACACTGTTAGAATAGGAACGGCATATAATTAAAACAGAGGATTTCAAGAATGCAGCTAGTAAAAACGAAAATAGAATTAGCGACCATGGCCATTTCAAATTTGGACTGTTTATGTGGTTGAAGTGGTTGAGCTAAAATGCAACTGCTTATGCTTGGTTTGGATAATTTGATCTTGAAATACAATACCAATAAAAGCGTCGTTCCACAAAATAATATAATCTGTAGAAATCGTGAGTATTCATCGTAAAACAAAAATGCCTCAAAATTTAGCAACAATTATTCGAACAAAACTCGCTGTTTTGCCAAAAAAAAAAAAATACAGCAAAATAGCCTGCACTAATAAACTACAAAGACTAGCCTGGGACAATTATGCGTAGTATGGAAGTGTAGAAGAAAAGTTGATACGTATTCATCGTCTTGATTAAGACATTTTAGCAATTACTTTAATCAGTTATTAAAAAAAACCTTGATAGTACCCTCCCCTCCCCCACCTTTTAGAGTAACAAAGTATAACGCAAGTTGGACCTCCCCCTCCCTCCCAAAAGCGTTACTTAATTTGTGAACAGTTCCTAAACACATTGTAATATTTCATTAACAACTGTTGAAGGAAGTTCTATTTATTCGATTGGTACGTTCTACGAACCGAACGGAATTATTTCACAATCCGAAAAATAATGGATTTGACAACGAACATTACAGTGCTCAAGTTGTACACCATATTAGAAAAGTCGAAATCCAATTTTGGAACATTTGCAATACGATGCATAAGACAAGATAAGTGTAGTTATAAAATTTTCTGTGATTATGAAGAATAGTACATTTTTTTACTCATCAGATGTATAAGTTTTACTGTTTCATTCTTGTATGTGATGAATGCAAATATCGCCAGACTCATATCCATATAGAAGTCATAAGAAGTTGAGCATTCAACGTCGCTTTTGATGATGCTTGCTAAAAGTGACTGCTTCTTGGTGGCAGGGAGTACAAAGAAACGAACAGTTTGCTCACATTCAGCAGAATAATATTTTTCGTAAACATATGTGATCCTGAATTTACATACCACCACCAATGAAGCTGCTATCCTTGTCCATCAACTGCGGCAATAATATAGTCGAGATGTTTATGTAAGGTCTTATCAGAAGGAGTTCAAAATTAATGTGGAATGTGACTAGACAGGGAGTATCGCCGTATTCGTAGAGCCACAAGTCAGCCAGTGGAGCTTTTAAGAAGCATATATGCTGTCATCGATATACCGACCATAACAATAAAAGTTTATCGGTTGATTTGAATCTCATCACTTCCATCCATTTCGTCTGCTGCTTTTGTGGTCGCCTTGATTGGAAATGCCGAAAGCGACGAAAGGCCACTCAGTGATACAAGTTAGCGTCCGTTTGCAGCCCTATTTGTGTCTATTCTATCAGCCGGGGAAATAACCCGTCGTCGCCTCTAAATGGAAGCGCAATGTCCCGCTGAGACGGTTTGTGTTTATGGGAGTCCCTCCGGCATCCAGCTTGTGAAGTGTCAATTTGTGTAAACTTCAAAATGAATTTATTAATAAGGAGAAATTAAATACAAATTGAAGCGGTAGAGAAAGTGAAAACAAAGTGGAAGAAGGTTCACATGATGAGACAAAAAGATTGATTAGATTTTTGTTGAGATCGCGAGGGATTGATGCAATTTATCCATCTTTCGTTTACAAATTAATCTTATAGGAATATACTGGAATCCAACTCTTTCTCGTTCAGGTTGTGCTCATTGATATAAATAGAACATCAACTTTTTTCATATTCACATTAGTTTTTCGTTAAATTTTAATATGGAATAGTAAAAAATTATTTTGATCGTCGAAAAGCAACTTTCTATGAGTTTTTCAAATGAAAATGAAAATGTTGATCATACTTTGATCTAAATAATGTGAATAAGCAAATAAAGAATTGTAAATTATGTTATTTTATTTGTTTGATTTATGAGAAGAAAAGAGAGAAAAAGACATTAAAAATTGTAGATTGTTCTGTAATATCAAGTTTCAAGGTTAAACTTTTGTTTATCAGGCATAATATACAAACATTTTTAAATAATTACCATTCAACTTTCCAGCATTCGATCGAAAGATGAAACCTAACCACGTGGAACCATAACAATAGATCGGTATGTTCCATTTTCCACGATTTACTGCGATATCTAGCATTAATCTCAAGAAAGCTAGCTCGAACTTTGTAAGTCCTCATCTTTTATTATTCACCTATTTTGGAGTGGCTTACAACATAAGCTGGGGCCACTATCAATGGATTACGAGCCAAAGTGTCACTCGAACGCATACCACCCTGCAACTTATACTCACTATTGTAGATAGATGGTATGTTATAGCATATATTTGTTTCTTCGAGTTTTGAAAACTCTTGCTTCCATCCGTGCGGATATTAATCGACGGCCGAAAATATAACAATCCGAGAAAAAAGATTTTTCAGTCGTGTTTTAATCTATATTAATATATTCGGCCATAACTCATCGGTCGGATTAAAAGCCCAAAGTAGAAATGGTGTCGCCATGGTGGTGCACGCACAGGTTACGAATCGGAGCTAAACGTTCCACACTCATTCCACAGTCATTCAATACAATGAGCCCAAGGGTGAATTTTGAACACACGTTCGCTGCTCGTCAGCACTGACTGAGATTTAATCCACCAAAGGCCAACATATGTTTGCATGGTAAAATTTGTTAACGTTTATTAGCCTTTTGAAATTGGTATGAGATATTAATATATGGATAAATATTAATAAAACCGAATTACTATGCTTCAAGCCATTTGAATGTGGAAACAATTAATCCTGTGTTGCTCCTGTTGAAATATAATAATCCACATTTGAAACAAAACATAACGATTTATTTGTAACTGATAGAGAAACATATGGATGCATATAAATATTAATTTTACCAGAATTTGGAATGACTGGTCATCGATTTTACATGGCACCAAAAAAGTCATTGGCTGCAATAAAAATCACTCTCAATATCATCAAGGCCCAAATCACGGCGTGAGTCTGTTCGACACTCGACGATGTTTTTTTGGTTGTATATTGTGACAAAATGACTAAAGGCGATTAGCTGGTGGTTAAGTATTGACATGCTTTATTACCGTCGTGAGAATATTCCTGAGAAACCTTCACGGGAGCAAGACTTAAGCTGAAGTCATTTTTATAGAAGTAATCGCAAGTGGGATTAACCCACAAGAAATGATTGTTCACGAACGTCGGACTCCGAGGTGCGGTCATCTTTTCCCTAATGGAGGATTTTTAAGCTTTGATGTCATCTTGTTTGAGACTTGACATTCAAACTTTGGGATGAAGTTTTGAATGGGCATGTCAAATATTTAATGGATTAATAGCATTGAGTTCAATTCTGCCAATAGATTTGTAAACAAATGTATTTGTTACAGGAATCATATTTGAATGTTCATAATCAAGTTAAATGAATAACAGGTAGTGCTGGCATGCTAAAGGATTAGTGACAAAAACGCATTTTATCTATATTAGTTTCAAATTTAGTAATTTCGAACAAGACGGATTGATCGATCAGAATAATTTTGAATAGAAAATAATAGGGGAAGCATTCACCATCGAGTTATTATGGAGCGACCATTATATTGCTGTGGCTAAGATAAAAAAAAGCTAAATTTAGGTGTGTGGAAAAAACAAACTAGTAATTAATTATTCACAGAATAAACGTAATAGTTTATAATGAAATACGCTGTTTTTATAAATCGAAAACTCAACGTTATTCACTCTCGAAACGTGTAATTATTATTCGGCATTCTTTCTCTATATTTGTTTCCTAACAATTGACAGTAGGGATCTGACATTAATTGGAATTAATCGGTCTCTTCTTCTCTTCTCTTCTCCATGACTCTATTTTCCAACTAGACTTGGCCTAGCTTTTCAACTTAGTATTCTATTAGCATGATTATGTATCTTGTGTGGCAAGTACAATGGATACACTATAGTACATATACACTATTGTACATACACTATTGTTGGGGCAGCAGGGACTTTGTCCAAGGGCTTGACGACCCCTCCCCATGGCCACTGCGGGTTAGACCGGGACCATCGTCCCTAACCCCTAATCCCAAGGCGTCAAGCGACCCGTGCCGAGGGGATGCATGGCCAGGGGGGTGAAATAATAAACTAGGCCTTTAACGGAGCCTGTGGGGTACCTGGGCACTCTCCACAGTAATTGTCCCTTACCGCGTCATGCTGGGCTCTGGCGTGGTGGACCTCTTTTCCCGAGCAACTCGTGGGACCAAAATGGAAAACCAAGTCAATTCTTCAATTAGTGGTAGTAGTGTAGGCGACAACCCCTTCGCAAGAGGTGGGTTGTTCAGGTTGTACAGGGTTGTTGATTTAAAAAGTTATGGCATTGTATGGTAGATTTGTACTTCCTGGACCGGATTTGAACCAATTAGAACCGGTAAACGGATTTACCGAGTACTGCTTCAAAGGCCAATCTTGGGAAATAAATAAAACCCATCATGTGGCATATAAAACTTCATGATTGCAAAAGTTATGACATGCTATGGTATTTTTGTGCTTCCTGGATTATATTTGGACCGATTGGATTCGATAGTCATGTTGACCGGGTAATAGTTCAATGGTCAGTTTTGGAAAATACTCAAATTCCATCATAAGGTGTATCAAACGTCATGATTTCAAAAGTAGTGGCATTCTAATGATAGTTTGATCGATCCACCTTGCTCGCTGTGCACCTCGCCTTCTTGTTCCCATCGGATCGTTGTCGAGAACCATTTCACTGGAGTTATGTCCGACATTCTTGCTACGTGCCCGGTCCACCGCAGTCTTCCGATTTGCGTGGTGTGAACGATGGATGGTTCTCCCAACAGCTGATGCAACTCGTGGTTCATTCGCCTTCTCCACGTACCGTCCGCCATCTGCACCCCACCATAGATGGTACGCACACTTCTCTTTCGAAAATTCTCAGTGCGCGTTGGTCCTCCACGAGCATCGTCCAGGTCTCATGTCCGTAGAGAACTACAGGTCTAATAAGCAATTTGTAGATAGTCAGTTTGGTACGGCGGCTAACTCTATTCGATCGGAGCGTTTTGCGGAGTTCAAAGTACGTACGACTTCCTGCCATGATGCGTCTCCGAATTTCCTTCCGGCTTCCTCCATCCTATCAAAGCTCCTTGCCATGATATCAATGTCGGTAAAAAGGCGATAGCAAATAACTGGACGGATCTCGTGAAAATCTTACAACACGTATCAATCCCTGCCCTTCGTATTACTCCCTCCAATCCTAAGCGATGTTGAATAGCAGACACGAACAACCATCACCTTGCCGTAGCCCTCTTAGCGTTTCGAAAGGACTCGAGAATGCTCCTGAAACTCGAACTACACACATCACCCAATCCATCGTCGCCTTGATCATTGTATCAGTTTATCCGGCAATCCGATTTTATGCATTAACTGCCATAACTGGTCCCGATCGATTGTATCATATGCGACTTTGAAGTCGATAAATAGATGATGTGTAGTCACGGCTCCTGTGACAGAACCTCATCCACCCAAACCTCCTGGTCAACTCTAGGGGCTTTGTTGTTTTTCAGCCGGCCGATCTCCTCCTGGATTTCCTGGAGATTTGGAGTCCTGTCGTATGTCCTGCGCGCGTGCTCCCAGGTTCATTACTAAGTCTCCACCGTTGTCTGCCACATCGCCATTCAGGTGCTGTTCGTAGTGCTGCTGCCACCTTTGGATCACCTCACGCTCGTTCGTAAGAAAGTTCCCGTTTATGTTCCTATGCTGTATTCTTCTCTACCACTAACTGCATACATTCGCTGTCATGCCAGTCGTTTCTTTGATCCGGGGGCACCGTGCCAAGTGCAGCGGTTGCGGTGCTTCCAATGGCGGATAGAATATCTCTCCGGCTATCTTCAAGAGACACTGCGCCCAGCTGCTCTTTCAGCTGTTGCGCATAGTCTTGGGCTAGTCTATCGTCTTTTAACCGCCCAATGTTTAGCGGTGGCGGACGACTCCCACGCGTATTCTACACCGTCGAGAGTTTTGAGCGCAGACATACTTCAGCGAGGTAATGTTCGGACTCAATATTCGCACTGCGGTAAGTGCGTCCGTTCGTGATGTTGGAGAAGAATTTACCGTCGATTAGAACGTGCTCAATTGGGTTTTCCGTTTCATGATTGGGTGATTTCAATGTGGCTTTGTGGATATTCTTGCGCGGAAGAAAGTGCTTCTGACTACCATTCTGCGGGAAGCTGCAAAGTTGATGCATCGTTGGCCGTTGTTGTTCGATACGGTTTGTAGACTATCCGGTTCGATAACCTGTATATTCATGTCTGTCTGTTTAGCGTCCTACCTAATCTGGGGAGGGATCGTCAAGCCCTTGGATATAGTCCCTGCGGTCCATAATAGGGCATGATAAGGTTTGCTACCTGAAGTACCTGAAATTTGAATTTATTCTGCTTCTTCTGGTGAGAGTTGCAAAAAATTGTTGAAAGACAAAAAAATACTGCCTTTTTTATTTTCGTTTTTGAAAGGGGGTTGGTAACGGAAGAATTAAAAATATTCGGGGGGAAATGATCGCTCTCCAAGAACTCGCTTTGATAAAAGAAGGAAAGTGCTTTTTTTAGTATTCTTCCTCCAAAATACCCAGATTTTTCTACTTGCTGTGAGTATTCATGACTGAAAAGCGGGCTTGGTAGTCATATGACTACTGCTTCTGCCTCATATGCAGGAAGTCGTGGGTTCAATCCCAGGTCCGTTCCATTCTCCTACTTTGTATCTTTCTCTATATTTCTCATGTTCTAGCAATCGCTACTTCCATACCGTTTCTACTATTCCTATACCTTCAACTTGAGTATTCTAACAGTAATCTGCTAGAATTGGAAATTAACTATAGAGCTCGTTTCCTACATCCAATTAAAAATTCCTTTAGTTGCCTTCTCCTATATATCACATTGGCCAAGCAAAACATCTGTTGGTTCCCTGTGCAAGAACAGCTGATCTGGTCATAATGGAGTAGCAACTACGAGCAGTCAATCAAGCTCAACCTCAAGCTTGCTGTGAGTCTTCATGACTGATTTTTGTTATGGAATTCGAGAGTATTTTGCAATCTTAGAATTTGTTGAATTTTTCATTGGCTTTTATCGATGAAAATACACGCACTTAGCTCAAAGTAGAATGGAGCAATCGAAAGCAATACCAAGACAGGCAAAATAACAGCAATTTTTTCCTGCATTTGGGGAGTCTTGATCTTCTTTCTAGGATGTCTATGCAATAAATATTTTTTAGAGCCAACAAATCATCAATCATCAATCAAATGGTACGGCAAATGCTGGGTAAAGCGTACCATTGGTACTTCGCGTACCTGAAGGAATAAAATAGACCCCATCTCGCGGTTCTTAGCCTCTTACCCAGCAACTCCTATCCCTACCTCCCCGCGGTGCTGGCCGGGATACGAGCAACCTTAGGGAAGATCGGGTAACCAACCCCGGTGGGAACTATGGTCGTATGCTGACAGGGAAGGGGGGTTTGCTCCTCTTCGGAGGTGCAAATCTTATTGAGCGTCTGTTCTCCATGTCAGGATCGGCTCACAACAGCGTCTGTTCTCCATGTTAGGGGCGGCTGATCATCGTCCGAGTGCCAGCGAGGGACTCTAAGTGAAACTGTGCACCATGGTCCACCGGAAATAAGGACATTAGGAATTAGGACATTAGGACATTGTCAGGCCCTGCAAGCCAGCCTTTAAAAAATCATAAGCAACGAACAATCAACAAGAGAGTACGGACCGGAACCATCGGCGAAGACCACTGCGACGAAAAGGGACTAGCGATTGGAAACTCGGTTCGTGGAACTGCAAATCTCTCAACTTCATCGGGAGCACACGCATACTCGCCGATGTGCTCAAGGACCGTGGATTCGGCATCGTAGCGCTGCAGGAGGTTTGTTGGAAGGGATCAATGGTGCGAACGTTTAGAGGTAATCATACCATCTACCAGAGCTGCGGCAACACACACGAGCTGGGAACAGCTTTCATAGTGATGGGCGATATGCAAAGGCGCGTGATCGGGTGGTGGCCGATCAATGAAAGAATGTGCAGGTTGAGGATCAAAGGCCGGTTCTTCAACTTCAGCATAATCAACGTCCATAGCCCACACTCCAGAAGCACTGATGATGATAAGGACGCATTCTACGCGCAGCTGGAACGTGAGTACGACAGCTGCCCAAGCCACGACGTCAAAATCATCATAGGAGATTTGAACGCTCAGGTTGGCCAAGAGGAGGAGTTTAGACCGACTATTGGAAAGTTCAGCGCTCACCGGCTGACGAACGAAAACGGCCTACGACTAATTGATTTCGCCGCCTCCAAGAATATGGCCATTCGTAGCACCTACTTCCAACACAGCCTCCCGTATCGGTACACCTGGAGATCACCACTGCAGACAGAATCACAAATCGACCACGTTCTGATTGATGGACGGCACTTCTCCGACATTATCGACGTCAGGACATATCGTGGCGCTAACATCGACTCGGACCACTATCTGGTGATGGTTAAACTGCGCCCAAAACTATCCGTCATCAACAATGTTCGGTACCGACGACCGCCGCGACCTAGAGCGACTGAAGCAACCTGATGTCGCCACTGCATACGCGCAGCATCTCGAGGCAGCGTTGCCGGAAGAGGGTGAGCTCGATGGGGCCCCTCTTGAGGACTGCTGGAGTACAGTTAAAGCAGCCATTAACGACGCAGCGGAGAACAACATCGGGTATATGGGTCGAAGTCGACGGAACGATTGGTTCGACGAAGAGTGCAGACAGATTCTGGAGGAGAAGGACGCAGCGCGGGCGGTCGCGCTGCAGCAAGGTACCCGGCAGAACGTGGAACGTTATAGACGGAAGCGGAGACAGCAGACCCGCCTTTTTCAGGAGAAGAAACGCCGCCTGGAAGAAGCGGAGTGCGAGGAGATGGAACAGCTGTGCCGTTCTCAAGATACACGCAAGTTCTATCAGAAGCTCAACGCATCCCGCAAAGGCTTCGTGCCGCGAGCCGAAATGTGCCGGGATAAGGATGGGAGCATCTTGACGGACGAACGTGTGGTGATCGAAAGGTGGAAGCAGCACTACGAGGAACATCTGAATGGCGCTGAGAGTACAGGCAATGAAAGTCAAGGCAGCGGAGGAGATGACTACGTCAGTTCAGCGGACGATGGAAGCCAACCAGCCCCCACCTTGAGGGAAGTTAAGGATGCCATTCAACAGCTAAAGACCAATAAAGCAGCTGGTAAGGATGGTATCGGAGCTGAGCTCATCAAGATGGGCCCGGAAAAGCTGGCCACTTGCCTGCACATACTGATAGTCAGAATCTGGGAAACCGAACAGCTACCGGAGGAGTGGAAGGAAGGGGTTATATGCCCCATCTACAAGAAAGGCGACAAACTGGAGTGTGAGAACTTTCGAGCGATCACCATCCTTAATGCCGCCTATAAAGTGATATCCCAGATCATCTTCCGTCGTCTGTCACCGTTAGTGAACGAGTTCGTGGGAAGTTATCAAGCCGGCTTCGTTGACGGCCGCTCGACAACGGACCAGATCTTTACTGTACGGCAAATCCTTCAAAAATGCCGTGAATACCAGGTCCCAACGCACCATCTGTTCGTTGATTTCAAGGCGGCATACGACAGTATAGACCGCGTAGAGCTATGGAAAATTATGGACGAGAACAGCTTCCCTGGGAAGCTTACCAGACTGATCAAAGCAACGGTGGATGGTGTGCAAAACTGTGTGAAGATTTCGGGCGAACACTCCAGTTCGTTCGAATCGCGCCGGGGACTAAGACAAGGTGATGGACTTTCGTGCCTGTTGTTCAACATTGCGCTAGAAGGTATCATGCGGAGAGCCGGGTGTAAGAGCCGGGGTACGATTTTCAACAGATCCAGTCAATTTATTTGCTTCGCGGAGGACATGGACATTGTCGGCCGAACATTTGCAAAGGTGGCAGAACTGTACACCCGCCTGAAACGTGAAGCAACAAAAGTTGGACTGGTGGTGAATGCGTCAAAGACAAAGTACATGCTTGTGGGCGGAACCGAGCGCGACAGGGCCCGCCTGGGAAGCAGTGTTACGATAGACGGGGATACCTTCGAGGTGGTCGAGGAATTCGTCTACCTCGGATCCTTGCTGACGGCTGACAACAATGTTAGTCGTGAAATACGAAGGCGCATCATCTGTGGAAGTCGGGCCTACTACGGGCTCCAGAAGAAACTGCGGTCGAAAAAGATTCGCCACCGCACCAAATGTGTCATGTACAAGACGTTAATAAGACCGGTAGTCCTCTACGGACATGAAACATGGACAATGCTCGAAGAGGACTTGCAAGCACTCGGAGTATTCGAGAGACGGGTGCTTAGGACCATCTTTGGCGGTGTGCAAGAAGACGGTGTGTGGCGGCGAAGAATGAACCATGAGCTTGCCCAACTCTACGGCGAACCCAGTATCCAGAAGGTAGCTAAAGCCGGAAGGGTACGATGGGCAGGACATGTTGCAAGAATGCCGGACAGCAACCCTGCAAAGATGGTGTTCGCTTCCGATCCGGCAGGTACGAGACGGCGTGGAGCGCAGCGAGCGAGATGGGCAGACCAGGTGCAGAACGACTTGGCGAGCGTGGGGCGTATCCGAGGATGGAGAGATGCGGCCTCGAACCGTGCATTGTGGCGTCAAATTGTTGATTCAGTGTTATCTGTTTAGATGTTAACTAAATAAATGAAAATGAATGAAATCATCAAATCTGTCAAATCTATACAAAAACCCAGATTAATCCACCTAGCGTTGGTGGTGCCTTTCTCGCATTTAGTTAAGACACCAACCTTATATGGGGTTTATATGGCCGGTGTATCATTTTCTTCATAACTTTTAAATGCAATGACCGATCGTTATAAAATTCAATAGTGATCAACAAGGCTTTGTCCCCTGTCGAATGAAACTTGTTGCGAGAAAATCGATTAAAGATTACTATACGGAAAGTTGTCTAATGTTTTTTATAGCTTTTGTGCACACACATACATACACACGGACTGACAGACATGTGCTCAGCTCGTCGAGCTGAGTCGATTGGTATATAATACTATGGGTCTCAGAGGCTTCTATAAAAAGTTCGTTCTCGGAGTGAAATGATAGCCTTTCGGTACAACTTAGTTGTACGAGAAAGGCAAGAAGAGGCCTAGGAACAAATTAGTTTTTTTTTAATTTCTCCGAATTTTTGTTTAGCATAGTTACGGTGTATGTATACTTTGTAGATTAGATACTAGTGATACTCATGTTTTTCTTTTGAAATCGTTAATCAGATTGCTATCAGAAATCGAAGTGGTCCTTGATTTCAATCTAGGATAAAAATCACAAAAGCATGAGGATTACTACTCCTGGCCATGCCCATCTTCACCATAACTTGGGAGGGGAAGGAAGTGTTGATGGAAGCGCACTTACTTAATGAGAGGCCCCCGACTCTGCGATACCCTCATAAGTACCACGGAGTTGGATATTGGGGAAGGTATTCGTTGGGTCACGATTTTCCTGTAGCTGACAATGTGACCGTGGTAGATCTTACACCGTAACACACCACGCAAAGGTGTCTACCCAGCGTTACGGGGAACAAATTCTGTTTGGGTGACTATTAAGGGATCAACTTAAAATACAAATACAATAAATTGTGATGGAATTTTGACATTTTTATGAGTACCTACAGATAATTTAGCATATTCATGGCTTTGTGCTATGAAAAATTAAAGCATTTGGTCATAGATAGGTTAAGTTATTAAGATTTTGTGTGGTCACTAAAAAAATCTTTGGGAGAGTCCAAACACACAAACCTTTCTGCAAAACAAATACGGTTGTCAATCTAAAAATAACTCACCACCACATAACGATCATTTGAGTAGAGGATTTATACCAAAAATTCGGTTAAACAAAACTTCTTTGGTTATCGATAAAACAGGGGAGCTCAAATCTCCCCATCTTCCGCTACATGAAACTCAATCATGGAGCATGGAGTGCTGAACAATCGCACAGCAGATGTTGAGAGGTCTCAATCTCACAGTCACAAAAGCGACAGATATCAGTTTGACTTCTGTTTATCTTTTTCAAATGATATCTGGCTAGACAATGACCTGTGAGCAGACCAATAACTATTTTCAAAGAACTTTTTTTCAGATTTAGCAATTTATTTGAAATTTTCATGTTTGGAGTGATGAACTGTTTAGATTGTCTTAAGGCCTTTGTAGCGATCCAACTCGACTGTATCGTTCATCCTCCCATTTATTTATCTCCATTTGTATAACACATTTAGAAACTCCGCAAAAAGGTTCGGGTCCTATGAAGTGGACACCTGAACATTGTCTTGCGAGTCTTTTTCGTTTCCTTCGATGCCACAATGGCCTGGCACCCAGTACAAATATACCTGGTTGGACATAGCTAGTTGTTTCAACAATTTTATAAATTCCTAAACTAATGTAGACTGGCATTTGAATGATTTTAATGCATTCATAGCTGCCTGGCTGTCTGAGAATATACAAATCCGGGTATGTCTGAATTTTCTTTGCAAGCATACGAATGTGCATTCCAAGATGGCAAATATTTCTGCAAGGAAAACAGTAGTCTACTTTCCCATTGGTATAGATAAGTTAAGTCCTGGGCCTGTGATTCCTGCCCCAGTACTATCATTCATTTTGATCCATCTGTTTAGAACAACATAATCGATCCTGGAGGAATATTTGGTCCCCCTAATTCCCATATTTGGCGGTCTGTTTGAACTAGGGTGGTCGGTATTGGCCATTTTTAACAAATACCGGTATTCGGTATTTGGTGCAGTCAATACCGGTAATACCGGTAGAATACCGGTTTTTGGGAAAATATCAAGTTTTACAAGAAAAACTTTTGATTTGGCCTTTTGGATGAAAAACAACATTTGTTGACAAACTTCAAATGTTAAAATCATTGCTTGGTTGAGCTTGGCAAAGCGAAACTTAAGTAGACATAGCACACTGAGCAAATCATCTCCCAATCCGCATTGGATTTTGTTGGCAATGTTGCCAACTACTGAAAATTTCCTCTCTGGTTCAACCGAAGTTGGACGAATGGTTCCAAGACCGTCGAAAATCAGTGTCAACTACTTGCCATTAATCCCTCCAGATTCATAGTAGGAGAAACCCTTACGGATTGCATGCAAGTGTCCTGGCGTCAACGCATTTGCCACCAGCAGTGTTTTGCTCTGCTACAGTCTCTCCACAAGTTGTTAGATGAACCAGAAAAATTATCCATAGAGGCATCTTCGATCGGTACGAAGGTCAGGTATGGTCGTTGTCTCAGTTTCAACGATCGCATCAGAAACGATGAGACCAATAATTCGACGCTTCAAGATCCCGTCCGCTTGCTTAATCAAAGTAGATGGATGTCTTGAAGAAAATGACAAAATCGATTCAGATCAATTGCTTCACGGCAGAATTATTCAAAAAAGCGAAAAGATCGGTGTATTCTGATCGGCTGTCTTGGATTTATCCCTTCAAAGCATATAGACTAAGTAGCGGAAATTTCTTTGGCCTAATTTGATAATTGTTCCAACATAAATTGGAGCACCCCGTCAGCTTCATATAGAGTGCTGAATTCACAGCAGAGAAGATCCACAGCAGCTTGAACAAATTTGAGGGCTTGAATTATTTCACCAACCACCAAATAATCATCACTGAAGTTAAATTTGGAATAAAGCTGCAACTCATAGATCCGTTTGAGCATAGATCATTTTTTATTTTATCGTGAACTTGGGCAAAGTTACTCATGCACGCATTTAATTGTTGTTTTTTTTTTGCACGATGCTTTACTGTTTGTAACCGAATATTTGTCGCACTATTCTGGGTCGTACAATAACCGTATATATCCAATGGATCATTTTAGGTTTGAGTCCCCATTTCTTTCCATAAGTTTTATTACTTATCCATAGAGCGTTTGTAGCTTTGTTAACTACTTGTTCTATGTGTAAGTTCCAATTAAGTTTGTCATCTAAGATGACACCTAAGTATTTAACACTTGACGAACTGTCCTATCAATTGTCAGGCCTTTGAGCGTAAACTTTCTTCTACGAATGAATGAAACTAAAACAGTCTTTGCTGGATTTATAGTTAATCCTTCGTTTAAGGTTAAAATCTATGGAAGAGCATATTATTTCTACGCATATGAGGAACATAAATTCGCTATGTTCAGAATCGGAGAACAAATAAAAATCACACAATGATTCAGATGATTGAGTCAAGTCCTGATTGAAATTCTCATATTTTCTTCATATTTTACTAGACCCCTAGCATCTCGTTTTGATCCCAATAGGTTTAACGTCTTAGGGGCGATAAAAAATGGACTTTAGGGATTAGATTGGCAATCCTACACCTTTTCTCGAAAGGTTAATTGGAGACCCAATAATAATGCAACTTAAATATTATTATCAAAAGTCATTCAGTTCATTGCATCTTCAGGCTCTTTAAAAAATCAACAAAACAGGTGTTTGAAGAAATTTCTGACATTATTATAAAAAGGTGGAACAGAAGGTGTTTCAGGTTTGATACTGTTGTACACGTAGAGCTTTCCCGCCATCGTGTTCCATTGAAACAAATCCTTCATGAGATAAGCTTGCGCGCAACTAGGGTGAACTTGCATCTCATTAAACTATTTGCGAAGTTGTTCTTTTTATCGTTTGTTGGATATACACATTTGAATAAAATCCAACCGCATGCCTACTTGCCACTGTATACCTATTCGGTGGGTTTCTTGTACTTCGAACGTTTGCAGATGAGTGGCGAGATATATGAACCCTTTTCAGTCCCTTTCAGTGAAAGGTAACCCTATTTAGTGCATACGTACGAACGAACGAGTTGAGCTTTGTTGATAAAATGTGGGTTAGTTTCTCTTGGTTGAATGGATCATGGCAGCAGGCAACTCCTCGTGAGCAGGAGAAGGATGAAATTAATATAAATGAATGGAAAAATCTTTTTTCGTATATCTAAGCGCACAGATGTTTGTACAGCTGTGCACACAGGATACTGTCTGACCGTCCAGAAAGCTTCACCTCGAAGTCATGCTTGGGAAAGGAACGAGTTCTGCTAGTGAGCTTTGGTTATCAAATTTAATTAAATTAACCAAATATCGCGACTAATGAGTTGGGTCCATTGTGTGTGTCGAGTGAAAAGATAGTGACTTATTTGTCCTATTCCTTTTTTTTACACAGCTACATAGCCGGGGAAGGTTTAAAAGAAACACAACGTAAGTAATATGTGAGATCTACAATTTTTGTTTCGTAATGGAATCACAATGGACTAAACAATCGTTGCTCATTCAATAACTGACTACATCAGCATGTCGCCATAACATGGCTACGATGATTTATACGGCTTAATGTGTATTGAACAATGAACAGCAAAAAATGCTGTTAATTCATGGTCAATTCTAGACCAACATTTGAAAAGGGCGTAACAGCCAAAATTTATTTCTTTTGATTCTTCTCCTACATATATTGCTATATATGTAGACAAAGAATCAGAAGGAATACTTTTTGGCTGTTACGCCCTTTTCAAATGTTAGTCTAGAATTATGTTTGAAAGTTTATGAAGATAGTGTTTCGAATCATCCATGATTCGCCGCAAGGTATCAGTATTACACTAAGGTTAGATTAAACGATTACATCGAGAAAGGCATCCGCTAGGTGGCTATTACTTTATGACTTTATGACAGCTTATAGGTGACTTTCTCAACGTTGTGTTTTTGATGAACTCCCGTTGTTCCTAATCGAGAGATTTCTGTGCTGTACTAATGCAGGAATTTGTATGTATATCATGTAACTAGCAGTATTGAGATTCAAAATTCAAAATTCTGAATTCAAAATCTCAAAACAAGCATCGAACAATGAACATTCTTGCAAGAGTAAACAATCATTTGCGCCCGTTTGGTTTTATCGCATTTTGGGACGATTAATTCCTCGACAAATTAATAAAACGATGCGAGTACGCATGAAAAACTCAAACACAATGGGCTCCTTCAAAATCGCAAACGAGTTTTGTGCGTGTGAAAGCTCGATGTTTCAGATCTGAAAATTATTTTCTCAACACTGCTTGTTTTATGCACAATGTTTTTTTTATGTCCACAGAAATTGATGAAATATTAAAAAAATGAATACAGCTTTAAAAGTTTAAGCTGATGAAAAAAACCCCAGAAGTAAAAGTGCGAGTGTGCTACAAACTAATTGATATAAACAGCAAGCTTATAAAAGCTATGCAAATGAAATACGATTCTGTGGTGAATATTTGCATTTAGTATAAGTAAGATAAAAACCCAGATTATTCCTTCGAATTGGAGCGAAACAGTATTATGGTCATAACTTTTGTGCTCATAGTCCGATCTGGCCCATTTTCAACATGAAACAATTGGAAAAGAATTCAACATTGAATGCACCCTGTTGCGAGCAAACTAAGTAAGGATAAGTGTCAAAAAAGTGAGTCACATTTTTTGCGCACGCACTGACATCCCCTCAATTCTTCGATCTAAGACGATTGGTAGTAAACTCATCATTTTGATATTTCGTTATGAGGCGTAGAAACATAATAATTCAATATTCGAATGGTTAACACTTGTTGTTATTAATGATATTCTGTCTTGAATTCAAATGTTAAGCAAAGACTACGAACAATAATGCTTATAGGTCAGTGGTTGATATTATTTTCTATCCCATCCCTTTGATCGAACTTTAACCATTCTCGACGAAGGCTTTGCACATCAGCTATTCACTTACGACCAGCATCCATTTAATTGAGTAAATATTGGAAAAACGGCAGCACAGTGTTTGCTTCCGTTTTAATGAATTGCATTTGTTAATTGACTGCAGTTGAGCGCAGCGTTCCATTCAGCAGCAGCGTTCATGAATATTAGACTGGCTCACATACTAATGATGCGCTACAAAGTTGTGCAGTTTGTCTTAGGAAGCTGGAAACTGTTTCGATTCGGGGTGCTTCGGAAGGTCGGATTGTGGCCAACCGATTGATTACGGATGAAGCCGCCGAGGGAAAAATACCCAAAAATAAAACCATTCTGATTCAGTCTATACGATACCCATCAAACTTCATGAATTTCAAATGACATTGCTAATCTGCCATTTTTGGTCATCTGGCCACTATGTAGCCGATTCCGGAAGACTTTGGGACACCCGGGATAGCGGCCAAAAATAGAATCAGTGCGTACCAGGCAAAGGACTTTATGAATATGCCATTTTTGCTTTATATTTCAACTCATCTGGCCACTTTGGTACCGGTTCCGGAAGACCCTGGAGGACCCGGGATAGCGGCCAAAAATTGAATCAGTCCGGACCAGGCAATATGGGTATCAAACTTCATGAATTTCAAAGGACTTTCATTTTTGTTTTAACTCATCTGGCCACTTTTTAGCTGGTTCCGGGAGATCCTGGAGGACCCGGAATAGGGTCCATAACTTGAATCAGTCCGGATCAGACAATATGGGTATCAAACTTCATAAATTTGAAAAGACTTTGCGAATTTGTCATTTTTTTAATGTTTCAACTTTTCTGGTTACTTTTTTGCCGGTTCATCTGGTCCGCACTGATCTCATTCAATGCCGCTGATCCGGGTCCCCCAGGGTCTTTCGGAACCGGCTACAAAGTGGCCAGTTGACTGGAAAGGAAGACCAAAAATATCATATTTGCAATGCCAATTGAAATTCATGAAGTTTGATACTCATATTGCCTGGTCCGCGTTGATCCCATTTATGGCCGCTATCTCGGGTTCCACAGGGTCTTCCGGAATCGGCTACAAAGTGGCCAGATGAGTTGAAATAAAAAACAAAAATAGCATATTCGCAAAGTCCTTTGAAAGTCATGAAGTTTGACAGCCATATTGATCCTATTTTTTAACAGCTATCCCGGGTCTCCCAGGGTCTTCCGGAATCGGCCACAAAGTGGCACGGCTTCATCCGTAATCAATCGGTTGGCCACAATCCGACCTTCCGAAGCACCCCTCATGATGCTTGGAAATAGTGATAATCATTTTGTGTGAAATTGAGGAAAATTATCTCGTTTCATTCGACAAATCTCATTGTGGTCCCAAAAAATGGTCAATTTGACCGTATTTGACCCAGTGACCCCCCGGGATAGCTACGGCTACAAGGACATTTCCGATTCTAGCAACATGTTCCGGAAACTAGAAACCTGTACGAGTCCAATGCTGAAAGAATTAAGCAAATCCGTCAAATATTCGATGAGCAGTGGCACTTTTAATTTGAATTTCTTCACTTGGGCCTATACGGGTTAAGCAAATGTTAAGACAGTTACATATATATAAAAAACACTTTTGAGGAAGTGGCCAGCTGTGTGGAGGAATTCTAGTTCGCTTAATTGTAGAATATTGCCGAATCTACAATGACTGTGGATTACACATCTGCAACTCCATCTACGTTTGGCACCAGGTTTCAAGCTATACTATTCTAAAAGTGGGCATTACATTCTGGATGATCCCTCATCTGATAATGCTCACACAGAGATGATAGATAGTTTACACGTTGAAAAATGTTTTTTTTTGCGAAAAACTCGTGAAGGTCTTACGTTTGCAAACCAGAATAATATACCACGCGTTCACTTTTTCTAATGTTATTTAAAACCTTAAATTCTCCAAAATTCCCCAGTTACAAAATATGCAGAACAAACCTTTGCCCTTCCTCTGTCTAACTCAGGGAGAAATTGATCCCCATTTCCCCCCCATTCAATCATACAGGCAAGAAAAACAGTGATATCTCTGCAATCCACCAATGTATTCACTCGGTTGTGTAACCAAAACGTGCATTTTTTATGCTCTAAAACTTTGTAGAAGATGTAACATTGATAAAAATTTAAACTAAAAAGTTACAATTTTTATATTGATTTTTAAGGGTCACCCTAACATTATTATTTGAAATTCTCACAGCCAACGATGTACAACAATGGTTTCCTCAGCAAAGAGCTTCAAAATTAAATAAGGAATAACTGTCTTGAACATCGTACAGCGCTAAAATAAGAAATATAGAAGTTTTTTTTCATCTCAAAATGTAGTGGGACCACCCTATTGCAACCAATTTCAAAATAAAGCTTAAATAATAAGCTTTGACTTTGCTGAAGATTCTGGGTTCCTAAAATATCATCTTCAAGGTGAAAATATTTTTTCCTCCTAATTTCCCTGCGTGGCCCATCTTGCAACGTGAAAATTCCAGAAATTAATTCACGTTTTGATTTCATTTTTTGAGCGCAATAAAATTTTGAAGCGGTGACAACAGTGCTTAAGGGGATTATATAACAGAGCAATAAATCGGCCATTTTTAAAACCAAATGCTTTTTTCCATTAAAGTCGGTGAAACAATAGAAGATCATTTGCTACCTAAAGCTGAAAAATCGACTTTAGTTTTTGCATTATATAAAAAGTATTATGTCAGATTTTGACTTGTAAAAATGAGCTTGTTGAATCACCTGTAGTTTTTTATTTATTTATTTTTATTTTATTTATTTAATCTTCAACTTATTGTTGTACAGATTGAAACTTATACTATATGGAGGATCCTTCGTTTATATGTAGACTTACTTAAGCCGAAATCATACACTTCACTGGTTTCATTAAATGCACGGCAGCACAAAGTCCACGGTTCGTTAAAGCTATAGTTGGTGCGACGGGTAGATTGCCAAAGGAGCGAGTGTTGACGTAGTTGTCGTTGAGGAGCATGAAAGTTTACTTGGCTTAGAAGAGCGCTGCATTCAACATCCCCGTTGAGAAGTCCATAAACATAGAGCCGTTGTAGAAGTTTTCTCCTAGATGCCAATGTCTCCAGAGAAATTAGCCGGCATCTTTCTTCATAAGGTGGTAAGTTGGCGAAATCATTCCAGGGCAGCACACGTAAAGCGTATCGGATAAAATTCCGTTGGATAGCTTCTATTCGGTCGGTTTGTGTGACGTGGTAGGGTGCCCAAACAACTACAGCGTATTCCAACAGGCTACGAACGACGCCACAATATATATATTTGAGCGCATAAACATCCTGGAAAGCGTTTGTATTCCTTTTAACAAAGCCTAACAGAGCATAAGCTTTAGCTGTTACCGTCGTGATGTGCTCATTGAATCTCACTTTTGAGTCTATTACTACTCCCAGGTCCTTGACCGTGCTAACTCGGAGAAGATTGTTGTTTCCCATTGAATAATCAACATGCAGGGGATTACGCAAGCGGTTGAAAGAAATGACACTACATTTGGAAATGTTAACCTGCATGCCATTCAGAGTGCACCAGTAAAGGAGAGAGTCTATGTCTTGCTGGAGTGCACAACAATCAAGATTAGATCTAATCACACGAAATATTTTCAGATCATCGGCAAACATAAGTTTCGAGGATTTCAGACGAGTTGAGAGGTCGTTGACAAATAGGATGAAGATTAATGATGGTATTTCGAAGCTGGGCGAACTGATTCCGTTGATACTGATGAAGGCAGAGCGATCAATCAAATACGACTGCAGCCATTGTGTAGCCCAGTCCGGTAGTCCCATACGTTTCATTTTGTCGACAACGAGCCCATGAGGAACCTTATCGAACGCCTTGCTAAAGTCCACGTAGATGCAATCGACTTGTCGTCTTTTCTCGATTGACTTAATCAATGAGTTGACAAACACCATGAGGTTAGTGGTTGTAGATCGTTTTCGCATGAATCCATGTTGATGCTCGGTAATCATTGGGCGAATCGCGTGGTACATAACATCATAGACCATTTTTTCGAGCACTTTGGGTAAACAGTTTAGAATAGAAATTCCACGATAATTCTCCACGTTATGTATATTCCCCGACTTGTGTATAGGTGTAATTGATGCAACCTTCCACGCTGACGGGAACACTCCACTGTTGAGGGAACGGTTGAATATGATTGAAACTGGCGAAGCTAAAGGCGCAGCAAATTGCTTGATGAACGATGGCGGTAAACGGTCAGGGCCGGGGCCTTTCGAAGCATCCACATATGAAAGAACTTTCTGGACTTCATCAACTGAAACATTCAATTGCGGCAGATGAATATTGTAATGTGCTAAACTACTCATCCAATCCCGATGTTCTTCAGGTGAATGAGCAGGGGGGACATTCGAAAACACGTTCTTGAAGAATTCAGCGAATAGGTTGGCAGCACCTTCCGCATTATCGGCGTTGGTTTCCTTGAAGTAGACATTCTGTGGGATACCGTTATTCCGTCTAAGCTTTTTCACATATGACCAGAACGACGACGGATCCCGTTTTGCATTTGATTCGTTGCGCTGTATGTATTCGTAGAAAACTCTGTTCAGCTGGGATGAATAGTGCTCCTCCATATTTCGAAGCGATTCCTTGTTAACCTCAGTCCGTGATTTGAGAAAACGTTTCCTAACTTTTCGCAATCTGTTTCGGAGGTTGCGAAGTTCAGGAGTCCACCATGCTTGATTGAAATGTGTGCGGGACCTTTTGCGACGAATTGGAGTATATTCATGGATGGTGTCAAAAATAATACCATAAAACCGGTATACAGCCTCGTCCACATCACAATCCGAAAAAATCAATTCCCAGTTTATCGACGCTAAGCGGGCTTGAATTGCAGCTTCGTTGCAAGATTCAAAATCATAATAGCAGCAGTCTTGTCCAATGTCGTTAGTATTGCGAATGTAGTCAAATTTAATTATAAAAGGCTTATGATGAGCGTCAATTTTTAAAATTCCGTTTGGTGATTCATATAGTTCGATATTATCCGCGTCACTAACGAGAGCTAGATCGAGCAATCTGTCATTTACATTCCGAATATCCTGTATCTGCTGTAATCCGCAGGAAAGAATAGTCTGCGTCAAAGCTACTTCCTGCTCGGACGAAGCGTTGACAGGAATGTAGGAATTCATATCCGAATCAAATTCCCACGAAAGCCTGGGTAAGTTATAGTCTCCTAGAGCGATGACTGTATCTGTGACATCAGCCATATCGCACAACTGTTGAATGCAAGAACCATGGTCGGAGTAAGTGGCGGGTTCAGAGCTCGGTCTTATGTAGATACAACAAATGTAGACAGACTGTGTTGGCAAAGACAGGCAAACTGCTACTTGTTCCAAACTGTTGGCGTTGACCAGTGGAACTAACTTACACGGGATATGCTTCTTGACGCCGATCAATACGCCTCCACCACGCTGCAAATGAGAAGTGGATGGATTCCGGTCGAGACGATAAATCACGTAATTGGATGAGAGTTCAGAGTTTAGAATATCATCACCGAGCCATGTTTCGGTTAGTGCAACGACATCATAGTCGCAAGATGAAAGTGCCAAGCGAAGGTCCTGAGTTTTAGTCCTCAACCCACGAACATTTTGATAAAAAACTGTTAAGGGAACTGCGTTTTGGGAATCAGGGTGAGACTTTGCATGACAAGGAGAGATTGTATTAGTAACACAGTCTACTGGCCTGTCTTCGGTGTTTCGTCTGTGGGTAGCTGTTGAGATTTCAGCAGAACCGGCATTAAAAAATCACGTCTTCTGCTAGTATCCTCGAACTCTCGAAATCTTATACCAGCTGGCCATGTATCCAAGCACATGGCTTTGGATTTCAAGTCCGATGGTATTCCAATTTTGTACGATACGAAGGAGAGGGTACGTACGTCCTTACCACGAGGAACGAGTTTGACTACAGAGGCATCTTGGGTTTCCAGGTTAGAATTCACCATGCTCGATACTGTTTCCTCGGTTACATCCGGATGGATATTTGATAGGTACAGCCAAAATTTGGTGTCGTCTCCTTGTTTAGCAGCAATAATATTGGATTGTGGATTAGAAGCTCCAGTACCACAGAGAAGCTTCGTAGGGCGTTGTAAAATACCCTCATCCCCATTCTCAGCTTCACGTTGCCTTTTGTTTCTATTATCGATTTCTATTAGTTGCTACACCATTATAACCGGACCAGCTGGGACATCTTCAATGTGCAAGATGACTATCACGTAGCAAATATTCAACGCGTTGACTCATTTGTCTATGATAGTTGTGAACAGGCTTGCCATGAACTCCTTGCCGAGTGGAAAATGAGCAAGAGTCAGAGTTTTTTTTAGGAGCAGGTATTAGGGGTGCGCCACTCACTCTCACTCACAGCTTCGAAACTGCATTTACGAATTTTGGCACGAACAAAGCGTCGTCGCTCCGGAGGCTCAATGAGTGCTTTTTCACTCGAAGCCACACTCGTATGTGTTCTTGCTTAGGTTTTCACACTCTGTTTTTCATTCCTGAGAATTCGAGCGCAGCATTTTGCTGATGATAACTTTATCTAACTATAGGCTAGTTTGAGGAGTTTTGTCAAGTCTAAACGTGAATCTGATATGTAACTGTTCGGTCTATGCGCAACTGCGTTGCCAAATAGTTGGTAAACATTCACAAAGTGAAATTGGCATGTCAAAGACTTAACTAAGCCAAAACAATTCTGTTTAGACACTAATCAGCTAAATAGGAGAAGTGTATTAGTTTACCTATAATGCGTTGCTGCAATGTGGATTGCACTCCACACATAATGTCAAATATTTCCGCTTGAAAGACAGTTCAGTGTCTACCCAGTGTGTGGGACTTTCCAATCTTAGCTCACGCGAGTAGACGCCTGCGTCTGCTCTCCTTTCGAGAGGGAGCCGTCAATGTAACAATCAATGATGTTCGACAAACTTCTTTCCAAACGGACATCTTGCCCGCAAGGGGAATCGTGTTGAAAATGTCCTACACTAATAAAAATCCACTCATTTTTATTGGCAAAAATCTAAAGAAATTTACAAATAAATTTTATGTGTGCGTTAATAACCACCCGCTATAGGAGAATCCACATAAAGGTTATTAGTTAATGAGGGTTATGTGTGTTTCCGCATATATGCTATGCAAATTTACATAGCCGTTATGTGGGAAATGCTATAGTCAAAATTTATGTGTGCCACAAATAATGGATATGATTGGATTTTTAACAGTGTATAAAATCAATTGCTAACGAGTTAGAATTCGCTTGGAGCAAGGACAGTTTTGTCCCAATTAACCATCAGCTGTAACAACTAAGTAAGCATGCTGTTACAATAATGAACTGATTCGAGGGAATATACTTCATGAAACATTCCTCCCTGTTACATTAGCAATATTTAAGTACTCATGACCCAATGTAGTCTAAAATAATATTCACACTATAAGTTTATCACTTGATAAAGAGTATCTTGATATGAAACATCATATAAATTATTCGCAGTGAAACTTAGATGAGTGATTTTTTATATCAAGAGAGTGGTCAAGTGATAAAGATTGTAGACTGAATAGGCTATAATACAATTTCAAAACTTAGAAGCTTTGTGCTGCTCTGAAATATCGTTGAATGATGTAAACCCAAAAACTCTGTAAAGCACGCGCAACTGTTTTTTTTCGGAAGAATTTAACGAGCGTTAGATATTTGCCGAGGTACTTACATCCATGTCGGAACTCCTTGTCCGTAATTATGTCCGTAGCCACAATGAATGGGAACAATTATAAAGAGAGCAACAAGAATAATCCACAGATTCATCTTTTTTGTGTTTGCGGAGGCCATTTTCGTTTCACTTTGACTGCTGCTTTTCACTTTTCTCACTTCTTTTTGATGCTCTCAAAACTGTACAGAAATTTACCACCTTTAAGGTGTTTTGATGCCGAACATTAAACCAACATTATAATTACATTCTACAGCCAAACTCTCTCGGTCTCTTGTTCATTTGTTGCTGGAAAGCACAATAACTTGATTGAAATATGGATAATTTCTTTTAATTCATTACTCCGTGATCTTTATATTTTCCTTTTTGATGCACTTTGTTCCGGCAAATCCCGGCACTGATCATGGAAAGCACTTTACCACGAGGGAATTATTAAGATCCAGCAACAGCATCAACAACAAGATGCTAAACACAGGCTGGTTGTGTGCGTTTTTGGCTTATTCACGTATCCACGCAGGCAGCATACGAACTCCTTCTATCTTCGCGATCCTTCATTTATGCGAAGTAAAGTTGAGCCTCAGCCCCAGACACGGCGGCGAAGCTGAAAAGCTTTGCACAAAAAAGCCTGCAGCATCCACGCCGACGATGACGACGAGAGGACCACTGACTGTTGGATTCAGCTCAGAGCACTTTGCCAAGGCGGCTGCTGCAGAGATTCATGAGCTCAACGGTATTTCTTCATACAATTACCAGCGACGCGTTATACCTTCGTAATTAATTGTACACATTTCGCTTAATTCGATTTATTTATTTTTTGCACACGTTCTTAAGTGACTTTTCACATTATGCATATTTCTTACTGTTGGGTTGAATTCGTTTCTTCAAGCGGTTGGAGCTGTTCGTTAACTGCCAACAGCACTCTACTCAATGCACGATCACTGTACGATCACTTCATGTGGGTATGTATCTTCGAACCAGTTTCGTTTGCTTTGATGAATTCGTCGATTACTCGCTACCATAGGAAAAATTCAGCGCTGTATCAATGAAATCGATATTACTATAAAAACGCTCACATATCAAGAACATCGGCGGCGGCGGCACGATCAATTTCGGCAATGTTCTATTCATCAAAAGCGCGCGCGAATCGATTTTTGATGATGCTCTATTTCCAGATATATCTTCTCCAATGTACATCACAGTAAACTCTTTTCATTTAGTTTTTATTGCGCTTTATTGCCTTTGCCGTACGGGTAATTAATTTCTTCACTCTCCTCCTTCTGTTATACTTTTATAGCGCTTCAAATCAACATGTTATTATTTTGATTTGATTCCTCCATTTTTCATTCACTTTTGCACCGCTCACTCCCTTTGATTTCTGATCATTGAAATGGACAAAGCAGCCGAAGTATGAGGAGGAAGGAAAGTTAATGTTTCCTCTCTGTCTTTTAATTCCTACTACTTGCGCTCGTACACATCCATAAACAACGGTCGGTTGGCCTTTGGCGGGCTCGAAGACCGATTCAAAAGCACAAATCACTGATCACCACCGTGACACACGCTAAGCAGGAACGCACCTTTCAATCTCGTTAGGATATCTCAAGTTACAATGTAGTCCATGCACACCCTTCCGTTCTCAACGATGCTCAACCACGAACTGAATGGAAGAGCTTGATTTCAACATCGCCGTGAATCTGTTGCGAAGTGTGTGATGAAAACATAATTCATCCCCTCCAACAGCATCATATGCTGGAAGAAGCATTAATTCTCTCATGTTCAAGGAGGGATGGAATTAGAGTTCAGAGCCGCTAGGTTCCAGATTCCTATTAATAGTTTTTCGTTTTGGTTTGAATATTGGAGAATATCCAGCTTTTTACGCTAGCCATAAATCAACTAGGGTAACTTAATTTTGACACTAGCTGTGTACAACGATTATGGCACAATTCATGTTACCTAGGATACATACCAAATTGTTTATAAGGCGAAAATTTTCACCTTGTTTATTTTGAGCAGAGATTTTGAGTCATATTGTATTTACAATGTCGTCAAAAGTTTATAATTCATTGTGCTTTATTGCATTTTCATTTATTCTATTGTTTCAGATGGAAAACATCAAATAATAATAATGTCCAAATAATAATTCCATACAAAACACCGCCACAATATTTAGCTGGAGGCTAGGCTGAGAGGATATTCATAATTTTAAGACAGGCACATTTAAATCACTTCAAGGAGGAGTTTGGAGAATACCTCTATTGCAAGTCATCTTCATCACTTCTGGAATTCATTTTTTATGCAAAATAGGATATAATGTTTTCGCCCCGAAAACGAAGGTCTGGCTGTTAATAAATCTCATTCCTATAAGAAAATTAAAATACATCTTCCCAGAGGGAATTGTGAAACGCATCTTTTTTTAGAAGAACCAAAAAAGTTTAATTTTAACCTTTTTTATGAAACTTCTAGACAAAAGTTCTTTGTGAAGTAACACACCTGGCACCTGAACCTGGTATTAAACCACAGAATTAAACACATGTCCTTCGCACTGATACAATTTCTCTGTACACCCATTAGCCTGTCGTAGATACAGGAAAAAAATGTTGGAGGAGACTTTGAAGCAGTCAGGATCTAATAAACGATCACCTGTTGGGTTTTTGTTGTAGAATCCATATAAATTCTTTCGCATCAAGCGGCAGAAGATTCGATTATGTTGATTCAACTTAGACGATGTTTGAAAGCAGGGACATAGAAATATATGATACGAATGCGTTGAAAATAGCGTTTCATATGTGCGAGATTGACTTTCTTCGTCTAATTAGTAAATTCCTGCATACGTCTACTATCGATCTCATCAAAGCCTCATCAATTGTGGTGCTTTTAGAATTCCTTATCTGATGAAGAATTTGAAGACGCTGTGGTGAGCTCTCACGACAATCGAACATTTTCCTATTTCCGTTTGACACCACTGCATAGTAAGTATTACGCATGACGGCTATGGAAAACAGAAAATAATTGATTGTAACTACTTTTGATAACATTTTCTTCCGTAATCTGGAGCTTTCATGCGTGGTCACCGATATTGTACAGCAGGGTTTAAAGGAACATTTAAAAATTGGAGAAATCATCAATCAATATTGCACCTTCAGTGGAATCAGTGGTTGGCATAAAACTGTATGTTTAACTGGAAAGTATTTTTAGTGAAGCGTATCCAGTCAACAATCTGAAATAATAAAAAGATATTAGAAATACGAAGTAATAATGTAAATTTAAAGTTATTTGAATCCGATTTCAACCCAAAACAACAAATTAATTGACATGAAAAACATTCGTCATGCTTCCAAGGCAACTAGGATTCCGCTATAAAATCTGTACACAGCATGTGTCAAAATCAATTGCCATAGTTGATCTGTGGCTATAATAAAAATCTGGATGGTTTGTGATGCGATTTAGTTACAAGTTTTGTATCATATGCCAATACGTGATGTATTTTCCATAATTTCCATAATAATACATGACTGATTGACGCGACAAATGAAGAAGAATGTTGAAAGAAGAATTGAACTTGTGGCAACACGGCTTGTAGTGGATTAAACGGTGATTTCGCGCTCCGTTATTATTTGCATTTTTACTGTGAACAAACGGAGATTATTACTCAAAAAAACTTGTAAAACATTGCTTTCTTTGTGAAGATAACGCTGGTGTTATTATAATTGAACATAAAGTTGATAGTATAAACATTTTTCGTGTAATTTTGTTGGCCTATTTGCTACTACTTAAACTACATTGCATGTGGAGTGATTGTGTGACTGCTGCTGCTGTTGTGTGCGACTGTTGACTACATTCGATTATATACCTGGATCTGTTTTCAATTCCTTTTTTATCGCGAGTATTCGTACTCTGTTCCGTGGCTCGAACGTTGTGATGAAAGTCTGCTCGAATTGTTCGCTGATCTAGTACGTTCTGATCGTACACTTCTAAGGTGGTTTTGCTTTGCAGGCAAGGGCCCATCCTCAATACATGACACTGTGCTCAGACAGCTTGTGTGTATATGAGGCGGCTGTGGTCGGAAAGAGGCAAATTTAATAATCGAACGGAAAGATCTTTGAACGACAACAGCTGCTTGTTATGATAAGTAGTATCGTGGGACCTTTAAATCTGGAAGACAGAAGACAGTCTGGTGTCTAATCCATGTTGTAGTGATTCATTGGTTAGTTTGTTGTAATTTGCGTTTGTATATTGTGTTACTATTTGAGTGGTTTAAATAGAACAACAAAACAATCTTAATATCATTCATTCTATTCAGAGGTTTATTCATTGTTTTTAGAGTAATTTTAATCTGTTTGTTCCGTTCCTTTACCCTATGTGTATATTATTTAGTATTTATTAATTATTTATAGTTGCTGTATAAATTTTAAAGTTTTCTGTAAACTACTTTATAATCATAATCATTTATTTTCTTTTAATTTTATTTTCATTTTTTAATTTGTTAATTTGTGAATTGTAGTGTTTCTCTAGATATAGTTTAACTTTCTGTGTTAGGATGGAAAATCCCACCAGTTTGTGTTCGGTTTGCATACAACCAATTCTCGATATTAATAGCTCTATTACTTGTACTTATTGTTCCATAAGTACTCACTTCAAATGCAAGAATATTTCGGCAAAAGCAAAACATAAAATGAAACAGAATACCTATTATTGTGATACAAAATGTACTGAGCTATCTAAATGTGCAATTCAAAAGCAGGCCATAAAAACAACATTGACAACCCTGGTAAGTGCTGAAATAAAGTCCATAGTGTCTCAAATTGATAATGAAATGAAAACAGTCAAAGGGGAAATCCAGTCCGTAACTACTGCAATTGAGAAATCGCAAGATTATTTGGCTTCAAAATTTGATATGATGGTCCAGGAGCTGAATAAGTTAAAATCTGAAAATATTACTCTGCGAAAACAAATTGATACTCTCAAAGAATCAGAACTAATTTTGAAATCCACGGTTGGGAAACTTGAAAATGCCTTTAACAAAACAGCGAATGATGCTATCTCCAACAATACTATGTTTCTTGGATTACCATTTAAACCAAATGAAAACGTTACTGGTCTAATTCGTAAAACAGTACAAACAATAGGGGTGACTCTGAATTGTCACGGGATTATCTCAGCAACACGACTGTACTCTCCTAAAAATCCTAATAATGTGGCACCAATCAAAGTTGTGTTTAATTCCAAAGTTGAAAAAGAATCTATTTTTTTACGAAAAAAAGAGATTGGAAAGCTTATGTCCACCGCTGTTGATAACTCACTTCGTATAAACGGCCAGCCTTCTCGCATCGTTATTCGTGATGAATTGACTTCATCGACGATAGAGCTTTTGAATGAAATGCGTAGTGTACAACAAAAATATAAAATAAAATATATTTGGCCTGGCAGGTGCGGTCATATACTTATGAAACTAAATGAAAACGCGATACCTATAACAATAAAAAACCGTTACGATTTCGAATGTGCAATAAGCCGACTTTGTTAAAAACATTATTTCAATACTTGTGATTGTTATTTGTCTTATTGGTTTTGTACTTTTACTCAATAATGAATAATTTAAAGAATTTCTTCCATGACTGTGTAGACGACTTCAATGAAAATGTCACAGCAAACGGCTCGAATATGTTGAGAATTCTACAGTGGAATGTTAGAGGTATTAATGCTGTTAATAAATTTGATAATATTTTAGAATTTTGGATAATTTGTGTGTTTCGGTGGATGTTATTGTGTTATGTGAAACTTGGCTTAAGGAGGTTAACTGCTCACTTTTCAATGTTCGCGGTTACAAATCAATTTTTTCTTGTAGGGATTCCTCTTCTGGGGGGTTGGCTTTATATGTTAGAAACTCAATTGAACATCAAATACATGTAAACACTTGCTTGGATGGATTTCACCATATGCATGTTGGCCTAAAACTGAACGGTCTTCATTATAATGTTCATGGCGTTTATCGCCCTCCGTCATTTGATTTCAATAATTTTCAAGTGATGTTAGAAAATTGGCTTTCTACAGCGTCTCAAACTTGTCCAACGTTTATTGTTGGAGACATAAACATACCAATTAATTTAATAAACAATAATGTTGTTGTTAAATACAAGAATTTAATTGAGTCATACGGATATCTTTGTACTAATACTTTTGCCACTAGACCGGTAAGTTGCAATATACTAGATCATGTAGTTTGTTCGCTTGGGTATGCTTCGGCGCTACAAAATGATACAATTTTCAGCAACATTAGTGATCATCTTCCCATTATAACTAGTCTTAAAATAAATGCGCGGAATGACCGAATGGAACTTAGTAAAAAAATAATAAATCACGATAAACTTAATGCCGATTTCAAAGCCTATCTTGATAGTATTGTCTGCGTAAATGATGTTGACTCCTGCCTAACTAACATAGTCACAAAATACAACAATTTATTACAAGATTGCACTACTATTGTAACAAAACTTGTCAAAATTAAAGGAACTCAATGCCCCTGGATGACCCTAGGTCTATGGCAACTCATTAAGATTAAAAACTATCACCTGAAAAAAGTTAAACGTAATCCCCAAGATAATCATGCAAAATCCATGTTAAACCATGTATCCAAAAAGGTTGAGAAATTTAAGAATATTGCAAAAAAAACTTATTATGCGAACATTCTGAATAACACTACACATAGTAAACTTTGGAAGCATATTAATATAATTTTCGGAAGGTCTAAAACTGCAAATAAAATTGCTTTAAATGTGAACGGTAGTATCATTAGTGACAATTTGGAAGTATGTAATCTATTCAATAATCATTTTTCAAATATAGGGCGAAATTTGGCCAATAGTATACCATTAACTGATATACAGAATCCTATAGAACAGCTACATTCAATTAGAGAGTCTATATTTTTGCAACCTTGCTCTCCGAATGAGGTCTTGAATATCATTCATGATTTGAAGACAAATAAAGCCCCTGGACCAGATAATATTCCTTCACTTATACTTAAAACTAATGCTTCCGTTTTTTCTAATATTTTAAGTGAAAGTTTCAATAAAATAATTTCAATCGGGCAGTATCCCGAATGCCTAAAACTAGCAAAAGTTTCGCCAATTTTTAAGTCGGGGGACCCTTGTTTATTGGACAACTATCGTCCCATTTCAACGCTGTCTGTGTTCAGTAAGGTGTTCGAGGTATTGTTAGTCAACAGGTTGTTAAACTTTTTTGGGCGACATAATCTACTATATAAATTTCAGTATGGTTTTCGACAATCTTGTAGCACTGAAACGGCATTGGTAGAGCTTGTGGACTTTATAACCAAAGAGGTAGATTGCAAGAAGATTGTTGGTGCTCTATTTATTGACTTGAAAAAAGCCTTCGATACGTTGGACCATGATATTTTGCTGGCCAAGTTGAACTCCTATGGTGTGAGAGGTGTGGCCAATAATCTGTTAAGAAGCTATTTAAGTGAAAGAAAACAGTATGTCTACATTAATCATCACAAGAGTGCGATAGAACAAATTTCAACTGGAGTTCCACAAGGCAGTAACATTGGTCCTTTACTGTTTCTCATCTATATTAATGATCTTGGGAATTTACGACTAAATGGAACTCCTAGACTGTTTGCTGATGATACGGCGTTATTCTATCCTGACATCAGTCCAACCACAGTCATCGATCATATTAATCAGGACTTAGAAAAATTGAAAATCTTTTGCCAGTAACCTGTTGTCACTGAACATTAATAAAACCAAATACATGATTTTTCAATCACCTAGAAAGAGTTTACCGATTCATGATGACCCCAAACTCGGTGATATTATAATTGATAAAGTCGACTCGTTTAAATATCTTGGCTTACATCTAGATTCCAAGTTTTCATGGGAAATACATATAAAACACGTCGAGAGAAAGGTAGCCACATTATGCGGAGTTCTTAGTAGAGTTTCTTGTTTTGTTCCTCAGCACGTTTTATTAAAATTTTATCATGCTCATATCCACTCTCAATTGCAGTATGTAGTTATAGTATGGGGTCGTGCGTGTAGGTCTAAACTACTGCGACTCAAACTTTGCAAAATAGGTGCCTTAAAATTATTTTTAAGCTGCCACCGTTACACCCAACCATTGATTTGTACGGTCACAGTACACATACAATTTTACCGCTTATTGGATTGTGTGAACTTCAAAGTCTCGTTATGGTCCATAATATAATCAATAATAGAATACATTCAAACATTAGCTTGCATTCTGTAAATGTACCACACAATACAAGACAAACTGGAAATTTAGCACTTTCTAGAGCATTTTCAAACCATGGCCAGCGTCGAATATCCTATATAGGTCCCTCAAAGTTTAATAGTTTACCAAATGAGCTGAAACTAATAACCAATAAATGTCAATTCAAATTGAAAGTTAAACTGTATTTGAAAGAAAACATCAATGAATTTATACTTTAAGCCATTTACTCCACTACAAGCTGTTTAGTTTAATTTCGATAAATCTTGCATGTCATTTTAGTAATTAATTTTTAGTAATTTCCTTTATTAGAGTTAATTAATAATTTCATTAATGAATTAGAATTTTAAGAATCCCTTAAAAGGAGTTTAGACTCCACTGGGATTCGTATTTTCTAGTTAACTATATACTCTCTTTTCTTGTTATTCCATTTGCGTTTTTGACACTCAGCTCTTATTCATGTAGTTTTATTTTGTTTTTGCTTGTTTGTTGCCAGTTGAGCTGAGTTAGTTGCGACCATTTCCAGGGGCTCGTCCCAGAGCTTCTTGGTGGGGAGAGTGGCAGGTAAAAAAAAAAAAAAAAAAATGTTTAAGTAAAAAACTGGGACATACCCAAGCAACCAAAAGTTCGGATAACAGTACATTTTTGGCTTATTTAGCTCTAAGAGGGATCCTGAATAGAATTCTATTCAGCTCACTTTTTAAGTAGTTAACCGAACTATCTAGTTCACATTAAGTTATTTTCAAGATTTTAAAGTGGACATCAAAGTTCACAACAAGTTCGGTGAGAGTCCTGTATAACATGCTATTCAGTTGATGTTAAATAACGCTTTGAATTTTTAGAATTTCATAGGTACTATACAGAATTGAACCACAAAAAATAAAGAAACATTTTTCCTGTACCTATGATTTATGAAGAAAATATCAGATTACTTCAAAGAAGATTTATCACCTGCAAGTAGATATGTGGATATCCAAGCAACCAAAAATTCAGATTGGACTTGAGGATTGAACTAAGAAGTTCACATTTAGTTCGAATATAGCTCCATTGTTCATAAACCGAACTTAACTCTCAATTAATACTATTAATGAACTTGAAAGTTCAAAAAAGTTGCTTATTCCTCTTCATCTGAACTTTAAAGTTCACGTTATGCTACTTAAATTATTGTTCCGAACTTCTAACAAGAAGTTCGGTTGAAGTACTAACCGTACTTCTATTCAGCTTGAAAATCAATATTATTCCGAACTATAAAGTACACACCACGCTACGTTGGAACTTGTTCCGAACTTCTAATTATCACATTCCACGATAGCACAACCCGAACTTGCACAAAAGTTCACAAAATATTTTTTTTCGCTTTACAAATTCAAAAAAAGTTCTGAATAATACCTTGTAGGAACTTGAGCATATGCACACTACTACAAAAACGAAACAAAATCAAACTGCTCAAAGCCGCCTATCAGGTCCACATGAACTTTTTATAAACTTTAAAGTTCAGAAACAAGCTCCATACGAACTTTTTGTGAACTTTCAAATTCAGAATCAGTTCGGTATGAACTTTTTGTGACATAAAGTTCACATTTAGTGTCACCTTGGCATTATACGAACTTTCTAGTTCACACTTTATCCTAATTGAGCTTATGGTGAACTTTGACACAAGTGTCATATATGAAATCAACTCATGAAGTAAAATTTTACCACTTTTCATGTCGATCGTATGGAGCAGTGGTACGCATCCCGGATTATAAGAGAAGGACTGGAGTTCAATACTTGTGGTAGGCGCATCGTCAAGTGGAGTCTCGCATCCTAAATAAGAACAGCATCTACGTTCTAGCGAACAATCATTGAAAAATAATTTAAAATGGTTCTTTCAGTACATCGCCTTGTGGTTTTTGGTTTATTTTGAAAAGTACACTCTAGGTTCATTGTCTAGCTGAATAGCATGTTATACAGGACTCTCACCGAACTTTTTGTGAACTTTGATGTCCACTTTAGAAGCTTGAAAATAACTTAATGTGAACTTGATAGTTCGGTTAACTACTTAAAAAGTGAGCTGAATAGAATTCTATTCAGGATCCCTCTTGGAGCTGATTAAGCCAGAAATGTACTGTTATCCGAACTTTTGGTTGCTTGGGTCCTGTGTATGAAGTCGATACGACAGCCTTAAGATCGGCAAGCCATAGAGTTGCATCGTGTTTTATTCTCTGGGCGCTCGAAAAAATATTTATCGTAATTTCAGTACTATTACAGTTTGCCTGATATTATATCTTAGAATTGCTCTTTAGATATAGGTAAAATTTGAATTTATTTTCTAATGAAAGTGTTTAGAGAAAGAAAAAATGGATAATAACAGTTATATAATCTACAAAATAGGGAAGGACAGATATTGAACCCAAGATTTTATGTGGAGAAGAGAGAATATAAAGTGAATTGATAAGCAACTTATAGGGGAAGAGGGGGCAATATGCCCTAGCTAAGCAAACACTGCTCTATTATCTTATTTGTAACGCTATTCATGGGTATTTTTACATTATGCATCAGTTAAACAAGATGGCTAGTTGATGCCATTCAAAAATTGTCAAAAATCTCAATCATATTGATAATATTCACATTTCAAAAAAGTGGTGATATTTTGTTGCCGGAAAACTCATGAGGCAAAACGCCTTTCAGCTGGCGGCTCCTAGGGAGCAAAGTACCACGCGTCGGCGAATCAGCATTCTAGTATGGATAGTCCGTGGAGACGCAAGTACTTTGTAGGTTATTGCCACTAGGGCGTTTTGCCTCGCCAAAATGTTAAATGTTTCTTCAAAATGTGGAAATTTTCGGTTTTTCCGACCTTCCCATGCACTATTTTGAAACTTTCTTCGCCTATCCTACATAATTTTAGATCTAGTTTTGTTGCGGACATATTAATGACGGTGAATATGAGGGAAACCACAAAAGGCGTTTTGCATCGGGGGGGCGTTTTGGGGCCTCTTCCCCTACACATGGAGTTGATAACATTAAATGTAGAGTAATCTCGGACTAATCTCAACATTAGAAGACTCTCGAACATAAGAATCAATAAGTAGAACAAAGAAGTGTTACCGTACGGTAACATTGGTTATTATGATGATGTGGGGCGGTAGGGTAATTAAAATTGTGTAAGATAGCTAACGATCAGTTTAAATACGGTGGGTGGTTGGAGACCTAACGCATATCATAGCGTTAGGGCTGGTGTACAGGCAGCTGATCTGATAAGGCGTATACGGATAGATGCGAGATGGAAAAATTGAGTGTCAAAAGAGTTCGGGTGGTTGGGGCTTCGGCGAACGATGGGTAGTAGAAGTTAAATACTTGAGTCAAGCAGATGTGCACGCCCTTTTTTGGTGAACCCGCGCCATGTTTCGTCCGGAGCGTCCGTACCACGTGAAGCCCGTTCCGTGACGCCTTCGTCAGCGAACTTTGGTCCGCATAGTTGCCGACCCGATCTATGGTGCCGCAATCAGGAAATCCAGCCTAAGTCGCGATCCTTTAATGCGGACATAGCTGAAGTCCGTCACCTATTTATCCGGGCGTCTGTCCGTACCTCCAGGAAACCGTTGGGTTGACTTCGTCGGCGAACACGCCGAGCTTGGTTCGACCATCGCCATCTTTCCGGCCGACGCAATTGGCCCTCACAGCGAGCTTGGTTCGACCATCGCCATCTTTCCGGCCGACGCAATTGGCCCTCACAGCTCTAAGCCCGGTCAGTGCATTTTTTAAGAATCGTTGCCGTCGTCGTTCATCCTTTCGTCCGGGGCGCTCGTACTACAAGAAACCCGGTCCGGGCACCTTCTTCGCTAGCACGCCGAGCCTGCTACGACCATCACCATCTTGCTGGCGGAGACACCCGGCCCACCCAACTGTAAACCTTGTCGGTGGAGCCGCTTCTGAGAAACCCGATCCTCGTCACCTCCTTCGACTACGAAGATATCCGTCCGACGCCTTTCCGCCGCCGCCCCACGCTTCAACTCCGACGATAATCGCCCTGCCGTCCACCAACCGTTGTCGCTAAAATAAAGCAGTAAGTCAAATTTACTCTTACTTGTTCTAGGACCCCACATCCGAAACTCTCCCCTACTTATACCGCCCTGGGACCCGGGAGAAAAAAGAAGGCCTTTGGTGCCCACCCCGGAAGCGGCCGTTGGCTCAAGACCAGCTGCTTGGGGCTTAAGCGGGTTCCCTTCTGGGACCAAGCAATTTCTCCCGGGGCCAAATCGTTTCAGAAGATTATTTTCAAATTTTGAACAATATTCTTGTAATTGTCTAAGGAAGGATGTCTAAGAAGGATGCCTTACAAATGAATTTGGAAAAATGAATTTTGTGATACAGATGAAAACTTCTTACTTTGTGAGAATACTAAAATAAATCCAGAATCTTCCAAAGCAATTAAGATGTTTTGAAAAGACTGGATTATTCAAAAACATGGGCATTTTGAAAGGAATTCATATTTCCTTAGTCTAAGCAATTTATTAAATAAAAAGATTATGATGAAATTGCACTTACTTTGCTTCCAATGGTACTCACTCTGTTAATTACGGGATAAAATGGATTAACTACCTACACCATATTCATCAGTTTTCAAATTCTATTTAGAGCCGAGCTACCATACCGATCCGTTAGAGGCAATTTATCAGCACTTGCCATTGTTCCAGATGCTTATGAAATGGCGCCCGATTTAGATGTCCATGGTTTGCGATGCAGCAAAGAAAGAGAGATGTCCATTTACATGCTTTGACTGAGCGAGCTTGATTTCTTCAGCTTGACTTACTTCACTGCAACAACAGAAAATAATTATTTTATATGGGCTATAATAGTTTATCATTAAGAAAAGCATATCGAAGTACTATTAAATAACTCGCCATTGAGCTTAACGAATAAAACCTTTGTTAAATTTTATTGGATTAATTTCATTCTCCGGTTACCTAGGATCAAATCAAGAATCTTGAAAGTGCGTTCAACTGTAACTTGAGTACATGGTGCAACTAGTATTATTTACACCAGTTGATACATCTCCTTTTCGGTGAATTTCACGTACGTTAGAATCGGTGGAAAATCTTGAATTTAAGCTCAATTGTTTCAACTTTTTCTCGATTGATTGAGCATCAGGTTCCGACATCAGAAACGACTAAATTTTTGTGTATTTTTCAACAGCCGTGGACTTACTTTTCATTTTACCCCACAAACTCACTGTGTTTCTGGAAACGTTTATAAAATAGGTACATATACATTTGAACTATTTCTTTTTCTATGAAATATGTTGACACTGCCTTTTGTCGATCATTATCCAATATAAGCTGATTGCCATTGTAATTAATTCTCGGATCCATGTATATTCCAGCGAGAAAAACAACATTTTCGAACAGCAACACTTGTCTTCGATTCATTGCATTAATCATCGATTTGGCCATATACGTTAGAATTTCGTCAATTTCCATTTTGCATGTAAGCCATGTGAGATAAAAATCTCCCATGGTAAAATTAACCGTTTGTAGCTTAATAGTAGCATCATAAACTGGTTTGAAGGAATGATGGAAGTCCTTCATAAATAAGCACATGTTCGATGTAAATTTCATATACTTCGCATACTTCAGGACATATTCTTTTAGGAACAATTCATTATCAATAAAGTATTTCATCATCGTAGAAGAATAGTTCCATCTTATGGATTGTGACATAGTCGGTATTGGTGTATCGTGCATCTTGAGGATTCATCGGATTTTTTTTCGTCCGAAGCAGTTTTGAAACTCGGTGGACCTCTTCTAATTTCCTTTTCAATCTCAAATTATTCAGACAATCATATACAGCCAGTTGTAAGGTATGGGCGGCACATCTAACGCCACCCAACACACCAATTACCCTATCATCGTCTAGCAGATCGTATTTATTATCTGTATTATCTGTACAAGCATTACCCACAGAGCTTTCGTCATTATCAACATTGTTTGATTCGTGATCGTCATCACTCTCCTCCATATCATCATTCTACGATAGATTTTTCACATCATCTTAAGAATCCTAATTAGGGGTGCTTGGTGGCCTTGTGTCACTGCTTCTGCCTCATAAGCAGGAGATTAAGGGTTTGATCCCTGGCCCTTTCCAATTTCCTATTAGATAATTTCGTTAATCATATAACTCAATCTCTTTGCAAATCAAATTCTCATTGCTAGCAAGTATGATTCTAAATATTTATTTATTTATCATCAGACTAAGGCCGGATTGGCCTGTGCTGCACATAAAAGACTTCTCCATTCAGCTCGGTTCAAGGCTGCACTCCGCCAACCACGCAGTCTGCGGAGGGTCCGCAAGTCGTCTTCCACCTGCTCGATCCACCTTGCCCGCTGTGCACCTCGCCTTCTTGTTCCCGTCGGATCGTTGTCGAGAACCATTTTCACCGGATTACTGTCCGACATTCTGGCTACGTGCCCGGCCCACCGCAGTCTTCCGATTTTCGCGGTGTGAACGATGGATGGTTCTCCCAACAGCTGATGCAACTCGTGGTTCATTCGCCTCCTCCACGTACCGTCCGCCATCTGCACCCCACCATAGATGGTACGCAACACTTTCCTTTCGAAAACTCTCAGTGCGCGTTGGTCCTCCACGAGCATCGTCCAGGTCTCGTGTCCGTAGAGAACTACCGGTCTTATAAGCGTTTTGTAGATAGTCAGTTTGGTACGGCGGCGAACTCTATGCGATCGGAGCGTCTTGCGGAGTCCAAAGTACGTACGATTTCCAGCCACTATGCGTCTCCGAATTTCTCTGCTGGTATCGTTATCGGCGGTCACCAGTGAGCCCAAGTACACGAATTCTTCAACCACCTCGATTTCGTCACCACCGATAGAAACTCGTGGTGGGTGGCTCACATTGACCTCTCTTGAGCCTCTTCCTATCATGTACTTCGTCTTCGACGTGTTGATGACTAGTCCAATCCGTTTAGCTTCGCTTTTCAGTCTGATGTAGGCTTCCTCCATCCTCTCAAAGTTACGTGCCATGATATCAATGTCGTCGGCGAAGCCAAATAACTGGACGGACTTCGTGAAAATCGTACCACTCGTGTCAATCCCTGCCCTTCGTATTACTCCCTCCAAAGCGATGTTGAATAGCAGACACGAAAGACCATCACCTTGCCGTAACCCTCTACGGGTTTCGAAGGGACTCGAGAATGCCCTGAAACTCGAACTACGCACATCACCCGATCCATCGTCGCCTTGATCAACCGTATCAGTTTATCCGGAAATCCGTTTTCGTGCATTAGCTGCCATAGCTGGTCCCGATCGATTGTATCATATGCGGCTTTGAAGTCGATAAATAGATGATGTGTGGGCACGTTGTATTCGCGGCATTTCTGCAATACCTGACGTATGGCGAACACCTGGTCTGTGGTAGAGCGTTCACCCATAAATCCCGCCTGGTACTGCCCCACGAACTCTCTTGCAATTGGTGTTAGTCGACGGCATACAATTTGGGAGAGTACCTTGTAGGCGGCGTTCAGCAATGTGATTGCGCGGTAGTTGCTACAATCCAGCTTATCGCCCTTTTTGTAGATGGGACACACGACACCTTCCATCCACTCCTGCGGCAGAACCTCATTCTCCCAAACCTTGGTAATCACCCAGTGTAGCGCTCTAGCCAGTGCTTCACCACCGTGTTTAAACAGCTCTCCTGGTAGTTGGTCAACTCCAGGGGATTTGTTGTTTTTCAGCCGGCCGATCTCCTCCTGGATTTCCTGGAGATTCGGAGCCGGAAGTCGCATGTCCTGCGCGCGTACTCCTAGGTTCATTACCATACCGCCACCGTTGTCTGCCATATCGCCATTCAGGTGCTCTTCGTAGTGCTACCGCCACCTTTGGATCACCTCACGCTCGTTCGTAAGAAGGTTCCCGTTTATGTCCTTACACATATCGGGCTGTGGCACGTGGCCCTTACGTGAACGGTTCAACTTCTCATAGAACTTTCGTGCGTTATTAGCGCGGTACAGTTCCTCCGTCTCTTCACGGTCTCGATCTTCCTGCTGGCGCTTTTTCCTCCGGAAAATCGAGTTTTGTCTGTTCCGCGCCCGTTTGTATCGTGCCTCGTTCGCCCTCGTGCGGTGTTGCAGCAATCTCGCCCATGCTGCATTCTTCTCCTCAACTAACTGCTCACATTCGCCGTCGATACGACTGGTATCGTTTCTCTGATCCGGAGCCACCGTGCCTAGTGCAGCGGTTGCGGTGCTACCAATGGCGGATCGAATATCTCTCCAGCCATCTTCAAGAGATGCTGCGCCTAGCTGCTCTTCCGTTGGGAGTGCCACTTCCAGCTGCTGCGCGTAGTCTTGGGCTAGTCTACCGTCTTGTAGCCGCCCAATGTTAAGCCGCGGCGGACGACTCCGACGCGTGTTGATCACCGTCGAGAGTTTTGAGCGCAGACATACTGCGACGAGGTAGTGGTCGGATTCAATATTCGCACTGCGGTAAGTGCGTACGTTCGTGATGTCGGAGAAGAATTTACCGTCGATTAGAACGTGGTCGATTTGGTTTTCCGTTACTTGATTAGGTGATTTCCATGTGGCCTTGTGGATATTCTTACGGGGGAAGAAAGTGCTTCGGACTACCATTCCACGGGAGGCTGCAAAGTTTATGCATCGTTGGCCGTTGTCGTTCGATACGGTATGCAGACTATCCGGTCCGATGACCGGTCTATACATTTCCTCCCTTCCTACCTGAGCGTTCATGTCACCGATAACGATTTTGACGTCCCGCAGTGGGCATCCATCGTATGTCTGCTCCAGCTGCGCATAGAACGCTTCTTTCTCGTCGTCGGATCTCCCTTCGTGTGGGCAGTGCACGTTGATGATGCTATAGTTGAAGAAACGGCCTTTTATCCTCAGCTTGCACATCCTTGCGTTGATTGGCTGCCACCCAATCACGCGTTGGCGCATCTTTCCCAGCACTATGAAGCCGGTTCCCAGCTCGTTGGTGGTGCCACAGCTTTGGTAGAAGGTAGCCGCTCGATGCCCGCTTTTCCACACTTTCTGTCCTGTCCAGCAGATTTCCTGCAGCGCTACGACATCGAAGTTGCGGGGATGTAATTCATCGTAGATTATCCTGTCGCAACCTGCGAAGCCTAGCGACTTGCAGTTCCATGTTCCAAGCTTCCAATCGTGATCCTTTATTCGTCGCCCTAGGTCGTTGCCGATTGTATCGAGTCGTATTATCTTCTATGTTGTTCGTAATGGTTGTTTTTAAAGGCGGCTTATTGGGCCTGCGCAAACCTCCTGTCTCGTCGGAGGGCCGTCGTGTCAGGGCTGTTTAGCGTCCCACCTAACACCAGGACTTGGGCTTGTGCGCTTTGAGCGGCACACGGTCGCTTTGGCGGAGCCTACTTGCGGATTCATGCAGCTTTTTATAGAGGTTTAACAGGGCCCACTGTCAAACCCCACCACATCCTAGGTAGGCGCCACAACTCGCAGATGGCCTGGGGAGGGATCGTCAAGCCCTTGGACATAGTCCCTGCTGCCCCCAAAATTCTAAATATAGAATTGTTATAAAAAGCTGCCTGTTACTTACTAGCAGTAAATAAAATGTAAAAATAGATTGGTATTCATTTGTACCCGCATACGAATGCTATATACGGTCGCTATGCTCGTGCAGGCCTCATAAAAGTAAGAATGTGTGAGGTTGATGTGCGGGTAGCGATGGTGTGGTAGACGTGTGCGTGGTATAAGAATCCAATAGCATTCAAATTCTAATTGTAAAAAATGAATCCCATTAGAATTCACTTTAATACTTTCTCATTACTCTAGTACTTCTAATTCTCATTCATATATTCCTATCCCATAGATCGCATCACTTACCAAAGTGAATCCAGATAGTATATCCCTTCATACTAACACAATATCCTATCCTAAGACTATCGTGGAGATGCAGAGGTATACTCGGTCTCTAGTAGCAACGAGAGTTGAACTAATAATCCTTCCTTCCCTTGATGACCGTAAGGACGTGGCCGGCGCCGTAATTGACTTAGTAAAATGCATTGAATTTCCGAAATTTGCACATTGAGAATGATAGCTAAACCCAAGCCCCATTCAATTGGTTCCCTGTGCAATTTCGCAAGTTCTAGTCAATCACGGAGTAGCAACTACGAATTGTACGGTTATCCTGCTCATGCTCATGCTCATGCTCATCTTAAGAATCCTAATTACCAAATATTAGAAGAAAAATAGAAGGGCTAGAAATCATAGAACCAAGTCTGCTAGAGTAAAGCTTGTGCAAAGAACAACCTCTTGTTCTTTTCCTTGCAATTCCGCTGCTTTCACGAAATTCGCGCCGTTATCGGTTGTGATAGAATAGATCTGATCGATGCTGATTCCAAATTTATGCAGTTTGTGCTTCATTCACTTCTATTGAAACGGAGTAAGGACCTTCTTTGCGATGTAGCTTTTTAACATGTATGTAATGGAGTGGAAATGGAGTGCAAATGTCCCGAGCGGAATATTAAGACGCTTCTACCACGATATATGAAGTGTTCGGGGCCGACGGCGCGGCACTGGTTTTTCGGGTTTTTAGTTCAAACACTCAACTACGGTTAGAATAAAACTTTATTATTTATGTATCACTTGTTTGTACATTTATAAACTTCTTTTACATTTTAGCACTTATTCATTACACTCATTACAATTAACACTTTCGTATAATTATAAATTCGAATATTTTCGTTTTTACAAACTTTTGCACTATTTTCCGTATGACAATGTCTTTCCCAGAGATACTAACACTTGTTATTTATCGATACTTATTCTGAGACTCTAACACCGATTTTCGATTTTACCGCGACGGACTATTTAACTGTTCACTTATGTTTCTTCAAAGAGTTAATTAATTTAAACTTAGATCTCGATTCGTGCACTAGTCACGAGTGTCGAGGTGTCTAAGGGACAACCCTGATTCAATTGGAGTATTCGGTAGGCCGGCTAGGGAAACCTAGAAAGCGCCGAATTCCAATAAAGGTGCTGCTGAATATTTGGGACTGACCCTGACTCAATTGGAGTATTCGGTAGGCCGGCTAGGGAAACCTAGAAAGCGCCGAATTCCAATAAAGGTGCTGCTGAATATTTGGGACTGACCCTGACTCAATTGGAGTATTCGGTAGGCCGGCTAGGGAAACCTAGAAAGCGCCGAATTCCAATAAAGGTGCTGCTGAATATTTGGGACTGACCCTGACTCAATTGGAGTATTCGGTAGGCCGGCTAGGGAAACCTAGAAAGCGCCGAATTCCAATAAAGGTGCAGCTGAATATTTGGGACTGACCCCCTGATTCAATTGGAGTATTCGGTAGGCCGGCTAGGGAAACCTAGAAAGCGCCGAATTCCAATAAAGGTGCTGCTGAATATTTGGGACTGACCCCGAGCTTGGAAAAGCGCACGGTATTTATAGTCAATCCGAGTTCTGAATTTCATAATGATTTCATGAATTGCATCAGACTGGACTTTGGACCCCACGAAAGGTCCAAGAATCCTTAAGTAACGTAACCATTTTCCTCATCCCATCCCACATCCCACATCTATTCAGACTATGTGGTTTTAATTTTAACTTCGTAAATATCCTCGATTTTGAGGTTCCATTCATTACTCAACTTTGCATTCTTTATGGATGCTCCCTAAAGCTCTTTTGCACGAAACGCTTCATCAGCTTATTTGAAAAATCCATAAATTCCGAAACAACTTCCTTTTGATTCCAAATTTTTTCAATAGTTATTTAATTTCTTGTCATAAGTTAGCTAATTCAGCCTTAATATTGGACTTCCATACTTTACGAAACTTTGCCCCCTTTTTTGGATGTCCCCTCTGAAATTCTCTTGGAAAAATTCTGCTCTCTTTCCACTCTCTAAAACTCTCTTATTTCGAGCACACATTCAAGTGGCTACTTCAATTTACTAATGTATTATTTCGTATATCTTTTGTATAAAATGAGTATCTCTAAGTCCTACCCTTTCTTTACACCTAAACTTGACCATTGCTGTCTCACAGAGTAATGTTCAACAAGTCCCAAATGTTTCATAATGCATGATACTACTAAACCAACGGAGTTGTGAAAACCTTCACTTGAACATCTGTATTCGAACCCAGCATGGGTTCTTTGTAAAACAGCGCACCATACCGCCGAGCTATTAACAGCTACAAGCGGTAGTATACTCTTAAAAATCAATCAATCAATATTTTCTCTTTCTTTCAACTGGGCTTTAAATTAAATTCCCCTTTCCCAAAAGAATCATTACCCCTTCGGGTCGGCTCTTCCTTTTCCGAAGCACTAAGACCCCAATATCAATATTTCTTTTCAAGTTTATATTGGTAAGAACAAAATCATGTTCTCTCTGTTTTCATACTGGGCAACAAACCCTTTAAATCAATACACCTGTATACGTGTGTGTAGATTCAATGAAGACTCTTATTGTCTCTATCATTTTGGCTAAGTTATTATTCCGCGCTCCTCACCCAAACAAATTCTTTCCTTAGTGTCCTATACATATGCGCCAATGCATCATCATCAATGACGATCGCGGCTGTGCACCGCTATATCGTACACTGTCCAATATGTGAGCACGTTTGAACATGTCAATCCACCGCGCTCCAGTTAAGTAAATCTGACTAAGCTGTTTTCGCCGGTTTCGCCAAACCGTGATAAGGGTATGCGATATTTCACATAACTTTTAAATTGATGAAAAGTAAATTAACCCAAAAATTCCTACATGCAACATTTTAAATTTTTGTTGATTGCCTAAATTATTTTGCGTTGAGTAATTGAATATATTCCGCCTTATTTTTACAATATCTCACTGCCATCAGTATTTAAAATTGTTTTAGGAAGGTGTCGGCACATAAGGCTGTGCATATCCTTCCATCCCATCGAGTTGAGCATATATAGTAGATTATGCTCAATTGTTTGCGCCGGAAAATCCGAGTAAATATATCGGTCAAACGGTCAAAAGTAACATGAATTCTATTGTCAATAGTGATTTTATGCCACATTGACCCTTAATAACGTACTTGTCGTTCCATTACGTTGGGAAAGGTAATGAACGTTTTCCCTGCGTACAATAATTGCCACTAATAAAATTGAAATATGATGCTCCCTATGTGAATCGCCGGGCGTTGGTCCCTCACCAGTGGCAATGTTTTTGCCCTCTTGTATGTATATTATTCCGTATGCACGATCGTTTATTTTAATTTGTTTTGGATCAGCTGATCGCAAGTAAATGGGTCAGCTGAGTCTGTCTCAAAGTTTTACGCTTTCTTCTATGTTTGGTTTAAAGATTGCTACGATATGTCCTGTTATCTGATATGGGGAGTGATGAAGGATCTCAATGCCGTTCATCTCCTCCCACACAAACGAGTTGAAGGTTCATTAAGAAAATGATCCTTCGCTTGTTAGGGTAGGCCAAAACATATATATTTTTCTATTATATAATCATTCAATGGTCCGTTGTTTATCAATCATTAACTATTATCTGTCATATCTGAACTTTACTTTCGGTGGAGTTTAGTGTTAGAATCTCTTGATGTTATTCGTTCTGTATGTGTTTTTATAAATTCTTTTAATAATAATTTCTTACAAAGTTTACTTTTGGATCTTTGATATGGTTCAGCTAACATTTTTTTGTTATTCTTCAACGCTTCTCTTGACCAAGATTTAAATACATTGATACGTTTCTGAGTTAATATATATAATTATTCCACCGTAATTTTCATGTTCCCTATTATTCTTCTAATTTATCATAACAATCTATTTTTTTTCTTGTAATCTTTTAATGCTATATAATTGTATGCGTTTAGCAATTTTTTTCAGATATTTTGCCCTAATTCGTACTCTTTATGTTATTTCAAAATTATTTTTCACCCGTATCTTAGTGTTATATCAACTTATTTTATTATTACATTTTTTTTTTTGTTTGTTTTTTTTTTTTTTTTGACCATACTGCATCTATTACGTGTTCTTCTAATCTATCAAATCACCCTGTTATATCCTTTTTTTTTTTTTTCTTTCGTCGTGTGACCATTTTAATCCTCTAATCTTTTAAGTATTCTCATATTTGCACATAAACTTTCTCGAGAGTTTCTTACCTGATGATGCCTTCTCGAATCGCCTCGCCTTTACTTGGTGTTGCTCTTGCGTCCTCGTAATCATTCGTGTTGTTGATCACTTGGTTGGTTGTAAATCTCGAGCGCAGGGTGTGTTCCTAGTCTGCTGTTTGATTCTTCCGTATCGCCGTTGTGCTTTCTGATGCCTTACTTGTTTCGCCTCTTAAGCTGCTCCTCCCGTGTGGGTACCTTTGTACTGCCGTCTAAATTTGTAGTCTTCGATGAAATTGTTTGTTGTGTGCAAAAATTGCTGTTGTACCGGCCACTTGTATAAATTTGACGTGTTATCTCCAGCGGAGTAGAAGTAGCTCTGCTCTAGTTGTATTTCAATGATTTTCTGCATGTAACATTGTAATAGTTTGACGTTATTACAGTGCCTTTTTCAATAGTTTTAAGCTGCTTCCGTTCAGTTAAGTTGCTAATTAGCAAGTCGTGATTAATTGACGTGTGTCACACTGCTTAAATGTATGGATTCTTAGATGTTGTACCATTATCATGATGTTCGCATTGTTTGTGTTTGATTCGAAGTCTTTGTTGTTGCTTTTTGAATTTCGCTGTGTATTGGCTTCAGCTTGTGGAAATTTTGATTACTTGATAAGTTGCCTTTGTGTTAGACCCGCCTCCGCTGTAGTTTTTAAGGACCTCTGCTTTGAATTGACTTTTTGGGGCCGTCTGGTTAAATTGATGAACACTGTTGAATTGTTGATTGTTCTAAAATTTCGTCTTAACGTTGTTTTTATCTTTGTGAGGCGACTTGTATCTGCTCGTTCCGTCATTATTGTGTTACTTTAACTCTTCCAAAATCATCTCCAGGGGTTGAATTAAAATCTCTTCTTGCACTTTCGGTTGTGTATGATGATGCTCCTGAATATGTCCTTGCTTTCAGCTTTGTATAATGTCTTGTCATTCACTTATCTCCAATCGCCTTGTTGAATCCGCCTTTTTGTTTTCGTATGATGCACATCCGTCTTCGCCTGTTATTTGTCACTTTAATTCGTATTGTTGATTTCGTATGATGTATTTAACACTTTCACTTCCTGGTTGAGTTCGCCTTCATTGATAACCTCCGAATATTTCGTCTTCCGTCTCCTGATCCCCCACACTCTCGATCTTCAACCCACCGTATGACCCGTCGTTCCGGTGATACCAATTAACTATGGTATGTATATCGTGAGCCGTTGATGTCTTCCTTCTCTGCCGATGTCGTCTGTTCGTCTTCAATAGATGCTATCCCGCCCGTCCGACTCTCGAGTCAGTTGTGCACATTTAAACTTGTCACGCAATTGTTTAGTATTCTACTCTTCTAATGATATTTGAGAATAGTGAATTCGGTTATATTTCCCTACTTGTCCTTTTACTTCTAATCCTTTGTTTCTATTTCCTCGAATCTGTTATGTTTACTAATTTACCTTTGATATTGTTCCGGTTAAGATTGATCAATGATTATATATTCTCACAAAATTGTTCAGTTATTGTTTTACTTTCTGAGTATTCCTCAATAATCTCCCTGGGTTGTAGCAAAGAATGTTTTCTGCAGGTTTTATTTCACTCTATTTTTTTTAAATTGCTTCCTGCAAATTATTTTTTTTTACTACACCTACCGTGTTATACTTACTTGCTTCCTTCGTGTTTAGGATGGTTTTGGTTGATGAATTGCTACATCCCCTCCCCCTTTTTTTCGAATATGGTTTTTCGGCGTGCTTCTGAAATGAAACTTAGACCTTGGGTTTAATTTACTTCTTATATTGTTCAATATATAATGTGTTTAAAAAATAATTTATATCAGGCTGTCTAGCTCAAATCTTTATATAAACTATTTTTTGTTAGTTTACGCATTGAATTTCCTTTATTTTATTTTTTTCATCGTCCCATATTCCAACCCTAGCTTAATTCTCTTCATATTTTAATTCGTTGCCGGTTTCCCCTTCTCTTTACCGGTCTTACTATTGTAAAAAGTCATTACCTTCCCATTTATTTGTTTTTATTTCGTCAGCTTTAAACTCCTCTTTTCAATTCAATTTGATATTGATTTCCCTGAGTTTTACTTAACTTCTCTTCTTTTTTTTTCATTTCACACCCAGTCCCCTTCTAGTAATTTCCATGATTCCCGTTTCCTTTACTTGGTTTCAATTATTTTAAAAGTTTTTATTTATTTAATATTGTTTTTTTTTTTCATGTAGTTCATTCACACAATTAGTTCTATATCCATACATTCTGAGGACGTCTCCTCTTGTCCAATCACACATCTATCCATATTCATAGTATCATTAAATTTAAATATCATATTCGTATGTTTACAGTTTGTCCATTCTTATGTTCAGTTGTGGGGCCCCTTTGTTTAGTGTATTATTGTGTAATTGTTCATAGTATACTGTTTTCTTACTCATTAGTTTTTTTTTTCTGTTGATCACTTCTTGATATTTCTTCATTTCCCCCCATGATACTTTATTTCCCTTCATTATTCTTGGTATATTTTAATTCTTTTTCTCAGCAGTCAAAGTTTATTGGTAAATTCCCAACTCTGATGATACCTATCGTCCTACAGTTTAAAGAAATAGTTAAAATAGTCAAGGTTTTGTTTCTCGACTCCTTTTTTGTTCAGATTTCTTGATTTTCGCTGATCTTGTATTACATTGGCATTCCCTGTTTCGTTTATTTGTGCTTGATTTTTCTAGCCCATTTCCCAGTTTCAACTACGCGCTTTCAATTTCCGGTTTTATATTATTTGTTTTAATCCTTATATTTAGATAAATTTTCAATTTTGCTGTACCTTTTTGTCTACATTTTATGTTCATTCATATTTTATATATCATTCCATCGTTAAATTATTATTTGAATATTTTTCTCCATAAATATCTCTATATGATATTATTCTATATATAAGTGAGTATTTGTAACTATATTAATTCAATACAAAATTTAATTCAAATGGAAACTCTCATTAAACCTAAGTCATAATAAAATTATGTACATATTTATCTACAACCTCAATATTTTCAAGCCCGTCCATATTCCATGAATCACTCGTATCTGGTAATGTCTCATTAGCTCTGTGCTCCGCGGTTGATTGATATGTTTTTTCTGTCACCCTTTGTTGTTGACTGGTGACAACAGTTATTATATTTGGCAGGTATCTGGCACCCCCAATCCTACCCACTACGTTTGACAATAGCCAATATCTTTGAGTTTCCCATTGTTCGATTGAAATTGGGTTTCCCACTGACAATTCTATTTTGTAAACAAACCATTATTCCGAACTGATTTTTTCCAAATGGACGTAAATATTTTTCACCACTTTTTCGAGAACTTGTGCGAAAGTATGAATGCGAGGTGTGTTTGAACCAGAATATTGATGCCTTTAATAAATTTTCATATTTCGATCGGCACCAACCACTCTACTTCGCCAAAATATCACGATGTTCGAAACATATTTTCAATGGGAGGTTTTCGATGACTATGATTACGCCTTCGTGTTAAATTAACCGATGATTTTAATGCTGGCATCAAAAACATGGCCGCTTCGCAGACCCCTGATATTTGGACTTTCTTTTGATTCCTCATCATGATTAAGTCTCGACAGGAAATCAGCTACAATGTTTTCTTTACCTTGTTTGTATCGAACCTCGCATTCCAATCCTTGCAATTTTAATCTCAATCTTGTTAAAGTTGGTGAAGTTTCTTTTAAATGCCATAAAGAAATCAGTGGCCTATGATCTGTGTATACAATGAATCTTTGATTATAAATATAATGTCTGAAATGATGTACTGCCCAAACGATTGCCAATAACTCTTTTTCAATCGTGTGATACTTTCTTTCTGCTCCAATAAGATTTCTGCTAGCGTATGCAATGGGTCTGTCTATTGATTTTTCATTCGAAAGGACTGCTCCGATAGCATATTCACTCGCGTCGGTTGTGAGTACGAATGTATCTTTATAGTTTGGTTTCGCTAAAAGTGAATCCGATGTTAGGAAATTCTTGAGTTCTTCGAATGCTTTTTGACAATCATCAGTCCAATTGAATTTTACATTTTTCTTTAATAATTCATTCAATGGTTTTCGTTTATCGGCTATTCCTGGGATAAACTTGCCATAGAAATTTACTGTTCCTAAAAATGATCGTACTCCTTTAACTGTTTTTGGCACTGGCATCTCTTTTATAGTTTTAATATTATCTTCCAATGGCCGTAAACCATTTTTGTCTACAGTTGGCATTTTGTTGGTTCTATTTTCAAATTATGTTTTCTGAGAGTATTTAAAACCTTTATAAGATTTTCATTATGCTCTTGAACTGTTGCACCAAAAACTATTATGTCATCTAGATAAACAATAGCTTTGACATCTCTAATTCCATATAAAACAGTATTCATTAGCCTTTGAAAAGTCGATGGGCTATTTCTTAGTCCCATAGGCATTCTTGTAAATTCAAAATGACCTCTTGGAGTTGAAAATGCGGTTTTGGCGGCATCTTTTGGGTTAATTGGAACCTGATAAAATCCCGATTTCAAATCAATAGTTGAAAAATATTTACTGTCTCCCAAATTATCTAAAATTTCGTTTATTAAAGGAATCGGGTATACTAATGGCTTTGTTATTAAATTCAAAGCTCGAAAATCAACTACAATTCGATATTTCTTATTACCGTCCTCATCTAAATCTTTCTTTGGTATGCACAAGACGGGTGCATTCCACGGACTTTTGCTTGGTACAATGATTCCTTGTTGATACATCTCGTCAATTTCTTCATTTATATGTTTCTTTGTGGATTCGGGGAACCTATATTGCCGTTTATTGATTGGTACATTGGTTGTGGTTTCTATCTCGTGTACTGCCGCATTTGTAGTTGTAAGATGATCTCCTTTCAGATAAAATACATCACAGTAATTTGCCATAATTCTTTCCATTTCATCAAAGTTTTCACGATTCAAGTGCTGTAAAGGAACTGTATCAAGTAATTTTTCTAAACGTTCCTTACCTTGTATTTCGTTTTGATTTCGATTTTCAACTAGACTGTAGTCTTGATTCGAGTCCAAATCTTCTGGTTTCCATTGTTCACTCTGAATATATTCATCTTCAAAATTTTCTTCCCGATATTGATTATCCACATAATAATTGCTATTATCGTTCGGAGCAGCTATTGTAAATACTTCTCCCATTTCTTCATTTAATTTGGGCAGATCATCGTTTACAAAAGTATTTTGAAAATATTCTTCTTCATCCGTGTACAGGTCGTCTTCTTCTGGTACCCATGGTTCTTGTTCATTCTCGTCTATGTGTTTCTTTAAACTTTCTTGGTCTTGAATATTTCTTGTTACATAGTCCACGATGTTCCATCGTACGCGATTTTTTTCCATGTATGGTTTTCTAGTCTCAGCATTCGTTTTAAAGATAACAGTTGCAAAGTTGTCTTCAATGGCGTGTACATGTTTTTTAATGAAGTCAGCTCCTAGTAATGCTGGTACGCTTAGATTGTTTGCTACATAGAATTTGACTGGAATTATTGTTTTCCCGATATTCAAATGTATCCACGTTGTTCCTATAGTTTGAATTATGTTTTTTGTCATTCCAGTAACTGCCATGTGACTTTTCGTGTTTATGGATGTAGCTCCAATTTGTATTGCCCTTTTGGCAGTGATTAAATTCGTTTCAGCTCCGGTATCTAAGAGAAATTTCGTAGCTTTATTTGGATTTTCTTGTGTTTTGAGCTCTAAGTAGAATCGCTTGTCAAATGTATATTCTATAGGATGTCTGATGCTTTCATCTAGCTCAGTGTCACGATTCTTTACAGCGCTATACTTTGGGCCGGAGTTTAAATCTTCCCTAACAACAGAACCATATTCCGGAATCATACTACTAATATAGTCGTTTCCATTACCCTCTGAAACCCTACTATTTCCTCTATGTTGATCTCCTGAAATGTTATCATTATGCATTGATTTATTTAATCCATTTTGGCCGTTACTTTCAATTGATGCATCCAAGTATTCATTGTTTTCCTTTGTAAACTCATTCATTTCCGTTTGACAACCCTTTTCAACAAGTATGCTTGTGCCTATTTTATTTATTTTGCTTGGAAAAATATTCGGACTCTGTTTGTTTGAGTATCCATTCAAATGTACTATACCTATATCCTTTTTCCTATTTTTGTCATTTCCTAGAGAATTCATGTTATAACTTGGCTTTTTCAGTACTATATATTTGAAATTCTTGTTAATATACAACGTATATTGCTGAATAAATTCTGCTCCGATAATTCCTGGAACACTTAAATGCTTGACTATGAAAAACTTAATTCTATAATGAGAGTTTCCAATTCTAAATGTAATTTCTGTGGATCCAATAGCTTTTGACTGAGTATTATCAAATCCTGTTATTAAAAGGTTCTCTGAATAATCTATATTTTCTGTGCCGACCTTGGCTACTATGTCCCACCTTATTATATTACAGAAAGATCCTGTGTCTAATAAATATTTAAAAGCTGTATTAGGTTTTGAAACTGCTTCCAGTCTCACTATAAATTGATTGCTTTTCGTAAAATGAATATATAATTTCTCATGCGGTGTTGTTCTCATGTTGCTAAATTGGTCATCCCCACGATCCCATGATTTGTTGAATTTGTTATAAGCATTGCTTGCTTGATAGCATCTTCCGTGGTAAATGTTTGGATAAAAGGAATTCTCAGCTCTTGTATTATTTATCTGTTTCTTTGAATTACAATAAATGTAATGCCGAAAATTATTATTGAAATTGTTATTTATGTATCTTTCATATTTGCAACTATTACTGCTATCATAGAGATGTGTATTACTTTGCCTTCGTTCCTTCTGTATAAATCTCCCTTTATAAGCCATTAGTCGTTGTTCAATTTGTCGTATTAGTTCATCGTTAACACATTCGTCTTCAACATATTGTACAAGGTTTCTGAAATTGATAACTTTCTGCTTTCTCGCTGATTCTTTTAAGGTTGTGTTCCTTAAACCTGCTAAAAAGTGTATTCTAAGACTTTTTTCTGCAAATATAGCTTCTATATCATCTTGCTTTAAATCATTTATGCATTCATGAATTTCTAGTGCTCTGTCAATATACGTCGGAAGTGGTTCTTTTTCATTTTGTTCTAGGTTTTCAATCTGCAACATTACACTTTCCTTACTCATCTTTTTCTTGAACTGCCTCTTAAGATTTGTTTGCAACTCTGCCCATGTATCTGCCTTTACTCTATTAATATATTTTCCAGCTTTTCCTTTAAGTTTCATGAGAACCACATTCAGCAGTGTTTTCTCATAAGTGTTATCTGGCATAAGATCAAAAAGTATTGGATTTGTCCCAAAAATGGTTCTAGCTCTTCGGATATGCCATGATATTCTGGGATGCATTTTACTATAGTTTTCATTGGGAACTGGTATTGGGTACCAGCTCCGTTTCCGTTTTGGCTGCCAGTCGACATAGACCAAAAATCATGTACATCATTTAGTGCCATTTTAGATTATGATTTCATACAATGTTAAAAAAATTAGCCCTATGGGGTGTTATGCAATATTATTTTTCAAACATTTTTCTATTATCGTCCGTATTTCAATTAATGCTTCGTAATCCATTCCCATTTTTTTGTTCGTCTGTTCGTACTGAATGTTTTAAATATTATTTTTCTTCTTTATTGTAGTGAATGATCAACTAAAATATTTAATTTCACTCTTGTTTTGTGATAACGTTTTACAATTATAAATGCTCATATTTTTAGAATTTCCTGCAACATTATTAACATTACCCTCTTGTACATGCATATGAAACTATCAAACTTTCACTCACCCAAACCTGTTATACATACTCACTACTTCTTGTTCCTGTGGCACACTCGCCCTTTTGTTCTTGCCATAATGAGGTGCAATCCTTAGCTTCATCTCTGTCAATCGATCTTCTGGTGTCTTTTTGCAATTCTTCGTTAGTTAACCGCAACCAAATTCCGCTGTTTTGCCTTTCTCGTACAACAAATTTTATTTATTTTTCCATTACACCCTGGTTTTCTGTATGTTTAATCATCATTTATGCTGCTTTTCTGAACACTAGAACCCACAAGCGCAGTGCATTGGTACTGGTCCGTGTACTTGATCACATTCTTAAAATTGTCACTTTTTCCGTTTCTTCATTTTACAGTACACTTTTTATTACCATTAATAAATTTCACACTTTAATTTCTAGCCTGTATACATCTTGTCTTTTTCACTTCTTCCATTTTATAATACTGTTTTGATCCTTGAATGCCATGCTCTTATCATTTTTCTTCCGTTCATCAATGATCTAGCCGGCACTGGTTCTCACTTAATCAAAAATAGCGTTCCTTACGAAAAACGTTTGTTTTCCATATCTAAGACCTGGTGCTCGATCTTGTGGTCGTTTTTTTTTTTGTATTTTTTCTCCGCAAAACCACTTCTACTTATCTGATGTTTGTTCTTATTTTCTTCGGCACTGATTTTCACTTAATCAAAAATTAGCGTTCCTCTGTTGCGAAAACAGTCTTTTTCCGCTGTCACCATATGAAACGGAGTGGAAATGTCCCGAGCGGAATATTAAGACGCTTCTACCACGATATATGAAGTGTTCGGGGCCGACGGCGCGGCACTGGTTTTTCGGGTTTTTAGTTCAAACACTCAACTACGGTTAGAATAAAACTTTATTATTTATGTATCACTTGTTTGTACATTTATAAACTTCTTTTACATTTTAGCACTTATTCATTACACTCATTACAATTAACACTTTCGTATAATTATAAATTCGAATATTTTCGTTTTTACAAACTTTTGCACTATTTTCCGTATGACAATGTCTTTCCCAGAGATACTAACACTTGTTATTTATCGATACTTATTCTGAGACTCTAACACCGATTTTCGATTTTACCGCGACGGACTATTTAACTGTTCACTTATGTTTCTTCAAAGAGTTAATTAATTTAAACTTAGATCTCGATTCGTGCACTAGTCACGAGTGTCGAGGTGTCTAAGGGACAACCCTGATTCAATTGGAGTATTCGGTAGGCCGGCTAGGGAAACCTAGAAAGCGCCGAATTCCAATAAAGGTGCTGCTGAATATTTGGGACTGACCCCGAGCTCAATTGGAGTATTCGGTAGGCCGGCTAGGGAAACCTAGAAAGCGCCGAATTCCAATAAAGGTGCTGCTGAATATTTGGGACTGACCCTGACTCAATTGGAGTATTCGGTAGGCCGGCTAGGGAAACCTAGAAAGCGCCGAATTCCAATAAAGGTGCAGCTGAATATTTGGGACTGACCCCCTGATTCAATTGGAGTATTCGGTAGGCCGGCTAGGGAAACCTAGAAAGCGCCGAATTCCAATAAAGGTGCTGCTGAATATTTGGGACTGACCCCGAGCTTGGAAAAGCGCACGGTATTTATAGTCAATCCGAGTTCTGAATTTCATAATGATTTCATGAATTGCATCAGACTGGACTTTGGACCCCACGAAAGGTCCAAGAATCCTTAAGTAACGTAACCATTTTCCTCATCCCATCCCACATCCCACATCTATTCAGACTATGTGGTTTTAATTTTAACTTCGTAAATATCCTCGATTTTGAGGTTCCATTCATTACTCAACTTTGCATTCTTTATGGATGCTCCCTAAAGCTCTTTTGCACGAAACGCTTCATCAGCTTATTTGAAAAATCCATAAATTCCGAAACAACTTCCTTTTGATTCCAAATTTTTTCAATAGTTATTTAATTTCTTGTCATAAGTTAGCTAATTCAGCCTTAATATTGGACTTCCATACTTTACGAAACTTTGCCCCTTTTTGGATGTCCCTCTGAAATTCTCTTGGAAAAATTCTGCTCTCTTTCCACTCTCTAAAACTCTCTTATTTCGAGCACACATTCAAGTGGCTACTTCAATTTACTAATGTATTATTTCGTATATCTTTTGTATAAAATGAGTATCTCTAAGTCCTACCCCTTTCTTTACACCTAAACTTGACCATTGCTGTCTCACAGAGTAATGTTCAACAAGTCCCAAATGTTTCATAATGCATGATACTACTAAACCAACGGAGTTGTGAAAACCTTCACTTGAACATCTGTATTCGAACCCAGCATGGGTTCTTTGTAAAACAGCGCACCATACCGCCGAGCTATTAACAGCTACAAGCGGTAGTATACTCTTAAAAATCAATCAATCAATATTTTTCTCTTTCTTTCAACTGGGCTTTAAATTAAATTCCCCTTTCCCAAAAGAATCATTACCCCTTCGGGTCGGCTCTTCCTTTTCCGAAGCACTAAGACCCCAATATCAATATTTCTTTTCAAGTTTATATTGGTAAGAACAAAATCATGTTCTCTCTGTTTTTCATACTGGGCAACAAACCCCTTTAAATCAATACACCTGTATACGTGTGTGTAGATTCAATGAAGACTCTTATTGTCTCTATCATTTTGGCTAAGTTATTATTCCGCGCTCCTCACCCAAACAAATTCTTTCCTTAGTGTCCTATACATATGCGCCAATGCATCATCATCAATGACGATCGCGGCTGTGCACCGCTATATCGTACACTGTCCAATATGTGAGCACGTTTGAACATGTCAATCCACCGCGCTCCAGTTAAGTAAATCTGACTAAGCTGTTTTCGCCGGTTTCGCCAAACCGTGATAAGGGTATGCGATATTTCACATAACTTTTAAATTGATGAAAAGTAAATTAACCCAAAAATTCCTACATGCAACATTTTAAATTTATGTTGATTGCCTAAATTATTTTGCGTTGAGTAATTGAATATATTCCGCCTTATTTTTACAATATCTCACTGCCATCAGTATTTAAAATTGTTTTAGGAAGGTGTCGGCACATAAGGCTGTGCACTATCATCAAGATATTGGCAGTTTAAGCCCAACACACTCTAACCTCTGTGAGTTGCCGAATTAGCCTTGAGCGACAAAAACCTCCCAACAAATTCATCGGACATTTTATGCCTGAGCTGTTATTCTACTAAATCCAGCTTCTTAATAAGGAGATGGTAGTGTGCCATGCTGTAGAGAGGAAGTGTTTTTTTTCGTATCATATTTTCATCGCCGTTTACCATCTGACAAAACTCGACTTATTTCCAACCGAATTAGAAAATTAATTAATATTTTTTTGAAACCGAATATATAAGTCGTGTTTTATTTGGATGGTTCGTAGTAACGGTGTGGAAATTAATTACTATGTCTGAAACTCGATTATGCATATGCACCACATGTGATAGATTTAGTTCGGAAAATGTATTGGAGGGTAACCGCTCCCTTTGGTGGGGTTTGATTGCACGAAATCAGTACGCTAGACAGGTGCTTTCCCTACCCAGCTACGAAGGTCCTCCGTCGTCCTCCGCAGCTTAGCGGGTACTGATGAAACCAAATTCCGGGCCTGCCAAACTCTTGCAATACATTTTCAGAACTAACTTTCTCATATGTATTAAAAAAAAAAGACAAAAAAGACAGGAACACTGTCTTCGACCAGAGGTCGTACAGACTGAATACTTAACACCTAAACAACGGACAGGACACATAACACCCAGTGGATCGGTGGAGAATTTTTCGATCACGAAAACTTTCCTCCTTACCGGGGCGGGAATCGAACCCACGCTCCATAGCTCATGCGTCTAGACGATTAACGTCGCTAACCGCAAGGCCACGAGGCCCACAAAATTTTTTGTACAAATGCTAACCAAGTAGGATGAGTATTTAGTATTGTCCGACTCCCACAGACTTGCTTCATCAGCAACGACGCTCAATGAAGTAGGGTTGTGTGAGGTTGTGCCAGTTGGTCGTCAGATAACAACCCAACCCCCCCACAACTTGAAATTTGGCCTTAGTTTCGCGTACCCACTTGCAAATCGCAGATGGCGCTTCGAAACATAAACAATGAGTCATCCTACACCGCCACCACACTTTTTCACCGTAGAAACCATGTTTTTTGTTTCGTCATTGTTGCTACTTTAAAAAACTCAAAGGTTCAGCCCAATCGGGTTGTACGCAAAGGTGACGTTGAACTACGTAGCTGTATGTAATCTACAGGTTTTCGACTATTCTGTGCGATGAGACCAAAGCAAGCGTTTTTCAAGCCAAGCCTGAATCTGTTTTCGATGTGATGTGTATAATTTTTGGACCAATATTTTTTTTTTGTGTCTTTATTAAGGAGACTTTCAGCCCGAGGCTGGCTCGTCTCCGCCGGACCAACATTTGAAAATGAAGATAAAAATAAAATTTTCAAATAATCGAGGATGAACAACACTCTCAAGCGTTCACATATCCAAATTACCAATTGATAAAAACTCGCTAGAGAGTAAGAAACGTTCGATAATTGTATCTCGATTCGAAGCATTGGTAACAATGCCAAACATCCGATTGAACTTCATTGTTGACATTAAATTGGTATTTATTAGGTTTATATTATTTTAAATGATAATCGATTACACAATTTGAAAAGCACAAGCCTGGCTGATAGTGCACAGCTGCAACCATCACCGACGCAAACTGCTACAGAGACTTACCACCCATCGCTAAGTCAGTCTAAGCCCCTGGTGGATCGTTACAGAAAAACTTATTGCGAAAGCTGGGCTGTCAACGGCGTTATTGATAATAATAATTATTCCTTCACGTGAATTGCGTCGGACTTAGCGTTTAGTCCGGAACTGACACCCACTGGCGGAGCCAGCTATTGTTTTTTGGTAGGGCACCACTAAGCGCAAGAACAATAGCCTTCGATAACAATGGTGTGATTGCATCGCGTGGTGCCCCACCTCTGTCTCCGCCAGTGCCGACACCTACGAATCAGCAAAAACGAGCCAAAGAAAGTTTACCAGAATGCATTCACTGCAGCAGCGAAGAAGATTCCGAGCACCTCTACTGCATCAACAGACGTAAGCAAGAAGCTATCGTAAAATGCCCCCAAGCTTTCCATGGAAAACGCACGTTTAAGTTAGCATAAACGAACTGCACCAGTTAAAAGCCCTGCAATGGCGGACATAAAAAAAACTTTCAATGAATAACTAAAGAAATGCTGATAAATTACTAAGATGAAAAGCAGGCCAAGTTCTAGTTGGAATGTAGTGCTATGGAAGAAGAAGCTTACGATGCACTTAAGAGATTGACTGATTCATCGAAACCAAGTGCTAAACTGTTAGCAAGTTTTTAATAGTAAATATTATCATACCGTCGTCGGGGGTGACAATGGGTCAAATGGGGGTGAGAATGGGTCACTGTTTCAAGTACTTAGAATGCGTGTTTTTTTTTCTTCCTAAACAATGGAGGGGGAATCTGCTCAACAGACATCCTGGGTTGACCAGGAAGTGCTGGGTTAGGGGCCACCTCCAATGAGGGAGGCAGGACTGCATCCCCGACCAGCTAAACCGTTTCCATTGCCGCCAAGCCCATCGTCCCTTCGGTACAACCAGAAAGTAATGCTTCAAAGGGGGGCCAATGCACAACGCACTCTCGAGGTTAGCTGCGTGTCCTTGCAGCATCGAACATCGTGACTCGCTTTACACCATGGTATCGTGCCAGCGCATTGCTGGCTTTCCAGGTGGCCTTTCACGCCCTATGTCCTCGGAAGGTGGGAAGGGTAGACTTCGCGCCTGCTTCCCTCTGCACGACTGATATCAAGAATGATAATGCCGCGTGCACCCCAAAGCTCTCTGCGATAGGGCCTATTCGCCAACACACAGAGGGACTTGCCGACGCGGTGCCTACGCCTGCCCCAGCCTTGACGAGGACTCCGAGGTTGACCGACGCCGCGAGAGCGACGATACCATGTTGACGCGGCCACTTGTTCGATAAAAGGATCGAGTTCGACCACAGGCCACCGGTATGACCCATGAAGCCGGCTCCGAACCCTTGGACCACCTCTTATTTGCGCCTGAACTAGCCATCCCTCGAGTCCACGCGCCACCTTCTGTTTAGCTCCGAGACGATTTGGACGATAGCCGATAAAACGGCGTTCCAGCCAATTTCATCTTTACACATCCTCCGAACTAGGTTGTCCGGGGTAGTGTCCAGACCACATGTGGCAAGCATGTGGTCACGCATTGTGCGAAAACGCGGGCACACGAACAACACGTGTTCCGCCGTTTCCTCTAAACCAACGCACACCGGACACTCGGGCGAGGCCGAGTGTCCGAACCGGTGTAGGTACTGTCTGAAGTAACCATGGCCTGTAAGGACCTGGGTCAGGTGGAAAGTGATTTCCCCATGGCGCCTCTTGACCAACGTACCTATCTCCGGTATCAACCTATGTGTCCATCTACCCTTAGTGGAACTGTCCCACGCACGTTGCCATTTGACCATTGAGGCCAACCTGACAGTCCTGCGGATGCCTCTCGTGCCGCGCATTTCAAAGCACTCTATGTCTTCACCGATAACGATGTCAATAGGCATCATACCGGTGATGACGCAGAGTGCATCGTGCGACACGGTACGGTACGCGCTCACAACTCTTAGGCACATGAGCCTATACGTACTTTCTAACTTCGTTCTGTAGCAGTTAATACGCAGGGCCGTGCCCCAAGCTGGCCCCCCATACCTCAGTATGGACAGAGCAACGCTAGCCAGAAGCTTGCGCTTGCTGGCATAAACCGCAGAGCTATTGGACATCATCCGGGACAATGCCACTATAGCTGTGGAGGCACGCTTGCAGGCGTAATTGACGTGGCTACCAAAGGTGAGCTTATCGTCGATTATTACCCCCAAGAGTTTGATTGAGCGTTCAGAGGTGATCGTACAGTTGCCTGCCCTTATCACCGCTTGCTGCTCCGACTTTCGGTTGTTAACAACAACCACCTCAGTGTTGTGGTGAGCCAGTTCTAACTTCCTGGAACTCATCCACTCCTCCACAATTGCGATCGAGTGGGCTGCAGTCAACTCCACCCCTTCGATCGATTCGCCGTAGACCTCCAGCGTAATATCGTCAGCGAAGCCAACGATTACCACGCCCACCGGGAACTTCAACCTCAAGACACCGTCGTACATGACGTTCCATAACACCGGACCCAGTATGGAACCTTGCGGAACCCCTGAGGTTATGTCAACACGCTTCCGACCCGCCTCCGTGTCGTATACCAGTACTCGATTCTGGAAGTAGCTTCCGAGAATCTTGTACAGGTACTCGGGAATTCCAAGATGCAGGAGCGCATCTGCAATGGCTGCCCAATTGGCACTATTGAAAGCATTCCTCACGTCGAGAGTCACTACTGCACAATAGCGAACTCCCCTCCTCTTACGCAGGATAGCTATCTCCGCGGATTTGGTAACCGACAAGATAGCGTCTACGGTCGACTTACCCTTTCGGAAGCCAAACTGGTTACTCGATAGACCATCCGCACCCTCCGTGCGTATCAACAACCTGTTGAGGATGATCTTCTCGAGCACCTTCCCCGCCATATCAAGCAGGCATATTGGTCTATATGCCGACGGATCCCCCGGTGGTTTTCCCGCCTTTGGCAATAGGACCAAGCTCTGCCTTTTCCATCTCTGCATGACAGATCTGAACATCTCGGGAGCCTCGGCAATGGCCGCTTTAATGGCCAGGTTCGGAATACCATCCGGTCCTGGCGCCTTACCTACACTAAGGGACTGTGCAATCCCCGCAAGTTCCGCCACAGTTACTCTTCCCTCGTCGGCCACCCTGGCTCCTGGCAGCTCCACGAAGGGAGGCCAGGGGCTTGGGTCGTGACGTGGGAAGAGCCCGCGATGATCCTCTCCAGCATCTCTGGAGACCGCTCTGTAGGGGCCATCGCCCCACGTGTCTTGGCCATTACGACCCTGTAGGCGTCACCCCATGGATTCGCGTTGGCACTTTGACACAGGCCCTCGAAGCAGGCTTTTTTGCTTGATCTAATCTCAGTCTTCAGAGCGGCTCTAGCAGCCACGAACGCCACCCGTCGTTCAACACGCTCCTCTTCTGTGCGTGCTCGCTGCATCCGCCTCCTTGCCCGTAGGCAGGCGCGGCGCAGGTTCGCAATTGCTTGAGTCCACCAGTAAGCCGGTGGTCTCCCATTCCTAGGGTGGACTTTCCTAGGCATGGTGGCATCGCATGCACGCGAGAGTACTGTTACCAGCTGCTCGCCACTCAGACCGAGAGTATTGTGCTCGCGGCGGAGCGCTTCCTTAAACACTTCGTCGTCGAAGTACGATGTCTTCCACATACGAGGGCTAGGCCTCGCCCTTCTTCCGTCCGCTGAATGCTGGTCGTATAGTCGATACTGTAGCGAACCGCCAGGTGAGTGTAGCCATCATCTACCCTCCAGTTCGAACTACTAGTTTGGCCAGGGCTCCAGAACGTAACGTCGATAATCGACTCGGCCCCGTTCCAGCTGTAGGTTTTTTTGGTACCAGCATTGGTCAAGTTCACATCCAACATGTCCAGTGATGCCAGCAGGATCTGCCCCGTTGATTCGTGGAACGGCTTCCCCATTCCACGGCCCAAGCGTTGAAGTCCCCGCTATCACCACCGGCCTACGCCCCATCAAGTTAGCCGTCAAACAATCTAGCATTCGACCGAACTGCTCGATCGACCATCGAGGAGGCGCATAGCAGCTGCAGAAGAAGACCCCGTTGATTTTGGCCATGACGAAGCCCTCGTGTGTCGAAGACACCAACTCTTGAACTGGGTATTTCCCCGTTGTCCATATCGCTGCCATTTGAGACCCATCGGTGACCCAATTACCGTTCCTGGCGGGTACCCGGTAAGGATCCGCTATGATGGCGATATCCGTACTCCATTCAGCAACTGTCTGACACAGCAGTTGCTGGGCTGCATCACAGTGGTTCAGGTTTAGCTGCGTTACCTGCACTGTGATTTTGCAACCTTAATGCTGGGCACTTCGAACCACCATGGGGTACTTGCTGTTCGCAGCTTTGCTGGAACAAATCAAACAATTGGGAGGGTTCGTTCAGCATTGTGCCTTATGTCCCTCGAATCCGCAGCGTCAGTAGAGCTTGCTTCTGTCAGGGCCTTTGCAGTCTCATTGCTTGTGCCCCGGTTCCAGGCACTTGAAGCAAACTTCGGGTTGCTCGTATATGCCCACAGGGCATACCGACCACCCCACCTTGACGCTCCCTAACTTGACTACCTTGGAGGCGTCAGCTGCAGGTAGCCTAACCAATGCTACCTGTGTCCCTGCTGGACCTTTCCGTAGCCGAACGGCTGCGGTGGACGCCTCCACTTCACACTGTCGCCGCAGTGCCGTGACGAGCTCTTCGACTTCGGTGATCTCGTCCAGGTCTTTAACCCTTAGATTCATCTCCGTCGTGAGTGCCCTCACCTTGACCGTCTCGCCTAGGACTTCCTCCGCCAACTTCTTGTAGGCGGCGCCCTTTTGCGAGACGCCCCGCTTCAGCTCGAGGATCATCTCGCCCGTCCGGGTACGTCTTATTCGACGTACGTCGGCGCCGAGTTCACCGAGCTTGACGTCACTCCTCATCGCCTTCAAGACGTCCGAGCACTTAGCCTCGTCCGTTTTGATGACTAGGGCATCGCCCCTGGAGCGATTGGCGCCTACCCTAGACTTTCTGCTACCCTCATTCGCCTGGGCCTTCATTTCGGCCCTTGACGTCTTCGGTTTCCTCTTATTCTTGACCAGGGTCCAGGAGGCGTCATCCCCCTCTATTTCCCTGGTCTGGGGCGGCTGAGAGCTCTCAGCCTGCCGTAACCCTTTACCACCGTCTTTCCTGGGTGGACGGACCTTTCCAGGTCCTTCCTCCCCCGGTTTTGGAGGTACCTGGCCGGGGTTCGGCTTCCCAGCCCCACTACCCTTGTTCGGAGTAGTAACCCTCCGCGTTTTGGGGCGGCCCCCAGGGAGCTCATCCCCTGGAGACTGTCTCCCCCGTTTTTGTGTCTGCTCCGTTGTAGCAGCCACCCCCGACGTGCCCGCGAATACTTGAGCCTCGGTCTGGGTAGACTTTGGCACCACCGTCTTCGCTGGCACGTCTTCGGTCGATTCGACCTTGCCCAAATCCGCGAATTCTTGGGCCTCAGTCTGGGTAGACCTGGACTCCATGGATTTCACGGGTTCGCACTTGGCCGTCACCGCCGTTTCCAGCTTGGCGTCCAACATCGACTTTCGAAGTTTCTGAAAGCTCCTCTTGAGGTCCTTACTGATACTATGCTTCGATGACGCAAAGTCGATGATGGCGTCCAGCTGTTCCGTCGCCACCTCGAAGGCCGAAAGCCCATCGCGTTTGCGGTTCATCGCCTCCACAAGCCATGGGCCGTCAATAACCTCTACCGGCGTTTTTTTAGCCGAGAGGAAGGTTAAGTGACCCACGCTGGCGCTGCGCACTGAGCTGCCGACTATTGCCTCTGGCCTCCTAGGCGGAGACCTGAACAACCCACCTCTTGCGAAGGGGTTGTCGCCTACACTACTACCACTAGTTGAAGAATTGCCTTGGTTTTCCATTTTGGTCCCACGAGTTGCTCGGGAAAAGAGGTCCACCACGCCAGAGCCCAGCATGACGCGGTAAGGGACAATTACTGTGGAGGGTGCCCAGGTACCCCACAGGCTCCGTTAAAGGCCTAGCTTATTATTTCACCCCCCTGGCCATGCATCCCCTCGGCACGGGTCGCTTGACGCCTTGGGATTAGGGGTTAGGGACAATAGTCCCGGTCTTAGAATGCGTGTAGAATAAATTGAATGTATCTGAGGGCAAGAAGACTAAAATATAAGAGACCTTTTTGAACGATTTTGCTATCCGACCTCCAGGCTGCCGGTGAGAGCGATGGCCCATTCTCACCCCCCAGACCCATTGTCATACCCGATGGCGGTACATAGATATTGTAACACACTAGAGTCGGTTTTTACGCGGAAGATATGGGCCGCGTAAATTAAAACAACGTAAAAAACCGCGTAAATCCCAAAGTATGTCTAAAGGAATGTGGAAATCCAGAAATTCGCTTGAATAAAAAATCGCATAAAAAACGATTCCTGTAAAAATAACCGCGTAACAAACGACTTCAGTGTACATCGGGTATGAAGCGTTGACTCTTCCTTGATCGAATGGTCCAAGAATATTGAAAATCCATCGAGAAACGGCTGAGATATTAATGTTCAAAGTCTATCATATTTTCGTGACGATTTTCAATTTTTTTCAATCGTAAAGTGTACCCCAATATAAAAAAGACAGACGTAGTTCTACGTCAAAACGACATCCCCCGTGCCCATTTATTCAATAACGTTACTTTCCTCCTCTGTATTTCCAGCCCATTTCACCCATTAATACTTCACATTACAAATTCTATCTGCGAAATCCTTATAAATTTCCAAGTTATGCGACATTTAAGCAATATCGATGAAAATGAACCGTCGGTAAAATTTCCGCCATTTGATTTGTTTTGGCAATCGCTCCTTTAACCTTCAGTCGGTCATTCTAGGGTCATCAGCTATCATCCCTTTCCTAATATTAATTCTAATTTGGAATGATTTTTGACAGGATATTTTGTACTGTACATTACCTTCGTTTTACCCCTTTTCATAAAATGATTCAAATAATCACAAGTTTGGCAGAACCAATTAAATTTATTGAACCAAAATTTCGGGGTACAGTGACATCGTACTACAGATGTCTAGTTGTTCCCAGAATGGTACCTCTATAAATAATTGTTTTGAATAATCCTGCAACAAATCACGTTGTAGTGATATCTATATTTTTAAGTACCCAGCCCTGTTGTAGTGCTTGAGTATATACGAGCCTATATCAAAATAACGAATGCAATTGTGTTATTACCAATAATAAAAAAAATAAAATTAGGTTTATCTTTAACCTTTTACGCCATAATCGAGAAATGCTCCCGATATAAGTAAGTTTGACAGAACCACTGGAACCAATTTTACGGGATACACTGACAATGTACTGGAGCCGTCAAGTTGCTCACGGGTTGTCCCGACCCGACCACATAAGCGAAGAGAGATGGCCACTCGATTTCAGTACTAGGTTTTAATTAATTACTAGGTATGTCTGAAACTCGATTATACATATGTACAACATGTGATAGATTTAGTTCGCAAAAGGTATTGGGGGTAAACCACTCCCTACGATGGGGTTTGATCCCACGAAACCAGTACGCTAGACAGGTGCAGGAGTTTAATTTATTTTGTTTTGTATTGGGCACGTATAGCCATTGTATATGCACAACTAAGCGTGGCTGAATTGCACGCAACACTCATGCGACGGGGAATTTTCTTTTTTCTCTTGTATTATGAAATGTAACGAAAAAGCACATTGCAGTTTATTGAGATAGATTCAGTTATTTTCATCAATTCACATTTATTTGCATTCATTGGGATTGAAAAATTAGGTGTGTGTACAAAAAAATGTGAGACTATATAATTATAATAATCTTTTATGTGTTTTCTCATAATTATAATGTGCGAGAAAGGCACCACCAACGCTAGGTGGAATTACTGGATTTTTATATAAACTTCCAACGAGCTTAGTACCGCCCAAACATTGACCGATTTGGCTGAAATTTTGTTCAGAACATCAGGGCATCAAATAGAATCGAATAAGAGGGCGGCCCCCATCAAAAAAATTGAAAAAGTGTTTTTTGAGCCACTTTAACATAAAAATATGTTGTGATTTTAAATGTATTTTCATACACATTTTTGGAGCATGCAAATAGATGCAATATTCATTCGATCTTACTGTTCTTTCAATTCAAAATAAATTTAAACTGTGCATGCTTGTAAAGTTCAGTCGAATTTATTTAAATGTCGAATGTTAATTAATTTGTTTGGAGCAGCTGCAATTCTATACGTTGTTGAATTTTCAAAACTATTTGCTGTGTATATACACACATACAGACATTACCACAATTCATCGAGTTGATTGGTGTATAACACTATGGGTCTCCGAGCCTTCTATCAAAAGTTTGGTTTAGGAGTGATCCTATAGCCTTTACAAGTGTACGAGAAAGACAAAAACACAATAATAAAGGGAAATAATAACGGGAAAATCGGCCTCATTATTTTTTAATAAAGATTGGACCAATAAGGCATTTGAAAAATCATCGTTTATTTTCATCACACCACCGTATTTTTTTATTGTATGTATAAATAAAATAATTGTATTAAATAAAACTATGCATAGCCATAAAGCTCGGCTAAGGCATCTTTCGTGATGATGCTCTCTCCGTTGGATTGTTTCTCTTTTCCCCGCTTGAATGTTACTCTCGAATAGCCGTTAGTAGGTGGAGCTTCATTGTTTTCTCCTCCCGCACATGGGTTGCTCTGCAGATAGGGCAATCGCTTTTTGTTTTGATATTTTATCTACACTCTGCATCTTGTTCATTGGATGAAATGAAGAAGATAACAATAAAAGTTTCAACAAAACCTGATTAGGGGGGAGTATAGAAGCAAAATTGTATCAGCTGAGTAGCAATATGGCAATACTAACTCTGCAAGATGCTGCAAAAGATCTCCATTTCTTCAATTAGAGAGGTGTTATATGTTAGCAAATGATTGCAACAGGTCATACAAAAGAAACCGCTATTTTCTTCTTATTCTCAAATGATTTCTCATCCCTACTAGAATTTGGTCTGTTTTTCTTCTTAGTACTATAAGAATTTCCCAGGTAAATAATTGAAAGCTTTTGAAAGCTGCCAGCAATGCATGCATATTGATATGTAATGTACCCTGCGTGGTATAAACAGAATAGATACAGCAGTATGCACAGAGAGTTGGAAGTTATTTCAATCGGGAGTCAGTCCGAGTCCCCTAACTGGAGCTCTGCACTTGAAATAAGGCAATAAATTTAACATTCGGAATGTGAGTATGGGTATATATAGATATTTGGAATAAATTCAAAAAATCTACAATTTTTATTATAATTTGACGGTATGTATACCCGAGCAGGAGAAAATAAGTCAATACAGTTGCCTCTCCACATCTCGAGGTATGGAAGGAAAATTGAAACGGATACTAGATTGAAAAAAGCTCGATGCTACGAAGAACGATAAAAAAACAAATGTCATCTCTTGTTGTGCATGTGTTTGTTATTGTCCTAAAATGGTCTAGTAGCCTAGAAATATGAATATATCGACATAGGCAGAGAGAATCCTGAACAAAATATGACTAGAACACATCGAGATAGATAGATATCGAGATAGGGAGGTTATCGAGATATAGGATGCCCAAGTGTATGTAGATTGAAGGGACCGAGAAAATCATCAACATATGAAGAGATATCGAGATATACAACATCGAGATGTGGAGAATCGGCTGTAATACCTAATTATGTTATTGATACCCTACTCAGTTATGAACTGGGTGTGCATAAAAGGTAAAATACCTAAGAAATAATACCAAAATGAATATGCAAAATACTTCACAGCGAATAGCAATGGAACCTGGATGAATTAACAAGTTCAATCCAAGATACATTTTAGTTGCAACCTTGATCAGTTTTCACCGTGTATAGCAATAGCTGTAACAATTTTATCTATTTAGAAGTTTACAATGCTCTGAAAAAATCCGATGTGAATATGTTCATTATGTGGAAGAATTTGATTTGAAAAATGTATTAGAAGTAACCAGTTTCATTCGATGGGACTCGACACCATGCCCCTCAGTACGCCAGACTGGTGTTTTTAACATCGTGCTATCGTCGCCACAGCACAAATATTCTAGGACGCTTGAATTTTTGGGTGGAATTATCCTTCCAATCACTTGCAATATCTTGTTCTTCGTATTTCACATGATTTTCACATTTAGTGTAAGGCGGTATTATTTCCTTTTTTTATTGGTTTATAGACCTTTTAACCTTTTGTTATATAATATTTTTCAGATAATTCAAAACAATTTCAATTCTAATTGGATGCTAATCCAACCTTTTTCCTTTCATCTTCCAAGTTGGCACAATTTACTAGAATATGTTTTATTGTGGCAGGTTGGTATAGCTGTTCTATCAAAAAGATGTTTTTGGGTAATTAAAGCATGCCCAATACGTAGCCTAGATATGATTACACTATCTCTTCTTGTCTTACATTTAATCTTGAATGGGATCACAGTATTTTTTTACTTCTCTAAGTTTGTTATTATCAATTCTTTCCCATTCACTTTGCCAGTTTATAAACATGTGGTCAATTATACTGCTTTTTACTTCTTTGTAATCTAAAACTATTGAGCTATCAATACCTTCCTGTAAAGCGGGTTTGGCCTCTCGGTCAGCTTTCTCGTTCCCTTCAATACCTATCTGGCTTGGTACCCACAAAATTACTATTTCTTCATTGTCTTGCAGACATTGACTATACTGCTGTAGCATATGATCCTTCCATCTATCTTATATATCTAAAAACCAATCTATGTATGTATGTATGTTCGCTAACTACTTCTGAACCTCTTGACCGATTTCAACTAAATTTGGTACACACATTCTACATCCTCAGGGGAAGTTAACAAAGGGGTGGGTTGGTCATTTGGAATAGGGGGAGGGGTGGTGGGAGGGGTTTTGTTCAGAAAACGAACAATTCTGTGTAACTTTCAACTCCCAGGACCGATTTAAACCAAATTTTGTACACATATTCACTACGAGGAGGCGATCATATGGGAGGGAATTTGGGAATGAGGGAGGGGTTTTGTTCAGAAAACGGGCAATTCAAAGTAAATTATGAACCCCTGTAACGATTTCAACCAAATTTGGTACCGTCAACTGGGGGGAAGATGATCATTGAGGTGAAGATGATCAGTTGAAGTGTCAGTCATAAGTGCCAAATTTTTTTATGAAACGGTAGTCAACAGTATTCTCCGTTCAAGTAATGTTACCGCTAGGTAGAAATCCGAGTTTTTCGATTATAATCATGAAAATGTATTTTGTGGAAGAAAGAGAGAGATAGTCATAAATGACGCTATTTTCGTTTCAAATATTGACTTCGTAGACTTCTTTACGTAGTAAATTCAACATTCATATAAATAACCTAGTGTATTTTGACTACTAGGTCATAATGATTTTAGTAGAGCTGTCTTGATCAACTTCACCCCAAACCAGATTACTCAAAAAATGTGTGATAATTTAATTTATTTTAATAAATGCGAACGCATTTCAGAAAACTAAAGTTGTTGATTATTGCAACGTATAGCAGTACATGTTTTGAAAATATTTGTTTCGATTTAAAATGTAAACACACATTGTTATTGCATGTTTTGTCTTAAAAATGATCATTTTCCCCCAGTTGACGGTACACACATTCTATATCATAAGGAAAGGATAACAAAGGGGGTGGGATGGTCATTGGAAAAAAGGGAGGGTATAGGGGGAGGTGTTGTTTTTGGAAAACAAGCAACTCAGTGTAACTCCCAATCCACAGGACCGATTTAAATCAAATTTTGTACACATATTCACTATGAGGAGCCGATCGTATGGGCGGGTAATTTGGACAAAGGGAGAGGGGTCTGGAGGGAGGGGTATTGTTCAGAAAACGGGCAATTTAGTGTAACTTCTGAACCCCTGTACCGATTTCAACTAAAATTGGTACACACACACACACTAAGGTTTTCTTTCTCGAGCTCGGCAAAATTGGGCAGCGCTGTAAATTTCAGAACTGAGCTTCGACAGAAAATTAGGTTTATTACTGATTTTTGGCAAAATATTTACCGTATCTCAGCAACTGAGCAACTTATCCCGGGCAGCAGGGACTATGTCCAAGGGCTTGACGATCCCTCCCCAGGCCATCTGCGAGTTGTGGGGCTTGCCTAGGATGTGGTGGGGTTTGACAGTGGGCCCTGTTAAACCTCTATAAAAAGCTGCATGTATCCGCAAGTAGGCCCCACCAAAGCGACCGTGTGCCGCTCAAAGCGCACAAGCCCAAGTCCTGGTGTTAGGTGGGACGCTAAACAGCCCTGACACGACGGCCCTCCGACGAGACAGGAGGTTTGCGCAGGCCCAATAAGCCGCCTAGAAAACCAATCATTACGAACAATATAAGAGATAATGCGACTCGATATAATCGGCAAAGACCTAGGCGACGAATACAGGATCACGATTGGAAGCTTGGAACATGGAATTGCAAGTCGCTAGGTTTCGCAGGTTGCGACAGGATGATCTACGATGAATTACATCCCCGCAACTTCGACGTCGTGGCGCTGCAGGAGATCTGCTGGACAGGACAGAAAGTGTGGAAAAGCGGGCATCGAGCGGCTACCTTCTACCAAAGCTGTGGCACCACCAACGAGCTGGGAACCGGCTTCATAGTGCTGGGTAAGATGCGCCAACGCGTGATTGGGTGGCAGCCAATCAACGCAAGGATGTGCAAGCTGAGGATTAAAGGCCTTTTCTTCAACTATAGCATCATCAACGTGCACTGCCCACACGAAGGGAGACCCGACGACGAGAAAGAAGCGTTCTACGCACAGCTGGAGCAGACATACGATGGATGCCCACTGCGGGACGTTAAAATCGTCATCGGTGACATGAACGCACAGGTAGGAAGGGAGGAAATGTATAGACCGGTCATCGGACCGGATAGTCTGCACACCGTATCGAATGACAACGGCCAACGATGCATAAACTTCGCAGCCTCCCGCGGAATGGTAGTCCGAAGCACCTTCTTTCCCCGCAAAAATATCCACAAGGCCACATGGAGATCACCTAACCAAGAAACGGAAAACCAAATCGACCACGTTCTAATCGACGGTAAATTCTTCTCCGACATCACGAACGTCCGCACTTACCGCAGTGCGAATATTGAATCCGACCACTACCTCGTTGCAGTATGTCTGCGCTCAAAACTCTCGACGGTGTACAACACGCGTCGAAGTCGGACGCCGCGGCTTAACATTGGGCGGCTACAAGATGGTAGACTAGCCCAAGAATACGCGCAGCAGCTGGAAGTGGCACTTCCAACGGAAGAGCAGCTAGGCGCAGCGTCTCTTGAAGATGGCTGGAGAGATATTCGATCCGCCATTGGTAGCACCGCAACCGCTGCACTTGGCACGGTGCCCCGGATCAGAGAAACGACTGGTATGACGGCGAATGTGAGCAGTTAGTGGAAGAGAAGAATGCAGCATGGGCGAGATTGCTGCAACACCGCACGAGGGCGAACGAGGCACGATATAAACAGGCGCGGAACAGACAAAACTCGATTTTCCGGAGGAAAAAGCGCCAGCAGGAAGATCGAGACCGTGAAGAAACGGAGCAACTGTACCGCGCTAATAACACACGAAAGTTCTATGAGAAGTTAAACCGTTCACGTAAGGGCCACGTGCCACAGCCTGATATGTGTAAGGACATAAACGGGAACCTTCTTACGAACGAGCGTGAGGTGATCCAAAGGTGGCGGCAGCACTACGAAGAACACCTGAATGGCGATGTGGCAGACGAAGATGGCGGTATGGTGATGGACCTGGGAGAACGCGCGCAGGACATAATTCTACCGGCTCCGGATCTCCAGGAAATCCAGGAGGAGATTGGCCGGCTGAAGAACAACAAAGCCCCTGGGGTTGACCAACTACCAGGAGAGCTATTTAAACACGGTGGTGAGGCACTGGCTAGAGCGCTGCACTGGGTCATTACCAAGATTTGGGAGGAGGAAGTTTTGCCACAGGAGTGGATGGAAGGTGTCGTGTGTCCCATCTACAAAACAGGCGCTAAGCTGGATTGTAGCAGCTACCACGCAATTACATTGCTGAACGCTGCCTACAAGGTACTCTCCCAAATTGTATGCCGTCGACTAGCACCAATTGCAAGGGAGTTCATGGGGCAGTACCAGGTGGGTTTTATGGGCGAACGCTCCACCACGGACCAGGTGTTCGCCATTCGCCACGTACTGCAGAAATGCCGCGAATACAACGTGCTTACACATCATATATTCATAGACTTCGAAGCCGCATATGATACAATCGATCGGGACCAGCTATGGCAGCTAATGCACGAACACGGTTTTCCGGATAAACTGACACGGTTGATAAAAGCGACGATGGGTCGGGTGATGTGCGTAGTTTCAGGGGTTTCTCGAGTCCCTTCGAAACCCGCAGAGGGTTACGGCAAGGTGATGGTCTTTCGTGTTTGCTATTCAACATCGCTTTGGAAGGGGTAATACGAAGAGCAGGGATTAACACGAGTGGTACAATTTTCAATAAGTCCGTCCAGCTATTTGGTTTCGCCGACGACATAGATATTATGGCACGTAACTTTGAGAAGATGGAGGAAGCCTACATCAGACTGAAGAGGGAAGCTAAGCGGATCGGACTAGTCATCAACACGTCGAAGACGAAGTACATGATAGGAAGAGGTTCAAGAGAAGACAATGTGAGCCACCCACCGCGAGTTTGCATCGGTGGTGACGAAATCGAGGTGGTAGAAGAATTTGTGTACTTGGGCTCACTGGTGACTGCCGAAAATGACACCAGCAGAGAAATTCGGAGACGCATAGTGGCTGGAAATCGTACGTACTTTGGACTCCGCAAGACGCTCCGATCGAATAGAGTTCGCCGACGTACCAAACTGACAATCTACAAAACGCTAATTAGACCGGTAGTCCTCTACGGACACGAGACCTGGACGATGCTCGTGGAGGACCAACGCGCACTTGGAGTTTTCGAAAGGAAAGTGCTGCGTACCATCTATGGTGGGTGCAGATGGCGGACGGTACGTGGAGGAGGCGAATGAACCACGAATTGCATCAGCTGTTGGGAGAACCATCCATCGTTCACACCGCGAAAATCGGACGACTGCGATGGGCCGGGCACGTAGCCAGAATGTCGGACAGTAACCCGGTGAAAATGGTTCTCGACAACGATCCGACGGGCACAAGAAGGCGAGGTGCGCAGCGGGCAAGGTGGATCGATCAGGTGGAAGATGACTTGCGGACCCTTCGTAGACTGCGTGGTTGGCGACGTGTAGCCATGGACCGAGCCGAATGGAGAAGACTCTTATACACCGCACAGGCCACTTCGGCCTTAGTCTGATTAAATAATAAATAATAATCTCAGCAACTGAAACGTCACTTTTACTGAGATCTCGGCAAAAATCATGTTTGCTGAAACTCGACGGTGCCCACCTCGGGAAAATAAACAAAAAATGCTGAGATCTCGGCGAAAAAAATAAGTTTGCACATTCTCTATCCTAAGGAGAAGATAACAAAGGGGGTGAAATGATCATTGAGAAAACAGGGAGGGTAAGGGGAACGAGGTTGTCTTTAGAAAACGAGCAATTCAATGTAACTCCCAACCTTTGGACCAAATCTAACCAGATTAAATGATTAAATCATTCAACTCTGTGATTGAAGATTATGATTAATGATTTATTCATTTTTGACAATGATGACTGATAATGATTAACGATTATGAATAATGAAAAAAAAAACGTTAGAGTATGATAAACGATTACCGATTGTGATTAAATGTTGACACACTATGTGTATGATTAATGATTAACGATCGATCGATATGATGATTATTGATTATGAATGATCAAATTAAATGATTTGCATAGTGATCAATAATCGAGTAACCTTTATTCCAAATTTTAAAAGGTATAAAAATTATATGATTATAATTAAAGATTAATGAATAAAAGTAAGGTATGCAATGATCCAATGTTCCAGCATAACTTCTGTACCCCTTGCCCGATTTTGAACCAAATTTGGAACAAACATTATTTTTCTTAAGAAGGCGAAGATGATAGTGATGATATTTAAAGAACTGGAATGGAGGGACTGGCATTGTTCAGCTCTCAATCACCTCAGTGTAACTTCTGATCTCCCCATAGCCGATTTCAGTCAAATTTGGAACACACGTCTATTCGTTTTCCGATTGTAAAAAACTGCGAATCAAACTGGCAACTCCGAGCAAGGCAGGGTACATACAGATAGTACACTTATAATTTTATGATTTTCTTAAGATGTTACTACATTCAAAGACTCCGTGCAAATCAGATAAGCTCCTGGGCCATCTTGATTGACTACCCAATTGATAGCCTCTTTTGTTGCTGCACTTTCTGCTCCATAAATGCTACTTATGTTGCTTATTCTTTTGCTAATGCAAATATCTTCACCTACAACACTATAACCACATCTACCTGTCATCTTTGATCCGCCTGTGTAAAGAAATTTATGAATTCTGTATTTTGTGGATTTCCTTATTAAAACAATTTTCTCAATACAGTTTCAGATGATCCTTGACGAAAAGCATTCAGCATAGTCTTATCAACAGTTATTCGTTTTCTACTCCACGGTGTGCAATTAGGCACAGAAAAAATATTCACGAGTGGAACTTGGACGTTCAGGTCCTGTAATATGTTTTCTCCTCGCTCTGTTGTCTGTTGTCTTGAAGGTTGTGCTGAGCCCCACAGTTCTCCTGAGCTGGATCAGATTGTTGACACCCATGATTCTTCTTCGCTGTCTTTTGGCTCAGTTGAATTTTCTTCTGCGATATTACTAAGAGCTTTCAATCTCACTGCGAAAACTGCGGTTCGTTGATCCAAATACATTCTCAAGCTCGGAATACCTGCTTCTACGCGGATGCTTTCCGTTGGACTTGATCTGAACGCTCCACTTATTGCTCGTATTCCTGCGTTGTGTATCACTTCAAGTTTCCCCAAAACTTCTTGAGGCACTGCTGAAATTAGAGGTGCTGAGTACAGCATATTTTCTAATATAGTTGCTTTGTACGGTTTTGAAATCGTATCCCAATCGCCTCCCCAAGGACTACCAGTTACGCATTTTAAGAGCTTTATTCTTTGCTGGCATGTTGCTCTGAACAGGACTCCCAGGCACTTAAACGTTGATTTTTTCGGTATAATTATGCCATTACTTGAAAGGGTACTCACTTTTGCAGTTCTTCTTGCCGATTTAAAAGTCACTGTAGCACACTTTTCAGCAGATACTCTAGATCCCGTTTTCTGTTGCCAATTGTCCACGGCATTTTTTTTTTCTTCCTAAACAATGGAGGGGGAATCTGCTCAACAGACATCCTGGGTTGACCAGGAAGTGCTGGGTTAGGGGCCACCTCCAATGAGGGAGGCAGGGCTGCATCCCCGACCAGCTAAACCGTTTCCATTGCCGCCAAGCCCATCGTCCCTTCGGTACAACCAGAAAGTAATGCTTCAAAGGGGGGCCAGTGCATGACGCACCCTCGAGGTTAGCTGCGTGTCCTTGCAGCATCGAACATCGTGACTCGCTTTTTTAGAAGAACACCATGGTATCGTGCCAGCGCATTGCCGGCTTTCCAGGTGGCCTTACCACGCCCTATGTCCTCGGAAGGTGGGCAGGGTCGACTTCGCGCCTGCTTCCCTCTGCACGACTGGTATCAAGAATGATGATGCCGCGTGCACCCCAAATTGACCTTTCTGCGATAGGGCCTATTCGCCAGCACACAGAGGGACTTGCCGACGCGAGGCCTACGCCTGCCCCAGCCTTGACGAGGACCCCTTTCCGTCCTCGGGCTCGGAACCCGCCCGGTTGACCGACGCCGCGAAAGCGACGATACCATGTTGTTCTTCGCGCGGCCACTTGTTCGATAAAAGGATCGAGTTCGACCACAGAGCATGACCACCGGTATGACCCATGAAGCCGACTCCGATCCCTTGGACCACCTCTTATTTGCGCCTGAACTAGCCATCCTTGAGTCCACGCGCCACGACGATTTGGGCGATAGCCGATAAAACGGCGTTCCAGCCAACTTCGTCTTTACACATCCTCCGAACTAGGTTGTCCGGGGTAGTGTCCAGACCACATGTGGCAAGCATGTGGTCACGCATTGCGCGAAAACGTGAGCACACGAACAACACGTGTTCCGCCGTTTCCTCTAAACCTGCGCACACCAAACACTCGGGCGAAGCCGAGCAAGCCAGCTGCTTTACCTGCACTTTGATTTTGCAGCACGCTTAAACGCCGGGCACATCGAGCCCCCATGGGTGCTTGCTGTTCACAGCTTTGCTGGAACAAATCAAACAATTGGGAGGGTTCGTGCAGCATTGTGCCTTATGTCCCTCCAATCCGCAGCGTCGGCAGAGATTGCTTCTGTCAGGGCCTTTGCAGTCCCATTGCTTGTGCCCCGGTTCCAAGCACTTGAAGCAAACTTCGGGTTGCTCGTATATGCGCACAGGGCATACCGGCCATCCCACCTTGACGCTCTCTAACTTGACTACCTTGGAGGCGTCCGCTGCAGATAGCCGAACCAATGCTACCTGCGTCCCTGCCGGACCTTTCCGTAGCCGAACGGCTGCGGTGGGCGTCTCTACTTCACACTGTCGCCGCAGTGCCGTGACGAGCTCTTCGACTTCAGTGATCTCGTCCAGGTCTTTAACCCTTAGATTCACCTCCGTCGTGAGTGCCTTCACCTTGACCGTCTCGCCTAGGACCTCCTCCGCCAACTTCTTGTAGGCGGCGCCCTTTTGCGAGACGCCCCGCTTCAGCTCGAGTATCATCTCGCCCATCCGGGTACGTCTTATTCGACGTACGTCGGCGCCGAGTTCACCGAGCTTGACGTCACTCCTCATCGCCTTCAAAACATCCGAGTACTTAGCCTCGTCCACTGTGATGACTAGGGCATCGCCCCTGGAGCGATTGGCGCCTACCCTAGACTTCTTGCTACCCTCATTCGCCTGGGCCTTCTTTTCGGCCCTTGACGTCTTCGGTTTCCTCTTGTTCTTGACCAGGGTCCAGGAGGCGTCATTCCCCTCTATTTCCCTGGTCTGGTGCGGCTGAGAACTTTCAGCCTGCCGTAACCCCTTACCACCGTCTTGCCTGAGTGGACGGACCTTTCCAGGTCCTTCCTCCCCCGGTTTTGGAGGTACCTGATCGGGGTTCAGCTTCCCAGCCCCACTACCCTTGTTCGGGGTAGTAACCGTCCGCGTTTTGGAGCGGCCCCAGGGAGCTCATCCCCTGGAGACTGTCTCCCCCGTTTTGTGTCTGCTCCGTTGGAGTAGTCACCCCCGACGTACCCGCAAATACTTGAGCCTCAGTCTGGGTAGACTTTGGCACCACCGTCTTAGCTGGCACGCCTTCGGTCGACTCGACCTTGCCCGAGTCCGCGAATCCTTGGGCCTCAGACTGGGTAGACCTCGACTCCACCGATTTCACGGGTTTACACTTGGCCGTCCCGACCGCCCTCTCCAGCTTGGCGTCCAGCATCGACTTTCGAAGTTTCTGCAAGCTCCTCTTGAGGTCCTTGCTGATATTATGCTTCGATGACGCAAAGTCGATGATGGCGTCCAGCTGTTCCGTCGCCACCTCGAAGGCCGAAAGCCCATCGCGTTTGCGGTTCATCGCCTTCACAAGCCATGGGCCGTCAATAACCCCTACCGGCGTTTTTATAGCCGAGAGGAAGGTTGAGTGACCCACGCTGGCGCTGCGCACTGAGCTGCCGACTATTGCCTCTGGCCTCCTAGGCGGAGACCTGAACAACCCACCTCTTGCGAAGGGGTTGTCGCCTACACTACTACCACTAATTGAAGAATTGACTTGGTTTTCCATTTTGGTCCCACGAGTTGCTCGGGAAAAGAGGTCCACCACGCCAGAGCCCAGCATAACGCGGTAAGGGACAATTACTGTGGAGGGTGCCCAGGTACCCCACAGGCTCCGTTAAAGGCCTAGCTTATTATTTCACCCCCCTGGCCATGCATCCCCTCGGCACGGGTCGCTTGACGCCTTGGGATTAGGGGTTAGGGACGATGGTCCCGGTCTAACTCGCAGTGGCCATGGGGAGGGGTCGTCAAGCCCTTGGACAAAGTCCCTGCTGCCCCCCAATTGTCCACGGCATTCAAAGCTATTTGGAGTACTTCTTCAATTTCCTTCACATTGCTTCCACCAAAAATTATCACAACATCATCTGCATAAATAAGACGTTTAACTTCTACCAATAGATATTCCATGATGGTGTTTATGGCAACTAAAAACAACGTAAAATTCAACACTGACCCCTGGCACAATCCATTCTCCATCTTTTTCTCGTTACAAAAATAATCCATTTGCTAATACACGAAAGGTTCTGCTCTCCAGCGGCTCCTTAAAAGGCGGTATAATGTGCCCCTCTGACCAAAACGCCCCCTTTGATTTCTAGTAGACTATAACTAACTAAGGTCAGAAATCAGTTGATACCTTTAACTAGGGACGTTCCGATACTTCCGATATATCGGAATATCGATATTTTTGTTTTGATATCCGATATTTTTGTATCGATGTTTTGCTCTCAATATATCGGTCATATCGATATTTTTGCTTTCGATATCGATATATTGAATCAGATCAAAGTAACACAAAAAATATCAATTACAATGTATTTTGTGAAAAAAAATGCTTAAAAATTGATCTGAAATGCCGTATTGTTAACGGTTAAGGTGATTTTTCTCGGTATCGCGGGTGGTGTGAGGTGTGGGCTGCCATCACAATTAGTTTTGGCAACTCAACACTTAACATTGTCGCGTCGTTGTGCGACTTCTGTTTTAATTGAATCCTTACGCGAATACAATTTTATATTTGACGTGTCCCTATGTTAGATTAGATAAACTCAATAGATTTGTGGAAATGGGAATATCGAAAAATTGGAAAACATATAAAAATTTCCATTTTAGCAAATTTCACGAATTGATTTTTTTTTAGCGAATGGGAAATAGTGAGGCAGTATCATACCGAAAACACGTCCGCTACCGCTTAAAACTATGGCGAACGCCGCCGCCGATGATTGTTGGGCTGGCACACTCTAGATTGGATTAAGTAATAGAAAAAAAAATCATTTCTAATAGTTTTTGTAAAGTGGTAATATGGTAATACGAATATGAATAACTAAAACAAATATATTCCAAATATTCTCATTTCTGAAATATCATATGATTTTCCGATATATCGATATTTTCATTCCAATATATCGGTGATATCGAAACTTTGATTCGATTATCGTATCGAATCAAATATCGATATTTTGAAGTATCGGAACGTCCCTACCTTTAACTATTTGTAAGATCGTCATACTATGCAAATGTGGAAGTATTTTTGTATTAGGGGAAAAGACGGCTTTGGCAGGTTTTGTTCTATTATTGGCAGGGGGGTTTTGTAGACCAAATTTTATGAAATTTGACCACAACATTCTTTTATATGCATAGAATGTTTAGGCCAAATTGGAGCCTAGTCAGTCATAAAAAACCCCCCTGCCAGATAATAGAACAAAACCTGCCAAAGCCGTCATTCCCCTACATAAGGAAAGTACATAAAAGCGAAATTCAAAAAGTTTAAGATTTGATGTAACTTTCCATGTTTGGTAGCTCAACAATCTTTTCTCAGTGGTTAATATGATATAGAATTGCTTTCATTTTGTAACGTTTTTTGAAAATATGTTTCACTGGTCAATACACCCCAGTGTATGCAGGACGATATGCCCTTAGCAACTGGACACAAGTGCGGCGAGTCCAGCAGCAGTTACTTTCAAATGATATGTTAACTATGGTAACTATCGAAACGTAATTCAAACCTGCTGAAGGTCACTCCTGACGGAATGCGATTTTCAAAGTGCTGTTTTCGGGAGCACACCAATCGATACGGAAGCAACGCACAACTGTCATTTTTATTTTTTTCACGCATGCTGCGACGCAGCAAAACTAAATCAACAAAAATGACAGTTGTGCGTTACTTCCGTATCGAGTGGTGTGCCCCCGAAAACGCGAGCACTTTGAAACTTGGATTCCGTCAGGAGTGACATTAAACGGACTTCTGTTGGTTTTTAATGTCAAGTACCTTGGGGTTTGGTGCCTTGGTGCTCATTGAGTTAGGCTGAACTGACTGCTGGAAGAAACTAGTTAGAGGTGTAAATACGTACTACCTCTTCATGAACTGGTGGAAAATGGAATTGTCTTGTAGATAGGGCTAAATCTCGGATTTTCAGCGTTTCTGATAGGTCAAGAATGAAAATAAGAAAATTATTTTGAGCTTTTTAGTGGAATGTCTTCACTTGTCATAAGACGAATTAATACAATCTCATTGAATTCCACCACTTAATTGTATCTCGACAGATACGTATTTCGACCTCAACAGTTAGGCCGTCTTCAGTGTCTCGTACTTAACTCGACTCGTACAGTGTTGAGTCAAGTACGAGACACTGAAGACGGCCTTACTGTTGAGGTCGAAATACGTAACTGTGAAGATACAATTAAGTGGTGGAATTCAATGGGATTGTATTAACTCGTCTTATGACAAGGCAAGAATGAAAAACCAAAAAGACGGATCTTGGAATAGCTGGGGTGCCCCCGAGGAATCTGTTGAAAGGGACATTTCAGCTTTTGATCCAAAACTTGTCATTTGATCGCTTCTTTTGCATGGTTTTTGATCAGGAAGCGAGGTATAAATAAAAATGTACCATTGACGATTCTGAACTAACGGTGGATCGAAGTATGCTACGCTTGTATTGAGTAATTTGCACCTTTATAGACTCCTGAGCGCAAATTATTTGCTCAACCACGATCCCTCAGTTTACTTGAAACCACGCGCGTACTTTGATTTGATTAACGTTTCCCAGCTTTGTTTTGATCATTATTCGAATTTTACATGTCAAACCGATTAGTTCTGTTTTCCAGTAACCATGCAAAATCAAAAAAAAAAAAATATCTGTATATAATTCGTACGTATCAATTAGTAGGTATTTTCAAGCTTTGTTTGTATGATAGAAAAAAAGATAATTTCTTAATGTTACAGACATATGAGGAAAAATACCTGCATCCGATGAATAGACATCCATGATTTTTGTTTCGGCACCCCACCTTACCAGAATCAACAGCTACGATACATTTTTCTCTGGAATTATAATCTCTGGATGTATCAAGATAGGCCAAGAGCAAGGATATGCAGATTTCTATGAAGAAAAGTCCCACCAGTTCTCAAAGCGGTTAGCAGTCTCTGGAGCTGAATGAAACGCCAATACGTGAGGGATACTTTTTGCATTATAATATTTTAAGAAATCAAGGTGAATGAATAAAATGATTGCTACACGATAGGGTTATCAATTGAATGTATTATTGGTGCACACAAAACTTCAAAGAACGTAGGGATTTTTACTAAGGCTTGTTTTCTATGCAAAAGCCAGTCGGAAGAAAGTCTTTTAGATAAATGTCCCAAAGGAATGTAGCGTTTAGCGATCTCTATAAATCAACAGGATTTGAAATTTGTTTGAACGTCGATAGGAATTGGATCCATATTGTGTATCTAGTGTATTTAGCGGAAAGAGCTGTTGAATACTCAACAATCTCCGTGGTTCGTGATTCTTATACGAAAGCTTTTCTACGCCAGCCATTATTACGCACAACGCATAATTGACACCGACCATGTAATAATTCGAAAAAATGGTACTGGTAATACCATTTCTGGATAGGTATACCATTGGAATACTGAAATTCTCCACGTAGATATTGGTGTGTTTCATAGTGACAACTAGATTGAGCAAAAGTGAACTGTCATCAACGATTTTTTCAGTAGTCTAATTCATGAGATGAGAAATAGATAGACGTAAAAATGTCATCGCTCTGGAAAAAAAATCGAATTTTAATTTATTTGAAAGTATTAATAGAAAGTTGGGTTTGTCAAAGACAGGTTTGTTATAAGTAAAATTAGGCAGTTTGTAAAGTGAAAGTGTTTTAGTGGAAAAGCAAAAGTTATTACAGGAGTGCTCAAACATTAAATGATCGGTGGCGTTATGGATGGCTCCCGGATTAAATATGACTGTAATACAGACAGCTTTCTTTCATAACATCACTGCTAGCCAGAGAGCGTTAGATTGGACGCACATAAATAGACGATTCTGATCGCTTCCGAGACCTACTGCTACTGATTGCCCCAGGAGAACATGTAGAAGCGAACATTTAAGTTTTCGATCAAGAAGCGAAATATAAATATAAAATGAACCGTTGACGACTTTGACCGCTCATGGGATCTAGGGATTGCCCCAGGGGAAGGGGTAATTTTAGTTCAAATCAGCAAGAGCCCTTCTTTATTTGTGGTTACTAATATTTTTCTGTATCTAACCACAACTTATCCTAATGCCCACCACACATTTACCGTTCTGAACCTACCTTCGAAAAACCCGGAATATCTCCGGTATCCGAAAATTTGCCTAATCCAGTTATGTTGGACATTCCCTGTATACCGATGCGGCGTCTAACCCTATAATTCTCATTCTTCTTCTTCTATGGCTCTACATTCCAACTGGAACTTTGCCTGCTTTTCAACTTCGTTTTCTATTAGCATTTCCTCAGTAATCAATTGAATTGTCTATGCCCTCATTACATGAGTATGTACATATCTTGTGTGGCAAATACAATGAATACACTTAAGTGGGTGTTATTTAAAGTGTCGACACTCAGAATTGGAACAAGATTCATCTGTCATTCCCATATTGTTGATTTACTTGTCCAATGGGTTCGAAGGTCGGTTCACTTGCCTAATTCAAACGTTGCCTTTTGCAAGGTTTGCCAAACCTAATAGGGGGAATGACGGCTTTGGCTATAATGCTATAATGAAAACGGGTGTGAAGATGAAAACGGGGATTTGAACGACTGTTCAAGGAGCGACTTCGAACGGTCGGGTTCAATTGGAAAATCCACGTACAATACAAAATCGTGTTTTCTTCATTGTTATTTTGAAGTGCTATAAAATGTTTTCGTTATTAATATTTTTCGTTTTTTGTATGTGTGAGAGAGCAATATGTTTTGCCTTTCTCGTACAACAAAGTTGTACCGAAAGGCTTTCATTTCAATCCAAAATCGAGCTTTTTATAGAAGTCTCGGAGACCCATGATGTTATATACCAGTCGACTCAGCTCGTCGAGCTGAACAAATGTCTGTCTGTCCGTATGTATGACTTTTTTTTTCTTCCTAAGCAATGGAGGGGGAATCAGACATCCTGGAAACAGACATCCTGGGTTGTCCAGGAGGTGCGGGGTTAGGGACCACCTCCAACAGCAAACGAGGGAGGCAGGATTACATCCCCGACCCGCTAAATCGTTTCCATTGCCGCCAAGCCCATAGTCCCTTCGATACAACCAGAAAGTAATGCTTCAAAGGGGGGGCAGTGCACAACGCACCCTCGAGGTTAGCTGCGTGTCCTTGCAGCACCGAACATCGTGACTCGCTTTTCTAGAAGAACACCATGGTATCGTGCCAGCGCATCACCTAACATCGTGACTCGCTTTTTTAGAAGAACACCATGGTATCGTGCCAGCGCATTGTCGGCTTTCCAGGTGGCCTTACCACGCCCTATGTCCTCGGAAGGTGGAAAGGGTCGACTTCGCGCCTGCTTCCCTCTGCACGACTGGATCAAGAATGATGATGCCGCGTGCACCCCAAATTGACCTCTCTGCGACAGGGCCTATTCGCCAACACACAGAGGGATTTGCCGACGCGGTGCCTACGCCTGCCCCAGCCTTGACGAGGGCCCCTTTCCGTCCTCGGGCTCGGAACCCGCCCGGTTGACCAACGCCGCGAAAGCGACGATACCATGTTGTTATTCGCGCGGCCACTTGCTCGATAAAAGGATCGAGTTTGACCACAGAGCATGACCACCGGTATGACCCATGAAGCCGACTCCGAACCCTAGGACCACCTCTTATTTGCGCCTGAACTAGCCATCCTTGAGTCTACGCGCCAACTTCTGTGTAGCTCTGAGACGATTTGGGCGATAGCCGATAAAACGGCGTTCCAGCCAACTTCATCTTTACACATCCTCCGGACTAGATTGTCCGGGGTAGTGTCCAGACCACATGTGGCAAGCATGTGGTCACGCATTGTGCGAAAACGTGGGCACACGAACAACACGTGTTCCGCCGTTTCCTTTAAACCTACGCACACCGGACACTCGGGCGAGGCCGAGTTTTGGGGCGGCCCCCAGGGAGCTCATCCCCTGGAGACTGTCTCCCCCGGTTTTGTGTCTGCTCCGTTGGAGCAGTCACCCCCGACGTGCCCGCGAATACTTGAGCATCAGTCTGGGTAGCTTATGGCACCATCGTCTTCGCTGGCACGCCCTCGGTCGATTCGACCTTGCCCAAATCCGCGAATTCTTGGGCCTCAGTCTGGGTAGACCTCGACTCCACAGATTTCACGGGTTCGCACTTGGCCGTCCCGACCGCCGTTTCCAGCTTGGCGTCCAACATCGACTTTTGAAGTTTCAGCAAGCTTCTCTTGAGGTCCTTACTGATATTATGCTTCGATGACGCAAAGTCGATGATGGCGTCCAGTTGTTCCGTCGCTACCTCGAAGGCCAAAAGCCCATCGCGTTGCGGTTCATCGCCTCCACAAGCCATGGGCCGTCAATAACCTCTACCGGCGTTTTTTTATCCCAGAGGAAGGTTAAGTGACCCACGGTGCCCGCCGTGTGTATGTGTGTGTGTGTACACACGAAAACCGAAAAACATTAGCCACTTTTTCATAAAGTAATTCTTAACTCGTTTTCTCGCAACAAGTTGCATTCGACGGGGTACAAACCCTAGTTGATCACTATTGAATTTTATAACGATCGACCATTGCGTTTAAAAGTTATTAAAAAAAATGGAATCGAACTATGTAAGCGCCATATAAGGTTGGTGTCTTGGCTGAATGCGAGAAAGGCAGTGTCACCACTCGGTGAATTAAGTTGGGTTTTTATGTAACGCTTTTACTGCTGTTATGAGGCCACTTTTTCATCTCAATTTATTGAACATGTTTTTGTGTGTTACTTGGAATGTTGTAAATCTAGGCCCTTAGCCGTTTGCCTCCTTATCGATAGTAGAATAGTTCTGTTGTGAAGAACTAAGCTTCTGGGAGTAAAATCTAATCATTCTCTCAGACCCTTCTGGCACCTGCGTTAATATACGTCACGATCACTCGCGTCTGTTTGCACCGCAAACTCTATTCCATAGTCCGGATTCAAGAGAATCGGGGAAGTAATCAAATGTTGTAACCGTTCCTTTCGCTATTCTTAATTAATTGCATGAAAACTTAGTGGTTTAAGCGCCACTCTCATAAATGAGAGACCACTGGTCGTGTGTTTTATGTTGCCCGACTATGGGGCTGTCCACAAACCACGTAGACTGAAATTTCACATTTTCAAACACCCCCCTCCCCCCTAGTAGACTTTCGTAGACTTTTCCGAAACCCCTCCCCCACCCCCTTGAAGTCTACGTAGACTTTCCCAAATTTATTTTTTTAAATCCAAAATATCTTATGTGATTGGACAACCAAAATCGAAATCAAATTTAATCCTCTGTCCACTGCTTTGAAAACCAAATCTCCAAGTCAATAAATTTAATTTCTGTTGAATTCGATTCCTCCTAGAGGTGTGCATCACCGCTGCCGACACTTTTGCATCGGCACGCCACAGCTTTAAATCTGTCACGCATCTCTCCACGCCGATTCAAATTTGTAGAAAACCGAAGAATTTTTAGAATTTCCGGGAAAATTTAGAATTTTTTCCCGAGGTAATTTGAAGTCTAAATAGACATTCCGAAATATTTCCCGTGGAATTTTGGAATGGTTTCCTAAGTTATTGCAGATTTGGAGCAATTTCCTAAGGATTTTTTTTAAATTAAAAGACATTCCAAAGACTTTTCCGAATAATTTGCGGTGGAAATTATAGAGAATTTTCCGTTGAAATTTTGGTGAATTTCTCGTAAAAAATTTGAATAATTTTTCATGAAAATTACTAAGGCTTTCTTACAAAAATTGCATTTTTTTTTGCGGAAACTCAAAGAGTTTTTGATGAGAAATTCAAATATTTTCTCGTGGAGAATTTCAACAGTTTCCTTAGAAATTCCTAAGATTTTCCATTGATTATTCCAAAGAATTCGCATTAGTACTCCCGAAGAAATTACCAAAGTTTTAAGCCGTAGTTCAGACTATTACTTCAGTGAAATTCATTAGATTATTTAGATGAAGTCTTGCAAAAAAAAAAATCTGGGAAAATCCTAAAAAACAATCAAACAAGTGAACTTTGACATAGCTTATGTATAAATTGAATTCCAAAAAAAATTAAAAATTAAAAAGTCTACGTAGACTTTTGATATATCCCCCCGTCCCCCTTCGTAGACTAACGTAGACTTTTTCGAAACCCCTCCCTCCCCCTCAAGAGTCTACGTGGTTTATGGACAGCCCCTATACTGTTTATGTGCATGAGTGCAATTCTCAGGGGAACGGTTTTTCGGTAAACGCTAAAAAGGGATGTTCAACAAATCGGAAACGACGTAGCAGAGGTAGACACACTGAAAAGTGAAAAATTCTACACGTGCTCGCAAGAGAGAGAGAGAGAGAGAAACGATCACCCGGGCGGACTAATTACCTCAGGGCTATGGTCGTATTAATGACAATTCTAGTGTGAATTCATTTATATAATTTTATATTCATTCATTTTTTTCTTAAACATAGGTGTTAGTGTATGTGTCAATGTTGTGTGTGTGTGATCATGGCCCTGGGTGTAGACTAACCTGCGCAGGGTTTGGGTTACGCTCTCGGTGCTACCAGCGGTTCGTCAACCGGGGGCTAGGATGGCATGCGATGTTCTGGGCATTCGCAGTGGCACGGAGCGTTGTGCCTACCGACCGGAACGTAACGGCGGCGGCCCGGGCTCAAGTCCTTTACGGCCGATCTATCGATGCGGAGAGGGGGTTGTCGGCGGTGCTGGTACGCTACCCGATCATACGTAAACCGTACGCAGGAAGGCCAGCGGTCCCTCGCACTCCGTTTAGCTGCCAACGAATGGCGGGCCAGGACGAGCGATCGAATTCACGTATGCGGACACCAGCGCAAGATGGCCGATGGATGGGTCAACGCACTTGAATCGTGTAAAAAAAAAGCGTCTTGTTGGACGCTGTGGTCCAACGAAAATAAGAAATTAGAATAAATATATAATAGAGAAATGAATTCTAACTGAATTACCTTATAAATAGTTTTAAACTGCTCAGAGAACATAGTGGTCACCCCTAGTGATACGTATCTCTCAAACTAGATTTTTAGTATAAGAAAAAGATATTTTAATTAGAAAAATTAATAACCAATTCGCGCACTAAAGAGATAAAACTTTCACTTCACATTGCATCAATTATTTTACACACCTTCAATAAATGAAAAACCCAGATTAATCCACCTAGCGGCGATGATGCCTTTCTCGTGCATCGTAAAATGTACTGAAAAAATCACATAGGAAAGGTCAAAAAAGCACTTTAGGGGGATAGATCGCATATTTTCTATCATTTTGCATGTTTTCGCATTAATTACTATGCATTCCCACCATTCTTGAAAAAAAAATTTTTTTTTCGGTTTTGAAATTTTTTTTCCAAGGGGGGACCCTTGGGAAAAAACAATGATTTTTCAATAATTCCGAAATGCAATGTCCGATCAGGCCAATTTTCAATAGCAAACAATGGGACCGCATTCCCCGTCGAATGCGACTTGTTGCGAGTAAATCGGGTTATGCTAAGTTCCTAAAAGTGTGTCTACAAAATTTGTACACATACACACATACACACACACACACATACATACATACACACAAACAGACATCACCTCAATTCGTCGAGCTGAGTCGATTGGTATATAACACTATGGGTCTCCGAGCCTTCTATCAAAAGTTTGGTTTTGGAGTGAAATTATAGCCTTTACGTATACTTAGTATACGAGAAAGGCAAAAAGGTAAGGGTCACCGAGATTCACTTCTGTTCTTCAGCCGACGTAACGTAAAGTGATCCGATGTAGCATAAAGAAAAGTTCAAGAACCTAAAATCTAAGGACTACCTTTTTGTCGTTTACCAATACCAAACAGCGTTCGCCCATTTATATCCGTTTATTTACTTCAACTAAGTTCATGAGACATCTGTCTTAAATCCTAGAACTAAACTTGCTCCAAAGCTTTCATTTTATGGCAATATTTCATAGGTTGTTATGTAAACGGTTCATATAATTATTAAAACTATTTTGACGGTATCTACTTGTTTTATAGTTTATAATATAAATATATCTATTATTATGGATAAAAAAAATTAGAATAACCAAAGAACGTTACAATGTTCCTTTATGGTTTGGAAAGCTTCTCCGGCTTCTTTAGTCCACCAGCTTCGGGTTTCAAATAGAAGGACCGAAATGGGAAGTGATGCCACTAAAGTCGCCAATAAACCTCCTTTACAAATTTACCATCCCCAAAAAACGGCGGATCTGCCGGATTGTTCAAAGGCTAGTATAGTCCGTCTACCAAGAATAGGATCTTCGGAATATGGATACGCCTCGTTCAGTCTTCTAGCTACTTCTTTGAGAAGCTTGATGTGCGCTTCGAAGTTTCACTGGCCACGATTATATCGTCAAGATGTACGAATATCTGAGGCTTCAGTATACCCGTCCCGAGAACTTTGTCCATAAGACTGGAAAGAGTGGCCGGACTGATGGTAAGGCCAATCGGTAGACAAGTATTTTGATACTTTCCTCTCCCTTGAATGCCAAAAGTTGTCAACTGTTTAGATTCTAATCTTTGAGATCTATCGTGAATCATTATTCGTGTGTTAAGTTGCTGCAACCATTTTTGTTTGACTTGTACTGATCGGGAAGTGGCTCCTCGGTTAATCGGCATCAGTAGTCCCGAATAAACTTTCAACGAGTGAACCAGTAGCTGATTCAACAGTGTGTTGATGCCATCGTCGACTACGAAGCGCAGCCGGAAATACCTGAAGCCATCGACAAGGAACCATCGACAAGGAGCCAAGGAACAACATGTACCAACGACCCGCCAGGTAAGCAATACTCTAATCATTGATACACCCGCCAAAGATTTGGCCCGTCTACGAAATGCTACTCGCAGGCAGTACCAAGGTTCTGCGCTGCCTGCGCTTAAGACACGTTGCAATCGCTTGACAAAAATCAAGGCCAGAATGGAGGACCTCAGAAATATTGATTTTTCTTATATTATCCACACTCTTCCAGACTGTGCTAAGCCATTCAGAAAATTGACCAAAATTCTAAAATCTAAGCGGCTTATTCCACCTTTGATCTCATTAGACAACAATGGCTCCAAGGATCGCTTGATAACTCCTGTAGACAAGGTCTCCGAAATAGGTCGTCGCTTTGTCAACTCACACAATCTTGGACAGAGCATCGTCAGTCCACACGGAGCAGCCATTAACGAGCGTGCTTACAACATCCATCTCCCAACGATTTATCTGAGAAATTTGAGATCACAACAGGCGAATTGACGGCCTATATCAAATCATTGAAAAACACGAAGGCTTCAGGTTCAAACAATTCCTTCGAGCACCTTTCGCTGATCTATAATCAGCTACTTCCCGTCGTCCGGAAGTCAACCAAAGTCATCCCTATCCGGAAGCCTGGGGAGGACCCTTCTTCTTCTTCTTCTTCTTCTTATTGGCATTACATCCCCACACTGGGACAGAGCCGCCTCGCAGCTTAGTGTTCATTAAGCACTTCGACAGTTATTAACTGTGAGGTTTCTAAGCCAAGTTACCATTTTTGCATTCTTATATCATGAGGCTAACACGATGATACTTTTATGCCCAGGAAAGTAGAGACTTTTTTTAATCCCCCCGTAACGCTGGGTAGACACCTTTGCGTGGTGTGTTACGGTGTAAGATCTACCACGGTCACATTGTCAGCTTCAGGTAAATCTTGACCCAACGAATACCTTCCCCAATATCCTACTCCGTGGTACTTATGATGGTGTCGCTGAGTCGGGGACCTCTCGTTAAGTAAGTACTACACCAACACTTCCTTCCCCTCCCAAGTTACGATGAAGATGGGCGTGGCCAGGACCACATCCACCTTGATTTCTGATAGCAATCTGAATAAGGATTTCAAAAGAAAAACATGAGTATCACTAGTGTCCAATCTACGAAGTACACCGTAACTATGCTATGCAGGAAAGTAGAGACTTTTTCCAATCCGAAAATTGCCTAGACCGGCACCGGGAATCAAACCCAACCCCCCTCAGCATGGTCTTGGTTTGTAGCCGCGCGTCTTACCGCATGGTTAAGGAGGGCTCCTTACTCTCCCAAAAGTTATCGTCTCATCAGACTTCTCTTAGGGTTATCCAAGCTATTCGAAAAAAAGCGAAGCACCTCTGGCTACTTGAGTCTGCCGAAAATCTCAACATCTTGCTCAGGCAGAACAAGTTTGTGTACAAAACCTCCGCCATATCCTTAATCGATGTAGAGAAGGCGTTCGACAACGTATGGCATCAAGGCTTGGTGTACAACCTAGATCGCTACAATCTTTCCAGCACCTGATGAAATATCATCAACAATTATCTATCGACGAGTTTATAGTTTCGGATATCAATCCGCGGAGCGTGCCAATGTGCACGACATCATTGCAGGCATCCCACAGGGCAGTTTCCTCGGGTCGCTGCTGTTCATACGACATACAAGACGCTCTGTCTCTGTTCGCAGATAACACCTCCATAGTCTATAAAAGTAGAGTGATCAGAGCGCTAGTGGCAAAACTTCAACAAGGATTGGATGTCCTGACAGAGTGCCTTACTAGCTGGAAGATTTGTATCAATGCGGCGAAGACCCAGGTCATCATTTTACCCCACTCAAAATCTTCCGAACATGTTCCGCCTGCGGACTGTAAAATCATGAGACTGACTACCTTGGCTTGGCCCTCGACAGCAAGCTAATTTTTCGGCAACAGGTTGACAAGACGGTGACGAACTGTAACGTTTTGTTGATACTACTGTACCCTTTGATCAACCATCGGTCGAAGTTCTGTGGTCCAGCGTCTGGCCGGTATAAAAACTCTAAACGAGCGCTTTTTTTTTTTTTTTTGACGTAGGACTTACGTCTCTCTTTACTATACCGGGTGCCATTCCAAAATATTCAAATCGACCGCGTTACGCTGTGTTGAAAGATTTTAAACGATAATAGCGTTCGTCTCAATGAACGAATTTCTGCGGTAAGCCCCTCAATCGAAAGATTTCAAGTATGCCTTTCATGTCCATGCTTGATAAGACCCGAAAAACTTGTTTCAATAGGCATGAAACTGTTTTCAATAAAAAACATTGAGATCAAGGGAACCTATAAATATGGGTACCGCATAATTCTTGCATCATTCCATTACCACGTTCTCATTGGTGCAGACACCAGCGAATGAGCAGCCGCTGGGTCTGCCGAGAAGCCATAAAATAGCGCAACGCGATTTTTTCCTTTCATTCTGACCGGGACAAGCGAAGCAACCGCATCATCGATTGAACAGCACTCACACCTTTTAGCAGGGAATGAAGTCTGCACCGACCGGCTCGACACCATCGAAGCCACCATCATCAGCCGAAACCTAGCCAGTACAGTAGCAGTCTACCCTACAGACCCGACAAAGCAGCAATGCTGAGCAGATACCGGCAGCAGCAGAGTCGAGCCGAGACCGGCCGGCATCGGTGATGAGCCGAGACAGGCTGAAGAAAAGCTACATGATGCAGCATGTATGTCCAAAAAACAAACGGTTCTGCAGAGAGCCAATAATAGAGATCAATATCAAAGCGTTCAATACCCTTCGGGATAGAAATTGTACTTGGGTGCCAAATCCAATATTCTAGTGATAAAATTTTATACGTGATTTTCATAAATAGCGTCAAAACTAAGAGTGATTTTTCTGATTTAACCGCGAAGTGGACGAAGGACTTCGCTTGACCATGCCTAAAAAAAACATAAGATGTCCAAATCTCTCACATAATATTTGGATATTTAGATTAAAAAAAAAACACCGATGACAGCTCAAACATTAATAAACTATCAATCGATTTTTCATCAAATGTTGGATTTTTTGGCATTGATCAAGAAATCTCGGGTACTTATTCAAAAGGACGTATGTGATTTTGTAAACAAAGATTCAATCGTCGATTTGTCAAATCTGACGCAACTCCCACGCAAACCAACGCCACCAACATGTAGCCGAAGGCTTCTGCTACCTCTCTTTGGTGATGGTTTGCGTGGGAGTGTTATCAGATTGGACAAATAGAAGTTTGAATCTTTGTTTACAAAATCACATACGTCCTTTTGAATAGGTACCCGAGAAATATCTAGATAAACATTGTTTGATACTGACCGCACACAAAGCGAACGTGACTGAATGATCGTCCCATGTTACCAATTCTAAATCTTATCACCCGAAATCCCATGTCCGGGTGTTTCCTTCCATCTACTACTAACAATGTTGTCTCAGAAAAGAACACGTACTTCCCACCTGAACTGCAATTCGAAGCTTGCTTGCCCGGCTTATTGGCCTGTATCAAGCGAAAAGTCCCGTTAGGAAATAGACGCCAGCAGCGAGCAACAAGCGTAAAAAAGAAGAAGCCCTTCTCGAACGCGTTGATGATGATGACGCTTTGGCTGACAAAGAAGCGGGATACAAGACACTGACTGATTGGCCCACCAATTGGGAAGCAGAGAAGATTCAAAATAAGGTATAAAAGAAAAGTGCATTCGCTCGCAGACCATTCAGTCTTTTTTATACCATCACTAGAAATACGCGGTTATTTGAAAAGATCGTTTTCTTACTTTTTGCACTTAGCCGACGCAAACAGCCTTTTTCAAGGCTCTAAGAGTTAAAAATAATGTTCTCCTTCAGTCGCTATCGCACGGATTAGGAGGCCCTACATCCCCTGCTGGGCCAACTTGTGGCTTATTTCAGGCAGTCCTTCAGTGGGAAGGTTGCCACTGTCGAGGCTAATATTCCGTGACCGGACAGATACTTCCTGAATTGTTTTTGATGATTCTTGTTCGAGGTAGATTTGATTTCTGTGTCGGTTTGATGAGAAGATTTTGCCAAGGAATGGTATGCAACGACGATTATTTATCCAAAATAGTTGATGTGAGAAATTTGGACATATTATGTATCTTAAAGGCATGGTCAAGTCAAGTCCTACGTCCACTTAGCGGTTATGTCACAGACATTACCCACTGTTCGTTTTTTTTTTAACTAATTTTATTTGCTAATTATCTAATACACCCGATTCTGTTTTTACACGGATTTTTTTCACACGGCCGTGTAAAAAAAAAATCCCATACAAAATTTTTGCAACGTTGCTCCATTTTGCATGATTCGTCGAGAAATCATAAAACTTTTTTTACACGGATTTCCAGATTCTGAACTGAAAACTTTTTTTACACGGAACGCATCCCCCGTGTAAAAAAAGAATCGGGTGTACATGCATTCATCTCTTAGACTAGGTGTTTCGTGTTTTCTTAACACTATCATCCTTATTTGCTATGTTACGCTTTTAGTTATTATTAATACATTTCAATTGCCTCTGGCAGTTAGAATTTTTTCCTCTGGTTGAATTGAACCATGTAGGAATTACAATGTTTTCAACTTAAACTAAACTTAACCTATTTTATACTAAGGGTACAAGGAGTTAATCGTTGCAATAGAAGATTGCAACGATTTTTGTCTAAAATTGGAAATTATTTTGTTGGACATTTGTTGCAATGTCTCAATATTAGAAATTCTATGAAGTTCATTGGTACTATACCACGGAGGCAACTTCAGAATCATTTTCAAAATTTTATTTTGAATCCTCTGGAGTGCCTTCTTTCTGGTATTGCAGCAACTAGTCCATATTGGCACAGCATACAACATGGCAGGTCTAAAATTTGTTTGTAAATCAAAAGTTTGTTCTTAAGACAAAGTTTTGATTTTCTGTTTATAAGTGGATATAGACACTTAATATATTTGTTACATTTGGCTTGAAGGCCTTCAATGTGATTTTTAAAAGTTAATTTTTGATCTAGCAGAAGTCCTAAATATTTAGCTTCGCTAGACCAATTAATTGGAACCCCATTCATAGTGACAATATGTCTGCTAGAAGGTTTCAAATAAGAAGCTCTCGGCTTATGTGGGAAAATTATAAGCTGAGTTTTGGAAGCATTCGGGGAAATTTTCCATTTTTGCAAGTAAGTGGAGAAAATATCCAAACTTTTTTGCAATTTACTACAAATGACACGAAGGCTTCGCCCTTCGGCTGAAAGGCCCGTGTCATCTGCAAACAAAGATTTTTGACACCCTGGTGGTAAATCAGGTAAGTCAGAAGTAAAAATGTTATACAATATGGGCCCCAGTATGCTGCCTTGGGGGACACCAGCCCTTACAGGTAATCTATCAGATTTAGTATTCTGATAGTTTACCTGCAGTGAGCGATCTGATAAATAATTTTGGATCAGTTTAATGATGTACAGAGGAAAATTAAAATTCATCAATTTTACAATCAAACCTTCATGCCAAACACTGTCAAATGCTTTCTCTATATCAAGAAGAGCAACTCCAGTCGAATATCCTTCAGATTTGTTGAGCCGAATTAAGTTCGTAACTCTTAATAACTGATGAGTGGTTGAATGCCCATGGCGAAAACCAAATTGCTCATCAGCAAAAATAGAATTGTCATTAATATGAACCATCATTCTATTTAAAATAATCTTTTCAAACAGTTTGCTTATTGAAGAAAGCAAACTAATTGGGCGATAACTAGAAGCCTCAGCTGGATTTTTGTCCGGCTTCAAAATTGGAACAACTTTGGCGTTTTTCCATTTATCTGGAAAGTATGCCAATTGAAAACATTTGTTAAATAAATTAACCAAAAGGCTCTCAGGAAGTTTTTTGATAAGTATGTAGAAAATACCATCATCACCCGGGGCTTTCATATTTTTAAATTTTCTAGTAATAGATCTCACTTCATCCAAATTGGTTCCCAACGAAGGGTCAAAACATTCTCTTGATTGAGAATGTCTTCGAAGCTCCGTGTAACCTGATCCTCAATTGGACTAGTGAGACCTAGACTAAAATTATGGGCACTCTCGAACTGCTGAGCAAGTTTTTGAGCCTTTTCGCCATTTGTTAATAAAATTTTATTTCCCTCTTTAAGCGCTGGAATTGGCTTTTGAGGTTTTTAAGAATTTTGTTAATTTCAAAAGGGTTTCGAACTGGGATCCAACTTCGAGACATTATTCTCAAAGTTGGTATTTCTCAGAATAGCGAAACGTTTTTTAATTTCATTTTGCAAATCTCGCCAAATAACTTTCAACGCGGGATCGCGAGTTCTTTGGTATTGCCTTCTTCTCACATTTTTAGGACGGATCAGTAGCTGAAGATCGTCGTCAATACTAATGGAGTTGAATTTAAATTCACATTTCGGAATTGCAATGCCTCTGGCTTCGACAATTAAATTTGTCAAAGATACGAGAGCATTATCAATATGATTGGATTATAAATGGCTTCTTGTGAGATTTCAAATGTCACAGGAAGGTGATCAGAGTCAAAGTCAGCATGAGTTACCAATTGGCCACACAGCTGACTTGAATCTGTTAAAACTAAATCAATTGTAGAAGGATTTCGACTGGAAGAAAAACAAGTTGGTCCATTGGGATATTGAATAGTATAATATCCCGCAGAACAATCCTCAAATAAAATTTTACCATTGGAATTGCTTTGAGCATTATTCCATGAACGGTGTTTGGCATTGAAGTCACCAATTACGAAGAATTTTGATTTGTTGCGAGTCAGAATTTGAAGATCAGCTTTCAACAAATTCTTTTGCTGCCCATTGCATTGAAAAGGCAAGTAGGCTGCAATGGAGGAAAATTGCCAAAAATTTGTTTCAACAGAAACTCCCAAGGTTTCAAAAACTTTGGTTTCAAACGAAGAAACTAATTTATGTTTGATACGTCTATTAATGACAATGGCGACCCCACCACAGGCGCTGTCAAGACGATCATTTCTGTAGATAAAATAGTTTGGATGTCTTTTAATGGAGAGTCCTGGTTTTAAATACGTTTCAGTTATAATGGCAATATGCACATTATGAACTGAAAGGAAGTTGAATAATTCATCTTCCTTACCCTTTAGAGAGCGGGCATTCCAATTTAGAACTTTCACACAATTATTTGGATCCATTGAAACGGAGTCCGATAACAATTTTTTGTGTGTACTTTATACCAACCTGAACAGCTTCAGGAATGGTATTTGCTTTGAACATTGCATCAACCATGTGATGCAATTGTTCAGTTAAAAAATCAAAATCGGAAGCAGTCATGCTACCTGTATCGGCAACATGACCGTTATTTTCCGTTGGGACATGGGTATAAACCCCATTTTGAGAAGAGAAATTTTGTCTACCAGCAGCGATGTTTGCATACGTAGGTACATTGGAAAAATTGGAATTTACTGAAGTGCTTGCTACCCGTTGACGAGCGGCAAAATTTGTTTGTGAATTGTGGTGGGTATGAATTGCTCGACCGGTAACCGGTTTCGAAATTTGAGCGTTTGAAAAATTTCTACCCGTCGAATCTGGGATCCGATTGGAATTTCCCGTCATCAATTTTGCACGGGAATTCAAAACTTTTGCGTGAAGGGCATTCCCAGAAATTGGATTTATGATTGCCCCCACAGTTTGCGCACTTAAATTTATTGGAATCTTCTCTCACAGGACATGCGTCCTTGGCGTGAGAGGTTCCACCACAAATCATGCATTTAGCATCCATGTGACAATGTTTGGTTCCATGACCCCACTTTTGGCACTTACGGCACTGGGTAGGGTTTTGGATATTTCCCCCAGGCCTGCGGAAATGTTCCCATGTAACACGGACATGAGACATAATACAGGCCTTTTCCAAACTTTTCATATTATTTAGTTCACTTTTGTTAAAATGAACTAAATAAAATTCTTGAGAAATGCCCCTCTGGGAAATACCAGAATGGGATTTCTTTTTCATCTTAATTACTTGGACTGGTGAAAATCCAAGTAATTGAGAAATTTCAATTTTAATCTCATCCAGTGATTTGTCATCACTGGGGAGACCTTTCAAGACGACTTTGAACAATCGCTCAGTTTTGTCGTCGTATGTGAAGAATTTATGGCGCTTCTCAGTTAAATAGTGAAGAAGACGTTTGCGATCGTCAAAGGATCCCGGCAAAACGCGGCAGTCACCCTTCCTAGCAATCTGAAATGAAACCTTGAACCCCTGAAGGTTACTCAAAATCCCGGAAGCCAGAAAACTCGGCAACAGATACCACAATTGGCGGAATCCTTTGCTTTTTCGCATGAATCGAATCACCTGGGCTAGAGGTAGATTCGATATGCTCAATTTCATCATTAATCAAATCGAACTGATTGCTCAGTTCGATTGGAGAAGAGTTATTTCCGATATTAGAGTTAGAGGGAATATCTGAATTCTCCAGCTTCCTTCTATTTTTTCCGCGCTTAGGCAGGACGGTCTTGAAACATTGTTTCTTTGAAGGAAGTGGAGAATTCAGAGACTCCCCCTTCCTCTTGTTTTTATTAATGCTCATGGCTGAGCGCGGAGACATGACCTTCTAAGAGGTTTTTTCCCAGAACGGTGTCCCTGCAGGATTACCACCGCTTGTCGGAATTTTACTTCCGCAAACGGGTCCAACGTAAAACGAAGGCACGGGTCCTTGCAAAGATAGTAACGGGATCAGTGGGTACAAATAGCGCTAAGAAGCACCGTTGAAATTAAAATAGCTACGGGTAGTATTAAAAACTTCCTTCCGCAAAGAGAGAAAGAACCACACAGCACGAAAGCACGATGCGGTCTGATATAAGACGGTTAATTTTTTTTTTATTCTATATTAGAGTGTTTTTTTCGCAGGGAGAAGTTCATCATTAAACGGTTAGTTTGGCATAGCCAACTTCAAAACATCGAAAAACTGCTTGGAATTTTTGAAGATTTTTTTTTGGATTTCTGCAGAAATTTTTTTCTGTTTCTTTCCGATTATAAATTATTGGTAAGTTCTATTGACCGAAAGCGACAGACGGCCGAACTGGCAATTTGGCAGAAAAAATAGTGTTTTGACAGAATGGGCCATTTGACCGAAAAAGTCATTTGGTCCAACGGGTAATACGGCCAAATTTCAATGACTGAACCTCGTACTGAACGGGTAATATGGTCAGAAATGGCCATTTATTTGGCGAAATGGTCTTTTTGTCTATTGATCATTGAACAAAATTCCGTGGCCTCTCTATTTTTAAGTCGATACTGGCCTTTAGGCCAAAAGACATCTAACCAGGACCATTTAGCAGAACTAAACGTTTCACGGAAACTATTATCAAGTCAAAACTGGTTTGACCAAAAATGTAGGCCGAAAGCAATGGCTGTGGCAATGGTAAAAGGAAAATTTCGGCAGACTTGTAAAAAGTTGTTTACCCTAACAGGTCATTTGACTGAATATGCCGTTTGGATGAAAAAAATCGTTTGAACGAATACAGATCATTTGACCAAAAATGCCGTTTGGTAAAAAATGTCATTTTGTAGAAAGAGCCATTTGGCCCAAACATGTACTTTCTGCAACCTTCTTTGAAAAGTGTTGTTCGGCTGAATTGATTATTTTGTCAAAAAGACGTTTATCCGAATAGGTCATTTGACAGAAAATGCCGTTCGGCCAGAAGAGTTGTTTTGCAGAACGGAAATTTTCGGGCCAAATTACCATTCCTACCAAACGGAATTTTCGGTTAAACGATTTTTTTTCGACCAAATTACCAGTTCGACTGAATGTCCAATTCGGCTGTATGTCGTTTTCGGTCAAACTACATTTATGGTCAATCCATGTTTGACCTGATCACAATTTCGAATAAACGTTCAATTCGGCTTAATGGAATTTGGTTAGATGGCTTTAGGCTTAAAGACCAGTATCAACTCAAAAAGTAGAGAGGTTACTAATTTTCGTTCAACGGTCGTTTGAAAATTAGCCTTTTCAACGTAAATATCATTAGGCCAAATGGGTGGATATTTTGGATTAATTTACCCGTTCAGTTATTGACATTTGGCCGTATAACCGTTTGGCCTAAACTATATTTTCGGACAAATATTCCATTCTGCAAATATTTCCAAATATTCCAAACAGCATTTTTGGGCTGATGACCTATTCGACCTAACGACCTGTGAGGGCAAATGATCATTTGGGCCAAATTACCAGTTCAACCGTCTGTCGCTTGCGGCCAATGCGATTTTCCAAGAATTTCTTATGGACAATAAACGAGTCGTTCGATAACTGCAACATGTTTTCGTTTCAGTTAGCGAATGGCGTTCGATAACTGCGACGCATTCTAGACGGTAAACAATTGTCAGACGACGTCAGAATAGAAGTGCACCTGCTTGTTCAGCGCTATGCAGGTATCATCGACTTTGATATCATTTTGAAGCTCAGCTGTCCGATAACTGCAAAACTGATGTAACTATCGAAATACTGTTAAAAGCATTGCAGTTAAATTAATTTCAGTTATCTAACGTCTAATGTACAAAGAATTTCCCGTAGAAATCCAATAATTTCGAACAATTTTTCGTTGAGACATTTTGAACCATCCTCCATGGAAATTCTGAAAATGTTTCCGTTAAACTTACGGACAATTTCTCGTGAACATTCTAGAGATTTTTTTCTTGAAAATTCCTTAAAGTCTCTCGCGGAAATTCTTAGGAATGTACTGTTTTATTGTTGGCCATGCCAAACTAGCCGGATTTATTATTCTACACTGAGAAAGCCAACGGTTAAACACCCATTCTACCAACCGCACTCTCCTACAATTATCAAGAATTTCATGTGAAAAATTCGAAGAATACTTAACAGGAACTTTTCGTAAATTTCTGAAGTTTGTCCTGTAGAAGTTGAAAACATTTTTTTGTGAAAGTTCTGAAGTTTCTCATGTTAATTGCGACGATTTTTCTGCTGAAACTCCAAACAATTTTATTTGGGAATTAGAAAGACCTTCTCTAGGTAATTCCAAAGGTTGCTCGAAAATATTTTCCAAATTAAAAAAAAAAACTAGATTTTTCTGGAGAAGTTTGAGATTTTTCAAGCGAAATCAAAAGATTCTTCTATTAATGTCTTGAAAACATTCCGAAAAATGCAAAAAATTGTTTAGAAAAACGTAATGAAAAAAATCGCCACGCCGATTCACGCCGCCGCCGCCGCCGGCTAAAATGGCTTTCGGCGTGACGCCGAAAACGCCGCCGCCGCCGGCCAAAATTTTGACAAACTCCGCCGCCGACGAATATCGGACGGGCGCACACCTCTACCTACGAAGCAGCTTGTGCACGGGTCAAAAGTTCCTGTAATCCTGGTCCAGATGGAATCCCTGCCATCATCCTGAAAAAATGCAGCCGTTCCCTTTCGGGGTCTTTATCAATTATTTACAACCGCTCTATTCGCACAGCAGCCTTGTGTGCCACATCAAAACTACCGTGCCGGACCGAAATCCGTACAGCACCGAAATCCGTCCACCTCATGAGATATCAATAAATTAAAGGGGATTAAAGGTAATTAATGAAGAAATAATCTATCTTATCCTGTTCAGATACTTGGCAGTAAGCTTTTAGGGCATAGAAATGGAAAGAAGGCTTTAAAATCAAAACAACAAAAATCAAAAACAAATCTTCACCTATCAAACGCGGAGTTTTTGCCGCCATTTTGTTTTCGGGAAGAGCATAATTGCACCAAAAGTAACTGTGTTTTTATTACTTATTGCGAATCACTACATAAGATCAGCGGAATTCAAATCAAAGGGATCGCTTCTCAAGGTGCGTATCGAACTATTTACAGTGGTAGTATAGTGAATCAGACTGCTTCAATTTGAATATTTAGTTACAAAATAGCTGTACGGATTTTGATCCTTTGATTCGAAATCCGTCCACGGTGGACGGATTTCGAGTCAGGAGTAGTTGATTTTATTCGTTATTTTATCATGTTTTTCGTAGTTTTTAATGAGCAAATGTGAAACACCTCAAAAGTAGAAGCCTTCATGCTCCTGTATCAATGACAAACGTTTGATTTACATTCGATTCCTATTTTCTAATGACTTTTTCATATTCTAAGATGCTTAAGTGTACGGATTTTGATGCCTCACGGTATTCGAGCTTATTGTTCTGGACTTTATCAAGCACAATTGCATTGGCTATGTTTTACGGGACCAGTATGGATTCGTAGCGAAACGATCGACTTCGACGAACTTTGTTACATACACATCGCTTATCATCAAGTCCATGGAAGCGCACAAGCAGGTGGATGCAATATACACAGATTTCTCAGCTGCGTTTGACACAATCAACCACAAAATTATGATTGCTAAGTTGGAAAGTCTTGGAATTTCTGGATCACTCTTGGACTGGCTTAATTCTTACATGGACGGTCGCTGTATGTCGGTATAAACAGGAGAAGCTACCTCTGTACCATTTCTCGTTGCTTCTGGTGTTCTACAAGGTAGTCTTATTGGGCCTATCCTATTTTTACTTTACTCAAACGATGTTAACCTTCAACTCAAATGCCAAAAATCTTCATGCGCTGATGATTTTAAACTATTCTAAGAAGTTAGCAGTCTCCAGATGCTGCTACTCTGCCAAATGAGATCGATAACTTTAAAAACTGGTGCACCATCAATCGTATCCCAAGTAACAATGTCCATGCTTGTTGGATTTATTTAATTCTTATAGCGGATTTATGACAGCAGTAACCATAGCTAGATGCTAAGTTTTATTGGCGTTCTTATTGCTAGCAACATTTTTGACAGCTGCCGAAGCCAATTTGCCCTTTTTTAGGTGCGGCTTAAAAACGGATTTCTATATACTCTTATAATAGGTTTATGGTGGTAATCTAGAGAGGGCCATTTGGCCATATCTTACTCTTATAGTGGTCATCAGAAGGTTGTCGTTTAGTAGTGGGTTTTATTGTTAGCTCCTATAATTCGATCTTGAAAACCATTCCTAGAGCGTAATAAAACTTGAAATGTTACTTGGGATGTGTTTGAACCCTTCTAAATGCTCGGTTATATCGTTCACAAGAAAGCACTCTACTGTTCGTTTTGATTACTTGATAGAGGGTAAATCTATAAATAGGGTTTCGTCCATCAAAAACCTAGGTGTTATTTTGGATACGAAATTGAACTTAAAAGAACACATTGGTTACATTACTTCTAAAGCATCCAAGACCTTAGGGTTCATTTTTCGCACGACTAAATACTTCAAATATATTCACTGTCTGAAAACTTTGTTCTGTTCATTAGTTCGTTCCACACTCGAATATTCAGTTGTCATATGGGGCCCTTATTACGCAAATGGAATTCAATAAATTGAATCCGTACAGCGTAAATTTGTTCGTTATGCTCTCCGTCATCTCTCCTGGAACGACCCAATCAACCTTCCCAGATATCAAGATAGACGCATGTTGATTGTTCTCCAGCTTCTAGAAGACCGCCGGAATATCATCAAGGCTGGTTTCTTGCAGATGTGTTGCAGTCCCATGTAGATTGTCCTAGTGTTTTACACTCTTTCAATATTGACATAAATCGTATCAGTTCCTCCGTATTCCAACTTCTCGTACTAACTATAGTTACAACGAACCTGTCGCAAATATGTCTCGTTTATTCAATCGCTGTTATCATGTCTTTGACTTCAACTTATTTCGTTCTCTTGTGAAAAGGAAGTTTAGTTATATATTTAAGGGAAACTGATAAACTTGTTAAAATTGTCTCTCAATGTATTTATTACTGTACTATAGTGTAAGTGTAGTTTATGTCATTAATTATTTAGTTAGTAAGACCATCATTTGGAATGTATGTATTTGTATTCTGTTGATGAGAAAAGATGAGGAGGTTTTGCGCCCATTTGAGAGAGAGCCTAAGTTAGCTCTACTCAAATGGGCTTTTTCCTGTTCCTAAATAAAATAAAATAAAATAAAATACAAATCAATGTTTGAAGATTTAGGGAAAAATAATCAAAAAATTCCCAAAAAAAAGACGGACTATTGTAAAATTTGATAAAACGGCATTTCTCTATTCGGTTTCAATTTGTTCAAAAACAGTTTTTTTTGTTTGCTCGAAAATGTGTTACTAAATTCCGAGAAAACAACAAAAACAGTTTTTAGACAAATAGGCACCAAACCTTATGATTTCTTCGATACAGATCAATAGTTTATGGCAAAACTCAACACCTTGTAGCGCTTCCAGTTCAAAAACGGCAAGCAACACAATGGCTATTAAAAGTGTAAGTAAGGTTCTCAAACAAACGAAAAAAAATCATACATTTCCGAACAATTTTTTTGGTATGTTTTGCCAGAATACGTATTTTTGGAAAAGGATTCCAAATATATAAAAATCTAATTTTGGTCAAAAATGTTACATTCCGAGCAGATGAAATTAACTCAATAATACCTCATTCTATTATTGATGCTATACTCTGTTATTATCTAGCCTTGCATAAGAGGTAAAATACCAAAAAATAATACCAAAAATGAATATTCACAATACTTCAGGCATAGCATACTCTGTTATTACAATACCAAACGTATCACAAATTATTATTCGTTTTGTATTGAAATACCTAAGCATGTTATGCCCAAAGTTTTTTGCATATTAATTTTTGGTATTATTTTTTGGTAATTTACCTATTATTCAAGGCTAGTTCATACCAATTTCTGTTATCGAGGTCGTCGCTTCTGCTCGGGATATGCAGTTTGTCAAAAACTGTTCTATTGAAGTTGTGACAGGACAATGGAATTGAAGTGCTTCCGGTGCCTATGAGAAACGTGTACTATAACATCCATATTAGGGTATCTGTTCCCATATTAATAACAGCCCGTATATTAATCTCCACCGTCGATAAGCCAAATAAAAAATCAATTTATTTACAATTTCCCACATCGTATGCACACAATAATGAATGGAACACATTCTTGAATGTTTAGAATATTATTCAAGATTTTGTTTAAGTAATGTTCTAATTCACAAGACTTAAATAATTTCAAACAATATTTTAAAACACATTTATTTTCATTTTCCTACCTCTGAGTTGTTAGTTTGATGCATTGCTCGATTGTTACTAACAGATTCATCTGTTTTCACGACGTTGTTTTCCACTCGATTTCAAGCTAAACTAATTCTATCCCTTCAAAATTCACTTCACAGCATAAAAAGCACATCACATTTTCACTATAAATATAATTATATTTTGAAAACCAACGCGATTTCCTATAGTTTGATATAGGTTTCTTTCGAACAACGTCTAAATTATCCTTGTCCGTATTCCAAACTGTACATGGCTTGCAGTATCTGCAAGGGTTACCTGGATTTTCACTTAAAAATGCTTGAATGAACTATCATTGTGAACTTCAACTCTTATGATTGTAAAATAAGATATCAGAAAAGATAAGCTATGACAAACATAAAACTAAACTGATAAGTTGGAAAACTGCAACAAAAACATCAATTTTGTAATTATATTTCAACTCAAATACAAAACATTGAAGAATTCGGCATCACTGCAATCATGTCGATATATACAAGTAATAGTGTGCGTATTTTATGTTGGAAGCAGTATTATTGATATAGGTACATGCATAGGATTAACTGTTTTTGAGTGTTATTGAAAGAGGTGCATGGCGGTGATGATGTTTTTTAGCTGAATATTTCTATAATGTGATGAAAATTTCATTTTTGAAGTTACCAAATTGTTTTCAATGAAAAATAGCATAATTATTCTCATGTTTCTTGATTATTGGGTGAGAAATCAATGCATTTCATATGCGCATTGCCTTATTGTTATTGATATAGGAACAGATACCCGTAATGGATTTGCATTTGACGCTTTCTTTAAACAAACCATCCCTCGGAAAACCCAACAAGTTTTGCGATCCTCATTATTAGCCTGTTGGAGGGAGATTCTCCTTATCCCGCGGGTTTCGCGTAAATGTGTCCACGTACGGATCCACCACGTGTTATATGATCTGTTGTGAGAACCATACATTGTTCATACCTCGAAAATCGCACGACTGCGATGAAAAGATATTTTAGTTACTAGATAAAGATTGTCGCTGTCGTCGCTGTCCGGAACATCTTTTGCTGGCGAGGATAGGGGAGCTAAATGTCAAAGAAGGAAAATCCATACGATTTGACAGGTATGTACCACACATGTTTCGGACAGCAGAACAAAGGGAACCGAAGCGACAATCTTTATCTAGTAACTAAAATATCTTTTCTGCGATGGGCATTGATTGATCTTGTGATACCCTTCGTAGACTGCGTTTTTGGCGACGTGCAGCATGGACCAGGCTGATTGGAGAAGACTTGACTGCACTCCGGTCATAAGCCCGTAGTCCATTGTTTGTCATATTGACAAATATTAGTCAAATTTATCCAGACATCTATCAGACTGATTAGAAATCGACGTGGATTTCAGGCTGACTTGACAAATATTTATAATGTTTAGAGGGTTATCGAGCTCCACAGGATGTGTACATTAAAGTAAACCCGATTCAGCATTTTGATAAGCATGTCTGATTGATGATTGCGAGTGATGCTTACAAGTTGTGTTCAAATCAAAAAGAGTAAATTTATTTCAATCTATCCGTACCAATGAAATATTTCACGTTTGTAATTGGATTTGACTTGCGTGCAAGTTTAGTCCAGTTGTACATATGAGGTGCTTTCGATGAATAAGCTTTTTGAAGTGGGATAAAGCTGATAGTTTCCATTCTTACCCAAAGCTTTGAGGATTATCATGAAAAAGTATATTCTATGATAAAAGCCATAAACCTTGCACATGTATTTGAGTAATAAACATGAGTGAGAGGATTCAAAAACTGTTTGCATTTGATATCCTCACTTGTATTTTCAAATGTAGCCTAATTTCGGAAAACATTACGTTGCAAGCGCTTGTACTCCTACTTCGTAATCATTAAAACGCCTCTCAGCTGGCACTGCTGGCAGCGGGAACAACGCACCACGCGTCGACGAATCATCATTCTGGTATGGACAGTGCGTGGAGACGCGTAGTATATTGTAGGTTAGTCCCACTAGGGCGTTTTGCTTCGCTGGATATTAGATGTTTAATCAAAATGTAGAAATTTCGGTTTTTCCTACTTTTCTATCTAATATGTTGACACTCTTTTCGCCAAACCTACATAATTTTAAATCTAGTTTTGTTGCGGTCATCTTAAACACGGTAAATATGAGGGACTATCCAAAAGGCGTTTTGTTCATGGAGGTGTGGGGGTTTTGGGGGGCTTGTTTAAGGCCTCTTCCCCTAAACAAACATCACAACATTTGGTACTAAATGCGAGATAAGTATGGTAATCAACATTATTCTGAGGTGAACCAGTGCTGAAAACCTCATTAATGAAGAAACAAATCAACATTATAGGAATTTTGGAAAAGTTTGAAAAGTTAAATAAATGTAGCTGTATTCGAATATTTTATAGCAAGTTCCTATATTGTATTAAATATTTTTTTGCAGAAAATATGTCAATAGTACAAAATAGGTAGAAAGTATGTGGAGCAAACGAAAAAAAAGGCTCATACCGAGAATCACTTAAAGTTCTCACAAATTTATTTGTTGCCGGTCTCAAAACGTATTTAATTTTATCTACTGGCCGTGTCTCTACAATAACATTGGCTCTGACTGTACCCTATGTATGACCTAATCAAATCATATAATAATTGCTGCAATCAAATTTGGGATCGATCGATTTGACTCGATCTCAGATCACGAGGTAATCTACCTTCTTGCGGACATTAGGGTAAGAAAGCAAAACAGGAAATCCACACGTGTCAGAAACTTCCGGAACATTGATGCAATGCAACTTCAAGCTAATTTTCAAGCAATCGATTTCCAACAGTTTTATGATTCTGACGCCATTGAGGAAAAAACTACTTCGATGACCGCCGAGTTGCGAAACTTGCTCGATCTTCACGCCCCTGAAAGAATTATTCCTATTCGCGATGAAAGAACTCCATGGATCACCCGACAAATCAAACAGGCAATCGCTACAAGAGATCTGGCTTTCAAGCTCTACATACGCAATCCAAACAGAAATAGAGATGACAACCAATGGACAGAATATTCGCGTCTTCGCGACCGCGTGAATTCCCTGATCTTCGAAGCCAAAAAACGTTATGCTGATCGCCACTTTGGCACAGATCTGCCAGCCAAAAAGCTATGATGTAACCTCCGACGAGAAGGAATATTCATAATACAACAAAGCAAGATTCTGAAGCTTGTAACATTGACATCGAGGAACTTAATCGTTTTTTCTCGGATGGCCACCATCAACTAAGGGTTGAGAACAACAGCAGTCCACCGCCACCAGATGAACCAAATCACAGAACAGCGGTGGATCATGGTGAGAATGAATTCAATTTTCGGCACACAAGCGTTGAAGAAATATGTCGGAAAATATTTGATATTCATTCCAACGCAACATGTTCGGACGAAATTCCCATTTCGTTCATTAAATTACTATGCCCATTCATCCTGCCGCTTCTGTGTCACCTCTTCAATGCCATTATCTCTGCTCAAACTTTCCCTACTATGTGGAAAACAGCCATCATCACACCCGTTCCCAAGGTAGCCAGTCCATCTCAACCTAAGGATTTTCGCCCTATAAGTGTTCTCCCCGCGGTTTCCAAAGTCCTAGAAAAAAATTTACTAGATCAGATCTCAGAACATCTAAATAACCCCATAACATATGTGATGGCCAATCACCAATCAGGCTACAGGAAGGGCTTCGGAACAACCACAGCTCTAGTTAAGGTAACTCATGGCATATACAGCAATCTTGATAACAACCGCTGTACTGTCATGGTACTAGTCGACTTCTCGTTAGCACTCAACTGTGTCGATCATGCTAAACTTAGCACCAAGCTTACCGATGAGTTCAGATTCTCCAGGACCGCAAGTGGACTAATTGCTTCATTTCTCGAACATCGAAACCAGTCGGTGCGGCAAGGCGACGTGCTTTCCAGCGTACGCAGAATCACAGATGGTACTCCCCAAGGCTCCTGCTTAAGTGCACTTCTGTTCAGCTTATATATTAACAGCCTTCCAACAGCTCTCAAGTGCAATTACCATCTCTACGCGGACGACCTGCAGATATATATTTCGGGGTCGATTGCCGACGTGGATAGGCTGATTAGAAACATCAACAGTGACCTTAGAGCAATCACTCGCTGGGCTAAAGTAAACAACCTGCACCCGAACCCGAAAAAAACCCAAGCCATTATCTTCAATCGATCGGGAACAGTCGTACCGGAAACGAATATTGTTTTCTGTGATGAAGTTGTTCCATTATCTGACCATGTAACTAACCTCGGTCTCCAAATGGACAAAAACATGACCTGGTCATACCAAGTAAACAGCGTTGTGCAAAAGGCATACAATACACTAAGGACCTTCCGACGCTTCAAACCGGTACTTTCTGTAACCACTCGTTGTAAACTGGTACAAACCGTCATCATACCTATATTCACATATTGTGATATAGTGTACTATCACGGACTTTCGGCAGCACAAAAAAGTCAACTTCACCGGTGCTTCAAGTCAACGATCCGGTTTGTACATGGTCTTCGTGGTCGTGAGACAACAGCTGAAGTGCGTAACACCATTCTGGGACACGACCTGCCAGCACACTACCATCTTCGGACCTGTTGCTTCATGAGACGAGGATACGACGGCAATCTACCGAAGTATATTCAAGAGCATATTGTCCATGCACAGCAACAAAGAACGCGGTCACTCATTGTCCCAAGGCACACGACTTCGAGCGGCAAAAGTGTTCTGATCGCAGGAGTTTCATGTTGGAACAACTTGCCACTGGAAGTGAAGCAGAAACCATCAATCTCATCTTTCAAAAGTGCAGCTCAAAGATCAATAGCACTAAATAAGCATTTTAATTTGACATGTTTGTTATTAATTTAGTTAGTGTTCGTGTGTTTTAATTGTTTTCTATTTGTTTAGTTTTATCCTGAATCCATTGTATTATCCAAAATTTCTGCAAACTTATCCTTGACCTGATACAAAGTGTCACACTAACAGGTTTCCGTGTCCAATAAAAATAAACAAATTACAAATTACAAATAAAGGGCGACATTTAGATTTGTTCTAGCTCCAACGGTGAGCGGCCACTATAATACACGCCAATCAAGTTGCCCTATATAGGCCAAACAATAATTTGTGTAACTGTTTCCAGTTTCCAGGAAGAATTTATAGTCATTCAAAACAATTTTCCAGAAACAACTTTTTTCAGGTCGCCAACCACTTTTAGTCAATATTTTGGGAGAAATAGCGCTTGTGTACTGAGAATACGCACTACAAAATAATGATGATGTTTCAAGCAGGCGTGACAGTACCACACTGATGTACATATGAAGTTACCAGCCTGGAATGATCACGGTCGTGGTTTTTGTAGTACCGTGGAGGTACCATATTCTGCGCATTTAAGAAAATTTTGAAATAAAATCGCCCTTCCTACGGGAGCTTGGCAGAAGGAAGGTCGTGTGATATGTGCCATCACAAATATTGCCCTCCGCTCGCTTTCAAATCGACTTCTATAAAAACATTCTTCATGCCTGCCGTATCCTAACAGAACTATCAATTCTATACTTTCGCCTCTCATTCCATCATGAACATGTACGTCTAAGTTTGGAAGATGATATTAGCATTTCCATATCATAAAATCGTTGTTATCGAGAAACCATAATGATTTATGAATACCTGTATGTAGTAGTTGTGTAACTATAATCCACGGAAGACTATGAATCATTAAAATTTTGATTAAATTCACTAAGAACATATATTATTAATCGATTTGTGGATTGCCATATGGTTCCTAATTCTGTGCACATATTTTGAAATGTTCCATATTCTGCGCACAATAATAAACACTCATTTTGAGTATTTCTTTGTCTCATGAAATGGTTTTGAACATTTACATACATATTTCATTACTTTTGCACGTTTTTAGTACCATGAATGTTTCCTAAACTCTATCTAACTTCAACGTTTTACCGTTCTTGTACGCTAAGTGTTCGAAAAAACGTCCGCTCCAAAACAAACTTTAATATAAGACCTGGCGAATCAAACCCAAACCCAATCGACTCAGCTGTGATGAATTGATATGATGCCTGTGTGTGCGTGTATGTGTGTATGATGTATGTGCACAAAGATCTTATTCATTTTTCAAGTCCATTATCCGATTGCTCGCCGTCGCCACAAGTTGCTTTCGACGATCCATTTTTTCCGTTAGACAACTTTCCAGATCGGTTATTGTGTCACTGGTCAAGTCACTGTTTTGTCTTGTTTACTAAAGTTCGCCATTGATGAAAAGGCAATTTTTTATTCCGATCAAATCCGATATTTATATGAAATGGAAATTAATGTAATCCAACGCGAATAATAAGACCAGTCTTACATAAATGCTGATGTTGCCCAAAGTGCTATTTTCTCAAATGTCGAAATGCCAGTCCGACTTAGGAAATCTCCGAGTGGGGAATTATGTCAATTTTTCAGGGAAAATTATACGTGCTAGTCACGTGATATAGGGGAGAACGGTCCAAAATGCACCCCTTAAGCTTTTTCGATGTTTTCGACCATATAAACAAAAATGCCCAACGATTTCAACGTATAGGTGCAAAATTTACAAACCAAGCTATATTTCACAATGATCTCCTATTCAAAACAATAAGGTTTTCATGACTTTCTAACCCATTTAAAAAATGTTTTAAAAATAGGCCTTGGGCAAAACGCCCGAATGGTGGTCTAAAATGACTCAATTGCATGTAAAATGATGGTGAACGCATGGTTGTTTGTTTTTTTCTTAATGCATTGAACCAAAATCTTACGGATGTGGTGGAAGAATAGCAAATCGTTAAATTTGAGTGAATATGAAGGGATTTTGCTTAACTTTTCCAATGGAGCTCAATGATGGATAACTAGTTATGAATTGTAATGGTAATATTCGTTCATAAATGTACTACCACAGATTATTTGAGTGATTTTATGAGTGAGGCCATTTTGCCCCAGGGGTGCATTTTGGACCATTCTCCCCTGCACATTAAGATTGGATACCTCGCAGTTTAAAAAACGCTCAGTGGAGATGTGGTGCGTAAGGCCAAGTAGCAAATATCCCTTGTCGGATAATCTATCAAGTATCCCTTTCCGGATAATGTATCTTCGCATTTTTTTGCTCTTCTTGTTTTATTCCAGCATTTTGAAATGTGTTTCATTGCCAAAACAGTTGCTACGTTCAATTTGGGTTGACAAGCCAGGCTTATTGTACTTATGCATTCCGATCTCGATGCATCATTTTCGGTGCGGCCTATTTTCAGGAGGATATTTGGAGATTTTTGGAGGATAAATAGAATACTATATATAATAGCCCTGTTTGTCTGTCCGGTGACTAGCCAACCAGACGCAGCACGCGGGGAAATTCTCACAGAAAAATAAAATATTTGACACTTCATTTTTTTTTACTATCAGATGCAGAAAACAAAACCAATGAGAACCTTAGACATCCAGATACAGCATTTGATGAAAAAATCACAGACAACAGACGATGAAAATTTTGATTTTTTGTGATTTGCATGAATTAATGAACTGTTTATATTGAAAAAAAAAAAACACTTGCCACGGGCGCTAATGCGTCCACAAATAAACTAGTTGATCATAATAAATAACACACAGTTTGCCACTCTATTTAACATTCAAAGTACTTACCTCACTCCATACCAATAATATTTTATTTTCGTATTACCTACATATACATATGATGGTCGTACACTCCGTGTTGTCCGGAGCAAAATCGAATGAAATGGTTTGTTGGGGATCGCCAAGCTCCCTGCACACCGGCCGCATGCGTATCTTACTTGATTGTACACAGCCAGCGAGCACGTGGTCCTCTTCCAGGTTCTCTCCTGAACATGATTTTTTATGGTTTCTCTCCTGGCATACGCACTACATGCCCAGCCCTCTATAATCTGCCTATTTTATCAGCCTACCGATGCCTGCATTTTTGTCAACTCGGTACAACTCGTGATTCATGCGTCTGCGCCATTCACCATTTTCTACCACGCTACCAAATATATTTATTTTATCATTGGGTTAGCCAATTTGACTTCTCATCAGACTTGGAAGAACCTAAACATGTTTAGAGATAAATTCTCCCCAATAAAATTATGATACATCTAGAAAATATCCTATTACCCTTCAAATAATTTTTAAAGTTCTTCTATAACATCAAAAATGCCTGTAATTTTGAATACGAACAATCGATGTATGGAACTGTTTATTTGTTTTATTGGGATTTTCTGTTTGTGATGAATTTACTTATATAATTTGAAGATGGGAATCAGTTTTCTCCCTAATAGAATTAAAATAACACTCTTAGGTTGGCATGCAATGGTGTAATCGTATGTTCATGAAAATTTCGAGGAATTCATTTTGTGTCAAATAAATCATATAACGAAGTTCTAACTCCTAAAATTTATCCAATAAAACGATTAAACTATATTCAGTCGGCATTTGTGAAAGGGCGTTTCTGATCTTATTCTTTCTGTTTTAAAGCAACTCGGATAATTGACTAGGGATTTGACATAATGGCAAAAAGCTATAACTGAAGGAAGGTTAAGCCCGATGAATGCATATTTTACAACTTAATAATGAGTTAGAGAAAGGATCTGTTTATGAAAGAAATTTAACCGTAATAAAGATCGGTAATAAATAGCGAGGAAAAACTTTTATATGATTGAAACTTATGCATCTACCTGATGCCACCACTGGGTACTTTATTATCGTATGGGTATCGACAGCGCAGAAAAGCTTTACACAAACTGTGCTGTGATGTTGCTGGTAGGTGTGAGTTTGATCTTATATACTAGCGAGACGGGTAGTTTCAACCAGTTCTGATTCTTGTTCACCGCTCAGTGTACGGTGTGAAGTCGACGAGTAAAGACGTAAAATCGGGAGCGCTCATGAAGTTCTTCCTACCGAGTTCGGTCCGAACGGTTGCTTCCAGCTCAATACACATGCTTCGACCAAAGAGCTTGTGTATGGAGAATATCGTCGAATGAAAGAGTTGCAAAAGTGTGTTTTTGCTCGCATCGAAAGAGAGAGAGTGTGTGCCGTGAGTCAAGAATAATAAGGAGAAGACAAGAAGCTTGAAGTATATGTATAGGAATAATAAGTCTAGCGAAAGACTTGGAGCTCTTGAATGCATGATAAAGTGAAGAAAAACATATAGGTATACATGTGGAAGAAGCATTGAAGAAGAGTGATCACAAAAAATCATTTATATACGGTGAAGAAGAACTAAACAAAACACACTGAAATAACAACGATATATTTCTCATTTACAAAGTCTCCAGTGATGTTGAACGAGTGTAAAGAAGAAAATTTAAGTAAAGGAATTCAGGAAATCTGATACGAAGAACAAGAAATGCTACGATCCTGATTTGAATCCAAGTAGAGTGTTATGCGCTTCGGTGCAGTTGAAATACGTGGAAACGGATTTTGTTTGAAACTGTGAATCACATTGAAGAGCAAGTAGAATGAACGGAAAGTAATAAAGTGATAAAAGACAACTGATAGTTTTAATCGTATGTGATATCAACGCAATTGAAAATATGATGATGGAGGAAGCGAATTTTATGCTGACTGAAATCCCTGGCGCATTTATATCTCATCGACCACATGTAATACATCGCTTCGTACCGTATCCGTTGCATCAACCACATTTACAACCCGCACCGATCTACATTCACCAACAGCCGAGGGTGATAAGCAGACCGAAAACGCCTCCCACACCGCCAGCACCGGAAGGAACTCACATTGGACATCTGTATCCGGAGATTCTTGCCATCATATTTGAAAAGCTTAGTGTGAAGGACCGCGGCAGAGCAGCACAAACATGCACCGTGTGGCGCGATGTCGCTTATTCGAAGAGTTGTTGGAGGGGTGTGGAAGCTACCCTTCACCTGCGGCGTCCTTCTCCCAGTTTATTCACATCGATAGTAAAGCGTGGCATTAAAAAGGTGCAAGTGCTTTCGGTTAAACGCCCCGCTCATATAAGAGATGTTGTTGTTGGTATACGAAATCTAGAATCTTTGAATCTTAGTGGATGTTATAATATTACCGATATTGCACTGGGATATGCATTTTCATCGGATCTTATGAATCTACGGACGCTGGACCTATCATTGTGTAAACAAGTTACCGATTCCAGTCTAGGGCGCATTGCGCAACATTTGAAGAACGTAGAAATACTGGAACTCGGCGGTTGCAGTAACATCACTAACACAGGCTTATTGCTGATTGCATGGGGATTAAAAAAACTAAAGCGGCTGAACCTTCGATCGTGCTGGCATCTAACCGATCAAGGTATTGGTCATTTAGCCGGTATGAGCAAGGAAACTGCTGACGGTACACCAGCCTTGGAGCATTTGGGCCTGCAAGATTGCCAGCGCCTGTCTGACGAGGCACTTCGTCACATAGCGCAAGGACTCACATCATTAAGAAGCATCAACCTTAGTTTTTGCGTGTCTGTCACTGACAGTGGTTTGAAACACCTGGCAAAAATGACCAAATTGGAGGAGCTGAACCTGCGAGCATGTGATAACATATCGGACATTGGTATGGCATATCTGACGGAGGGCGGCAGTGCCATCGTTTCATTGGATGTTAGTTTCTGTGATAAGATTGCAGATCCAGCATTGACCCATATTTCGCAAGGGTTGTTTCACCTGCGGTCGTTGAGTCTCAGTGCATGCCAGATAACCGACGAGGGGTTAGCTAGAATTGCCAAATCCTTGCACGATCTGGAAACGCTGAACATTGGGCAATGCGCCCGTATCACCGACAAGGGACTGGAGTCGCTAGCGGAGGAGTTAATCAATTTACGTGCCATCGATCTGTACGGCTGCACTCGACTGTCGCCGATTGGATTAAATAAAATTTATAAACTACCGAGACTGTCTAAAGTTAATTTAGGATTATGGCATGTCAGGTGATGTGTTAGTTTATTATGAAATGATTGTTAAATTTTAGTTTTTTATTATTGAAATTGTAACTAGACATGCGATAGTATTCTCTGTTACAGGGACTTTAGGTGTAAATTGTAGGAAAAATTGTCTCAAATCCATGATTTAGCTAAAAGAAATTAACCGAAAAATAACATCATTAAAATCATTTCCACTTAATACTCTCTATCACATGTCTACTCGAGAGTTTAATGTGAATGCGCTAAATTGGATATAAAACATTTGCTATGTTAGCAGACAAAAATGAATTTTGTAAATAATGATGAAAAATGAGAAAAGACTATGAATAAATATGGGAAAGCCAGAAATTAGGTCTTTACCTGAAATTAACAATGGAGGTAGAGTTTATTATTCAATCCTGAATTGATAATCACAAGTTTCACCTTAGGATGCCAATGATGGTGTCATCTAATATATAATTACCGGAGGGCATAGAACACTTTTCAGTAATTTTATATTTATTTTAATTTGTTGTATACAAAATTGACAAATACATTTATACACAAATTCATATTTTCGCGCTAATTTATTTTTCTCGGCATTTAGGCAATTGCATCGATTTTACACTATAATATGGGAAATTCAGACTTTAGATTTGTCAGCACTAAGAGGTATACGTAAGATCCCCAACAAACATTATACCAAAGTAAGTATGAGTTGATTAGTTTAACAGGTAAGATGCTGTATTTTGTAATGACTACATACGGTCATAACACTCAATTGAACCAGCAATTGACTTATGTAGTACCTTAACACATATGTAAATGATGAAAAAATACAGTTGGAGGTTGAAAAACTAAAAACAAACTATTAGTGTAACGGCCAGAGATGGGAAATGTCACTTTGAAGTCTAATGAACTAATTTGTTATAACTTTTTTACAAGCTATTTGCAATACTATTTTGTCTTGTTACTGCTTAATCTTGGTTATTCTCCAAACATAAAAATGGCGGCGTGAGTGCCAAATTAGTGTCAAATGACATTAATGTTATGACATTCCGTGACATTTTTTGTAATTTCGCTCTAATGTCCCACACTTTGAGTTTAGAACTGTTAGTATAATGTCTTTCAAGTGTAAGTTATAATATCCCTTAAGCGTTGCATGTACGTCATAAAGCCCGAATTGCAAATAACTAAACTATATACGCCTATTAGCAACAACAATCTCATGACATTTTTGTGACATTTCCCATCACTGAATAATGCAGGATACTGCCTATAAACAAATAGGACAATCCTCTACATACCTTGCGATAGATTGATAACATTGATGGCCAAAGAATCATGAGTTTAACACAAGCACTAACAATTCAATTTCAAATTCGAAAATTTCTCCTCGTTGCGTGTAAATTGGAAGAGTATAACTACCAAAAACAAGATTTTATCCTATCCTATTTTATCGTTAAAGTTTGTTTTTTGGTCATAATGTTCAAACACATTGTCCTATCCTGCTGGTTTGAATAGAAAACAATGGAATAGGATACCCTTTCGCATGTTTGTTTCCGGTTAAATATAAATATCTGAAAGATGATTGAGTTTTTTTTTTCATATAGGGAGCAGGACCATTTGGGCAGCACCCCCTATTCCCGTCCGCAACGGTAATAACTCGACCGCGTTCCAACCAAATGGCTTGATTTTTTGTACATCACTAGATGTCGACAGAAACTAACCGAAAATTTTACCGAGAACCAAATTAGTTTTGTTCTAGCGTATTTCTTAGAAGAAGGAGTCTAGAGTTCTAGGCCAATGATTATCATACAGTACATACATATTTTTTTTAATATTGCCTAATTTTACAGTGTGGTTTGTGTGTCTCGACCCCTCCGGAGATCTTTGAAGTAGTCATAAAAAATTAAATAACTTTCCCTTATATTGGCAAAACACATACATTTTCAGAAAGCCATACATATACGTAAAAACGTCAACGTTCCTTCACTATTTTAGAATTTTTAATTTGAAGTGGTCACTTCATCACTCAATAATTGACCAAAAATTTGATGAGCAGATTAAAAAAAATAAATATTTGTTCAGGAGTTCACGAGATTTTACAAATATGATGAAAAGGTGGTCAGACGACCTCTCATAGGTGTCAAGGGAGGTTTTTTAGAGTTGTGTGGGAAGTTATAACAGTAGGAATCGTTTTGGTTGAACGTAAAACACAGAAAGAACTAAGATATAAATACAAAGTAGGAAAGATACGAGGCTGGAATTGGACCCACGACCTAGTGCTTATAAGGCAGAAGCGGTAGCCACTAGACCACCGAGCTCGTCTACACGTACGACGCCATCTGCATTCCACCAAAAATGGTACGCAACACTTTCCTTTCGAAAACTCCAAGTGTGCGTTGGTCGTCCATGAGCCTCGTCTAGGTCTTGTGTCCGTAGAGAACAGTCGATCTAATGAGCGTTTTGTGGATAGTAAAATTGGTACAGCGGCGAACTCTATTTGATCCGAGCGTTTTGTGGATTTCAAAGTACGTACGACTTTCTGCCACGAATCGTACCCGAATTTCTCTGCTGATATCGTTTTTGGAGGTCATCAGTGAGCCCAAATACACGAACTCTTCAACCACCTCGATTTCGTCACACATGGATATAAAGTTGTGCTGGATGCCTTACATTGTACTCAATTGAGCCTCTTGCTATCATATACTTTGTCTTCGCTGAAAAATTCTTACTGAATGGATATCATAAAAAGGAGATCAAGTGTCGCAGAATCCTGTCCCATGGTTTTCGGTTAAAAATTGGCCGGATCGGACTATGGGCTCAGAAATTATGGTTAAAATACTTTTTTTAGGCAACGAGTGGAAAACTCTAGCCCATTTTTCAGGCACTTACGCTCTCAAATTTGCTCGCAACAGAGCAAAGTTGTATTCGACGCAGAATCCTATCCCATTGTTTCCTATTGAAAATTGGCCGGATCGGCCAAGTTAGTTAGAAGCTATGGCCAAAATACTTTTTTCCTTTCTCGTATACTAAGTATAAGCAAAGGCTACATGTTTGCTAAAAAAAACAAACTTTTTATATGAGGCCCGCAGACCCATACTGTTATATATCGATCGGCTCAGCTCGACGAATTGAGGTGATGTCTATGTATGTGTGTGTGTTTTTTTTCTTCCTAAGCAATGGAGGAGGAATCTGTTCAACAGACATCCTGGGTTGTTCAGGAAGTGCGGGGTGAGGGACCACCCTGACCCGCTAAACCGTTTCCATTGCCGCCAAGCCCATAGTCCCTTCGGTACAACCAGAAAGTAATGCTTCAAAGGACGCACTAGAGTGGGGCGTCATGGTCAATTTTTCAAATCAATGGTTTTTCGAAGCTATTCTGGGTCCTGAACAACTGTGCGGAATTTGGGACCGATTGGTTGCTTCCTCGCTTTCCGCATCGCGTTTGAAGTTTGTATGGAAATTAGTTTGGGAAAATGTATATTTTTGCATTTCTACTACTAGATGTTTCAGTTCATCGTAAACCAAGTGGCACATTGCGTTAAAGTATAACCCAAAGGATGCCGAAAAACTTTGCTGCAGAAGGCACGTTGCTGGAACGTCCACGAAAAAAGTTATAACGCTTTGAAGATTGAGTGATTAAACCATATGCAAAAAATCGTTTATTCTGCCAGCACTGCCGAGCTACGTAGACCAATAATTTAACTGAGTGTTATTTCAAAATAATTGATCTTATAGGGCTTTAGAGCTAATGGGAGCTATCCGGAATCATTTCACAAAAGAAAAAACATCCGACAAGAAGGAAGATTGGTTTTGCCCTTCGATAACCGTAGGTCGTTTGGTAGTGCTGGCAGAAACATTGATTTCTTGCACATGGTTTGAACAATCAATTTTCGAAACGTAATAACATTTTTTGTAGACCACCCAGCAACGTACCTACTTCGGCAAAGTCTTTCGGCATCTTCCAGACTATATGCTAACGTATTGAGTCACGTGATTGATGATAAATTGAAGCCGCTAATAGCAAAAATGTAAAAAAGTAAGTTTTCCCATACTAATCTCCATGTAAATTTAAAACGCGATGCGGCATGCGAGGTCTTAACCAATCGAGCCGATATTTTGAACAGTTGATTGGGGTCCCAAAACGATTCAGAAAAACCTTGATCTCACTTGATCGGACGAAGTTTGCGTTTTTCCATACAACTGCGCCCACTCTAATGACGCACCCTCGAGGTTAGCTGCGTGTTAGCGCAGCATCGAACATCGTGACTCGCCAAGAAGAACACCATGGTATCGTGCCAGCGCATTGCCGGCTTTCCAGGTGGCCTTACCACGCCCTATGTCCTCGGAAGGTGGGAAGGGTAGACTTCGCGCCTGCTTCCCTCTGCACGACTGGTATTAAGAATGATGATGCCGTGTGCACCCCAAATTGACCTCTCTGCGATAGGGTCTGTTCGCCAACACACAGAGGGACTTGCCGACGCGGTGCCTACGCCTACCCCAGCCAGCCGTCCTCGGGCTCGGAACCCGCCCGGTTGACCGACGCCGCGAAAGCGACGAGTTCGAGTTCGACCACAGGGCATGACCACCGGTATGACCCATGAAGCCGACTCCGAACCCTTGGACCACCTCTTGTTTGCGCCTGAACTAGCCATCCTTGAGTCCAGTCATTTTCCAGGTCCTTCCTCCCCCGGTTTGGGAGGTACCTGGCCGGGGTTCAGCCTCCCAGCCCTACTACCCTTGTTCGGGGTAGTAACCCTCCGCGTTTTGGAGCGGCCCCCAGGGAGCTCATCCCCTGGAGACTGTCTCCCCAGTTTTTGTGTCTGCTCCGTTTGAGCAGTCACCCCCGACGTGCCCGCGAGTACTTGAGCCTCAGTCTGGGTAGACTTTGGCACCACCGTCTTCGCTGGCACGCCCTCGGTCGATTCGTCCTTGCCCGAGTCCGCGAATCCTTGGGCCTCAGTCTGGGTAGACCTCGATTCCACGGATTTCACGGGTTTACACTTGGTGTGTGTATGTGTGAATGAATGTGTGTATGTGCGTAAAAGGTCTCAAAAACTCTAGTTCATTTTTAAAGCTCTTATCTTCAACCAATTTGCTTGCAACAAGTTGCTTTCCTGTCCCATTGTTTCCTATTGAAAACTGACCAGATCGGATTATGGGCTCAGAGGTTATGTCCAAAATACATTTTCTTTGGAAGAAGACGAGCGAAAAAATGCACACTTAACCTTAACCGATCTAAACTCATTTTTCGGCGTAACCTATCCACCGCAAACTTTTCATACGCAATCGAAAATAGGTTTTGAGCTAATTTTGCCCGTAGTTTGAATTATCGTTAAACGAATAAATTTAATCAATAATGAACGTTTGTGGTTTCAAGAGAAAATTATCAGGTAATCCCATTTTCTACTCTTTTACTATGATCCGATGATGATGAAGAACACCTAAATAATAATTTAAATAGGATGTAGTTGGTCAATAATGCTTCCTACATACATTTGAACATTCTTGGTTTTCTAAAAGGTGACGCTTATAGTCTGTTTAGATTACGAGATGTTGCACGACAACTTTGACATCAAGAGCCTCCTTATTATAGCAGTGATGACTCGATTTTCAGCATGTTCAAATTTTATCTTCCCCTGATTTCGGCTACATCCAGTTTTGCCACATTTTTGGAAGTCTTTATGACAGTCAGAAACCATAAATTGCTTTATATTTGTTCTATTTGATCTCTCTAAATATTTTTTCTCGTCACATTTTATAATAAGAGCGAAAGGCATCATCACCGCTAGGTGGATTGATCTGTTTTGCTTTTTTTTGTTAGCAGTACATTCCCTTTTTCTGCAGGGATAGGCTATCAATATGATATTCTTATGCTTTGTTAAGTCGTATATAACGCAATGTCTTGATATTGCACATTATGTGCCTCTAATAATCAACCACGTGTATTACTTTCGTCCGTCCGTTAAAATGCATCTATCTCTATCGCCACACATTTTGTCTTGATTATTATCAAATAAATGGGACCCTCCTTAGCCTAGCGGTAAGGTCTGAAAATTACACGCTATGCAAATTATTGATTCTATATTTTTGTGTTCAATAGCCTTTAATTTAGCATCCAACTTTTTCTTGTCCGCAATATTGAATACAAGCTCCATAGTAACGACGACCTGTAATTTTAAAATGTGATGGAAAAATGAGTCGAATCGAACGGAGCCTTTTTGTTACATCATATATGCTGTAACATTTTCATGCTGTGTGGTTGGCTTTGATTCCCAGTGCCGGTCTAGGCAATTTTCGGTTTGGAAATTGTCTCGACTTCTCTGGGCATAAAAGTATCATCGTGTTAGTCTTATGATATACGAATGCAAAAATGGTAACTTGGCTTACAAACCTCGCGGATAATAACTGTGGAAGTGCTGAATGAACACTAAGCAGCGAGGTGGCAATGTCCCAGGGGGGATGTAATGCCAATAAGAAGATTATCAAATGAAAAGTCATGTACCGAGAGGCGATCATTATTTGTGAAATATCTCAATTGATTATGATGTGATACACATTTGGATACCGAACTGATGAATAGGTTGTTTTATCTTGTAAATGTAGTAATGCTGTAATCGTGGAAAAGCTCAAACAATTATCCTCAGAGTTTACCGTCAAATTCGTTTTGTATCATAGGATACAGGGGCCTTCCATAGTCTAGTGATGAGCTGTGTGGCTACAAAGCAAGATCATGCTTAAGGTCGATTCCCAGAGCATGAGAGTTGTTGGAAGAGTTGAGAGTTGTGGGGAAGTTATGTCCAAGTAGGGTATGTAAAGCCAACAATGAATAGTAATTTGCCGATCACATCTATTTGTTTATTATTTTACTTATTTTCTTATGTATATTCAAAGTTTAATGGCACGATAATCTAAAATTGAAATTTATTTTATTTTATATCATATATACCTACACATCGGTTTATTTATTTGTTGTATTAAAAAGAACAGTTCAGCGCAATAATGGCGGATGAATGATAAGAATACAGAGGCACTATACGCGCACATTCCCTCGAAGTATCAACAATCGTTCGTTTAAGAAAGGGTTCTCACTGTGGAGGGTGAGCATTTTTTTGCTAATAAGTACACAACAACGCATGCATGCAACGACAGCCACGACACGGAAAGCAAGTATGGATACACCTTGCCGATAGTCACCTCTACAGTGGAGTTGCCATTTTCGAACGTTGAGAACGTTGGGGCGATAAATTTCGCTTTCATTAAAATTCTAATCAAACCGGGCTTCGCGTGCAACAAAAGCGTTTCGTCACTCACCGCAATCGAAATACAAAGGCTGGCTGGAAAGTCGAACGCAGTGAGCAGAAAAAAAATACTTTCGAAACAATGGAAAATTCATAATGTAGTAAATTTATTCATGTAGTAACCGCCAGCAAAATAGAGCGACTATTTGATGCAACACACTGACTAGCTGACTACTGACTGAAACGTGGAAAGCTCCGAATGTGTACGCATTTGGTTGCATGGGACGAAGACGGTCGCAAGATAAAGAAAAAAGAAAAATATATTTTCGCAGATATCTGATATCTTTTCATAATTCCAGCAGTTGGTTAACTTTTAAGATTGATCAACAAGTGTTCAGAATTTCAGGTTTAAAAAAACGAGTTATTTATGCAACTTTTTGCAAAAAAATCTACCGGCACGAGTTATTAGACGGTTGACATGTTTGTAATCAAAAAAGGACTATAATTTGATAAATAAAAATAGATGTAACGTTCAAAAAACCATGCGCTCTGTCGACCAACCTACTTTGATCAATCTAACGATTCTTTGGTTTTCTTTGAATATATTTTTATGTGTTGATTTCTGAGGGATACTTTGTATGGGGCACATTTAGAACTTTTAAAGGCACATCCTTTTGTTGAAGACCCATGGACTTATCTCGTTTATTTATCAAGTTATAACCGTTTTTTTTATTAAAAACTAGTCGACCCGGCAGACGTTGTCCTGCGTAGTAGGCGGAAAATGCCCATGCGAAATTTCCATACGACTCCTAATTTTACTTTTGCACAACCTTACTCGGAATTTTCACTTGAGGAAGTATCATATAAACCCGTCGGAAACGGTAACAAACATATCTGCTGAAGAAATGAAGAAAATCCATCCAGCCGTTTTCGAGTTATGCGGATACGAACACAGACCATTTCATTTTTATATATATAGATAAATATTTTTCAAAATCAAATAAAACGCTTTAAACAAAAAATGCTCTTCCATATTTCCCACCTGAACTAAGAAAAGTGCGAGTTTTTGAATAGAACCAAATTGTAAATCGGTTTGCACTATTTTGAAATATTTGCACATGAAAGAACATGTTTTTCATAGAAAAACTCAAATAACTTTTTTGTTAAGGTACCCGGGGCAAGAAAACAGGGTACTTCAGGCCGTTAAATTTAGAGCAAGTGGGACCTATTCTGATTTATACTGTCGATCGAAACTAATTTGAAGAATGTAGCTATAGTGTTCATATTATTTCTGAGTCGTAGTATTTTCAGATCATGGAAGGGGGTTTATTGCTTGTCGGACTTTTGTTTTTGCAACAAGAAAGGGATTATAATGTTGGCAGATATAAAAACAAGACAACAGCCGGTTTACTGTTTAATTGGCTGTTGCCTGTTTTAGGTGGAAAGGATAAAAAAATCTTTGTTAACATTTCGAAAAAATGTTCTCTGTTTAGAATATAAATTATTACATAAATCAGAACTTCAAAAGGAACGTTTTTATTCAGGCGATGCGCAGTGTTGTAAATTTGTAATAGAACGAAATTGCCAATTTATATCTTAAGCACTTTATTTATCTGAAAATCTAGAAATTTTATGCGAAGTTAGAAAATAACAAAACACAAGACAAAACCTGTTTACCTATTGTAGAATAAATAGATTATTTGCACTGTAAAAGGAAAAGTAACGCATAGTTAAAACCATTGCTCTTTTTCATGCGGGAGATAATTTTCAGAAAGTAAAATACACATTTGGTAATAACTGTACAATACTTCTTAACAAACTAACCAACGATATCAACTGCATTTGATTCAGATCCATATGATATATGAATATCGAAGTTATTTTTCACTAGACAACAATAAAAAAACAGGCAAAATGGCTCTATCGAAAGTGTTGTTCAAATATATCCCAGTTGCCTCATGTATGTTAATACTCAAGGGCAAGTAAAAATGGCAGATTTTGGCTTTAATCTAAACTATAAAATCGTTTTTGATGTCACACAATTAATTTCTTAAAATATTCACTTTCTACTTCAATGATGAATTTAGAAACGACTATTTTGTTGGAAATCCATTGAATTGAAATAAAAGAAATAGCTTTTCCTGGTAGTTTAAAGTCATGATCAAGCAATAGCATTAGCATGGTGTCGCAAATGGTTTTGATTCCAAATATTTATGTGTCAGTTGAATTCGTTGATAGTTCTGCTTCATTTTTCTAGAACATCGTTACCATTAAAAACGTTCACCGATTAATCGGCATCCGTATTTTCACTTGCCCTGGGGTAACTTATAAGAGATAGATCCATGCTTCTTTAACAAAAATGTGTGTCTTCAAAAGATCTTAAAGTGCTTGGAACTAAGTTTTTGCGAGAAATGAATGTATAAAAAGTTATGGGAAGAAACCCGATTTTTAGGGACCGCCTCAACGTATTTATTGAAAAAGCTCATAACTTGTAAACCATAAGTGATAGAAAAATGGTTTCTTCGTCAAAGTTGCTCAAAATTAATTTCTCTACAACTTTGTGCAACATTGCACAAATATATGCCGAAAAATTAAAAAGCTAATATTATGAACTTCTGAAATATAAGTATTACCCTAATTTCGCTACATGAGAAAAAATATCGTTAAAATATGAATTTTTTTCCCCGAAGACACTAATAGCTTAGGCGCAAATATTTTTGTCTTGCTAGTTTCGACTCAGGGACCATTGTGCATTATTTGCTATTTAAAATTGACCAGATTGCGAACTATGGAATCAGAAGTTATGGCCAAACACTATTTTTATGCGCAAAACACGATCAAAAACACTCATTCATATTTTTCAATATTTTCAATATCTGGTAATGATTGAATCCCAAATTAGCTCTCGTATATATGGCTTAGGGAATTTATTTTAGTATGTATCCCGTTTATACTTTCCACCATTTAGGGAGAAGTCACAGCCCTCCGCTGCCCCATTCTGGCTATGCTCTTGAAAAAATTGGGTTTGAAGTGATCATGTACATTTAGCATAAGAGATGGGTAAAATTTTTTTAATTAGTCTGCTCAGTTTTAGAATGCTCCATTGATTAGAAATACTAACGATTTTTTTGTGGCTTTGTATTCAAAAGCCGGTTTGGTTCTCTCTCGCTGAATTTCTTCTCACAGCTCAGCGGTAGTTATTGCTGATGCGCGATATTTAAACAACTGAAAAATAAGCGTAGTTTGTGTGTACACTACAAAGCGGGCGACTTGGTCACATGCATATCGACAAAACAAAATTAAAGGTTCTTGTAATTCTTTTGCTGACTTTTTAATTTGGACAGTAAAATACGCTTAGCAACTTTTTTTTATGTACTCCATGTTGGAAGACGGTTACTCCATGTTGGAAGACAGAATTTAGAACCCATGTAGTGGATCCACGACGTTAGGGATAATGGATGATAGGCATTATTCTGCCTACTTTTTGTCATGGGCTGTTCTTTGGGGCATTTTATGCTTTACGCCCTAATTTATGCCAAACGTATATTATGGTTAACGCCCAATATCCCTAATGTATTTACACCCAGGTTTTTGTTTTTACACGGTTGGAATTTATTAATTTCTCGGGTAACCTGAATTTTCACAGCTTTTCAAATACCCCCTGAATTTTCTTTGATTTTTGTGAATTTTTTCGTGGGGTTAACTCATTGTTTCATTGATGCTGAAGGTCTTAAACGATTAAAACCAAACCGTGTAAAAAAACCTGGGTGTATGTCTAACAGGGTATACCCCATGTAGTAATATTGATATTAGAGATGAAAGAGAATTAGTTAGTGTTTAGCTAAGAGTGAGTGATGTTATGCGTATAGGTGTTTTTGTATATGTGTAGGGGAAGAGGTGCTAAAATGGACAGCTATATTTTGATTAAAACACTGTTTAGGCATATGTCAACCATGTACAGATATTCCTTGAAATAATATAAGGTACCTAAGCTAATAATGTGAGTTTAAAGCCAGAAAGACTAGCTACAAATATCTTAAAATGGTTCAATAAAATATGAAAATGGGTCAAATTGTTGGACTGAGTCGTAAAACTAGCAAATTGCCCTCGTTTTATGATTGAATTCAACGCAATTCCTTAACGTATTCGTTTTACTACCTTTTCCCCTATCAAAATTTCAAAGCTAATAATTTAGAACATCCGATATTCAATAAAATTAGACTTAATTTTACAAGCAAGCACTGTTTAATTGATTTTTGTACAGAAATTTAATTTTGTATTGTAAGATAGATTGAATGCTGTGTTTATTTGCATTTTCCAAATATGTGCATTAAAATACGTTTAAAATTACATCATATTTTTATCCGTGTTGCTCAAAAAAATACTCATTGATCTACGATTACTCAATGGCTTCCGTGCCAAACATTTCATAGTTTTCAATAGTTTTTAAAGATTATTTTCTTTTATTTCGCTACCTTATCAAATAGAATGGTACGTATACGCCATGCAACAAATTGTTATGTGGCTTTATCTGTGACTTGTCTTTAACAGGGGTGACTGCGTATGTTGAGCTCGCTCTGTTGCAAACGTAGATAATGTATTGCGCAAAAACAACACTTATTAAAGGTTAATACCGTAATCCGGGATAACATTGATCATTTTTTCAATTGTTTTGTAAATGTTTCCCCCGTAAGGGAAATCATAGATTTTTTTTTCATATTTTTAAACCGAGTACTGCTACATGTAGAACGTATGAGGCTGTTGTTCTTGATTATATGATAATTTGAAACTTGTTTTAAAAATGTTTTTTGATTTTTCAATTTGGGGTAGCTTTGGGCAATCATTTATCTATAGAGAAAGCGTACGCAAACAACTTAAGGTAGGCAATTATAGTTGGATTCTCTTACGCTGTAGCGATGTGCTTCGATTGTTTCGAGAAAAACTCACCGCTAGTCTAATTATTTGGTTTTTCAGCAGTATAATTCAAAATTTCGAAACATAAACTATGGATTAACCAAGAAAATAAGATTACTTATCACATAATTATAGGTACGAGCTTATTTTTTTTGTTATTATACTTGTAATGAGTGCTTTTTTGGCAGCTTGCTGTAATTCCAAAAAATAATGATGATTTCATTGTTCATGTTTTGAGCTTGAGCTTGAGCTTGAGCTTGATTGACTGCTCGTAGTTGCTACTCCATTATGACCAGATCAGCTGTTCTTGCACAGGGAACCAACAGATGTTTGCTTGGGACTAGCACACATCTTCAATGTACAAGTGCTGGTGATCTCATTTGTTAGGTCATACTGGCGCCTGCCACGTCAGAATGCAAGTCAATGTAGGGAAGGGGGAGGAAATGATGATGCAATCACTCGCCCACTGCAAGCCGAATTACCTCTGCTCTTGCCACGAGTTCATGCGGAATTTATTGGAATATCTGGGTTAGGTTGGAGAGGCAGAGGTCCGTCTTGGTTAACGAGCTGCCAATGTGATAGATAGGAGAAGGTAACTGATGGAATTTCTAATTGGATGTAGGAAACGAGCTCTATAGTTCATTTCCAATTCTAGCAGATTACTGTTAGAATACTCAAGTTGAAGGTATAGGAATAGTAATGGAAACGGTATGGAAGTCCATTTCCAGTTCTAGCGATTGCTAGAACCACAGATAACAGATATTTAAGCTAGAACAAATTTTATTGAAAATCCTGTGTAAATTTTTGAATTGATATACGTTGGCCCACTACTGCCACCTACTCAACTGATTGCGGCAGTACATACGGACGCAGCTGATTAACAACCGTCGAACGCAGCCAATGGATTTGACAACCGCATTCGGGCTGCGTTTTCAATAACAATAATCCTTGCGCCATCTCCAATCGATTGCTAAACGCGGTCCCAATTTAAAATACATTTGAATTATCGGTTGCCGATGTTTACACACGTTTCGGATACCAGCCTCAATATCTGTTATCTGTGCTAGAACATAAGAAATAAAGAGAAAGATAAAAAGTAGGAGAATGGAACGGACCTGGGATTGAAACCATGACCTCCTACGTATGAGGCAGAAGCAGTAGCCATATGACTACCAAGCCCGCCTCGAAACAAGAGAGATCACGCACTGAACTGATTAATTTTATTACCGGCCGCGCAATGCAGAACACAATAATTCGGCCGACCGCGGGATCGTTCTGCTGTCCGAAACAAGAGAGATCACGCACTGAACTGATTAATTTTATTATCGGCCGCGCAATGCAGAACACAATAATTCGGCCGACCGCGGGATCGTTCTGCTGTCCGAAACAAGAGAGATCACGCACTGAACTGATTAATTTTATTATCGGCCGCGCAATGCAGAACACAATAATTCGGCCGACCGCGCGATCGTTCTGCTGTCCGAAACAAGAGAGATCACGCACTGAACTCAATGATGATTTCATTGTTCATGTTTTGGCGAAAAATAAATGCAAATTTATCCGAATGTTATATCATTCAGCAGAAAATTTAGTCAAGATTAAGATACCTAACTCATAATAAGTAATTATAATAAGAGGAAATAATACTTTATTCATTTCTTGAAAATGGTGAAACTGATCAATTTTACCCCGGATGACGGTAGTTAAACAGATTATGGGTGTTGAATTCATAAGCGCGGATAAAGTTGCATTGCTTTATTAACATTATATATTTATAACTAAAGAGGGACATCATGGGAGTTTATGATTCAACAGACAGAAATATACTTCAAAAATCCTAAATCATTTACCGATTGTGCATAGCCAACAGCCAACGTTAATCAACGAACACATTTTTTCTTACCCATAAACGCGTAACGCACCAAATTAACGACTTCCTATTTCTCAACAATAGCTACCTATGCAAATATTGCGGTTTAAAATAATGTTGGTTCAACAAATCTATCATTTTCATTTAATTGATTTGGCTTACATCTAAACAGATAACACTGAATTAACAATTTGACGTCACAATACACGGTTCGAGGCCAAATCCCCAAGTCGTTCTGCACCTGGTCAGCCCCCCTCGCTCGCTGCGATCCACGCCTTCTTGTACATGCCGGGCCGGAAGCGAACACCATCATTGCAGGGCTCATGCTCTGCCCATCGCACCTTTCCAGCTTTAGCAACCTTCTCGATACTGGGTTCGCCGTCGATTTGGGCGAGCTCGTGTTCATTCTTCGCCGCCACACACCGTTCTCTTGCACATTGCCAGAGATGATTATAAGCACGCGTCTCTCGAATACCCCGAGTGCTTCTCGAGCATGGTCCGTCTCATGTCCGTAGATAACCAGGCCTTCGTATTTCACGACTAATATTATTATCGGCCGTTAGCAAGAATCCAAGGTAGACGTCTATCCGTCTATCGTAACACTGCTTCCATGGTGGGCCTTGTCGCGCTTGGTTCCGCCCACTAGCATGTGCTTTGTCTTCAAAGCATTTACCACCAGTACAACTTTCGTTGCCTCACGTTTCAGGCGGTTTTACATTTCTGCCACTTTTTCAAATGTTTGGTCGACAATGTCAATATCATCTACATTGTCTAGATCTGTTGGAAATCGAACCCCGGCTGCTATACCCGGCTCTACGCATGACACCTTCTAGCGCAATATTGAACAACAGGCACGAAAGTCCATCACCATGTCGTAGTCCCCAGCGAGATTCGAACGAACTGGTGTATTCGCCCGAAATCTTCAATTTTGCACACCATCTTCGAAGTGTTGCTTCCACCTTTCCTCCACCAAGATCCCATCCCTATCCCTACACATCTCGGCTCGTGGCACGAAGTCTTTGCGGGATGCGTTGAGCTTCTGATAGTACTTGCGTGTTTCTTGATGACGGCACAGCTGGACCATCTCATCCCACTCTGCTTCTTCCAGACGGCGTTTCTTCTTTTGAAAGCGGCGGGTCTGCTGTATCTATTTCCTTCTATAGCGTTCAACGTTCTACCAGGTCCCTTGTTGCAGCGCAAACACCTGCGCTGAGTCCTTCTCCTCCAGAATATGTATGTACTCTTCGTCGAACCAATCGTTCTGACTTCGTCCAACATACCCAACGTTGCTCTCCGCTTCAGTTGTACTCCAGCAGTCCTCAAGGGGGCCCCATCGTGCTCACCCTCTTCCGGCAACGCTGCCTCGAGTTGCTGCGTGTATGCACCGGCGACATTAGCATCCGGCCACTCTAGGGGCTGTCGATACCGAACATTGATGATGACGGATAGTTTTGGGCGCAGTTTAACCATCCCCAGATAGTGGTCAGAGTCGATGTTAGCGCCACGATATGCCCTGTGGGTAGTAGGTACTGCGAATGGCAATTTTCTTAGAAGCGGTAAAATCAATTAGTCTTAGGCCGTTTTCGATAGTCAGTCGGTGGGCGCTGAACTTTCAAATAGTCGGTCTGAACTCCTCCTTTTGGCCAACCTGAGCGTTCAAATCTCCTATGATGATTTTGACATCGTGGCTTGGGCAACTGTCGTATTTACGAGGTGCACGTAGAATGCGCTCTTGCCATCATCAGTGCTTCGTAAGTGTGGAGTATGGACGTTGATTAGCTAAACTCTTTTACCGGCCTTTGATTCTCATCCTACACATTCTCTCATTGATTGGCCACCACCCGAACACGCGGCTCTTCGGGTGTGATCACGCGATTTTGCGTGTGATCCTGATGAAGTTGAGAGTTTTACAGTTCCACGAACCGAGTTTCCAATCGCTAGTCCGTTTTCATCGCTATCGTCTTCGCCGATTGTTCCGGTGCTTGTTGATTTTCTCTCTTGTTGATTTTTTGTTGTGTGAGGTTTTTTAAAGGCTGGTATGTCAGGCCCTACACCAAAACCCCTTAATTTGCGGTAGATCATGGTGCACAGTTTTGCTAAGAGTCCCTCGATGATCAGCTGCCTTTAAGATAGAGTACATACGCTGTTGTGAGCCGCTCCTAACATGGAGAACAGATTTGTACCTCCAGAGAGGAGCAAACCCCCCTTCCCTGTCAGCGTACGACCAAAGTTCCCGCCGGGGTTGGTTACCCGATCTTCCCTAAGATTACTCATAACCCGGCTAACTATCAGTCTTGGAGGACCAACGTGCACTGGGAGTTTTCAAAAGAAAGGTGCTGCGTACTATCTATGGTGGGGTGCAGATGGCGGACGGTACGTGGAGGAGGCGAATGAACCACGAATTGCATCAGCTGTTGGGAGAACCATCCATCGTTCACACCGCGAAAATCGGACGACTGCGGTGGGCCGGGCACGTAGCCAGAATATCGGACAGTAATCCGGTGGAAATGGCTCTCGACAACGATTCAACGGGAACAAGCATAGCGAGCAAGGTGGATCGATCAGGTGGAGGACGATTTGCGGACCCTCTGCAGACTGCGTGGTTGGCGACGTGCAGCCATGGACCGAGCTAAATGGAAAAGACTTTTATGTTTTGCACAGGCCACTCCGGCCTTAGTCTGATAATAAATAAAATAAAAATAAAAAAATTCTTAGTATAAATTAGGTTACGTTTTGAGTACTGTAGTCGAAAGATTTGATTGTAATTGACACATGATTCAAAGCAAGCAGCGAAAAAAATCTAAGCAGATGGAATACATAAAACATAAAAAAAATACATAAATACATAAAACAGGGAACACCTAGTCTAAGTGATGCATACGCAGCATCTTTGGATAAGCAATTCTACGTCTTTGCTCGCTCACATTGTAATGTATTCCTTATTGGAACAGAAAATGCAATATGATTTGTTTGATAATCTAGTGTTGACCAACGAATTTATATATTTTCTTTAAATTGCAAATTCATCTTTCCCTGCTTCATCTTTCGAAGCTTCAAAACTTATAAAATGGTGTAATGAATGTTTGAAAACTATTTCACAGTGGAATTAATCCGAATGTCTAGGCATTACTTGCCTGCTATATAATTAGCTATTTTTCCGCTCGATGTCTCCTGTAATGTCCTGTCCGTTGTCTAATGCCAAGGTGTTAAATACTCGCTCTGTACGACATCTGCATGAAGACGGTGATTCGAATAGCAATATTCCAAACATTATTTTACTCTGTAGGTGCTTCTTTACCTGCGAATGTTTCCTCTAGATAGAGGCACGGAGAACAGAGGAACAGGGAGAAAAGATTTCTCTAAATCTTCTGTGAGAAAAAAGAAATCTAACCTAATCCATTATCCTTTCCTTTCAGTCCAGCTTCGATTTCGTGAAACTCAGGAGCTTGACTTGGCACCAACATAAAACTCGGAATGAATGCCGAGAAAGGAAAGTGGAAGCAGCTCTGGTCCCTTGGTGTGATGAATGGTTTGTGCTGATAGAGTTTAGCCTGTTTCTTTTCGTGGGCTCATACCGCTTCGTGGGGAATGTAAGGATTGCACAGTGGTGACATTCCGTTCCAAAACTAATGAATACTCGTCAAGGTAAAATAGCTGAACATAAGGTTATTGTCTCGGTTCTACATCTCATAGCTACCATTTTCATCCTATCGATAATAAGGCATGGTAATTGGCACCAAGCTTGTATTTAAGCACATGTTACTTGTAGCATAATAGTAAATTTTTATTTTGTAAGGAGCAGTGTTAGGAATGAAAAGGCCGAAAATGCATATTTTGGGGTAAGCTTTTCTTTATTGGAATATGTTTTTTTTTATTTAACCTCATGTGCGCTTGCTTTATACCATTGTGCTTTTTTAGATGAAATTCTTGCGCCCGTACTTGTCCTGCAGAGGAGAATTATAATCGTTCTTCAGGGAGACTTTGATGCGTATTCTATGGCATTTTCGCCGAAGTGTGTAACGCTACGCGCTTTACTGCCAGCCAGTCAGTGGTGGCCTTCGGAGAAAGCATGGGGAAAATAGAGGAAAAAACGAAGAAGATGCGATAGTAATCAAATTCGTTCTCTTCCATTTAATGTTTCAACCACCACCGACCGAACGTCAGCCCAGAATCACCCCTCCCGTAGAGCACCGTATATCGATGCGTAGGGTCTGCTAGCGAGGACTTATGTTGCGATAAGAGTTTGGGCCAAATGTTTCTTCGATCTCAGCTGGGGGAAAATTTTAATTCAACTCGTTCATTACATTTTTCCCATGCCACCCCGTTCGGGCTGAGATACGGTATGTCGTGTGTACATGTGCGATAACCGTCGATGTCACACCCTCCTCGTGGAAAGTCGTTGTGCTATTTTGGTCTTCCTCTGCTTTGGTAAGCATTGGATGGTGCAAGTGAACGTGGGAGTTCTGAGGGAATTTATTCATTGAGATTTTTTTTCCTGTTATGAATAGGAGAAAGAGAATACCTGTTCCATGTCTTAAAGTTATATGTATGCTCAACACCAATGTCTTAAGCGAATGTTCAATATTTATAATATTTATCATTACAATAGTTATCTACTCAACGAGTTATACATAATCGTTGTAGAGCGCCTTGCATGTCTTGTCTTGATGCAATATGACTCCTTAACCCTTTACCCGATTCACGCTCTCGAGGATAGTATCAGAGAATAAATAGGCAAAACTATCGGCTTATGTTCCCGATGAAAGGGAATCACATTACATTTATGAATACTGAGCGTAAAAAGATTAGCAGAACACCAGTTCACCATTCTATCCACATGCGATTGCAGTACTTCGAACAAACGGAAATCATGAGAAGAAGTCGAAAGAGCTCGTTGATAAACAGAGTGAACAAGAGATGCTCTAGATTACTTCCTTGTGGTACTCCTAAAGTATTGGAGAAGTATTCAGACTGCGACAATCCGATTTTCACAGAAATCAGGCGATTAGGCAGATATTATCTAATCCAGCACAACAGATGATGAGAAACACCAAGTTGTTCTAGCTTTGCGAGTAACATTTCGTAGTTGACAAGGTCGAACGCTGCCTTCAAATCTGTACAAACTGCATCAGGTTGACAGCCAGAGTCCATGGTACGAATACATAGCGAAACAAACTCTGTTGAATTCATTACAACAGATCGCTTTGGGGGAAAGCCGTGAGGTACAGTAGAAACATAAGCTTAATACGTACTGACGTACTTACTAGAAGGGGTCTCCAGAAGCCTTGTGTGCAAAAGCGCAGGATTGCCAATCCGGAGATGGCGAGTTCGATTCTAGGTCCAGTCTAGGAAGCTTTCGGGTGGGAAACATGCTCGACACCCTGGGCATAGTGTATCCATTGTACTTGCCACATAAGATACATACTCATGCAATGGCGGGCATAGAAAAGCTTTCAATTAATAACTGAGGAAATGCTAGTAGAATACTAAGTTTGAAAGCAAGCCAAGTTCCGGTTGGAATGTAGAGCCATTGAAGAAGAAGAGAAGAAGCTAGAACAACTCGGTGTTTCTCATCATTTGTTGTGCTGAATTAGATCATATCTGCCTAATCACTTGCTTTATGTGACAATCGGATCATCGCAGTCTGAATACTTCTCCAATACTTTTGTAGTACCACAAGGAAGTAATCTGGCGACTCTCTTGTTTACCCTGTTTATCAACGAGCTTTTTCGACTTCTATCTCCTGGTTGGTTTCCGTTTGTTCTATTTGGATGATGTTACATTTGAGGCTGTGAAGAACTCAATACTAAATATTCAAAATGACTTATCTGCTTTTGTAGACAAAGATGCAAACGTCGATTTGACGAATCTGATAGCATTCCCACGCAAACCAACACCATCAACAGGTAGCAGAAGCCTTCACCTACATATTGGTGGTGTTGGTTTGTGTGGGAGTGTTATCAAATTCGCCAATTCGACGTTTGAATCTTTGTTTACAGAAGCAGATAAGTCGTTTTGAAAATTTGGTATTGAACTACAATCGCATGTGGATAGAATGGGGAATTGGTGTTCTGCTAATCTTTTTACGCTCAGTATTCATAAATGTAATGTTATTTCCTTCCATCGGAAACACATGCCGGTAGCTTTACCCATTGCATCTCTGGTACTATCCTCGAGCGCGTGAATCGGATTAAGGATTTAGGAGTCATCGAATCCACACGTGCTAAGCTAGTACAACCACCCAGTCACCTGTCAATGTCAATGAATACTAAAGTGCCTGGATTCATTTTGGATATGTTATTTTATTAATGAACCTTCGTTAATGGGTACACTAATTCTGTTATTGATACCCTACACTGTTATGAAATTGGTATGAATAAGAGGTAGAATATTAAAAAAAATCATACCAAAAATTAATTTACATAACAGTGTAGGTATCTTTAAAGAAATAGGTATTATTGAGTTTTCTTTCTGCTCGGGTGATGAAGAAATCAAGGTGTTTGAAGAATTCTTGAACTTATTTGGAAACTTTGGAAAAAAAAAACATCGAGAATTTTTGTTACAAATGTAGCGGCATTGAGGTATAATCTTCTCAATAAATTTTACAATACACGAGAACGTCATCATTATGGCTAGGCAGATTAGTTTGCGTTTTAAGAATTTGTTCTTCAAATGATAGCAATTATGTAAAAAAAATGCATGTGCAAAATTTTGGCCAAGTTAGAAAATACAAAACCAAAGTTTGAAAAAATGTCATTTCCGGCAAAACAGCTCAAATAAGAAAGATTTTGAATTTAATATAGAATGGTGAAATATTAAAGGAATTTTACGAAAATAATCCCCAGGGGCATTATTGCATAATCCTGTCCCTGAGCTTTTTGTCTTCGGGCCAATTTCTTAACCCCCCTCCGCTTAGACAATGGACCAAATGTAAGCACATGGTTAAGCACCGTTGATCCTTAGTCGTATTTCAACCACCTTGAAGGACTTTATATCACAAGATACTAAATATTCACTAAAACCCAAATCTATGGTTGTGGCCGTGGAGAAATGTTCAAACATTTTTTTACCATAGTCTCCGGAATGGGGCCAAAAAAAGCATGACACGTGGGGCGGGAGGGGAAGGTCTTAAAAATTTCAAAAAATAGTGGACGTCATAATTTAATCACCCCGATCAATGGTGGAAATTTTTATGGGATTCGTACAGCAGTGAAGGTGACGTCTCAGTCAAAGTTACGTTACGCTGCTGAGAGCGAATTTGCGTATTTTGTCGACCAAAATGGGAGGAGCTGATCAAACAGATCTTCTCCCTACTATTTCCATTTCAACAATGATTATTTTATAAAAAAGAGCTTTATTAGAACATAACGCATTATCAACAGATAGTTGCTATATAATCAAATGATTGCGTTGTTGTAGAACGAGAGTACACAGCCGGGTTCAGCTATGCAAACTACGGTAAACGTAACTGTTACACAGCCTATAAAACTTATGCGAGTCCGCTGGAGGCGGGATTGTTACCACTGAGCAAGAAGACTAACCCATGCGAAGACATGATGCACCGCAGCACCATGTATTGCGGCTCCACAAGCATTCACCGAGTGTGCATACAGGTTAGACCAATTCAATATTATAAGCAATAAAAATGTTGTGGCAAAATGATTGAAAAAAGTTTTGACAAGTTTTGTAGTTTTATTGTCAGTGGAGTTTTAAAAGCTATTTTACTTAAATAAGACATGGACATTCCAGAAGCCATTGTTTACCCTTTATTAATTTTTTAAATTAGACTTATGTATACATAATCATAACAATAAATCTAGTATATTTTTTTATGTGAAATTCCTGGTCAAGACATTTCTAGTTACATAAAAAGATTGTGAAGGAAAAAATAATTAAAAATGACATACACACTTAATATTTTTTACCGGGATCTCAGCAAAATGGTCAACTTTTACCGAGTTTCGCACAGCCGTGCCCCAGCAAACACGTTTTTTTGCCGAGATATCTGTCAAAATTGCTGAAAGTCAGCAAATAATTTGCCGAAAATCAGCTAACAAACATCATTTTTGCCGGAATATCAGTTTTTTATTTTGCTGGCGCACGGCTGTGCGGATTTTTGCCGAGCTGCAGAAATAAAAACTAAGTGTGTAGAATTAAAAATCACTATTTCTATCACAAAAATCTTAATAGAAATCCTGGATTTGCAATCTATTTTTAGCAAGGTTCTGATTTGCTGATTAAACTTTCTGTAAACTGTACGATGTATAAATAATTTTCAGGTAAAATAGGTAAACAAATTGTCCTAGAAACTTTCTTCATTACCAGAGCCATCCTTTCTCCTACATATGCTTTGAAATAGTCTAATGCAGAGTATGTAGACGGGCACATGTCGTGTTGTGCATTCAGCGTGTCCGAACCATCGCCAACAACGGTGACGCTGCCAGAGTACTGGTTATTCAAGCCGCAAGCATCCAATCCTTCGCTTTTGGTGCAGAGTTTTTTTTTGTCCCGATGAGAAGACTTTCTGACTTAGACGTTTCTCCGTTCGGGGCGGCTTAAGTCACTTCAAAGCGATTCCGAAAAGTAACCGAAGAATTTTCCAAACCGTTCGCCAGCGACACACAAAACAGAGAAGGAATAAAATGAAAAGGTTCAGAAGGAAAAAAAAATAAAACCTGTTATTTAAATTCTGAAGCTGTCGTCTTTTTTCTTCTCTTACTGAATCGTTCTTTCCGTGCTTCAGCGTTCTTTCGTAATAATACGAGTTCCAGTAATATGACAAGGTTGAACTGCTCAGACCGAAAGTGAGAAAAGTGTGTTATATAAAGCTACGTTGCATGTCCTACTAAATGTATTGATGCGAATGAATGTGAATATTTTTCACATCAATATTCTTGAATTCTAAAAAGTGATGGTTGTTTTTATGCAACTACATTAGAACATTATATGTTACGGGATCAAAAGAATCAAGACATTTATGGAAAACTATAAGCCAAAGCATTGGAGTTTCCAATTAGCCAAACTGGCGTTGGCGAGTTCGATAAATAATCCGGCCTGGGATGTTTTCTCGATTTTCAAGGCAAAACGAATCCATTGAATTTGTCACACAAGATACACATTCACGAAATTAGCGGGCTTATGAACAAAAGCTGTACTGTGGAAATGCAGTTGAATCGCAGGCCAAGTTCCAGTTGGAATGCAGGACAATTAAAGAAGAAGAAAAAGAAGCCAAAGTATTAAGAAAATTGATATTTTTTATTTCCTTAGTTCTAGTACTGAAGGATCACTAAAAAACGAACTACCATAGGAGCATCGGATACCAAAAAAATCAGTTTGACGATTTTTTTTTATTCCTTTATTTTTTAATAGAACATTAAGTTAAACACAGTTTCACGAATTACGGTGATGTCTGTATGTACGTGTGTGTTAAAATGTGAGACACGCCATTTGACATAAGATTTATCCGATTTGTTCGTAAAAATGCATTCAATGAGGTGCGTTTACCCAAGAAAATTGATCCTGTATAAGCAAATATTTGTTTTTTCCCGCTTGATAAAAAAAATTGAATAGCGGTTATGCATATAAATTGATGCAAGAAAATATGAATTATTGGGAAAATGGTATTCATATAACTTTAGTGCTATTTCGACCACTTTAATGCGCTATTTTTATTTTTATTATTTAACATGTTAACGTAATAAAACCCACCATTACCGCGATTAATCTGTGTTACATTACATTCAAAATTTATGGAAACCTAAATTAATCATTCGTACATTCATCACGAGGGGCCTGAAGAGTATTGCGCATTGTGAGTCATAAGTCAACGGCTTCCGCAATTATGCAAGCCGAGTCTAAGATCATTTAATGATAATCCACGAAGAATAAACAATTACCTTCTGTTGTTTAGGCTTAGCCCGTTTGACAAAATAGACGTTAAACATAATGGACGTTATGCATAATCAAGGATCGTCGCTTTCATGTTATAGTCATTCTTTAATGAATTCTGTATCTAGCATCCATATACATAATTCATCGTAGATCGGGCCAAAATGCAATTTAACAATATTTAGCAGCATATGTATGTTAAGAAAATCTTTTTCAACTCGAATGATGAAGTCAAGCTTGCTTTCCCGATTAAAGCTTCGTGCTGCGCTTCGACAAGGTTTCATTCAGAACTCTCTTGCGCCTGAAGGCGCCTACGGGTTTTTATGGATCAGAGGATCTAGAGTTATTTTTCATAGTTGTGGAAGTCTGTTTCGGAGTTTTCGCCTTGAATCCAGTCGAAGAAGTCGGGAAGTCCGGGTGCACAGGACATTACGCGGATATCATGGTAGCTTTGAGCATAATGTCTGGTGATTAGCGATCGAGCTGGGAGCCGATTGCTTCCGATGGCCTTTTCAATTTCCTGCATTGATGGGACTTCGGAGATGATGCGAGTAATGCGTCGCACTCTTGCCTTGGCGGCTCATGCCAAAAAGTTGCTGAGTGATCGAGCGTCGAAACTTGAAGAAGTTACTCGAATCAACGTTTCAGCTGATAAGTTGAGACGGTTTGCACAACACCTTTCAAGCTCAGTTTCAAATTCATAGATATGCAAAGAAACGAGATCAATATCATTTACAAACTAATGTCCATCTCAATCTCACCTCTAACATGGACAAAAAGATATGGCTCAATCGAATTAAAATATCATCATTTACTTGAATTTATTAAATACAGCATCCGACAATTTTATCAACACACAATTTGTGCACTACTACTACATTTATTTATTTATTTATTTATTTATTGGGAGCAGGGAAAAGCCCGCTTGAGTTGAACAATTAGAAATTCATTAGCTCTCACTCAAGCGGGCGCAAAACCTCCTCATCTTTTCTATGCATCAACAGATTACAATATCCAAATGAAACAATTCGGCTTAAAACTACATCCAACAATAAACTTAAATCTAGGCCTAGCTACTACTGATTGTCGTTTAGAAGGTGAGAAAAGTTCGTACGGAGAGTGTTACGAGATGAATGGAAATCGAATCCAATGGAGCAGTTATTGAATATACCTCAAGTAACATTTTAAGTTTTATAACGCTCTTGAGGACCATATTTTACTCTACAAGAGTGTTATAAAACCAGTATAAAACCAAAATGTTACTAGGGACGGCACATGCTAGTAAATGGCTCGTTGTGACCATAATTAGTTCGTGCACCATGAAGAAAGAAAGGAGAGAACGAGAGCGAAGATTCCTATGGCTAACATTGATGTTTAGCATGGAAAGCAGTGGGGGACGGTCGATTCTCGATTGCAAGAGGTCTGCAATGAATATCGCCCGAGAAGTATTGCGACGGACTGTTAAGAGCTCTAAATCTATAAGCTTGCAACGGTCTTCATAGCTGGGTAAATTTGAAGGATCTCTCCATGGAAGGCGGCGTAAAGCGAAGCGTATAAATTTGCGTTGAACGGATTCTATTCTAGCAATATTGTTCTGGTAATATGGAGCCCACACTGCGGAACAATCTTCTAAAATCGATCTGACTAAAGAACAATAGAGTGCTTTGAGACAGTGGACATCATCAAAATGCTTTGCAATTCGGAATATAAAGCCAAGGGTGCGAGAGGCTTTAGAAGTTACGTACGCAATATGCTCTCTAAACGTTAGCATAGAATCTAACATCACCCCGAGGTCTCTGACAGAAGATTCTCGCCGGAGACTAGTGGAACCGTTTTTGTAGTCGTAGCTAATCACAGAACGTTTGCGGGAGAATGACATCAAAGAACATTTGTCAGCATTGAGTACCATCTGATTTAAATCACACCAGTTTGAAAACAAATTCAGTTCAGATTGTAGGAACGACGCATCATCGAGATTTTTTATAATCCAGTACAGCTTGAAATCATCGGCAAATGAGAGCTTGAAAGACTTGATGTCGTTTAAATAAATGATAAAAACAAGTGGCCCAACATGGCTACCTTGGGGCACTCCTGAAGTCATCGGAAAATAGGATGAAATGCAATCTCCAATTTTGATTGCCATTTCTCGATTGCTCAGATATGACTGAAGCCAGTTCAGGAGAGGCCCGGAGAATCCGAGACGCTCAAATTTGGCTACGGCGATTTTATGATTGATTTTATCAAAGGCTGCTGTAAAGTCCGTATAATTCGAATCAACCTGTTGTCCTTTCTGAAAAGCCTTAGTGATGGTCGACGAATAAACAAGTAGGTTGGTAGTTGTTGATCGTTTGGGGATGAAGCCATGTTGATCCTCTGATATATAACCCAGGCAGTTGTGAGATAAAAAATTGTGGACCAGTTTTTCAAACAGCTTTAAGATTGCACATAGAGCAGCAACACCCCTATAGTTCTTGACCTGCTGCTTATCACCTTTCTTAAAGACAGGAAAAATGTAGGATTTTTTCCAGTGATCCGGAAAAGTTCCAGTACGCAGCGATAAGTTGAACAACATTGATAGAGGCAGACATAAACTGGAGGAACATTTTTTTAAAATGATTGATGGGATGCAAAACTGATACGGCTGATTCGTGTTAAGTTAAGTATAAGGGTTGCAGATCAAATATCGACATAATTTCTTACCTTAGATCAGTGGTTCTCAACCTGTGGGTAATTTCGCTGGGCTCAAGGGGCACCTCAGACAAGAATGTGTAATGGCGGATGAATTACAATTTTAATCACAACTTATTGACAATGTTTTGATAATAGTGTATTTTTTTGTTTCAAAACTTTGTCTTGTACATAATATACATGGCGATCAGTAAATCAAGGCCTATTGAACCCTGCCCTTCACATCGAGCACAGTAGATGAAGGCCTGTGGACAAAAGAGCAAAATGACGAATGATCAAATTTGAAAAATCTTGTATGCAATCTACCTGATCGAAACAACATTTTGAATAATATGTTAAGAATATGCGTCTGAACTAAAATCTTCAGTCTACAGGTTCAGAAGCCTCCATTTGAGACATATGAAAGCTTTTTTTTTTCGAAAAACTTAGTGGTTTCGTTGCAAAATGATTGGAAGCATACTTCTACGCTTTTTGGAAGCCTCTTTAAACAGATCGGAGGACTCCTTTCAGAAGGTTCGGAAGCCTTCTTTTAAGAGGTTCGGAAGCCTACTTTCAAGACACTCGGAAGCCTTATTTTAAGAGGTTTGAAAATTTTCTTATTAGAGGCTCGAAAGCCTTCTTTTTAGTTTTTTTTCTTCAAACGATATTGCTTCTTTTTTCTCCTTCTTTTAAAAGGCTCGGAAGGGGCACAAAAGGCTTCTTTTAAGAGGCTCGGAAGTCTCCCTTTAAGAAGCTTGGAATCCTACTTTCATAAGGCTCTTTCAAGAGACCTGCAGGCCTTTTAATGAGCTCTACATTTACTTCCGTTTTTCTTATCTCCTTCTTTTTGAAGGCTTTGTTGGCTCTTTATAAAAGGCTCGGAAGGTTCTTTTGAAGAAGCTCGGAGGCTCTTTTCAAGTGGTTTGAAGCCTCAATTTAAAAGACTCGAAATTCTTCTTTCAACAGACTTGGAAGCGTACTTTCAAGAGGATCAGAAGACCTCTGTCAAGAGGCCCGGATGTCTTTTTTCAAGAGGCTCGAAAGCTTCCCTCCAAGGGGCTCTGAAAACTCCTTTCAAGAGGCTCAGAGGCTTTCTTTCAAGATGCTCAGAAGTCTCCTTTTCAGTAGATCAAAAAGCGCTTTTGAATAGGCTTGGAAGCTTTCAATCAAGAGGCTCGGAAGGTCCGTTTCAAGAAGGGTGGAATCTATTTTCAAGAGATTCGGAAGACTTCAATAGACATGAAAGTCCTGTTGGAAGCTCGTTGTGAAAACTTAATTTGAATTGGGAAGTTTCACGGATTTATGAAAATCTCAGTCAACTTTAGGAAGAGCCATTCATCAGGTCCATTTTCATATATCTTATGAGTTACGCTTACTTTAATTCATTTTCATTTCATTTCATTTATTTAGTCTACATCTAAACAGATAACACTGAATCAACACTGAATCAACAATTTGACGCCACAATACGCCACACCGCCAAAGATGGTCCTAAGCACCCGTCTCTCGAATACTCCGAGTGCTTGCAAATCCTCCTCGAGCATTGTCCATGTTTCATGTCCGTAGAGAACAACCGGTCTTATTAACGTCTTGTACATGACACATTTGGTGCGGTGGCGAATCTTTTTTTACCGTAGTTTCTTCTGAAGCTCGTAGTAGGCCCGACTTCCACAGATGATGTGCCTTCGTATTTCACGACTGACATTGTTATCAGCCGTTAGCAAGGATCCGAGGTAGACGAATTCCTCGACCACCTCGAAGGTATCCCCGTCTATCGTAACACTGCTTCCACGGCGGGCCCTGTCGCGCTCGGTTCCGCCCACAAGCATGTACTTTGTCTTTGACGCATTCACCACCAGTCCAACTTTTGTTGCTTCACGTTTCAGGCGGGTGTACAGTTCTACCACCTTTGTAAAAGTTCGGCCGACAATGTCCATGTCATCCGCGAAACTAATAAATTGACTGGATCTGTTGAAAATCGTACCCCGGCTATTACACCCGGCTCTCCGCATGACACCTTCTAGCGCAATGTTGAATCACAGGCACGAAAGTCCATCATCTGTCTTAGTTTCCGGCGCGATTCGAACGAACTGGAGTGTGCGCCCTAAATTTTCACACAGTTTTGCACACCATCCACCGTTGCTTTGATCAGTTTGGTAAGCTTCCCAGGGAAGCTGTTCTCGTCCATAATTTTCCATAGCTCTACGCGGTCTATCGGCCGGTCGTCGGTGGATTATTCAGGGTTTTTTATTTATCATTTTAAGCTGCGCATATTGCACAGCAACGTTCATTCTAAATGGAGATAAACAATCTATATATCTTTATACATAAAAATGAATCTCTGTCTGTCTGACCTTTATAGACTCGGAAACTACTGAACTGATCGGCGTGAAAACTTGTATGCAGAAGTTTTTCGGACTGGGGAAGATTCTTAAGATGGTTCGAGACCCCTCTTCCCTTTGGAAAGGGGGGCTCCCATACAAATGAAACATAAATTTCTGCATAACTCGAGAGCATAAATCAATTTTAGGTGAAACGAAGTTCGTCGGGTCTGCAATTGTTAAAATAAAGTCTTTTTCTTGCGATACTGTAGGTTAAAAAAAAAATATCTTATAATCACTGATGCGTTAGATTACCGATAAACACTTTGGAAATACATGTTTGTATGACATTACCGTTAAATTAAGAGACTTGCGTGGCGGTGTTGAACTTAATCCTAGAATTAACCTTAATAAAGTAAAAAAGAAGGTTTGCTTAGGGAAGCATATTGAACATATTTTCCCAAGAACTAAAAGCATTAATGCGATTAGTATGGTGGAAATCTGGCTCAATTTCAGGAACCTTGTTGGCACACCAAAAACGGAATTAGTATTAGTACATAACATACACGGGATGCATCAGGCTAACATAAAAGACGTGGGTGTCGGGAAAAAGTGGTAAGGCAGCGTCGCCGAGCCGATGTGTATTTGTTGTTGATGGCACAAATATCTCAAATTGAGAGGAACGTGCCTCCTGAGCCGACGTTATCGCCATTTTGACACTTATACTCATCCGATTTGTGTGCAACAAGTAGCGACAATTCTCGCAATGTAAGTAATAGGAGCTATCCGTCTATCACTCTATCAGTACTATTTTAGACACTTCTTATGGATCTTTTTTGTATTGCAACCATCGCCGCTTAGTGAATTACTCAAGGTTTTGCATAAAAATCTAACTATTTCGCATATTCCCAGATTTTATACGGTAGGTTTCGAAAACTTTCAGAATGATCTGCATTGATTTGCAGACTTTGGTAGTTCCCAGCAGACTTGAGCATGATCTACTTTGACGCTATGCGTCTTACAGCTTAGCAGTTTGTTCGCGATTTTTTACTACAAATTAAAGCAAAATATTAGATTTAATAAAATCATAGAACTGTGATGACTTACTCGATCAAAAACAAATAACATTTGTGTTACTCCTAACACACAATATAGCAGACCCTACTGTGTTCTTTCCTACAGATTTCTGATTCATGATCAGAACACTTCCGGCAACCTTGAACGTGAGGTAGGTGCAGCAAACAAATACGAAAAGGATTGCTGCGGTAAACTTAGTCTGACTCGGTATATGGTATTAGAAATCGACGACCAGCTAGACCGGCGATACTTTTTATGCGCTAAGCTGGTGATCTTTGGTCGGATGACAAGGAACTGCCATCGCTAACCAGTTGGTAGGTGTAGCTATAGGGTAAAACAAAATTAGATTTTATTTATTGCTTTTATTCCTGGCAGTAGAATTACTGCTACGAAAGGGTTTCTGTTAATTAAATTTAATGGAACAGAATGGCTTGATAAATATACTCAAGCTTTTTATTTAAATTTTCATTTTCATATGCGATTGAGTACTATGATTTATGAATCAAATTTACATTATAGTTATAATTGTCCGTTTAATGTGAACTGAAAATTGCTTTCATCATAATATTTTATCTATTCCGGGTGGAACAACGCACCCTAATTGAGTGAACTGAGAGACAGAGTATATTGGCTGACTGCAACGGGATGCCAATCTTGAATAAATGCAAAGTGAACTTGTTCCGCAGGCGATCATGAGCATTTCGATACACAGCGCGCAGAGGTTTGCTGGCTGAGTGTAATGGTATTCACTTTCATACGCTTCAATATCTATATCCACAGGTTGCTTCAGTTGTCGCGAGAAGAACATCAGCTTTGTTATTAGAACCAAGGTTGCTTCGTAATACAAAATACAAAACCAGTTAGAGGGATTCTACCATTAGTTCATATATTTTGCACCATACGAAATCAAGTTTTGATTAAATTATCTACTTAAGTAATATGCAAAATAATTTGCCCTAATTTCCATATAGAACAATATCCGGAATAAAAACTACAATAATTTTGCAGTAACATATCATAACAGAACAATTGTTAATAGTGGAGCAAAATAATATCAACGGAAACCCATATTGTAGTTCCAATATGTGCAATACAGACCCCATTCGATTTTGGAAAAACAATTCTCTTAATTTTTTTTTTAAATTTTTGATATTGCTTATAAACCACGTAAATATCGTAATCCTCGTAAAAAATTGGTTAGACCCCTAAACCGACGAAAACAAATGTAAAAAAACAGCGTATTTTTTTTTTCAAGATAAACTCTTAAATATTGATTTTTTTGTAAAAGAAATAAGTTAGACCCCGGAACCGACGAAAAAAATAAATAAAAAAAAACCGCCTAAATTTTTTTAGTGTAAACATTTAAATTTCAAAATTTGCGTAAAAAAGGGTCACAGTGTGTCTAGCGTCAAAAAAAGTGAAGAAATGTTAAAGTATCATGAGAAAACCAATACTATTCGATTTTGCCAATATTCGATTTTGGCAACATAAATGTTCCGAACGTATTGCCAAAATCGAATGGGGTCTGTAATTCTATTATCGGCAATATGTTGACAATAAAGCATTACAGCAAAAATCAATTGTAATGGCCTAATTCCGTGCAGATTTCTATTTGGTAGGATTACCAGTGAACAAGAATTCAACATTTGTCGAGTTTGTATTTTTTAATGTGGTAATAATAGCAGATTTAGAGTAATTAACTGTATATGCTGGACTTTTAGCATAGCATATTTTTATGTGCAACTTTATTTCATGATCATGGCCAACAGGCTAAGTTTTTACAGCGTCATTTTTTTACATTTCACATTCCAATTGTGCGATTAATTGGGAAAATTCCTAGAACATTTGGTCACACAATAGTGGAGGTTCGTCGCTTGTAAATTTTCCTTGATACTGATGTCATTAGCATGTTTTACGTTTAGAGAAGTTAGAATACAAAATTGTTACGGCAATCTGATATGTTTATGTTTGAGTGTTATTCAAGAGAACATTGTCCTCAATGCGCTGGCAGGATAGGCGGAGATTAAAAAATATTCATAGTCATATAAGCATATGGAGACGCATGATACATTTGTGCATTGGTGCATCAGCTTGTTGTTGCTAAATTAGTTACGTAAATTCCAACCCATCCGTTTATTAAATAATGACTAGTATGATAGCATTTGCATGACAACTTCTATAAAGAAAAATATGAAATCAGATTACGCCTTTTATAAAATGATAAAGAGTAACTTGATGCCAATTATCAAAATTCAATTTTCATTATTCACTTTAACGAGCTATATCGTAATATGAATAGGCTATGAACCTAATTCTCCAGTAGCCTTGCGAGCAAAGGCATAGGATTGCCAATACGGAGACGGCGAGTTCGATTCTCGGTCCGGTCTAGGATGTTTTCGGGTTGGGAACTTTCTCGACACCCAGGGCATAGAGTATCCATTGTACTTGCCACACAAAATACATACTCATGCAATGGCGGGCATAGAAAAGCTTTCAATGAATAATATGAAATGCTAATAGAATACTAAGTTAAAAAGCAGGCCATGTTCTAGTTGGAATGTAGAGCCATTGAAGAGAACCTAATTGCATGTTTGGAAGTACAAAAACACGTTAACATGTCGAATACCGCGATCATGAAATCATAAGAACTACATGTTCAAACAGTTCGTCTTCTCAACGATTCTTAAAATTCTTTCATGGATGCCATGGATCTCTTCTAGTTTCGTTTGACTTGCTGGCTCACAATGTTTCTGAATGCGTGCTTTCAAGAAGTACGCAGAACGACCATCTTCTTTTTCTCCTTCTTATTGGCATTACATCCCCGTACTGGGACAGAACCGCCTCGCAGCTTAGTGTTCATTAGGCACTGCCCCAGTCATTAGCTGCGACTGCGAGGTTTCTAATCCAAGTAACCATTTTTTGCATTCGTATATCATGAGACTAACACGATGATACTTTTATGTCCAGAGAAGTCGAGACGATTTCCAATCCGAAAGGTGAGTTTTATTTTCATGTGATCAAATAGAAGAATGGCTATTTGATCACATGAAAAATCTCACTATCACTGTCACTCAAAACTTACTTCAATTCAATTGTGTAGGTATCTAGCGGAGGATGACGGAGGTCCTTCGTAGCTTAGTTGGGAAAAGCACCGGTCTAGCTGGTTTCGTGGGATCAAACCCCACCGACGGGAGTGGTTACCCTCCAATATCGTTTCCGAACTTAATCTATAACATGTTGTGCGTATGTCGAGTTTCAAACATAGTAATTAATTTGGATAGTTGAAGAGTTTTGCGTTAAATAGCTTATGTGTCCGGCACTGGGGTATCTCCCCCCATATTTGGTCTCTAGTAACAACGTGAGTCAGAGCATCAATCCTTACCTTCCGATATGACCGTAAGTACTTGGCCGGTGCCGTTATTGACTGAACATAGTTAAGCTTCTGAAACGTGTACATGGAGAAAGGATAGCTAACCCCAAGTCACTTTCATTTGGTTCTCTGCACAATTTGGAAAATTCTAGTTAATCATGGAGTAGGAACTACAAATATATGGCCAAATAATATGGCCATTCGCAGCACCTACTTCCAACACAGCCTCCCGTATCGGTACACCTGGAGATCGCCACTGCAGACAGAATCACAAATCGACCACGTTCTGATTGATGGACGGCACTTCTCCGAAATTATCGACGTCAGGACATATCGTGGCGCTAACATGGACTCTGACCACTATCTGGTGATGGTTAAACTGCGCCCAAAACTATCCGTCATCAACAATGTTCGGTACCGACGACCGCCGCGGTACGACCTAGAGCGACTGAAGCAACCTGATGTCGCCACTGCATACGCGCAGCATCTCGAGGCAGCGTTGCCGGAAGAGGGTGAGCTCGATGGGGCCCCTCTTGAGGACTGCTGGAATACAGTTAAAGCAGCCATTAACGACGCAGCGGAGAACAACGTCGGGTATATGGGTCGAAGTCGACGGAACGATTGGTTCGACGAAGAGTGCAGACAGATTCTGGAGGAGAAGGACGCAGCGCGGGCGGTCGTGCTGCAGCAAGGTACCCGGCAGAACGTGGAACGTTATAGACAGAAGCGGAGACAGCAGATCCGCCTTTTCAGGAGAAGAAACGCCGCCTGGAAGAAGCGGAGTACGAGGAGATGGAACAGCTGTGCCGTTCTCAAGATACACGCAAGTTCTATCAGAAGCTCAACGCATCCCGCAAAGGCTTCGTGCCGCGAGCCGAAATGTGCCGGGATAAGGATGGGAGCATCTTGACGGACGAACGTGTGGTGATCGAAAGGTGGAAGCAGCACTCCGAGGAACATCTGAATGGCGCTGAGAGTACAGGCAATGAAAGTCAAGGCAGCGGAGGAGATGACTACGTCAGTTCAGCGGACGATGGAAGCCAACCAGCCCCCACCTTGAGGGAAGTTAAGGATGCCATTCAACAGCTAAAGACCAATAAAGCAGCTGGTAAGGATGGTATCGGAGCTGAGCTCATCAAGATGGGCCCGGAAAAGCTGGCCACTTGCCTGCACAAACTGATAGTCAGAATCTGGGAAAACGAACAGCTACCGGAGGAGTGGAAGGAAGGGGTTATATGCCACATCTACAAGAAAGGCGACAAACTGGAGTGTGAGAACTTTCGAGCGATCACCATCCTTAATGCCGCCTACAAAGTGATATCCCAGATCATCTTCCGTCGTCTGTCACCATTAGTGAACGAGTTCGTGGGAAGTTATCAAGCCGGCTTCGTTGAAGGCCGCTCGACAACGGACCAGATCTTTACTGTACGGCAAATCCTTCAAAAATGCCGTGAATACCAGGTCCCAACGCACCATCTGTTCGTTGATTTCAAGGCGGCATACGACAGTATAGACCGCGTAGAGCTATGGAAAATTATGGACGAGAACAGCTTCCTGGAAAGCTTACCAGACTGATCAAAGCAACGGTGGATGGTGTGCAAAACTGTGTGAAGATCTCGGGCGAACACTCCAGTTCGTTCGAATCGCGCCGGGGACTAAGACAAGGTGATGGACTTTCGTGCCTGTTGTTCAACATTGCGCTAGAAGGTGTCATGCGGAGAGCCGGGTGTAACAGCCGGGGAACGATTTTCAACAGATCCAGTCAATTTATTTGCTTCGCGGATGACATGGACATTGTCGGCCGAACATTTGCAAAGGTGGCAGAACTGTACACCCGCCTGAAACGTGAAGCAACAAAAGTTGGACTGGTGGTGAATGCGTCAAAGACAAAGTACATGCTTGTGGATGGAACCGAGCGCGACAGGGTCCGCCTGGGAAGCAGTGTTACGATAGACGGGGATACCTTCGAGGTGGTCGAGGAATTCGTCTACCTCGGATCCTTGCTAACGGCTGACAACAACGTTAGTCGTGAAATACGAAGGCGCATCATCTGTGGAAGTCGGGCCTACTACGGGCTCCAGAAGAAACTGCGGTCGAAAAAAATTCGCCACCGCACCAAATGTGTCATGTACAAGACGTTAATAAGACCGGTAGTCCTCTACGGACATGAAACATGGACAATGCTCGAGGAGGACTTGCAAGCACTCGGAGTATTCGAGAGACGGGTGCTTAGGACCATCTTTGGAGGTGTACAAGAAGACGGTGTGTGGCGGCGAAGAATTAACCATGAGCTCGCCCAGCTCTACGGCGAACCCAGTATCCAGAAGGTAGCTAAAGCCGGAAGGGTACGATGGGCAGGGCATGTTGCAAGAATGCCGGACAGCAACCCTGCAAAGATGGTGTTCGCTTCCGATCCGGCAGGTACGAGACGACGTGGAGCGCAGCGAGCGAGATGGGCAGACCAGGTGCAGAACGACTTGGCGAGCGTGGGGCGTATTCGAGGATGGAGAGATGCGGCCTCGAACCGTGTATTGTGGCGTCAAATTGTTGATTCAGTGTTATCTGTATAGATGTAGACTAAATAAATGAGGAACCACAAATTGTATGGTTATCATAATGCTCATGCTGGCTGGCTCGTTATGTTTCTAGCGATGCTCATTTTTCGTGCTAGATCGACAGGAGTAAGGATACCGTCATGCAAAACATAGAAAACTAGCTGTACGTACTCGGTCTTGTCCGGAATTGACAGTTTGATTCCAGTTACTATTACAATCGGAAAATGATAAAACCAGTTGATTTATGAAGTCATTGTGTTTTGTTATTGATACTTCGTAATTTGACAAAAAAAGGCAAAAGATTGGTTAAAGAAATGATTAAGTAAAGTTGTTCCATGAAGATGAATATTCCATGCTCTGGTTCCAACAATCTATCTGAACCTACCGCAGAAAGAAAAGGCAGTAAGTAACTGTGATAGCTAAAGCGCATGAGCACATGAATAAAAACGATATGCGGAGGTTTTACGCGACTGTCAAAAGCGCGCGACATAAAACTTCACCAGTGCCTGCCATATGTAATGACTGAGTTGGGAATTTGCTGACAGGCAAGAGTCTGATGGCAGGCAGGTAGAAGCAGCACTTCAAGGATTTGTTGGACGGCAAAAAATAATGTATTAAGAACCAGCATTGACATAGTCGATAATGGTCGAGCTGTGGAACCACTACTTCTGGATGAGGTCAAGAAGACTCTGGATGTGCTTTGAAGTTGCTGAAAAGGACGAGATCCCGGTTGAGCTTCTCAAACTGGGAAGCGAGCAGTTACATCAATAGATCCACCACATTATTATGAAAATATGGCAGATAGATAGATAGCATACACAGTATAAAAATGTTACAGCATATATGATGTAACAAAAAGGCTCCGTTCGATTCGACTAATTTTTCCATCACTTTTCAAAATTTCAGGTCGTCGTTACTATGAAGCTTGTGTTCAATATTGCATACAATAAAAAGTTGGAAGTGAAATTAGGGGTTATTGAACATAAAAATGAGCGTTTAAATATTTCCATGGCGTGTAATTTTCAGAATTTTTAACTGTGTAGATATTCATTTGACCTGAACTCCAAAATAAACATCTCCAGGTTCTTGCTTGGACAATGGACATGTTGAGTTGCTGTCGCCTTTTTTACCAAGCGTTTTTGACCTGGTAGACCAAAAGACGTGAACTCCAGAACAATTTGGAGAACCTAGAACATCTGCTTTAGACCAATTTTAGTAATATAAATTATACGCACCCCAAGCAACAATTTCCATGCTTGTTGGATTTATTTAATTATTATAGTGGATTTATGACAGCAATCGCCATGACTAGATTTCAAATTTTAATTGCGCTCCTAACTATCAATAAACCTCTCAATAATCTACTGAAAAGTCTTCAAACGTCAAATGCCGATCGATCTTATGAGCAACCCTACGGATGTGCTGAAGAGCTTAATAATAAGCCAAATTTACAAAGCTCGATCAAAGCCTACCTATGAATAACCCCAATAAGAATACATATTTGCATTGCAAAGAGTTTTTAACGGTGTAAAATAAGAGAAACACTTTTTTACTCGGAGTTCATGATGGCCACATTATTGGAAAAGGAGAAGTATTTTCAAGTCGGTGAAATTTATCGCTGAAATCCATACATAAATGATATTTTCATTGCGTAGAACACTTTTTCTGCTAAATGATTTGAATTGGGTGCAAAATCAACAGATTAGGTGGATATTTACTATGTTGATGTTATAATTATTTTCAATTTAAAGAGCTGAACTACATTATTTTGCCGGCGCGTTGTATACAGTTTTATTTTTTAACCTAGCTTTCACCGTAGAATCGAACGCGCAACTTATTTCCGAGAAAGTATGTTGAAAAACAAACCTGGATAAATATATTTATATAATATTTTATTGACATCATGATTTTCATCTGCAGTTCATTTTGTTATTGTTTCTCCGCAATGTTTTTTTTCCTTTTTTGAAATTTTAACCATTTTCCGAACTTTCTTAAATTTTTAATAAGTTTTTGGCTACGTTTAGTTTATTATCTCGTTAAACTTTCATCTAGTGTCGAGTTTTTCCGGATTTATGGAATATAAGTCATGTCTCAGGACTTTTTCCTTCATACGGTTTTTAGGTGTTTGCACAACACAGTTTCAAGTAATTTCTTCGCGAAATTGTTTCGTATTAAAAATTGGCGGAATCGGACTATGGGATTCGGAGTTATGCCCAAAATACATATTTTTTTTCCAAAAAAAAATCTGACTCATTTTTAGGCACTTACCCTCAGCCGATTTGCTCGCAACAAGTTGCATTCGACGCAAAATTGGCCGGATCGGACTATGGGCTCAGAAGTTATGGCCAAAATACTTTTTTTTTCATATCCAAAGTGCGTAGAAATTACTCACTCGAAAAAAACGACAAAGGCACCATCACCGCTAGGTGGATTAATCTGGGTTTTTTTGTTTATTTGATCAGTGTTGGCTTATGGCTAGGATTCTTAATGTGCCCCAACATATACCAAATGCCAAAGTAATTTGATTCTAATGCCACGCTTGTATCAATTTGACCCATGACCATTCGCTTATAAGGCGAACGTGTAGCCAACTACGCTACGGGACCTCCCTTTTGTCGTGTAATCATAAGTTTAATTGTTCGTTGTTAATCTATATTTTCAATACTGTACATCTTTATTCCTGCCGATCGGGTTTGGTGGTCATATGACAATCGCTTCTGCCTCATACGCAGGAGGTCGTGAGTTCAACCCCAGGCCCGTTCCATTCATCCTACTTTGTATCTTTTCATATATTTCTCATGTTCTATCAATCGCTAGTATTGGAAATGGGCGGTGATAAATCTTCTTACGTTCGGTCGGCGGGATTGGTATCTCCGGCCCTCCTGGAGATGGATTTGGCAGGCCTGAAACCGGACCGGAATCGGCAGCAGTGTCGCCACATATTTTTTGAAAACCATCTGTGTTTTTGGGTCAAAAAATCTAAAAAATCTGTGATCTGCATGAAACATCTTGGATTAAATCTGTGCAAATATACAATGACATCAATACCTTTTAGAAATAATATGAAAATCAAGCGTTGGCTAATACGCATCGACAAAAAAAAAATAATTTCATGAAATGTGTTCTCTGGGTCATGACGATGTTAATCATCTATGGACCTTATTTGCATTCTCAAGCTATGAATGAATAATTAAAATCAGTGTCTCCTGCAGGTTTACAATATACAGAGAACTCTAATAGTCTACACTCCTAACAAAACTATTTTTTCGAATTTATTATTAGTTCATTTGGTATTTTGGAAATTTTTATTTTCAAACAACTCATCTGAAGAATTCATGTAAGTATTCAGTGTAAACTTGGGTGGTGCGAATAAAATCGATTTGGTTGTCAAACTGAAACCAAAATTTTCTATTGTGCCGGAGCCAAACATTGAAGATTGAGGTTATGTTCGTTTCAGATCTTATATTGAGAAATATTTTTATTATTTAGGATAAATATAAAAATAAACTTAGTAAGATTTTTGTATTATTTGTAACAAATATTTTCTCGTCATATTTCGAGAGGAAAATTAGTAGGAATGCAACTAAAAAGCACTCGTAACTAAATTTCATTAGATTCAGCAGCTGATTGGATCAGGAATGTATGTAAACAATCGTAAAGTCATGTAGAGTCTCACGCATTTGTGCGCCCTCATGCAGCATGGAAAGAGAAATGTTTCTAAAACTCCTTTTCAAATGATCACAAACTGCGCTACTTGATGCTTTGTACTTTATCGAAATGTGAATATATGTTAGCATTTTGTAAAACAAATATCATAAGTTACATTTCAATTTGCCATATTAAATATCATTGTCATAATTTCACGTTTATTAGATATGTTGATTTGATGGTTTTATATTTCAACAGGTTAATATACAGGTTCGGAACTGCATAGACTATGTCCAGAGCATACTGAAAAAATAACTTCATAACTGCACTGTGAACAAAAAAAATCTTTCTTTGGATTTAAATTAGAAGAGATAAATTTTTAGAAAAATCTTTGATCTTTTTTCAATGATTTCTTTGATAAAATGTGTCGAAAAATCTTTTTATTATATCTTTAATTAAGATAAATCGGTGAATGTTGTAACACTGTTCGGCAGGCCAGAAGCTGTTTTGGATTCGGCTTTTCTTCGTTCTTCGCCCCGGGACTAGTGGGGTCTACATAGAGAATTCGCCCAGAATAGAGCCCAGAGCCGATTTTTTTAGTAGGTTTAGTTTTTTTTCTTGACAATTCTGAAGGGGTTTCTATTTTGGGTTAATTTAACTTATTGTTCCTAAAAGCGAGTGACTGAATAAATGGTTCATTGTTATCGTGGACGGTAACATATTTTTTACCTAACTCATCCGTGCCAAAGCGTATGGTCAGGAGAAACGTTATGCTATAGTAGAGTTCCAGCCAATGGACTTTACTTTCGTTGGTTTCAGCCACTTCAGCGATAGACGGAAATACCTGACGTGTAACTTGATGTGACAAAATTTGTCCAACAAATTTAGTCACTGAAGTTTATGCATAAATGTACCATGCGTCTCCATATGCTCGTTGTATACTCGTATGGTTATATGATTATGCACAATATTTATACACATTTTTTAATATCTTTGGAGACATAGACAAACCTTTGATTTCTTTAGTTTTATTCCGGAAAATTTATTATTGAAAAAACTACTAAATTTTCGAGGATATTTACAGACCTAAGTTAAATACCCGTAACGCTGCTAGATAACTTTTTCGAAGTTTGTGTTGCGGAGTAGGATCTACCAAACTAAGCCCTAGCATCATCCATTTTTTGAGCTAGGGCAATAAGTGGTGGTAATTAAGGGTTCATAGTATTAAGTCCTCGCTACCAATAGGTAATGAAGTATAACAACATTAACTTTACCCTGTAGATGGTTAAAAAACTCGAATTCCCTCCGTTTGAGGCTGTACTGTATGCAGCGGAAGCAACTTTTCAAGCAATAAGTTTTAAAAAAACCCTCGATGCCCATTGTCCAAGGCTGTACTGATTGCTATTAAAAGAATCGAGTTAGGAATCTTCATGAACTGTCAACAGTGGTATTGAGAGGTACACACGAAAATTCTTGTTGCTGAACAAACTTTTTAGCATGAAATATTTGAGTCCGAACAGAAGAACTCCTCATATTATGAACTATTACCAGTCTATTACCAGCGGCCTTGAACTAAAAATTTGGTACATAAGTAGCTTGAATACATTTTTACTGTCGTGTTACAAATTGTGACCATTTTATATGCGTGTCTGTAACTAAAGTTTTAACGTTGATCGAACAGTGGAAGTGAATAGAATAAACATTAGCGACGACGAACAAGTTGTGGAGCCGCCTACACTAACTTAGGTTAGAAAAGCCATTAAAAAGCTGAAACCATAAAGGATGCGAGAAAGAACCAGCAGGGCGGTGAGTAGCTTTATAAAGACTTGCAAAATATTTATGTCGAAAATATTTGCCCGCTTTAAGAAAGGGCGCAGACCGGAGTGCGCCAATTGCCGAGGAATTACCCTCCTTAATTAGGCGTACAACATTATGCCCTGTATTCTATCCAACAGATTGGGACCACTTGAACAGTCTTTCGTTGACAAATATTAGGTAGGTTTTTGTGAGGGCCGATCAACGAAAATTAAATGATTACCTTGAGACATACCCTTGATAGGTTCCCGGAGTACAACTTGCAGATATATCATCTGTTTATTGTTTGCAAAGCAGCGTATGATTCAGCAAAACGAAATTAATTATGGCAAATTATGCTAGAACATGGTTCTCCGACGAGACTGATACGGCTGATATGTGCTACGTTGGACGGATCGAAATCAAGTATAAGGGTTGCGGATGAAATTTCGACATTATTTATAACCCTATACGTCATTTATGATAATACAAATCATGATACAGAGTAGCTTGATGTCAATTTCCATATATCCAATTTTATTTCTCATGTTTATTATAATAATCATCCCATCATCTCATCCCCGGATCGAAACGTCGGCGATGGAGTAAAACTGTCAATGTTATTACCTGTGACTGAAAGCCAATCCGAGAATTAAGTTACAAATTTCACTGTCGTAATCCAATAATAATAATTATTATAATAAATGGCGTAATTTGAATATGCTATTAGGTGGATTGAAACAGGGTGATGCCCTTTCGAATTTACTGATTCAATACACCGCTCGAAGAAACGATTAGGATAGCTAGTGTATAAGCGGTACCAATTTTAAGTTGCAGAAGAATTTGTGTACCTTGGAGATCTTGTGACGTGCGATATTGATGTTACTCGCGAGGTGAATAGGCGTTTTTCAGCTGCGATTAGGGCTTATTACGTACTTCGTAAGCAGCTTAAGTCACATATAGTACTCTGATTCTTCCGGTGGCTTTATACGGCCATGGACATGGACGATAAAGAAGTAAGATGTAAGGTGTTGCAAGCAAAACTCGGCGGTAAACAGGAGAACGGCATCTTGCGGCACCGCAAGAATCATGAGTTATACCAGGTGTATAAAGAGCAGGATATTGTTCAGCTTATAAAACACGGTAGGTTACGGAGGGCTTGAAACATTGTTCTTATGCCGCAAAGCGTCAAGCGAAGATAATATTCAGTAGATAACCCGGATGAGTCCGTAGGCTTCATGGAAGGCCGCGTACACGATGGATTTATGCAGTTGTACAGCACCTGAGGGGTCTCCAGTTAGTCCTGCGAGCAAAGGCATAGGATTGTTAATCCGGAGATGGATAGTTCAATTCTTAGTCCGGTTTACGATGTTTTCGGGTGGGAAAAATTCTTGACTCCCTCGGCGTAGTGTATTCATTGTGCTTGCCACACAAGATACATACCTTAGCAGCACAACATGGATCGATTTGGTTGCAGTAACTCAATTGTGATCAAATATGGTTGCATTTAAGTCACAAAAACTGTGAAATTGATTATATTTAGGTACATATTAAAACGAGTTTTCTAAACATTGTTATTAGTATCAATTTCAACGACGTGGCTAATAGCCTGAAGTTAAATAATAAAATTTGATTTTTTTCAAAAAGAAGAAAAGGTACAACCTACAACCGTTTTTAAATTAAAGCTTATGGGTTGAGATGTATGCAAAAGAGTCAAACTATGACTAAATGGTCATGTTGTCGTTGTAGCTTGCATAAAAGTACGGCACTTTAGTTAGGTAAGGAGACGTACACTAATTATGTAACGGGAAGGGAAGTTCTGTCATATTCATACGCTTCAAACAGATCAAAATAAGTTGTATAAAGAAAGCTCACTATGGCGGGAGGTGGGTCGAAATTCCAGAAAATGGTCTCAAATTATTAATGTATTCCCTATACCTGTTATCGTTGATATTCCCTACGATTTCAGTTTTCCAGAACCACCATAGTTTTCTATCCAGTTTTATGTGTGTATATACATTAGAATACATTATTTTAAAATTTAAATGCACACGTCAAGTGCATATATTTACATAGCGCCCTGCACACACATATTTATATTTATTATAATCAGCTCGCCAAAATGCGAACATTTTTCGTCGGCGATCGGATGCTGCTACAGCGAGCAGCACAAATAATTGTAAATATATAATTTGTACATAGCTGCCTACGTGCATGGAGAACACAATTGCAAACAGCCGCCAGGCCGGAATGTTCCCAATGCCTGAGCGCATATATAGGTTATTTATAAAATACGTCCAATAATAATCATATTATTAATAATCGAACGATACCTACTTGTCATACAGTGGAAACCTCCCGTTTATTGCTTATACGAATCATACATTAACCTCCACAAAATCACAAAGAGATGAAAGCGCTTTGTTTAACGTGGCCCTCATGCTGCACCGGATGGTAATTTCAGCACATAATTTTTGTTTAAAGATTTGCTTGGTCCACATTTTTAGTTTCGGTGAATAACTAAGTTGAATATAGTTTTACGTTATACGAAGTATTAATTATTATCAGAATTATTGATGGGTTGATGAGCTTCAAATTCGTTTCATTTCCCAACTCACAGATATTGAACGAGCTAATGTTGGTATACAGAAAGTGTGAAAAGTGTGAAAAACTGTGCAGTAAGATGCGCGGATACAAAGAAAGACCATTCTCGGTCCGATTTCGTTCGATTCTCGGTCCGGTCTAGAAAATTTTCATCGAGTTAACCTCATGATATACACCCAACCAGTGACTGTTAGATTTTCTAACAATTTCTAACTGTAACTGAATAAATTATGAAAAAACGCTTTTTAAACTATCAACAGCTGAAATTTATTCAAGTTTGCCAAGTAACATATTACAAAGCCATCTTCTCTTTCTTGCTGTGTTGGCATTACATTCTCCACTGGGACTGCAAGTTTTCTGAGTCAAGTATCCATCTTAGCATTCATAGATCATGAGACTATGACTAAGTCGGGCACATTACCATTACCCGCGACCAGGAAACTTACCGTGCCATCATCAGAATGTTGTTCTTTAATCGCCAGGCATCAGGAGATGTTCTTAATGCAAATCCTAAAAAGCGATCATAAATTAGCTTTCCGTCCCGAAAGGGTCAAGGCACTTAATCGAACAACAGTCAGCTGGGACGTCACACCTGATATGGTCTGCACCTGGAGTTGTATTTTTCCTCCCCATTTTTAGCTATTTTTTTCCCTAAAGTTTGTGAATATCTTGCTGTTCCCCTTCATTTGGTGTAACGAGTATTTATTTTCCAATTGCCGAGACAAGCATTCATCCCCACTGACAGTCCATATGGCGTATAAAAACAGCGTAAATTCGCAGGTGATGCCATCTGCACATCTTGCTGGATACTTTTTTGCATCTTATTTGCATTCGGTTGCAGATCGTTGAGCGCGGGACAAAAGTTAGCTTCACAATGCTTGTTATATGCTATGTAGATTTGTTTCTAGTGAAATCGAATTTATACCAGCTTTGAGTATATTTTTTACAGAGATCTCTTATTTATTTTAACGCACAGGTCAATAAAGATCTGCATTTCCTTCTTTTCATGTTATCGTAAAGGATGTATCATCGCTCCAATAACGAAATTAGTATTGAAGGCTCAAAAAGCAGAGTGTCGTTCATTAAACGAAACTGTTCGACGAATTGAAGTAATATTTGTATGTGAGGCACAGATTAACTCATCATTGATCGATTTACTCACAGCATGTTATATTCCAAGCAGATCCGGAAGCTAATTACGATCAATCCGGAGATGATGAAGCTTGAATCCCAAAATGTAAAAATCAATAGTACATGAAAACGAATGTAGGGTAGCCGTACCCTTTGTGAAGGTAGCACTAATAATATAGTGGGGTTTTAGTGAGAATTTTCATAGTTATACACTTTACGATGGTTTCAGTAGATACGTCGTGCTTTAAATATCCTGTTAAATGCAACTTATCCTGAGATTTCGCTTGAAAAACTATTGAAAACAATGATTTTTCTTGATAAAATTGACTCCCTTGCACCTATAGTGGTGCAACTCTACCAATAGTGGCCAGTCTCACAAGAAATCAATGGATAGCACAACTATTGGATCCAAAATCAATTTTTACCGCCACTAAAGGAACAGTGTACCCATTAGTGGTGCACTGTTCCTTTAGTGGTGGTAAAAGTGAAGTCCCTTCTTTCTGGTATTGCAGCAACTATGTAATGTAATACCGAAATGGATTCAGGAGGACGACCTGACTATAAGATCAAATTTGAACGCTCTGTTTGTCACAGTGAGGAATGTATGGACATTAAAATTTTCAAAATATAAGATTATTATTCTAATCGTAATTGATTTATTTATATATAAATATAATAAGGGGGAATAATGGAAACTTTTCTTAACTTTTGTAGTTAAAAAAAAATACCCTTATGTGAGGAACGTTATTTTTCTATCACCGATTGGTTTTCAAGTAAAACATAACCTTTACGTGCATAAAATGTTTATTGAATGTGTATGAATAGGTGGATGACTAGGAAGAAATATCCAATTATAGAATGGGTAACACACTGTAGAACCAATCTTATTTGTTGAAATCATGTTTCCATTAAAGAACGCATTCCTTTGAGGATGGACTCAAGAATTAAATGCTGGACTTTTTTACGTGAAATTAGTTGTAATTCAAACATTGCACTACATCGCTCTACCGTGCTGCAAAATAACGAAAGACGCTACAGGCGAAGAATGAAGAATTATATTTTTTCTTACATTCAGCATAAACAAGATACCGGAGAAATAGCACTCCTTCTTCTTTTGCATAAACAATGGACAGGATATCTTTTCTTTAAAATTTCATGAAATTTCAAAAGAAGGAACGAAGAAAGAGAACGACGAAATGAGTGATACATATTCCATATGAAACGAAACGTGTGCGTAACATTTGGGCGTCTTTTCTGGGTTCAAAGTATTCGACAAAAAAAGATGGAATAAAGGAAAGAAAAATCCCAGCTCTTCCTCGCAGAGGTAGAAGAGAGATTGAAAAAGCGCCCCATGGCAAGATTTGGTCGACCGAAAAAGGAATGATAAAATATTGAATTTCCAACAGCACTCTCGCCGATAAATTATGGTTTTGAAAAGAAGGTCTTCTCAAAAAGTAATCATCTTCTGAGAATCCATGATTGCTCTAATCGAGTCTACCCATGCAGCGGTGTGGTTTCATATAGAGCAAACATGTCAGTACGTGGGAAAAAAGGATCCTCCCCTGCTGTTTGACGTCAGCAACACTATTGGGACACAATGCACTGGCCCATGTTGGGCGATGCACTAACTAACGAAATTAATTCTTCGAAAATTGTCGCATTCGTTTAATTCACCTGAATGTTACCACGGCACCTACAACTTGCTTGACCTTCCAGGACTCACATCATGCAATTTCGCTTGCAATTGCGTTGGGTTCAAGAAGCAACTTTTGGCAAGGGCAGTTGTATAATTGACAATATTGCAAAAATGCGATGAGGTTTTTTTTTAAATAAAGCCTTAAGCTATAAGTAAGTACCTCCGAATTTGTCCTGATTCCCCTCTATTATTCGTTTCAATACATTGAAATGTTGGTTTCAATGAATAATATTTTTTAGTAGTATAATAATCATTACTAATGGAATTCAAAAGAACTGTTAGGCAGAAAAAAACATCGCACTAAAACTCCAACATAACATTTCAAAATCCAATTTGAAAAAAAGAATATGTGAAAAAAAACTACTAAATTATTGATCTCAAATAACTTAATGATCCTATGCAATAAGAGTCCGTTTTGTAGAAAATCAGATTCAACTACCCGACTAGAAGGTCATATCAAAATTACATCATCCTATGTTATTATGTTATACTAAATTTTTATAACAAAATGTGTTAGAAACATGGTGCAGGATGTTGTTTTCTAAATTTCTATCAAAAACTGCACGACTGGAAACAAAAACTATCAAATTTTGTTACAATTTTATCATAAAATAACATATTTTATTAGAAATTTATAACAGAATCAGATACAAAATATATTGTTTCTGTGCAGTTGGAATTTTACAGGTCGTGATAGGGCTGCGATCAACAATCATAATTTTTTGTTTTTGTCTGAACAAGAATATTTTTCGAGAACATGAAATTACCAACATTACAAATAAGGGGCCATCCAGAAACCACGTGGTCATATTTTTGAAGATTTTCAACCCCCTCCCCCATGTGGTCTACCGTGGTCATTTGGCAGACCCCCTCCCCCTTTGACCACGTGGTTTTTTCAAGTACATTTAAAAAAAAACCCCTATGTAACTAAAACATATGGTTAATCCGATAAATTTTGAAGAAGGACAATTTCAACTGATTCAAAATCAAACTAAAACCCAGCATGGAAATTATAAATTTTCATTATTTCGAAAATTTTGATGGTGTTATCATGTTGTAATGTGTATCAGGTATTGGGTTATCTAGAACTCGCATACCTTCGATGCATCAGGAGGATACAAAAAAATGCGGACTCGCGAATATGTTATAAAAATTTCGAGAAAAATTTGTAATAGTTTAGCAATTTTCCAAAATATCCTATATTTTTTAATTTCTTTATTGGTGATTTTTTAAATACATAATTGCATTTTTGCTTTTACAAGTGCTAATTTATTATTGTTTTGTGGAAAATTTTCAACTGTTTATGGAAATTTCGCATTATTTGCAGTAATTCTATATTTATTTAATACTCATACCCTGATTTCTTTATTGGCAATTTCCAATTCTATTATGGAAAATTTCTATTTTTCTCTAATAAATAATCTAGAGCTGGGTCATCTCTCAAAATTTCTAATTCTTCATTGAAATTTTATTTTGATATTGACTCGTGCAATCCAATGATGCCATACTAAACATATTTTCTCGGTCACTTCTCGGTCATGTCTTCCGAATAATTTCCCAAGGAACTTCTATTCCATATCTCGAATATGCTTCAGTCAATGGTCCTTTCATAAGCGACTCATAGAGGAATGAATGTATTATAGATCAATTATCATTTTGGAGTTCGGATCATTCGATTTATCCAATTAACTAAATTATGAATGATTTATGATATAATATCCCATTAGGTCCATTGGGTTGATATGACAATTGTTATTTGTACAAGCTACTACAGACTTTTTAGTTAAAAAAACTATTTTGAGCTTTTTAATGGAATGTCTTTACTTATCATTAGACGAGTTTGTACCTTCCCATTTAATTCCACCACTTGATTGTACCCTGACAGATACGTATTTCGACCTCAACAGTAAGGTCGTCTTCAGTGTTTCGTACTTGACACGACTTAGGTTATACAAAACTTTTAGGTTTTAAAAAACGTCCTGGAAGTCGTAATGTTTGAACTACTTAATCATTCAAGTCCGTGAACCCAGTGCTTCTAAGGCCCTACAAAAAAAGTCATAGTCATTGTGCAGCTTGATGTTGACTCAAGATAATTTTGGGTACCTTGTCTCTTGGATCTCATGTTAATGGAAATTAGGATCATATGCTTATTTCATCGCATTGGGTACATACCGATGGTGAGGACATTACAAATGTCATGATTGATCACCGAGTCGTGGGCTAAACTTGAGAGCATTTTAGAGTACCTTGAGCATCTCGTATTCCTGAATATTAATCACTGGCTTAACGTTCAGCATGACCCATCTTATCTGAGTGCTCAGAATGATTCAAACATTTCAACTTCATTTGCATGCTATTTGAATCGAAATCTTCCCAAGGTTTCGGATAACTGAGTTTTCAAGGTCAGTCAAATTTGAGCTCCCATATTTTTTTTTCTGTAAAACCAATATCTAGATGAACAATTTTACTGAAGAAAATGGTGGTCTAGCTCTCTTTTGTGATTTAATAGACAATCTAAAACGCTGGGCATTAGGGTGGTTCAAAAAATCGATTTTGCTCCACAGTGCTCATCTGATTCTTTACCATGTTCTGAGTGTCCTCTGAAAATTTGAGCTCATTTGGATTAAAACTGATTTAGCACAAGCCGTTTCAAGTTTGCATGCAAATTAGTATGGGGAAATTTATTTTTTCATTATACTGTTAATGACGTTTCCCCATTAAGCGCAGGTTAAAAGAAAACCTACATAGCTAAAGGGAATACTCAACAGCTTTCACCCAACGAAAACCGCATGTTGATTAATCGCCCCAATAATTAGTAATCGATTTTAAGACAGGTTGCGAATCTTTAGTCATGATCGTTAAACTTCTTTGAGGGTATCACTGAAATGTGCAGTGCAACATAGTAGCCTGAATTTTTGTGTGCTATCTTTCGCCCCACGAGCAGCAATGTTGCCTGTCGATGAGTTATGCAATTAGCTCCAGAAAACCACGGTATAGATTAAATTCGATTACTAATTATCGGAACGATTGATTGAGACGCGGTTTTCACTGAGTGAAAGTTGTTGAGTATTCACTAACTATGTAGGTTTTCTTTAACATACGCTTGATGGGAAGCGTCATTAACAGTATAATGAAAAATAAATTCCATACTAATTTGCATGCAAACTGAAACGGCTTTCAATGCTAATCAGTTTTAATCAAATGAAATCAAATTTTACTCAGGAATATGAATATGGTAAAAATCAGATATACTAATAAAGGCAAATCATACCTAACATATGTATTGACCCATCCGTCCTGAAAGGGTTGAGATTTGTTTTAGGATTCCATTTCAATCGTTATTATAACACTATTTATTACCTAGATTGTTTTAGGGAGTGTTTTTCTGGAACACTGCCACTTTTTCATATCGCAGGACTCTTCTTGGTTCTAAGACCCTTTTATGAATTTAAAAAAGCATTTTATTTAGAATTTCATGTTGATTTTTAAATGCAAACTTCTCTAAGTCATAACCTTTTTAATACGCACTAGTAAATTTTTGTGCATTATGGATCGAAAATTTAATAATGCACTAAATGTTCCTAATTAGGTGCATTATTAAATTTTTGATCAATTATCCTAATTATTCAATATCATAAGAACTAAACTGTAATCCTAAATAATTGCCTACATTTATTGCTTGGATTAATTTTAAATTCAGATCTTCCGAATTTTTAAGAATAATTATTCTGGAGTTGCAAGAAACCCTTCAGAATATTTTGAAGAAATTCTTCGGACTCTCCACGGAAAATCTTCAGCATTTCAACGATTTTTTCGAAATTCTGTGGAAGAGTTCCTAAAAAGGTTCAGTGGAAATTTTGAAGAACTAGAAGAATCCGTAGAAGGATCCGAAATGTATATTTTCGATGAAAATTCCGAAGAACATCAAATTCCGAATAATTTTCAGTATAAATTATAAATAGAAAAAAATTCCAGCTTACTTTTTTTTACAGAGTCTCTAATTTTTTTTTTCAAAATCCTGGGCAACTTTAATGAATCTTCAAAGGAAATTCTTCTAAATTTCCAATAGAAATATTTTCGTTTATCAAAAAAATCTTAGAAATTTTCAGCAGTTTTTTAATTTCCAAAAGAAATTATTTGGAATATACCAAAATATTTCCGATGGAAATTCTAAGATTTTCAGTAGAAAATCGAAAAAGCTCATCTAAAACACCAATAATGAATTTCCGAGGATATTCCGATGTTTTACAAGTGGAAATAACGAAAAATTGCACTTTTGTAGTACTTGTGAAGGTTGTACTTTAAGCAGTACGGACATCTCAAGGAAAATGCTCAAGGAAAATTCGATATTTATAATTACCAAAGTAGTTTTGGCGTAATGGAAACAGTAGGCGGAGCATATACCATTTTCTGTTTTCATTTGTATTCGTATTATTTTTGGTCAATGTCATCAAACAGGTATGTAATGAGATTGAGGAAATAATATCTTAAATATATTTTCAGATTCAATAGGAATTCCTTAGAAAATTAAATCAAAATTTTAAAGATTTTCTGATGTGAAAATTCCTTAAAATTTTTAAATCATTTCTTGTGCTTCTTTCATGGTCAAGATTTAAAGCAATGTTTAGCTGAACCTACAAAAGAAATCAAAATGACTTTCCGAAGAAGAATGAATTTCCCATGAAATTTTGGAAGAATTTATGGTGTAAATTCAAAACATGAATCTTGAGAATTCTAAAGATTTATTCTTTGAAAATCAAAGTATTTTTTGAAGATAATCCATAGACTCTTCCTGGAATTCTAAATAATGCCTCGAATAAAAAATACTTGGAAAATTTAAAAATGTGATAGAATTCACAAGAGCGTAAAAAAATAATTTCGAAATTCAAATTTGAAAACAAAATCCAAAAACAAAAATCAACGGTAATATCAAAGTGTTTCATGTGGCATTGGCTATTTAATTTCTCATGAAAATTCAGAAAATTTTTTCTTGAAAAATTTAGAAGTCTTCTTCTTCTTCTATGGCTCCATATTGCAACTGGAAGTTGGTCTGCTTTGTAGCAAGTACGATGGATACATTATACCTAGGGTGTCGACAATGTTTGACACCCGAAAACATCCTAGATAGGAACGAGAATCGAACTCGTCATCTCCGGATTGGCAATCCTACGCCTTTGCTCGTAAGGCTAACTGGAGACTGAACATTTTGAAGTGCACTCCCTAAAATGTTCGAAAAACTTATTTTGTAAATGAAAAAGAATTTCTGGTGAAGATTCGGAAGAACTTGTCGAAGAATTTCATTAGAATGTAAAAAAAATGAGAATATGAACATTTTTTTACGCCGAAAATTATATGTATTTCCCACGAGACTGTTTTGAATTTTCAGACAGCATTCATGGATTTTTTCGGCATTTACACTGGAGATGTATTGTTTTTTTATTAACAATTTGTAGCAAATTTTCCAGAGAGAATTGTTCAAAAACATTCTGAATACTAGCACTTTATCAGGATTGTATGAAGTAAGGTCAAAGTTTTACAGGAAATTTTTTACTGGATTTTCCTGAATATCCACAAGAAATTCTTTTGTAGATTTTTCTTGAATTATTGTAAAAACATGAACAGTTTTCAAAATTGTAGCTGTAGTCCGCTGATGCAAAAGTGTCGGCGGCGTGATGCCAAAATCATTTTTCTTTCCCAAATTTTGTTTGTGGAAATTGAGACTGAAACGCAACCTGTTTTTTCGTTTATTTTTTTATGGAAATAGGATCTAAGGCTAAGTTGGCCAAATAAATCAGATATGCATCGGCGTTGCGACCGACGCTGCGTTACCGGGTTTTCTCGATGCTTAATGCTAAATTCTTTTTAACACTGAGTTGAAAAGACGCTACGTGGGCATCGGCCCTAAGATGCGCTTTGCGTTTAATGATTGAATCATTAAATTTTGATTATTTGTATTTTTTACACCGCTATTGTTATTCACCAAAAGTTTTTCGTGTAAAAAAAACCACGTGGTTCGAGAGCAACACCCCCCTCCCCCCATGTGGCTTATCGTGGTCATTTCCCAAACCCTCCCGTCCCCCCATATATGACCACGTGGTTTCTGGACGGCCCCTAAGGCAACCGTCTCAAATTATATCAGCGTTGTGATATCTATGGCTGGGAGACTTTGCTACATCTATTTTAATTGCCTACTGTTGGGCAATTCGGTGTTAAACATTTTTCAAATCATATTATGATATAATCCTGTTACAACATTTGAATGATAATGGCTACTGAGAACTAAATTGTATCAAAATAAGTTATAAATATCACAATATGTTAAAATTGTGTTAAATTTTTGTTATGCTCTTCTAGTCGGGTAGACATACTGTTTCACAAATATCTGAATGCTCGTTGACTATTGTTGAACATACGTGTATTATTGTACAACAATTAGCGAATTTTTTAGTCGTTCCACATTAAGAGATTTCATCTATTTAGCAAGTCTTCTTCTTCTTCTTCTTCTTATTGGCATTACATCCCCACACTGGGACAGAGCCGCCTCGCAACTTAGTATTTCTGCATTCGTATATCATGAGGCTAACACAATGATACTTTTATGCCCAGGGAAGTCGAGACAATTTCCAAGCCGAAAATTGCCTAGACCGGCACCGGGAATCGAACCCAGCCACCCTCAGCATGGCCTTGCTTTGTAGCCGCGCGTCTTACCGCACGGTTAAGGAGGGCTCCTCTATTTAGCAAGTGTTATTGATTAACACTTGTTAAGATTGTACATATGACAACTATGGCATGGAATGTTTAATTCTATCCCGTGAATAAAGTAATGGTGAATAACAAATTGATCTTCTAATCTACGTTCATAAAAATGAATTTCTGTCATTCTGTACGACTCTCATAGACTCGGAAACTACTGAACCGATCGGCGTAAAAATTGCAGAGGTTTTAGGGCCGGAGAAGGTTCCTATGATTGTTTGTGATCCCTCTTCCTCCAGAAAGGGGGGAGGTCTAAAACCAGCATAAACACATTTCCTATCTTCAAAAACCTCAAATGCCAAATTTGTTCCATTTGCTTTCTTGTTCTAGACCTCTCCCCTTTCTGGAAGATAGGGAAGGGGGCGATCCCATAGTCTCTCAAATAAATGGGTCAAATGAAATCGAATCGCAGAGCAAACGTCAAAACTTAATTATTAGTTAATATTGAACGTCTTAAGGGGAACAAAGTTAACAAAGTTAAAGACTTCACTATTCCATTTACTACTTCCTCGGTGTGGATATTGTTTAAGCACCTCTTGGCCCCTCTTGAGCGCACGAAGGGGCTTTCTTGAGCGCACGAAGGGACTTTCACCAGTGCACCGACTTTTAACCGGGTTTGAGTTAGTTTTTGGGATTGTCTTGTTAGCGACCAGGAGAATGGCCTCTGATTACTCGATGGCTGTTGGTCCTCTTTCCATTTCTCGTTCCAGCTCATGTTGGAAGCGGCACAAATCGACCTGGACGTAGAGCCAGCGCGGACGACGTGATATCTCTGTTGGCGTGCTGTCGAGCACCACGAGGATGTTTACGTGGTTGCTACCTATGGGATAATCGTCCTCGGACCAAAAAAAGCCTACTAATCACCAAGATCGAGGCTAGTGAGACATCGATGGTGGATTCCAGTAACCCTCGGTGGAAGATGGGTGTACCATCGTATAGGACAATTAAACCTGCGATTCTCCATTGTGGAGACGCAAAGGTAAATACAGCTTTGGTAGAAGCTAGCCGCTCGATGCTCGCTTTTCCACACTTTCTGTCCTGTCCAGCAAACTTCCAGCAGTGGCATGACGAAGAAATTGCTGGATTGAAATTCGTCGTAGATTATCCTGTCACAGCCTGCAAAACTTAGCGACTTGCTGCTTCCAATCGTGATCCTTTGGCCCGATGCCCACGTAGCGTATTTTCGACGCTGCGTGCACATGGCGTTAAAAGGACGCATGTGTGCATCGGGAAAAAGCGGTAACGCACCGTCGCCGCACCGATGCACACCTGCGTTTTTTCAACGCCACGTGCACGCAGCGTTGAAAAACGCTACGTGGGCATCGGCCCTTTATTCACCGCCTAGGTCGTTGCCGATTGTCTTTGCTTCTTATTGGCATCACATCTCCCTCTGGGACATTGCCGCCTCGCAGCTTAGTATTCTATAAGCACTTCCACATTTATTAACTGCGAGGTTTCTAAGCCATTTACCATTTATTCATTAACATTATAACGACGATACTTTTATGCCCAGGGAATTCCAATCCGAAAATTGCCTAGACCGGCACCGGGAATCGAACCCAGCCACTATCATCATGGTCTTGCTTTGTAGCCCCGCTTCTCACCGCTAGGCTAAAGAGGGCCCTGTCGTTGCAGATTGTATAGAGTCAATTTATCTCTTTTGTCGTTTGTAATTCTCGTTCAACTTTTCAAAAGGACCTTAGTTACATTTTTCCATGAATTAATTTGAATATTGCAACCAGCAGACCAATGTGGAAGCTTTTGATTTCAGACTCAAATTAATTAATGAAAAAAATGTTACTTAGGTTTTTTTGAAAAGTCAAGCGAGAATTGATGGTTTTTCGAGCGGCTTGTTGGGTCTGCGAAAAACCCCTGTCTCATCGGAGGGCGTTGTGTCAGGTCTGTCCTATCCCCAGGACTTGGGCTTGTGTGCTTTGAGCAGCACGCGGTAGCGTTTACGGAGGCTGCTTGCGGATAAATTGGATAAATAATAGAGAGCTCTGTTCGACAATATAGAGTGTTTGTCAATAAAAATGTATGGTAAAAAGTTTATATATTCATTAAATTATTTACGAACTGTCAAAAACAGAATAAAGTAAACCAGATCCTCGAATGTTCCATGTTTTAAATAAAACACGTTTAATCACACACTAATTAATTTACTTACTGGCCGCCGATAACAGAGCTTGAGCTTGAGCTTGATTGACCAGATTAGCTGTTCTTGCACAGATAACCAACAGATGTTTGCTTGGGACTAGCACTCACCTTTAATGTACAAGTACTGGTGATCTCATTTGTTAGGTCATACTGGCGCCTGCACGTCAGAATGCAAGTCAATTTAGGGAAGGGGAGGAAATGATTATGTAATCACTCACCCACTGCACGCCGAATATACCTCTGCACTTACCACGAGTTCATACGGAATTTACCGGAATTTTTGAATTAGGTTTAAGAGGCAGAGGTTCGTCTTGGTTAACGAGCTGCCAATGTTATAGATAGGAGAAAGCAGCTGATGGAATTTCCAATTGGAAGTAGGAAACAAGCTTTTATTTCATTTCCAATTCTAGCAGCTACTGCTAGATTAGTCAAGTTGAAGGTATAAGATAGAAATGGAAACGGTATGGAAGTCCATTTCCAGTTCTAGCGATTGCTAGAACATAGAGAAAGATACAAAGTAGGAGAATGGAACGGACCTGGGATTGAACCTACGATCTCATATGACTACCAAGCCCGTTTTAAACTTACTGGGCGCCGATAACAGAACAAAAATCCTCGGATTTCGTAAATGTTTCACGTCCTATACAAAACACGTATAATGGACATTAAACATAACGAACGTTATGCATAATGCTGAACTGTTCATGTCATGGGCTGTTCTTTGGGTCCTTATGACTAGCATATTTATGCCGAAAGGAGTCTACCCATTTCTCCCATCCCCTGTGTACAAATTGTATGGCAAGCACTACGTCCAGGGAGTCTAAGAATGTATCTCACCCGGAAATGCCGAGCGAACCGAGAGTCGAACTCACCATCACCAATCCTACGCCATTGATCGCAAGGCGAATTTGAGATTAGAAACTCCAGAAGGTAAAGACCAATTTTTGCCAATCTGCAAACAGGTATTTTTGTAATCCGGGGTTGCAAAAAACTGTAACATGCAACTTATTATAAGGAAGACAAGAACGAGAAGGGTGCAAACCAAACACTCCTGACTGTTTTTTGCAGGTACAGTGCGTGTGTTATTTTGTTTATTATTTGTTCATAAAGTGTGCAAATGGAGCAACCGCCTTCATAGAACTCTGTACTCTCCCTTCGAAAAAAAAAAAACTCTTGCTCCCTATTGCAAGGTGTCATCCGGCCATGACAGTGAAAGGTGTACGATTTCAGTTTACATTGCAAATGATATCAGCAAACATTCGTCAAGCCAAAGCTTTGCGGCATTTGTTCATTGTTGCCACTAGGGATTATGGTAATCGAGGCCAATTGTCGCTGCTGGTATGGGATGCGTTATGATGCATTCGAGGGGATTTCCATAGTACTGTACTCTACATTATAAGGCATGTATTATTGTTCAAAATTTGAGTGAAAATTATAAATCCATTTAGTCGTGTTTTCTTAGAAGATCTAGAATCTTGTATGCACTATTTCTTAATAATCCTTGCTTCACTTCCGTTCCGTTCGCTCACATCCTGTCTCTTTATCTTCACGTTGCATTCATCCACTCCCTTCGTTGGTCGTGGTCGATTGGCGGCTTCACTGGTACAGACTGGTACCCAGAGTATGGTATCTGAAACTTAGGCACCACATGCCCATACCTCACAGTTTCCTCCGCTCTCTATCGTCGCTGGCATCACCAGCAGTGTCGTCGGCATCGTCATTTTCGTTATTCGTTTTATCTTGCTGCAGCGTTCCTCCAATGTCGTTTCCTGTCACGGACGGCTTTGAATGTTTTGAAGCTACCCGCTCTTGCTCTCTCGTTCGACCGGCATTCGAGATGAGCTGAGTAGATCCAATCCAAAGTACACACACGGTCTTTGCCTGATATTCCGTATTAAAGCTCATATTTCAGTCAAAATTTGAACACAAGCAAAAGCAGTGAGGATGGAATTCTAGTATTCAGTGATTCTCAATTCGTTTTATATCAAACAATTATTCATTAAATCGGTATTTGAAAACAATGCAGCACCATTCAGTTGTTTAGGGGTATTATGTTTTTTTTCATATTAACAATCCATAGAGAAAACTAATGCAAATACTCATATTGCAAATTTAAGTTTAGTTTTCATTCAATCATGCATTAATCGTCCACTCTTCCAGTCACCTTTCAATTTCTAGGATGTGGACACTAGTCCTTAGAGGGTTTCTATGACTTTGTAGTTAATCGGCATACAAATAAATTATGTTTCCCTAACCTAAATTGTTTTATGCTATTTCAACTTAAAACAAATCTTCAAAAAAATCGAATAATGTTTCCGTTTATTAGACTTTTTCAAAGTTTGCAGTTTAAAACAGCAATGGTTTTAATCTCAATAAGCGCAAAACTTGTATGCAACTAATACTTTAATACCAAAAGTGGATAAAGCTATTCTATGACAATTCATAATTTAGAATAATACTCAGCGTGTCGTGAGCAACGTGAGAAGAGGTGGTTTTGGACTTTGCCGGTTTCGCTTGAGTATAAGCAGGTGAACTAACACACACTGTATTGCACTTTTGTAGAGTCCGCGATCTTTTTCGAATAAACTCCAGTAGTTCAGTATACTGTGGAGTTTCTTCTTCCTTACACTGGGTTTCCCACTCGAGCAGAGATTTCTCATCAAGTAGGCTGCTCAATCGTTCCACTAGACAAGAGTTCCAGTGGGCATTTTCCTCTTCGAGCTTATCGAGTATTCCAACATGGCGATTAAACTCGTCCGCCAATTCAGACAAGGTGAAGCTGACCCTTTCCGAACAGCAGGAACACGGAAAAGAAGCGGACATGTGCTGTTTCACTAAATAGCTTGTGTTCTCATAGCGATCACAAATGATTTTTCCACGCGAGGTGATAATTGTCCGCGGTGATAGCAATTGACGAAATGAGTCGAGACGCGTCACCCTTCAAACTGCTGCGTAGATAATGCAGTTTTTGAACTGCAGACAGGTGTTGATTCGTATGAATCCCGGATTTAAACAAATCGCGAAACTCGATCCACTGGTCGGTTGGCCATCAAATTCTAGCATCTTCAGCTCCGGAAGTTTAACGGACATCACTCGATGAACCGGCGGCGCGACTATTTGCGGTACTTGATTCACTGGTATAGGGTCATTTCGAGGTAGTTTACCGTTCAACGAAGCTTTCAACGCGAAATATAGATCATGGAATTCTTGCCGTGACTTCGATCACTTCGATCTCGTCTTGCACACTTTCGAACGTCTTCCACAGCTCATCGAGACGAGTGATTCTTAATGACACTTGATTTTGTTGAGTTTCAGGATCATATTGTTCATCGAACTGCTGGATTAGCCTGGCTGATCCAAGCACATTGTTCTCCGTCGCAAAAAGCGTTTTGTGATGGAAGTATTTTTGCGTAACGACGATCTCTTCATTTTGGAATGAAGTGCAATCTCACACCAAACACTTGGACTGTTCCCACCACTTCACTATATACACTGTACTACCTCGTCGTTTGAGGTTAGTACCTATCACCGTCGGATTGACGGTTACTCGACACAATGGCCACACTAAACTTTCTGAGCTTGAGCTTGAGCTTGAGCTTGATTGACTGCTCGTAGTTGCTACTCCATTATGACCAGATCAGCTGTTCTTGCACAGGGAACCAACAGATGTTTTGCTTGGGACTAGCACACATCTTCAATGTACAAATACTGGTGATCTTATTTGTTAGGTCATACTGGCGCCTGCCACGTCAGAATGCAAGTCAATGTAGGGAAGAGGAGGAAATGATGATGCAATCACTCGCCCACTGCAAGCCGAATATACCTCTGCACTTGCCACGAGTTCATGCGAATTTGTTGGAATTTCTGGGTTAGGTTGGAGAGGCAGAGGTCCGTCTTGGTTAACGAGCTGCCAATGTGATAGATAGGAGAAGGTAACTGATGGAATTTCTAATTCTAGCAGATTACTGTTAGAATACTCAAGTTGAAGGTATAGGAATAGTAATGGAAACGGTATGGAAGTCCATTTCCAGTTCTAGCGACTGCTAGAACATGAGAAATAAATAGAAAGATATAAAGTAGGAGAATGGAACGGACCTGGGATTGAACACACGACCTCCTGCGTATGAGGCAGAAGCAGTAGCCATATGACTACCAAGCCCGCTTCACAATGGCCACACTAAACTTTCTCCGGAAAAATAGTCACCAGTGCCAACCAGAACGAACGATAACGAGGGTTTTCGCTGAATGTCAGCAACGACAAGCAGGAAATATGATTATTTCGATAAGGTGGCACTGTACGAGACCTTTCAACGTGGTGGTTCACACAAGCACTCTTATGGGATTTCCTCCCGGGTTTCAGCACCAATTTGTAAGTTGACGTGGTCTGATTCGCGACGACAAGGTGGACAATCCTCCGAACACTCAAACGTCGAAGAAAGGGGCGGTAACTGGCAATTTCGGATTGCGATTCGATGCGGAGTACGCGCTAGGTTCGACTTTCGTGGATGAGTGATCTATTCAACTAACTTTTATTCATTCGTATGGGTATCTGATTTCATTGTGATGGTGTGAATTGGGTCTTTAGAGAAAAAGAGCTACTTAGTTTCTCAGTGAGGTTTACAAAACATGATAAATTCGCAAATACTTTATGTACAAAATTCAAATTATTTGATATACGTAATAGTTCAAATTTAGAATAACTTAAGTAATTTTATCAATAATAATAAATTCATCTCCAAACAAGGTGTTTTAGAACAGCTAACATAATTATTTAAATTTCTGTTATGTTATGGATATGCTGTGAGAATTTGGTAACCACTGATGTACGTTACACTTGAGAGCATGCAGCAAAGGCTTTGAAAGGCGTTCTGGTGCTGATATACACATATGAGGATATATTAAAGAGAATATGTTCACACACAGGACGGAGGGAATTCGAGTGCTTTTGCTGGACTCTGGCTTGCGATTTGGTATCCGCTTGCATTATAGTCGGCATAAATATCGTATGTCGGCGAGTGAGCGTACGGTGAGTGAGTCTATGTTCATAGGACGAGATTCGTCCGACCAAACATTCAACGCTATCGTGACTGCTCTACAAAGTATGCTCCGGAAAAAGTTAAGCAATGCAATTCAAAGGCTCCACGTTGTTGTTTGGCATCATCATCAAAGGAGCGCCAGCACACATACGCAGGTAGCATGTCGTATTAAATATGCATTAGTTTGGGTTGATTTTCAATTATGCTGCGGCAGTTTCTAAACAGGGAATACCTTAATTTTGATTGCTTATATTTCCAAAAACTTTCACGCGCTTTGGTAACGGGTTTCTGTGTTTGGTGAAATTTATCCACTGTTTCGGAAACAAAACAGAAACCTTTCTTGAACATAGAATATTTATCATTTTACCAGCAAATGTGTACTGGCAATTGGAAGTCTTAAGGCATCATCTCATGCTTGCTTTTTTGCTCAACTGGTACTCTTCAAAGTGCAACGAAACATGGACGTATGTAGTTTAGAACCCCCTTTTAAGGTTGGGACAACATTTGCATAGAAAAAGCAAAATACATCTTGTTTTACCGTAATATAACTTAAAAGATTCTATGCTGTTTTGGATATATCGCGAATCCAAATAGTTTAAGTAAAGTAGTTCAATAAATTGTTGCTTTATTTTAAATTGTTTTTGAGTTCTCGAAAGGGTAGGGTATCTGTTCCATTATTAATAACATGCTTCTGTATCAATAACATTTGCAAAACAGGCAATTTAGGCTCAATTTGTGTCGTGTTTTGTTGTTTTCCGGCGTGCTCACTGCTGAAAAATCACAAAAATGGGAATTAAAACAATTAGCGCACCACCTTTGTTTTCGAATGGTATTGATTTGGGTACATGGTATGAACTCAAGGAACAGTTCCCCTATTTTTCAGTGTGCTCAACAATGTATGGAAATGAGTTGATGTTCTACAACATGGTTAATATTTAAAAAAAAGTGGTTTTCAGATTAAAATGAATATACACGGGAAAGAATCTGTTCCCTGATATGAAAAAATAGTGTTCATGATTTCATGAATCTAGTGTGTTTTTATTTTATGAAGATTCACCATGATTTTAATTCCTGGTTTCATAAATTATGTTCATGATATCCAGAATTATTTTTGCCTTTCTCGTACAACACAGTTGTACCGAAAAGTAATATGGTTGCTCCAAAAATGCTCCAAATTCTCAAAAATGGTGGCAATGCATTTTAATCAATGCAAAAAAGTGCAAAAATAACGAAAAAATGTGATCTTTTCTCGTGTGATCTTTTCAATATATTTTATAATGCCTGAGAAAGGCATCATCACTGCAAGATGGATTAATCTGGGTTTTTGTAATACATCCAATGCGTTACGATTGGGTTGTAAAGATGGAAAAAAATCAACACGAAGTAAATTCCTTTAGGGAAGTTCCATTAATTACGTATTGCAAAAATTGGCAATTGCCACTATGTCACACTTTTTGTATGAATCATTGAAAATTTTGTATGGATTATCAAACTTCGGTCAACCCCCCTCTCCCTTTGAGTGTTACGTAATTTATGGATGCTTCCTCAGCCACGGTTTTATTGAGTTCAGACTGGATGTGTGTAAAAATTCTGAAACCATACCATTGGCAAAGATTGAATCTTCCACAGTTCACAGTCAAACCCATGAAAGCCCATGATATTTTGACCTTCAATTGTGATAGTAGTGACAGATGTATGATAAAAATCAAAACGGTGATTGCATCGAGTATCTTTTGTACAATAATTTCATTAGATTAACGGAATAGGAATTCCGGAATAGCTAAATAGCTAGGGAAAGGTAGTTTTTTTTTCATATCGAACACTAAATGTACGTAAAGCCTTTGGGTTCGGAGGAATGGGACCTACAGGGTAATAAACTGATTGTCTTAGCCCCGAGCAGTAGACATTGCTAGATAAAACCTAATTCTGTTAATGATAACATACTCTGTTATGAACTAGCCCTGCATAAGAGGTAAACTACTAAAGTAATAATATCAAATATTAATATGCACAATACATGAGCCATAACATAATCTGTTATTAAATTCTATTTCAATACCAAAGGCGTAACAATTATTATTCGTTTGGTACTGAAATACCTAAACATGTTATACCTCACGTATTGTGCATATAGGAGTTTTAGTATTATTTTTAGTATTTACCTCTTATGTAAACTTCATCATACAATTTCTGCCATTGAGGTCGTCGCTCCTGCTCGGGGTTGAACGAATTGAGATGATGTCTGTATGTGCGTGTTTGTATGTATGTATTTTTCGTTATTATTCACACTTGTTCTTAACCAATTTATTCGCAACAAATTGCAATCAACGACAAAACTTGTTATGAATATAAGTTAATGTGTATAATGGAATGTATAAACCTATCAGTGCTATCTTTTATCTTTCTTATACGTTTTATGTGTATCTAAACCACGAGAAAGGCATCAATATGGGTGGATTAATTAGGCGTTTTCTTATTTATATTAGTCTCCTAGTGATGACTAGGAGAAAGTGTATAATCTTTTAATAATTTGCTTTTGTGGTAACTTTTCGTAAAACCTTAAATGACAGTTTAAGCGATAACTGTGTTAGTATGTGTATTATACAGATTTCAACATAGTATCAGTGTCAACAACAACGTATATTTTTGCACAATGTTATGGTGTAGTAAAACTGTAAAGAATGCACAACTACAATTTTTCGAATCGAATATGCATGTATATGCACCACTCTCAATGCGGTTAAGGTGATTATAGAATGAAGCAAGAAATCGGCCATTTTGTAAACCACGTGCTTTTCCAATATTTTTTTCAAGAGCACGAGATGAAAGAACCATAACGGCGTATGGGGCTTTGACTTATAATGGTAGATCATTTGCTTAGTGATGCTGAACAATCATAATTTGAGTTTTTCAGCACTGTACGAAGCCTATTACGCCAGATTTAGGTTTTTGAAAATCTTATGTAGATAAACGTGTGGTGGTTGAAATTCACCACGGGCTTCATTCTATAATCACCTTAATGTATTCTGAGTCCCGGGAAGCTATGGATGCAGTCTAACGCCTAGACTTCTACATCGAGAAATCTTACATCGATGGTTGCATAGTCCTGGCCGAGGTCTGGTTATTCATTTATGTTCCTGCACGCGATATATTTTCAAATCAATTTATTCTATATGGGGAATCCGCATGAACTCGCTGGGATTTTACAACAAACCTATTTTACCAAACTATTTTTTGTCTTTATTTAAGTATTAAAAAAAATATCATTGAATAGATGAACTTATTTATTATTCATCATTAAAATCATTAAATAGATGGACCTATTTATTATTTTGTTATGTTCTTTTGCAAATATAAACCGAATAGTCGTTCACGATTCTATTGCTTCTGCATCTAATGCAAAAGCATTCGAAAACAAATTTCAATTCCATCGGCATCTTGGAGGTGGAATCGCATTTCATCGAGCTTTGAAAGAATTTTATGAAGTCTATACGACAAATTTGGAATTGCAGAATCAAATGGAATTAAAAGTAAATACAACTGGTTTTTCTGTGGAGAGGAATATCGCCATATTTTTTTATTTATTTGATGTGCAAAACTAAGTATTAATGTGTATTCCTGTTCAGTATCTGATTTATTTTACTTTTCGGAGATTAATTCAACAGATTTTTCACGGAATATACTGACGAGAATGGGTGATATTGTTCTAGTTCTACTTTACCCTATATAACAACAAAATTCGCTTTCTTTAAATTAATATGTTTGAATAATATGTTTTGAATATATGAACACTAATTAAGCCAGTTTGTCCGGATATCTTACATGCTCCGTAGACTTTATGAGGAGTATTTTCCGAGACGTTTACCGCAAACTTTACCTAGGTGAAACTACAATTGTCTTTCTCATTTATTACATTACCGGTGTTATGAGCGTTTTGTACATGAAACATTTGGCGCGGATGTGAATCTTTTCTACCACAGTTTTATCTGGAGCTCGTAGAAGACTCAACTTTTACAGATGATTTACGTTTAACATTATCATCAGCCGTTAGCAAGGATCCAAGGTAGATTAACCTTTTGTCTGTATCTAGGTCAATATGACCCCAGGCCACTTCAGTGGCTACATTTTTTAATTTTCAACCGATTCTCCTAATTTTTGGTAGTTTGTTACGACTCGCCGAGATCTATCTCCTAGGTGCAAATTCACTTCAAAAATCTTCCAGAAAATATGCGCTACAGTGTACTTTTTCAAAAAAAGCTTACGTTGTCTGTGCTCTGGGGTCAAATTGATTTAAATTAGAGAGTACTATAACTTTTTTAATGCTTGGCCAATTTTGGATTTTTGGGGCTGTTTCGAAAGATAATTTAATCATCTTTCAGGTCGTTACCAAAGATTTAATATAGGTGGGCAGGTACATCGCAGGGAGGGGTTTTCGTAAAAAGGGTACAAAAATAGTGATTTTTCATGCTTATTTTGCTTATATCTGAAAATCCTACCGGCTGAACTGCACCTTTTCAAAAAGGTTATGCAGGAAGGCGTGTGCTTTGATATGAGGCATTGATTAGTTTAGAGCTTGTGGTCGCTGGGTGGCGGTTTATGTGAATTCATTACTTTAGACTACTCAAGTAATTTCGATATATGGAATTTTCCTCATTATGATATTCTTATCGCACTAGGTGGAAATTTGTAAAGATAACGTCTTTAATAAAGTTCGTCTGGTGGGAATGGACTGTCATGTGACGAAATGAATAATTAGGAAATTTACAAATAGGCGGCGCTAGCAGACTTTAATATTCTTGCATATATGAGCTATAGCTTTGGCTTGAGATCCCTGTATCTACACTCAAGTTGTATTCGGTAACATTGTTCAGGGTGTCTAGCACTACAAAGCGGTGCTCAATATAATGAGTACGTCTTCCAATTTTTGAATTTGTGCGATAAGAATATTTACACTGAGGAGAATTCTATATATCGGAATATCTTAAGTAGTCCAAAATAATGGCATATGACCCCTTCCTTCCACTTCTCCAGTAGCTGTTCTGTTTCTCAGATTTTGACTATCAATTTGAGCTGCTTTTTCGGGCCCCACCATAATGAGTTCAGCTCCTATACCATCCTTACCAGCACTTTGTTGGTTTTTAGCTGTTGGATGGCATCCTTACGCATTCCTCAATGTAGAGGCTGATTGGCTTCTATTGTTCAACTAAACTGGCGTAGTCATCTCCTCCACAGCCTTGACTTTCACTGCCTGTACTCTCAGCGCCATTTAAGTGTTCCTCGTAGTGCTGCTTCCACCTTTGGATCATCATACGTTCGTCGGTCAAGATGCTCCTATCATTATCCCTGCACATCTCGGCTCGTGGCACGAAGTTTCTGCGAGTACTTGGGCTTCTGATAAATCTTGCGTGTTTCTTGAGTATGGCGCAGCTGTTCCATCTCCTCGCACTCAACTTCTTCCATTCTCTCATTGATCCAGCGTACCTGATCACGCACCAGCGAGTATGCGTGTGATCCCGATGAAGTTGAGAGAGATTTGTAGTGTCTGAAACGAGTTTTCAATCGCTAGTCCCTTTTCATCGCTGTGGTCGTTGCCAATTTTTCCGGTTCGTATTCTCTCATAGGTTATTCGTTGCTGTTTTTTAAGTTTGCTTTCACTGCCAATCCGCATATTTGTAATAATCGACAAAAGTAGGCATGGGAGAAATGGAACGATTGATCAGTTTATGATATGCATTAGTAACAAATCTAACTAATTTTCAAAGAATTCTAAAAATTGTACAAACACTTTTTGCAGTTAAAATCATCGGCAGCTATATCTGCATCATTTATTATTTGAAGTGCAAATCAATTGTGCCAATTTTTTTTTGTTCAACATGGCACACCAGTGAAATAATTTTCCAGTGTTACGACATTATGCGGTCACACTATGCTCGATGTTACAAATCAACTTGGTAGTTTTTTCAAGATTTTTTAGAACAAACTTTCAGATTCCACCAACTTAGATGAAAGAACTAACAATTTGAAGACAATTCCCATAAGTCTAACTCAAAATTGCAAAAATGCAATTGTTACAAATATGTGATCAAGGGTAATTCAGGCCCTAATGCAAATCCCTAAATTTCCGGTGGAACATGGTGCACAATGGGGAACTGACGCTGTTGTCAGCTGATCCTAACATGGAGAAGAGACGCTCGATCATATTTGCACCTCGGAGATGAGCAAAACAAATGAAATTGTATGTCTCAGAAAAAAAACAAGTCAATTTTTCGTGACGTTTCAACGCCTTATCATTACTTGAATTTTACCTTACCATAATTCAGATTTCCTTTAATTTTGAATCAAATTTCACATAGGGCACAGATTTTATAATTTTTCATCTCTGAATAGGCGAGAGCCGAGTGTAAATTGATGCATCAGAACCCAAATTACAATCAATTTTGGAAAATATGTCCAAACAGCCGTCACCGCAAACTTTACCTAGGTGAAACTACAATTGTCTTTCTCATTTATTACATTACCGGTGTTATGAGCGTTTTGTACATGAAACATTTGGCGCGGATGTGAATCTTTTCTACCACAGTTTTATCTGGAGCTCGTAGAAGACTCAACTTTTACAGATGATTTACGTTTAACATTATCATCAGCCGTTAGCAAGGATCCAAGGTAGATTAACCTTTTGTCTGTGCTCTGGGGTCAATATGACCCCAGGCCACTTTGAGTGGCTGCCATTTTTTTAATTTTCAACCGATTCTCCTAATTTTTGGTAGTTTGGTAAAACTCGCCGAGATCTGTCTCCTAGGTGCAAATTCACTTCAAAATCTTGAAAATATGCGCTACAGTGTATTTTTTTTTCAGTCTGACAGGTTAGCTGTCAATTGATTTCAATATAATTTTACGTTTGGTAATTTTGATGTTTAATGTTTCAGGTCGTTTTTCATGTTTATTTTATTTTATTCATTCCTATCTATTTTGAACTGCATTTTCAAAGGTTATGCAGGAAGGCGTGTGCTTGATATGAGGATTGATTAGTTTAGAGCTTGGTCGCTAGGTGGCGGTTTATATGAATTCTACTTTAGACTCACTCAATTCCGATATATGGAATTTTCCTCATTGTAAATATTCTTATCGCACAAATTTGAAATTTGTAAAGATGACGTCTTTAATAAAGTTCGTCTGGTGGGAATGGAATGCTGCGTGACGAAATGAATAATTAGGAATAAATGTAGTAGATCTGCAATATTCTTGCATATATGAAATATTGCTTTAGCTTGAGATCCCTCATATCTACACTCAAGTTGTATTCGGTAACATTGTTCAGGGTGTCTAGCACTACAAGCGGCTAATATAATGAGTACGTCTTCCAATTTTGAATTTGTGCGATAAGAATATTTACTGAGGAGAATTCTATATATCGGAATATCTTAAGTCCAAAATAATGAATTCAAATATACCTGACGGCCGAGTTCTAAACTTATCAACGCATCATGCCAGAAATGCCTTCCGCATAACCTTTTAAAAAGGTAGCTCAAAATGGGTAAGATTTTCGGATATAAGTAAAATAATCATAAAAACCACTGGTTTAATATCCTTGTTCACTAAAACCCCTCCGCAATGTACCAGCCCACAATAGTTAATCTTTTGTAACGACTGAAAGATGATTAAATTATCTTTCGAAACAGCCAAAAATCAAAAATTGGCCAAGCATTAAAAAGTTATAGCATTCAATTTAATCAATTTGACCCAGAGCACAGACAACGTAAGTTTTTTTGAGCACAGACAGAAGGTTAATTCATCGACCACCTCTAAAGTGTCCTCGTCTATCGTAACACTGCTTTCGAGGCGGGCCCTGTCGCGCTAGGTTCCGCCCTCTAGCATACAGTTTGTCTTCGATGCATTTATCACCAGTCCAACCTTTGTTGCTTTACGTTTCAGGCGGGTGTATAGTTCTACCACTGCAAATGTTCGGACGACAATGTCCATGTCATCCACAAAACAAATAAATTGACTGAAATTATTGAAAATCATACCCCGGGCGATATTAAGGATGGTGAGCGCTCAAAAGTTCTCACACTCCAGCTTGTCGCCTTTCTTGTAAATGGGGCATATGACCCCTTCCTTCCACTTCTCCAGTAGCTGTTCAGTTTCCCAGATTTTGACTATCAATTTGAGCTGCTTTTTCGGGCCCACCATAATGAGTTCAGCTCCGATACCATCCTTACCAGCTGCTTTATTGGTTTTTAGCTGTTGGATGGCATCCTTAACATTCCTCAATGTAGAGGCTGATTGGCTTCTATTGTTCGCTAAACTGACGTAGTCATCTCCTCCGCAGCCTTGACTTTCACTGCCTGTACTCTCAGCGCCATTTAAGTGTTCCTCGTAGTGCTGCTTCCACCTTTGGATCATCATACGTTCGTCGGTCAAGATGCTCCTATCATTATCCCTGCACATCTCGGCTCGTGGCACGAAGTTTCTGCGAGTACTTGGGCTTCTGATAAATCTTGCGTGTTTCTTGAGTATGGCGCAGCTGTTCCATCTCCTCGCACTCAACTTCTTCCATTCTCTCATTGATCGGCCACCACCTGATCACGCACCAGCGAGTATGCGTGTGATCCCGATGAAGTTGAGAGATTTGTAGTGTCACGAAACGAGTTTTCAATCGCTAGTCCCTTTTCGTCGCTGTGGTCGTTGCCGATTTTTCCGGTCCGTATTCTCTCGCAAATTATTCGTTGCTGTTTTTTTAAGTTTGCTTTCACTGCCCATGATCGCATATTTGTAACAATCGACAAAAGTAGGCATGGGAGACATGGTTTAAGTTTGTGATATGCATTAATATGGAAATCTAACTAATTTCAAAAAATTCTAAAATTGTACAAACACTTTTGCAGTTAAAATCATCGGCAGCTATATCTGCATCATTTAATATTTAAATCAATAGAGCTAATTTTTGTTCAACATGGCACACCGGTAAATAATTTTCCAGTGTTACATTTATGCGGTCACTATGCTCGATGTTACAAATCAACTGGTAGTTTTTCAAGATTTTAGAACAAACTTGATTTCACCAACTTAGATGAAGCAACAATTAGACAATATAAGTCTAACTCAAAATTGCAAAAATGCAATTTTAAATATGCGATCAAGGGCAGTTCAGGCCCTGACACAAACCCCTAAATTTCCGGAACATGGTGCAAATGGGAACTGACGCTGTTGTCAGTGACTCTAACATGGAGAAGAGACGTGATCATATTTGCACCTCGGAGATGAGCAAAACAAATGAAATTGTATGTCTCAGAAAAACAAGTCAATTTTTCGTGACGTTTCAACGCCTTATCGTGCCAGATTTTACCTTGCCATAATTCAGATTTCCTTTAATTTTGAATCAAATTTCACATAGGGCACAGATTTTATAATTTTTCATCTCTGAATAGAGGAGCCGAGTGTAAATTGATGCATCAGAACCCAAATTACAATCAATTTTGGAAAATATGTCCAAACAGCCGTCACACATCATTAATATCAAATAAACTATTTGTCATTAAACAAATAATTTTGTCAAACCAATGTCAAACCCAATAATTTATGTTATGATTTAGGTTGGAAAATACGGAATTGATGCTTTGGTAGACCTGTGGGAATAATATGTCATAATTATCATTTCAACTTGCGAGATGAGAATGGTGGTGGAGAATTGAGAGTAATAAGCCTCAAGAAAAATGGTGTTTGTACACGATTCTACCAGGCACTCTTACTGGGGCTTGTTTTTTACCTTTGACAGAATGTAAAGTTGATTTCCGGCTTTGATTTGATTCAGATGAACAGGAACAACTACGCAAAACCGCATTTACGTACCAGATTGCATATTAAATTCCAATGAGTGTAGTGTTTACGTGCCCGCGCGGAGGTTGTAATATATTGTGAGATCAACGCAGCGAGCTTGATTTGCAGATAAGCTTACAGGAAAGGTCGCTTGTAGAACGCAATGGAGTCTACGAGACCATTCTGGACAACAATGAATAAGCAGCCACGGTAAATGGCAAGATATCCCAAGTCAGGGTCGCTTGGTTACGTTCGCCGGTTTAATTCTACCAAAATATGTAGATATTGAAAAAATTGTTCCGGTTCGTCTTTTTGTACAAGGGTGTTTAATTGTATCAATTACAATCAATTGGGACACACTGCCGTTTTTCGCGTCAACAAGTCTCGTTGTGGCAAATGTTTTAAAGGTATCGGAGGACTACTTCCAGCAACAAGCTAGGACATGTGTTTCTTGTGGTAGGGATCCTCCATAAGGTTAACAAGAATGCCAGTGTACAAAAAGCGCTCTGGTACAGCAATCTAGCAATTGTATGGAATTGGTAGAATCCGTAACAGTCACTGCATCGACGCTATTTCAGCTACTGTTCGTATAAGTGATTGTTACGATTACACATTGATTGATGAATCGGGCTGTGATATGGCCGATATAGAAGATGATTGGAAGTCATGCTCGAAAACAGGAAGCATAACTTGCCCGGAATCTCGCCGTAAGAAAACAAAAGTCTTAAAATTAAAGACGGCTTTATATATCCTCTCAGCAGCTAATTGCCTCATAATAAAATTGGATCTAATGCAGTATTCTTGTTTGATTGCCCGGATTTGTATTCAACGCATAACATAAGCCTGAAGGTGCTTGCAGGAGTTACTCTTTAATGCACTGTTAGTGGGAGCTCTCACTCAGAATACTGATAAAGGTGAAACAAGTAACAAAATACGTAAACTGAATCATCGTTTGAGATTCCTGACAGTTTATCTCAACTATATATCGTCAGATCTTTGGATTCTGTGTTTTCCATCAAAATGGTGGTTGACATCAAGGAAGGAGCGCCATCAGAGCTCTGGTCCACAATTTCCTATCTCACGCTTCCACTGGTCGACCGATGACAAAAGACCGCCATCTAAGGGTTTGTGTACTAAGCTGGTAGTGCTGCCTGAGCACTGTTGTCCATCTGACATCAGCTGAGTGAAAGGTATGCCTCGAGCGTCTGTTCACCAGAAGGTGGGCTCAAACAGCCTCTGCCTGATACTCAGCGGTTGATTAACGAAACGCTGTATCGCGCCAGCTATACCTATGGTGGCAGTCCACCAGCGGGATGTAGGTTACGCGACCCCGGTAAGGTAGCTTACTGGCCTCTCAAATACCACGAAAATGGAGATAGAAGAAAAAGAGAACGGTATTTTTGGCAACCGACCCGGCAACGAAATAAGGACTATGATTGGAAACTCGGTACCTGGAATGTCAGGACCCTAAACCTGGACGAGTGAGCCTTCTGGCTCGTGAACTGCAGAAGGTTGGAGTGAACGTGGCCGCTATTCAAAAGTCCGATGGCCCAGATCCGGAGAACGTGAATTCCGGCGTGGACCCTACGACCAACACTGCATTCAAGTATAACATCTATCACAGCGGCGACATGGAGTTGGTTTCGAGGGCAAGCAGATAAAGCGAATGATGCAGTGGAAACCCATTAGCGAACGAATCGTTGAGTATACGAGGCAAATTCTTCAATTACAGCCTAATCAACGTTTACGCACCGACAAACGATAAATCCGACGACGTGAAGGACACCAAAGCACGATGGAAAATTGTTATCGGAGACGTTAACGCTCAGAACGGTAGAGAGGACTTTGCCGTTCCATAATTGGTAGGAGAGCCTCTACTCCGCTACCAATGACAACGGCCTACGTTAGTAAATTTCGCTGCTGCCAGAGGGATGGCCATCAGCAGCACACTACGAAAGTATATCCGAAAGCACACCTGAGACACCCAAATGGTGAAACTTGAACCAGATAGACCATGTTCTGGTGGATAAGCGCTCAGATGTTATCGATTTTTAAACATTCAGAGGTCCGAACATTGACTCTGATCATACCTCGTTATCAGTAAAATTCGATCATACTGTCAATCATCGAACGAAAGACCAACCGCGATGCGTTACAATATCCAGCGATTGTCGGCGGAAGGAGTATCGGCTAAGTACCCAGAAGCTCGACGAACGGATAAGTGCAATCACTGCGACAACATCAACGATCTATGGGAGTTGATCCATGGAGCGTGAGCACAACAGCACGAGAAGTGGTAGGCGCTGCACAGAGGCAACCCACGACGGGTTGGTTCGATATGGAGTGTCGAAAGTGACAGACGAGAAGAACGTTGCCAGAAGCCGGATGTTGGTGTCGGTACCGAACGCACAAGGAAGCAAGAGCAGGCGCAAAAGACCCGCAGGAAGAAGAAGAATATTAAGAACAAGTGATTAGCGAGGCAGGGAAAAATGGAGCAGAATGATATGCGGAGGTTTAATTAGACTGTAATGGGGTGCGGAGAGACAGCGCTATCTCCCGTCAGTGCAACGATCAAGAAGGAATTTGCTGACAGATAAAACCGAAGTGGCTGTCAGGTGGAAGCAACATTTCGAGACTTTGTTGAATTGTGGAAGTGACGGTGCATCGGTGAATAGAATAAATATTAGCGACGATGGACAAGTGTGGAATCGCCTACACTAGATGCGGTTAAAAAGCAATTAAAGAGCTAAAAACAATAAGACTGCGGGAAGGACCATCCCGGCTGAAATTTTCAAACATGGCAGTGAGGAGCTTTATAGTTCTGCACTATTATGTCGAAAATATGGGAAGACGAGGAAATGCTCTAGCTGGTTGGACGGCCTCATTTGCCGTCTCTTTAAGAAAGGGCAAGACTGGAGTGCGCCAATTACCGAGAATAACCCTCCTTAATTCGGCGTACAAAATTATGTCCCGTATCCTGTTCAACAGATTGAGACCACTTCAATCACTACGATTCAGTGAAACGGATGAATTATGGCAAATTATGATAGAACATGGTTTCAGCGAAACTGATATAGCTGATTCGTATAACGTTGGACGGATCGAAATCAATGGGAGTAGGGATGAAATCGACGTCATTTCTTACCTTAGATGGATTAAAGCAGGGTGCTGCACTCTCGAATCTACTGTTCAATATAGCGTTCGAGGGAGCGATTAGAGAGCTGGTGTGCAAAGAAGCGGTACCATTATCACAAGATCACATATGCTCCTGGGATTTGCGGACGATATCGATATTAACGGGATTGATCGCCGTGCCGTGGAAGAGGCTTTTGTGCATTTTAAGAGGGAGACAGGTGATTGGACTCACGATCAATAAAAGCAAAATGAAGTACATGGACGCTGACAATCAACGTGGGTTCATTAGTGGTGGTGGTAGCGAAATGGTGGTGGATGGTGTATCACTTTGATTCTTCCGTGGCTTTATACGGCCGCGAAACATGGACTTAAAGAAGGTTGATCGAGAGCTTTCGAGTGTTTGAGCGTAAGGTGTTGCGGACAATACTCGGCGGTAAACAAGAGAACGGTATCTGACGGCGTCGCATGAATCGAATAAAGTGTATAAAGGGCTGGATATTATTGGTTATACAACACGGCAGACTACGGTGGGCTGGACACGTTGTTCGTATACCGGAATAACGTCAAGCGAAGATAATATTTAGTAGAAAACCCGGAAGAGGCCGGAGCTCATGGAAGGCCGCGTACACCATGGCTTTTGCAGTTGAAGAGGCCCTGAGGGCGCTCAATGTTCAAGGCGACTGGAAGCAATTGGCCAGGATCGAGTCAGTGAAGAACATTCGACGAATTAAGTGATGTCTGTGTGTATGTGTGTGCGCAAAAAATCCACTTATTTTCAGGCAATATCCTTAATCAATTTGCTTGCAACAAGTTGTCATTGACGCGAAATCCTGTCCCATTGTTTCGGATTGAAAATTGGCCACGGTCTATTGGATTTGGAGTTATGGCCAAAATATATTTGTTTACAAGAAAAATTCTCACTTATTTTCAGGCACTTATCCTTAACGATTTGCTTGCACAAGTTGCATTCGACGTGGAATCCTGTCCCATAGTTCCCATTGAAAATTGGTCATATCGGATGGGCTCAAAGTGATGGTCAAAATACTATGTTTATAACACACGAGAAGGCTCCTTCACCGCTAGGTGGATTAATCTGGCTTTTATTCTGTCGGTGGTAAGTGTAGTGATTTGCTCCTAGCTGCTCCAAAGTTGGAAATAGACCGTTTTAATATCAGATTGACGCTGTTGATGTTTAAGACCTTAAGGCTTGCCCCTCCAGAAGTACTCGAGTAGCATTGTATATGTTGGATAACAGTTCTAATCTCAAAATGAATTTAGCGTCTCAAAATTACTCTTTGGTGAAAAATTCGAGCAACATATTAGGTTTAGTTCGGCATTTGTATGGGGGCCCGCCACTGTGCATATGTCCAATAAGGCAGATCACATTTCAAAAATATTCAAAAATTCCAACTCCTTCCAACTCCCAACTCAGCTTCTGTTTGCTGATTTAGGACTTCGGAAAAATCCAGGCAATTGGAGGTGGTTTTTGAAGGCAATTTTTGGTTAAATGGAATTTAAATGAAAACCCAGATTAATCACCCAGCGGTGATGGTCTCTTTCTCGTTTTGAGTGAGTAATTTCTATAGAAATTATATACGCACTTTTGGTAAAAAAAGTATTTTGATCATAACGTTCATAGTCCGATCCGGCCAATTTTCAACAGGAAACAATGGGACCGGATTCTGCATCGAATGCAACTTCTTGCGAGCAACGGCTGAGGTACATATGTGACTAAAATGAGTGAGATTTTGAAAATGTATTTTGGCATAAACGAATCCCGCCAATTTTCAATACGAAACAATGAGACAAGATTCGCGTCGAATGCAACTTTTTGAGAAAATCCTTAAAGATAAGTGCCTGAAAAATGAGTGAGAATTTTGTACGTGTTTCTTATGTAAAAATGAATTTTGGCCATAACTTGAAACCATAGTCCGATTGAGCCAATTTAAAATAGAAACAATTGGGCAAGATTCTCGTCGAATGAAACTTGTTGCGAGTAAAATCCATAGATTTAACTTATGGTCTATATCAGCGCACACATGACCATTCTCCACGCGAACTACTAATTAAATATATATATCCAAAAAACTTCATGTGTGGTCTGAATTAGCAATTATTTAATTTATGTGGTTCTATATCGATTATATTAGGTGGAGCTATTGCAAAATTTATAAGGCGGACATATCTTATATAGATATTTTGGCAGTCAGCTAGTAAGTGCCTAAAAGTGAGTTAATTTGTCTTATGAAAAATATTTTATAATTCCAAGCCCATAGTCCATTTGGCCAATTTTCAATACGAAACAATGACAAGATTCCGTCGAATGCAACTTTTGCGAGAAAATCCGTTAAAGATAAGTGCCTGAAATAGAGAGATTATTTTGCCACACATACACACACATACACACACACATACAGACACACACACACAGACATCACCTCAATTCGTCGAGCTGAGTCGATCGGTATAATAACACTATGGGTCTCGGACTCCTATCAAAAGTTCGTTTTGAGAAATATAGCCTTTACGTATACTTAGTGTACGAGAAAGGCAAAAAGGCAAAAAAATAAGCTTTGGCCATATCTGTTTAATAACGATCTGTTTAATTTTCAATACGAAACAATGGAACAAGATTCTGCGTCGAATGCAACTTGTTGCAGGTAAATCGCTAAAAGTAAGTGCCAAAAATGAGTGAGAATTTTTCTTGTCAACAAATGTATTTTGGCCATTACTTGAATCATAGTTCGATTCGACCAATTTCAATACAAAACAATGGGACAGGATTTCGCGTCGAAGAAACTTGTTGCGAGCAAATCGTTAAGCATAAGTGCCTAAAAAATGAGTGAGAATTTTGTACGTGTTTCATGTGAAAAAGTGGATTTTGGCCAAACTTGAAACCCATAGTCCGATCTGTCCAATTTTCAATACGAAACAATGGGACATGATTCTGCGAGTAAATCAGCTAAGTAAGTGTCTAAAAAGTGAGAGAGAATTTTTGTTGTAAAAAATATTTTGGCCATAACTCCAGCCCATAGTCCGATTCGCCAATTTTCAATACGAAACAATGGGACAAGATTCGTCGAATGCAACTTGTTTCGAGCAAATCGGTTAATGATAAGTGCCTGAAAATGAGTGAGATTATTTGCGACACACATACACACACACATACACACACACATACACACAGACATCACTTCATTCGTCGAGCTGAGTCGATCGGTATATAACACTATGGGTCTCCGGACTCCTATAAGAAGTTCGTTTTGAGCGAACATATAGCCTTTACGTATACTTTCTATACGAGAAAGGCAAAATGTTCAAGTTCTCCATACAAATGTTAGCCTGCAAGTCGAGCACATCTGTGACGCCATATACAGATGAGCTCGACTTGCGGTTAGCGTATAATACATGAAGTCAAATGTACAACCCCAACTTCCTTTTGAAGTCTATATAAACGAAACCTGCGAAATACTTATTTATTTTGATATAAATTCTCATATAAACATAAATTATCTTCGTGCAATCCCTTAACCATCTCCGAATTGTCCTGAAATTTTGCTGGAAGTCCTAAATCATCAAAAGAAGCTGATGGACAAATGGGAGTGAGGTATCTCTGGAAAAGCCTGTTACTTAGCCTGTTAGCAAAACATATGAAAAGAAAATTATTAAGAGCTAACGTAAGAGATGGTAAATTACGACAGACCCCAAAATGACTGCCACAATGGCCGTGTTAGCCCTTCCTCTGCTTTTGATCGCACAAATGTAAATTTATAGACGAGTAATACATAAAAAACATTTTTCGTGCATGCTGAAGTGAGCATAGGTGAAAAGCTGCTTTCCGCTTTTGCCGTCATTTGCTTTTAGAGTTATGCCTCTGAAAGTACTTATAGTTTTGAAATTGGATTCCAACGTGATTCACCTTAAACTTTTAGATGTTTCAATCAATATACTCAATCCAGTTGAAACCCGAAATTGGGTGCTAGCGAAGTTGGATTTTCTCACAATCCGTACGTTAAACCTAACTTCGGAAGTGGTGCGCTAAATAGCGCTTCCGATATGAAACAGCGCACCACTCCGAAGTTAGGTTTAACGCTGGATTGGAAATCAACTCCTATCAATTCCTGTTTTCAACTGGATTGAGAATATAAACGAAATACCGAATCATTGCAAGTACAACACAAAATTAGAAAGTGCATGGTCCCCTACTTAAGGACAGAACTTTCCGGGATTTATTACTGTTTCACCTCGCGTTTTCAAGAGCACCACTAATAACACTGAAGCAGCTATTATCTTCTTATTCTACACAGTAAAAATTCTGAAAATTACACGCTATATAAATTATTGATTCCATATTTTGTGTTCAAGCCTTTAATTTTACATCCAACTTTTTCTTGTTGTGTTTGGAATGTTTGCTGCAACGCAGCAAAGCCGAAATGAAAAAAAATGACAGTTGTTCGTTGCTTCATTGTTGAAATTGGCTCTGAAAATTCGAGTGAAATTCATTTGAATTCTGGACAGTTTCTCCCAAAATTAGGTTAATTGTCTATAAAGCTTCAACCATTTGTTCAATAAATGGGCCTTGGGCATTATTTAAAGGTGGTGCAAAACGACTCACTGTTTGAGAAATAAAGGTGAACGCATGGTTGTTTGTAAACAAAATCTTACATATTGTTGATTTTCGGTAAAAATTAAAGGGTTTTTATTACTTTTTGCGCTACACCTCGATAATGAATATCTAATATTGAATTGTAATAATAATAACCACTCAGAAACGTACAACTATTGTATTAAATTCTTTCAAACTTTTATTTGCAAAAATTTTATGCATATTTTGCAATGTTATTGTGTGCAACTGTATGGTAAGTACACGAGAATAGAACAAACTCAGTGCAACATTCATATTTTATTCCTTCTTTTCACCCTTGCACATGCCACTGTACATTTATTAAAGCCGAACGAGTCTTTCGACTTTGACATCCTCCACATTAAAGCTATCACGGTTGAATTTGCGGAGGGATCCGCGATAGTAGCAGTCAGTGCAAGGTGTAAGAGAGCAGGAAACTCTGTCAATTTTCAACGATGCGTGACCAGCAATGTGCCGATGCTGGACTGGTTTTGGGAGGGTGGTGAATATAGCTAGACCGAAGTTGTGCGAAAAATCCCCAACAGGAAGGGGACCTGGCTATCTGGGGCAGAAGATGAATTGCACATGCAGCTCTATTCTGATAGCGATAGTGATTTTGAGGAATTAATGTTTATGGTACAATGATTCCACCAGCAGAACCACGTACAAATGTTGTCAGGAGAACTTTTTCTTTGTATGCACTGTGGTTTGTTCGGTCAAAATTGTAGAACATTTCCAAACTTAATCTTCAGTCGAATCTCCAGTTTCGATGGGCGACCCTTGAAGGTACCCAGAACTTCAACGCAGGTTCCTTAAAACTTGACGTTATTTTCAAAGCAGCAGTATAGATACAGTGCTAGGAATGTACACTTTAGCCAGTAATTTTTCATCTGAAGTTTCTAGCGAGGTTGTCTTTCGCTCGTGTCGCTGGTCTGTGCGAGTGTACAATGAACGATTCGAAAGTATCTCATTTCGAGTTCCTTCAGAAAGAATGAATCAATCCGATACATTATGGAGCGGAACCGCCCAGAAAGTAGTGATTTGGGTGATGCTGAGAGGAATAGCGCACATTTTATAGTTCTTTATGGAGCGAATGGCGCAGAAGTATTCAATTTTTCCTACTCTGTACAGCTGGATGGAATATCGTTATTTATGGTCTACCGCCACATCAAGTATCGTAATTTCTATCTATGCTTCAACGTGTTTGACATACTCTAAACTTGGTTGGTAGAATGCACCATAAAGTATGGAATATCGAGTCGCTTTAATTTCTTGCTGGAAAATTATAAAACTTATTTGTGCGATGAGCTAAAATTTCTAAAGCAACTTGTCATTTATGAAATTCTTCATCTAGTGTTGGTGTGCATGGCCTGTCGTATTCAAATTCAGTCGGTGGTTTCATGTGCTGTGTGGGACAGCTCCTTGCCATCGCCATTCAGCCTATTTTGAAGCTTGCCCGATTCAATACCTCGACATTCTCTCTCTCTCCATCCTATCTCTTTTGGCCTCCATCGCCTTCCAAGCATGACGGTCTGGTTTTTCCTTGTCTGCCCTTCTGTACTTACTAGCAGCTAGCTTCATACAGGCTTTTTGTACTCCGACATTCTCACCCTTATCGTCTTGCGAATACTACCTTACTCTGATCTTCATTTTAGCCTCACGCCATTCTCCGCTGCACCGCCTTGCACGTATGGGAGGAAACCTGTTGTCCGGGCGAGTTTTAAAGATGCAGGAAAGCTGCTTTTGCTTTTGGTTGTACTGTGCGTTGCGTTTAATTCTAAACTGCAATGATAGGATTAATATGCGTAGGAATGTTTGATTTCGGAAAACAATGCGTTTTTATGAACCAGTTTTATACCAACCATCTTAGTTTAGTATAAACTTCTTTCTATACGTAAGATGCAAATTGGCTAACCCAAGAGCAGTTCTGAACTATTAAATAAATGCCCTAGAACAAATACTAACTTTCTCCATAGAAATTCTGATTGATCTACTGAATATATGTAATATGCGAATTTTCATCAGTTTGCTTGTCAATTTGATTTATAGCGATGAAAAAAATCGTTGCTTACCTGAGGAATGTTGATATAAAATAGAGTATATTTAAAAGCACAGACAAACATACCTAACAGATAGAACGATTTCATGAAAAACCGCTCAATCACTTTAACACCACCAAAAGTTCTTTTAAGAGTACGTTTTTCGCTTAATCAGCTTCACTGAGCTGCTTAAGCGAAAAACGTACTCTTAACAAACTTTTTTTACATGGCACCTCTCGTGCATGGTACATAATAAAATTTACTAACGACAATGTACATAGATGGGATGGTGCATGCGTGAAATGTCTAACATAAGGTTTATGCACCACCTCTGTATGTAAAGTCCACAATGAAATTAATTTACACCCAACCAGAAGATGTTAATTTTTTATACTATTCCATTATTCTATGTAGATACTGTATAAGAACTCGGCATATACAATAATTGTATTAAACTGAACCACAGTACTATTTATAATATTGCTTTAGAGAATTTTGAAAGAGTATTTACCCGTGTATTGGTGTATTTCGTCACACTTCTTCTTCTTCTATGGCTCTACATTCCAACTGCAACTTGTCCTGCTTTTCAACTTATCAACTCAACATCTATTGAAGATATAAAAAAAATGTATTCCCACAGTTATTGAAAGCTTTTTTATATCTTTATTAAAGAGACTAAAGGGCTGAACTCTAGGCTGACTCGTCTCCGCTATTGAAAGTTTTCTATGCCGCCAATGCATATGCATTTATCCTGTGTGCAAGTACAATGGGTCAATATGCCCAGGGAAGTCGAGAATGTTTCCAAAAACATCCTAAATCGGACCGATGAACTCTCACTCTCGGATTGACAATCACGTTTGCTCGAAAGAATAACTGGAGAGTCTAGGTGTCCCAAAAACACTATGTTCGAAAAGTCATTGTGCTCATGCCTTAGATGAAAGATTTTCGCATTTGTAGCATTTCTGTAGAATAACCCAAAACTCTAAAAAATAGTTTGGAGTTTCCGATAGAGCTATTTTTGAAAAGAGCTGATAATGAGTATCCCACATGGTAATTCGGTTGGTATTATGCAATTATATGACACCTACAACCATTTAAATGTTATAAAAATACAATTTTTTTCGATGATTTTCGCAAAAAAATCGCTTTGTATACGTTATGTTACGTTTCTCATGCTTTATCAAGTATTATTCAAAAAGTATTTTTTATGATGGAAGTTTTAGAGAAAAACTTGAAAAAAAACTAATCTAACGGGGCTGAGATATTGAAGCTTCCTTCTTCGTATTTGCATTACATCCCCACACTGGGATAGCGCCGCCTCGCAGCTTAGTGTTTATTTAGCACTTCCACAGTTATTAACTGCGAGGTTTCTAAGCCAGGTTACCATTTTTGCATTCGTAAATCATGAGGCTAGCACGATGATACTTTTATGCCCAGGGAAGTCGAGACCTAGATTGAAGCTTTAGTAATCCTTAAAAACTGTATCATTTGGAGTCAATGTAAATTCTGTTGATACGAAAAGATGAGAAGGTTTTGCGCCCATTCGAGAAAGTGCCTATACGAGCACTACTCGAACGGGCTTTTCCCTACTCCCAATACAGATAAAGATAAAGATAAAAACCACAATATTGGCTAATCTACAATTCTCGCGCTTAGTTTCATAGGGGCGTAACTGTATTGATCGATTTCTTTAATTGATTTTATATATTGTTAATAACTCAATTGTTTCAAAAGCAACAACCGTGATTATTGATTCTGATCCAACATACAATCACCCTTATCACACCAAACCATTAAATCATCGACAAAGCGCAATTCGATACAATAATAAAAGAAACATCGACAAGAGAAATTGATCAATACAGTTACGCCCCTATGAAACTAAGTGCGAGAATTGTTTTATGGTTACATTTTTGACGTTTTTGACATCACATAAATCCGTCCGTTGACCCAAGGCTAAATCATTTAATATATTCTACTTCTAACACGTGGTTTGAAAAGCAATCAGTTAAAAATATGCCATTTTTGTGATAATATAGGTATCATGAAAACATTCTTACATATATTCAATCAGTCAAAGTGATCTTAGCATACTGAAGAACAATAATGGTTTCCATGGTTGCTAGTGTGTGCTGTATTATTGACATAGTTTTTTTAATTTAAGGTGTGACATACTCTTTTTCCAATGATTGGTTCTTTGTTGCCAGCAGAATATTTTTAAAAAATCGGTAGTAGATTTTGCCCATTACTCGCTTATTATTGACATTTTTAAACCAAAAATTGCAAAGAAACTGGTTGGTTTTTAAATAAAGTTGTGCGTTTTCAAAACTTTGATATATTCACACTTTCCGGTCATTTCATACGAGAGCCGATTAAATTAGAACTAAGTTGACATATTCCATAACATACATTATTAAATAAACTACCAACATGTAAGCCGAATGTACATATAATTAGAAGCATACATTTGTTTTGGACGGAATTGGAAACTGTAATTCAATTTAGCGAAAATAGGATTTAATTGACAAAGTAGGAGAAAAAATGTTTTACAGACACGTAGAGAATTTCTGAGAAAACTAACGAAAAAAAATGTTTTTTTGTAAAATTTAAATGGTTTTAGGAGTTGTATTATTGCATAGTGCCAACCGTATTACCATGAATGACACCCACTATGGTCCATAAAAATTCAAAAAATATTTAATGATTGAAAAAGTGATTAGAATGTAGCAAAAATAGCCAATATATGACAGTAAGTGCAAAAAGACAGCTTTTTCTAAAACCGCTCTGTCGGAACCTCTAAACCATTTTTCAGAATTTTGGGTTGTTCTGAAATGCTCAGATGTTAGAATCTTTCATTTAAGCTTGAGCACCATGACTTTTGAACATATTGTTTTTGGGACATGAGACCCTCACAGTAAATCTATTGTTAGTTGCATCCTGTTCCACATATGTTATTCTTTATATAATTTATATAGGCTTGGCTTGGATTCGAACCTAGACATCCTGTTCCACATGGATTCGAACCTAGACTTGTTACGAACATCGCCCAACACACCCATGCATTAATCCCAGAGTCCAATTTGATTGCTTTCAGGAGCGATGATTGAATGCCAACGTAAGACACAGGGAAAATTCCTATGAGTCGTCTATAAATAATCACCGCTGAATTCGAATGTTTTATTTGTTTTATTTATTTCGGATACTCAAAGGGTAAGAAGGTATTTCATGCATTAAAAAAAAAACAAATAAAATGATTGTTTGCAGTGGACTGGTGGTGCAAAGATAGCATTGTTTGTATAAGTTTTATGCATAATAAAGAGTCTTGCTGCTTTCGCAAGCAAGTTTTGGTTTTGGTGAGAAGACCGTTGAATTCATGTTATATGAATTTCATAAGTGTTACGTCTGTTTGTGTCACCTTAAACGAACCAGACGTACAGCTAAACATTTTTTCTAAAAATCCATTGCTCAATTCCTCTACCACCATTTTGCTGGCATGCTACACAAAACAAAGTTTTGAATAAAATTGCCAACAGAAAGCGCTAGAGTGAAATGTCGAGCTCGAATAATCATACCAGTGTTATGCCTGTTTGCCTGTGGCTTATGTACATATGTTTTTTCAAGAAATTTTGCTCAAACCTCCTTGTCTGTTTCTGTGGTCGTGGACGATACACAATACAAGATAAAGTTGGATGTAAAATAAGAGACTATTGCGCACAAATATGGGTTCAAACATTTCCATAGCGTGTAATTCTCAGAATTTTTAACTGTGTAATATTGGGGCTGTCCATAAACCACGTAAATATTTTTTTTTACAATTTTATCCCTCTCCCCCAAGTACACTATCGTAGATTTTTTAGAAGTCTACGCAGAATTTTAGTGGCGTTCCAATCGAGACCTGTCACTCCAAAATATTTCTGCGTAGCATTTAGTAGCGTTTAACTGCAACAATTAAATATGTTGAAATTATGATTTTAACATTTTAACAATTGAATTCTTGTCAACTATTTGTTAGGGATTAACAAATAGTTGACAACGAACTTTAATTTTGTATAGTGAACTAGCTTTATGTATACGGCTTTGCTAGGGATTGAAATATAAAATATGCAATCTATACGTCTAATTGCAGCACCAAACGCACAAAGGCAGATATTCATTTTATTAACAAAAATGCGATAGAAAAGATACATAGAATAGTTAGATCGATCCCCAATAACAAATCGTGATTTGCTAGCAAAATGAGGTATGGCCATGATTAATATAAGAGATAAAATATCAGATGATAATACAAATATTTTGTACTGAAATATCATGAGCATATCAAGTTATGTTATTTGTAATAAGTGATCAATATCTCACGCTATTAGTTTGTTTTTATCCACAGAATATATTGAAAATATATTTCATTGCATATTTTGCCAGTCATGTTATCTCTTCTATCATTCAAAACGTATCATGTTCTGTTCATGGCTTCTGCCCGGGTGTGTACATTGTGATCGGTTTCTCAATAGGGCAGATGTGCTACAGTAATACTACAGTAGGTTGAAAAACGCAACTGTAGGGTTAAATATTACATAAGTTACCTCTTCATTCCTCTTTCCTTTTTCTTTATTTCTATCTTCTACCTCCCTTCTAACTTTTCCTTTTCTCATCTTCATCTTCATTCTTCTATCTTTTCCTTCTTCATTATTACCTATACTCTTTTACATTCTCTTTCATTGTTCTCGTTTTTTCTCCCTCTTTTATTCTTTCTTCTGCTTTCTGTTATTCCATCTCTTTGCTTTGTTTCTACCCTTTTCCATTTTCTACTTTCATCTATCTTCTACATTCAGTTTTCTATATTGCTTCAAATTGATCCATGCGATGCGAGCATTTCTACTCCCTATAATCGTCCCCCTATGGAGAACATTTCTAGACCAACATTTGAAAAGGGCGTAACAGCCAAAATTTATTCCTTCTGATTCTTCGTCTACATATATAGCTATAAATGTGGATAAAGAGGTGGTTTCGGTGGTTTCAAGTATAAACGAAATGTCGATTTTGTAATCAAACATTTCCAACCGCATCCGCTTTCTTTTCCTCATGATTTTCCCACCCCCTCTATAATCGTCTACTCAAAATAAAGAATATGTGCTTAAAACTTGATTGAAATCGGTCCACGGGTTCAGAAGCAACACACAATTGTTTGTTTTCTAAACAGTACCCTCTCCTCCCTAACTTTTTTCTTAATGACTCGCCCACTTCCTCTATAATCTTGCCATTGGGGTAGAGAATAAATACCAAATTTGTTGAAATCTTAGGGTTCAAAAGTACACTGAATTTTCATTTTCTTATAATACTACCCCACTCCAAACCCTCACCCTTCCAAAATTACCTTCCCGTATAATCATTTCCTCATAGATAATATGTGTTCAAAATTTGGTTAAAATCGGTCCAAGTGGTTGACTGGTTACACTGAATATAGACCGATTTGAAAAGTTTACTCAGCAACAACAGTGTTGCGCATTACGTGTTAGGCATAATGGACGTTACGCATTACGGACGTTAGGGATAACGTACGCTAGGCATAATGGTCGTTTGGCATAATTCTGCCTTCTTTATGCCATGGGCTATTCTTTGGGTCATTTATGTATAACGTCCATTATGCCTATGGGTACAACCCATTCACATAATACTTGCCTACATACAAAAAACAATTACGTTTCGTTGGGCAAGATTTTCGAACCTCCTTGAATGCCTTTGTTATATCTTAACACGAAAAAACTGCTAAGGTTGAAGTCTGTAAACCTTCCCGTATGCCGATTGTAATCCCAATCGCTGATGTTTTCTGAAAACAAAACTTTGGTTGAGAAGAAAGAAACATCGTTGAAACTTTAATTTGGGTAGACACGCCCCTCAGCATTAATCTCAGCTAACTTAAAATCCAATAGTATATATTCTGGATCTAACGTGTACTGATTAATTTAGTTCCATCAATGAACAAAAGGCTGTATCATACGTTCCCGTGTTTTAGCATTAATTCCAAAGGAACGAATCGATAGTGTTGACCTTCACCAACAGTTTCTTGAATTGTGAACACTTGAGCAAATTGTTGTGGAGCAGTTGATAATGTCCCGTCAGTTATCCAAATCTTGGCTTGTGCTTACAACACTAAATGATGTGTTGAAGGAATAGCAGATCGTCCCATCATTACCATGGATAGTAGATCGCAAGAGAGGTTCTGCGTCCAATGTTGTCATATGGCATCTGTCGATATGCATATATATTAGAGTGGGGCGTCATGGTCTTTTTTTTCAAATCAATGGTTTTTCGAAGCCATTCTGGGTCCTGAACAACTGTGCAGAATTTGGGACTGATTGGTTGCTTTCTCGCTTTCCGCATGGCGTTTGAAATTTGTATGGAAATAAGTATGGGAGAACATGTATTTTTGCATTTCTACTACCAGAGGTTTCAGTTCATCGTTAACCAGGGCACATTGCGTTAAAGTATACCAAAGGATGCCGAAAACTTTGCTGAAGAAGGCACGTTGCTGGAACGTCCACGAAAAAAGTTATAACGTTTCGAACATTGAGTATTCAAACCATATGGAAAAAATCATTTATTCTGCCAGCACTGTCGTACTACGTAGACCGATAATTTTCAAAATAATTGATCCTATAGGGCTATTGGGCTAATGGGAGCTATCCGGAATTATTTCACAAGTAAAAATCAGAAGAAGGAAGATGAGTATCCTTCGATAACCATAGGTTGTCCGGTAGTGCTGGCAGAAACATTGATTTCTTGCATATGGTTTGAACAATCAATTTTCGAAAGTAATAACATTTTGTAGACCTTCAGCTACGTACCTCTTCTTCGGCAAATCTTCGCATCTTCAAACTATATGCTAACGTGTTGAGTCACGTGATTGATGATAAATTGAAGCCGATAAGAGCAAAATGTAAAAAAGTACGTTTTCCCATACTAATTTCTTCATGTAAATTTAAAACGTGATGCGGCATGCGAGGTTAACCAATCGAATATTTGCACAGTTGATTGGATCAAAACGATTCAGAAAACCTTGATCTCCTTGATCGGACGAAGTTTGAGTTTTTCCATACAACTGCGCCCCACTCTAATATATATATATATATATATATATCGTCACATTCTGATGGTTATAAGGGTACAACAATCGTCACCGGACTTTCATTAATACTTAGGGTCTGTCTCATTTGAGAATTAAACTTGAAAGTGACAGTTCGAAATTAAAAATAGTTATATAGAATTGGTGCTACCAGCAATTCAATAGGACATCGATGGAAAACGATTCGATATCTGTCAAAGTAATCTTGCTCTCGAGAGGGTTATTCGATAATATTGAAATGTCACTTTTAAGTTTAATTTCAGTTTAATTATCCAATTGAGACAGACCCTTAGGGATGAAATCCATTTCTTCAATACAATTAGAAAGAACAGTGTATGAAGAAAAGAAGGGTGAATTCCTATTTGCGCCTCTTATTTTTGACGATTGGTTTTAAATACCCTTGCAATGTTATTTTCGCTACAACTCTAATATATTTCAGGATGTTTGTGGACCGGTATAAGTGACCAGTACACATAAAACATATTTTAATATCTGCTTCTATCAATAATGCTGAACGATTGAAACTGACCTTTTTTTCTATGTGAATGGATTGCAAAACAGTGATAAGAAGATTTTATTTATTTATCAAGAATAGGGCTTTACACCAAAGTTTTCCGGAGTTTGGTCCTGCCCTGGGAAAAAATAAGTGACAAATTCCGAGGTGTGAAGCTACCTGAAAACTTTATGCATGTGCATACGGTCGCGTAGTATATAAAGAAATGTCATTATTTGAATATTGTGAAAAGAAAGTACATAACGCCGTTATTTTTAATTCCACGTCCAGCATCTGTGCGAGACAGTGCGCGTCGATTCTTCTTCCGTTGTTTTCTTAAAGCCAGTTTTTTACCACTGAAGTGCTAAGTGAAAGTGTGCTTATTTGAAGCAATCATTTTCGTCGTTTTGCAAAAGTTTTCGTCGTTTTCGCAAAAACAGATTTTTTGCAAAATTCATAGGCGTCCATCGTCACGCAGGCGAAGTCATCATCGCCAAGCCGACAGTCCCACCACCATCACCACTGATCGCGCCTCACCACACAGGCACGTTGTCCCGCAGCTGTAGCCTCGATGCGCACGGGCAGAGGCCGTCCGTTCGGTGGCAAAGTCCAGCCTGTGACATAACAGTGTGAAGGCTAAGCTAAGTATAATTTTGATCTTTCTCTCTTGTTGTAACCCCTTTCTTCCCCTCTTTTGATCTGTTTCCCTGTGTGTTTGTTAAGTAGTTTTGTGATATTTTTTTCCCTGTGATAAGTGTTTAAGTGTGTCTGCCTCGCTGCTGCGAGACATTCAAAGTCTGCAATGCGCGAAGGCGATGATGTTCTGCGTCAAAATAAAATGGACACTAGCAACACTACGTTTCCCCGACCCCCCGCCTCAAGGCCTATCCCTGACCTAGTGGGCCGTGTTGTTTTTTTTTCAACCCAAAGGCAAGCGGTTGAATATAATTCAGATCAGCAAAATTTGGAAAAGCGATTCTCGTCTGTCGACCATTGACCTGGTTGGGTTCAGTAAGTTTCGTCACGTCGCTGATCGCAAACAGGCAACGTGATTGCCATCTTGAGCTTTTCACTCTCGAATATAAGTGTATTTACCGTCAGCAGTGTGAGATCGGGGTAGTGATGGAGGAAGTATGATATGCGACGATTTGAAACAAGGTTTCGGTCGTTTCAAGAACTTCTTTGCCTCCTGTTGCGATACTGGATTGCAAGCAGGTATTCGTGTCGCAGGAGGGAGAAGCGGATTTATTCCAATCTGACTCTTTCTGCGTCACCTTTTCCGGGTCCGCACTGCTTGATACATAGTGATTGGGAGACTTCGTCTACCTGTTCGCAGTATGTACCGAAGGTGATGAATGTGTTAATTCAAACAGCTGGGCACACCGCTCAGTACTGCTGCAATAAACCTCGCTTGCATATCGTGCGGAGAAGCATGTGAATGGCGCGTGCATTCTAACCACCTACCTCTCTTCCTTTGGGCGATCAAGGTAGCTCTGACTCGAAGTTGAAATGGGGCCTTTGTTTTCAAGGCTAGCGAGAAACAGTAAACAACGCCAGCGTCCCTCGAAAAGTCTGAAAACATCCTCAAAAGAGCCCAATTCCAACATGGAAATCAAACTTAGGTGGAACTCAAAAACGTTCAACTTTTGTGGTTTCACATCAGGATGAACGAGAGTTTCCACCGCTTCCGGGGACATCTGAAATCCCAGATGTCCCAATTTTTGCGATTTCTCAGCCAGAAAGAGTCGTGGATATGGCGCACTTTTGTTGAAGGTTTATCGCGCGAGACCTCAATGAAAACTCTGTGGACCGTCGGGAGAAGAATGCGCAACGCCTCGTCCATAAACGAAGATCGTAAAAGCTCGTCGCGGTGGATACTCGATTTTGCAAAGAAAGTTTGTCCGGATTCGGTGCCGGTGAAGCAAGTGTCACGTGATGACAGGGATGATATAGATCGGCCCTTTTCGATGATTTACCTCACTTCTCCTTTCATGTAACAATTCTGCCCAGGGATGGGTAGAAAAGGTTCAATTGCTCAAAAACCTCCCAGACGTCGCGACGAGGCGTCTATTGAGTTTTCAACCAGTTACTGGGTGCAACATTGTTCCGGATGATTGAAAGCAAGTGAGGGTGATACACCAAAGCCTGGAAAACCCGCGTCGGGTTGTAATTCGTATCGCCCCATCGCGATGTTGTCCTGTCTTCGGAAGCTGTTGGAGAAGATGATTCTCCGCTGACGAATGGATAATCGAATGTTGGTTTTCAGATACACAGAAACAGATGCTGAACAATAATATTTTCCTGATGCCAATGGAATTAGCAGCGGCATTGATTAGTTCAGAAACCAAGAATGTCGTCTGGAGGGTCAAAATGTGTGGCGGTCAACGTATTACGGTCACTGCTGAACAACTCAGCACTTTGACCAGCTCCAAGTTTTACGCAACGGTTCGTACAAAGATGAACGTCTGTTCTAGGGTTGTTAACGTTAATCAACGATTAACGCCGTTGTCGTTAATTTTCTCTTGGTTCAACGTCAACGGCGTTCCGTTGAACTACTTGGATTGTAACGTTAACGTTAACGGGATGCGTTGAATCAACGTCAACTGACATCGATAATCTGCTCGTTAATTTTTCTCCTTAGGTCCTGTCCAATAAACAATCAGACCGTTTCTAAGCCAATGCGGTTTCCATGGATCAAGATTTTACATTATCAATCGTAGTTCACCACCAAAAATCCAATGACAGTCTTATTAACATTTCCATTCAAGCCAGATCAAGTTTTGTCATGGAAAAACAATTTGCGATTAGAGCTAATGAGATGACGACTTGTACGCCTTCAGGTGGTCATTTCATATGTACTCTCGAAAACAGCGTGTGCAGGATGCGGGTGTAAGGGGCCCCATACACGCTCCGACGTGTGTACAACTTTGACTCCACCCCCAGGAAATTTGGTTCAGTCGGAGTAAAGTCGGACCGTCGGGCAAGTTGTACTGTCAAACAGTCGTCAACTTGCCCACAGACGTCCGACTTTACTCCGACCGAACCAAATTCCTGGGGTGGAGTCAAGTTGTACAACACGCGCAGCGTATAGACTAAGATTCATACATGGATAGCTACCAGATTTGTCAACTGTGAGAAATAAATATTCTATGTTCAATATTACAGTTCTGTGAAATACATGAATTCGAAAAAAGTGTGTCAGTTTATACCATTAATTGTGAATTGGTACCAGTGGTGCAATTTATCAACAATGCCTGCTGAGTGTGGTTCTTTTGTTTTGTATTTTCTCTGCTCCTCTTTGCCTATGACGGTCTTTCCAGTCAGAACGACAAAGCAGGGTAGCTTAACAAACTCGGTTTGCCAGCGGGCTAATGATGATCAGTCGGCGCAAATTTCCTGTCACTGTCTTTCGCTGATAGTATTCACCCATGCATTTATATATGAAAGTCGCATTCACACAGCAGCGAGTGAACTGAATAGACTGTCAGTGCGGGCTGCGTGTGCAATGAGAAGAGGTCTTTGTTTACTATTGTCAATGAGTTGAAGATAGCTCGAAGTTTCCCTGTCCTGCTCTGCCCATTGTTGACAAAAAGAACGAGTAGGAACAACTTCGAGCTACTTCACTGCTCATGACACACTATCTTTGATTGTTGCTGCTAACTATTTTCAGTTTTCACTGCTAGGAAGTGAGTGTGAAGAGGCAATGGTATCAATATCCAACAAATTTCAGTCACTTAGATTGAGAATTCGCACCACTGATTGGTACAAAGCGAAAATAATCTTTCACTGGGCATTTCGTTTCATGATGATGGCTACATTTTTCATTGAATACAAAATTCGGGTTTATGAGTTATTAATATTATGTGTTTAATCTAATTCGATCAAGTCCCTTATAAAATATATTGTTATCTTGTATCATATTACAGTCGTCTGACTAATGAAAATAGCTTAGTAATGATAGCCATAGCTGTGGCAAATTGTTATTTAATTGGAAATCAAATTTTATTTAAATGAGCTTCAATTATTTGTAAAATTCTTTTGTATATCAAGCGCTTTATATCTAAATTTTACATATATTGACTAACAAAAGCTCTTTCCAATAAAAGAACAACATCTGCATAAGTTGGATTTCGACAATTATTTAACGTGAAAAATAACGCAGCCGTTAACGTTGAATTAACGGACAGCGTTAACGTTATCGTTGAATCACGTTTTATGAAGATTAACGAAAAATTCGTTAGTCGTTGAACGGCGTTAATCGTTAATTAACGTTAACAACCCCTGTTCCCTGTGCCTTAGTATCTATGCTCATTGGGTAGGCATTATTTGCTCATTCGATAAATGGTTTCGAATTTTGAGCGTTTGTAAATTGTTATTTCTTTCCCTGAATCGGGAATACAATTTACATTATCGAATGATGCACCAACTGATACGTAAATATGTTGCCTATATAAGTGGGAAAATTCACTTATTCCGCGAAGTATGGGAACCTTCTTTAGCCGTGCGGTAGATGCGTGGCTACAATGTATGACCATGTTGAAGGTTGTTGGGTTCGGTTTGTTCCGTTCTAGAAAAAAATCGGTGAATTTTTTCGACTTTTCCTGAGCATAAAAGTATCAATTGTTAGCCTCGCATGTTGATATAGCATATGCAAAATGGCAACTGGCTTAGAAACATCGCATAGTAACGTGGAAATGCTAAGAACACTATGCTGCGAAGGTGGCAATGTCCCAGTGGGGATGTAATGCCAATAATATGAAGAAGAAGTATGAGCTTCTGATCTCATACTAGTAAGGGAATAAGTGATTTCCGTTAGTCATCTGGGTTGCATGGCCTCGCCGTTATTAGCAGCGCTGCTAGTGGCATTTCAATGTTGAAATTAAAATTAAAATCCATCACTCTGTCGCAGCCTATCAAATTTCTTTTCATTAAACTTATTCCAACAGAAAATGCCCTGACGTCATCATGCAACTCCATGTGTGTGTGCTGATAGCGAGCACAACGTTTGCAAAAATGCAATAAGGCTCATGATAAATAGGGTATAATGCACACATCCTTTTCGATTGTTGTCCTACGAGGGAAGTTCAATTATGCATTCATGCAACAACGACAGCAAGGTAGTAGGGGGTAAGTCATTGAGGTTAGCCCTGGAGTGCGGTATTGGCAACCACTATCAATTTTGGAGAACAAAACGAAAATCAACGTTAGAATGATGAATATAATATAATTGGTGCAAGATTGTTCGATGCTTTTCACCTGATGAACTTATCATTAGTCAACAATTTAATATCGGCTAGATAGATGTTTAGTCGATATTTTGTGAATTGCATTTGCCTTTCTCAGGAAATCCTTTCCCGGATCGGACTCAGAACTGAAAGTTATGGCCAAAATCAAAATTCTGGCGTAGATATGCTATTCCTCTTAAAGTGTATCAAGGTGGCAGCCCCATCCCGGGAAAATTTGACCAACACTCTGTTCCGAACCTTAACAAACAATTTCGAAAACAACAAAGAAATATCGACAGCTGATAACGGCAATGACTTTCGGAGATACGAATTATTTTTTATTTTATTAGAGGTTTCCGAATTAAAATGAGATGCTTTAGCGGAATCAAAGGGTCACGCTGGACTTGTTAGCATGTACAATTAATTTCTTTCACCAAGTAGTGCTCTATAAATATAAATGGCTGATGATACCAGTGATGGAAAGAGATTACATTGGTTCGACAAGGTTAAGCCAGCCTCGTTAACTACAGGCGTGTAGTATGGGATCCTGGAACTGAATAAAGTCCATTGCTCTTTTCCAATGGTTTAGCATTCTGTAATAATCCTTTCCACCTCGTTTTCGAACTTTGCACTGTCAAACGCTATTTTTATTGTTCAATATCGAATTTGAGTGACTGTTGATGTCAAGGTCCAATCAAAATAAGGAATTTCAAATAAAATTGATGGAAAAAAATTACTCTATGTGCAATAACTTGCGAAATCAGGTGCGTAAACGCGAGCATAACTCTACCGAAATCATGCATATTCACGAAATCGCAT